>NC_071424.1:6173071-7373071 GCF_017976375.1 Cuculus canorus
AAGCAAGTTCACATCCACAAGGGCAGTCAAAAGGGAAGGCGCGCTATCCCACCTCAGGCTTTCCCTCTTGGGACACCTTTTGAACAGTAACTGGAAGAGCAGCATGTGGTGTTGGTAACCAAGAGGAAAAGGCGTCCTGGAAATCACACAAAATCAACCCCAGAGCCATCAGCTCGCGGCGGCAGCTCTGAGCTGCTGCATAGTGTGCAGTGCTCAGCCCCTCGTACCTCTCGTGAGCTGCGCCGTTCTCTGCTGCTCCTCTCTGACCTGCCTCATCAGCTGCAGGTTGTGATCACTGGCTTCCTTGTGGTTCACCATCGGGAAGGGGTAATCTTCACCTGGTGCAATATGGATTTAGTGGCCTTCAGAGAACTGATCAAGGAGAGTATACTTGATTTGCACCAGGGCAAATGCTTGTGCCTTTTTTAAACAGAAACTGCATCTAAGCTAAACTCTTCAGGAGTGCCAGTTGCTCTCCATCAAAGACTTAAGAGCTCTCATTTAGACATAAGTTCGTAAGACGCTCCAGAGATGCAATAGCGCAAGCGTGAAAGCACAAGATGTTGAAACACTCTTTAAAGACAGCCAAACATCCAAGATAGATAAACACAAAAGCAACAGCTGAGAGAGACCCAATAGTCTTAGGACGTGAGGGTGAGGCAAAACTATGTTCTCTGAAATCAGGCTTCAGTAAAAAAGCTCTAAAGGAGAATTGACAGAAGGTGGACTGCTGGTTTAATCCTTTCTCAGAAAATAAAGGCATGACTTGTGTTGGAAGTATGACTCTTCCATCTTGCACACACAATTATTTTGGATAGTTGGTAGCAGCAAAATCTTAGCAACAAATCCAAATTACCTATGATACACCCTGCTTGCTTCTGCTCCTCTTCAGATGCTGTCCAGGGCTCATAGATGTACTTGGAGGGAAAGTTCTTGAGTACGGGCAAGTACTTCCTACAAAACAGGGATAGTATGGGGGTTTATAATCCTGCAGACCATATTGGTATCTTTAAGAGAAGTGAAAACCATGCAATGCCACATTAATTCCTGCTGATCAGACTGATGCCACAATCCACTGGGGAGTCCTGAGCCTTTTAACATGGAAGAACTGTTTTTACCATAAAGAATAAATGGGTTGATTTAAAAATTACTTCAGTTGCTACTTCATTCAAAAGATCATGGTTTATAACATTTTCACTGATGTTTTAAACCTTAATAAATTGAACAACAAATTTAAAATACCTCACAAATTCTTACAAAGCAGAAAAAGTCATTTTCTGTTTCCCCTTGGCAAAGCACCAAGCCAGAGATAATGTGAGGGAAGGTGGAGATGTGGGGAAACAGAGCCGTCTGCACAGGCATCACAGCCTGCACCTACTGCAGCCAGCTATAAAATCACCCACTGCCCACGCAAAAGCCCATCAGTGCCTGATCCAGACATAAGGAAACTGAGACTTTGGAGCAGAGAGGACTCACTCAGAGCAGGAGATAAAACTGCAGTGTCTGAAATTATTCAGATCACCTACAAACCCCAGAAACACAGCACAGACTGGAGCAGGGAGCTGTGGGGAGTTTTACTCCAGTCCTTTAGAAAGAGGAGCCAGCCTGGTGATCAGAGCTGGTGCTGGAGTGACGGGTGCTCACAAACCAACACAACGCCTTGCTCAGCCATCATCTGTGCAACCCTGAGTCAGTCTCGCTGCTTCTCTGCGCCTCAGTTTCCATACGTGTTACAGAAAACCATTGCTACAGCCCTGCTTTCACGGAGATTTGTGTTTCAAACAGACCAGATCCATCAGCTCCTGCTGTCTAAGCAGCCAGGGAAGCAGAGCAGACAGTGCCATGCTACGCATCGCCCTACCGGATGTACTGCCCCTCGGGGTCCGTGCGCTTCCCAAAGCGGACAGGGCAGAAGATCCGTGTGTATTGGTGGAAGAACGCGCTGGCTGACAGCCACATCCAGTTCCCTGCGTTGATGCTGTAGTCAGCATCTAAAAGCAGCTCTTCAAACACCTGCAGACCAGGGATGGGAAGAGAAAGACAAAACCATCCCTGGAGTAGCTGCCTTCATGGCAAAAAACCCCACAACAGGCTGGAAGATGAAGGATGAAGCTCAGCGTTGTGTTGTTCTGGGCTGCCCTTCTCCCAGGGCACATGGGGAAGGCTCTCCTGCAAGATGTTTTACCATCAGGAAGTTAGAGCAGGACCTCAGGATAGAGCAACCCACAACCCAGGCTTCCTGGCCTGCTGCAGACTTAGCAGGTTTCCAACGTTCTCATCATCCCAAATCATTACACTGTGTGGACGGAGCGGCCTCTCACTGCTGCACCCAGCGCAGCGGGGTTCTGGCTTGAGCGACAGACCAGGAGATTTCATGAGCTGTGAGATCTCCAGCAAGGGAGATGGAAGCGCTGCTCCTCGGTCCCGGCTTAGGCTGCGGGGCTCACGCTTTGCAGGCATTTCTAACAAAGCCAGAACAGAGAAACCCAAAACCCAGAAGGGAACCTTCATGCCCTCTTCCCAGCTGATCCAAAGGTCTCCCCGTGTCAGGAAGCAGGCGACAGCGTGCCGAGCAAGGTGATGGATCCAGCCTTCCTGGTGCAGCTGGGTCATAATCGCATCGATCCACGGGAAACCCGTCTGTGCCTGAAGCAGAGAAGAAATATGAGCCTCCCTGAACGAAGCCCCTTCACACTTCTTCCCTCCACATCCCACCTCAACGAGCCAGCAAGGAGCGATCCCAGGGCAACAGAACAACTCTAAATTGAAAGGGAGCAGTTGTGGTAATGCATCCTGTTACCGTTTTCCATTTGTGGAGCTTCTCTGCATCCTCGTACCAACTGATCTGAAGACAGATGGGGTTCCCGGCCATTTTGGTGAAGTTTGGTGTTGCTGATGCCACTGTGTAGAAGAATTCCCTCCACAGAAGCTGCCCCTGGAGCGACGCCGGGGGCAGAGAGTGATGCTTGGCCTGCAAGAAACATACAGGGCGAAAGCTTCAGTTCTACATAACATTGCAGTCTCACTTGTTTTGTGACTGTCAACCCCAGAAAGCAAAGATTAATTTAACTGTACTGCTGGCTTCATGGCACTTTATAATGAAAGCCATGAGAATCAAAGAACCAAAGCAATGATCTATGCCCCAAACCAAAGCTGTACTCTGTTAGACCTCAGTATTACCTCAAACACCCTCCACCTACCTTCCAAAAAGTGTTGCACTGGGGTTTCTTAAACCAAATCTGCATTTATTAACTATTAACTGCTCGGCTGGCTGGATTGAGGTGGCTCAGCCATGTCTCGAGATGCTCTTCAGATTCAGGGGGACCTTAATTGTCTTGGGTTGTTTTAAACCATACTTTTCCTTAAGAATCAAACAAGTTTTCAGACATTGGGTTGGGCTTACGATATAGTTAAAACTTGTCTGAGATGCAAACAAATGCTTTCTAAAACCAAAACTGCTTGAATAGGCTAAACTGATCAAAAATTCCACTTGAACATAAAGCAGAGGTCTTGAACTTCTTGAATCTTAGGAGGGTTTTCCTGGGCTTCCCTGCTGCTTCCCGGGCTCATTGCTCCCTATTGATCATATTTATAAAACTTAACTAGGAAAAGCTGTATCTGTTCACAGATTTTTCGCACAACAAAGCCACTCACAGATCTCATAGGACACTGTGAGAGGACGACAGCAAAGTGGCATTTTTGATGCACCAGCTCTCTACCAAGATGATTAGAGGGTCAAATCCCAGCCTCACATGCCAGACACCTGAGAGTGATGGTTTTGCTTAACTATGACCACTTATTGTCTTACCTGAGCATAAATGTTTGACAACTTATAAAAAAAGGTGCGAACTGACAGACAGCCTGTGCTGAAATATGGGCTTAGGCCAGTGGTGCTTGGAAGCAGCGAGTTTGGGATTGTTCTCGGTTTAGTAAAACTTGCCACCCAGCCCTAAAATGGAAACAGAAACCCAGGTTCAGGCAGTACAAGGTGACACGCATCTGGCTAATGAAAGAGGAACCATAGAGTCAAAGAAATGTTGGGGTTGGAAGGGACCTCAAAGCTCACCCAGTTCCATCCTCCTGCCGTGGGCAGGGACACTGCTCAGTGGACCTGGTTGCTCAAAGCCCCATCCAACCTGGTCTTGAACCCCTCCAGGGATGGGGCAGCCACCACTGCTCTGGGCAACCTGGGCCAGGGCCTCCCCACCCTCAGTGTGAAGAATTTCTTTCTAATGTCTAATCTAAATCTTCCCCCTCCTCCAAATTAAAGCCATTTCCCCTCCCCCCTTCACTCCAAGCCCTTTTAAAAAGTCCCTCCTCAGCTTTCCTGGAGCACTTTCAGTACTGGAAGCTGCTCTAAAGTCTCCCCGGAGCCTTCTCTTCTCCAGGCTGAACAACCCAAACTCTCTCAGCCTGTCACGAGTTAAAAAACCTCTAGTCAATTTGCTTCTGCATCAGAGTGGCCTGATCAATGCTGTGCCTGGAAAACACTCCCACCACCCACCCTCCCATAAATGCCACCATCAAGGACAATGAAATCTTGAGACCTGGCTGCTATCCTCCTCCAAGCCCACCAGCAAGGCCACATCCTGCCTGCGGGTGCTGCGAAGCTGTGCCCTCCCAAGGGCTGGGTGATGTTGTCCCATGGGGAACAGCTCTCTGGGTCCAACATCACACCACTGAAGGGCTTTACAACTTTATGAAATTAGGAGTGGGTAAAGCATCTGCTTAAAAGCAGCCAGCACCGAGGCAGGCTGGGCTGCCAAGAGCTGAGCCTCAGTGGAGGAAATCTCAGATAGAGCTGGGAGACCTGAGCAGTTTCTTGAGGTCCAGACACAGTCCCACCTCAGCCCATCCAGAGCCTCCATCACCACCCACGGAAAATCAAGGCTGACCTGATCGTTCAAGTGTTGCTCCAGGCGCCGTAGCCCTTCGGTCTCCCCTCCTCTCCAGGGGGAAAGGTTTTCCGAGGGGATCTTCAAATCCACAGCGAGAGGCACCCTGTAACGCTCAGCCAGGCCTGGGGCAGGAGGACAACATCTCCTAATGGGAAAGAGAGGCCTTTTTCAAAGAGGGAACCGGAGCCAGAGGAGAGAGGAAGAGCCCCGCTCATTGCACACGCCAAGAGCTCCTCTGCTGCAGCACAGCCAGAGCACCAGAGAAGACAAGCCCAGACAGAAACCCCATGCTGCACTCTCCTGGAGGGTAAACTCCCCTGTTAAATTTTACATGCCTTAAAAGTTTGTCTCCATGTGCCCTGCAAAGGCTCAAGACTTTGCGCTGTGCCACCTCTTCCCTCCCAACAGCAGAATCGCATCCCCTCCATTGATAACCCTCCACGCACAGAAGTAATGCAACCTGACATCTAAACCACCTCGTTGGCATTTGGCCCTGGCTCTTCCTCAGGGCGGAGGAAAAGCACCTGCAATCTCCTGCAACCTTGGTGTTACTTACTGGAAGTCCTCAGCTGTCAGGGTTTGGACAGGCATCTCGGGGTCACCGAGCAGGGACAGGATGTGAAGGAACCTTTTGTATGTTAACGGGGGCGTCCCACCATTGAGGTCCAAAATCCTGCATAAAAAAAAAGATCACTTTTCACCATACTATAAACCAAGAAGAAAGCTGAAGCTGTCAGGGGATAGGAAGGTGACAGCACAGGCTGGAGCAGCCCCAGCTCATACAACCGAATGTGGAAATTACAGATTTTACAAGTAAAACCCCTCTGAGTGAACATGCACTCAGCCTCTCAGGGCTCAAGACGACAAAATTTGAAGCAGGACACCAGCCATAGCTTCAGTTGGGCAGCCCCGTACAGCCAGACAGAGCCAGGATGGCAGAGGACGCAGTGCTGGGCACCTCTACAGCTGCCAGAGGCATCTGGATCACAAAAAAAAAAAACAAACCACAGGTTCAGAGCAGTAAATGACTCTTCTGTGCAAGGAACCGCCTGTGTGAACAGACAGCCTGAATCCAAGATGGTGAGGCACACACATCCAGTCAGTGACTTAAATCAGGGCCTTTCCAGACCTGCAGTGCTAAGGTTGGTTCAGCATTACTGATGCCTTCTCTCCTATTATCAATTTCAGTATCTTCAGTCATTCAGCTCTGAATAACAGCTAGGATCTCAGTGTATCCAGATACCAGCGAATGTTGATTAGAAAGATTATAAGAAAATCTGATGCAAAGTATTTTTATGGAAATTTCCTATTAAATGTTAAAGAAGGGCTTCCACTCTGCTTAAAAGAGCAGCTCCTGTCAGTTCTGAAGTGAATTAAAAAGCCCAAAAGGAAAACATTAACCAGCACCCTCATGCCGGCGCAACCCAACAAATTTGCCTCCAGGAAGACTGGGGAGAGGCTCTTGATCAGGGAGTGCAGGGATAGGACAAGGGGGAATGCTTTTCATCTGAAAGAGGGGAGATAGAGATGAGACCTTAGGAAGAAATGTTTTGCATTGAGGGTCGGGAGGCCCTGGCCCAGGGTGCCCAGTGAAGTCGTAGCTGCCCCATCCCTGGAGGTGTCCAAGGTCAGGTTGGTTGGGGCTTGGAGCAACCTTGTCCAGTGGGAGGTGTCCCTGCCCATGGCAGGGGGTGAAACTGGATGGGCTTTGAGGTCCCTTCCAACACAAACCATTCCATGATTCTACGACTGCATCTGTAGGCTTCCAACACAAACCGTTCTATGAAATCTCTTCTGTTTCTCACAGCAGGACAACACAGGAAAAAACCTCCAGCAAACAGTGCTACGTTCATCTCAGATCATCCCATTTTATCAAAAGAAAGACATTAGGACACAGAAAGATCAAGATACTTGGCCTTTTCTCCCTAGTGTTTGATAATTCTAAAATAAACCATCCTGGAGACACCTCACTGGTCCTCAGATCAGCCACATACCGTTTGGTGTCATACAGACTGTGGCCCACCCGGGAAAGCACCTCAAAGCCCAGCTCTTTCCCCAGCCGGCGTATGTTGACCTCCATTTCCTTGTAAAATGGTTCCATCTCTGCATCCAGCGTCACCTGCGTGATATTCCACTGCTGGACATGGTCTCTAAGAACAGACTCATACTCTCCCTGAATAACCAGCAAGTAAGAGCCCAGCTGGCACAAATTTTTCTGGAGATCCTCCAAGGTCTGCAGCAGAAAGTGCCACCGCAGATTCCCAATGTGCATGGCGGACATCAGGAATGTCCTGTCCAGGATGTAGACAGGGTAGACGACCTCCGAGGACTCCAGTGCGGCCAGCAGCGTCGGGTTGTCATGAAGCCGAAGTCCCTTCCGGAAAAGATGAATAGTGCGATGCGGCATCCTGGCTGCTCTCAGATCTGCTGAAAGACGGAGGGAACCCTTGGCTTTCAGGGTACACAATCCCTATAGAGAACAAGAGCAATGAACAATCAGAAACACAGCCCCAAACAACGCTCTGCTCTTTGAACCACAGATCTCTTCTGTTTTTTTTTTTGTAAGGTTTTGTGAAAGTAAAGAAGAAATGGGACCAAACAGCTCTCCTCAGCCAGGTCTCACCATTAAGCCACAGCAGCATCACCTCACTCTACAGAGCAAGCTTTCTTCTCCAAATGAGTCACTCAAGTGCCACACGCTGCCTGCAGAGCCCCCCTGACCTCCACAAGCTCCACACTGCCTCTGGATTCCCCTGGCTTCACACGATGCCCGCAGCGCCCCCATCCCCACACGCTGCCTGTTGAACCCCTCAGCCCCACACTGCCTGTGGTATCCCCCTGGGCTCACATGATGCCTGCGGTGCCCCCCATAAACACACACTGCCTGTGGAGCCCCCCTGACCCCACACACTGCCTGTTGAACCCCCCCTGCCCCACACGCTACCTGCAGAGCCCCCCAGCCCCACACACTGCCTGTGGAATCCCCCTGGCCTCACACGATGCCTGTGGAGCCCCCCCGGCCCCACACGCCGCTTGCTGAGCCCCCCCGTCCCAACACACTCTTGGAAGGCTGTTCTGCCTCACTGCCCTGCACCCCACTGGGTGGATCCCAGTGCAGGGGATTGGGAGAATCGGAGCCGGTGGGGAACAGGGGGCTTTCAGGAAAGGGGATGCTGGATTCTACAATTTATGTGCTGTTACTGTACTAACTCCCCACCGAGTGGTGATGCGAGGCCAGGCAGTCTCCGGCCATGGCTGCATCGCTTCTGTTCATCAAAACTCCACCAACACTGGCAGCAAATCCACCTGACACCCGATGCATCCGCACTCTATGGAGAGGTACAGCACAGCAGAAAGCAGGGAAACTCCAGGTCAGACAGCTGGGCCTTCCCTCAAGGTCACTGGGTTGACACTCTGGGGTCTTTACAACATGTCACCCTGGGCAAAGAATGCCACACAACTGCTGCTCCCAGCTCTCCCGCTGAGGAACATTTCTCTCCCTCAGAGAGAAATAGGGGGGACTATGGTACAGGATGGGGACTCTTGATGGGAGGGGGCGAAGGGACAGGACGGGGACCCGCCTGGGGTGGGGGCAGGGACGCGGCCCCTCGCCCCGCTGTTACCTCCGTCCCCTCCGGAGCCCCTCCCGCCGTGTCCGGTTACACAACACCCGATGTGGGAAGGGGGTGGAGCGCTCGGGGAGGGACAACGCGGCTCGGAAGCGGCGGTGGATGCGGTCCCCAGCCCGGCCCCCGCTCCTCCCACCGGTTCCAGCTCCCCACCTCCACGGTTCCCGCTCTTTCCCCCCGCTCCACTTCCGCCCCGGTCCCCGTTCCTCCCGCCGATTCGGGCTCTCCCACACCCCGTTCCACTCCCCCTTCGTCCCGCCCTCCTGCCCGGTTCCCTCTCCCCCCACCTACTGCTTTCCAGTTCCTGCGCTCTCTGGCCCCGCCCCTCCACACAACCCCGCCCCCTCCACCCAAGCCCCGCCCCCAGAGTACCTTTCCCCGGGGGCCGTGGCTCACGTGCCGCCCCGACAGCCTCCTCCAATAGCAGGGCCTCCCATTCCAGTGGCCACCGCCCAGTGGGCGGGGCAGGGCGAGAACCAATCAGCGCCATAGCTGCCCTGGGGCGGGGCTACAGCCCAGGCACCTCCCCCGGTTGCTGGGCAACGGCTCCAGTCCCGCCCTCACCGTGCAGGGCCGCGTGCCACCGGCATCGAGGGGCCGAACGGGGGGGGGGGGGGTTCGTTAGGGTAAGGGGCTAATTAGGGTCATGATGAGGGCGAGGCTGAAAGGTAGGGCCTTGGAGGGCCGGGGCAGATACAGGTGGGGGTTGGAGGTGGGTGGTGCAGTCCGGAAGGGCCTGTGGTGAAATAGGGGAGGGGATTGGCTGATGGGGTTAGGTAAGGGCTGGGAGGAAGGGCGAGTTGGGCTTGGGGGAGGGCAGGTGGGCCCGGAGGGGGGCAGGTGGGGAGGCAGGTAGGGCCTGTGGGGGCTGGGTGGGGGTGTGCTGGTGGCACCTGTGGGGAGCGGTAAGGCCGGGTGGGACAGGTGGGGCCTGGAGGATGGGGCAGGGCAGGGGGCACATGGGGCTTGCTGGGGGGGAGGTAGGGCCTGAGAGGGGAGGAAGTGGGGTTTAGAGGCACTGCTGGGGGTTGCAGGGGTTGGGGGACAGGAGGGGCAAGTGGGGCTTGGAGGGGCAGGTACAGGCAGGGGCACCAGGGCTCTGATTGTCCGGCACCCCCAGACTCACCACTACCAATTTGTCAATATTACAACAGCCTTTACGATCTTCTCTATTGGCTTTAGGAACTAATCAGTGGCTGTTACCAAAAGTGTTACCAGAGTAGGAAAAGAGGAGGAAGAGAACAATGAATTGATAGTAAATGCACTCGGTGTGATCCAAGATAACATTTCTTTGTCTCTCAGTTGTATACAAGGACAATTATGGATGCAGTCAGTGGCTGCCTTAACTATAAGAGAAGGTAGCGAAGGCACTTTCCCCACCGAAATTCAGAAATTGTTTGGGACAGTGCCACTGACTTAGAAAGCAAGCTCCAATCTTGGTGGATTCTGGTAAATTTTACCTAGGAACCTATCACTAATGTGGCCACAACCTTTGTGTTGACCATACATAACGCTTCAATATATGTAATCCACCCCATCATTGCATTAGGATTAAATCATAAAAGAATGGTGCTCTGTCTTTCCAAACATAGGGCAGGGGCACAAATGGTGAACGGGAGTTGGCAAACTGTAAATTTGCAGTCTTGTGTTACACGAGAACAACAAGGGTTTATTTGCGAAAGTAATCCAATCGATGCTCAAGACATCTGCCTTGACCCTGAACAAGGCATTTGTCACTTTGAAATCCATCCAGACGCTAATCAAAAGACCATACTTCTATATATTGGTCAGGGTTGTGTGTGTTTGAGAACTGCCTGTACCTCTGTAACAATAGACAAGATAATTACAGATAGCAAGAATCATTCTAATTCCTGTGTTTGTAATTTTGTTAAGATTGTTGGGTGTGACTTTTCTTACTTAGCACCAGTCGTATCCCACCAGTTGATAGAATCCAGTTATACATTGTTTTACACATTATCACCTGTACCGACTGGAATGAATCTAACATTGGGAAAACAATTACTGAAACATGAGGATTGGATCAAAATTTTGAAGGAGGTCCAAGGAAATGGGAGAAAAAAACCCTGATAACAATCCATCAAGACACAGAGGAAATAAATAGGGTCCTGAAAAGGGTGAAAGAAGATGCAAGCCAAGACTTGGTGGGATGTACTTTTTGGATGGTCACCTGCTGCGACTGACATTCTAAATAAGTTGAGTCACACCATTGTCATTCTTTTAATACTAGTTTTAGTCAGCCTTGCTTTGTCTGTTACACTGTTTGTTTGGAATGGGAAAATGTTACAGCGACTGACAGTTCTAACTTGTATGTCTACTGCGCTTAAGAATGCACTGAGGGGAAAATTTCAAGCAAAGTATTATCCCATTCCCTTCGAGAAACAGATCATGTATAACGCAAACGACTTTGCCTAGCATTAAAGACAGGGCGGAATTGATAGGCAAACATATAAGATATAGGGAAAGAAACTTCGAAGCATCTTAGTTTATTGTAAACCGCACCATATAAGGGAAAAGCTTAGTTCATTGCAATTCACACTGCCTGTTAGTAGGGTCCTTGAAAGCTCTCACCTCAGCTTCTCCAGATTGTTATCTAAGACACTTGTCTGTCCCTGAAAATGGAAAAACACTGTGTTTGAGCATCCCCTGCCAGAGCCACTGGGGCTTCCCAGGAGAGGCTCCCCTAGGAAGAGACGGCAAAAGCTGCTGCTTTGGGCCACCCTGCGTGGCAGCTCAAGAGCCTCAGCTGGACCCAGCCCCCGGCAGCAGCGCTCCCTCGCAGGACGTGCCGGCCCCACCACAGTCCCCCACCTCTGACTTTCTCTGTGTTCCTGACGTGCACCAGGTTCAGCCAAAAACAATAGCTGCAGCAGAACCAAGAGGCATTGATTGGAGCGGGGTGGCCAGCGATCCCGGCAGGTGCAGTCTCCTGGCCGTTCCAGGGGTGGAGGGGACCAGGCTGGGTCCCAGGCGTGCTCGGTGCCCCGCAGCCCTGTCCTGTTCCCCCTCAGTGCTTCAGGGAGCACCCAGACCAGGCTACACGGGCTGGGAGGCACCTCTCCATCGCTCCCCCTGCACGGCTCTCCCCTCCGGCAATCCCCAGTTGAGGCTTGGGAATAGCTGCGCTCATCTCCCGCCGACGGAGCGAGCCACTTGCTCCCATGGCTGGAGCATCACCTCGGCCAGGACGCTGCTGGTCTGACTGGGAGGCCAAAAGCCAGTGCCGGGCATGGCTGTGCTCAGGAAGCGCTTGGGCCACGTCCTGGCCCCAAAGGAAAGCTGGAAGCTGGCATGCAGCACAGCTGGGCTGTCGCCTTCCCAGGTTTGCTCAGGAAAACTCACTGAGAAATAACACAAATGCCACAAGCAGTATTTTCAAGAGCTGCTCTCGCTGCAGCACTGTCTCTTTTCTGGAAAAGAGGGAGTCCGGTGGCTGTCAAGGGCCCAAGTCTCGGGTAAAGCCTTTCCAGGTGCATTTCCCTCCCGGGGCTGAAAAACTGCTGCTGGCAGTGAGGTGACAGAGCAGCATCCAGGAGGAACGGGATTCCTCTCCACGCCGTTCAACACTGCCAGCAGCTCTTCCCCAAAGGAAGGGCTTCAGGAGCACTGTCCAAAAGGAAAGGAAAACAATCCGGGTAAGTGAAGAGGTGGAGAAAATGAAGCTTGCTTTGCCACAGCCTCTCCGGTGTGGCCCTTTCTCTCTCTTTGGCTGGGAAGCAGGTCTGTTCTCCCTTGATGTCACACAGATCTTGTGTGGCAGTGCGTCTGCTGAGGGGCTTTTGCTCTTCGCTCTGCTGGGAAGCAGCCCCAGCACGAGCCGTGCCCGAGCTTCGGCACCAGAGTGGGAGCCCTTTGGCTGCTAGGTGGAGAGCACCCTCTGCTCTCCCCTGGGCTTGCATTAACCCTCAGACATCCCCATTCTCACCAGCCCACAGCAGGAATGGGTCATGCATACACGGCAAAGAAGCTGTTCCTCAGGCGGCTCATGAGGGAGGTGAGGGCACGGGCCACTTGGTCCTCGATGCTGCAGGCTGGCCCTGGGCAAGGAAACCAGAGCAAAGTGAGTCCCATCTCCAGCGAGCCCGGCTGGCAGCACAGCCCCAGCCCCTCCCAAGGGGGACTTGGCCACCCCAGGCCTTTGCTCCACAACCCTGCCGGACGCTTCTGCGATGCTCCGCATCCCACAGAGCGGCTTCGGCCACAGCCCTGCTCCCAAACCAAGCCCACACCCCGGGCACGAGCTCCCTGCTTCCTACCCATTGCGGTTCCTGCTCCGCAGGGCATAAGGCCATTGCCCCTGGGCCCTGCTCCGAGGAGCCTTTCTCCTTGCCATTGTGTCAAGGTTGGGCTCCCTGAACACACAGTGTGGCTCTGGGAAGGCACAGTCGGATAGAAAAGCCAGCGAGATCCAGTGCACGCTGCACGTCTGCCCTGGGCAACAGTGCCACGGCAGTGTCAGGGTGGCTGCCCCGCGCATCCAAAGGTGATGGCCGGCCAGCTGGGACATCGCAGTGGTGATTGTAACATCACATGGGAAGAGCCTATTTGCTCCCCGGGGGGAGCAGAGCTGCACTGGGAGCCCCTGCCCATGGGACCCTTGAACCCAGCCCCGCTCCCGTTCCGGCTCTGCCTGTGTTGCACCAGCAAGGGAAACCCAGAGAGCTTCTAAAGACAGACTTTGCGGCACGAAATCCCCATTTCACATGACCAGAATCAAAGCCTTCCATTCATATACTCTGAGTGACGGGTGATAGGAGACGAGGGGAACAGCCTCAAGCTGTGCCAGGGCAGGCTCAGATTGGACATTAGCAACAAATTTTTCACCGGCAGGGTCATCAGGAACCGTCAGAGGCTGCCCAGGGAGGTGGTGGAGTCCCCATCCCTGGAGGGGTTGAACACATGGGTGGATGAAGTGCTCAGGGATCTGGGTAAGAAGTGGACAGGACCGGTTGGAGTTGATGATCTCCAAGGTCTTTTCCAACCTAATGATTCTATGATTTCTTCCTCTGACCCTGGCCATTCCCCCCATATTATTACAATAGAGGAAGACTGGAAAGTCAGCTCCCAATTTCCATATTAACTCCCTCCCTGCAGGTCCCTGCAAGGAGAGGAAACAGATGTACAGCAACTCCATTTGCTTGTGGCCTTCCTGGGAGCAGGCAAAGTTCTGGCAGGTCCAGCAGGCAGCTTGCTAGGCTTGGGCGGAGCTTCGTCAACCTTTGGATTTGGGATAAAGCTCCAGCAAGTCAACGCTTATTGCCAGGGAACCGCAAGCAGGATCCCAGCCGATTGGTGACCCTGTGTTTGTCCTGGACTTTACAAACTTGGACCCTCCTGAGGACTTTACAGCCAGCAGCAGGGCTGAGCTTCCTTTTGTTGCCCTCAGTGGGGTTTTCCTGCTCTGATGGTGTTTGGAGATTTTCCAAGTGTGAGATCCATTTCCAAGGGAAGTTTTCTGGGGGAGGAAGCCCCGTAGCTTCGTCCCCACCAGTCCTTCCCATCCTGTCCCTTTAGCTTCCTTGGGATGGACCAGGAACCCTGCTGACTGTGCCGGAGAACACTCTCGGCACCCTGGGATGCCTGCTCTCAGCCCCATCTCTCAGGAGCTCTGAGGGAATGCTCCTGTGTCCCGGTTTATCCCCACCGTCCCGGTCATGTCAGCGGCAAAACCTGGGCAGCTTTTAGTCCCAAACACCCCCACCCCAGGAAAAGGGAAAGGAGAGAAAGGGAGCCTTGCAGGTTGGAAGCAACGTTAAACCTGTTTTAGTGGGACGGAAAGGAAGCAAGCAGAATCACAAAAAGCTTTAGGTACAAGGTAAACCTAGCGATTCTATGGGCTGGGAGAGTGGTTCGTAGGGGTTCTATGATCCTATATTATATATTACGTTATTAAATATTATTCAAATAGCATAATTACACACTATACTTGTTACTATAATTATTAATAGTCTATAATTTATTATCGTAATTAATATAATTATTACTATACCATAACATTGAGGCCCGGGCCCTCACCTGCCCCGTCGCTGCGCTCGCACCGGAAGCGGCTCTGCCCCACCGCCCCTTCCGGCCCCGCCCCTCCCGGAGCACCTCCTTCCCCCGCCCGAAGTGCCCGGCCGGAAGCGGCCGCGGGGCGGATGCGAAGCAGTGGAGTGGTGCGCGCCGCCGCCCCGCTATGTCTCAATGTTGGAAAACTCTAGTTTGTCATACTAAAATATAGTCGAATAACTAATGGTTCTAACAATTCTATTAAATATAGGTAAAAAACTAACTACTCTGTTGAAATTTCGCTTGCTCCAGGGTATAGTCTCGAGGTATCCTTATTTGGGAAGGGATGCTGAAAACTCTTGCTGAGCTAGAAGAAATCTTATCCATGTTAACAGGACATAGAGTTAGTATCTTTATCTAATACAAGCAGTAAACTTGCAAAAAGCTAACAGTTTGCATAAAAATGTAAAGAATGCTGAAATCCAACCAGTCCTTCGGGAGGTTGATGATCTGCCAGAAGCCCAAAGGTGAAAAGGACAGTATGAGGAAGATGAGTTACTTCATCCGAGGAAGAGTATTTTCTTCATCCCCACGACCACCGAAAGAGGGTGCGCCAGCGCAGTAAGGGTTAATGTTGCAAGACTGGCTGGAGCAATCTTGAAATGAATATGTAACAAGTTAGGCGGAGACCTTTTGAATATGTAACAGATTGAGCAACACTTTAAGGATAAATGGCGAACGCGATGTGACGGTCTTTGGAACCAGATTTGGGTGCGTACCCCTGGTTCCCGGGGCCTCGAAATAAAGCACCACATATAACCTTCTTCGTATGGTTATGTGTTTGTCTCTACGCTAACACCATGAAGAGGTTTGCTTTGACAGTTTTGCAGGCACCTCTCTGGGAAGGTGGAAAAACTGCAGGGGATTTGGAAAGAGTATTTTCCCCTCCAAGACCCAATGTGGGATCCAAACAGATCCAAATATATAGAAACATTACAGGCATATTGGGGTGGATTTCAAAGAGAATGGAAAGGGCCATTCCCAAACAATGAAACAAGGTTCCTCTGAGTCATCGTCTGAATTCCTAGATCGACTGAGGGCTGTGATGCGCTGCCATACACTGCTGGATCTTGGGTCAGAGGTAGGAATGCAACAGCTAGTTTCTTTGGTTCTGGGCCAGTCTAAAAGAAGAACAGTGAAGGAAGACTGACGGGGAGCTGGGGAATCCAGGGGAAGAGGAAAAGAAGGTAGAATTTTTAGTTGATACAGGGGCAACATAAACAGTTTTGAACCAAGCTTTGATGCCCCTAGGAAATGACTATGTCATGGTAAAAGAGGCAGCTGGCCAAAGTGAAAACGCGTATTTTTGTGAACCTCTAAGTTATAAACTGGGAAAATAATGGGGCATCCACAGATTCTTGTATATGCCCAACTCCCCGAACGCATTTTTGTGGAGAGACTTATTAGGACATTTGGGTGCAATAATTAAATTTGAAAAGGGAGAGATTACTCTGGAGGTAAATGACCAGCAGTGTATACAAATAATGAGTTTATCCCTAGCCAGGGTTCCCACAGAAAGAAAAAATCGGTGAAGAAATCACAAACCGGGTATACCCTGAGGTATGGGTCACCGATGTGCCTGGCACTTATGGGCTTTAAATAAAATAACTGAAGACCTCTACCCGGTGGTGGCAAATTCATATATCCTGTTGACTCTATTAATACCTGAACTAACCTGGTTTGCTGTTTTAGACCTGAAGGATGCCTGCTTTTGCCTCCCTCTCCATGAAGCCAGCCAGAAAATATTTGCATTTGAATGGGAAAACCCTAAAAGCGAGCACAGAACTCGACTCACCTGGGTATTTGGTAATTGACTTGCAAAGGATCTTGAGTCCTGGGAAGCCCCACCTGAGGAAGGGAGACTGTTGCAGTACGTAGGTAATATCCTGATTTCCACCAAGACAACGCTTGCATGACCTGGACGGTGGGTCTGTTAAACTTTTTGGGGCTCCAGGGATACCGGGTATCTAAACAGAATGCCCAGATAATGCAATGCGAGGTGATCTATCTGGGCTATGAAATCAGCGCTGGACAAAGAACTTTGGAGCAGACCCAAGAAGAGGCAATATGACAAACTCCGAGACCGCAAACAGTGAAGGGGTTGCGAACTTTCTTGGGGATGACTGGGTGGTGTCGGCTATGGATCTGTAACGATGGGCTGCTTGTTAAAGCTCTGTATGCACTAACCACTGCCAAAAAGAAATACATTCAATGGAGCAAAGAGGCTGTACAAGACTTGGAACAGCTGAAGAAAGCCCTGATGTGGGCCCTGGCCTTAGGACTCCCAGATGTGAGTAAGCCATTTTTCCTTTTCTCTGATGAGAAGCAAGAGATTGCCCGAGGGCCTGGTTGTTTAGGAGCGGTTGCAACCATAGTGCTAAACATCCAGGAGATGTGAAGATTGACCTTGGGCCAGAAAATGACTGTGTTAGTGTCCCATACAGCATCTGCAGTACTGGAAGTGAAAGGTGGGCACTGGCTTTCTCCACAAAGGTTCCTTACATACCAAGCTATACTGGTGGAACGTGATGATGTGGGAATTGTGGTCACTAACATCATCAAGCCAGCTTCTTTCCTCAGTGGAAATAGAGGAGAACCAGTGCACCGTGACTGCTTAAAGACCATCGCGGCCACATGCTCGAGCCGTTCAGACCTGAAAGACAGTCCCATGGAAGAGGCGGAGAGCTGGTTCACGGATGGGAGCAGCTATGTCTTAAGTGGAAAAAAGACATGCCGGGGCAAAAGCATCAAGCATGCAGAGGGATTCTGAGAGTGCCAGAAACAGTCCAGCTACCTGAGAAAGCAACAATCATGCCCATCCAGGTGCACCAGAAAATGAATTTGGAATTGGAAAGAGGAAATGAGCTGATGGACAGAGAGGCAAAACCGGCAGCCAAAGGTGAGGTAAAAACCGAAGGGGCTTTGGTCCCTGACGGGCGAATCTCCCTAGAAGGTAAGCCAGAATATACCAGGGAAGATCAGAAGCTTCTCACAGACCTGGAAGGGTCGTATTATAAAGAGGGGTGGGCCCCCCACCCCACAGGGGAAACTAATCATTCCCTCTTATTTAACATGGTCTTTGATAAGGGAGGAACACAGGAAGAGGCATTGGGGGGCAAAAGTCCTATATAAACTCCGAATTAAAGAGATTGCAGCTAGAAATTTATGCACCACTGTGAGACAAGTGACTGAGCAGTGTGACCTTTGTCTCCAGACTAATCCCAAAATTACCGCAAACCAGAAATGGGCCAAATTGGAAGAGTCAATGGGCCTGGGAACTGTGGCAGATTGATTTTTCGGAACTCCCAAGAAAAGGGGGGTATAGATACTTATTGGTAGTAACTGATATCTTCTCAGGTTGGCCGGAGGCATTCCCTACTAGAACAGCCAAGGCTCGAGAGGTAACCAGAACATTAATCCAGGAGACAATAGCACGCTTTGGGGTTCCAGCAACCATGTCTCCTGATAGGGGACCACATTTTATCTCAAAAGTAGTACAACAAATCAGTCACTATTTGGGTATGGATTGGCAGCTTCATACCCCATATTGCCCTCAGTTGAGTGGCTGAGTAGAGGAGATGAATCACTTGATTAAGCAGCAAATTGTGAAATTGGGACAGGAAACCAACCTGGCTTGGCTTCAGTCTCTTCCCCTGAGTCTCTTGCGCATATGAATCAGACCAAGGGTAAAAGAAGGACTGAGCCCTTTTGAAATCTTGTAAGGACGACCCTATGGAATAGAGAAAGGGATGTCCACACAAGCTGGGGATGAAATCATGACCTTCTACATGGTGGCATTGGGCAAACAACTTAGAAAAATTGGAAAACCTGGTTGGGACGCAAGGTAGGAGTTGGGATGGACCTGTGCATAGCATACGGCCCGGAAATTATGTATATGAAAAGTCTCTTGCAGAGAGGACTGTGGAACCACAGTGAGTTGACATCCCAAATTACTATCTCAACTACTCCTACAGATAAGAACACACAGACCTGTATTTCAAATGAATTAGACTGTTGGCATAATTTTACATTAGTACAGACCGTTAGGGTGGTTTGGGCCTACGCTACTAGTGGGCTCTCATTCAAATTTAAAATAGATGCCATAGCTGAGCCTGTTGCAACCTATGCCAGCACTCAAGCCCCAAACCAGATCACACAACCTACACCAGCACTCAAACCCAGAATTTATGAGATCGGTCCGTATATAATAAGGAACACGGGCCAACAGCAAATGCTGTTTAACCCGGAGGGGCCTCTTAAACAGGTTGAGTTGCTGATGCAAAACAGTGCCTCAGAAATTCAACCAGCGTGTTGAATTTAACGAACCTCTTACGAGGGATGGACCACCTGGCTATGTAAAAGGGCAACTTTTCAGAGACAACGAAGAGATCTGACAGGTGTTGTGGGAACAGGATTGGGGGTTCTGAATAGCATTGACTCAGAGGTACTAGGGAACAAATTGGCTATCACCACTACCAATTTGTCAATATTACAACAGCCTTTACGATCTTCTCTATTGGCTTTAGGAACTAATCAGTGGCTGTTACCAAAAGTGTTACCAGAGTAGGAAAAGGGGAGGAACAGAACAATGAATTGATAGTAAATGCACTCGGTGTGATCCAAGATAATGTTTCTTTGTCTCTCAGTTGTATACAAGGACAATTATGGATGCAGTCAGTGGCCGCCTTAACTATAAGAGAAGGTAGCGAAGGCACTTTCCCCACCGAAATTCAGAAAATTGTTTGGGACAGTGCCACTGACTTAGAAAGCAAGCTCCAATCTTGGTGGATTCTGGTAAATTTTACCTAGGAGCCAATCACTAATGTGGCCACAACCTTTGTGTTGACCATACATAACGCTTCAATATATGTCATCCACCCCATCGTTGCGTTAGGATTAAATCATGAAAGAATGGTGCTCTGTCCTTCCAAACATAGGGCAGGGGCACAAATGGTGAACGAGAGTTGGCAAACTGTAAATTTGCAGTCTTGTATTACACGAGAACAACAAGGGTTTCTTTGCGAAAGTAATCCTATCGATGCCCAAGACATCTGCCTTGACCCTGAACAAGGCATTTGTCACTTTGAAATCCATCCAGACACTAATCAAAAGACCATACTTCTATATATTGGTCAGGGTTGTGTGTGTTTGAGAACTGCCTGTACCTCTGTAACAATAGACAAGATGATTACAGATAGCAAGAATCAGTCTAATTCCTGTGTTTGTAATTTTGTTAAGATTGTCGGGTGTGACTTTTCTTACTTAGCACCAGTTGTATCCCACCAGTTGATAGAATCCAGTTATACGCTGTTTTACACATTATCACCTGTACCTACTGGGATGAATCTTACATTGGGAAAACAATTACTGAAACATGAGGATTGGATCAAAATTTTGAAGGAGGCCCAAGGAAATGGGAGAAAAACCCTGATAACAATCCATCAAGACACAGGGGAAATAAATAGGGTCCTGAAAAGGGTGAAAGAAGATGCAAGCCAAGACTTGGTGGGATGTACTTTTTGGATGGTCACCTGCTGCGACTGACATTCTAAATAAGTTGAGTCACACCATTGTCATTCTTTTAATACTAGTTTTAGTCAGCCTTGCTTTGTCTGTTATACTGTTTGTTTGGAATGGGAAAATGTTACAGCGAGTGACAGTTCTAACTTGTATGTCTACTGCGCTTAAGAATGCATTGAGGGGAAAATTTCAAGCAAAGTATTATCCCATTCCCTTCGAGAAACAGATCATGTATAACGCAAACAACTTTGCCTAGCATTAAAGACAGGGCGGAATTGATAGGCAAACATATAAGATATAGGGAAAGAAACTTCGAAGCATCTTAGTTTATTGTAAACCGCACCATATAAGGGAAAAGCTTAGTTCATTGCAATTCACACTGCCTGTTAGTAGGGTCCTTGAAAGCTCTCACCTCAGCTTCTCCAGATTGTTATCTATGACACTTGTCTGTCCCTGAAAATGGAAAAACACTGTGTTTGAGCATCCCCTGCCAGAGCCACTGGGGCTTCCCAGGAGAGGCTCCCCTAGGAAGAGCCGGCAAAAGCTGCTGCTTTGGGCCACCCTGCGTGGCAGCTCAAGAGCCTCAGCTGGACCCAGCCCCCGGCAGCAGCGCTCCCTCGCAGGACGTGCCGGCCCCACCACAGTCCCCCACCTCTGTCTTTCTCTGTGTTCCTGATGTGCACCAGGTCCAGCCAAAAACAATAGCTGCAGCAGAACCAAGAGGCATTGATTGGAGCGGGGTGGCCAGCGATCCCGGCAGGTGCAGTCTCCTGGCCGTTCCAGGGGTGGAGGGGACCAGGCTGGGTCCCAGGCGTGCTCGGTGCCCCGCAGCCCTGCCCCGTTCCCCCTCAGTGCTTCAGGGAGCACCCAGACCAGGCTCCACGGGCTGGGAGGCACCTCTCCATCGCTCCCCCTGCACGGCTCTCCCCTCCGGCAATCCCCAGTTGAGGCTTGGGAATAGCTGCGCTCATCTCCCGCCGACGGAGCGAGCCACTTGCTCCCATGGCTGGAGTATCACCTCGGCCAGGACGCTGCTGGTCTGACTGGGAGGCCAAAAGCCAGTGCCGGGCATGGCTGTGCTCAGGAAGCGCTTGGGCCACGTCCTGGCCCCAAAGGAAAGCTGGAAGCTGGCATGCAGCACAGCTGGGCTGTCGCCTTCCCAGGTTTGCTCAGGAAAACTCACTGAGAAATAACACAAATGCCACAAGCAGGATTTTCGAGAGCTGCTCTCGCTGCAGCACTGTCTCTTTTCTGGAAAAGAGGGAGTCCGGTGGCTGTCAAGGGCCCAAGTCTCGGGTAAAGCCTTTCCAGGTGCATTTCCCTCCCGGGGCTGAAAAACTGCTGCTGGCAGTGAGGTGACAGAGCAGCATCCAGGAGGAACGGGATTTCTCTCCACGCCGTTCAACACTGCCAGTAGCTCTTCCCCAAAGGAAGGGCTTCAGGAGCACTGTCCAAAAGGAAAGGAAAACAATCCGGGGAAGTGAAGAGGTGGAGAAAATGAAGCTTGCTTTGCCACAGCCTCTCCGGTGTGGCCCTTTCTCTCTCTTTGTCTGGGAAGCAGGTCTGTTCTCCCTTGATGTCACACAGATCTTGTGTGGCAGTGCGTCTGCTGAGGGGCTTTTGCTCTTCGCTCTGCCTGGAAGCAGCCCCAGCACGAGCCGTGCCCGAGCTTCGGCACCAGAGTGGGAGCCCTTTGGCTGCTAGGTGGAGAGCACCCTCTGCTCTCCCCTGGGCTTGCATTAACCCTCAGACATCCCCATTCTCACCAGCCCACAGCAGGAATGGGTCATGCATACACGGCAAAGAAGCTGTTCCTCAGGCGGCTCATGAGGGAGGTGAGGGCACGGGCCACTTGGTCCTCGATGCTGCAGGCTGGCCCTGGGCAAGGAAACCAGAGCAAAGTGAGTCCCATCTCCAGCGAGCCCGGCTGGCAGCACAGCCCCAGCCCCTCCCAAGGGGGACTTGGCCACCCCAGGCCTTTGCTCCACAACCCCGCCGGACGCTTCTGCGATGCTCCGCATCCCACAGAGCGGCTTCGGCCACAGCCCTGCTCCCAAACCAAGCCCACACCCCGGGCAGGAGCTCCCTGCTTCCTACCCATTGCGGTTCCTGCTCCGCAGGGCATAAGGGCATTGCCCCTGGGACCTGCTCTGAGGAGCCTTTCTCCTTGCCATTGTGTCAAGGTTGGGCTCCCTGAACACACAGTGTGGCTCTGGGAAGGCACAGTCGGATAGAAAAGCCAGCGAGATCCAGTGCACGCTGCACGTCTGCCCTGGGCAACAGTGCCACGGCAGTGTGAGGGCTGCTGCCCCGCGCATCCAAAGGTGATGGGCGGCCAGCTGGGACATTGCAGTGGTGATTGTAACATCACATGGGAAGAGCCTATTTGCTCCCCCGGGGGAGCAGAGCTGCACTGGGAGCCCCTGCCCGTGGGACCCTTGAACCCAGCCCCGCTCCCGTTCCGGCTCTGCCTGTGTTGAGAGCTTCTAAAGACAGACTTTGCGGCACGAAATCCCCATTTCACATGACCAGAATCAAAGCCTTCCATTCATATACTCTGAGTGATGGGTGATAGGAGACGAGGGGAACAGCCTCAAGCTGTGCCAGGGCAAGCTCAGATTGGACATTAGCAACAAATTTTTCACCGGCAGGGTCACCAGGAACCGGCAGAGGCTGCCCAGGGAGATGGTGGAGTCCCCATCCCTGGAGGGGTTGAACACATGGGTGGATGAAGTGCTCAGGGATCTGGGTAAGAAGTGGACAGGTACGCTTGGAGTTGATGATCTCCAAGGTCTTTTCCAACCTAATGATTCTATGATTTCTTCCTCTGACCCTGGACATTCCCCCCATATTATTACAATAGAGGAAGACAGGAAAGTCAGCTCCCAATTTCCATATTAACTCCCTCCCTGCAGGTCCCTGCAAGGAGAGGAAACAGATGTACAGCAACTCCATTTGCTTGTGGCCTTCCTGGGAGCAGGCAAAGTTCTGGCAGGTCCAGCAGGCAGCTTGCTAGGCTTGTGCGGAGCTTCGTCAACCTTTGGATTTGGGATAAAGCTCCAGCAAGTCAACGCTTATTGCCAGGGAACGGCAAGCAGGATCCCAGCCGATTGGTGACCCTGTGTTTGTCCTGGACTTTACAAACTTGGACCCTCCTGAGGACTTTACAGCCAGCAGCAGGGCTGAGCTTACCTTTGTTGCCCTCAGTGGGGTTTTCCTGCTCTGATGGTGTTTGGAGATTTTCCAAGTGTGAGATCCATTTCCAAGGGAAGTTCTCTGGGGGAGGAAGCCCCGTAGCTTCGTCCCCACCAGTCCTTCCCATCCTGTCCCTTTGGCTTCCTTGGGATGGACCAGGAACCCTGCTGACTGTGCCGGAGAACACTCTCGGCACCCTGGGATGCCTGCTCTCAGCCCCATCTCTCAGGAGCTCTGAGGGAATGCTCCTGTGTCCCGGTTTATCCCCACCGTCCCGGTCATGTCAGCGGCAAAACCTGGGCAGCTTTTAGTCCCAAACACCCCCACCCCAGGAAAAGGGAAAGGAGAGAAAGGGAGCCTTGCAGGTTGGAAGCAACGTTAAGCCTGTTTTAGTGGGACGGAAAGGAAGCAAGCAGAATCACAAAAAGCTTTAGGTACAAGGTAAACCTAGCGATTCTATGGGCTGGGAGAGTGGTTCGTAGGGGTTCTATGATCCTATATTATATATTACGTTATTAAATATTATTCAAATAGCATAATTACACACTATACTTGTTAATATAATTATTAATAGTCTATAATTTATTATCGTAATTAATATAATTATTACTATACCATAACATTGAGGCCCGGGCCCTCACCTGCCCCGTCGCTGCGCTCGCACCGGAAGCGGCTCTGCCCCACCGCCCCTTCCGGCCCCGCCCCTCCCGGAGCACCTCCTTCCCCCGCCCGAAGTGCCCGGCCGGAAGCGGCCGCGGGGCGGATGCGAAGCAGTGGAGTGGTGCGCGCCGCCGCCCCGCTATGTCCCAATGTTGGAAAACTCTGGTTTGTCATACTAAAATATAGTCGAATAACTAATGGTTCTAACAATTCTATTAAATATAGGTAAAAAACTAACTACTCTGTTGAAATTTCGCTTGCTCCAGGGTATAGTCTCGAGGTATCCTTATTTGGGAAGGGATGCTGAAAACTCTTGCTGAGCTAGAAGAAATCTTATCCATGTTAACAGGACATAGAGTTAGTATCTTTATCTAATACAAGCAGTAAACTTGCAAAAAGCTAACAGTTTGCATAAAAATGTAAAGAATGCTGAAATCCAACCAGTCCTTCGGGAGGTTGATGATCTGCCAGAAGCCCAAAGGTGAAAAGGACAGTATGAGGAAGGTGAGTTACTTCATCCGAGGAAGAGTATTTTCTTCATCCCCACGACCACCGAAAGAGGGTGCGCCAGCGCAGTAAGGGTTAATGTTGCAAGACTGGCTGGAGCAATCTTGAAATGAATATGTAACAAGTTAGGCGGAGACCTTTTGAATATGTAACAGATTGAGCAACACTTTAAGGATAAATGGCGAACGCGATGTGACGGTCTTTGGAACCAGATTTGGGTGCGTACCCCTGGTTCCCGGGGCCTCGAAATAAAGCACCACATATAACCTTCTTCGTATGGTTATGTGTTTGTCTCTACGCTAACACCATGAAGAGGTTTGCTTTGACAGTTTTGCAGGCACCTCTCTGGGAAGGTGGAAAAACTGCAGGGGATTTGGAAAGAGTATTTTCCCCTCCAAGACCCAATGTGGGATCCAAACAGATCCAAATATATAGAAACATTACAGGCATATTGGGGTGGATTTCAAAGAGAATGGAAAGGGCCATTCCCAAACAATGAAACAAGGTTCCTCTGAGTCATCATCTGAATTCCTAGATCGACTGAGGGCTGTGATGCGCTGCCATACACTGCTGGATCCTGGGTCAGAGGTAGGAATGCAACAGCTAGTTTCTTTGGTTCTGGGCCAGTCTAAAAGAAGAACAGTGAAGGAAGACTGACGGGGAGCTGGGGAATCCAGGGGAAGAGGAAAAGAAGGTAGAATTTTTAGTTGATACAGGGGCAACATAAACAGTTTTGAACCAAGCTTTGATGCCCCTAGGAAATGACTATGTCATGGTAAAAGAGGCAGCTGGCCAAAGTGAAAACGCGTATTTTTGTGAACCTCTAAGTTATAAACTGGGAAAATAATGGGGCATCCACAGATTCTTGTATATGCCCAACTCCCCGAACGCATTTTTGGGGAGAGACTTATTAGGACATTTGGGTGCAATAATTAAATTTGAAAAGGGAGAGATTACTCTGGAGGTAAATGACCAGCAGTGTATACAAATAATGAGTTTATCCCTAGCCAGGGTTCCCACAGAAAGAAAAAATCAGTGAAGAAATCACAAACCGGGTATACCCTGAGGTATGGGCCACCGATGTGCCTGGCACTTATGGGCTTTAAATAAAATAACTGAAGACCTCTACCCGGTGGTGGCAAATTCATATATCCTGTTGACTCTATTAATACCTGAACTAACCTGGTTTGCTGTTTTAGACCTGAAGGATGCCTGCTTTTGCCTCCCTCTCCATGAAGCCAGCCAGAAAATATTTGCATTTGAATGGGAAAACCCTAAAAGTGAGCACAGAACTCGACTCACCTGGGTATTTGGTAATTGACTTGCAAAGGATCTTGAGTCCTGGGAAGCCCCACCTGAGGAAGGGAGACTGTTGCAGTACGTAGGTAATATCCTGATTTCCACCAAGACAACACTTGCATGACCTGGACGGTGGGTCTGTTAAACTTTTTGGGGCTCCAGGGATACCGGGTATCTAAACAGAATGCCCAGATAATGCAATGCGAGGTGATCTATCTGGGCTATGAAATCAGCGCTGGACAAAGAACTTTGGAGCAGACCCAAGAAGAGGCAATATGACAAACTCCGAGACCGCAAACAGTGAGGGAGTTGCGAACTTTCTTGGGGATGACTGGGTGGTGTCGGCTATGGATCTGTAACGATGGGCTGCTTGTTAAAGCTCTGTATGCACTAACCACTGCCAAAAAGAAATACCTTCAATGGAGCAAAGAGGCTGTACAAGACTTGGAACAGCTGAAGAAAGCCCTGATGTGGGCCCTGGCCTTAGGACTCCCAGATGTGAGTAAGCCATTTTTCCTTTTCTCTGATGAGAAGCAAGAGATTGCCCGAGGGCCTGGTTGTTTAGGAGCGGTTGCGGCCGTAGTGCTAAACATCCAGGAGATGTGAAGATTGACCTTGGGCCAGAAAATGACTGTGTTAGTGTCCCATACAGCATCTGCAGTACTGGAAGCGAAAGGTGGGCACTGGCTTTCTCCACAAAGGTTCCTTAAATACCAAGCTATACTGGTGGAACGTGATGATGTGGGAATTGTGGTCACTAACATCATCAAGCCAGCTTCTTTCCTCAGTGGAAATAGAGGAGAACCAGTGCACCGTGACTGCTTAAAGACCATTGCGGCCACATGCTCGAGCCGTTCAGACCTGAAAGACAGTCCCATGGAAGAGGCGGAGAGCTGGTTCACGGATGGGAGCAGCTATGTCTTAAGTGGAAAAAAGACATGCCGGGGCAAAAGCATCAAGCATGCAGAGGGATTCTGAGAGTGCCAGAAACAGTCCAGCTACCTGAGAAAGCATAATTTTACATTAGTACAGACCGTTAGGGTGGTTTGGGCCTACGCTACTAGTGGGCTCTCATTCAAATTTAAAATAGATGCCATAGCTGAGCCTGTTGCAACCTATGCCAGCACTCAAGCCCCAAACCAGATCACACAACCTACACCAGCACTCAAACCCAGAATTTATGAGATCGGTCCGTATATAATAAGGAACACGGGCCAACAGCAAATGCTGTTTAACCCGGAGGGGCCTCTTAAACAGGTTGAGTTGCTGATGCAAAACAGTGCCTCAGAAATTCAACCAGCGTGTTGAATTTAACGAACCTCTTACGAGGGATGGACCACCTGGCTATGTAAAAGGGCAACTTTTCAGAGACAACGAAGAGATCTGACAGGTGTTGTGGGAACAGGATTGGGGGTTCTGAATAGCATTGACTCAGAGGTACTAGGGAACAAATTGGCTATCACCACTACCAATTTGTCAATATTACAACAGCCTTTACGATCTTCTCTATTGGCTTTAGGAACTAATCAGTGGCTGTTACCAAAAGTGTTACCAGAGTAGGAAAAGGGGAGGAACAGAACAATGAATTGATAGTAAATGCACTCGGTGTGATCCAAGATAATGTTTCTTTGTCTCTCAGTTGTATACAAGGACAATTATGGATGCAGTCAGTGGCCGCCTTAACTATAAGAGAAGGTAGCGAAGGCACTTTCCCCACTGAAATTCAGAAAATTGTTTGGGACAGTGCCACTGTCTTAGAAAGCAAGCTCCAATCTTGGTGGATTCTGGTAAATTTTACCTAGGAGCCAATCACTAATGTGGCCACAACCTTTGTGTTGACCATACATAACGCTTCAATATATGTCATCCACCCCATCGTTGCGTTAGGATTAAATCATGAAAGAATGGTGCTCTGTCCTTCCAAACATAGGGCAGGGGCACAAATGGTGAACGAGAGTTGGCAAACTGTAAATTTGCAGTCTTGTATTACACGAGAACAACAAGGGTTTATTTACGAAAGTAATCCTATCGATGCCCAAGATATCTGCCTTGACTCTGAACAAGGCATTTGTCACTTTGAAATCCATCCAGACGCTAATCAAAAGACCATACTTCTATATATTGGTCAGGGTAGTGTGTGTTTGAGAACTGCCTGTACCTCTGTAACAATAGACAAGATAATTACAGATAGCAAGAATCAGTCTAATTCCTGTGTTTGTAATTTTGTTAAGATTGTCGGGTGTGACTTTTCTTACTTAGCACCAGTCGTATCCCACCAGTTGATAGAATCCAGTTATACGCTGTTTTACACATTATCACCTGTACCTACTGGGATGAATCTTACATTGGGAAAACAATTACTGAAACATGAGGATTGGATCAAAATTTTGAAGGAGGCCCAAGGAAATGGGAGAAAAACCCTGATAAGAATCCATCAAGACACAGAGGAAATAAATAGGGTCCTGAAAAGGGTGAAAGAAGATGCAAGCCAAGACTTGGTGGGATGTACTTCTTGGATGGTCACCTGCTGCGACTGACATTCTAAATAAGTTGAGTCACACCATTGTCATTCTTTTAATACTAGTTTTAGTCAGCCTTGCTTTGTCTGTTATACTGTTTGTTTGGAATGGGAAAATGTTACAGCGAGTGACAGTTCTAACTTGTATGTCTACTGCGCTTAAGAATGCATTGAGGGGAAAATTTCAAGCAAAGTATTATCCCATTCCCTTCGAGAAACAGATCATGTATAACGCAAACGACTTTGCCTAGCATTAAAGACAGGGCGGAATTGATAGGCAAACATATAAGATATAGGGAAAGAAACTTCGAAGCATCTTAGTTTATTGTAAACCGCACCATATAAGGGAAAAGCTTAGTTCATTGCAATTCACACTGCCTGTTAGTAGGGTCCTTGAAAGCTCTCACCTCAGCTTCTCCAGATTGTTATCTAAGACACTTGTCTGTCCCTGAAAATGGAAAAACACTGTGTTTGAGCATCCCCTGCCAGAGCCACTGGGGCTTCCCAGGAGAGGCTCCCCTAGGAAGAGCCGGCAAAAGCTGCTGCTTTGGGCCACCCTGCGTGGCAGCTCAAGAGCCTCAGCTGGACCCAGCCCCCGGCAGCAGCGCTCTCTCGCAGGACGTGCCGGCCCCACCACAGTCCCCCACCTCTGTCTTTCTCTGTGTTCCTGATGTGCACCAGGTCCAGCCAAAAACAATAGCTGCAGCAGAACCAAGAGGCATTGATTGGAGCGGGGTGGCCAGCGATCCCGGCAGGTGCAGTCTCCTGGCCGTTCCAGGGATGGAGGGGACCAGGCTGGGTCCCAGGCGTGCTCGGTGCCCCGCAGCCCTGCCCTGTTCCCCCTCAGTGCTTCAGGGAGCACCCAGACCAGGCTCCACGGGCTGGGAGGCACCTCTCCATCACTCCCCCTGCACGGCTCTCCCCTCCGGCAATCCCCAGTTGAGGCTTGGGAATAGCTGCGCTCATCTCCCGCCGACGGAGCGAGCCACTTGCTCCCATGGCTGGAGTATCACCTCGGCCAGGACGCTGCTGGTCTGACTGGGAGGCCAAAAGCCAGTGCCGGGCATGGCCGTGCTCAGGAAGCGCTTGGGCCACATCCTGGCCCCAAAGGAAAGCTGGAAGCTGGCATGCAGCACAGCTGGGCTGTCGCCTTCCCAGGTTTGCTCAGGAAAACTCACTGAGAAATAACACAAATGCCACAAGCAGGATTTTCAAGAGCTGCTCTCGCTGCAGCACTGTCTCTTTTCTGGAAAAGAGGGAGTCCGGTGGCTGTCAAGGGCCCAAGTCTCAGGTAAAGCCTTTCCAGGTGCATTTCCCTCCCGGGGCTGAAAAACTGCTGCTGGCAGTGAGGTGACAGAGCAGCATCCAGGAGGAACGGGATTCCTCTCCATGCCGTTCAACACTGCCAGCAGCTCTTCCCCAAAGGAAGGGCTTCAGGAGCACTGTCCAAAAGGAAAGGAAAACAATCCGGGGAAGTGAAGAGGTGGAGAAAATGAAGCTTGCTTTGCCACAGCCTCTCCGGTGTGGCCCTTTCTCTCTCTTTGGCTGGGAAGCAGGTCTGTTCTCCTTTGATGTCACACAGATCTTGTGTGGCAGTGCGTCTGCTGAGGGGCTTTTGCTCTTCGCTCTGCTGGGAAGCAGCCCCAGCATGAGCCGTGCCCGAGCTTCGGCACCAGAGTGGGAGCCCTTTGGCTGCTAGGTGGAGAGCACCCTCTGCTCTGCCCTGGGCTTGCATTAGCCCTCAGACATCCCCATTCTCACCAGCCCACAGCAGGAATGGGTCATGCATACACGGCAAAGAAGCTGTTCCTCAGGCGGCTCATGAGGGAGGTGAGGGCACGGGCCACTTGGTCCTCGATGCTGCAGGCTGGCCCTGGGCAAGGAAACCAGAGCAAAGTGAGTCCCATCTCCAGCGAGCCCGGCTGGCAGCACAGCCCCAGCCCCTCCCAAGGGGGACTTGGCCACCCCAGGCCTTTGCTCCACAACCCCGCCGGACGCTTCTGCGATGCTCCGCATCCCACAGAGCGGCTTCGGCCACAGCCCTGCTCCCAAACCAAGCCCACACCCCGGGCACGAGCTCCCTGCTTCCTACCCATTGCGGTTCCTGCTCCGCAGGGCATAAGGGCATTGCCCCTGGGCCCTGCTCTGAGGAGCCTTTCTCCTTGCCATTGTGTCAAGGTTGGGCTCCCTGAACACACAGTGTGGCTCTGGGAAGGCACAGTCGGATAGAAAAGCCAGCGAGATCCAGTGCACGCTGCACGTCTGCCCTGGGCAACAGTGCCACGGCAGTGTCAGGGTGGCTGCCCCGCGCATCCAAAGGTGATGGGCGGCCAGCTGGGACATCGCAGTGGTGATTGTAACATCACATGGGAAGAGCCTATTTGCTCCCCGGGGGGAGCAGAGCTGCACTGGGAGCCCCTGCCCGTGGGACCCTTGAACCCAGCCCCGCTCCCGTTCTGGCTCTGCCTGTGTTGCACCAGCAAGGGAAACCCAGAGAGCTTCTAAAGACAGACTTTGCGGCACGAAATCCCCATTTCACATGACCAGAATCAAAGCCTTCCATTCATATACTCTGAGTGACGGGTGATAGGAGACGAGGGGAACAGCCTCAAGCTGTGCCAGGGCAGGCTCAGATTGGACATTAGCAACAAATTTTTCACCGGCAGGGTCACCAGGAACCGGCAGAGGCTGCCCAGGGAGGTGGTGGAGTCCCCATCCCTGGAGGGGTTGAACACATGGATGGATGAAGTGCTCAGGGATCTGGGTAAGAAGTGGACAGGACCGGTTGGAGTTGATGATCTCCAAGGTCTTTTCCAACTTAATGATCCTATGATTCTATATGAAAAAGTCAATCTTCTGTGATTTCTTGGCTTAATAAAAGAGAAGTTGGAAGGAGTGTGATCTGTCTCCTCCTGAAACTGTGCCTAGGTATTAATTACTTTAAGCAGTTGAATAGGAATGAATTTTCATCAAGTTCACCGTGTAGAAGGCTCTTCACAGAGGAGCTGATTGTTTCCCTGACTTTTACCCTGATCTGAGTCCCAGAAACCCTTCAGCACAGCGCGTGGGCTCACCTCGGGACAGATGTTGAAAAACAGGGGAATGAAGCAAGCCCCGAGCCTGGGAAGAGTGGGAAGCTTTTCCCAGCAAGCTCCAACCTGAAGCCTGCAAGGACAGCGAGAAGCACATCAGCGGGAAGCAGATGTCAACACCATTCCTTACAGGAGGTGGAGGTGCTCGTTTCCCAAGGATGCCCGGCAGCTGCGGGGAAGCAAACAGGCCTGTAAGGGTCCATCAAAGGATCAATTTCTGTCTCAACATTTCCCATCAGGTGCTGAACCACAGGTGCAGGCCTCACAGTAACGGCCGAAGCTAGTATGACTTGTACCTGTCTAAGTTGGTACAGGATGAATGCTTTGTACCTGTCTCTAAATCTCTACTATTGTGAAAGATCCACGATGCACGGCAACACTACAGACCCAAAGGCTCCCTGATAATCATTATCGTGAGAGGTCTGTGAAGTGAAGCAGGAAAATTAACGCTGGGACTTAGCACAGACACATACCCCAACACAGCGTGTGCAAGGACAAGTTCATCCAAAGTGCAAGGTGATGATGACTACTAGCCTTCATCAGGGACCCCAAATCGACCACTGCCGCCAGGGGGATCTCGTGAGCAAGGGGAGAAGACCTGCCTCCTAAGCCGACCACGCCTCAGACACTCCTCTCCTGGCATGTGTGACCTGTCAGGTGGAGTTTGGCATATCTCCACAGGACTGAGGCGGAACAATGGCGGGTTGCAAGGAGGAACCAGGTGTATGGACTAGAATAAAAGACAGCTCTGGAGCAGCTGAGTTTTGAAGATCTTCCCCTCCGTGAGATCACATCAATTGAAGACAGAAGCAGAGGAATGCCTTCTGGACCAGGACCCCAGAGACGTCTGCAGACCCGTGGTGACAGCTATAAACCCCTTTTTCCTTCCCTTTTCTCCCCATCCTTTTCCTTACTCTCTCTCTCTTTCTATCGCAAGCCGCTTTACACGCACAATTAATAAAGTTCCTGTTGGGATTGAAATTTAACTCCCCTGACTTGTTGAATTATTGCCTTGCTTTCTACTGCAGTCCAAGATCATAGCTGAAAAGAACCATCACGCGCCCGCTTATGAGTGGACCGTGACAAGGCCTGAGCAGCTTCCTGTGCTGTCAGTCCCCAGCCGACATCATTGGCTCCGAAACCAGCCCGGGGGAAACGGGACAAGTTTCCAAGATTACTTAAGTATTACAAGGAGCATCCGAGGGACCTGGGCTTGTTTAGCCTGGAGAAGAGGAGGCTGAGGGAAGGCCTCGTTGCTGTCCTAAAGTAGGTTGTGGAGAGGTGGGCGTTGGTCTCTTCTCCCAAGTGACAGGCGACAGGAGAGAGGCAATGGCCTCGGGCTGCACCAGGGCAGGTTCAGATTGGACATCAGGAAAAATGTCTTCACCAAAATGGTTCTCCAGGAACCGGCAGAGGCTGCCCAGGGAGATGGTGGAGTTCCCATCCCTGGAGGGGTTGAACACATGGGTGGATGAAGTGCTCAGGGATCTGGGTAAGAAGTGGACAGGTACGCTTGGAGTTGATGATCTCCAAGGTCTTTTCCAACCTAATGATTCTATGATTTCTTCCTCTGACCCTGGCCATTCCCCCCATATTATTACAATAGCGGAAGACTGGAAAGTCAGCTCCCAATTTCCATATTAACTCCCTCCCTGCAGGTCCCTGCAAGGAGAGGAAACAGATATGCAGCAACTCCATTTGCCTGTGGCCTTCCTGGGAGCAGGCAAAGTTCTGGCAGGTCCAGCAGGCAGCTTGCTAGGCTTGTGCGGAGCTTCGTCAACCTTTGGATTTGGGATAAAGCTCCAGCAAGTCAACGCTTATTGCCAGGGAACGGCAAGCAGGATCCCAGCCGATTGGTGACCCTGTGTTTGTCCTGGACTCTATGAACTTGGACCCTCCTGAGGACTTTACAGCCAGCAGCAGGGCTGAGCTTCCTTTTGTTGCCCTCAGTGGGGTTTTCCTGCTCTGATGGTGTTTGGAGATTTTCCAAGTGTGAGATCCATTTCCAAGGGAAGTTTTCTGGGGGAGGAAGCCCCGTAGCTTCGTCCCCACTAGTCCTTCCCATCCTGTCCCTTTAGCTTCTTTGGGATGGACCAGGAACCCTGCTGACTGTGCCGGAGAACACTCTCGGCACCCTGGGATGCCTGCTCTCAGCCCCATCTCTCAGGAGCTCTGAGGGAATGCTCCTGTGTCCCGGTTTATCCCCACCGTCCCGGTCATGTCAGCGGCAAAACCTGGGCAGCTTTTAGTCCCAAACACCCCCACCCCAGGAAAAGGGAAAGGAGAGAAAGGGAGGCTTGCAGGTTGGAAGCAACGTTAAGCCTGTTTTAGTGGGACGGAAAGGAAGCAAGCAGAATCACAAAAAGCTTTAGGTACAAGGTAAACCTAGCGATTCTATGGGCTGGGAGAGTGGTTCGTAGGGGTTCGATGATCCTATATTACATATTACGTTATTAAATATTATTCAAATAGCATAATTACACACTATACTTGTTACTATAATTATTAATAGTCTATAATTTATTATCGTAATTAATATAATTATTACTATACCATAACATTGAGGCCCGGGCCCTCACCTGCCCCGTCGCTGCGCTCGCACCGGAAGCGGCTCTGCCCCACCGCCCCTTCCGGCCCCGCCCCTCCCGGAGCACCTCCTTCCCCCGCCGGAAGTGCCCGGCCGGAAGCGGCCGCGGGGCGGATGCGAAGCAGTGGAGTGGTGCGCGGCGGCCGCCCCCGGGCACCTCGCGCGCCGCCGCCCCGCTATGTCCCGCCGCGCCCCGCGGAGCCGAGAGGAGCGGCCGCGCCGCGCCGCGCAGTTGTGAGTAGGGGCCGGGGCGGAGCGCGCCCCCTCCCGGCGGCGGGACCGGCCGGGGCTCGGGGCCGCCGCCCCGTGGCCGCCCCTCGCCCGGACGGCCCGGCGGCGCCCGGCGCGGCCGCGCAGGGACGGACCCGCAGGTACGGTCCCGCAGCGCCTCGGGCTCGGCGGGAGCGGCGCTGACTCGCCGTCAACCCCGTCCCCGCTGTCGCCATCCCCGTCCCCGCTGTCACCTCCGACCCCGCCGCCGCCTCCATCCTTAGCACCGCCGTTGCCTCCAGAACCACCATCACTCCTCTCCCCGGCGCCGCGGTCGCTCCGGGAACCACCGTCGTCCCCTTCTCCGTTACCACCGTCGCCTTCATCCCTGGTCCTGGCGTCAACCCCAGTCCCGCCGTTGTCGCGATCCCCGGTCCCACTGTCGCCCCAGTCCGTGGCCCCACTGCCCCCCCCCTCTCTGCGCCGCCATTACCCCCTTCCCACTGTCGCCCCCAGAACTGCCATCACCCCCATCTCTGGTCCTGCCCGTGCTCCTGGCCCCACCATCTTCCCTGCCTTTGCCCCGACGGCCACCGTCGTCCCTGGCCCGGCCGTTGTCCCCATCCCTGGCCGTGCCATCACCCCCCTCTCCCAGGGTGCGGTGCTCTGGACTGGGGAGGCATCGCCCTGAATTGCTGGGCCCTGAGAGCGGCGGGGAATGGAGTTCAATGCAGTTGGAGGCCGGGCACAAGCAGTGTCCCCAGGGTTCAGAGCTGGGGACAGTTTTGTTCAATATCTCTACGCGTGATCTGGATGAGGGGATCGAGTGTTCGCTCAGTCAGTTTGTGGGTGACACTAAGCTGGGCAGGAGTGTTGGTCTGCTGAAGGGTAGAGAGGCTCTACGAAAGGATCTGGATGGGCTGGATTGGTGGGCTGAGACCTAATGGGATGAGGTTCAACAAGGCCAAGTGCCGAGTCCTGCACTTGAGACACAACAACCCCATGCAGCTTCAGGTTTGGGTTCAGTTTTGGATCCTTCACTCCAAGAAGGACATTGAGGGGCTGCAGCACATCCGGAGAAGGGGAACAGAGCTGGTGAACACACCTTATGAGAGGCGGCTGAGGGACCTGTTTAGCCTGGAGAAAAGGAGGCTGAGGGGAGACCTCGTTGCTGTCTACATCTGCCAAAAAGGAGGTTGTGGAGAGGTGGGCATTGGTCTCTTCTCCCAAGTGACAGGCGACAGGAGAGAGGGAATGGCCTCAAGTTGTGCCGGGCAGGTTCAGATTGGAAATCAGGAAAAGTTTCTTCACTGAAATGGTTCTCAGGCACTGGCAGAGGCTGTCCAGGGAGGTGGTGGAGTCCCTATCCCTGGAGGGGTTTAAAAGACGTGTGCATGAGGTGCTCAGGGATCTGATTTAGTAGTGAACAGGTATGGATGGAATCGATGACCTCAAAGGTTTTTTTCAACCAAGTGATTCAATGATTCCCACCTGGAGTGGGACAGGAATGGGCAGGGAAGGGGCCAAACACGCAGCCCAGCTACTCCTCCCGCTATGCCCCTGCCCCTTAATGCCAACGTCTGGCCCGTGGTGTACGCTCCCTGCGTGGTGGTACCCACTCCTTTGCCATCAGGGGTTTGTGTTTGCTGGAGGTGAGAGAGGTCTCGGTGCTGTTAGAGCTGTGCTGGGGCTACCAGAAATCTGGGAAGAGGAAGAGGGATGTGAGATACAGGGATCTGACCTTTTACAGGAGTAGAACAGCTTTGTACCAGGCTGTAAATCAACTACAATGTGAACATGTAGCCATAGACCCAGTGTAAGCTGGAGGGTTGGAGCTGGATGATCTTTAAGATCCTTTCCAACATATTCCATGATTCTATGATTTTTTAGGCTGTCTAAGGCTCTGGTTTTACATTCTTGCTTCAAACTAGAAGGACCTTAGCGGTTGTATTTTGGCTCCTGCAGTGTTTTGGAATTCTTCGGTTGACGTTTCTGTTTGATGAGGGGTTTTGGGTGAGCTCATTCGAGCTACGGGGCTGTGGTGGCTGTAAGAGGCAGCTTTGACACTGCTGGTGTTCTCTGCGATTCTGCCAAAGGTTTTAGAGCTAAAGGAGATCCTGGCCATTGATCAGTAGAGCTGATAATGCACAGGGACTGTTTCCCAGGAAGTAGCACATCCTAGAACAATTATCTGAGTGTCAAGGAATATTCCCCAATGGGTGAAAGTGTTTCCATGCAAAATCAATGTCAAACAGAAAGTGTTTCTTCTGCTGTTGCTGAAAGCTCCTGGATTATGATAAACCCCAAGCCATTAGGCATTGGAACCTGAATTCCAGGCAGGATTCCCAGTTTTGTGTGCAAACTCAACATAGTTTTCCAGATTTCCTTCAGGTAACAATCATAGACTTGTAGAATAGTTTGGGTTGGAAGGGACCTTAAAGATCATCTAGTGCCAACCACCCTGCTGTGAGCAGGGACACCTCCCACTGGCTCAGGCTGCCCAAAGCCCATCCAACCTGGCCTTGAACACCTCCAGGGATGGGGCAGCCACAACTTCCCTGGGCAACCTGGGCCAGTGTCTCACCACTCTCAGAGTGAAGAAATTCCTCCTTATGTCTGGTCTAAATATGCCTCTCTCCGGTTTGTACCCGTTCCCCCTCATCCTGTCACCACAAGCCTTTGTGAACAGCCCCTCTCCAGCTTTCTTATAGCTCCTTTCAGGTACTGGAAGGTCACTATAAGGTCTCCTCAGAGCCGTCTCTTCTCCAGGCTGAACAAACCCAACTCTCCCAGCCTGTCCTCAGGAGAGGTGCTCCAGCCCTCCGATGATCTTTGTAGCCCTCCTCTCGACCCATTCCAACAGTTCTATCTCTTTCTTATGTTGAGGATTCCAGAACTGGATAGAAAACTCCAGATGAGGTCTCACAAGAGAGGGATAGAGGGGCAGAATCACTTCCCTCGACCTGCTGGCCACGCTGCTTTTGATGCAGCCCAGGACACGGTTGGTGTTCTGGGCTGCGAGCGCACATTGCCGGCTCACGTTGAGTTTCTCATCAACCAGCACCCCAGATCTCCACAATGCTGCTCTCAATCACATCATCCCCGTTCCTGTACTGAAAATGGGGATTGTCTTGACCCAGGTGTAGGACTTTGCACTTGGCCTTGTTGAACCTCATGAGGTTCTCACAGCCCCACTTCTCCAGCCTGTCTAGGTCCCTCTGGATGACATCCTGTCCTTACACTGTGGCAGGATGTAACACCACTCAGCTTGGTGTTATCTGCAAACTTGCTGAGAGTGTACTCAATCTCACTGTCAATATAATTGATGAAGATATTGAACAGCACTGATCCCAATACGGACCCTGAGGGACACCACCACTTGTCACACACCTCCATCTGGACTTTGAGCCATTGACCACTACGCTTTGAATACAACCATCCAACAGCTTCTTATCCACCATATCGTCCACCCATCAAATCTATATCTCTCCAAATTAGAGAGGAGGATGTTGTAGGGGACCATGTCAAAGGCTTTATAGAAGTCCAGATAGATCACATCCGCTGGTTTTCCCGTCCACTGCTGTTGTTACCCCATCATAGAAAGCCACCAAGTTGGTCATACAGGATTTGCCCCTGGTGAAGCCGTGCTGGCTGCCACTAATCACCTCCCTGTCCTCTGTGTGCTTTAGCATAGCTTCTAGGAGGATCTGCTCCGTGATCTTCCCAGGCACAGAGGTGAGGCTGACAGGTTGGTAGTTCCCAGGGTCGTCTTTTCTACCCTTTTTAAAAATGGGCACAATGTTCCCCTTCTTCCAGTCACCAGGGACTTCTCCTGACTGCCAGGACTTTTCAAATATCATGGAGAGCGGCTTGGCAACCACATCTGCCAATTGCCTCAGGACTCTGGGATGCATCTCATCAGGTCCCATAGACTTAGATATGTTCACGTTCCTCAGGTGGTCACAAACCTGATCCTCCTCTGCTGTGGGAGGAGGTTTACCCTGCTGGTCACCATCTTACTCTCCCATGACCAGGAGAGGTGAGGAGAGTGGTTATCAGTGAAGGCAAAAAAAGTTGTTAAGTACCTCAACCAAATAACAATGACAAAAAATGTTTTATTACACTATTCAGTGACTACACAGATGAGATGTGACTATGTAAAATAGACTACAATCAGCTAGTTTTGCTTTGTCCTTCGGTGTGTGCTTCCAAATTGTAATAAATGTTATTTGCCTCCTCCTGGATTCAAATTAACCCATTAAAATAGTGAAATTGGTTCTCTGGGGTTTGTAGTGTTGCGTAGTCCCAGGTTTTTGTGTTCGTATGCATGAAAGATGAAGGTTGTCTCTAAAGTGATAGCTGGGAGTAAGGGCTGACTAAAAAGCTGCTCGCTTCTACTTGAGAGGGAATGCTCTGGTGACGGCTTTGAGGTGTAGCTGATGTTTAAGAAAGTCTTTCCGGCTTTTGTGTCACTACTGATGCGTTTTTTTTGGATGGCATGACCATGATTTCTGTTGCAGTAGCGTGTTGGGTTGTACTGTATCTGGCAGATGGGTTTATTGATGGAAAATACTGTAAGTGTGATTGTGTTAATTCAAAAATTGCGGAGGGAAAGTAGGTTTTACAATATTTGGTATTTGATTATCTGAGCTTGGTGCTTCGTAAGAGTGGTAAACAACACGGGATGAGAATTTTTTACAATGAAATTGATGTAAGGAAAGAGAAGGGGAATTCTGTTTCAGCTGAGGGAAATGTAGGCGAATCTTTTAATTTTTCTAGCCTGATAGAAGTAATAATCAATAAGTCTTGCCGTTCCTTTCTGTTACCTGTGCTGCCACAACTTACTCAATACCATTCCCATTGTTTACTAGGAAGTTTTCAGTATTGCCCTGCAGACTGCTCACCTGAAGAAATAATGACCTTTTTTTGGTCAACAAAAATGTCCTCTGATTTGCGGTTCCCTCTGTGAATGCCACAGGTTTATTTGTTTATTTGGTTTAAAGAAAGCCAACTGCCTGAATGTGACAGTTTCTGTGGTGACATTAGATCAGGTTTCTACCACTCCGCTGCTTTTTTTTGTCTTCCATGAGCTTCCTGTCCTCAGATCCTGTGCAAGGATCTGTCTCGTGTTCAGATGCTAAAGGATCATAACAACAGGAGTATTTCTAAGTATTAATAATATAAAATTTTATAGTTGTGGGGTAGGGAAGTGAAGGAGGATGAAGACAAGAAAGAAAACTCTACTGCAGTAATTATAGGAAAAGCCCCAAGTACAGCTTGGCACAGGGCTGGAACTGGATGAGCTTTAAAGTCCCTTCCAACCCAAACCCTTCTATGATTCTATGATGTATAGAATTTTTGTTAGTAGTGTTAGGAAAAGAAATTGGCCTATTTCTTCAACTAAATTAATCTGATGGTCTTAAAGGGGGACACGGATGGAAAGATTTTTTTTTTCACTTTGCTTAAGGAGTTCTTAAAATATATTTTTCAAAGAAACAGTGACTGCAGGGTGAAGTCAAATGGCTTCCAGCTCTCCTCTTCAGCACCCCGTAATGTGTGAAAGCTGAAATGTTTCATTTATTTTGGTAAGGAGAAATGCCAGTGCTGGTTATTTCTTTGTGTCACTTGGAAAAGTCTTCAGAGATTTGAGATGGGTACTTGAAGTGTCAGGGCCTGATCAACTGGCCTAAAACAACATAGGTGACCTGTGGGTGATTCGTATTGCGTTGCTGTGTGCACTGTTTAACCTGTAACAACACATTGCTGTGTTCAGTAGAATCAGATTGTGCTGTTTTTAATACATAGAATGTGAGAAGATGCATCATAATTGCATTATCAGTAGTGTTGGGCTTTGCTACATTAATTATAGCTTCTCCAGTACAGGAGGTGAAAAAGAGCTACAATCCCTGGGCCATCAACACCCTGGCTGATCAATAAACGCGGTGTGAAAGGAGAAGAGCTGTGCAGGAATGTTGCACCTCAACAACCCCGTTAGTTCAAAGATAAGAGAGATCTGGCTGTCTCCTTATCTCCTTTCTTAAGCTTTGGCCAAAGCTCCAAGAATGGGGGCAGTGGGACTGCTGAGACCAGGGATTACACGTTTTTAGATTACACGTTTTTAAGTTGTTTATTTAACGATATAAAAGCTGGATGCTTTTGTAGCAACTTTGGAGACCTCACCTATGCACTGCATCCTCACAATTGTCCGGGAAGGCAAATCCTCGCTGCAGTAGGGGCTCCCCAGCAACTGTGGATCCGGATGATGATAACAGGGCCATTGGTGCTGGAACTTTCTTAATTTCTATACTTATTCTCCTGTAGTAATGATTAAACGCATTACCTTTGAAGGTTTTACTGTTAATTTGTTAATCACTACTAATCATTTGTTACTTTACTTGTTTTAATAAGTTAAGTAAAATTTGATCTCGTATCGTATTTGTGAGTTTGGGCTTTTTATGGTGATCACGCTCCGTGCTTTGCGCTCTGTGGTAAAACAACATGGCAAAGTGTTTTCAGCTTCTCTCTGAAATAGCAAATGTGTCTACAAGCTGTGACAGTGAAGTCTCCTTCCTCTTGCAGAGATATCTGAGTAAATCTGTCTGATTTACTCTTCTCAGTATCTCATTTCATTCCCTTTCTGTCTTTCTCACCTAACATTTTGCTTTTGGTGATTCTGCAATCCTCTAAACATCTGCTCTTTGTTTCAAGCAAGAGAAAGTAATTTTCTAGGAAATGGTAATTTTTTTGAATGGTAATTTTTTTAATGGTAACTTTGCTGCTCTTTGCATGGAGCATGGAGATAAAAAGCCGTCGATTGGGTGGTCATGAAAAAAGCAGAACGATCTGGAGTTGAGATTCACTGGGTTTTGTAGAGGAGGTTCCTTCCTCAGCTCACTTAACAGATCCCATCTGGTTCAAAACCTGCGTTGTAATCCCATGGAAAGGGCAGTGAACAGTGACCCCAGGCAGGAATGAGAGGAATGGTGGTAGCACGGAGAACTGGCATTGCTGCTGGAGAATATGTTCACGCAAATGCACCTTCTCTCTCTGTTTTGCTTGCTTCCTCCCTCTCAGATCCACTCCCTCTTCTCTTCCCCAGCAGTTAGAGGTGTCCCTTTGTTTGACAGGAAGAAGAGCATCCCTCTTCAGAGATCTTCTCTGCCCTCTGACGCCCGTTTGCAGAGCTGGTTAGTTGGAGTCCAGGTAACTGTCTGTTTGCTTTCTAAAAGCTGTTTGATGCAGCAGTTCCACTCTGTGGAACTTGCTGAAAATTCCCTTCTGAATTTGCCTTCAGAATGTTAATTTTTATAGATGGAAGAGAATTCAAGGCTGTAGATGATGCTATTATTGAAGAAGCGGTGAGAGATTTGAAGCGTACAACAGATAGAGATGCAAAAAGCTGTCTGGGAGCTTAGTGCTCACTGTCTTCGTTCTCCATTATCAGTAGTGCTGTGAAGTGACTCCAAAAATGAGTCTTTTCTGCTTTAATTAAGTTCAAACAAATATTTCTAGTCGCTCTTTGCTTAAGCAAAACTATTTCTGTAAGATCATTCCCCTTCAGTGCTAGTCCTTCTCAGCTGTCATTTCTGATTCCAAAACTTCCATCTCCTTTTACTACTCAGCACTTTGGTGGCGGCTTCTACCAGGAACCATGTGGATCATTGTCCATTTTTTTTTCATTTGCAGTTTGTTATTTTTAAAACAGAAGTATTGTGGAATTTTCTGCCCACTGTGCTGACGAATCACGTAAATGTCTGCTTTTCCACCCAGTATGCCTAAAAATGTGGCATTGCACCAAAACACTGGATGTAGGAGTTAATTCTAAGGTTACAGCGAGGGGAGATCTACATGTCTAAAGCCTTTATGGCTTAGACGAACAATAGTGTGGTTATTTATGTCGACCACGGAGGGGAACATCGCCCTCCTGCTGTATCACAAACTGTCCAGCTCTGGAAGTGAAGAGCATCTGTGTGACTTCTCACTGGATGGGAAAAGGCAATATCTTGACCGGCTTCTTGAGCAGATGCAACGGTGGGACACACGAATGGTATCTCCTGGTCACTCTGTTCCAGGCTGAGTTGGAAGCCCAAACTATAACGCTTCACTGCCAGAAAAAATGCTGGTGTTTCCAAACTACTTGAGAGCAAACAGAACACAATACTGCTGTCATCTGGACTGGGAATAATCTCACGTCCATGTTCCCAATGCATTATTGATGTAGAAAGTCAATGGGACAGAGCTGGAATAATCATGGAGTCTGAAAGTGGAGTTGGGGAGCTTTGCCTTGTGATCATTCTGGAGCTGACGTCAAGACCACGAAACCTACTTCTAATTCATTTGGTCTTCTCTGTACTGGTGAAGGAAACTCTGATTTGATCACGCATGTCTCAGCATGCCCTGCTGCTTCTGCAGTGCTTTGGGCATTAAATTGATCTTCTGAGAGTCCAAGAGTTCCTTGGGGAAGATGCCTGCATGCAGGCGAACTCAGTTGAAGTGGGAAAGATTCTCTGTCTTGCAGTGGACTGGAAAAGTCTTGATGTTTGAAGCAGTCACAGCTTCCTTCTGGTTTGATGAGGCTCTGTCTGTCTGCTGTTTGGAGTTCCTGTCTTCAAGGGCAAATCATCTGCATTTATTCTTCCGATTACACTGGTGCTGTTTTCATGTGCTCCTCCTCATTCTGAAACCAATCCTTCTTTGACTTAGATTTCTGTCCTCATTGATGTTTGTACCTTGAGAGCATTTGAGGGGTTTTTTCCATCTCTTTAAAGATGATCACCTTTGTAGTCTGTACCCACCTAGAGAATGAGCGGGCAGGAGAGATGTAGGACACGTGTTGGTCATCAAGATCCTGTTCCACAAAATAAATGTAATCTGCATCTTAATTCTTTTCGTGTATGTATCTGTCTGAAGAAATTCCCTCTTCCATCTTGCTGTGTGACTAATCTGCCTGTGTTTTCCTGAAACTTTCCTGAAATCCATACTTCATAGCATTGAGTAGGGATATTAATAGTAACAGGGAGATGGGAACGCGAAAAGTCTGGCTTCTCTGTGGAAATCTGGAGATAACATTTTTCTTTTTCAGAATGATGGGCCCTGTATATAGAGGAGGAGGATAATATAAGGTGTTTTTTAGGTCTTTTAACTTATTTTTTTGCTCAAAAAGGATGCCATATCTTGCTGTGGTGTAAAGGTTGGGCATTGTTTTCAGGCAGTTTGTGGTTTTCTGAAATGCTAAGAAAGTGGATCGGGATGATTTTTGCCACTGAGGTTCCTGAAGATGAGATCTGGCATTTTTCAGTTGTTAATCTGTTCCAAGATGTAGCAGCATTGGATATGCAGTTCAGCGATGCACATTATTTGAAATATCTGTGCCATTTTCACTTGTGCTCTCTTTCATTGTTCTTTTTCTTCTCTCTTTTCTTTGTTTTGTTAAGCATTGCAGGCTGTATGTACCGAGTAGTTCAGACGACGGGACCAGACGGAAAAAACCTTCTGAAATTAATTCCAATTTCTAAACCTACTGGAAGTTTTGTGCCAATAGTTCAGTCTTCAGCCACACCAAACAATTCTAAAGCGAATATTTCTAGTCCGGTCCATCTTACAGTTGAGACGCAGCTTGCCAATACTACTGCGCCTTCGTCTGTTAAGATACCCATTTTTCCATCTCCTAATTCTGGAAAGATCATTCTTACAAAGACATTAGACACACAGGAAAGTGTTAGGGCAGGTTCTGAAAAGGAAAGCTTGGTTCCAAAGTCAGCTGCTGACAGCCAGAGTAGCTGTGTGTCCATGGATAGACTGTCTGTGCAGAGCATGGCTGTAACAAGTTCCTCCGACCAGCATCGCACTGCGTACATGTTGGTGAACTCAAAAAGCCTTCCCATTCCTGCGAAGTCTCCGGTGCTGCCCTCTGGCCACCACCTCCAGATACCGGCTGAAGCAGAGGTAAAATCTGTCCCAGCTTCTTTGTTACCGCCTGCAATACAGCAAAAAATACTCTCAGCTCCTGCAACAGATGTGTCTGGAGAAGCTGACAGTACAAAACCACCAACTGTTATTTATGTGTCGCCAGTGAACACAGTGAAAACAGTGTTTCCCAAGCGTTTTAAAGCCATTCGCCCCAAACCTGCCACGGAAACTTCAAACCCAGTAATGACAGCTACGCAAAGGGGGAATGGTTCTCCTGAGGCAGCAACCTCTGATGGTCAGCAGTGCCCGCAAACTGCGATGACATGGGTTGTGCAAGAAAACACACAGCCATCAGCATCTTGCCTGATTCCTGTGAAGTCATCGAATAATATGGTTTCCAAGATCCTGAAAACACTGTCAGACACGAAGAATGTAGAAGTTAACTCGACAAATATTTTGCCGCTCAGTTCTAGTGGTTCTGGTGGAAGCCAAACAAAAATCACACCTATTAAAGACAACGCTCTCGTCATGTACAACGGGAAAGTCTATTTGCTGACCAAAAGAGGCTTGGATGTTCCAACAACCCAGGCTGACAAACAAGCACATTCCTTTTCTGATACTTCACTTAAGAAGGGGTCATCCAAGCTCATTGATTCTGCTGCAGTCAATAAAATAGCCAATAAAGTAGTGAATCTGGTACTGTCAAGAAACGAAGGAGCGATGGTGTCTCAGAAAGATCCAAACCCAGGTACAAACTCTAACAGTTCTTCCCAAGCTGGCTTAAGAAATGAATTAAAATCTGCACCTGCGACTCTGGTAACCCCAAGTGCTAATCAGCAGGATTCAGGTGTGAACCAGGAAAGGAGTTTGCCCTTCACCAAGAGCATTTCAAGTGGAGTGACCCATGCAGTAGGGACACAGGAAAACGGGTGCCAAAATGGCGAGGAAAAGATCCGTTCCCCCAGAGCAGCAAGGGCTCTTTTACCTCAGCTTGAGCAAGAGTGTGCTTCCAGTGAAGACAGGCAAAAGGTAACTGTCCAATAACCATGCCCATCACAGTCTCTGCTGAATCATTATAGGATCTTGGTTCTATTTGAGTGAAATGACTGCTGCTGAGCTCCTAGATTTTTGTAGTCGGGTATCCTGTCGCTGGAAATGGTGGTCTGAACTGGGATTCTGATCAGTCAATGATCTTTCTTTTTCAATGAAGTTGCACTGTGCAAGTGAGAAAATACAGAAAGAACAGAAAGGGGAAGGGAAAAGATGGCTTTTTATTTCCACAGATGGCTTTTTATTTCCATCATTAGTAACAACTGAAATTGTAGGAAAGTTGTTTGTTAACCTCTGAGAGTTCTTTACTTCCTTGTGTTGTTGATGCCACATTCTCAGAGCATGGCCATTGGCTGTGTTGTGGGTGGGACGTAAGGTAGAGAAGTTTGCAGCTACACAAGAGAAAAACAGGGTGGAAGAGCAGGGTTTGTTATCCAGAGAGAAACTGAGTCGCGCTATGTCGGCTCCAGCCTCTGCTAGCTCAGGCAGCCAAAGGCGCGAGCTGACATTCCTTCCTTTTGTGCTGTCATTGGGAGGGATCCACTTATGATTTCATGGCAGGCAGAAGAAACTGGAGATCTTTAACATCTTTCCCCCTTCAGCCTTGGCCTACCTATTCTTTTAAGATCTTAACGGCAAATTTGTAAAACGTCTATAGTCTCAAATCCCATGAGCTCTACCTGTGAGGGATTGTAGGTCAATATTTCAGTTGCTCAAGAGGGCAGAACAAATTTGCCTGCCATTAAACTGGTTTCAGACTGAATTTTTTATACTTCCTTGTGGTGACCAGACTGAAGAGAAATGTCAGCTAGGTGTATTTGTGCAAGTTTTAGACATTTAATAATTGCAGCAACTGTGGGGCCTAAGTTTTGATTGTTCCTCACCTGAAAAATGCTTAAAATAGCCTTTTTGTTGTTGTTGTTTCAGTGCTGTGTGATGCCAAGCATTAGCCTTCTTGTTTGCTTTAACCTCCGTTGGAGTAGCGTATTGAATGTTTGCTGCTTTTAGGCTGTGGGTTTGCAAGTCCACGGATTGCCAGACGTACTGATGTGAGATTGAACCTGGAGATCAGAAAGAGCTCAGGTTATGATGAGGCTGGATACAAGAGACGGCTGATGGCGCTTGGTTGTTGTCTGCAGCGCAAACGTGGAATGCATTCAGCAGTCTGGAAGTTGTGCTGCGAAGACACTGTTTCATCTTCCCCTGTTACTTTGAAGTGTTAGAACAGGCAATTCCCCTGTTGCTTTTTACTTCTGTGGTTTACGAGTTGGACTGTGCATTTTTGGGACGTTCCACAGTGTCTTTGGGGGTTTAGATAACTACAAGAGTGTCAGACCTGTGATAATATATCTATAATTGGTTTATGCATGTTAAATATATGTGAGAATGGCAGGCAACACAATCGTTTACCTGTCTTTCTGGAAAAGAGTTTTTAGTTTGTGTGTGTGGGGAGACAAAGAGAGAGAGACTGTGACTGATGGTGCTGTCACTCTCTGTATTTCAGATCCAATGTGACAAGATGGATTCACCAGTAAAGGTTATTCAAATTGAACACCAGGAGAAGCCGCATTGGAAACAATACTTGGAACTAAGGAAAAAATTTGGTCTCTCTAAGGAGGAGAGAGTGTACCTTAAGAGAATACCTTTGAGGACCTCCTGTAAGAAACCAGAAGAAAGGGTTGGTTCCAGTAACAGCTTGGAAAGGAGAAATGATTCTTGCAGTTCATCATTATTAGATGTGGAAATAAAACAGCATCGGGAATGTGTTAATGAGGAAAAGGTATCGTGACATTTTTCATTGCTAAAATGTGTACTGTAGAATGGAGTGTTAGGAATGGTTGGACTCGATGATCCAGTGGGTCCTTTCCAACCTGGTGATTCTATGATTCTATGTGCAGGAAGCAGCATGTGTAGTCAGTACAGAGCCACATGTTTGTTTGGATGCTCCCACCTCTGGGCTCATCAGGGCAAGTCAGGAATTGTTACGGTCTAGAACTTTCTAGAACTTCTTTGTGTACCACAACAGAGCCGAGTTAGTTCACTACAACTTGAGAACCATCTAAGAATTTTTATCCTCTTCTCTGGGTACCTCTAGAGGAAAATTGAAGAACAAATGCTTTGAGGAAGACTGGATGCTCTAGTGGTGGCAGAACAGTCAAAGGGAGAATCTTTATTGGAATAGAAACCATACCCCTGCTCTGGTGTATACTATAGGCCTCTCTCAAGGAGAGACAACCGATGAAGTCTTCTTCCTCCAGCTACAGAAGGCTTCGCACTCGCAAGCTCTTATCCTGCTTGGGGACTTCAACCACCCCGATGTATGCTGGAAAAGTAGCACTGCAGCTGTAGGCAATCCAGGAGACTCCTGGAGTGATTGGGGATAATTTCTTAGTCCAACTGATAGAGACCCCCACCCGAGGAGATGCAATACTGGACTTTATGGTCACCAATACAAGCGAACTCACTAATGACATTAGGATTGGAGGCAGCCTGGGCTGCAGTGATCATGCACTGGTGGAGTTCAAGGTCCAGAGGGATATGGGACAGGTGAGGACACTAGTAGTCAGGACACTGAATTTCAGGAAAGCAGACTTCCTGCTCTTCAAGGAATTACTCAGTAGGACCCCCTGGGACGTGGTTCTCTGAGACAGGGGAGCAGAACAGAGCTGGAAGGTGTTTAAGGAAGCTTTCCAGAGAGCGCAAGAGTGCAGTCCCCGTATGCAGAAAATCAGGCAGGAAAGGGAAGAGAGCAGCATTGCTGAGTCGAAACCTGCTGCTTAAACTGAAGAAGAAGGAACCGCACAGGCAGTGCAAGCAGAGACAGGGAACCTGGGACATGTATAGAGACGCTGCCCAGTTGTGCAGGGATGAGGTCAGGAAGGCCAAGGCACAGCTGGAGCTGAACTTGGCAAGGGGAGTAAAGACTAACAAGAAGGGCTTTTACAGGTGCGTCAGTCAAAAGATGAAGGTCAAAGAGAATATCCCCCCACTGATGGTTGGAAATGGGGATCATGTATCAACAGATGAGGAGAAGGCTGAGGTATTTAACTCTTTTGCCTCAGTCTTCACCAATAACCGCTCTCCTTGCCCCTCCTGGGACATGGGACAGCAAGATGGTGACCAGGGGAGTCGACCCCCTCCCTCTATAGAGGAGGATCAATTTGGTGACCACCTGAGGAACGTGAACATATCTAAGTCTATGGGACCTGATGAGATGCATCCCAGAGTCCTGAGGCAATTGGCAGATGTGGTTGCCAAGCCGCTCTCCATGATATTTGAAAATTCATGGCAATCAGGAGAAGTCCCTGGTGACTGGAAGAAGGCGAACATTGTGCCCATTTTTAAAAAGGGTAGAGACGACCTTGGGAGATACCGACCTGTCAGCCTCACCTCTGTGCCTGGGAAGATCATGGAACAGATCCTCCTAGAAGCTATGCTAAAGCACACAGAGGACAAGGGAGGTGATTAGTGGCAGCCAGCATCGCTTCACCAGGGGCAAATCCTGTATGACCAACTTAGTGGCTTTCTATGATGGGATGACAACAGCAGTGGACATGAGTAAACCTATGGATGTGATCTATCTGGACTTCTGTAAAGCCTTTGACATGGTCCCCTACAACATCCTCCTCTCTAAATTGGAGAGATATAGATTTGATGGGTGGACGATATGGTGGATAAGAAGCTGTTGGATGGTCGTATTCAAAGCGTAGTGGTCAATGGCTCAAAGTCCAGATGGAGGTATGTGACAAGTGGTGGTGTTTCTCAGGGTCCATGCTGGGACCAGTGCTGTTCAATATCTTTATCAGTGATATTGACATGAGATTGAGTGCACCCTCAGCGAGTTTGTGGATAACACCAAGCTGAGTGGTGTTACATCCTGCCACAGTGTAAGGACGGGATGTCATCCAGAGGGACCTGGACAGACTAGAGAAGTGAGGCTGTGAGAACGTCATGAGGTTCAACAAGGCCAAGTGCAAGGTCCTACACCTGGGTTGGGGCAATCCCTGATTTCAATACAGGATCGGGGATGATGTGATTGAGAGCAGCATTGTGGAGATCTGGAGTGCTGGTTGATGAGAAACTCAACGTGAGCTGGCAATGTGTGCTCACAGCCCAAAAGGCCGTGTCCTGGGCTGCATCAAAAGCAGCGTGGCCAGCAGGTCGAGGGAAGTGACTCTGCCGCTCTATCCCTCTCTTGTGAGACCTCATCTGGAGTATTGTATCCAGTTCTGGAATCCTCAACATAAGAAGGAGATAGAACTGTTGGAATGGGTTGAGAGGAGGGCAACAAAGATGATCAGAGGGCTGGAGCACCTCTCCTGAGGACAGGCTGAGAGAATTGGTTTTGTTCAGCCTGGAGAAGAGAAGGCTCCGAGGAGACCTTATAGTGACCTTCCAGTACCTGAAAGGAGCTATAAGAAAGCTGGAGAGGGGCTGTTCACAAAGGCTTGTGGTGATAGGACGAGGGGGAACGGGTGCAAACTGGAGAGGGGCAGATTTAGACTGAACATTAGGAAGAATTTCTTCACTGTGAGAGTGGTGAGGCCCTGGCCCAGGTTGCCCAGGGAAGTTGTGGCTGCCCCATGCTTGGGGGATGCCGCAAGGGTAGTTTAGATGGTTTAGGGAGTGTTAGGAATGGTTGGACTCGATGATCCAGTGGGTCCTTTCCAACCTGGTGATTCTGTGTGATTCTGTGATCTAATGGGACGTGTCTCTGCCCATCGCAGCAACGTTGGAACTACATGATCTTTAAGGTCCCTTCCAACCCAAACTATTCTATGATTCAATGATCCTGATACATAGTTAGAATCATAGAATCATGGAATAGTTTGAGTTGGAAGGGACCTTAAAGAGCATCTAATTCCAGCCCACCTATCATGGGCAGGGACGCTTCCCACTGGATCAGGTTGCTCCAAGCCCCATCTAACCTGACCCATCACTTCTAGGGATGGGGCATCCACAACTTCTTTGGGCAACCTGGGTCAGGGCCTCCCGACCCCCACTGTGAAGAATTTCTTCCTTATGTCTAGTCTAACTCTTCCCCTCTCCTATTTAAGGCCATTTTCCCATGTCCTATCACTACAAGCCTTTGTAAAACTTCCCTCCCCAGCTTTCCTGTAGGTCCCCTTCAGGCACCGGAAGGTCGCTCTAAGATCTCCTTGGAGCCTTCTCCAGGCTGAACAACCCCCACTCTCTCAGCCTGTCCTCGTATGGGAGGTGCTCCAGCCTTCCGTGAGCAATTGTGTTTATGTGGTAGTGCGATGGATAGAAGCAGAACAATAGAAGAATAGTTTCTTGTGATGCTTTGCCCTTGAGTTTGGAATCAGTCAAGTCCTGTCATTTCAAGGCACTTCAGTGGCTCAGATGAGTAGGTGTGGCTGGTTGCAGAGGAAGGCATCTACTTAGTAGTGTGGGGGTTTGTGGGAAGAAGTGTATCCATGTCTAATCTTTGGTGTTATTAGTTTCTTTATAAACTTAGTCCTTGTCATTGGCTAGGAACTCCCTTGGGTCCTTCTGGAAGAGTTCCCTTGGTGCAAGGACTCCCATCTGAATGTAACGGAATGATTTTATCCATCCAGAGTAGTTCTGTTCAGCCATAGGGCTTTGAATTTCCTTTTGTGTGATTCTATGCCACCCAGTCAAAAGCTTTCTCAGGTTTTAACAGTTCTGTGTTGAGAGCCCTGGTTTGAGCAGATCTGTGGGTGAAACACGTTAACATTTTAATACCAGACCAGCTGGCAGCAATGCAGTCTGATAATGGATGTTGCACTGGGTGCGCTTTTTGGAAACGTAGGCCTAGGAATTCTACATTTTGAATTTTCTCATCAAGTTAGATAGAAAGCTTTTGTCTTACGCTGAGGTTAAGGAATGCAAGGAGCCACAGGAGCTGGTAGGTGCACATAGGGAAGGCAGAAATGCACTGGGAATTGTTAACTGGGAATCTTTGCTAAAAAAAACTATTTGCATAGGTTTTAAAGAAGAAAACTGCCAAGTTTTGATTGCGTTTTGTTTCATGTAGTTTCACATCAAGTCTGCTTTATTATTACTTGGAGGCTGCAGGAATGTTCCCTGGCATATTACTTCCTATTGTAATTTAATTCTCATGGTGCTTAGAGCACTTTACACATTTATATGCAGCATATCATACATAATCATTAAAATTGCCTTTTATCTTTTATTAACATTTATATTTGCTACAAACACTGGAAAGTAACTAAAAAATGAAAAGTAACAAGTCTTTTAAAAGGCAGAGTTGTAGTTGACAGGTTAGACTTAAAATTGGCATTTTTAATGCAACTGTGTTCTGTTCCAGTACGATGACTACTTAGACTAACGCTGCAATCTTTATTTGTTTGGTCATTGAATTTTATTAGTGTACTCAGTAGTACTAAGATCTGAGCTAAACTGTTCTGTATTTATTACACCAACATGGTTTTGGAAATGTTTCTGATGTTTTTCTAGTGCTTTCACTGCACTGAAGTGTAGTGTATAAAAGCAATGAACAAGATACTCGCTGAAATAATTACAGGAGTCTCCAACAATGCTGTCAGAAAATCAAAGCAAGAGTCTTATTTGAGTTTGTGTCCCCCTTATTGGTAAATGGGCAAAGGGCAAAGCAAAAAAGCAGAGAGGCTGATTTAGACTAGACATAAGGAGGAATTTCTTCGCAGTGAGGGTGGGGAGGCGCTGGAAGGGATTGCCAAGGGAAATACAGAAGTATGTTTGCTGAAATTGTTGAAAGAGACGTCTCCCATGTAGTAATTCTGAGATGCTTCTAACTTGTAATGTGTGCTTAGGGAATTGTGATATTGCCACGGAGATGCTCAGTTCAATAGTACATTTTGTGTGTTCCTTGATTCTACAGATAATTGTGGATCTGGAAGACAATTTGACTAAGAAAAGAAAATTAAAATCCTCACCACTGTCAAACAGCGGAAAGAGAAGGAAAGCTTCTGTCACATCAACCACAAATCTGAATTCAGAAGGCACCAGCTCCGATTCTGTTGTAGTTACCAGCACTGCTTCATGTACCTCGGTCTCGTCACAGCAGGTTGTGCCCACAGACTTTGTGTTATCATCTCCAGGGAGTGACTCTGAGCAAAGCCCGTATGCTCAATACAGCGATGTTACAGACTCAAGTGTTCCAGTCATAGTGTCTTGTGAAGGTAGTACTTCGGTTCTGGAAGGTTCTTTCAGAGATGATGCTTTCCTTTTGACTCCCCCAGACCTGGATGAAACGATACGGGATGAAAGAATAAACCGGCTGAAACAGCTGTTAAAAGAAAGGGAAGCAGCGCTTGAGGAGATGCGTAGAAAAATGCAGCAAAGCTGAGATGCTGAAGCTGGTGATCTGGAACATGTTCGTCTTCATTTTTAGGACTTCAAGAAGAAATTCCATGTTTAAATTAACATGAATATTTCTCGTAGATGGAAGATCATAGTGAGATTTACAGTGTGTGTGTATTTAGAAAAGTATAGGTGTCTTGTTGAACACCAGAAAGAAAAGATTTGGACCGTCAAATTCTGCTTCTGAGACATTCTGTGTATCAAAGAATGCAGAAGACAGGCATTTTAATTAGTGTATTCTCTATATTTTGAATTGAGGAATTTCTGTATTAGTCTTAGCAAATGAATTTTCCCACTTAAGAATTCCATGGCCTCCCTTGGAAACGGAATGTAAATTGCAAACCCCACTTATGCAAAAGTTTTTGTTTTCCTACTGTTTTCTAGTGCATGACAACTTTTGTGAACTGTCAGTTGTCGTAAAAGGTCAATGGTCGGTGTTTAATAAGATCTATTTAAGTGATTTGGGAATTAGACTTTGGGTAGTGATGATGCAGATATTTATAGGAACCCTTATGGATGTGAATCCGAAGCAGTAGGAGCCCCAATGACAGTGACCTGGATCCTTGTAAGCCTTTGCGAGGCCTCTGCCAGCAGTGCTGTGTGGGAGCTGCTTTGTGGGTTAATTTTGGGGGAAAGAGTATTTTTTCTAAACGGAAATCTGTTGAAAAATAACTTATTGAAGCAAAAAAAAGGCATATTTCTATATCCGGGGGCGGCAGCTTTAGTAATTCTTGAGTATCTTTTCAATTGATTTGTTCAGTTGTTGTTTGAACGCGTCTCTTGTTGCCTTCACCTGGTGTTACTGTAGTTTTTCGTTGCAGGAGAGAACGTGCACTCAAACTGTCTCTGCTGTTGGTGTTTTCTAGATCTTGGTAGTGCATTCCCTTACCACATTCCGTCATGTCTTGTATGGACACCTTTAACTCCTCTCTGTTGTACATGTCATTGAATCTTAAACAGCCATAAAGAATTGTTTTGCCGACAGAATTCGCCGCTGGTTTTTTTTATGCCCATTTGTGGTTGGATGCGGCATCACTGATCCCTGCAGATTTCCATTGCTGATTTCTGTGCATGGGAGACTGTTGCTACTCTTCTTGTTTTCTGTATTTTAATCAAATTTTCATTCACAAGGTTTTTCTTGGTTATCATATGTGTATGCAGGGCTTAGGCAAAGGATGCTGCTTTGGAGATCTCTCTTTGGAGAACCTCATGGGCCGTATCAGTTCTGTGTTCCCCTAGTAGTAATACACACCTCGGCAGCGTGACAACCTCAAGTGGATTAGGGAGACACAACAGTCTTAACAAGGGAAGAAAAGATGGTCCGTGCTTTGAAGAGTTTGAGCTAGAGCCAGCGTAGGAGAAGATGATCTCCAAACGTACCGTGGTGGGTGAAGAAGGAAGGTATGGAATGGAACTGCACTCCAATGAGAGAGATTGCTGTATGAAGCAGCTGCCTGTGACGGAGCCAGCAGGGATGACATCCTCATGGGCGCCCGTGGGTTCACTCTGCGTGGGGTGAGTGCCTGGGGTAGAAGTCCCATCATTTAGCATAGTGAAGGAGAAGGCAATGAGGGACTGGTGCACAGCTGGGAGCGTGGGCAAGACAGCCGAGTGCCTGGTTAGAGCTGCGCCGTGCAGCCTGGCAGCGAGGCCGAGCCGCTTCTGGAGCGGCTGTGCATGGATGTTGTGTCCCCCTTATTGGTAAATGGGCAAAGGGCAAAGCAAAAAAGCAGAGAGGCTGATTTAGACTAGACATAAGGAGGAATTTCTTCACAATGAGGGTGAGGAGGCGCTGGAACGGATTGCCAAGGGAAGTTGTGACTGCCCCATCCCTGCAGGTGTTCAAGGCCAGGTTGGATGGGGCTTGGACAGCCTGATCTAATGGGAGGTATCCCTGCCCATCGGGGGGGGGTTGCAATTGGATGATCTTTAAGGCCCCTTCCACCTCAAACCATTCTGTGGTTCTGTGATAGGAGATGACTTTTTTGAGAAGCTGATGGTTCCGGCGAGAAGGGTGTCTGTGCAGTCTCATCTGTGCTTATTCCAGAAAGTGTGGAAGAAGCATAAGTTTGGACAAGCCTCCTTGTCAAATATAAGCAATGATGAGGAGGGAACGGTTTTGTGTGAGCAGCGGGAATACTCCCTGTGTGTACGTGAGTGTGATGAGCTGACCTTGGCCAACTGCTATGCACCCACCCAGTTGCTTGCTTGCTCCCCACTCCTGCAGAATGGGGACAAAATAGGAGGCAGACAAGCCCTGAGAACTGAGATGAAGACGATTTAACAGGTGAGTAAAAGCTGGATGCAGGCAAAGCAAAATAAAGAACTTAATTACCATGTTCTATCAGCAGGCAGAGGTTGAGTCATTTCCTGGGTCACGGCATGCATAATGCCTGCATGAAGACAAATCCTCTAACCACAAATGTCTCTGCATCCTCCTGTGATTAAGGTTTTGTTTGCAGAGTGTGACATCATAGAATCATAGAACCATAGAGTGGTTTGGGGTGAAAGGGACTTTAACGTGGTATGGAATATCCCTTTGATCAGTCTGGGGCAATAGTCCTGGCTGTGTCTGTTCCCATATTCTTGTCCACCCTCAGCTTACTTGCTGGAAGGGATGCAGAGTGAGAAAGGGAAAAGCCTTGATGTCATCAAGCGCTGTTTAGCAGTGGCCAAACTCCAAAGTGTTATCAACACCATCTCTCTCGCAAATCCAAACCACAGCAGTGGATGGGCTTCTATGAAGACAATGAACTCCATCCCATCCAGACCCAGTGTGATGGGACGGCAATCGTAATGGAGATAGAAGCATCTCCATGTCTCGTATCTGATGCTGCATAACCTGCTGCGGTGCTCATTAACAGACTTTGCTTACCCACCATAACTGTCTTCTCATAAAATTCTTTTCTCTGTTTTTCCAACCATCTCCAAAGAAATCGGTGAAGCTGGGTTCACTCTTTTCCTTGGGAAGATTACAGGTTTGACATTCCATGACATACCACCTTCTTTCTTCCAGAACCTCCTTACCCTGGCAAAGTGGTGCATTAGCCTCAGTTGTCTCTAGAGACAATGATAAGATATCGAAAGTCTGGCAAATAATACTCACTGCAAGGTTCTGAAGAACTGTGATCAGTAGGATTTGGTGGAAGAAAGTGATTAGGCCATTTCCTGGTGATCTGGTCATGGAAAACCCTTGGTGCAGGTCTGAAAGGCAAAGCCAAGCCATCTATGGAAGAGCTGGGCAGAAGTGTGGAGGGTAGAGAAGGCTCTAGAGCAGGATCTGGATGGGCTGGATCCATGGGCTGAGACCCGGTGGGATGAGGTTCAACAAGGCCGAGTGCCAAGTCCTGCACTTGGGACACAACAACCTCATGCAGCTCCAGGCTGAACATGAGCCAGCAGTGACTCATGTGGCCATGAAGGCCAGCATCATCCTGGCTTGGATCAACCATGGGGTGGCCAGCAGGAGCAGGGCAGGGAGCGTCCCCGTGGTCTTGGAATTGGTGAGGTTGCACCTCGAATCCTGGGTTCAGTTTTGGGTCCTTCGCTCCAAGAAGGACATTGAGGGGCTGGAGTGCGTCCAGAGGTGAACAACAGAGCTGACGAAGGAGCTGGAGGATAAGTGTTATGAGAACTGGCTGAGTTGCCAAAGTCAGAACAGTCCAGGAGATGTGAGGAGGATCTGGAAGCTGGTGTCATCCTCCATGTCACAGCAAGCAACACTGGATAAGCCACCTGGATAATAGGGTATCTTGGCACTGAGCTACTGGCCAGACCATGTAGACATCTACTTTGATACCTGCCCGTGATCCAGGGCTTGGGAGAGGGGTTGAATCTAAGTAAAATCACCTTCTCCAATAAGATCTCCCATTGACTGCATTGTTCTGCAATGTCAGTGTTCTACACAGTCTGGCATGGCTGTTCCAGTATTCTATCATAATTTCTACCTATTTTATTGGGATGGACAGGAAAGTGAGACTCTTATGGCTCCCCAGAGAGCTCTGGGAAGGCTTCAGAAAGCTGGGGTTGTGTTTGCCCCTCTCCTGCCCTCCAGCACCAAAGCAGTGTCTAATGAAAACTTGTTTCAGCTGTTTCATTCAGCTGGTTTTATCCTATAGGGTTCTTGTTTGAGCCTGAGGATTTAACCCTGATCATTTGTAAACTCACTGCTGTTCATTAGTTTGTTTGGAAACTTCTCACCCACAGCTCAGCCAGATCCATCAGTTCTCTGGGATGAAAGGATGGGAACATTTCTGGGCTCTTCTGTCGTGATTACGGATGCCAACGTCAAGAGTGTAGATGTAATTCATGCCAGAAAGCGCAGAGTAATGCCCGTTGGTGCACAACCTGCAAAATAGCGTTACAGAAGATAGGGAAAAAGGCCTGCTGGAATGATTTGGAGCCTGAGTAAGGGTCAGGACCTCCTAGGGAGGCATATACAATATGAACAATAGCAGGAGACTTTGCGGATTAACTTGATAACGACCTGAAAGACACTGTTGTGCAGGAAACTGAGCTCAAAATGCAGAAGTGATGATAAGGAAGAAGAAAAGGAAAGAAAATCGCCTTAAAAGGAGCTAACAAACCTGAAAACGGCTTAAACAGATGAGAACTGAGAAGGATTCAAGGCTCTGTGGTTGAACTGTGCAACTGTAAATGAGCAAGAAACCCAATGAGGGGTGCTGGGCAGGCGAGGAGCGGAAGGGTGGTTGTGAGGCTGAGGGGTTTAACTGGAAGCTTGGGAATGTGCTGTTTAAGGTAGAACTTGGAGTCTCCCCAGAGTTCAGGCTCCCGGTTGCTCGTGGTTGGTCTCTCTTGGCTGAGTTGTAGAGAGCTGCTGCGACAGAGCAATCCAGGGCTGTCTGGATCAGGAATTAGCACGGGACAGGCTGGCTATGCCTGGGCTCGGGATGAGCTCTCTGTGCCTGATGGGGATCTATGGGAGGGAGGTGAAGGGAAGGTGGTGCCAGGCACCCAGGGGAGGGAGAGGAGAGCCCTGTGAGGCAGCCGGGTCCTTCCTGAGAAGCTATGGGAGGGAGGGAGGGAATGACTGAGGGTTGTTTCTCTCCCTCCCTTATGGGGCAAAGGGCTCTCTTCCTCCTTCCCAGCAGGGATCCAGGCTCTGCGGACCCAAGGCAGTATCTCCTGGGTAAATAATTTTCCTTAAATGAGGCAATGATTTCTGCTGGCTGACAGCCCGTGTTTTTTTTGCATCGTAGCGGTTCACCAGGAACAGGGTTGACACTTTGCCCCTTCAGAAAGGGCGCAGCCAAGTGCACAACACTCCAGGAGGCTTTGACCCCCAGGGATTTGTCAGCAGCTAAAATGTAATCGCTGGGGAGAACTTCCCTGAGCTGCAGAGCCCTTGGGGTCTTTATGGCTCCACATTAATTAAATCCACTTCTTCTCCTCTGCTGGCTGCAGTAGTTTGGCAGAATTTTTGGCTCCAGGGTTTGTTTTCACCCCATGAACTGTCAGAGCTCTGGGCTGACCCAAGCTGCAAGAGCGAGTAAAGCCCAACCATGATGGAGAGATCCCAGTTTAATCTGGGAGAAAGAAGTTGCCTAGGGCAGCTGCTGGGATTTCCAGGAGGCCTCCAGCTTAAATCCCTCTCCTGATCCTTTATCTGCCCCTCCACGGGAGGGAAACTGCCAGCATGAAGCTTAAGAAGCTGTAGGGCTGAGCAATGATTTAAGGAGGAGGCCAAACTGTTCCTGGTGAACAGGACTTCGAGGCAGCTGTTGGTAATGTGCTCTGTAGGTCTGTGTGCAAAGATCAAATGGCTCAGCTCTGCTTTGATAGAACTGGAGCAGATGTGGATTTGGAAGGCTTTTGGCTCTGTCTGGACATGACTGCTGTGTGTGGGATGTGGTCCCTGTGGGGATAAACACCATGGGATAACCACCATGGCACACAGCTGGAGCATCTGGCCCTGAGAGCCTCGTGGATCTCAGCCTCTGAGCATCTTGGGCAGCACGATCCAGTGGGAGGTGTCCCTGCCCATAGAAGGAGGTTGGAACTGGATGGTCTTTTAACCCAAACCATTCTATGACTCTCTGAAGCACCCTGAGGGGCTGCAGGATCAGGTCAGGGCTGGCAGCACCATGGGACAGCTTTGGGAAGCAGCCATGTGGATGAGCAGCTGGCCCTGGGGCTGGAGATTGTCTTGGGGAGCACTGGGACATCGAGGCTACAGGGACGTGTTTCAGTTAGTGCTTCCCCTCAAGTGAGTACGATATGGGCTGTGTACACTGGCTCCTCTGGGACTTGTGCAGCAGCGACACTGCACGAGGGCTTTTAGATCAGTCTTGCTCGAACAACTGCCAGGAAGAGGGTGGGAAAGAAGAAATTCAGAGTAAAGCGATCTGGCCTTGCAGCAGCCTGCACCGATTCTTGCTGCTGCTCCTTGTGACTCCTCTCCAGCAGCAAATGCACGGCTCCCACAAGAGGGGCTGCCCAAGCCCTCAGCTGTCTCCTGTCCTCTGGAGGAAGCTCGGGTGGAAAGAGGGATTTCCTTGTGGGTTGCTCAAAGGATGAGGGGGCTTTGGGGTCCTTCCACCCTGGCACAGTGTGCAGGGCTGCCCACCGAGAGAGCTGCAGGCGTGGAAGGATGAGGCTGGAGCCCAGCTTGAGCCTGGGGGCTCTGTGTATCCAAAAGGACTTGGCCTGAGGAATGCTGGAAAGAGGAGGTCAGGGGGCTGAGGGAGGTAACTGGGTGGGGTGGAAGTGATGAGGAGACACAACCCTTCAACAACCTTCATTTAATTCATCTGTGACATTGGCACGTGCAGAAATGTTCCAGACCTGTTTACAATACTGATAGCACTTGCATTGCTGTGGGGTTAATAGCAAAGCCCTCTCTGTCAAGTTTGATACAATCACTTCATAGTCTTTATATATAAAATAAATGCTTAGAAATATAAATGTATTGCTATTAAATTCCTGAGTTATGCTAAGAATGTATTCTCTTTCCCTTCATTAGATGCTCCCTGCTATCAGCAGTGCCTGCTCCTCACTCCCCCCGCTCTGCGGCGTGTTGTACAGGGTTCGTCCGTGCAAGCTGACAACTGCACGCAGCGAGATTTTCTATAGAGGGAAAAGGAAAGAAAAGCTAAGTTAGCAGGTGTGTCACTGCCGCAGCACAGGCAGCTTGAAGAGGCAGATTAAACGTCAAAACGCAGATTGGCTCCAGATCTGTAAGCCTGGCTCCCAAGCTGTTCACCTGGACTGACTCCTGTGTTTGCAATCCTAGAGCAAACATCCCCTGCGCTCTGGACAATCTCACGAGGCAGAGGGCTGTGTTAACACGGCAGGGTCAGTCCTGCCAGGTTGTGCTGTTCATGCTTCACACCTTCAGCCTCAATGACTGATGAGGTACAGCAGCCACTCCGGCTCATTAGGGCTGAGCGAAGCAGAGCACTGACTCTTAACTTCATTTTACCTGGAAGTCACGGATATAGGTGAAGAAAAAGCTGAGGAAGGAGAACGCCAGTGACCACTCTGAGATGGTGCTGATGATGTGAGCTGTGTAGCCCTGTGAGAGGGGAAAAAAAAACTGTGAGAAACTCCTTTTGAATCTCCAGTGGCACAAAGCAAGCTTGCACATACAGCACCTCCCACCCAAAACCATTCCCTTTCATAGAATCATAGAATCACCAGGTCGGAAAGGACCCACTGGATCATCGAGTCCAACCATTCCTAACACTCCTTAAACCATGTCCCTCAGCACTTCATCCACCCGTTCCTTAAACACCTCCAGGGAAGGCGACTCGACCACCTCCCTGGGCAGCTGTTCCAGTGCCCGATGACTCTTACTGTGAAGAATTTTTTCCTGATATCCAACCTGAACTTCCCCTGGCGGAGCTTCAGGCCATTCCCTCTTGTCCTGTCCCCTGTCACTTGGGAGAAGAGCCCAGCTCCCTCCTCTCCACAACCTCCTTTCAGGTAGTTGTAGAGAGCAATGTGGTCTCCCCTCAGCCTCCTCTTCTCAAGGCTCTCTCAGCCGCTCCTCGTCAGTCTTGTTCTCCAGCCCCTCACCAGCTTCGTTGCTCTTCTCTGGACACGCTCTAGAGCCTCAACATCCTTCTTGTGGTGAGGGGCCCAGAACTGAACACAGGATTTGAGGTGTGGTCTCATCAGTGCCGAGTACAGAGGGAGAATAACCTCCCTGGACCTGCTGGTCACACCAGTTGCTCTTTGGAGAGCAACATTTCTTAGCATATCTGGAGTCTCTAAAAATGAAGTATTGAAGAGGGAGAATGACTAGGAAAATGCCTGCTGCATACAGCTGGGGTGACCCCACTGGGAATTTAATGCCTACCTGCAAAACCTGGGGCTCAGTGAAGAGCTTGGCACAACTAACAGCAAAGCCTCCTTACAAAAGTAAGGTTTGAGGCCCCCCTCTGGATGTAAGCAGACTTCCGAGAGCCTCCTTATGCTTTAAATAAAGGGAGGAGTAGGAAAAGCCCTCAAACTCAGCCTGGATAATGTCTCCTCTAGTAAGTGCCCACACCCCAGCAGAGCCTGGAGAGGATGGGGAGGGCCAGGGAGGCAGGCAGAGCTGTAAGACTTACACACCCTTTCTCTATGACATTTGGGATCCTTCAATGTCCATTGTCTCCCTGACAGCATTACTGGCTGGATCCTTTGGTGCTGTTTTCCTCCCGAATCACTCAACACTCATCCGGCAGCAGCCAGGAACTTGGCTTTGTTGGAACCAGCTGGCACCTGAGCTGCATCACCAAGAGTGGCCACGTAAAGGTGAGAGGGAAGCACCGACCACACAGACTGGACGGGCTGCCAGCCCGACACTTGGTTGAGGCACTGCAATTACTGCCCATGAGCGATTAGTTTAAAATAACACTTTAAACAACTGTTTGAGCAGCAAGTGGCTGCACACTGGCTCAACTGGTAATCACAGAATCACACAGAATCACAGAATCACAAGGTTGGAAAGGACCCATTGGATCATCGAGTCCAACCATTCCTAACACTCCCTAAACCATGTCCCTAAGCACTTCATCCACCCGTTCCTTAAACACCTCCAGGGAAGGCGACTCGACCACCTCCCTGGGCAGCTGTTCCAGTGCCCAATGACTCTTACTGTGAAGAATTTTTTTCTGATATCCAACCTGAACTTCCCCTGGCGGAGCTTCAGGCTGTTCCCTCTTGTCCTGTCCCCTGTCACTGGGGAGAAGAGCCCAGCTCCCTCCTCTCCACAACCTCCTTTCAGGTAGTTGTAGAGAGCAATGTGGTCTCCCCTCAGCCTCCTCTTCTCAAGGCTCTCTCAGCCGCTCCTCGTCAGTCTTGTTCTCCAGCCCCTCACCAGCTTTGTTGCTCTTCTCTGGACACGCTCCAGAGCCTCAACATCCTTCTTGTGGTGAGGGGCCCAGAACTGAACACAGTATTCAAGGTGCGGTCTCACCAGTGCTGAGTACAGAGGGAGAATCCCCTCCCTGGACCTGCTGGTGACCCCATTTCTGATACAAGCCAAGATGCCATTGGCCTTCTTGGCCACCTGGGCCACCGCTGGCTCATGTTCAGTCGGCTGTCAACCATAATAGTTGACATAATAATAGAGGAGCATAATAGTCACTTATGCTCCTCCATCCCAAGTGTGTGCACATGACTGACACTTGGTGGCACTCGGGGACATGGTTTAGCAGGCATGGTGGTGTTGGGGTGGCACTTGGACTGGATGAGCTTGGAAGTCTTTTCAAACCTTAATGATTCCACAATTCTGTGGCTGCTGTCAGATGCATTTGTCACTGTGCACGTCGCTGGGGTTTGATCTGTGTTCTCTGTTCAAGCACTTACCTTTTCCTGTGGGTTCCAGTGCAACTTCTGCACCAGATTCATTCCGTACAAGCCGCTGTATAAGACAACTGAGGAAACAAACACTGTAAAGTAATACGTTAAGGAAGATTCAAGATCAAGAATGAGCAACTTGGAAATTTCACACTCGGCTCTGTATTGCATTGAGTTGAGGCTGTAAGGAGATCCTTGTGGGTTTGCCACAAGTTCTCCCCAGCAGAATGAACAGCGATGGTGACATAGATTGCATCACACGCAGGTTGTTCCAGTTGACCAGTTACTGTCACATGAAAAGGTTCGTTCTAATCTGAGTGGATTCTCTTCATTCTCTGTATGCTGCATCTTGTACCTCTGCCACCAAAGAGAGCATTCCGGGTGAAAAAAGCATTTGGACTGTGATCGAATGTGAACACTCAACAGCTTGAATTTTGTTTCAGTGGTATTTTTTGGGCTCACAGTGCCTGGACCTCTTTCTCTGATTGCTTTTCAACATCCCAGCCACCTTGACCTCTTGCTGTGTGGGTTCCAGGCTGGAACACTGCATCATTTGCAGCGCACAGGGCTATTGGCTGTTTTGTTCCCCTCTTGGCTCCCTCAGGGATTGATAACTGCTTTGGTGCAGCAGCTGAGGAAAAACCCCTCGTGGCAATGACTCCTCCTTTGATTAGAGACCATGGCTCTTCCTGGAGTGATTGAGATATTGCTTTTTCAACATCCTGCAGAAGGAACATCCACTTCATCAGTGCTACTGCCCTTATAAATGAAACCGGGAGCTTTAAGTTATAAAAGACCTGATTTTCCCAGGATTAAAATATTAACTTCTTTAATCATAAATAAGATTAAACATCAAGAGCCTCCTGATGCGAAAGGTTAATTTTGGTGGTGAACAAGGCTGAACTTACTGGCACAAATATGTTTGTGAAAATCCAGACTTCCAAAAGGATGTGAGTGCTCCAAGCACCAAAAGTAACTGATCTGAGTGGGAGATACCCAGTTCTCTGCTAATTAAGTGTACAGTGTTAGTAGCTGTTACTTAACCTGACCGAGTTACTACTGCAATGGAAAGAATTTAATCATCATGGTACAAAAATAACTGGCTGCCATCCTCCCCTCATTACAGAATGGGTAATTAAACGCTTTGCTCTTTCTGTATTGGCAATTCTGTTTCACTCCAGTGGAGGATCAACAGCCACTCTGGTTTCTTTCTGTCCTTCAGTACCAGTTAACAACCATTTCACCCATGGCCACGGACCTCGGCCTTTCCCTTATTGCATTACGAGATGTTAATAATTAAGAAAATGCCCTGACATTTCCCTTTCCCTCCCCTTCCACACAGATGTGTGTGTGTATGTGTCAGTATTTCTGCAGCTGTCTTTATTTCTCTCCGAATCGTGTTAGACCACGCTGGCTTAATCTCTCTACATTTGGGTTTTATGGGGTTTTGGCATCTGTAAAAGGTTCCTAACAGGCAGCAGATTTTGTTGTTCCATTTTAGTTTTCCCCAATTCCATTTGGCTCCTAGCTGTCCTAAGCTGACAATCTGGTTCTTTGCTAGCATCAACATTTCTGACAGGGCTGGGAATTCTCTCCATCTCAGATGAACTCTGTGTTCCGTCTCGAGCCTCTGCAGCAGGGAAGGGTCCTTCTCGCTGCTTTATAGACAACCAGGCTGTGCCACAGCTATCGCTTCTTGTCTGACTGGTATGGACCGCATCAATGCAGCAGCAGGAGCGGGAGCTCAGCAAGATGCTCTATCATTGGAAATAGGGCGTATGGTTTAGTGTTGGTTTTGGCTGCCAGCCTGGAAATAAGTGGATTTAGTGGGGATTAAATTGGTGGCCTTGATTCAGCTGCAGAAGGGACTTAAGCAATGATTTTTGCACTTGCCCTTGAAATGTAAATTCGAAAGCTTTAGTGTTGCAGTCCTGTTTGACACAAAACTGAGTTAAGTTTTCAAATTACAAAGTCCAGGTTGATTAGGGTGAGCAGAGGAACAGCTGGAGTTCCTTTTCTCGATGACTAAATGACTCTGGGCAGGAAAAAGGCCCCTCTTTCTGGAAGGGTTTGCCCATATCTCTGTAAAACCCATGGCTGCTCCCAGCACTTGGAATCCAAAGTTAAGGGAGATGACGGATTCCAGAGCTGAGAGGTGGCTGTAGGGAATTCTGGTCGGAATGGCTTGCCTTTTGAACTGTAGGAGGGGCAGGGGAGGAGAGCAGAAGGCAAATGTCTCTTCTGACGCAGCCTTGGCATTACGCCCTGGCAAACACCAGCACTTCAGAGCAGCTCCAGGAGCAGCTGGCACAGCGCAGCCCCGATTCAGTGATGTTTTCTCTTGTGCTGTGTCTGTACTTCTCTTTCAGTTGTATCCTAACTATAAAACTTGCTGCACCATTCCTATCAGCGAGGAACAGACGCTTCTATCTCTTATCTGCCCATCTCTTAAGTGCACTTCCCTTTCTCCCTGTCCTTCACAATCTACAATCAGAGTCTCTGCGCCCTCATATTTTGTTGTGTCCAGTCTCTGGTGTGCAGAAAGAAAGGAGAAAGGGGGGCAACCATTCCTCTTACCTTTCTTTTTCTAATTAGCCAGTGAGTCACTACTGGTTCCCATTTTCCTAAAGCTCCCAGGTTGCAACATGGAGTAAGAATGGATAGCCCGACACAAGCTCTACATGTGAGGATGACAGGTCTTCTGTGGCACAGCCCTTCACGCTGGTGAGTTAAATTAATGTAAATGCAAATGCTGTCACTCCTGACAGCTGTTTGGATTTGTGGTGACTCTGCACAGCAAAAGGATACTGCTTACAATGCTGGAACAACACCAGAGGAACACGGTCAGGCGGATCCAGAAGATGTCTTTGCTGTGAAGTTCTGGCTGCATCAGGTAGGACAGGACAGTCTGAACCAGCAGATAAATGGCCCCGACTCCGAACGTCAGGCAGGCTCCAACCACGTGTATGTAGTACAGAATGCATTTCTAGAGAAAGAAAGCAATGCTCTTACAGAACTTGGTTTCATTTTAAACTCTGAGAACAACTTTCTCCTGTACACCTTTGGCACTCTACTCAACTACTTTCCCGCATCCCAGGCTAAGCAGTTCTGGAACATGCCAGCACTTCAGAGGTTTGTCTTGGAAGACCCATATGGATGTAGCTGGAAGCCAGCACCTGGCAGCCCTCTGTACTGCTGCTTTTGTGAAGTTCTTGTGGCTGTTACAGGTCACAGCTCTCTCTTAATTACGGAATTTGTAAGACTTGTTCTCATCAGCCGCAATGGACAGCAACATAGAAACGGGATGAAGGGATCCCTGCAGCCGGGCAGGTATTGAGAGTGACATCAGGCTATTTACTGAGCACTGCTATCCCTGGAATTGGTACTCCTATGACAGAGAATGCAATACAGGATAAACATAACACAGCTCTAGTCCCTAAACTGGGACTAAAAATAAGGTGTAGTGCTTCTCTGAATTACTCTAGTCTGAATAAGCCTCATTTGTCAAATCACTATCTTTGAATACTCAGAGGGACTGAGGTTGAACAAAGCAGTAATACTTCTTATCTTAATAAACACTATAGGAGAATCAACTATCAAATAATAAAAATCATCAAAACTATCAATAATTCCAAGAAAAACAACCCAACTTAAATTCATAGCCTGAAAAATCATGTTGCGTTCAGTCCATTTGTCTCATCCCTGGTAAAGCACAGAACCCAATGAACAGAAACTAAGAATTGTTTAAAAATAAATCCCCATTTTAAAAGTAAATCCCCATTTTATCAGATGTCTCCGTAACCAAACAAACACAACTGGGCAGCTTCAGGGCATCATGAGCAAAGCACAAACCTGGAAATTTGCAATAATGCAGAGTCCAAAGCAGCTCATCAATCCGAGCGTAAGGGCAATCTTATTCAGCTTGATGATCTTGGGTTTTTCTGGATTCAAAGCATAAACTTGTTTATAGCGGACATACATGGTAGCCATACCTGTTAACAAAGAACCCATTTGCAATCAGATTTTCAGCTGACGAGTAGTCTGTCCTTCTGTAATCAGGAAGATGTCGAGTGATAGGGGCCACTATTTAAAATACCAGAACTGTCTGATCGGACACTGGCATGGAAGTCAAACTGAAATAACAGCGTAAACAAGTGAACTTACTAGATCTTTCTGATCTCTTTCACCCAAAAGACATAGTGGGCTGTTTTTCCCTTCTGTAATCGCAGCACAAGTAAAGTGACTGCCTTGAATTCACATTCCTGTTTCTCTTACTCGCCTGGTGGGGCTTTTTTAAACACATTTTTGGCCTTCTGAGATCTGCAACAGTCGTGCTGGCTTTGTGGATAAAACTGCCATGCACTTTTCTCTGAAAAGGAGGTTGTAGAAAGGTGGGTGCTGGGCTCTTCTCCCAAGTGACAGGCGACAGGACAAGGGGGAACAGCCTCAACTTGCACCAGGGCAGGTTCAGATTGGACATCAGGAAAAAGGTCTTCCCCAAAAGGGTTCTCGGGCACTGGCAGAGGCTGCGCAGGGAGGTGGTGGAGTCCCCATCCCTGGAGGGATTTAAAATACGGGTGGATGAGGTGCTCAGGGATCTGGTTTAATAGTAGACAGCTACAGTTGGACTTGGTGATCTCAAAGGTCTTTTCCAACCAAGTGATTCTTTGATTCTATGAATTGCTTAAGATAATTAAGATTGATTGCTTAGAATTTGGTTGTTTACTGAGAATTATGGGCTGTCTAATGATCTGAAAAAGGAAATAAAGTTCTTTAAAACTGCACACTCCAGAATCGCCTGAGGTTCGCCAAGGACAGCTTTCTATACTCACCCAAGAAGGCTGAAATATTTAACATGATCCCAAATAAGCATCTTTCAGGAGGTATTGTCCCTGTATCACTGGAAGAGATAAACAGGGTGATATGTATTTAGCTATACTAAAAATACTTGCAACACAACTTTACTTATTTCAGTATACAAAGGAACCATAAGAAACAGATTTGTACAACCCCCACCAATGTGTTTCACCGCATTTCTTGTTACTGTGTTGGGTTTAGAGCTGTAAAAATAAGCCTGATAAAACCATGCTATCCTTAGAACAAGGAATGACGTACTTGGTAGAACTATTCCTTTTTTATTGATCTTGGTTCCACAAAAGGTAAACAGAGTAATAAAGCTGCGGAAGTGAAGAACCTGGAAAACTGAAAGATCAAACTAAGGTCATAGGTACAGCCTTGGTGCAATGCAGGTGAGAGAACAGGTCGCAGAACAGATTTACTGGTGCAACCACACCCCGTAAGAGCAAGACACTTTACTTTGAACAGAGGTGTAGAGATGCACTTCCAGTTTTCCTGTTCATCATCACTTTAGCGATACGATCACACAGCCAGAGCTTAAAGGTTAGACTTTTGCATAAAACCAGACAGCTTTAGAGTCACACACAAATAACCAGCTGGGAACTTTGGAGCTGGTAAGGAAGAACTGTTGCTTGGAGTTTGGAGTTGGGGAACAGTTCACAGGAGCAAGAGGCCAATTCCATACCATGGTACGGTTCGCGGGGCAGCTGTGTGAACGCTACTGACCTGATGTACGGCACCAAGGGGTCGACGTGGTGTAGGACGATTGCAGTGATGTAGGAAAACACAAAAGATGCCGCTGACCAAACCACCAAAGCCGCAGGCAAGAAAGAGAGGCCTTGCTGAAACCACCACATTTCAGTGCTGACTTCTAACTCCAAACACTGTGAGGAACCAAATACAAAGGTTTGCTAAGATTTTTCAAAGGTTTTGCTTTTCCTGAGGCAATTGCCTCAGATGTAGCAATTTGATATTGCTCTCAGCCATCCTGCAAACCCATTTTACTTCACGGCACAGAAGCAATCACACATCAGCAGAAACAACATCTGGAAATGGCAATGCTGAAATTCTTAGAAGATAGTGAGAAAAGAGACCAATAGTGTCTCTTACTACGTGTCTCAGCATTTGTTGCTGCCAGAATTAGGTCAGGTGGGTCACTGTGAATAATAGACTCTATTTTCTTCTTACCTTTGTGTCATAACACCAGGTCAGAATTAGTGCAGCTGACTGAAAGCGTGTCCCAGCAGTGACAGCTTAACTGACAGTGGCTGTTGTGGAGCTTCCAACTTCAATTAACAATCAACTGGGTGACATGGAGGAGATGACAACGAATTACTTTACTATCTGCACTCATTTACTACCTGTCATGCTGTGTGACTCAACATCTGTTACAAACATCCCTTAAATATGCTCACAGGTACCTCTGAGCAATAGCTGACTCCTACGAGCCACAGCCGTCAAACTCAAGGGCTCCTCTTGCCTGGTGGCAGTAAGCAGCTACCACGTTTTAACAGGTGGGAGGAATAGGCTCACTCTGTGCTCAGCTCCCCACGTGCCTGACAGCAAATCCTCGCCTCTACCTCAGCTCTCTAAGAGCAATTATGTGCAGCTCTGTCACCCTGGTGAGCTCCCGCAGAAAGAACCGTGACTCCTCTCCACTCTTGATGCCAGAGAAGTAGTTTTCTACTGGCTTCAAATAAAAAGCTGAGCAGTGCTGATTTCAGAATCTCAGGATGGCTGAGGTGGAAAGGAACCTTAGGAAGTCCTCTTGTCCAGCCTCCTGCTAGAGCAGGACCACTCAGAGCCAGGTGTGCTGTGTGGCTTTTGGATACAACTAAAGATGGAGATCTACAGCCTCTCTGGGCAGCCCACACCAGTGCTCCGTCAGCCTCACACTGAAAGGATGCTTCCTGATGTTCAGAGGGAACCTCCCATGTTTTGGTTTACACCCAGTGCCCCTTGTACTGGCACTGGCTTCATCCTCTTTGCAGCCTCCCTGCAGGTATCAGCACACTGCTGGGATCCCCCCTGAGCTATGGCATTTTGTGCCATTTTACGGATGCCACCCCCTTACACTGGTGAGAAGAGCACAGAAAGTGTCTGAGCACAGATGAAACTGGAGACTGTAAACGGAATATGAGCCAGGAAAATAGTGAAGAGGAAATAATAAAGAACACAGATTCAAGGGCATCCAGGCAAAGATCGAACAGCACGTGAGAAAATCAAAATAACGCTGAGGCAAAATAGAGAGGAGTGCAGTGCTGAGAGGCTTCAGGAGGTGGGCACCACCTAGAGTGTGAGATAGAAAGAAAGGAAAAAGAGAAAAGGAGGAAAGAGATAGGAAGCACCAAGACTAGAGAGGAGGAAAAAAGATGTTGAACCAAAAGCGGGTGAATCCTGCAAGAGCCCAGAGCTGACCAGCTCCCCTGTGTCTCCCTTAGGAGGCCTCAGCACTTCGCTGATGTGCGTTTACTGCAGCCAACAGGCATTTGATCCAGACAGACCTTTGTCACTCCACGGTACAGCTTTCTGCTAACCCTCGCCAGCAGCATGCGTGTCAAGGAGCACTTGTGGAAAGCCAGGTCGATAGATTCACCACATGATGCGTAATGAGAACCACTCACTTACCAGAAACCAGCCACTGCCCTGTGTCTGTGCTGCCTTCCAGCCTAGAACATTATCGGCTCAAGTAAGAACAAAGGAGCTCTGGTGTGCTTCTGGGAGGTAACCAAAGCCAACTCTGACTGACAACCCTTGAAAAGAATGTGCAATCAGATCCCTGTACAATTACAGGTTCAGCTGCTCCTAAGGAAGACGCTGGGTAGCAGGCAGAGCTGTCTAATAGAAGATGGAGTGAGTAAGAACAGAACGATAGAATTAACGTTGCTCCCTTACCCTTAAGCTTTCATTTTTAAGCTAAGTATAACACTTGCCCTCTAATGTTGACTTTCATTTTAAGACTGTAATGCAGTAAAAATAGTAGTGAACATGCCTCCACAGTCCCGTCTCTTGTATGGGTAAACTAGGAATTTGTTTGAGAGAGGAACGCACATTTCACATTGTGTTCTCTGTTCGAGATATATTACCTGCCTGGGCCTGTAATTCAAAACTTCCAGCAGTCAGTCTGGCACTTAGATTGTATTTTGCCTTTAGCATTCAAATGTTAACAGCGCTCTAGCTTAATTTCTAAGCTCTGGATGAAAACAAACGAACCAACCAATATGCCACATACCTGAGGACATGGGGCGTCAAAAGGAGCATTGCCTCATGGGGAATCCAAAGGCATCTTCCTGGTGAAGCTCCACATCCACCTCATTTTCTTTCTAAACCTTTGAGATACAAAGGAAAATAATCAAGATGTGAGGTACTTCTATAGCTCTTACTCTACAGAATTTACTCTCCTATTAGTCATTGCTGCTGACTGGACCTTGGATCTGCTGGCCCGACGCAACGTGTTTTTCCTGTGTTCCAAGTGGTTTGAGTGAAGGATGTGCATGGCAGGATGGTAGAAAGGCAGAAAAACAGGTGCTTTGAGACTTTTTGATGTACAGGAGTTGTCTACACAAAGATTTGACTTGAAATGAGATGTTTTCAAGAACAAAAATAGAATGCAACTGTTTTGGATTGGCATCCCAACATGATACTGGTGCTACGCTAAATATGTGGTAGGATAGGTGCTGAAGTAGCCTGAATATGAACAGACACTCTACAAAGCCTGTCTTCTCTTTTGTATCAGCACCTGCCATTTCCATTTCTCCTGCCATGCTGGAGAACCTGTCAGAAAGAAGACATTGTGCTGCCTCACCACCAGCTCTGCAATGTTTGGGTGTGGTGAGAGGAAGTGCTGGGGTCCTGCTGCCACATGGGTGCAGGCAAGGTCGGTAAAACAGAACAGCTTTATTCCCCTACTGGACATTGCTCTTGTCCCATAATAAATGTGTGCATGCAGGCAGCTCAGCAGCACCACCAGCAGAAGAGCCCTCAACCCATCCAAGACTGGGCATCTTTGCTACCTGTGCCGTTGCTTCACCTGGAGCAAAGGCATGGGCACACATTGTGCTCGTTTCCATGCGGTCAGGCATTAAGAACAGTGTGGAAGCTTCAGTCGCAACCTGAGAGCTCTGGTAGGCACAACTTCTTCCTTGACAATAGCTGCGGGCTGGTACATCCCAACAGCATGGGGATGAGAGCTCTGCCAGACAACTGCGCCTCTGGCCCTCTGACTTCCACAGACATAAACCCTGGCAAAATCCTGTTACACTCACAACGGTTTTGTAATGTTTTCCCCACTAATCCTCTTCTTTAGCTCTGTCAAGATCTTCTCTGACTTCATAGAATCATGGAATGGTTTGGGTTGGAAGGGACCTCAAAGCCCATCCAATTCCAGCCCCTGCCATGGGCAGGGACACCTCCCACTGGATCAGGGGCTCCAAGCCCCATCCAACCTGGCCTGGAACCCCTCCAGGGATGGGGCAGCCACCACTGCTCTGGGCACCCTGGGCCAGGGCCTCCCCACCCTCGTTGTGAAGAATTTATTCGTAATCTCTAATCTAAATCTTCCCCCCTCCAATAAAAAGACATTCCCCCTCATCCCATCACTCCATGCCCTTGTTCCAAATCCAGCCCCAACTTTCCTGGAGCTCCTTTCAGTACTGGAAGCTGCTCTAAGGTCTCCCCGGAGCCTTCTCTTCTCCAGGCTGAACAACCCCACTCTTCCAGCCTGTCCTCCTAGCAGAGGACAATTCTTAGCACCTGCCTTCATCTTCCTTCCTGTTTAAAGCTTTCCTGCTGTTCCACAGGCAAACTACACACATCAAACACAGGTTTGTCCCCTGCAAAGCATTCTGTGTGTTTATGACCCCTCTACTTGTGCTCGTCCCAACTCCAGGCTGCTGCAGATTCCCCAAGTCACAGCCCGCTCCCGCGGCTCACACAGCGTCTGGGCAAGCACAGGCGTGTAACGAGGCATCGCAGATCCCTTTGAGGCAGGAAGGAATTGCCTCACAATTTGCCAGCTGGAAGTTCCCGAAATAAATTAACACGTCATCCTGTCTTACTGTTTGCAACAGTGCTCAACCTCATTTTTTCGTAAGGCCCTTTGCCAACCGATGATCTAATGGCCATGTCCAGCCTCGCTTTCCAACAGCACCACGATTTTCTTAAGCATTTATCCTGATCTCTAGGCACTTCCCTCTCCTAAGGGTTTTTTAAGCTGCAGATTGAGAAGCTAGATCTTTTCTGCGATAGCCCTTATCAAATCAACATCAAGACCAAGTCCAGGAAGCATTTCAAAAGCAAAGAGGACTTTAACCACCCCTGAGGGCTTTCCATAAAGGCAGGAAGTACATATTCTGTACCCGTTGAGCGTGGGGAATTGAAACCGCAAGTGAAAATGAAAGGTGGCCAAGACCACTAATGGCAGAAAGTTAACATTATCTAGAATGGCAACGCTGAAAAGATAACTCAAAAGGATGTGTGGAAAAGGGAAATGTCTAAATTAATGCTGATACCCTGAGTATCAACCTGCCTTTTGCCTGCCCTTCCAGCAAGACATGCAGAGACAAAGCTGTGCTGAGCAATCCTCCTTTTTCCTTCCAAAACACTCCAGCAGATACTGTACTGAAGAAAGAAAGACAAAGCAATTGTCCACGTGCACTCCTAAGTGAACACAAAGGTTGGATAGAGGTGAGTCAGGAAGGGATTGACCGACCACTTGTGCTTCTAAGAGAATGTGAAGGGTGAGTCAGGAAGGGATTGACCGTGTTCATCTGCACAACTCCCTGATAACAAGGGTTAGAGGTTGCCAATCCTCAAAGGACTGGAAGTAAGAAAGAAGGAGATGTGTCACCTTTGCTGTTGTCCCTGCAGGATAATGACAGATGACTCTTTTTGAGTGTTTTCACGATGTGTTTTTGAGTGTTTTGGAGAACAAGTCTTATGAGGAGGGGCTGAGAGAGCTGGGGTTCTTGGCATCTTGGCTTGTATCAGAAATGGGGTCACCAGCAGGTCCAGGGAGGTTATTCTCCCTCTGTACTCAGCACTGGTGAGACCGCACCTCGAATACTGTGTTCAGTTCTGGACCCCTCACCACAAGAAGGATGTTGAGGCTCTGGAGTGTGTCCAGAGAAGAGCAACAAAGCTGGTGAGGGGCTGGAGAACGTCTGACGAGGAGCGGCTGAGAGAGCCTTGAGAAGAGGAGGCTGAGGGGAGACCTTATTACTCTCTACAACTACCTGAAAGGAGGTTGTGGAGAGGAGGGAGCTGGGCTCTTCTCCCCAGTGACAGGGGACAGGACAAGGGGGAATGGTCTGAAGCTCTGCCAGGGGAGGTTCAGGTTGGATATCAGAAAAAAAATCTTCACGGAAAGAGTCAATGGGCACTGGAACAGCTGCCCAGGGAGGGGGTGGAGTCGCCTTCCCTGGAGGTGTTTAAGGAACGGGTGGATGAAGTGCTGAGGGACATGGTTTAAGGAGTGTTAGGAATGGTTGGACTCGATGATCCAGTGGGTCCTTTCCAACCTGGTGATTCTATGATTCTATATGATATAGGCATCAAAAAGTTGCTATTATATCATTTCGATATGGGGGTCAGCTTCTCAAGGGTTGAGGTGAGGATCTTTATGCCCTTGCTAACCCAGCTGGGGAAAGAGCAGGACGGCACAGTGCCATACTAAACAGAGCGAGGCAGAGGATACCGCCACAGGAGGATGTTCCAACACCTGTTTTACAAACCCCAGTACCCACCTGTCGCCCCAGCTGACTGTGGAGCTCCATGTCCGGGGTGAATGGATGCTACCTGTCAGCCTGACCTATCTAACCAGAGAAAAGCAGCTAAAAGTATGTGAGTAGTCAAAGCAGAGCACGGAGACGGGTTCCTACCTTCCAACTGGGGAACTGAAGCCACAGCAAGGTCACCAAGAGGGACTGGAGGTGCCCAGGGAACCTCTGGGAGAGAGGGAAAAGGGCCCAGGATGGAGGGAAAGTTTAGGAGAGCAGCTGGGCAGGAAGGATGAGGAGATGGAGTGTGGAAAGGGGGGCCTGAGGGCAGAGGGGAGAAAGCATAGAAAGGCTTGATGGGGTCCCAGGGCCGCAGGGACACTGGGAGTACCGGGGCCCACAGGGAACAGTGGTTGGGAGCAGTGTGGCAGCAGGGAGAGGGCTGGGGTGGCGAGGGCTGAGGGGGGGATACAAGGGGTGACAGGAGGTCTGTTAGGGGCAGGACTGGGTCACCCAAGGTGATGGGTGTCTGTTAGGGGTGGGAGGAGGGACACCCGAGGTAACGGGGGTCTCTCAGGGTGCTGGGGCTCCCAGGGTGGCCACTGCGTCAGTAGGAGCCGTCGGTCAGGGCTGACAGGGGGTCACGAAGGGAGAGACAGAGATGACAGAGGGGTGTCCTGAGGGGGGGGAGAGTATGGGACAGAGGGTAACAGGGAGCTCAGAGGGCACTCAGAGGGGGACGGGGGTGACACAAGGGGACAAGAGGGACAACAGTGGATGACAGGGAGTCCAGAGGTCACTGAGGGAGTGATGGGGGGGTGACACAAGGTGACGGGGGGGGGGGGGGTGTGTGTGACAGGAGGCAGACAGAGGATGACAGGGAGTCCAGAGGGCACTTAGGGGGTGATGGGGGATGACAGGAGGTGACACAAGTTGATGAGAGGGATGACAGGGGATGACGGGGAGACCAGAGGTGACTGAGGGGGTGATGGGGGGGTGACACAAGGTGACGGGGGGTGACAAGAAGAGGACAGGGGATGACAGGGAGTCCAGAGGGCACTTAGGTGGTGATGGGGGGGTGACACAAGCTGACGGCGAGGGGGACAAGGGGTGACAGGGTGGAACACGGGGTGACACGGGGTGACAGGGGGAGGAAATAGGGCGTGGCAAGGAGGCTGGAAGGCACTGAGGGGGGTGACACGGGGTGATGGGGGTGAGGGGGAGTCCGTAGGGCACAGAGGGGGCGATGGGGAGATGACACGGGAAGATACAGGCGGAGGGGGGCAGTGAGGGGCGAGCAGCCCGTGCTAGTGGGAACCCCCGACCTCCCCCTTTACCTCTGCCGCTCCCGCGCCGTCCCCGCTCCCTCCGCCCTCCCTTAGCCCCGCCCACACCGAGTCCAAGGTCGTTAGCCCCGCCCCTCCGTGCCCCGCCCCACCATAAGCCCCGCATAACACCCCCCAGCCCCGCCCTGCTGCCACCTCCTCCCCGCCCCGCCCTGCTGCCACCTCCTCCTCGCCCCGCCCCCGCAGCACTCTCCCCGCCCCGCCCCCGCAGCACTCTCCTCGCCCCCAGCTCCACCCCCGCCCTCCCTCCTCCACACTCCCGCCCGCCCCGCCCCTCCTCACTCGCCCCTCGGCCACCGCCCTCTTTGCCCAATCGCCCACTTCGCCCCGCCCCTTAGCTCCGCCCCAAAGCCCTCCTCCTCCCGCCCTCTCCCGCCTCCTTTGCGGCCGTCGCAAAAGGGGCGTAAAGCGTTGCCCGGTGTGGGGAGGTTGAGGTAAATGCCGGGCGGGAGGCGAGGGTCGGGGCGGTTTCTTGGCTCCGCAGGGGTGGGACGGGGCCCTGGGGCCTCGGGCTCCGGCCGGGGGCCTCGTGGCTTGTGGGGGGCCCTCTCTGCCCTGCCCGGTGCCGGGCCCGGTGAAGGCCCGCGGGAGCCGGGCGGGCGGGGTTGTTTGTTCTGGAGCCACCTCTGCTGTGAGGCCAAGCTGAGAGAGATTGTGTTGTTCAGCCTGGAGAAGAGAAGACTCTGTGAGCAGCTTCCAGAGACTAAGCTGTGAGACTTAGAGCAGCTTCCAGAACTGAGAAGGACTCCAGGAAAGCTGGGGAGGGGCTTTTTACAAGGGCATGGAGTGACAGGAACAAGAGGGAATGGCTTTAAATTGGAGGAGGGAAGATTTAGATTAGACGTTAGGAAGAAATTCTTCACGCTGAGGGTGGGAAGGCCCTGGCCCAGGTTGCCCAAAGACGTGGTGGCTGCCCCATCCCTGGAGGTGTTCAAGGCCAGGTTGGGTGGGGCTTGGAGCAGCCGTATCCAGTGGGAGGTGTCCCTGCCCATGGCAGGGGCTGGAACTGGATGGGCTTTGATGCCCTTTCCAACCCAGTTTGTGATTCTGTGAGGTGGTCTCTGGTTGTTTTCTGTCCTTGCAGCAGCAGCCCAGTGTAGGAGAGGAAATGTGTATTGCTTTCTGTTTTGGAACTGGTTTTCTGGTCATCCAGGACAACGCCCACAGGGACCTTCTAGGTGACTCAGTCTGATCTGATACATGAGCAGGTGTGAGTCTGCCTGTCCTGGACTTATCAAGGCCCTGTTTGCTTACGTTCTCCTCGCCTCCCATTGACAGGACTCTTTGAGGCTGGCCTTTCTCTGTCAGGAGTTGCCTTAATTCAGCTGTGAAGAGTGGAAATGAGAGCGCTTGCTGTTGTGCCAGTAGTGACCTTTGATTTGTGTAATTTGTCTCCATGGCTGGTCTGTGCGTTGCTGATGGCTTTGGAAAGAGCTGTCATGTCCCCTTCTCAGGCTTCAATGCTGGACTTTACAGCCAGCAATTTTTCTCTTTTACCTGTCTCTTTTAGATAAATACTAAACTTTTCTCTTTGGTCCTCTTTCTCTACTGTTTTCTCCCATTGTTTGTATGGAGAGCTGCGTGTTCCTGGTCACCTGCCTTCCTGGGACGTCATGAGGGTCCCTGTTTGCACAGGAAATGCTGTTCCTGAAGTTTTCTTTTTTTGACTGCCTCATGCTGGTCTCTGTAGGCTGTCTCTGACCAGCTATAGTTCTCTGGTTCCTATGTGTTTCTTGCTTATCTTAAAAGTTGAATAGGCAGTGAGCTTTCACCTGAAATTTGGAGAAGAAAAAAGCCATGGTGAAACTAAAATAAGGAACAACGATCTGAAAAAACAGTGCTTATAACTGCCTTTATATAGTTGTTCAGCCTCACCAAAGAGCAAAGCTGCTGCAAACCATTTCAACTAAAACTGCTACAAGTACAGAGAAACCATTGCTGTTGTCAGTTGACAGCTGAAGTGGTGTGGTGTGTTGAGAACAGCCGACTCTCTTACAGGAGAGATGTGAGGGCCCTGACTGTGCCTCAGTCTGTGACATCAGCCAGCGGCATAGTGTCAGATTCTGCTGCTGCTGAGGTTCAGGCTGGTGACTGCAGGCAGGATCTTTGCTTCATTCGGCAGCAAAGAAAGTAAACAAGTGCAACCTAGCAGTTTCTAACTGCATTGGGGACAGTCTTTCCCTCAACAATTCTTCAAGTATAGAATCTTGGAATGGTTTGAGTTAGAAAGGACCTCAAAGCCCATCCAGTTCCATCCCCTACCACAGGCAGGGACACCTCCCACTGGATCAGGGTGCTCAAAGCCCCATCCAACTTGGCCTTGAACACCTCCAGGGATGGGGCAGCTACGACTTCCCTGGGCAACCTGTTCTTTCCTAAGGGAGGCCTTGGGCAGCCTGATCTAATGGAATGTCCCTGCCCATGGCAGGGGGTTGGAATTAAATGATCTTTAAGGTACCTTCCGACCCAAACTCTTCTATGATTCTATGAAATCTTATAAAATCTTCTTGGTTTGCTGATGGCAAATGAAATGCTCATGAGAGCAGTTCCTAGAAACTTATTAAATTCTCAGTTGTCTTTGCACCTTCATTGTGTCTCATCCCTTTATGTTGCAGGATCTTATGGTTCTCCATTAACAGCTGCTACCTGCCACGCAAATCCTGAGGCAGCCCAATCCATGAGTGGGCATCGGAACATAAAGAGGCGATGTGGGGAGTCGTACTTGGAATCCCCCGTGGGCTGCGGCCACGGTCCTGCTGCTGGATGCATGTTAAGCAAACTGGTTCAGTTGCCTACACCACCCTTATCAAAGCACCAGCTGAAACGGTTAGAAGAACACAAATACCAGAGTGCTGGACGGTCCCTGCTTGAACCCATGATGCAAGGTTACTGGGAATGGTTAGTTGGAAGAGTTCCTGCCTGGATTGCTCCAAATCTGATCACCATAATTGGACTATTAATAAATATATTTACAACTCTACTGTTAGTTTATTACTGCCCCACAGCTACAGAACAGGTAAGTTATGAACTCTGACAATCTTTGTTTGTGTTTACTGTCTCCTGATAGCAGCAGGCACCATTTTCTGGTGGGTTCTTGTCTTGGGAGAACAGTTTCTTATTGGTCAGTTTTCGTACATTTAAGCTGACCTCTATGAATATTTGTAATGTGGTATCTCTGTGTGAGCATCTGCATGCGAAAAAGGGCACGTGTGGATGCTGGGGGTCAGCATGCTGCTTGCTGAGTGAAACGGCAGTTCCTCTGACCAGTGTGCACTGTATGAAATGGGGTCCAGTGCCAAAATAACTGTTCGGTTGCAGCTGCGAAGGACCTGCTGCATGAAAGCTGCAGCCCTGTGAGGCTTGGGTGCATGTGCAGACAGTTAAACGGATTCACAGCTGCCATGCGTGGCACATGGAGTTTTGCCTGTTTACTTTCTTTGCTGGTACCTGGGTTAGTCACCTTCAGCTTTCTGATCGAGTTGCCACATGACAAGAGGTACAAGGTGACTCGCTTGGCAGCGAGCTGGCTCTGCCCACGAGCCCAGCTAGGGTTGCAACACAGTGAGGAACTCTAGCTCAGACCAGGGGCTGAGCTCCAAAGTGGTGTGGCCTGAGAGATCCGGCCGGCCACTTCCTCTGTGGTTGTGTGACTAAACCCAGCTTACTGTGATAAAGGAACACCTTCCTTCATCTGCCACGGGCCCTGGCAGCTCCGATCAGGCCCTCCATACAGTCTATGATGAGCTGTGGGAACACAAAGATGTGCTCCTGAGCAACTCTGCTGTGCGAAGGCTGGATCAAAGTCAGTGGTTTTATTTTTTGTTCTGAATGCACTAAAAGCTCCTGACCTGTCCTCTGGAGAACTGTCTTAACTGCCTGTAATTTGTGGTTTCAGGGAATGAAAGACTTTACAAGGCATTTCAAGTTACCAGTTTCAAAGACTCCTCTCTCACTGCAGTTGCCTCGTAAGGCACTTGCAAGACTTTCATTTTAGTGCACTAGAAAAGTTTTGTCACTTCAATGTTGAATCCTAAAAGCTGTTCATATCTGTGTGCACTTAGAAACGGAATAATTTGGTGCACAGAATGTGTTACATGCCAAACAGCTGGATAGTCTTTTGTAAGTCCTTGCTTTTAATGTATCTGAGCTCCTTCATAACCAAGTCTGCCAGCTGATGGTAGAATGCTTCATAGTCAAGTGGCCTCTCTTTGTTTTTACCCAGACTAAAAAATCCCGGTGGGATGGTACATTCCATGCTCTGCGTCCATGTCTACATCAGACATAACAAAGGGATGTTTGCCTCCTGTAGAGTTCTGTTAGAATAGATGATTTCCCAATAACTGGTAGAGTTCGACAGGTATAAGATGAAAAGTGAGAATTAGCAGTGAAGACTCGGAGCAGCTCCTTCCTTTTTCAGGTGGTGGCATTGTTGTGTGGCTTGGTTTTCACTTGCTCCCCTAGTAGCTTTACATGGAGACCAGGACTGAGAAATCCAATTTGATAGAGAGACTTCAACCCATCTCTGTTTTGGCAACTTAGTAGCTGGTGTAGGCCACTGAACCAGAGCATAATTTAACATTTAGAGTACGGTTGTGCTTTGGTGGGTCATTAAACTTCTGAAGAACATGCTAAGATAGACTTGGGGTGTCAGAAAGCTGTGCTGTTCATTGTCCTTTGCTGTGTTCAAATGCTGTTTCATGTTTAACGATGTGAGAGTTACTTTGTGCTAGGGAATGAGGTTGCTGTACAGTTCAGCTGAAGAATAGCTTTCTGCTGCTGTAGCTTTCAGCCTGCTCTGATTTACCATGTGGCACCGCAGCCCCGTGTGCTGGCATGGCAGGAAGAGTGGTGTCTCCCGCGTGGTGGAGCTGTGAGCTTGTGCTACTTGAGTATCGGGCAGCTGTCTGGGAAGAAAATGGGGCTTTGAAATTCCAGAAACAGAAGTTTTTCTGAAAGCACCATTCCTTTCAGATGTAAATTGTCTCTTCTGTGTAGCTCAGTCTTAGTTCCACTTTTTCCAAAAGCAACTTGTCTCTCCCTGCTGAGGAAAGGTGTAGCCAGGGGAACACAGCTACCACTTGCAAGCTTCAGGGGCAGCCAAAAGAACATGACATACAAATGATCCTGCTGCTGGCCCAGTTGTGGGAACCCAAGCTGGCAAAGCACTGGGCAATGGAAGGGTACCCGGCTATTTGTGGTTTTAAAGAAGGGAAGAAGATTTGGATAAGAGAAGGAGCTGTGAAATCTTATGAAGATACAAATAACATGTGAACATTTTTCTACAGGCAAGGTGCGGAGGGGCTCTTTGCCAGGGACTGCAGGGACAGGACAAAGGGGAAGGATTTTCAACTGGAAGAGGGGAGCTAGAGATGAGATCTTAGGAAGACATGTTTTCCTGAGGCACTGGCTCAGGTTGCCCAGAGCTGTGGTGGCTGCCCCATCCCTGGAGGTGTTCAAGGCCAGGTTGGATGGCGCTTTGAGCCCCTGATCCAGTGGGAGATGAGTGTCCCTGCCTGTGGGAGGAGTTGGAACTGGACGGGCTTTGAGGTCTCTTCCTGCCCAAACCATTCCATGGTTCTATGTTTAAATGGAAACCCTGCACTGGTGGTGAAAAGAGCATTTCAGAAGGAAGAGCTAGCAGCCTGGTTGGTTGGTTTGTTTGTTTTTAAAGTTTACATGGAATAATTGCATGGCCCTAAAGTGAACTTAAACATTGCATATAAATCTATAATGAGAAATAGAAATTCAATTGTGGCATCCAAGCCTTGTGGAAGCCATTTAGATGTGGCACCATGCTGTTAGGTGACTAATTTCCCCCTTGCCTCTCTTCTCCTGCTGGTTGGTACAGACACGATGCTAAAAGCAGAGCATGATGCCAGCTCTTGGGGCAGAAGGAACTGATTTAGTCAAATGCAGTTGAAAGAACAATGCAAGCTGTAGAAGGAAATCTATTTAATACATAGTTGATGGACAACAAATGAGTCATGGCTGTGTAGACCAAAAGGTGCTTGGAGGGGCCAGTCGGCTTGATTGAGCTACTGAGCTGTACTGGGCCTTTATTGGCATGGTCTGTAAAACAGTGCTGCTTGTAAATGCTTGCTTTATAGTGTGTTGAATACAAAGCTTGCAAAATACCCAATAATACCTGTTTTATGGTTGTGTAAACTGTGACAGTAATGGGAACCCCCTGGCTTTTGTGGTCACAGTGGGTTTATGTTTCAAATACTGAAAAAAGCTTGAATTGCAGTCTTTGGTCTAGCAGGGACTCGGTATTGTTTGTGTTTCTGTAGAAATAAAATTGCTATGCAGGACATGAATATGAAGGGTTATTAACAGAGATTTGGCAAAGCTGCTGTTACTCAGTAACAGAAAAACTGGTTGGTGGTGGAGCTTTCCAGGTCTTGGAAAACGTAATAACCAAATGTGCACTGTGGAAGCGTGGGCACTTTGGGGTGTGACAGTTCCCCAGTGCTGCTGTAGGCCAGCAGTGCCCTGTGCTCAGCAGGGATTCAGTACGTGCCGCCTCACTGGGGGCTGTGCAGACGAGCTCAGGGTTTGTGACACAGTGGCACAGTTTGGGGACTAAAAATTTTCTGGTTTCTTAATTGCTTGGACAACTTACACATGCCCCTCCAGAAGAGAGAAGCAAGAGAGGAGGTTGATCGCGTAGCGCTGAGAGAGTACTGAGGCGATACTGAATCTTTTTCAGAGGTGCAGTGGAGCTTCCTGCTGTACAAGCTGTGCTGTACCTGTCAATCTGGACTGGTAGTTCTGTCGCTGCTTTAGTTAAACTTAATGTTGGTGACCCCCAATGGCTGTCCCTGCAGGACCAGCAACTGGGCTACTACAGGGTCTGTGCATGTGGTGAGGAATGTGCACAAATGAAAAAACACTGTGATATAGTGTAAGGGTTCAACTGAAGGCTTTTTGTTTTCAAGTTTAAAGAAATCTTTTACTGTCATTGCCTGTTTCTCTCTCAGGCACCTCCCTGGGCGTACATTGCTTGTGCATGTGGCCTTTTCATCTACCAATCTCTGGATGCCATAGATGGAAAACAAGCAAGAAGGACAAATAGCAGTACGCCATTAGGAGAGCTTTTTGATCACGGCTGTGATTCACTTTCCACAGGTATTGTCATTTTTAATTGAAGTATGAGGGTTAAATGACTCTATTTCAGGGATCAAGTCTGGAACACAAGAAAGTGTTTCTGTGCTGAAGAAGATGACAACTGATATTGCTGAATGTGTAGCTTTTCAGTCAGCTTTCTTTCCATAGACAGTACCCTTGATCAACTGTGTGTCTTCTCCTGTATTACGCTGACAAAAAATTAAACATTTGGCTAATTTGATCTGACCCAGCAAGGTCTGTCTGCTTTATCAGTCATGGGTCTAAAAAATGATCTGTAAGAAATCGTCAGGAGATGCTTCTGTATTATCTTAGATTGAATCTCTACAGAACAATCGCAAGACAGATAGGAAGCCTAAACACTAGGACAGCAGAAGTCCAAGTTCCTAGGTAGATCAAGATCACTGAAGCAGCCTGAAGTTTAATCCTGTTGCAAAGGAGTGATCAGGTGCTTTTGGTTACTTAAATTCTAAAGCTCTCATGTTTTTAAGTTTTTAGGAATGTTTTGATAAAGTCACGTATTTAAAGGTGAAGGAAGCAGAAATCTTGAATGACAGACCTTGGATTTTCTTAACAGCATAATAAAAATTCAGAAAATGGGGAAAAATGATGTCTGGTTAAACTTGTATACATGAGGACCCTGGACCTCCCGCTATGGGCTGCAACTGCATAAATCACTCCACTCTTTTGCTGTCTGGTACCATTAAGTACAATAAAAATGTAGGAGACTAAGAAGCCCTCAATACTGGGGACTTCTGATAATGGATATGAATTTAAATATTCATTTTCCAGTCTGTACTTTTTAAGATGGATTGTTAATCTCTTATGTCTGTGAAATAAAACACATCAGGATGCCTTCTCAATATCTCTTCTTCTCTGGATCCCTTTTAGATGTTTTGGGTAAGGATTGTCACACATACACACTTCATCTTTTTACTATGTGACTGATTTTCTTCTGCAGTCTTTGTGGTTTTGGGAACTTGTGTTGCTGTGCAGCTGGGAACGAACCCTGACTGGATGTTCTTTTGTTGTTTTGCTGGAACGTTCATGTTTTACTGCGCGCATTGGCAGACTTACGTCTCTGGAACGTTGCGATTTGGCATGTAAGTACCTTGGCTGAAATAAAATTGAAAGTTAGGCTGCTTTCCTGTCTAGTTGCACATTACGTGATTTTAGTTCAGAACCTTAGAGCAGTATGAAATTGTTTGTACTCGTATGTTTGTACTTAGCGCTTGTGGCAGCCGTTACCTGTGGGATCTGCAATTAATATTGAAACTTTATTTTAGCTTGTTTTAGGAGGGGTAAAATATCCTTTTGTCATATTAATAAATTAGGAATTTATGATATGATTTGAACCTAAATAAGTAAGAGGAAGTACCTGGTATTCCATTGCCAGGAACAGATGCTGTTGTCAGATGGTGGCAGTCTGGCTTCAGCATTCAGTTAACTCTTTATCTGGCTTGCCTTGTGATGGTGGGTAGCTGATCTTTGCTATTCACTGTAACACTTAAAATATAGTGTAATAATTGATGTTATGCCTACAATTTAAAGTTCTGAGTCCCTTTTAGTTAATATAGGCCCTGATTCTGTCAATACTAGGATTAAAATCACAATGCCAAGAACGTTGACACCTAAAGTCCTGTTTGCTGCTTGGTGAGGGCAGGTGGGGATCGGAGCACGAGGACCGGTGAGCTGTGGGATTCAGCAGCCTTTGTGTGGAAATGAGTATTTGTTCTGTTTGTCCATACATAGATCTTGCGGTCTTGCATTCTAACAAATCTATTTCAAGTAAATATACTACGGAATGGTTTTCTGGAAACCTCTGAAATTTATCCTTAGTTTATGGGATTTTGAATATACTGTTTATTAACAGTCTGTTATTGTTGTGTAGATATTCAGGTACTGCTAAAACAGTGCAATTCTGGACCTCTTGTCTGTAACAGCTTTTATTGACAGAATACTAATGCAAATTCTCTTGAGAAACTGCTGTTTCTGCTCAAATACGTAAGACAACAAAGCGGTTTTCAATGTCTTTTGGAGGAAGAAAACTAGTCTCCTATTCTAATCCTGACCACACCAAAGCAGATGGAATTGTTTGTCCATTCTCATGAGACTTAGATCTTTACAATAATGGGTCTGTCTCAAATCTTATACTGTTTTAGGCTTCTTGCTTTTGTGCTGTACTGCAAATCTCAATACTGAATGTTTTTAGCTCCCTTTGAACTTTACAGGGCCCTGATAATTAACGTTTTCCTGTTATCAATTGGGGAACGCACCCCGCCTCCCCTGACTTTGGCATGTGCTTGACTTTACAGATGCAAGGATCAAACCAACCCAACTTGCCTTTGTGCTCCAGGCAAACTTGTGCTTCACCTTTGGTATTAACTGTGACTTTAACTTCTTGCTGTTGTGAGGAGTCTTTTGGAGACAGCATTTTGTGCCAGATGCTGTTGTTCTGCAAGGCCTTATGTTATGAGGATTTGATGATCCATCAATATGTAGCTAAATTAGAGAAGGCAATAAGCACACAAATGCATGTGTCTCTTAGATAAGAGAGCACAGTTGTAGTGCACACAATTGTGTCTTTATTTGCCCTGTGTCATAAGGTTTATAGATTGCCATAAGCTGATGTTCATTTCTCTGGCAAAAACTCAGATTATTTTTCCAGTTAACTGATTCTCCCTCTTTGATACTAGGGTTTTTTTCTGAAGCTTTCATTTCACCAATCATAAAACTGAAAAGAAGTCTGTATTTCATCTACCCTTTCAGAGTTAGTGGAGTGCACAGGCTTAGGTACTTTTACTCCTGAATAACTGGAATTTGAGACGGCTGGTAAAAGGAGCCAGGAAGGTCTCAGTGCACTGAAGCTTTTTCTTGTCTGTGTATCCTACAGTCACTCTGTTAAAAATACACTGAGGAGGCTGGGAAGAGTAGTGATGTTTTAGGAAAAAGGGCAGCATTTTTAACTTGCCTTCCATTCCAAAGAATCAGGAAAGAGCACATAGTTGGTTATCGCTTACTGTATTTCTGAGATGAGATTATGCCCAAGAAATTTCATTAGAGATCAACTCAATAAGCAAATTGGAAATGGCTCAGAAGAGCAGTAGACTGTCACAGGGCGAGATTAATAGTGTACTCCTTACACACAGCTCAGACTTGAACAATTAAATGCACAATCAACTTTGCTTGCTGAAAAAATCCATTGTCTTCATAAAACCAAGATAAATTAGTGTGTCAAATTGAGTGTCAGCTTGCAGAACAGAATGTCTGATGCGTGTATTGTCTCTGTCCCAGCTCTGAGAATCCACTGGGGCTGTGTCAGACTTGATCTGGAGAGCAGGAGTGTTCACCCTGAGGGAGAAGGAAATGGGATCGCTCCTGCTAAATTCCTACAGACCATTGCAGGTGGAGTAGGAGAACTATTAGTTTAATTGTTCCCTCATTACTGAATACATCACCTGTGCTGGTTCTTCTTCCCACTGACAACTGGGGAGCTGCCACACTGCTCTGGGACTGCAGGATGATCAGATGAGACAGTAGGGGTCTGGGATCTGTCTCCATCATTAAATGATCGTGAAATTTTATTAGATCTTGGCTTGGCAGCTGATGCAGAATTTTCAAAAAGCAACTCAGGTTGGTTAAACACCTCAAAAAAGATAGCTAGAGGTCAGTGTTGCTTAAGAATTCCTCATGAGGAAGCAGGAAGTGTCTCAAGGGGAGCTGGGTTGGCTACAGTGAAAGTCACTGTGAATAACATCAGAAGTGCAAAGGCAGCAGGGGCTGGCATGGGTAGGGTTGTTTTGTTTAAAAACAAACACCTAATCTGGGAGTGGGCTTATGACAGAGCAGGACACTTGAAGAAACAAAGGTGATTCTGAACTGCAGAACAACATTCAATGCTAAAGCAGTCCTGTACTTTGTTCTCCTGCTCTTGTTTCCAGCACAGTAACTGGTTTATCAAGACTGTGATATTGTGGTGCTGCAGTACAGAATGAGCTTTGTTTCTGGCTTCATCTTTATGGGTACAGCTGTGCCATAGCTGGGTTTCTTGTTTGAAACTCTGGGTTTTCCTCTGCATATCCTAAAAATCGGACCTGCAAGCTCCACTGGACCTCCACATGTCCATGTGGAAGCAGAGTTGGTATTTTAGGAACACTGTGCAGAAACTGGAGTCATTAGGGGATACGGTGCACAGACCCCGAAGGGAATTTGCCTCCCATTAGCTGGAGCCCAGAGGTAATTCCTAGATCTGGTTCTGCTGGATCCAAATTTATTCAACTTGGATTCAGTACTGCACTTGCTCACTGTTCTGGCTTCATGAAGGATCTTAAGAGATGTCTGTTCATGCAAGTTCGGGGCTGGATCCAACCTCTCAAGGTCAGTGCACAGCCAGTCTGGCTCTGCAGGAGCTGTCTCAAATCGGGGATAGCTCAAATGGAGCTGGAGCTGTCAGTCTGTGTCAAATCTGAGCTGGGTTCTGCATAGCAACTTGAGTGCAGTCTGCAGAATGCAGCACTGTGCGGGTGAAGACCTTGTGTGCTGGGCCGTGCAGCACTGGGGAGTACTAAGTCATACTTCAGAAACCCAGTGGAATCCCAGTTGGAGACATGAGGGTGCTGGTGCACTGCAGTCTGCAGCGTTTCTCCTATGAGTTACTGCATTGTCTGGTTTATTCCTCTGCTGTGAGGACAGGCTGAGAGAGTTGGGGTTGTTCAGCCTGGAGAAGAGAAGACTCTGTGAGACCTTAGAGCAGCTTCCAGAACTGAGAAGGACTCCAGGAAAGCTGGGGAGGGGCTTTTTACAAGGGTATGGAGTGACAGGAACAAGAGGGAATGGCTTTAAATTGGAGGAGGGAAGATTTAGATTGGACATTAGGAAGAAATTCTTCATGCTGAGGGTGGGGAGGCCCTGGCCCAGGTTGCCCAGAGCAGTGGTGGCTGCCCCATCCCTGGAGGGGTTCAAGGCAAGTTGGATGGGGCTTTGAGCCTCCTGATCCAGTGAGAGGTGTCCCTGCCCATGGCAGGGGGCTGGAACTGGATGGGCTTTAAGGTCCCTTCCAATCTGAACCATTCCATGATTCTATGATTCCTACCTTTCTGAATTGAAATATGGAAAGCTGGCATTAGTAGAAATTATAAAGGATGTGTATGTATATGTATGTATAGATCTGGATACCCACAGCATGGCAGAACTCAGTTTCTAAGGATGCTTCATGAAGGCCTGTCGGCAAACAGGGAGAGGAAGGATCAGTCCTTACCAGCTTTTATTGGAACTGAATAATTACAGATGTTCCTTCACTGCTTGAGTATTAGTCCCTAGAGAAAGCAAAAGCATTCGGGCTGTCTCACAAAACAGAGTTAGTGAGGAATGTTGTAGAATTTGGGTAAGCATTCTTGTTCAGTGACTTGTAGCAGTTGCACATAAGCTAGAGCCCACTTGGTAAAGGGCTGGTTTAGGAGGGAAGAGGGTAATTTGGTTAATCTAAGCCCTCTGGCCAGTACAGCCACTGAGGTATAAGGGAAAGGTTAGGAAATAAAGCTTTGTTTCAGAAAGCAGCTAAAATGGAGCCTTTCTCTGTAGCAGCTGGCAGAAGAGGAGTCCGTGTGGTGTCTTGGATAGACAATTCACAACAAATATCAGAACACAGAGATGGAAGCCTTCCAAGTCAAAGTTTAGCACAGCGAGTTCTTGCTCTTGGGAACAGCTCTGGGATCTCGTGACTGTGGTAGGAGATAAGGCAGTAATCTCTCTGATTAGACGGCTTAAATCTTCCCATTTTATGAGTTTTTCCAACACTTCTTGAAGCACTCTGACACCCTGGGTATTTGCAGAGGCAACTTTGAGGCTCAGTGGAGTCTCTTGGATGTCAGAGGGGGCTGAGTTTCTCTCTGCTTGCAGGAAGTGTATGTTGAAGCATTGGTGTGATGGGTGTTACATTTGCTGCCTGCAACCTGCTGCCTTCTGGGTTCTTTGGTTGCTCGTTGTCACCTGCCAGTATTTCTGTGATGCGTGCTGTGTGTCACATTGATATGTGTAAGTGCTTTACTACAGTGTAATACACACAGCTGACATTGCTGAGGGCTGAGGTGAGTGATGAGGGGTTTTTCCACATCTTCCTTATCTACCTTTCTATATCACAAGTTCCTTAGCAGTGTTTTAAACCAGGAACCAAGGAACCCTGTGCAGATATGCTGTTGCTGCTTTTTCTGCCTTTATCGTTGAAAGACCTTCTTGCTGCTCTGTGAAACTGAGCTTCAACATCATGGCCATGCGCTTCACCTCCTTATCTCCCTTGTGCGACCTTTAAACAATATTAGTGAGCAGCAAAAGATGGAATGTCTGTGTCATCTAAAGTGTGTTAACACAGGGAAAGGAGAAACACTTCTGGCTCATTTTTAATACTGTCTTTACTTCAACATGAATTTCCTGTAGTTGGAAATAGTTTTAATTAATATACTAATTTCTTTCTTCTGTACAGTTTGCTTTATTTATGCTGTTTGTGTTTCATTATGTCTGAGTGAAAATGCTGAGTTGGAATGAGTTAAGATTAAACTCCATAATAACTTTTAAAACTGAGCATTTGGACTTCCAGCATGTGATTCTTTTTCTTTCATGTTGTGATGATGAACATTCTCTTCTTGCTGCAGTGGCTCCCTTAAGAAAACAATCTTTTGTCTCATGCTTAGAGTTGTAGTTTTTTACCCAGCCTGAGTAATCCCACTTGTACGCTTGGTAGATACGACTGAGACAGATGGAGAAATCATCATTTCTCGGAGCAGAGCACTGCTGTGTGGAATATTAAATGGCAGATACAGCCCCTTGAGCCTCCCGGCCTTGCAACTTCTGTTTTCTGATGAGGCAAGAGCGTTTTTCTTGTCCGTTGTGTTTTGCCATGTGGAATCATTGCAATGAATTGTGTGCTGGGAGGGAGGAGCAGGAGGGTTGGTAAATGCCCCCACCTTTAGTTTCACACAATCTTAAAAAGAAGCTGTGCTAGATCAGCTTAATTGGCAGTGATGGATTTAGTTCAGAGCAATCTTCAGCGTAAGTGTCTGTTTCCTGTTGTTCTTGTTGACTTTCCCAGGAAATTTCTCCACTTTTTGAATACTTCGGTTCAACCGCTCTGGACCAGAGAAGAGTTGGCTGCAGCTCTTTGCGCTGACGCTTGGTTCCGTGGTGGCCCTTGTAAAGTGTAATGCCTTGTTTAATCCAGTGGTGCCTTTTAAAAATCACTCATGGAATATGCTTAATGAATTGGTACTGACAGGGGTGTATTCTGGGTGCATGACTAATGAATTGCCTGTGAATTGGCTCAAGATTCCTGCCAGCTTGACAAGAGAACTCAGCAGCAGGTAGCACACAAAATAAGGCTTGTCCCTGCCAGCATCCAAGTAGAGTTAAGCACATGCCGAGGTCGATAGCTCCTCATAAGCTTTCCTGGATAATGTTTGAAGTATGAATCCATGCCTGAATAATAAATATTGCTTACAGTGACAATGGAAAACAAGGAGAAACTGTAGCTGTCCAGAAGTGCCAAATTAGCAGTGGTATTTGGCCATGTGACTTCCTCTTCCTGTATTCCCTAAAATACCAAATGCCACCTTTCCCAGCTATATGCTGTGTTGTGTGCTATGCTAATTACACTGGAAAAGCTTATCTGATTGGACCTGAGTGCACGCTGTCAGCAGGTGTGGGGCTGCGCATCCGTACTGCACTTCTTAAGCTCTGTGAGTGCGAGCCTGATTGAAAAGGTTCATCAAGGAACCAACATTCATCGCCTGCCCTGTTACCGTGTGGCAGCCTGCACGCTTGTTCCAAGTGTACTTTGCTAAGTGCTGCAGTAAATGGGGTCTCTCTTATGGCTGAGTTTTACTACTCAATTATTTTTTTTAGATTAGATGTTTTGATGTAATTTTAATTTGGTCACACTTCAAAATATTTTGTTATCAAATGCTATAAATCTGTTTCACCGTAGCAGTAGTTATGACTCCATCACAAACTGTCACAAAATATACTACAGTGTATTTTTCTTCCCTTTCTGTCAGGGGTGAAAAAATGATGTATGCAGAATGGAGTTTGGTGTCCCCCGAGTAGGGATCCAGAGCTCACTCAGCATCTTCTGGCATTATTTGCCAAGGAGCTGGGTGCAGGGAGCTGTAACTTGGGTTTTCCCCTTGGAGGTGGCAAACTGAAGATGCAATCTGTGCTTCTGCTCGGCAGAAAATGGGCAGTAGCATCTTCAGATGAAGGATTATGAATTCAGTGCCATTTGGAGATTCGAGCATGGGACAGGGAGACAAGAGGTCCTGAATTGGGTTTGATGATGAATGTTATTTGCTGTGACTTAAAGTAAAGAATTTCACTTTGTTTCCTTGTGGACACACCAATGACTGTGTTTGTATGTGTGTTGGAGTGGTAAAACTGCACATTGGAGAAGCTCTGTATGGAGTTTGAATGTGTAAAATGTTATCTGGGTTACAATATAATACTCTCTTTTTGTGGTCATTAATTCCTTTCCTTTGACCTTTGAATTCTCTCACTGCTGTACAATAGCTCTCTGGATTTTGTTCTTTATGCCGTAACTGAAGCTCCATATAATGGTTCCCTGCAACTGAAGCGCTCGGGACAATGTTTTGAAATGTTTCTTTCCCTCGCGCGTAGATTTGATGTTACGGAGTCCATGCTCTGTACCATAGCGATCCAGCTCCTCACAGGAACTCTAGGGCCCTGGATCTGGAACTGCACGGTAAAACGAGTGTGAATTCTGTCTGTGAGCAATGGCATGGACTAAGCAGAGACAGCGCCTTTGTCATGCACAGAGTTAGTGGGACATCAGAAGCATCTTTCCAAGGGTGATTCACAGGTGTTTTAATCTGTGGGAAAAACTGTTTGTGAAATATGAATGAGCAGTAAAAATCTGACCCAACTGGAAACACTTTTACTTGAAAACAAAGCAAAAACCTGCGTGTTAAACCGAGGAGTTTGCTTCAAACGTTTACTTTTGGTCTTGTCACAGTTCTGGCTTCCCCTAAAGGAGACCCAGGGCTGTGGGAGCCGCGCTGTGCCGGGGCTGCAGTGATTCTGTTGGAACTGCTTTATACAGTTGCAGAAATTTTTTTGGTTGCTGCTGTTTAAATACCTTTTGACCAGAAAGAAAGAATTGCTTGGCTGTTTCAGGGATCCATACACTGTGCAAAAGACGAAAACATCACCAGTGAGGGGTTAGAAGTGCCTGTTTGGGGTACACCACTTACCTATATGGATTGATCACTTAGCTGGGCTTCTCGCTTCATTATTCTGTAACTTCATTTCCTGTTTGTCTTCATCTTCAAAATGCTTTTTCTTCTTTCTATGTTACATATACCCTTCTCCCCTCTGCTTGACTGCTCTTGAGAAAGGACTTTCTCATCCTTGATTCAGCTTTTACACATTGGTTATAGGTAGAGTTCCCTCCCAATAAAATTGGGAGGTATTAACAGTGAGTCGGTTGGGTTCCTTGCTGTTTCTCATAGTTGCCAAGAGTTTTTCTTCGATTGTTGAGGGTGTAAGGATAGTTTTTTGATAGCTGCCTTAGAACCGCATCAGTTGTAAATAGAACTGACGTGTATTTTTCTGGTGGCTTGGTTGTGCACTGTTCATTAAACTTGCATTGATGCAAATTATGCCTTTTTTTTTTTTTCATGTAATGGGTTCGGCGATTTCTGCTTTCACGATGCTGTTAGTCTTTAGTTACCAGTGCTCCTATTGATCTGACAATATCAGCACTTTGGTAAATCACTGTGTGTGTCATCCACTGCCTCCATCTGGCACCGTGAGCCAAGTGCCAGCTTGGTGTACTCGTAACTTCTAAATACTCAGAGAGGCTGGAAGTGCTCCATGTCAGGAAATGGTTGTGTAACAAGCAGTGACTTGAGGGAAGGAAGCGTTCCATCAAGGTTTTTGCCTGGTGTGATCTGTCCAAAGAGAGTAAGGGCAGGAAATACCTACCTTTAGTGTAGGAAAATAAAAACAAATCCCATAGTACCAAACACTTAAAGACTGCCACAGCCACCCAGGGGTATGAAGGTGATGTCAGAGGAAGCAACTCGAGTTCTATAATGGAAGCGAGCTGTTTAGACTGGACAAGGACAAATTGCCGTCTTGTGAAGGAGAGAGGGAAGAGTTTGGATCCTCTACGCAAGTGAGTGGGAGCTGATGGAGTTGTTGGTGTGTGGAGCCCACCAATGCTCTCGGCTCGTGGAAAGGATGGTGATACAGCTGCCAGGTGAGAAGGAATTTGTTTTGCTAATGAATGCAGTAGGATTGGGGGGGGTGTGGGTTGAGCCAGACAGAGTGCTTTGGCACTTCTGCTGCTATACCAGAACACTGAGGATTTGCCTGGGACAAGTCACCTCGTGCATGCTAATCTTAACCAGTTCTCATGAGACCCCACCTGGAGTATTGTGTACAATTCTGGAATTCCCAACATAAGGAGGACATAGAACTGTTTTAACGAGTCCAGAAGAGGCTACAAAGATGAGCTCAGGGCTGAAGCACATCCCGTATGAGGACAGGATGAGGGAGTTGGGATTGTGGTCAGCCTGGAGAGGAGAAGGCTCAAGGGAGACCTTAGAGCAGCCTGTAGTACCTAAAGGGGCTCCAGGAAAGCTGCGGAGGGACTTTTTAACGAGGGCCTGGGGTGGTGGGTCAAGGGGGAACATCTTTAAATTGGAAGGGGGAAGATTTAGTTTAGACATTAGGAGGAAATCCTTCACTGTGAGAGTGGGGAGGCTCTGGCCCAGGTTGCCCAGAGCAGTGGTGGCTGCCCCATCCCTGGAGGTGTTCAAGGTGAGTTGGATGGGGCTTTGAGCCCCCTGATCCAGTGGGAGGTGTCCCTGCCTATGGCAGGGGCTGGAACTGGATGGGTTTTAAGGTCCGTTCCAAACCAGTTCCATGATGCTATGATACTAAATTACAGAACAGACTTAATTACCTTCTTAAATTCTTCCATATGTTTCAGATGTCTTCTAGTATCTTTATTTCTAGTCGTAACTAATAAATACGGGTGCTGCTGCTGCTGAGTCCTTTACTCGGAACACCCAGCATCACGTGTACTTTACTCTATTTGGAGTCAGGAGTTGTAGGGCTTGATTTCAGTGCTGCACCATCTGATAACTGTTTCACACCACAAACACTTGCAGTGAGAAAGTATAATGGTACACCCCTGTCTGGGAAATACTGCATGACTTGGTCAAACATGGAGTGCCTCCATTGCAGGGCTTGAAGCACCAAAACTCTGCCCTGTGCTGGACAGTGAGGCTGCTCAGTTACTGAGGAGGAGAGAAAGCCTTGAATGGCTGGAGAAAGCTGGAGTTTGCTTATACCTTCCTGTGGAGGAATTATTTAAAACCATGAGAGCTGGAAACAATGGAAAACAAAAATATGTTGGGAATTAGGTTAGGATAAAATTTTACTCTAAATTGCAGAATCCTACAGGGCTTCGGCCCTGCCTCTCTTCCCGCTGCGCTGCAATGTCAGCTTGCAGTGCTTGTGCTGTTGGAATGGGACCTTGCCTGGTCATGCTGTCAGCTCATGCTTTGGGGGTTTGTCAAAAACTGGGCAGTTTGAGCACGGTTCAGCCACCCACACAGGAATTGCAAATGAAAGTGTTGAAGGGTCTGTAAAATAGTCAGACTTCTATAAGAAACAAAATGTTAAAATAATACTGCTCCTAATTATCTATGTCCAGAAATAGAAGTTTGAGAACTAGAAGGTAATCTGCATTCATTCATCTGCAGGCACGACGAGGGTGGAGAGATGAGGAGTAAAAGGTGGGTGCAGTCGAACACCTTGCGGTCTCGCAGACTGGGAGGAGGCCTTGCAGCTCTGTGTGTGTTCTACTGTCCTGTGCTTTTAGATAGACAGGGAGTGAGGGGCAAAACGTGCATTTAAAACCTCATATCTCATATGCTTTATCTGAATTAAAATGCTCAGATATCCTTGCTTACAGCCTTTAATTCACCAAGGCGGCTGTTGCAGTGGTGGTGACATTATCTTTTCTAGTCCCGCCTTGCCACCTTCAGCTCTGCAGAGTTGCTGTTACTCCTCCCTAACATTAGTTTGCTGCAGGCAGTTTGTTTCAGGGTCATTTTGGTGTTCTTCTCAGCCTCACAACAAGATATTTTGTCTTGGCTTTTTTGGTTTGTTAAACTATTGAGTCAAGGTTCTTCGTTGCTTTGTCTTCAGTGTTTGATCTTTGTTTCCTGGTTCTTTGCTTGGCTGTTCCTCGTGACCTTAAAAACTTGATTCAGGGTCTTCTGTTTATTTTCTAAAAGATGAAAAAGCCCCTGTTTTTTTTGAAGAAGTGGTCGTTGGAACTCGGCTGCTGTGTGTCTTTTGAGGAACTGTGATGATAACTTTACACCTATCTATTGTAGCAGGGATGCGTCTTGGGGGAAGCAATTTGTTTCATTTTCTTCATTTCATAGGAATAGTGGATCCATCATGCGTTGTGCCCTGTGTTTCTGCATCATCCTAGCAACACAAATGGTTTGGGCAATGCTGACATGACTCAATTTGTCAGGAAGCATCAGGCAGAAAAACTGTCAGGTCAGGGGAAGTGTGGCGCTAGCGATTGCTGAAAATATTACAGCTGAGAGGCTTTAAGAAACTCTGGAGTTGAGCTGCAGAATTCATGCTGCTTACTCTTTCTACTTTTTTTTTTTTCTTAGGATGTGCACTGTAGCATTTAAATGCATAAATAAATACAAACACTAGGAGGAAATAGAACCAACCAGACTTAGAACTGGCAGATTCCCTTCTTGCTTGGAAATGTTTGTACTTTTGTACCAGGCTCCTGGCTGTGTGCGGTAATTAAAGAGGGAGTCCTGCAGCATCAAAGGCCTTTCCCGCTTTTGATTTCTCAATGCTGTGAAGTTTTCTTCCTCGAGGAACACGTGTTTGTGCATTGAAGCTAAAAATGCTTCTCTGTCAGTTGATAACCGATCCACTACTCCAGTTTTTCTGCTTTCCTTATCATAGGAAGAGGCGCTCCAATGTGCAGTGGAACACCCATAGTGCTCTTAATGTACTGTTTAAGCAGGAATGTTATCACCCTGCTTTGCAAATCATTTCCGTAGCCACTAAAGTGAGCTATCTGTATTTTCCCTCAAGAGGCCAGCAGAGGTAGTACAGAGGCTTTAGTTGGTCTCCATCCGCACTGAGCATCCGCTTTCCCTGCAGCCCCTCTTTTCTCCTAGTTCTAACAGAGTTCAGAAACTCTGTGGTGAGAGGCAGTTTATGGGTCTCTGTTAGTGGCCCATTTTATCTTGGAACAATTCATAACCATGAGTTAATCATTACAGCATAGAAAGGAATGTCCTCTAGGCTGCCTGATGTGTTGGCATTTTCCAGGTAGTGCCATATATTACCTTTGCTCAGTACTTTTCTTGATAAAACCATTGCTGCTTTGCTTTCTCATTGCAATCTTTCACTTCCACTGTGTTCTGTTTTAAGGGCTGTTCAGGGCTTATGAATGCTGGGAGTGGTTCACTTGTGTCGCAGTAGGAAGCTTGAACTTGCTCCCATTTATTCCTCCTTTTACTCCTCTGTCATCTAGGTCTGTAGCTGCACCGTCACTTTGACTCAGCACTGTTCAGGTGCCAAGAAAGGCAGTGCTGACCTTCCTCTGCTCTCTCCTTTGCGCTTGCATCTTCACGAGGCCATGTAACATGGAGAAGGAAAGCTGTTATGCTGGAAATTGGGACAGGAACTTTTATTTTTGCTTCTTCTTAGATAAGGCTGTTTTAGCTAAGCTGATTTTTCAATCAAGTTGACAGTGTGAGGCTCTAGTGCTGGCATAAGGGAGAGAGTGGGCTTTGGGGGAGAATGTGGTTGGGCTTTAGAGAAGCCAGGACGACTGCTCCTTTTAGCAGCAGCATGGCTTTATTCCAGCTCATGCTGTAGTTGCACGGTCATCTTGAATTCAAGTTAAATGAATAGAGGAAGAGCATGCCTCCTTTCCCTTTCACCCAGCTTCTGTTTCCAAATGCTGTTCCCTTTTGTGGTCTAGCCTCTAGGAGCTGCTCTCTGGACCCTGTATTCCTAGATTTCTGAGTTTTGGCCATTTGACACTGCAGAAAAAAAAAATGCACTGGGTAATTCCAGCACCAGGCATGTGCTCTGCTGGTGTCGAGCATGTCATCCAGCTGTGATTTTAATAAACAATAGGATGTTCCCAATCCTTCTTCATCCTTGGCCTTAGGAACTTATACTTAACTTTAGGTGCTAGTTTAGGCGTTTAGTTTCTCCTCAATTCATTTTGTCTTTGTCTTCTCTCTCAAGAGCCCTTTAGTGTTAAAATCTTCTCTTTGTGTAGATTCAAAGTTAGGACTCATATTTGCTCTGCAATAAGAGATTCTTCTAACAAGTTAGGGAGGAGTTTTTAACCAAATACACTTGCAGTTCATTGCTGAACCCTTTCCAGCTGCCTGATGCTGTTTTTAGTTGAGATGGGGAGTGCGAAACTACAAGCTGTGGAGCAAAGATTGTACCTTGGCAGAAGGAAGCTCATGCCTTCTCCCTAACCTGAATCCAGGCACGGCATCCATGGGTTTGGTTTGGCTCCTGGTTTTGTGTAGGGTTTATCTTTCAGAATACCTTGTCTTTAATGAGCTGAAACTTTTTTGAAGTATGACCTTCCTCCATTTTGCATTAAGATTGCTGCTGCCTGAGGAAACCTGTTTAACTGCCCAATGAGAGCTGTGAACTTGAGTTATCCCATTAGTTCTTAGTCAACGTTTCCATGAGCTTTCTCAGTTGTTTTATGCTCTTTGAGGTCACTGACAGCAGTGGTGAAATAGGCTGAATTCATTCCTGTTTAACCTGTGTGGATTCACCAAACTCTTTCAGCCTTTTCTCAGTTGGACACACTGAGAATACATTTCCGTGCTGACTCCAAAGTGAGGAGGAAACAATTTGCATTTAATCAGATATTTTCTATAGCTCTTCTCTTGCAACTGCTCTTTCTGAGCAGTTTTACTTTTTCTTGCAGAGTGGCTCAATGGCTTAATTTGTGTGAGGGCTGAAAATGTGGATTTTTAGAACATGCTTTCCTCCTTGCGGAAATTAATTTTTCCCCTAGCTGGTTCTGATTGCCTTACAGGGTTATTGAACAGATCAAATATAGGAGAACCCCTGAGGATATTTCACATGTGTCTTGTATCTCTGTGCTTGCTGTGGTGAAAAGAAAATTTACAAAGCAAAGACATCTAGAGGAAACTGTCTTTTATTGGAACCTTCTCTAGATTTCCCCCAACAGCTTTGGCTGAACTTCCCCATTGTATGCTGAGAGTTGGGTTTAGTTCCTGACTATCCCTGCTTTCCCATCTGCTTTATCCTCTGTGCTCCCCTCTGCTGCTGTTGCTTGTTTGTGTGTGACTTTGGGAGTGAGCAGTGGTGGTTTCCATCGGTGATAGCCAGGGGCTGAGTCCCTCATACGCTGCTTGTCTGCTGTCAGCAGTGCCACCACATGCAGATTCTACTGTTCCATAGGATGGTTTGGCTTGGAAGGGACCTTGGAGATCATCCAGTTCTAACCCCGATGCCATGGGCAGCTCCATGGGTGTTCTACTCTTGGAGTTGTTCAGAAAGTCTCCTGGCTGATGGAATGGTGATGTACATGCAGTTGGAGATGGATGCAGTGTTTTTACAGCAGCCACCACTTGGTGAATGCATATTAGGATAAGAGACTGCATGGAATACCACATACTGGTGCCCTTCTGCTTTCTTATGCTTTGGGGAATCTTCCCTGGGAGCTGAGTGCAGCCTCATGAGGATCCCTCGTGCATATGGACCTGCTGCCTAAACACAACTGTGTTTTGTTCAGACTGGAGATGCTCTGATGAGAGGATCCACTCCAAAACTGGAACAAAGGCTGTGGAAGAAAACTTGGTGGCAGACTGATCAGATACTAAACTTCATTAAACCCTACCCTTACACTCACCTAAGGCACACAGGCGAAATAACCTCCTGGAACCGTTATTCCCTGAAGCCTGTGCAGGTGCTATCCACAATGTTTTTGTAAGAGCAGAGCTTGTGTTTTCAATAAGTGATTTAAGTCTTTTTAGGTAGAACTGTGCTATTAGAGATTAGGAATATGCCATAAATGTTTCAAACTGTCTCACAGAGCCTCCACAGAACACAGTGGTGTGGTAAGACCGGAGGTGGCCTGTCTGCGTGCTGGAGACTGAACTGTGTCAGCTTCAGCGCTGCAGCTGCCTGCACCACTTACATTTACATAAACTTCAGGGATTCATGCTTTTTTTAAAGTTTGATGCTATTCGTAGGGAGCATGAAAAAATAGGGTAGCGGATATAATGGGAAATAAAACCAGCTTTCCTGCATTTTTTTCATTTGAAATAAATTCTTACTTTGGTGAGCAAGGTTAAAACTGAATATCTATTTCTGCAGCTGGTGGCCAATGAAGAGTTCCAACTGTTTCTTCTGGCAAAATGGGTTTTTATGGCACTGTGAAATAAAACATAGAGCACGACACGGCTCTTAATTGTAGCAATAAAACTAAAATATATTTTTGCTTTCCAAATTACTTAGAAATTTTGCCTGATTTTGACACTGTGCATGACAGAGGAGAGCTGCCGAGCTTGCAAATAACGGACTGGGAATTGCTTTCAATAACTGTGCTTTTCTTTGGCTTTTTGTACCTAATCAGAATTGATGTGACTGAAGTACAAATCTTCATAATACTCATGCACTTACTGGCAGTGATCGGAGGACCTCCTTTTTGGCAATCTCTGGTAACTTTGTTCATGTTCTTTTTTTACCCTTTTTGATGCTCTCATACACAGGAAGAGCTGCCTGCATGCAGCAGCACGGCTGAATTTGTGCGGGGAAGGGCTCGTTCCTCCTCATGAATGGAAATACCCTTCCTAAGCACTGGTCCCATGGCAGTGACTGCGTTCTGGTTCTACCAGAATTCTTGAACAAGCAGTTACTGTCTCCTGTGTTTACAGGTAGAACGTTATCAAACACTGCACAAACTGACTTGTGCCTTCCCTGCAGACCATCCTCCTTGGAGAGAGCTGGCCCAAATGGGAACAAATTCCATGCACGAGCCAGACCAGCAGCAGGAGTCCTGAACTGGTCTGGGGATACCAGGCAGATGCTTGGAGAGCAGTTGGTAACCATCAAGAGATAATTTGGCCTGAATGTGGCTGACAGCTCTTAGTTGTGTGAGGAGGGGGGAAAAAAATCGTGTGTTTTTATTCTGGTTTAGTTTAGTTTTTTTCCCCCTTTTTTATTTTTTTTTATAGTGGTAAGCATCCTAATTGGGAAAGTTGGCTGTCCCAGGCTGGTGCGTGAGGATCCTGGATGTGTTACGTAGGCTCACCAAGCCCTGTCGGCTGGCAGCTTATAGGCTCTGTTTGCATTCCTGAAGCCACGCTGGGCTGTCGAAATAGCATTGCCCAGAGAAAAGCATATCTGTGCATATGGAAATAGAGCAAATTCCTGTAAATGCCATCTACAGCGTGGATTTCCTGGAGGCTTCTCTTTCCTGAGCATTGATCTTGTCTGTGGACTTGATAAATCCTCCTCTTGAGGAGGATAAAGAAATCTTGATTTGCACTGAAACCAAGAGATGGTCAAAAATTACTGAAATGTCCGCCCAAATTGATGAATTTCTAATCTGCTTCCTGTAACTGGAGAAATGAACCCGCTAACACCGATGAGAACATCTGGAAAAAGGCACTAACCTTGGCTACCCCAGTTTTGCTATGTGTGCTCTCAGGCTTAAAAACCTAGCTCCCCCCAGTGAATTGTGTAAACTCTGCAGAAATATGAGTGCAGAGAGAACACGTTCTAAAAAAGAGGCTACAAGGCAGCATTTTGGAGCCACACTCTTGCAGAGGTTTGTGTGGTCAACACCTCTGTGCAGTCATTGCTCTGCATAACAAATCAGGTTTTTCTCAACCCATGACATTAGTTTCCTTTTTCCCTTTATGAAAAAAAGAGGGGGAAATGCTGCCAGGCAGCCTTTGGCACAGTTCAGCGCAAGGGGATGTTGATGGGAGCTTAGAAATTGTTCTCTTGTGTATTTAATAACTTAAATAACCCTGTAAAATAAGCTATTAAATCACCCTTTTCAGCAAAATCTTGAACGCTCGCAGAGGTTCTGGGCTGCTGCAGTGTTTGGCCAAGTCAGCTCCCAGAGGATTGAACTATTTGAACCCCGGTGTTGGATGGATCAAGACATTTCTCCAGAGAACAATCTTGATTGGGTTTCTCATGCAAATCGGGAATTTGTCATTCAACTTTTGGGATTTTGGGTCTGTTTTGAGATAATTGTTATTTACTACTGTCAGAGCCAAGTAGCTCACACAACCCTTCTTTACCCTGCTAATCCTTTCATGATTTATATGATGGCAAAATTGGTGGTTTGGCATTTTCAGTTTGTTTCTGTTTGAGTGGAAGAAATAACAGAATACAATGTGGTTGTGTGCTCAAACATTCCACTTTCTGACGCTAATGTGTGAGAAGCAAAACAATCTGAAAGGGCTAAATGCAGAATTGCGTATTTTGTCAATTATTGCTTTTATTAGCTGTCTTTCTTTCCACAAAACGGTGTGTACCTGTGCTGGCTTCCTCCTCTCTGTTGGTGTGGAGTCTCTTTAGAGAATGTTAAATGCTGTTCTGGGAGCTTGGTAGGTTCTGGTGAATGGGGAACACGACTGCAGCTGGCAACCGCATTTGGAAAGTTTGAGTAAAGTGAGGAAGCTGAGGTACAGCTTTTTTGATACATCGATTGTAAGACAGGCGTTTTTCTCTTTGAGGTGAGAAAAGTTTTGCAAGTGCCAGAGTTTTGTTCCACAACATAATCTCTAAAAGCATAAACGCTTCATAACTATGAAGCAGCTTTGGTTTTGTCCTGCTATGAGTTGTTATTCCTCTTGCACACGTGACTAACATGTGCGTGTGTACAGCTCTGAACTGAGGGGAAACCTTACCACTGTCTACAACTGCCTGAAAGGAGACTGTAGACAGATGGGTGTTGGTCTCTTCTGCTAAGTGACAGATGACAGGATGAGAGAGAATGGCCTCAAGTTGCACCAGGGCAGGTTCAAATTGGACATCAGGAAAAATTTCTTCATGGGAAGGATTCTCGGGCACTGGCAGAGGCTGCCGGGGGAGGTGGTGGAGTCCCCATCCCTGGAGGGGTTTAAAAGATGAGTGGATGAGGTGCTCAGGTATACGATTTAGTAGTGGACAGGTACTGTTGGGCTTGATGATCTCAAAGGTCTTTTCCAACCTAGTGATTCTATGAACTACAGCTGGAGCTGCCTTGTGAGGAGGGCTAAAGAACGCAGAGTCTTGGAATTTGTGGCTAGGAGCTGGCCCAGGAGCGGCTCTGGAGGGAGTGCCTCTGCCTAATTGAGTAATGGGACAGCGGGAAGTGTACTCAGATCTCTTCCTACAAAATGGCATCACAGCCAGGGTCGTGTTGTCTCATACAACCTTCACTGCTGCTTCCCTTAGCCCTTAACTGTGTGCTTTTCCTGACTGTTTCCTAATTAAATGTTTTTTTTCCATCCTAATTCTTGCTGCTCAAAGCTCTGATGGCATCCAGTCTGGAGGCTTGATGTTCATTTTCTTGTAAATGATTGTAGACTTGCTTTAACTTCAGCTCTGGCCAGCGCTTGTTAATCCATTCTGTGCCTGCTGCCACTTGTTTTTAGTAATATAGAATCAAAGAATGATTTGGATTGGAAGGCAGCTCAAAGCCCATCCAATTCCATCCCCTGCCCTGGGCAGGGGCATCTCCCACTGGCTCAGGGGCTCCGAGCCCCATCCAGCCTGGCCTTGAACACCTCCAGGGATGGGACAGCTACCGCTTCTCTCATCAGTATGCATGTTCTTTCCCAGAAAAAAATTGGAATGCACCCTTTACCAGGATCTATCCATAGTCAGAAGCTTTCTGCACAGTGCAGCCTTTCTTTTATAATCACCTTCAAAGGGTTGAACAGAACAGAATTTACCTGCTAGAGATCTGGCCTGTGGTACTTCTCTGCAGTATTGCCGTGGTCTTGTGAAGCTCTGTGTACATCTGAGTGCTGGTGGGACCCATGCGATTGCCGGCAAGGTCAGAACAATTGCATGGGCTGTAGTGATATGTGGAATGCCGCACAAAATCTGTGACTTGCCTTGTAGCATCCTCATATTTATAAAATCAGGGCTGCAGTGTAGGAAGATGTTGGAGTACAGCTCCCTCTCTCCCTTTGCTCAGATGTTTTTCCTTTTCTCTCAGTGCTATTTGCTTGCCTTTGCTACATCCAACTTTTGGCCTTGCTGCTTTCATTTTCTATGCAAAGCAATTTAGCAGGTGCTGTACTTTTATACCTCTTCTTTGGCTTTTCTCTAACAACTTCTTCATGTAGCTTTGTTTCCCAATAATTATTTCTGCCAGATAAGTGCGATTTGATACCTGTTACTGAAACAGCTGTCATTGGGAGCAAAAAAGAGCGTCTTAAAGCATAAATGTAGCCAAACTGGATGTTACTACAGTGCGGTCTCATCCTTCTGCCTCTCCTGAGCATTGGTCTCAGCTGTGTTGGTGGTAGCTTGGAGTTCAGGGTGGATTTTCCTAGCAAACTCCCCTTAGCTTTGGGAAATGTTAAGCTTAACGTTTTTTGACTTCTTTTTGAAGCTTGCCAGTGTTTTCTTCTTTCTATAGAAGAGCAAATTCACCCCGTTCTTTCAGTACCAAAGTGTTGTTCGTGAAGCAGAGGGCAGCACAGGTACCTTTGTTTTTGACACTGAGGAGAGACTGTCAGAAGTCCTGTGCCTCGTAACAGTAATGAGTGGTTACTCTTGAGAAAGTTGAGAGTGGTTGAGAGTGGTTACTGAAGAGTTGGCTCTCCAGTCTGTGGCAATATCTGCCTTTGGTTCACTTGCCATTGTTCTTTCTTTACTATCTTTCATACAGTGTTTTTTGACGTAGCAGTGCAGCCTCAGCAATGGAGAGATCTGTTTCAGTGTTGTGGAACTGTGGCAGCTGACCAGAAGCCTGCAGGGCAGTGATATGGAGCGGTGGAGGGCTTCCTAAGAGCAGCGCACTAAGAGTTAATGCTGTCTCTGCCTGTTACTTGCACCCTGAGAAGATCAATAGGTTGTGTTATTGAATGTGATAGAAAATAATCATCTTTACCTGTTGAAAGCTACGCTGAGAGTGTAACTGAAGTAAGATAGAAACTGCTTGACCTCATTTGAGCCTCTGTTTGGAGCTGGACTCCATGCTGTTGGAGAGCCAAGTGTGTTTGTGCAGCTGAGCGCTTTGACTGCGATTCCAGAATTAAGAGCCCATCACGTGGATATGTTGTATGGATAAAGTTGGAAGGCCTAGGCAGTTCTCCCTAGATCCTTGCTTCCACAACGCATTTGTTGTGGTTTATTTAGAACTTTCTTCACTTCTAGTTTCTCCTGTTCTGCTTGAAACACTGCTGTTAGAGAGCAGAGCTGCCTGTGCTCATTTGTCGCTTCTTTAGCACCTGCCACACTGACTCTGAGATGACTTGTCTGGTCTCAGTTTGCTTCCTGTGTCTTGCCCATAAGGTAGCGTCCAGCCCCTTCAAGGGCTTTGTTTCACCATCTCCAGTGGCTCTTGCTTTGCCCAGTTTGATCTCAGGCTACAGCTGTGAGTTTCACAACCAGTGCAGAAAAGGGAACTGGCACCTTTTGCTTCCATGTGATAGCTGGGTGACTTAGCTTGCGAGTTCTTGGTTTCTGTCCACTTCTCTGCTTTTGATGGCTTTTTTTCAGGTAACTGGAGATAACGTCTGGCTTTGTGGAAAGCTTGATGGAAGGATTATTGGAAAAATACATGCTATTCTCTGCCTCATAGAAATTTAATACTCTGTATAGCAGAGAAAGAAGAGGAAACGTTGGAAAGTGGAGTGTTTGAGTGTACCACAAGTATTAAGCCCGATTATCATTTGCTTGTGCATATTTTAACTTCTTGTCTCTCTTTCGTTAAGATTCCAATACTGAATATTCAGGTGAAAATACTCCCGGCTCTCTGTACTGTCGCGGGAACCATATTCTCCTGTACAAACTACTTTGGTGTGATCTTCACAGGTGGAGTTGGCAAAAATGGATCCACTATAGCAGTGAGTACTCTGTTCTGCTGGTTCCTCTCCAGCAATCTGTGGCTTTTCAGCCGTGCCTTTAGTTTTTGTTTAACATAATGCTTCCTGCATGTGAAATCTTTTCCTTCCAGTTTCTTGCTGTCTTGGGATAAGTAAGTAATATTGTCTGTGTAAGAACAGTAGCTTTAGGAGTCAGGGGTTTTAACATTTTTGAATGATGAAAGGTGTTTATAGTTTGACATCTGCTTTTGAATTAATCATATAAAACAGGTTATACAAATATGCACTTCCCACCACCCCCGAAGTTCACAGAAAAGCCCAGTGCAAAAATCCATTCAGAAGGAAAGCTGTCAAGAAGATTGGTTACGCTTTTTAGGCTTTTGGGCCTTTTAAAAGCTCTCCATTGTTCATATTGCCAGGGAAAAGTGCAGGTGGGGGCATCTGCACAAGTGCCTTCTGTTTCTGTGAAGATGAGGATTGATTCTGTAGCCCCGGAAGCTTTCCAAAAAGCAATTCTATACCGACCTAATAATTATTTGTAGTGTAGAAGGCTGCTTTAGTTACTTTCTAGCTGAGAAAAAGCGATACAAGTATTGTCTCCTGTCCCTTGCTAACAGGGTAGCCACTGCCGGTGTGACGAGTGTCAGAGCTGTGCACTTCCTGCTGCCTAAAACCTCAGCATGAGAGAGGTTCAACCATGTTCTCAGCTAGTGTTCGCTCAGGTTTCACCACACCGTGTTCCTGTCAGTGCCAATGTTCAGAAAGGCAGGTTTTTAGTGTGATTCTAATTAGAAACCACCCATCGCAAACCATGCGAGTGTTTGGCTTATTGGGATTTCTTTGCAATGTGCACATTTTGTTAACCTAATGCTTTAACTTTAATCTCACTGCAGGGAACGAGTGTTCTTTCACCTTTTCTTCATATTGGGTCAGTGATCGCATTGGCTGCAATGATCTACAAGAAATCTGCTGTTCAGCTCTTTGAAAGGCACCCCTGCTTATATATACTGACTTTTGGGTTTGTGTCTGCCAAGATAACAAATAAACTAGTGGTAAGTGTGCCAGGACCTTTGAGTTTCTTGTTACAGCAGTAAAACTTTTTGCAGGTTTTAAAGTTCTCTGGTGGTTCCAATGACTGACCTGTGTGTTTGTACTGAAGTGGTACACGTGCTTTAGTTATTTTCGGTATCCTGGAGGTGGAGCAAAGCCTTTCTCCTGTCTGAAAAGGGAGTAGTAGACCTTATGCTAATGCTGCGGTTACATAGTCAGCACCAGCACAGCTCATGGTTGCCAGAGTTCTGTTTCTCCTCCTTTCTTAGTGGTTTCTTTACACTTTTGCAGTGTATTTGCACGTGTGTTATAAGCTGGGTTGGAACAGAGCAGTCAGAAGCCCTCAAGTGCAGGTGAGGAAAGTTTATGAGAAGGTGATAAAGGTGTAAGATCTGGAGCAGTTGCTCAGGGCTTGGCTTAAACGATGGGGGAAAGAGAGTAATTAAAATTACAAACAGGTTTGTACTTGTGAATGCTGTCGGGAGACGAGTTCCTGTGGAACAGAGTGAACAGGGGGGTTAAACAGCCACTGCCCCACACCATCTCAGTTCTGCAGGCACGACCAGAGTTGCACATAACTCACCATGGAAAGCAAGTTTATTCCTTACCAAGACCAGTTTACAACACAGTCAGATCCAGTTGTGGTGGATATAGTGTAGGACAACTTCTGTGTAGGTGTGGAGGCTGAGAAGGCCACACTTGGACACAAAAAGGCCAGATCATCCAGCTGTGACCAGGGAGAGGTCACAGGAATAAATAGGTGGATGGAGTGAGAAACATGAAGTGTCTCTGGCTTTTAAAGTTCTGGCAGCTGTGAGTTCTTGTTTCCAAGCTCAACTAGACTTTAAAATTCACCAGTATACTTCCATTTTACTGTTTCATTTCTGGTAGGAGGAAGAGTTTGTGGGCTGGAAAGCGTTAGGTTTTTTTCCTGTAGCTGCTTTCTTTGTTCTGAAAAGATACTTCCCTGCAAAGCTCATATCTCATATACCTGTAGGCTCTCAAGGTTAAAACCATATTGCTGCTGTGCCTTAATGACTCCGTATATCTTACAGTAACGTGGCTTGGCTGTAACTTCTGTCTGTGTGTGTTCTGAGATCACTCTGCTTTGGCTGGTGGACGGTTATTTCTGAAACTTCTTTTTTTTTTTAAATGCAGGTTGCACACATGACCAAAAGCGAAATGCACCTGCACGACACAGCATTCATAGGCCCAGCGCTATTGTTTCTGGACCAGTATTTTAACAGCTTTATTGATGAGTATATTGTACTCTGGATTGCCCTGGTAAGTGTGGGCTCCCTTCGCTTGTCTGTAGTTATTGCAGGCAGCGTGCTCGCTCATAAATACCATTTGCGTTGGCTGAGCCTTGCTGACTCACCCAGAGGCTGGTGGGACTGGGAACCTGCCTTAACGAGTTGATTTTAAATAGAGCTTGTGCAAACAGAAGTAAACGTGGTTCGCTTGGTGTATGGTTTGAACAGTTTTAAAGCAATGTAGCAAATATTCAAAGCTGAGAATAGACTGTTTTGAAGATTTGTGTTGGTGCCTTGTTAGCAAGGGGATGTATTATTAACAGTGCACGTGTGGTATGACTGTGCCTTAAGCTCTTGAAAGCATGGCTGTTACTGCCAGAGCACCCAGGAGGAAAAATATCTGAAGTTAAATTCTTAGGTGCTTATCGAGCACTGAAGTGTTATCTACCAAAATGCTGTGTTAACCTTTTAATAAAATTGATTTTTTTTTTTCCTGTCCATTCCTATCACCATTTCAGAGTTAATGGGGCATTTCATGTAGAGCTGCTGTAACTGTGTTCCCCTCTCTGACTCTGGAATTAAGAGTCTATTCTCACAAAGCTGGAAGAAAGCCCAGCAGCCTAGAAACCTTCTTCACTGAGTGATTATTTCTGCAGAGCTGGAGATTTCGTTTGTGAGAAGGCCCTAGTCTTCCAGGTCTAGGGATCGAGGGGAAGGTGTCCCTGCCCATGGCAGGAGGGTGGAACTGGATGGGCTTTAAGATCCTTCCCAACCCAAACCATTTTGTGATTCAATGACCCCAGTGCTTTTCTTCTGAAGTGTGAAGGGTGTGCTGTACTGCTGTGTTACCCTGTATGGAAACGTAGTTCTGAATGTGTGTGATGTTTTTCTCTTGGCAGATCTTTTCTCTCTTTGATTTGCTCCGATACTGTGTCAGTGTGTGCAATCAAATCGCTGCCCATCTGCACATCCACGTATTCCGAATCAACTCCTCAACGCATTCGAATCATCATTAGTAAATGGGGAGTCGCCATAAGGAGAAATTAGAGTTCATTTTCTATATGAACGGATGTGAAGATATGTAGGAGACTGAGGCAAAAAGCAGATAAGAACAAAGTAATTTATAATAATGAATGTTGTATAACTTTTATTCTTTGTTATCGGTAACACTCCTTAACTAGTCTCCTGCCTGAGAGAGTGAATTCCAAGTCCACCCTAGTCAACTCTACATGTAGTCAACTCTGTGGGTTCAAAGCCTGGGAAAGCATGCAGGGAGTAATGCTCTGTCTTTGTAATTACCTTGATTACAAAATAATCTATATATGGTGAATGGATCCCCAACAACTGAAGTTTCTAATGTAGTATAATTACAGCTGCAATACGACTTGCTTTTAAATTTAATATTTCATCATCTTAGTGAAATACTTGTTTAGTGTCCACTCAAAATTTATTTACTAAAGACCTGAGCTGGTAAGAACAAAGATATCGCGCTGGCTTGTGTAGCTGAAGCAGCTGTTGAGGTTTGAGTTCAGACTGATGTGGTTCTTTTGCTTATGCGTTGCTAATAAAGCGGTTTCTTGTTAAAGAACAATGCGTTGAGCAGGGTTCTGCAAGCAGAAGGGGTGACCGGCACGTGTGGTATCTTTTTCAATTAATTTTATTTTTTTAAATAAACATTATCTAAAGAGACAACTTATTTCTCAATTTTCTTCAGCGGAAAGATTATAAAAAGAAAATTTTAATGTTTACATTTTTATGTCTAAAACTTAAGCAGAATTTCCTTTCTTCTCTTAATAAATAAGAATTCTGAGAGCAGCAGTTGTCGTCAGGTGTGTCTGTTGCTCTGGCCGTACAACACTGCCCACGATTCAGAAAGCAGTTTTCTGACACTTCATGCAGATAGTGGTGTCGTTCCAGGATCTGAAAGAACTTTCTCTGCTGCATGGTTTTCACAATTTAGCCCTGGCCGAGCCAATTTTAGCAGCTGAAACTGAGCAGTTGGACTCCCAATTCCCTCCCCTCCAGCCCTCAGGGAAAGGAGAAAGGGAAATGAGAGGAAAAGACTTGCAGGTTGGAATCTAAAACTACAGTTTTATTGAAATAATAATAATAACAATGGTGATGAGAATAATTAGAAAGGATTCAAATATATAAAAATCTATGAGATTACCCCCCACCCCTCGATGACTGCATCCCCACAGACGCTGCAGAGCAGACACAAGGGAAAGGGTCCAAGGCTGAGAGGGAGCCGAGCTCAGGAACTGCTTTCAGGAGTCTGGGGTTGGGGGCAAATGGGCAGACAAGGTCCTCACTGGACATTGGCCATCAAAGAAGAGAGCAAGACCCTAATTGTCTGTTTTACACTGAGTGTGACGTGTATGGGATGGAATCCTCTGTTGGTCAGTTTGGGGTCACCTCTCCTGTCCACCCCTCCCTGCAGATTTGACCTTTTTCACCGCTTTGACTTATGGCTCCACTGGCTCGAGGATGGCCCTGGTTACTGTAGGAATAAGTGTAAGCGTTTTTCTGCATCCTGTGGAATTGCTGCTAGGGAGAAAAACTGAAAAACCTGCAGTTAACTTTCAGAAAATGAAGTTACTTAGATGAGACTTCACTGAAGTTCGAAATCGATTCTACTTTAACTCGAACTGTAACAGTGGTGCAGTAAGCGTGGGGTGGGTTTGGTTGTTGTTTTAACATCATTTTTCACTGTGGTGAACTGCCTCAGGGAGGCTGCATTGAAGGTAGTGGAGGGTTTAATCACGCAGTAGTGTGGTGCTGCGGTGTGTGCCACAACCCTGGCGCTCAGGGGAACTTCAACCCTGAACAAATTGCCCAGGCTTATTGTATGGGCAGGGGAGCATGTCAAGAGCAGGATGTCCCCCGGCTATTGTGCTTCTTGGGATGAGCAATGCGGATGGCTGAAATCCTGGTCTTCTGCCCATGAAGTATCTTGCTCAAGGTGGTAGGAAAATGCCTCCCTACTGAGATGCAGCGGTACCTGAGCACAGCTGCATGTGTCTCCTCGTTGATGGGACTAAACACAGTCACTTTAAAAACATAAAATGAAAAAACCCCAAGAGCAACAAATCAAACCTCTCTTGGCTTTGCAAGTGGCGAGTTGTATTTCCTGCGATGCCCTGGCTGGGGAAGTGGAGAGAAAAGTCAGTTCCTTCAGCAATCAGAGTTTTTGCACCCCTTCTTCCTCTCCCTGGTACAGTACCCACCATGGGGCTGTCCTGGACAGAGACGTCCCTCCCGGCACAGACACAGGACTGCTGGAGCTGGAGAGAGAACATGAACAGGGCTCCAGTCCCGTTGTGGAGCATTTGTCTCTGCAAGGGAAGAGCTGGCCCCTGTTTGAGATGGGGCAGGAACCGGAACTGCAGTGCTGACTTCTCCAGTCAAGCATTCAGCATGTGGATATGCTCTGTCTTGGATCTTCTCTGCTTGGAAGAGTTTTGGTTCCTTCATGTGGGGTGATACCATTTCAGCAAGTGAGTCGGAGGTCGTGCCTTGGGATTAGGACACAGGGAGGAGGAACACCTTTGGGATGAGGAGGAATTGATGTAAGCTTCCCCACTTCAGCCTTGAATTTCCAGGCTTTTATGTGCCTGTCAGCAGTTATTTTATGGCAAGTGCAGCTGGGAGCTCTTTGGGGACCTGGCCTGGTGGGTTTGTTCTGGGGGTTCCTTGCCAGACTGAAGCCTGAGGGGGAGTTAGATCCCTGCATCCTGACCACATACCTGGTGCACAGCTCTCAAGTGTTCTGGAGGTGTTATGGTCCAAGTGCCTTTACTGGGAGTGTCTCCAGTGTGTGAGGTGGCAGCTGTCTCCTTAGCATCATGGTTTTAGGCACAACTGGAATTTGGATATTTTGCTTTAGCTGTGCTCCACTGGGCGATGGTTTGGTCTAAATGGTCTGCCCTCTGCCACTGCCCTTCACATGGGGAGTGGGACACAGTCTGGAAGGGTCCAAAGTTGTGGAGAGCTTATCTCCCCTTTCGCAAACCGTGTTTCTTTCCATCTGCAGAAGTGGGTGCAAACCTCAGTCACTTGGGAAGTCCCTGGAGTGTCAGTGGTTTTCTAGAGGTGCAGATAAGGAGAATCACGCTTTCAATCTTCGAGGGTTTCAGATTAAACTGTTGCAAACAATTTGTCACTGATACTTGAGACTAGTGAGGAACTGAAGGCTTTTAAAGGGTTGTGTAGGATCAAACTTTCACTTATGAGACACGTCTGAGCCTGTTCTTGTTAAGAAAATGCAACGTGGCACCTTGTCCTGAGATCTCCTGGAAGAGCTTCTCCCGCTTGGAAGTTTGGATGCCCTCTCTGTTCAGCCAGCCAAGAAGAATTCCCATTTCTATCCTGATAAATTAACAGTGTTATCAGGGAATGGTTGCTGTGGGTAATTGAAGCCCTATAAAGTGTTGCTACGGCTGTAGGCATTGTGCCTGCAATAAATACTGGAATAAATTAACTTCAGCGCTCGCACAGTGCTGCCCTCTGTGCTCCTCGGTTAATTAGGTTGAGCGAGAGCTGCTCAGGGAGCTGGGAAGGGGGACAGAAACCGCGTGGGCTCCGCGTGGGCTCCGCCTGATCTCGTGAGGTGCTTTATCACTTGCTGTTGCATTCAGAGGATGCTTAGAAGGAAGAGCTTTTGCAAGAGCAGCGTGTTGGGCTTTCCGGAACACCCGTGGCTGAGCACACTCCCCTCAACACAAACAAAAACTGTTCTCTGAGAAGCAAGTTTTCCTGGACAACTCTAAAGGCAAGCTGAAAATTCCCACTTGCTGTCGGAGTGTTGCCTCTTCTCAGAACTAGTAAAGGAGTTCCATTGCTTTGGCAAGGGATTTAACACAGGGAAAAAGACAGGTCAGGACACCTCAGGGCCTATTTCTGTTTCATCTGAGTGTCAGGTTTCACACCAGTGTTTTTCTCTTCTTTCCTTCCTCCCCTGCATGCGCGAGCTGCATCCAGCACTGCGCTGTGCCCGGTCTCTGGACTTGGGATGGAGCTGCAGAGGAGTTTAATCCCTTCCAGAGAGCAGGAGGTGAAAGCTTCAGCACTGGCCCAGGTTGCCCAGAGCCGTGGTGGCTGCCCCATCCCTGGAGGGGTTCCAGGCCAGGTTGGATGGGGCTTGGAGCCCCTGATCCAGCGGGAGGTGTCCCTGCCCAGGGCAGGGGGTGGAACTGGATGGGCTTTGAGGTCCCTTCCAGCCCAAACTGTTCCATGATTTTCAGAGGTTATAGCCAAGTGGGAAGTGACATGAGGTAGGAGCTGTGTCTGTTGTTGTACTGGACTGATCCGAAAGCACTTGGCAATGATGACTGTGTTGGCTCTGGTAGTGGAATATGCCCAGGACTATTTGCTGGCACCCAGGCCAGCCGGCACCGAGTGACACATGCCTGAACACAAACCTTATCTTCTATGCAGGGCAGCTGCATAGCAGGAATTGAACCGCAGCTCAGGAGCAGTTCCTGAGCTGACTCCCAGACCAGATCCTGCCTAGGAGATATTTGTATGGGTAACGCCGTGCCTGGAACTGCGTTAACCATTTCACACAAATAAATAAGCCCTTTCTGGTTCAGGGACAACATTTCTTGGCACTGTTCTGTTTACTGTTGTAGACTTAGATCAAATATTAAATCTCGAGCAGGAAGAAGGATTTAAAAATACAGTGAGTTTTGTTGGGCGACCTGAGCCCAGCTGGATGCGTCTGTGCTCCTGGCAAACAGCAGCTGAATTTACCCATGTCTCCAGCAGCAAACACTGTGCCTGCATCTGCAAGCAGGTGGGTAAGAGAGGCGGATGGAGTTTAAAGCAATAAATAGGGTATTTTATTCAGCATTTGCCCTTTCAGCACAGTGTCTTCTTTCTTCACTGACCTTTATTGATCACAAGGATGTGCAATCTTGTTGCAATGTGCAACCTGTTGGCCTCTGGCTGTTAACAGGGAGGGGATTTCAGCTCTCACCAGACTGCACCAGTCAGGTGAGTAAGCAAACAAGGTGATAGAGCATCATAACATCATAGAATGGTTTAGGTTGAAAGGGACCTCAAAGCCCATCCAGTTCCAACCCCTGCCATGGGCAGGGACACCTCCCACTGGATCCAACCTGGCCTTGAACGCCTCCAGGGGTGGGAGGAGCCACCACTTTGCTAAGCAGCCTGGACCAGGGCGTCCCCACCCTCATTGTGAAGAATTTCTTCCTAATGTCTAATCTAGATCTTCCCCCTTCCAATTCAAAGCCATTTCCCCTCATCCTATCACTCCATGTCCTTGCAAAAAGTCCCTCCCCAGCTTTCCTGGACCCCCTTTCAGTTCTGGAAGCTGCTCTAAGGTCTCCCCAGAGCCTTCTCTTCTCCAGACTGAACAACCCCAACTCTCTCAGCCTGTCCTCACAGCAGTGAGGCTCCAGCCGTCAGATCATCTCCATGGCCTCCTTTGGATCCATTCCAACAGTTCCATATCCATATCAAGCTGCTTCTCAATGTTCAGGCCAACCCAACTCAAGAAACCCTTAAAACTTCTGATCAGCAATGACATCAGTCACACAGGCTTAGGAAACAAGAACAGAGCTGTCAGGTAAAGGAACAGCACAGTGAAAGGGAAAGGGTGTGAGAAGAGTGTGGGGCAGATTATGTCCCTGGAATATCCACCACTTGTATGTCTGAAGCTGCTGCTGCATCGTGGTAAGAGAAGTAGGTGCCAGAAAAGTGCCTGCTTACTCCTGTTCCTCTATAGCTCTTCCTTTTGTCTTCCTGCAGCGACTGAAAAGCTGAGCTGGGAGCTGTTGTGCTCTCTCCCCTAAAGGGTGCATTTCTGGACTGGTCACTGGGAATGGATCCCTTTTCCCATAACAGTACTAAAAGGAGGAGCGCTTTAAGTGACTTAAGATGATATTTCAACCCATTCTTTGCTCAGAAGTTGCACAAGGTGGCAGCAACCCTTCTGACTCCCTGTAGTTAACTCTCGCTGATCTCTGAAGCACTGCCTTAAACATTTAAAGGTCACGTTTTGTGTATCTCTCTTCCTTTCAGCAGCTGAGGAATAATCTTCTTTATCTGGCAGGGATTATGCAACCACAGACTCCCTTATGTGATTTCTAATTCTTCTTTTCTAAAGAGCCACTGCCAAACTCAGGACTACTGCCCCCTTTTTCTCGACAAAAGGATGTTAATGCTTCACAGCCAACAAGGCTGGCATCTTCACACAATGGTGATGGAGTCAGGGAGGCAGGTGGGCCTGAAACCAACAGTTCTTGTTGGGTGTCCTTGATTTCCCACCCACACAATATTCAGCCGGCCAGGGAACTTTTTTAAATGAAAAATAAACCACAGAAAAATACCACTAGCCTTTAATTTCCTGTAGTTAACCTCTAGCACTCTCTCTACCCATGAGAGGGAATTTGTAGAGCCAGAGAAGATCCCCATAGTGCCAAAAAAAACCCCTCTTTTCATGGAATCATAGGATGGTTTGGGCTGGAAGGGACCTCAAAGCCCATCCAGTCCCACCCCCTGCCATGGGCAGGGACACCTCCCACTGGATCAGGGGCTCCAAGCCCCATCCAACCTGGCCTTGAACCCCTCCAGGGATGGGGCAGCCACCACTGCTCTGGGCACCCTGGGCCAGGGCCTCCCCACCCTCAGCATGAAGAATTTCTTCCTAATGTTTAATCTAAATCTTCCCCTCTCCAATTTAAAGTCATTCCCTCTTGTCCTATCAGCCCAGGCCCTTGGAAAAATCCCCTCCCCAGCTTTCCTGAAACCCCTTTCTGTATTGGAAGCTCCTCTAAGGTCTCCCCAGAGTCTTCTCTTCTCCAGGCTGAGCAATCCCAACTTTTCCAACCTGTCCTCATAGCAGAGGTACTGCAGCCCTCGGATCATCTTTGTGGCCTCCTCTGGACCCATTCCAACAGTTTCAGGTCCTTTTTATGTTGGGATTTCATAACTCAACACCGGACTCCAGGTGGGTCTCACCAGAGCGGAACAGAGGGGCAGAATCCCCTCCCTCGCCCTGCTGGTCCCACTGCTCTGGATGCAGCCTGGGACACGCTGGCCTTCTGTATTTCATAAGAAATAATTCTTGTTCCCTCCTCAAAGACACGTGGGGCTGGACAAAACTCAGCCCATTTCTCTCAGCGGAGCTGTAGTTTCACCGCTGTTCAGTCTGTGCCCTCTGCCCAACTGTGCTGCTGCCGCCTATGTTTGTGCCTGACTGCACAAATCGTTACTTCTAAAATAAATGCCCTTTACATCTGTCTTGTTTTCTTTAGATGCTCAAAAGCTCTGAAAGCAAACGCTGTCTGGCAGCCAGCCTGCTTATGCACCAGTGTTTATGTAAAATCTCTCACTGTCGCATTCAATACCACCGCAAAAGTTGTATAAACTATGCTTTTGGTAACACATCTCTAGTGGGTCCTGAGTGATACAGCAGCTTGGCTAGAACGTCCCAGAGAATCATAGAATCACTTGGTTGGAAAAGACCTTTGAGATCATCAAGTTCAACCATCCCTGTCCACTATTAAACCAGATCCCTGAGCACCTCATCCACCTGTCTTTTAAACCCCTCCAGGGATGGGGACTCCACCACCTCCCTGCGCAGCCTCTGCCAGTGCCTGAGAACCTTTCGGTGAAGACATTTTTTCTGATGTCCAATCTGAATCTGCCCTGGTGCAACTTGAGGCCATTCCCTCTCGTCCTATTGCCTGTCACTTGGGAGAATCACAGAATGGTTTGGGTTGAAAGGGACCTTTACAGGTCACCCAGTCCAACCCCTTGCAGGAACAGGGACATCTTTAACCAGATCAGGGGCTCCAAGCCCCATCCAGCCTGGCCTTGAACCCCTCCAGGGATGGAGCAGCCACCACTGCTCTGGGCAACCTGGGCCAGGGCCTCCCCACCCTCACAGGAGAAGATGCAAGGCTTCAAAAGAAAGATCACATCATAAATGAAGAGGATGTCGACATATTTTACTACTGAATTTAACAAATACTTCCTCCCTACCCAAAGCTGTTGATACTCCGTTTCCCTCTCCCACAAAACACAGCCCTGTGGCCTTCACAGTTTGCTTACAGCACGAATAAATAACCTGCTGGAAAAGAATGTTTTTGTTTCTTTAAAGAGCTAAACTGAGCTGTCAGTGTCACCGACGGACGAAGCAAACAGCTGCTAGAGAGGAAACCACTAAAACCCACCACAACTGTTCCTGCTGGTATTTAACAATGAGCAAAACAATGAGAAAACGCAGCGAAAGAGCTGCTAATAATAGAAACCTCAGAAAGTTATTCAATAGGACGTTACCTATTTGCAAAACCTAGGTTTGTTTTAATTAGAAACAATGCTATTTCCTACTCATCCTTATTTTTTTCCCCCCTTCTAACAATGATTCTACAACCTGCAGCCAGCTCCCCGCCTTCCCTCCCAAGCTGCGTGAGGTCCTGACGGGGCCAAGGACTGAGTTGCCGTTTGTCCCCTGTTGCTCGCACGGTGGGAAAAGAAATCACAGCCACCTTGCTAGTTTTGTGCAAAAGAGTTTTCCAGTGCAATGATGCCCTGAGGCAAAAAGAAAGGGTAGAAACTGGTGTTCAGTGCTGCCCACGTGTCTCAGGAGTCACAAAACGGACAGGAACAGAGCCAGCAGAGTCCGGTGTGCTCTGCACTGAGTCCGCGCAGCGTTGGTGCCGCTGGTAAGGGCTGCTTGGTGCCAACCTGTGTGTGCCCAGGCTGGACTTCAAGAGTCTCTTCGGTGCTTCTTCTGTTCGTGGTACTCTGCTATCTTCTGTTGGAAATATGCTGTGGGTGAGAAAAGGTAGTTAGTGAAACGGAAGTATTTGGGCTGGGAAGGATGCAGGGCTGCCCGAGCCCCTGGGAGTGTGCAAGGACCACGGGAGCCAAATCCCGCTGGGTTATGGACAACTGCTCCCTGGTGAGGACTGAGGTGAAACTGGTGTTGCTGCACCCAATCATAGAATGGAATCATGAGATGGTTTGGGTTGGAAGAGACCTCAAAGCCCATCCAGTTCCATCCCCTGCCATGGGCAGGGACACCTCCCACTGGCTCAGGGGCTCCAAGCCCCATCCAACCTGGCCTGGAACCCCTCCAGGGATGGGGCAGCCACCACTGCTCTGGGCAACCTGGCCAGGGCATCCCCACCCTCACACCAAAACATTTCTTCCTAAAATCTCATCTCAATCTCCCCTCTTTCAACTGAAAACTCATCCTATCCCTGCACTCCCTGATCCAGAGCCCCTCCCCAGCTTTTCTGGAGCCCCTTTCAGTACTGGAAGGTCGCTATAAGATCTCCTTGGAGCCTTCTCTTCTCCAGGCTGAAAAAGCCCAACTCTCTCAGCCTGTCCTTGGACAGGACGTGCTCCAGACTTCAGATTGCTTTGGTGGTCAGAATTCCACCCATCCCTCTCACTTTCCCCAAATGGGCTTCGTTATGTTGGGTTAGTCCGAGTTTTTAACCCATGCATTCACTCCTGTTTAGTTTTTGTGTTTCCAACAAGGAAGGATGAGAGAAAGTGTGAGACCTTGGCAAGGCAAAGAGCCAAAAAGGTGATGTAGACTGGGAATATAATGATAAAGCTGGAATTGTGCCATCTCTCACTCCTAAATCCTGCAGACCCAGGCCCATGTCTGCCCTATAAAGCCTGACCTCACATGGTAGAGAACGCAGCAACCGAGGCAGTGCCAGCTCTGAGCTCTGAGCCAGGCTGTGGGTGGGCTAGAGAAGCACCCACCACAGGCACCATCTGCTCCTCAGCATCTCAGGGGATGATTGCTTTGCTCCAGCAGTCGCTGATAGAGTGCAACCATTGCCCTCTCTGGCACTCTCCGAGTGCAGCGAGACCTCAGGGGTGGCAAGTCCTGGGCCAGGATGTCTCTGGCCAGCAGAGATGTTTTAGGCAGTATCCTCAACTTCTATCTCCCTGTTTGTCCTTGTCCTGGGCGGGAAGGAGGCTCAGCTCCATCCAATGTTCTGTAATTCCCCAAGGGGAAAGGACCATCCCTGCTGCCACAGGGAGCTGGTGGTGGAGCTGAATCAGGGCTCACAGGCGGTGCAGCCAGGAGCCAGGTCTCCTCTCCTGCCTGCATCCAAGCCAAATATTTGTGCTGCTCCAAGACTGAGCTCTCAGTAAGCCTGTCCCATCCCCAGTCAAGCAACAAGATCTAAAAGGAGCCCAGGGATTTTGTTTGAGTGCTTGACAGGGATGGAGAAATGCAGCTGCGGAGAGCAAATGGGGGCCACTCGCTGCCCTGAGCATCCTCAGCCCTGAGCTGCATCCCTCTCTGAGAACTGGGCATCTCCTTTCCTTTAACCAAGCAGCCAGGAGTCTGCAGAGCTCATCTGACTGAAGAAGGAAGAAGGGATGGGGCCATTTACCTTCCTGTGGCATTCGCCTCTTTTCTGCTTCCTCAATAAAGAGGGAAAACATGTTTGTCTTCACAAACTTCTTCACAAACTTGCGGCTGGTCTTGGAGGCGATAGCTTTGCAGAAGGCTCGCTCCTGGAAGGTGCCTGAGCCATTTTTACTCCACTTGATGTGCGAGGTGTAGTGGCCAACCGTTCGGACAAAGAAGTGCACGAAGGCTTCGGAGACAAGTGTGTTCACCTGCTCAGATGCTGGAAGAGGACATGGAGCATGAGAGGTGGGGATGGGAACTGTGAGGAGAGGATGGACCTGTTCTAACCTGCCTGGTTCGCAGTCTCTGTTTGCACCCTGAGAAATCATTTGCTTAAAACCTCCCTCTGTGAGTAAATGAAGATCAGACTAATTTTGCTGAGGGAGCCCTGGCTGTGTTTGCTTTCCAGGGTGGTGGCATCTTTGAGGCCAAATATCAGCAAAACTTCATTACTTCAGCAGAATTTATTGAATCATAGAATCCCTTGGTTGGAAAACACCTATGAGATCATCAAGTCCCAGTACCTGTCCACTACTAAATCAGATGCCTAAGCACCTCATCCACCAGTCTTTCCAACCCCTCCAGGGATGGGGGCTCCACCACCTCCCTGGACAGCCCCTGCCAGTGCCTGAGAACCCCTTCCAGGAAGAATTTTTTTCTAATGCCCAATCTGAACCTGCCCTGATGCAACTTGAGGCCATTCCCCCTTGTCCTATCACCTGTCACTTGGGAGAAGAGCCCAGCACCCACCTCACCACAGTCTCCTCTCAGGCAGTTGTAGACAGTGATGAGGTCTCCCCTCAGCCTCCTCTTCTCCAGGCTAAACAACCCCAGGTACCTCAGCCGCTCCTCGTAAGACTTGTTCTCCAACCCCTTTCCCAGCTCTGTTCCCTTCTCTGGATGCGCTCCAGCCCCTCAAGGTCCTTCTTGGGGTGAGTGGCCCCAAAATGAACCCAGGTTGAGTCCAGGGGCACAATCCCTTCCCTGCTCCTGCTGGCCACGCTGTTTCTGATACAGGCAAAGATGCCATTGGCCTTCTTGGCCACTTGTTTTGCAGGACAGGGGAAAGGCCGAGGGATTTCTCTCCTGTGGCTGCATTTTATAGCAAATCAAGGCAGAAAAATCCCAGGCCAGGTGTCTCTAGGGCGATCATTTCACTGAGGACTCTGCCCATTGATGGAAGGCAGCCCACACACGTTTTGCGATATATAAAGAGAGGCCCTTACTGTGTACGTTGTTGTTGTTGTTGTGTCTGTTTAAAGATGTCAGTATCTCATTCTGCAGCTTGGTAGGCAAGATCTCCTCCTCATCGCCGACCTGGAAGGCAACGAGACTGTGAAGCACCTGGCAGGAGAGGGAATATCTCAGATGGCCCTGGGCAACGATTAGTGGAGCTCCTAAGTGGGGCTTCCTGCAGAGCTCATTAATAATTAATTATCACTGCAGAGATGCTGGGAGCAAGATGTGCAAGACACGGACCCTGCTGCTCCAGCTCACAACGAGGGAGATACAAAGGATGGAGACATTCCTTTGTCTCTGCATGGGTGACACTGAGGCGTCTCTACCCCCGAAATGTGAAAGCTGGAATTAAGAGTAGAAAGGGACCCATCCCAGCTACACCCCGGCCAGGAGAGCCAACCCCCATGCCCTGCACCTACCGCCCGTAGGATCTTCCCTTCACAGAGGTCAACTATCAGAGCCTGAAAGAGCAGAGAGCAAACAGGTCAACCCGACCAAGGCAGCCAGGCTTCCTCCCACCCATCTTATGGTCAAATCTGTGTCTGCAGCCCATGAGGGTGGCAGGGGATGGATTGGTCCCTCTGTGCTGGAGAAACCTGGGGAGAGGGACCAGGGCATCTCCACAGGGACCATGTTTGCCCCAGGCTCGGTGGCTTGTCCCAATGCAGCCTTTCTCCACTTCTGCAAGGATGGGATGATGCCAACAGCCAGCCTGGCCCACAGCAGCAACCTGAGGCACCCTCTCAGGGCTGCGGGTCCTCGGGCGGCCGCCAACACCTAAGGGGACGTGGAGATGTTGCTCCAGGTGCCAGCATAGAAGGACATGCAAGAAGTCCCAATTTCCAGCCTCCCTGGATGGGAAAAGGGCACAATCAGAGCCTTCAGCCCTGGTGCCAACACAAACCCACGGTCACCACCCAACCAAAGGCTCCCTCCAGAAGCTGTCCCCAGCCCGGGTGAAATACCTCTTCCATCGGCTGGTCCAGGACCCGCTCCAGGTGCCGCCTCTGGATGCCAACCATGAAGGGCGTGGGGCAGCAGACAGTGTCGAGCAGGCACTCGGGGACCACGGGGATGTAGGTGTGAGCCCAGGTGAAGGGATAAAGGAGAGCAGCCACTGCGTGGATGCACTGTGAGAGGATGCTGTGGGACAAGGAGCCATCGTGGTGGCATTGAATGAGGAAAGGGGATTTCACTGCTTGGAGGGAATCACAGAATCATGGAATGGTTCGGGTTGGAAGGGACCTCAAAGCCCATCCAGTCCCACGCCTTGCCATGGGCAGGGACACCTCCCACTGGATCAGGGGCTCAAAGCCCCATCTTCTCTGCCAAGACTTCTCTGAGCAAATATCCCACCCTGAGCTCAGCTGTGTCCCGCACTCCTTCAAGGGTGTTGTGTTTTTTTTTTTAAATAAAGAGATGAGGACTCACCTCAGCTCCTCTGCCAGGAAAATGAGACGTCTCTCCAACACAGCAGAGGCGAAGATGTGCAGGATGAGGTGGGGACTGAGCCGCTGGAGCAGAGCCTGAAACTCCACATGCTCCAGGTGGGCATCCACAGGCCGTGTGAGCTCAATGAGCTGCCAAGGGAGACCCATCAAGGCTGGTTAAGAAGGTGCAATGCTTCCCCTACACCACCCTGGCTCCCCGAGAAGGTGATTTGGGATCAATTAATGACCCAGAGTTTGCAGCCTCTGCATCACGTCCTTCTGCAAGGGACAAACCTGCTTGGAGATCCGGGCTGTGCAGCACTGAGGATGCAGGGGAAGCCAACAGCACTGTGCACTGTGGGATTTATTTATTCGGGCACTGGATTTTTAACCAAAATGCCTCTTTCCTCAAGTGTTCTCCACAAGCCTCTGGCAGGCGATGGGTAGTGATGTGTCCCCATCTCAGTGTCTGACAGCTCAGCTGTGAACAGCAGCTTCCAGGACAGGGAGGAGGGATGAGAGCCTGATTTTTGCTATAAAAAGCTCCCTCAAAAGCCTCTCTGGCAGGGCCAGCAACCCCCTTCCAGCACAAAGCCTGCGTAATTCCCAGCTCCCAGCCCTTGCAGCACCCAGAATTTATTGTCACCCCTTTTCCTGTTTCCTCACTGATCTCCTTGCCTTGCTCCACCCCTATCCAGCTCTTTCGAAGAACAAGAACGACCTCGCACACCCTCCCCGCAGCCTGGCCCAGGGCCAGCGCATTGAGCAATGTGCAAAGCCCTTGCACAAGCCTTCCTGGATGAAGAAATCTCCTGCAGTTTGATAGCCAGCTGCTAAACTAGCCTCAAGTTGCACCAGGGCAGGTTCAGATTGGACACCAGGAAAAATGTCTTCACCAAAAGGGTTCTCAGGCACTGGCAGAGGCTGCCCAGGGAGGTGGTGGAGACCCCATCCCTGGAGGGGTTTAAAAGACGGGTGGATGAGGTGCTCAGGAATCTCGTTCAGTAGTAGACAGGTATGGTTGGACTTAATCTCAAAGGTCTTTTCCAACCTAATAATTCTATGATTCTAAATTGTGCTAGAAAGGAGGGATCTTGCTCTCAGACAAGATACGCTATCCTGCCACTCTGGCAGGATACATCCCTGAGATACTCAGCACTGAGGTTATTTTCACAGAATCATGGAACCACTAAGGTTGGAAAAGACTTCTAAGTTCATCCAACCAACCATCAGCCCAACCCCACTGTGTCCACTAAACCATGTTCCCAAGTGCCATGACCACACGGTTTTGAACCTCTCCAGGGGTGGGGACTCCACCATCTCCCCAGGCAGTGGTTCAGTACCCGAGAACCCTTTCTGTGAAGAATTTTTTTTCTAATATCCAATCTAAACCTCCCCTCGTTCAACTTGGGGCCATTTCCTCGCATCCTATCACTTGGCACTGAGGAGAAGAACACCAAGCTCACCACAACCTCCTTTCCAGGAGCTGTGGAGAGCAATAAGGTCTCCCCTCAGCCTCCTCCAGGCTAAACAGCCCCAGGTCCCTCAGTCGCTCCCCGTAAGTCTTGTTCTTCAGCCCTTTTTGCTCTGTGCCAAGGCAGATCCTCCCCCTTTTCCCACCCCGGCTTTGCCATAAAAGAAAGAAAAAGCAAAAGCCAAGGCTCTGCCTGTGCGAGCCGGGGCTGTGCGTGGGCAGGCGAGCCCGTGGGCACCATGCCCATGTCAGATCTCCTTCCCACAGGTTAGGTCCAGACCTGCCACACGCCTGCGCTGCGGCGGCTGCCTGCCCTGTGATGCTGAACCGGGGCGGGTGTTGAGGCTGAGAGCCGAGCGTCACCGTGCAGAGGGGCAGCTGCAGCCCACCACAGCCCTAGCACCACCACGCACCCCAAGACCCCTGCCTGCTGCACCCAGAGTACAGCCGACCCTGCTCCATGTCCCCTGGCAGGATGCACCGCTCTGACATAAAGGCTCGGTTAGCATCCATATATCAGGAAATGTCATCCCGGGAGGTTTAGTGCTGGCAGCTCCGGCTCAGGGGGTGATGGAGATGCAAAGATACTGCTTTGCAAGGATGCAAAGATGGAGCAGTGTCACCTGTGGATGGACTCCATCCTCATCCTCACTGCTTGCTGCTCTTCTCCTGAGCCTGGTGGCACCCATTTACCCAGGGCACAAGGTCCCCAGCAACCCAACACACCAACGCTGCTCCAGGGAACACCCATGGGTGCTGCAGGCGTGGAGGATGCTCATGGAGATCGCCTGGGCTCCATGTGTTGGAGCAGCCCAGAGGGTGCCACTGAGTCCCCCCACCAACCTCTGTGCCCGACTCAGGGATGAAGCTTTTAATGGTGACGGTTTTCCCTGGAGCTGGGAAGGAGGATTCCCGAAGGCCCTGCATGAAGGGGTAAATCACTGCCATGGAGATCTGGCGCCTCTTCTCCACCTCATCTAGGATCTAAGGGAGGAAAAAGTGAGCTGTGACACCCCGGAAGGCAACAGGATGGCTGCCTGGGCACCACTGTGCGGGATGGAGCCACCACATCCCTACCTTGGAGAAAAGCCCAAAGCAGCCCAGGCAGCTGATGATGCAGAAGACCTCAGGGAGGCGGACACCACGGCCGGATGGCTGGAAGAAAATGGGAAAAGGGTTTGCGCATCTCCCAGCCCCACTGCACCAGCTCCCTGCTCTCCCCAGAGATTCCCCTGGCCTCATTTTCCCCTCAACATCACCCACTGAGGGGTTTTCAGAGCTCAGGCTCAGCCCAAGGACACCGTTGATGCTGTAAAATCAGAGGGTGCCCAGGACTAGAGAAGACAATTCAGATGCCAAAGCTGTCTATCAGTTTTGTGCTAAGCCCTCTGGCACATTCCCAAACTTTCTTCCACCCCAGATACACATCCTTCAAAACCTCCTGCCCCGCTATCCTCAGGGCTAATCCTGCCTCCTACTGAAATAGGAACCAGTGGGGTGAGGGCCCAGGCTGTTTTTCTCTTTCCAACTGGATTATCCTGGGTCACTTTGCACTTTCAGCCCTCAGAGATCCAGTTCAAACAGCCAAAGCTAAACCCTGGATGATGGAGTAGGCAAGTTTGCCAGGGAATGAAAGGATGCTGAGATCCATCAAGGCACTGAGCTGTGACGTATGGCCCCATGGCTTTATGTCCCTGTTTAAACGGGTTGAGCGTAAATCAGCAGCCAAGGAAGACCTTCATCATGTCACACAGCCCCCAAGCTGGCTGAATCCATGAGCTGAGAAAGGCAGCCACTGCCATCTTTGGAGTCAGGGCTGAGGGCACCTGGATGGGTGCACTCGCATCCCCATCCTGATTCTGAGGGGGATTTGCACTGTGGCCAAGGGAAAGGAGACAGAGAAGCTGTGGGAGCGACAACCAGTACAGGGAATGGCACTTCCTAATCATCACATCTCCTGGTTGCATTTCAGGCCAGCCTTGGACTCCAGCAAATGCTGCTTTCCTCCATCCAGCGCCCAACTGATGCCCCAGCAGAAGAAAGCTCAAAAAAAATCCCTTTGGGCACCCCCTTGCTGCTTGTCAACCTCTTTGTCAAGTGGCCTTTGTCAAGGCACGCCACCAAAAGCTGTACTTTGGGCATGGCATCGTGTTCCACCATGGGGATGGGGTGGCATGGCCACCACCAACCCAGTGGTGGGTGCACAGCGGTGGGATGCTCACCAGCAGCCGCCTGCAGTAACCGATCTTCCTGCTGCCGTCCACGTTGGTCAGGACGAAAGAAAAGGTTTCACTGCAAGGAGACACAACACATGGGGATGGGATGGCTCTTCCAGCCCCTAGGGATGCAAGAGCACACATTGGGACACCGCGGCCAAGCCCCGCAGTGGGGCAGGTACCTGGTGAACTCAGTGACCGGGGCCCAGTTGTTGCCATCGGGGAAGCAGAAGAGGGGGATCGCTTGCAAGAGACGTTCCTCCTCCTCCTTCTGGCCCTTCAGCAAGTTCTCACGCTGGAACAAAGTGATGACAAGAGTCAGGGGGATGGAGAGTCCCCACAGCTCCAGGGGATGGGGTGCAATGGGATGGAATGGGGTGGAATGAGGTGTGTCCCAAGGCAACCCCCAGCTCAGACTGAAGCAGAGGCTGCCTGCACATCCCTGCACAAGCATCTCCCAAAAACCCAACTTCTTACTCTTTGGCCTCAAGGACAGTGGAGCAAAGCAGGGGCTGCAGGCAGTGGCCCCCTCCCTGTGCCACCTCCCCGTGGTGTGATTTCACTGCCATGGGCTCCCCTTTTGGCACAAGACACCAGGGACCATCCTGGGGTTTTCCTCCTGGCGTTTGTGGCCCTGGGCTGGGACCACAAGGAGGGACAAATGGTTACAGCAACCCCAACCTGTGAATGGCAAAGCCCTGGTGTGTGGGTGTGCGATGCCAGGACACAGGGCATTTTCCTCTTCTCCTCCCCCAGCTCTAGTGGTGGAGCAGAAGCAACACAGAATCATAGAATGGTTTGGGTTGGAAGGGACCTCAAAGCCCAGTTCCAACCCCCTGCCACGAGCAGAGACACCTCCCACTGGATCAGGGGCTCCAAGCCCCATCCAACCTGGTCTTGAACACCTCCAGGGATGGGGCAGCCACAACCTCCCTGGGTGACCTGGGCCAGGACCTTCCCACCCTCAGCGTGAAGAATTTCTTCCTCATGTCTAATCTAAATGTTCCCCCCTTACAGTCTAAAGCCATTCCCCCTCATCCTGTCACTCCAGGCCCTTGTAAAAAGTCCCTCCCCAGCTTTTCTGGAGCCTATTTCCATACTGGAAGCTGCTCTAGGGTCACCCCGGAGCCTTCTCTTCTTCAGGCTGAACAACCCCAACTCTCTCAGCCCGTTCTCATAGCAGAGGACATCCTCTTTAAGTTTGGAAAACTCATCTTCCCAGAAACACAGCACTAAATACCTTCGGGAATTGATAGGTTATCTTGGGTTCATAACGTCCATCTGGCATCTTCTTCAGTGATACCACCACCAGGTACTCAAAGAAAAACTGCCCAGCGGAATAGAAGACAGAGCTCCGCTCTCCTGGCTTCCCCTGTGACACCCGTGAAGGGTTGTTCTCCGCAGCAGGAGCCTCCTGTTTCTCTTCTGTAGCCAAAACAAAAACCCGAAACAAGCAAAGCAGAGTGAAATGAAAGGGCAGGAGATGTTCTGGTGGCAGGAGAGGAGATGCAGAGCCATGAACCAGCCATGGCTGGAGGGAACCAGGACCTACTGCACAGGGCACTTTGGTCTCTAACAGTGAACAGCTGGGGACATGGAAAGGAAAGAGCAACAGCTCTGACGAGGCTTCTGGGGGGAATCAAAGTGCATCAGACACCTCCAGCCCCCCTTTGCCCCATCAGAGTGAGGGCAGAGGGACACTCGGAGCGAAGCCAGCACGTGGGATGGCGGCGAGCAGAGTCTCTGCAGCAAACATCTGTGAAGAAGGTGTGGGAATGCTTTTAGAGCAGTTAATTTATTTTCCCCAGGGGGAAAACACCCCACAAACAGCACAGATCTTGTTTGAGCACCTCCAAAACCTCCAGTATAATGAATCCCAACCACTCCCTGCGAGATAGCCTCAGTCCTGGGAAGTGCTGATTGCAAATGAGATACTCAAGGGTTTCCCCTAAACCACGGCTCCCAAAGCAAAGCAATTCCAAGATTACATCCCATTTCTTTTTCAGCCAGTTGTGTAGGACAGCTGAGGGGCGTCAATTGTGACAACCCAACAAACTAGGAATAAGAGTCTGAAGAGCCCTAGCCTCCATCTCTAAGAGCCCTGGGATGGAGGGATCCGAGGGCTGGGAAGGAAAGGAGTTAAATGCCAGCAGGAGGCTGCAGCCAGACCATGCCACAGCTCTCCCCTCTCGCAGCAGCCGTTTACAACTCTCTAAATCCCCAGTTCCTGGCACTGAAACTGTCCTAGGCTTGGCTTTGGCTCTGACCATGGCAGGGAGCTGGAACAGAAATGCTTGAGCTGCTCCTAGGAATGACAGGCAGGAGAATAAATGCACGGCTGGATGAAATGCTTCCCTTCATCCTGGAGTTTGGCCCAGGGCTCTTTCGGTTGTGCTGCAGCTGAGCAGTGCCAGGGATGGCCATGGCTGGCTGCTCTCGGCATCCCTCTCCCTTGTGTGCAACATCCTCCTCCAAAAGCAGAGCAGGTGGACACCCTAACCCCCGTATCCCTCTGGCTCCATATCCGCCTCCTTTGGTCTGGAAACACCTTTCTATTCTCCAGGTCATTGGGAGCCAACAGAAACAGAAAGCTCATCTGAGGAGGTGACACAGTCCCAACACAGGATGTTCCTTCCCAAGGAACAGAAGCACCTTTCCCAGTCTGGGGTGGGGAGATGCACAAAGCTGCCCCCGCGCGCACCCCGAGGCTGCCCCACCGCCGCATGCAAAGTCGGCAAGATGAAATACATCCCAGAAGGTCCCTTCACAGCAGCGGGAAGCCCAGGAGCACCCTGAGGATGAGACCCAGGTGCAGACACCTCTGGTTTGTCCTCAGTGGGAATCACCTATGTGACAGCCCAGGAAGGCGCCCCAGCCAGGGAAAACAGTTGAATAGGTCCGCTTTGCTTCTCCTGCTCCTCCTTGGGATGCTCCAGTGGTCCAACCTCACCTATGGGGCCAGGGCAGGAGGTTGTGCTGGGGGGACCGCAGGGACGAGGGCTGTGCAGCGGGGACGGCTACTGGTGTCCCCCACCCTCACTGGACACTGGTGTCACTTGTGATCCCATTGCAGATTGCCAGGGTAAGGTGAAAGCCCAGTTAAATCCCGCCTCTCCAGACCCACTCTGCATGTCAGAGAATAGAAGGCGCGCTCTCAAGCAAGGGCTGGATTTGCATCATGGCCGCGGTGTTTCAAAGCAACCAAGAACATCCCAACCCACGGCTCCCAGGAAGCTGGTGGTGCTGTGCTGCAGGTCCACCTCTCACAGATGGACCCATGGACCCATGTGACCCGAAAGGGTGGCGTCACCCAGCAGTGCTCCCCTCTGCCAGGTCTGATTGCAGAGCCCTCACAGGCAGAGCCTAAATCCCACTGGGACCACAATCCCCCATCCCTGGGCTGGAAGACAAGCTCTGGAGACGTACGGGGCTGTGCACCATCGTGCTGCGTTGGATGGGTTTAATGGGAGGCCCTGGCCCAGGTTGCCCAGAGCAGTGGTGCTGCCCCATCCCTGGAGGGGTTCCAGGCCAGGTTGGATGGGGCTTGGAGCCCCTGATCCAGTGGGAGGTGTCCCTGCCCATGGCAGGGGTGGAACCAGATGGGCTTTAAGGTCCCTTCCAACCCAACATATTCTATGATTCTATGTTACTATGAATGTGGCATCAGAGGTCCCAGCACTCCCCAAATCCGGCAGGACGTGCAGTCCCTCTTGTGTCCTGGAGACGCAAGCGTCCTTTGGCCAAGGACTCTCCTGTAGCCCAAGCAGGGAAGATATGGAGAGGAGCCCCCAACCTCTCAGCAGGAGAAGCATCCCCTGCAAAGAGGGAAATGACCCAGGCACCCAGAGGGACGCACACAGCTCCGGGGTGGAAAGCAGCTGCCGGTGCTGCGCATTTTCACCCCTCCCTCGCCGGGCACGGAGGGAGCAAAGGCTGCCGTGCTGCACCCTGGCCCACACGGAAATGGCACCGGCACTGCCGGTGTTCAAAGAAAAAGACATTTGGCTGCACAACAGCTTTCCCAACAAGCGTGGCGGTTTCTTATCTGCCCAGGGCTGCGCTCAGACCCACGCTGCGATGTGGTACAACCTGTTTCTTTCCTCCTGGAAAACTCCCAGGTTGTGGCGTGCCAAAATCCCCTGGTCTGGCACGAGGGTTTGCAGGGAGCTCTGCTCCCCACGCTGTGCAGCCGCCCACCTGCCCCAGCAGAGAGGAAACGGCTTTTCCTTTATCGAACCTTTTCTGCTAAGCTTGGAAAAACATCTCTCTCAGCCAGAGCGAGGGGCAACCAGGACAAACGAGAGCTGGGGGGACTTGCACTCAGCCCCCCAAACCTGCTCCAATCTGCTGTGCTGTGCCTTGAGGCAGGGCAAGCCAGGAACCCCCAACGATCCAGCTCGGAAAAACTCACAAATCATAGAATCATAGAATCATTAAGGTTGGAGAAGACCTCGAAGCTCATCCAGTCCAAACGTCAGCCCAACCCCACGGTACTCACTTAATCCTGTCCCCAAATGCCACTGCCACACAGTTTTTGAACCCCATCCAGAGATGGAGATTCCACCACTTTCCTGGGCAGCCTCTGCCAGGGCTTCACCACTCTGTCAGGGAAGAAATGTTTCCCAATATCCAATCTAAACCTTCCCTGGTGCAACTTGAGGCCGTTTCCTCTTGTCTCACCCCTTGTCACTTGGGAGAAGAGCCCAACATCCACCTCTCCACAACCTCCTTCCCAGGAGCTGCAGAGAGCGATGGAGTGTCCCCTCAGCCTCCTCTTCTCCACGCTAAGCAGCCGCGGGGCCCTCAGCCGCTCCCTCTCACGCTTGTTCTCCAGCCCCTTCCCAGCTCTGGTGCCCTAAATCCCAAAGGATCGATTTCCGCCCCATCCTCTATTGGCTTGTCCAGGATGCCCTTCCCAGGGGGATGTGTCCCCATGGATGCCCCCAGTGCCACCCTCCTGAGACGCTGGTGTTGGTGGGCAAAGGGGTGGGGAAGCTGGTGGGGATGTGGTCTGTCCCTGGGATGGGGGCAGAGCCTCGATGGGCCAAACCCTGGGATGGGACAGACCCTGGGATGGGGGCAAAGCCTCGGATGGGACAGACCCTGGAGTGGGGGCAAACCCTGGGATGGGGCAGACCCTGGGATGGGCCAAACCCTGGGATGGGGGCAAAGCCTGGGATGGGGCCAAACCCTGGGATAGGTGCAAACCTGGGATGGGGGCAAAGCCTGGGATGGGGCCAAACCCTGGGATGGGGCCAAACCCTGGGATAGGTGCAAACCTGGGATGGGGGCAAAGCCTGGGATGGGGCCAAACCCTGGGATAGGTGCAAACCTGGGATGGGGCCAAACCCTGGGATAGGTGCAAACCTGGGATGGGGGCAAAGCCTGGGATGGGGCCAAACCCTGGGATAGGTGCAAACCTGGGATGGGGCCAAACCCTGGGATAGGTGCAAACCTGGGATGGGGGCAAACTGTGGGATGAGGCAAACGTTGGGATGGGGCAGACCCTGGGATGGGGCAGCCTATCCGGGACGGGTGGGCTCCCAGGGGATCCCGGGGGACGCAGAGCAACTCCGGGCTGGGGTGAACCCCCGGGATGCAGAGCAGCTCCTGGGAGATGGGTGCGCGGGGCTGAGGCGGCGCCGGGAGCCCCGGCCGGAGCTGGAGGGACCGGGATGGGGACGGAGCCCTCGGTCCCACCTGGCGCTGCCCGGGAGCCCCCGGGATGGCACCGGCACCGGCACCGGGACAGGGACCGGGACAGGGATCGGGACCGGGACAGACACTGGGAAAGGGATCGCGACTGGGATCGGGACAGGGACCGGGATCGGGACAGGCACCGGGACAGGGATCGGGACAGACACCGGCACAGACACTGGGACCTTGACAGACATCGGGACCGGGACTCGGAGCGGGACCGGGACCGGGATAGGAACCGGGATCGGGATCGGGACCGGGACAGACACTGGGAAAGGGATCGGGACAGACACCGGGACCGGGACTGGGACAGACACCAGAACAGACACCGGCACAGACACCGGCACCGGCACGGGCACGAGCATCCACACCAGCACCGGCACCGGCACTGGGTCTCGCTCCCGTGCTGACACCGGCACCGACACCGGTACCGGCGGTGACACCGGCACAGACCCCCCCGGCATCCGCAGCCGCCCCGGCCCCGCCCCGGCCCCGCTCACCGCCGCGCGCCGCCCGCCGCAGGCTCCGCCGCAAGAAGCCGCCGATGGAGGCCATGTCACCCCCGCTTCCGCCGCAGCCCTCGCCTCCCCGGGGAGGAGGGACGGGACGGGGCGGGGGCAGCACCTGCACCGGGAACCGCCCCGGGGAACGGGGAGGGTACCTGGGGACAGGAGAGCCGGGAGAACCGGGAGCACCGGGAGTGGGGCAGCTGGGAGAACTGGGAGAACTGGGGATGGGGGAACTGGGAGAACTGGGGATGGGGGAACTGGGGAACTGGGGATGGGGGAACTGGGAGAACTGGGGATGGGGGAACTGGGAGAACTGGGAATGGGTGAACTGGGAGAACTGGGAATAGGGGAACTGGGAGAACTGGGAATGGAAGACCTGGGAGAACTGGGAATAGGGGAACTGGGAGAACTGGGAATGGAAGAGCTGGGAGAACTGGGAATGGGGGAACTGGGAGCACCAGAAATGGGGAGCTGGGAGAACTGGGAATAGGGGAACTGGGAGAATGGGGGATGGGGAACTGGGAGAACTGGGCATAGGGGAACTGGGAGAACTGGGAACGGAAGAGCTGGGAGAACTGGGAGAACTGGGAATAGGGGAACTGGGAGAACTGGGCATAGGGGAGCTGGGAGAACTGGAAATGGGTGAACTGGGAGAACTGGGAATGGGAGAACTGGGAATAAGGGAACTGGGAGAACTGGGAATGAGTGAACTGGGAGAACTGGGAATGGGGGAACTGGGAGAACTGGGAATGGGGAGCTGGGAGAACTGGGAATGGGGGAACTGGGAGAATTGGGGATGGGTGAACTGGGAGAACTGGGAATGGGGGAACTGGGGGGACTGGGAGAACTGGGGATGGGTGAACTGGGAGAACTGGGGATGAGGGAACTGGGGGGATTGGGAATGGGAGAGCTGGGAGAACTGGGAATGGGGGAACTGGGAGAACCGGGAATGGGGAGCTGGGAGAACTGGGAGTGGGGGAGCTGGTAGAACTGGGGATGGGATAGCTGGGAGAACTGGGCATAGGGGAGCTGGTAGAACTGGGGATGGGGGAGCTGGGAGAACTGGGAATGGGTGAACTGGGAGAACTGGGAATGGGGAGCTGGGAGAACTGGGAATAGGGGAGCTGGGAGAACTGGGAATGGGAGAGCTGGGAGAACTGGGAATAGGGGAACTGGGAGAACTGGGAGTGGGGAGCTCAGAGAACTGGGAATGGGTGAACTGGGAGAACTGGGAATGAGGGAGCTGGGAGAACTGGGAATGGGAGAACTGGGAATGGGAGACCTGGGAGAACTGGGGATGGGGGAGCTGGGAGAACTGGGAACAGGAGAGTCGCAAGCACCGGGAATGGGGGAGCTGGGAGAACTGGGAGTGGGGGAGCTGGGAGAACTGGGAATAGGAAAGCCAGGAGCACCTGGTGGGAGAAGAGCCCGGAGCACCGGGTGTGGGGGCCCCAGGAACACTGGGAATGGGGGAGCTGGGAGCACTGGGAAGGGGGGATCTAGGAGGACCTGATGGCAGAAGTGCTGGGAGAGCCGGGCATGGGGGTCCCGTGAGCACCGAGAGCAGCGAGCACGATGTTCCCGGGGACACTGGGCATGAGGGAGCTGGGAGCGCCCCTGGAAACGAGGATGCCAGGAGGAGCCGGGCATGGAGGAACCGGGAGAACCAGACATGGGGATACCGGGAGCACCGGGCACGGGGCAGCTGGGAGCAGCAAGCATGAGAGGTCCGTGAGGGACCTGGATACAGGGGTCCCAGGAGCTCACAGCATGGTGGGAGATAAGCAGAGGTGTCCCTGTGCATGGGACATCCCGATGGGGAGCCAGGGGTGAGCTGCCTGGGGGCGGCATAGGGGCACCCTGGGCAAGGGGTGACTGGGGATGGAGGCAGCCCAGCATCCCCCCTCTGGCACGCAGAGTTGGGTGGGAGTTGGAGCAGGGACCCCAGGGACAAGGGGTGGCTTTGTCCTACACCACAGGGGACAAAGCGCTCTGTGCCAGACCTCCAGCATCCCTGCCTGAGTCCTGCTCTGGCATCCCCACCTCTTCCAAGCCCTTTTCTTCCTGCCAAGCCATCAGGTGCTGGGAATAGTGCCCAGCACAGCTGCTGCGGCACTTGGGAATGGAGGATTTTAGGGTGTCCCATTCCGTAGCATGATGGGGAGTCAGCTGAGCTGCCCTGATGGTGCCACCGTGCTTTTGTTTCCATGGTCATCAGATGCAAACTTGTTCTGACTCCATTTGGGAACGCCGGCCGGGTTGTGCGTTCCTTCATCAGGCAGAGATTTATTCCCCCTTCGCAGAGTGACTCAGAGGCGCCTCGGCCAACTCTTGAGCTCGAGGCCGGTTGCCATCCGTCTTCGTTACAGGAAGGAGGTGCAGTTCATTAGTGCTGGGATACGGCAGTCGCCTCATCCCGGGCACACAGCCGGGATGCCTGCGGAGCTACTGGGTGGTTTTGCTGCTCTGAACCCCTCAACGAGCAAAATCTCTTTAAAACCAGTGATATCTTTAATTAAAGATTTCCCCTTTCCCATCCTTAGCCTGTCCACACCCCTAATATTTCCTCTGCAGCTCTTTTGCTGTAAACACACAGAAGGGGCTTTGGGCACAGCTATGGGTTATGAGGACTTAAGCTGTGATGAGCTGTGCACAGTTCTCAGCCCTGATGCTGGCACGTGGCTCTTTGCAGCTGTAGACGCGATTTCCTCCACCAGACCTCCTCCTTTCATATGTCGCAACAACTCCCATCCCCTCCTCTTCCCTACGTGTGGGCTGGAGCTTGAAGATGGGTTTGTAGCCAGGAGAAAGGGCCTTCGTGAGCTTGCAGAAATCGCAAACGCTTTCGAAACCTGGCCAGGATGCTGCTGCCTGTTGGGGTTATCAGGGTATTGCTGGTCCGGGGGCTTGTTTCTGGCTGAGATCAGTGGGTGAGTGGGTGGAAGAGCGCTTGTGCTTCCCGGAGGTGAGGGCAGCGTGTTTGTTTGCACACAGGGCTTGTTCCCAGGAGAAATTTCCTCTTGGCGTGAATGGAAAATAAAAAGTTAGGGGATTTCCCCCTTGATTTTGAAGGAAAATCCCTGCTTTCCTGGAAATGGGGCCACTTTGGAGAAACAGCTGCTGTCTTCAGCCAAAAGAAATCCCCATATTCTTTGGGTTTTTTTTCCCCTATACACACAGATCTTTCCTGCTTTCACTCTTTGAGGCAGATCTCTGCCTGTGATCCCACCTCGAGAACGCCTCGCCTGCGCTCAGGGAAGATAAGAGCCGTGTTCCCAAGCAGAAAACCTCCACGCTCCAGGGGAAACACTGTCTCTTTGTGCCTGTCGCGCAACCCGGCAAACCTTGCCCTACTGGAAGAGGTTGAACTTGTGAATATTCCCACTGAAAGCTCCTTTCTGTGGGAAGCCAGCCGCCCACCGGGACAACAAACGGGCACATTGTGGGAGCGCAGGGCTGCTGGCCACCGCGGATGCAACGCTTGCTGTCGTGCTGCTCTGTTATCGCTGCCAAAGTCATTTCGCTTCCCTGAACCAAGCCCAGGGAGTTTTGTATTTCATTTTATCCCTTCTTGCAGCCCCAGTGCTAATGAATACACGCTGGAATTTGGCTTTCTGCAAGCGGGGTGTGCTCAGACTGCAAATGTCCCCTGGCTGGGGAACACCGTTGTGAGCATCCCGTGGGGCTGCACCGCACCGGGACTGCAGTGTCGGTGCCGCTGGGACCCTGCTTGCACTGCAGCTCCTCACCGTCCTCATCCTCCTGAGGGAGGCTCAGCTGTCTGCTCCTTGCCTCATCCAGGTGCATCTTTACCCCTTCCCTACCCCTCGCTGGCTGCTGCGTTTGGGAGGTGCTGGGGCAGCTCAAGCATGTGGCGTGTGAGTGGGTTTTGGTTTGCCCATTGCAGCCAGGCTGGGGTAAGGGCTTGGGGATGGAGGCTCAGGTTTGGCCACAACTTCTCTGGCAGGGAAGCCCTGAGGGCAGCCCCAGTCCTCCGGGCTGGGGACCCCAAAGCCCTCATTTCCAGGCTTTCCCATGCCAAGAAGGTTCTCCCACTGGATGGCAGCATTAGAGCAAAGAAACATCTCTGAGAGACCTTAAGAGAGAGGGGAGCCTTCCTCCAGAAAGGTTTTTCTCTCCAGTTATCCAGCTCCAGAGAGATTTGCACAGCTCACTTGTCTTTGCACCATTCCTGCCACTGATACTTCACTCACTGCCCTGTTTGGTGTTTTGTGATCACTCCCAGCTCCCCAAAACTGGGTGCCCTGTAACACCCTCTACCTGCTCCCCCTCGCCCTGATGGTTGTGGAACCTGTGAGGACAGAGAGGGGTGAGAGCCAGCTGGGATGCTCCCACCCATAACCAGGAGCAGAGCAGACCCAGAACTGGGCAAAGAGAAGAGATGTCAATCCTTATGGTACACCAACATCATGGCTTCTTAGGAAAGTGCATCCCTTATCACCAAAGCCGTCCCTACTCCGACCACTGTGGTGCCAAAGAGCCCAAGTCCGAGTCACAGACTCCAAAGTCTGCACATTTTTGCATGAAGAAAAGCTTTAGGGACCGTTTCTTGCACGGTGGTTACAAAAGGGGCTGCGAAACTCCTAGTGGTTAGAAAATGAAACTAATCTGACCATTTTTCCTTCCACCTAATGGTCTTAATTGCAAGTATTTCAATCCACCTTTGGGGTTCTTGAAGGTGGTGTTTGCCAGAGGCTGTGCTGGGTGGGCAGGAAGAACTGGTGCTGGGCTGCAGCCCCCTTGCAAATATAGTGCGGGGGAACTGCTCCTTTCCAAAGCCATTTAATGGTCAGAAGGTGCAAAGACGTCTCAGCTTACAAGCTCCTGGCCAGGCTGGCATCGCTGTTTGCAAGCCGGCATCCATAGATGGAAAGGGTCAAACTGCAGAGCCCGGCCTCAGGTGTGGCACGCGATTTTCCCCAGTCCGTTCTGTACTGAGCCAGTCACTCGTCCTGGGTTAAAATGCCAATTCTGGGCCACTTTGGCCTTGGGAGCGTGTTTCAGGGGTTAATTTCCTGCAGCATGCAAAGTCTGTGGCTGATTTTCCATCTGGAAGCCCCTGGATTTGGCTCCCAGGTGCTTACTGCCCCTTTTTCTGCCTAATTCAAAGCCCTCGTCCCTCCTCTTTGTCCCCCAGGCAGGACCTTGGCGCAGAAGTAGCCCCCAGCTGAGCTTGGGAAACTTGTTTGGAGGAAGGTGGTGGCATTGAGGTCCAACATCCTGGGTGGCATTTGCAAAGTCCTGAATGTCCCCACCCTGAAGCATCATAATTCAGTGTCCTGCCAGGGGTGCTGGGCACATGGGGGACCGTGGGGCAGGTTGATGGTGCTGGGGTGATGATGTCTTGCCTCAGGGAGCGTGGAACAATGGTGGAGGGGCTGAGCAGCTGGTGGGGAGCTGGGTTTGCTACTGGATTAAAAAAAAGAGGAGGAAATTGGATTTTCCAAGCAAGGCAGGGACATCAAGGACAGTTCTGCTCCTTAGCAGCACGGGGTGGGCACCTGCATGTCCTGTAGCCCCACACCTGTGCTCACGCCAGACCTTGTCCCATCTCTTCCATAAAACGAGAGAGTTTTGCAGCTCGGTGCAATCCCCTGGGGCTGGGGGTGCTGAGAGACCCCCAGTTCCACTGGCACTGCTGCGGAACACGACCCCAAACCGAGCTTTAACCCAAGGAGCTCTGTAAGATTTGCTAATCTCAAAATATTGTTGGCATTCAGAACCGTGATTTACTGCGTGTTTTGCCACAGCAAGTACTTTCCAAAAGGCCATGCTAAGTTTACACCGGAGCTGCCAGGATCAGATAACGGGTCGCTGGCAGCTCCCTCCGTTGTCTGGCCCCCCCCTCCATCCCTCCTAGTTGCCGTGCCAGGGTGCAAAAGGGCATCAGCTTCTCTCATGCCCTGCAAGGAAGAGGTGACCACAGTCATGAGAAGCAGAAAAAAGGGACTGCCAAGGGCGTTTTCGCTTGTCCGAGTGGTGGGATGGGATGGGGGTTGTGGCCTGGCTTGCAGGAAGATGTGAACTCACGGAGAGCCCCAACACTTTGCTTTGCAAGTCACGTTGGCAGGGACAGAAAATAGCCAGCCCTGGTGTCCAGCGTGGCTGTGTTCACCTCCCCAAGGGCTTTGCAGGTTGTGAAATTTGATCAGCTTCTCACCTTCAGTGGCACTCAGGGCTGGGCAAGACCCCTGCACGTCGCTTCGCATTCCTGTGGTGTTCTACCACCCCATGGGATCCTCAAGGGCTTTACAGGTGCCCAGCAGGAATGACGCCTCTGGCTACCATTGCCTGGTGCGATCCTGGGGCACTTCCAGCCTGCGAAATGGGTGGGTTGTCTCATGGAGCTGGTGGTGGGTACAATACCTCCATCTGTCTTGCTGTTCGCTGGAGAAGTCTTCCTTCACCCTACGGGCCAACACGTGGGAGACACGCGACACCTCTCTCTCTCCCCGTTGTTGCCAGTTCCCTTGGGATCTTTGCCACCTCCTAACACCCAGGAGATCACATGCACTCATGGCAAAGCCACTGCCAGTCTCAGCCTTGACTCTCCTTGGTCATAGTAGGCTGGAGGTGGTGGCCTTCCCTGGCAAAAATACGAGTGTCCTTCCCGTGTTGACATGCACAGGGACAAGGAGGAGGACAGGGCATCCTTTTCCATGACTCTTTCCTTGCAGGAGATTGGGTCAGCAGATCAAAACCCATTTGCTCTCTGAAGCCCATGTCCTTGACCAGCTGCCCTGGAGCTGCTTTGGAGTGATGCTTCTCCAGGGAAGGCACAGGGCTGTCACACTGTGCTGTGTTGGGACAGCCAGAACGGGGCAGGGCAGCGAGAAGCGGCTCGGTGCCCCGGCCATGGCATCAGTCGCCTTGTGACGGGTCGAGCCTCTGCATCCAAGGCAGGACTGGGTCAAATCTGGCTGTGGGGACACAACGGACACTAAGAACCAGGCATGAAAGAAACAGCATCTTCCCAAAGCCTGGAACAGTATCTTGAGGGTTTCAGAGAGAGCTGGGCTGAGGACTGCCTGATTAAATGTCCCCATGTTGCTCCCTGGTGGCAGCAGGGAAGGGTGCAGCTGGGCCATGGTTGGACAGCCCCAAACTGGTTTGTATTCCCAGTTTGCTGGGTCCTGGAGGGAGTCACTGGGATTTGGGGATGGTCCAAGCCTCCCCTGATGCAGTGAATTTCCAGGGAGGGAAGCACAGCAGGGATGCTCCCAAACAAAGGTGCCTGCGTTAGAGAGGGACATGGGTTGGGTCATGACACCCCCTTAAGGGAGAAGATCTCTCTTGCTTCAGAGCACCCTGGGAAGGGACAGCCCTCCCCGAACCCCTCAGGTGTGGCAGAGTGTGGGAAGCCCTTACAGTGCCCACCACCACCAATCTGAACAGAACAAGAACAAGAGGAAATGAACAGAAGGAACAGAACAAGAGGAAATGGCCTCAAGTTGTACCTGGGTCGGTTTAGGTTGGATATTGGGAAAACAGTATTTACTGGAAGGGTTCTCAGGCACTGGAAGAGGTGGTGGTTGAGTCTCCAACCCTGGAAGGGTTAAAAAACCCATGTGGCTCTGGCATTTGGAGACGTGATTTAGTGGGCACGGTGGGATTGGGCTGATGGTTGGACTGGAAGATCTTAGAGGACATTTCCAAACGTAGTGATTCCACAGTTCTGTGACCTCCTTGGGTTATTGTCTGCCCCATCTGGAACATGGCTGCTCCCAGGGCCATCAGGGCAGGACGTTGTGCTGGTCCCCATCTGCTGTGCTGCTTTCAGCCAGGCAAGGGTTCGGCTGCTCCAGCTGTGGGGAGGTGGAGCACAGCTGTATCCTGCAGAGAGAGGTGAGGAGGGGTTGGAGAGTGAAGGTAGGAGAAGGGGACAGGAGAGCAGAGGACAGAGTGCAAGTGAAAGCATTTGAGGCAAGGAAAGGACAGGTGTGGGTTTGAGAAAATAAGGGAGGAGGTGGAAGGGGAATTGGAGGCACCAGTGTCCAGTGTTGGTCCTAAAGGAGGGACAGGAGAGGAGCAATGGCCTTGAGAACACTTAAGGTGGCCTTAATTCCTTGACAGAGGTAAGGGGCCCTGAGGGATGCTGAAAGTGAAGTAAGACCACAAGCGTGTGCCTGAGGTGTAGCTGGGCGATGGCACAGTGACCCTGGCAGGGTGTTCAGTGCCTTCAAGTCCTACATCAGGGCTAAACACCCTCCTGGGGACCAGCAGTTACCGGCACTGCCTGGGACTGTGGGCATGGAGATGGGCAAAGTAGGGCTCTGAGTAGCGATGTTGCCCTTGGGAAGCAAAGAGCCAACCCTTGAGCTCCCTGCTGATACATAATGATAGGGAAATTCGCCCTCAATGCCAGCGGAGCCGGGGACTGATCTGTGTCCTCCCCCTTCTCCTGCAGAGCCTCCCAGCCCCCTACTTGCTGCCACAGCTCAGGGACAGAAGCAGTCAGGCGGGTGGCTGTGTTGCCCAGGTGTGACCACCGTTTGTGCACGTCCTGGATGAAATAGCAAGGGTGGCTTGCAATGTTTTGGAAGTTTCTGAGCACGTGCCTTCTAACGCAGAAGGGAAAACCCAGGCTGCTGTTTGGAGCCTTCCCATGCCGCAGAGTGGGACCAGGCAGGGCAGGTGGTGACAGAGCCTTATTGGCGTCCCCAGCTGCTCTCCCCAACCCTCCGTAGAGGTGACCCCTGGCAGGCTGAGGACAGCAGGGATGGACTCAGCCCCTGCGGGCTCTCTGCCTGTCCTGGGCAAGTTCCTGCTGGCAGTCCCACAGGTAGGTCAGGACTGGAAAACAACCCACAAAGGCAGAGTAATGCCCTGGGTTTGACATTGCTTCTGGGCTCTGGAGGCACAGGAGGTACTGAGGCAGTGCCAAGGTACACAAGGGCTTCTGCCAGCCCATCACGTCCTGTCCTAGCTGGACCTGGGTGCAGATGATGGAGTTCCCCACGCCAATTTGGAGGGTGCTACCCACCTCACGTTGTGGCTGTGCGATGGCTGTGATCTCCTTGGCTCAGTTCCCAGTAAGGCACTGGGCAAAATCAGGGCATCCCCACATGGGTTTCTCTGTTTCTCTCCCCCTGACAGCTCAGAGGATAATTATCCCATCATAGCCCCAAATTACCACCCCCCCAGGAGGTGGTGCTGGGTGTTTGCAGCCACGGGTCCTGTGTGCATCGTGGGTTCCTGATCCCAGGGGACAGGCTGATGCTCCAGGCCCCCTCTGTGCTGCTCCGTGAGCCGGTGCTGGGGGAGCTGCTGGCGTGTGATCTCGTTGCTCATCCTGCCTGATCAGAGAATCGGAGAAACATTTAAGTTGGAAAAGACCCTGAAGATCATCAAGTTTAACCATCAACCTCACACTGTCAAGTCCACCACTAAACCGTGTCCCTAAGCAGCACATCCACATGGCTTTTAATTCCCTCCAGGGATGGGAACTCCACCACCTCCCTGGGCAGCCCCTGCCAGTGCCTGAGAACCCTTTTTACAAGAAAGACATTGAGGCCCTGGATCTCCTCTGGAGAAGGGAATGGAGCCGAGAAAGGGGCTGGAGAACGAGTCTTATGAGAAACAGCTAAAGGACCTGGGGTTGTTTAGCCTAGAAAAGAGGAGGCTGAGGGGAGACCTCATCACTGTCTATAACTGCCTGAGAGGAGGTTGTAGAAAGGTGAGTGTTCGTCTCTTCTGCCAAGTGACAGGCGACAGGAGAGAGGCAATGGCCTCGGGCTGCACCAGGGCAGATTCAGATTGGACATCAGGAAAAATGTCTTCCAGGGAGGTGGTGGAGTCCCCACCCCTGGAGGGGTTTAAAAGATGGGTGGATGAGGTGCTCAGGGATGTGGTTTTGTGGTGGACAGGTGCGGTTGGGCTTGATGATCTCGAAGGTCTTTTCCAGCCTAGTGATTCTATGATTCAATGTTTTGATGATTTAATTAATCAAACTGTAGCAATACCGAGTGCTGGTGGGGCTGATGTGCAACTACACAACAGGGATAACTCTGGAGTGTGCAGCTGGGCTGCATGAACTGCATTTCTCTGCCCAGCAAGGGATTCCCAGTGGGACCTCAGAGATACCCTGAATCACACCAACAATATCTCTTCATTGTCTGGATGGGTTTTCTAGACCAGAGAAGGACATTTTAAAGCAATATTTTCTTCAAACTCCTATCCCAGGGTGGCACTGCAACGAGCAATACCCCAGGGGGCTTTGGGAGAGGGGTGAAACCCACGTCCCGGCTCGGCCCCAGGAGCCCCTGCCTGCAGTCATGGCTTTGGGGTGAAGTAAGCGTCCGCTTGCGTGCGACACAGAGTGGAAAGCTTGTCTCCATCCCAGCCCACCTGCTGCCTGCCCCAGCTGCTTGACTCAGTGTGCTGTGAATATCACGGTGACACGGAGGCTGGAAATGCTGCTGGGAGCCGGCGAGATGTGACGTGGCGGGCAGGGTGCTGAGCAGACCTGAGCCTCAACCCTGCTGACATTTGTAGTGGGGCGCTCTGTTTTTTCCATATGACCTCCCTGGTTTTCTGGAGAACTGACTTAACCCCACCTGGGGAGGGGACAGGCGGAGGCAGGAGTAGTGTAAGGAGCTGAAAGGAGGAGACAGCCCCACACAGGACTCATTTCCAGCTGCTTCTATAACTGCAGCAATGTCCTCCCTGAGAGGTGTCTGGGCATCTCCTTTCTGCTCAAGTCCAGGGGGTGCTGAGTGTTTTTCCAGCCTTTTGTGGTGTCTCCCATGGACTCACAGCCCATGCAACATGTACATGGCTGGATGTGTCTGTAGGGTGGTGGGGATGGCCCCTGTTCTCTCCCACTGGATGGCTTTGAATAAATCCCCCTGGGGGGGTTGACAGTGGGGACCCTGTCAGTCCTGGGTGTCCCTTTCCCCACCTTGATACAGGCTATGGGTGACAGATCCCTTTTGGCACTCATGATACCACTCCTCGGAGCCTGGCTCCATTCTCTGCTCCAGTGAAGCATATGGCTTGTGCCAAGGACCTCATGATGCCATGCTGTGATGCCTCACGATGCCAATCAGTGGTGGCCCAGGTAACCGTGTGTGACACCTGCACTGCTGCTTTCACAGTCCTTCTGGGGCACATAGAGCCCACCTGGGCTCTCCAGAGGTGTCCATGAGGACACAGAATCACAGAATCACAGAATCACAAGGTTGGAAAGGACCCATTGGATCATTGAGTCCAACCATTCCTAACACTCCCTAAACCATGTCCCTCAGCACTTCATCCACCCGTTCCTTAAACACCTCCAGGGAAGGCGACTCCACCCCCTCCCTGGGCAGCTGTTCCAGTGCCCGATGACTCTTTCTGTGAAGAATTTTTTTCTGATATCCAACCTGAACTTCCCCTGACGGAGCTTCAGACCATTCCCCCTTGTCCTGTCCCCTGTCACTGGGGAGAAGAGCCCAGCTCCCTCCTCTCCACAACCTCCTTTCGGGCAGTTGTAGAGAGCAATAAGGTCTCCCCTCAGCCTCCTCTTCTCAAGGCTCTCTCAGCCGCTCCTCGTCAGTCTTGTTCTCCAGCCCCTCACCAGCTTCATTGCTCTTCTCTGGACACACTCCAGAGCCTCAACATCCTTCTTGTGGTGAGGGGCCCAGAACTGAACACAGTACTCGAGATGCGGTCTCACCAGTGCCGAGTACAGAGGGAGAATCCCCTCCCTGGATCTGCTGGTGACCCCATTTCTGATCCAAGCCAAGATTCCATTGGCCTTCTTGGCCACCTGGGCCACCGCTGGCTCATGTTCAGACAGAGGCAAAAGGAAATGAGCATGGAGGATGTTATGACTTCAACCCTTTCCACCTGGATGACACAAGGCCTGTCATTTACTCTGGGCCTTTGGCATCTCCACTTTGCTTTATGATGTGCAAGTGGGAAGGTCTCGCCACCTCCTGTCTAATCCTGGAGTCCCGTTTAGGGGCTGGTCCTAATCTCCAAAAGCCTCCAGGATTTCCCCCAGCTGTCAGAGGCATCTTCTGTATTCAGGAATACTGCACCAACACATCAGCTGTTGGGATGGGGAACAGAGCTGCCGAAACTTTTCCCCGTCCCACCTGGTGGGTCCTCAATGCTGTGATTTCCTAAACTGGCAAATCTGAGTGAATGGGTAGACCTGACGCTTTTGGGGTACAACCAGATTTATCTCTTTGCCATGGTATCCCATCAATAAATCCACTTGAAAGATGACCGTGCGGCATCTTTGAGGGACTTGAATTACAGTGGCCTGAGGAAGATCTGACCCTTTAAGGAAGAAATGACACTCTTGTTGGACCTATATTATACTTTGAAGAAAAGTAAAGCAACATAACTGGCACAGTGGGCTGGAAATATGGGTCAACCCCAATTTATAACATGTATCTGCTTCCTGGTGAGGAGAGATCTTTTCTCACTGGAAAGCATGAGTACTCTGTATTTCAGCTATATCCTGTGGAGTTTCAGGCAAAAATGTGTTGATAGTTAAATTATCACTGAAATTTTAATGTTCAACCCTCCCAGTTGCCTGCAGGAACAACCAGCACAGCCCACTCAATGTGCTTTTATTTTCCATGCTGAGGAGGAAGAGCTGCACTGGTCGGCATTTCCTTTTTTTTCTGGTGCCAGGTGTATTCCAGGTCCCTAAAGTCAGGGACTGAGGTCCCTCACTCCAGTCCTTGTTGGTGAGATGATTCCATGGATGCAATTTCTCCCTTCATGCTTTGCAAGTGAAGCTATTGCAGTGGGTAACGAAACCTTTGGCTCTCGAGTCTGGTCCCTACAGAAAACCTTTTGACTTTGGACTTTTGCAGCCCACCACGATGCCTCTGTCACCTGTAATAGGGAGCGTAGTGTTTCCATGCTTGAGTTTGCTCGACATACTGAGGTCTTGCAGGCAACGTGTGAATAAACGAGATGCCAATATACTACAGTAACGCGGCCCAGATAAGTCTGAGTGATAAACCACGTTGATTCATTTCTCTTAACCTATGAGTCATCCATGAGTCAACAGAGCAAAAGGCATCTAAACATCATTCAGCACAGTTGAAAAACTCAAGTTTTGATCAAATCAGGAACTTCAGGCAAAATAATTGCCTTGATATTCTTTTCCTGGGGAAAGTAATTTCCAACCGCACTCACCCGAATTGAAATAGGAGAGAAATCTGAGAGCTCATTTCCTTATGAGCTCGGGTTTGGATATTGATTTATTTTTTTTTCCAAGCTCTTTAAATTGCTTGGCTTAACGCAAAATCAAAAGAAACCCACTTTTTTGCAGAGTGTTTTGGCTTAGATTAGACATCATGAGTGCCTTTGTGAAAGACTTTGGAAGACTTCTGAGCAGAGCTGATGGTTGTGGGAGTCTGGAGGTGGCCACAAGTGAGCTGATAGAAGAAGACATCAAGGCTTGGTCTGTGTGAATGCTGGGCAGTCAAGGAGGTGCCAAGAACATCAGACAGGATGAAGTCCCTGTAGGCCAAGGTATGGAGGAACCAGTTTGTCTAATCTTCCCCTCTGGGTGCCAAAGATTCATGAAGGAGCCAAAGGTTGCTGGAGAAGGACAGATGGACAATCTCCTCCAGCCCTACTTTGCTGTGCTGGGGAGCGGGGCTGTAGAAGGCTTTGCTAGAGCAGCTGCAGAAAAGTTTCTGGTTCATGACCCACTTGGCAAGTTTGAGCCACTCTGAGCTGCTCTGGTGGCCAGCGGGAACAGCCAGCACCCATCCATGGCTTGCAGGCAGCAAAAACGGCTGGGAGCCCCATGTCACCCTCTCTTGCCTCAGGGATCTCATCCCTCAGGCATCCCAAAGGTATTTTGGGGAAGGAGGAGACTTTCTTGATCATATTCCTCCTCACTGGTGAAAGTAATCGAGGAATATCTGCGTTATCACATAGCTTTGGAGGAAACATGCCTTCCCTGCGATACTGATACTATCTCTTGGTGTCCTGTCTTCGTCCTGCTGCCAAACGCTGTTTCTGAAATAACCAAGGGGAAAAAAATATCTCTCCCTGGAGTCAGAGGGTTGTTCTGCTAGGCTGCAGCCTCTAGGCAGGATCGGAGACCATGGGGAACCAGGTTTGCACTCGTGTTACCTGATCCTCAGGTGACTTGAAAAGCTGGTGGCTGTGATGAACTTTCTCAGCTTACAGGAGGAACTGGGCTAGCAGGAAGTGTGGGGTCTCCTTTGTGCTCTTCCTAGGGGCTGGCAGTTGTCCTCTCCATGTCCTGATGTCTATGAGGAGCATCGTGTGCACAGGTCCTTGGGGTGATGTCTCCCTGCAACAATCAGTACTCGCCTGTTGCTGTCTTGAGACAGCAGGTGAGCCTGGTGTCTGGCCAAACCCGGCACCCCTGTGACACTCCAATGAGCTAAAGAGGCAGCATTGCTGCCCTGACCTCCTTCCTCCATCCCACCCAGTCCATGGGTCCTGCTCCAGCTGGGATGGAACCTTCAGAGCCCCGTGGCTCTTTTTTTTCGGATATCTCCATCCCTTCAAAGACCAGCCTAGCTAATGGGGTTTTGTTCTTTCTTCTCTCCCTCCCCTTCTTGGGTGAGCAGTGCACCCTCCACCTGGAAAACCACCCCTTTGTCAACAAGACTCAGATCATCTGGCCCTGTCAGAGGACATAGCTTCATGCTCCGCCTGCCTCAGAGGTGTCCCTTGGCCCTGATGTCCATATTTGAGGTGTTTTCTTGGGACCTTTGAACCAAAGCCCAGGTGATTTGGACATGCTTATGTCCTCTGTAGGAGCATCCTTGGAGGCAGGCAAATACCTGGGGAACAGGAGAAAACACTGTCAAGTGGGAGGGAGCTGGTGGCTTGGAGGGTCATCTAAGGAGGAGGATTGGGGTGGGGCAGTCTGGTGTTGATGGGGGCTAGGGGAAGGCATGGGGGTACAGGCTCTATGAGGAGGCTGGAGGAGGACCTGGGGGGACGGTGTATGGCTTGAGGAGGTGGCAGTGGGAGGCTGAGAAGCCCTTCGCTGTAGGGGTGTTGGTGCTGGGAGAAGAAGCCACGTCCCCAAAGAAAGGTGACCTGGTCCTGGCCTGCCTGGTCCTGTGTGAGCCCGGGGGGGGGCTGGTGGGGGAGCCCTGACCGAATGCTGCAGCCCCATAGGAGAGGGTAGGGGCGTGCTGCTGAATGTGCAGGTCCCCGCGGCTATTCCTGGCAGCCCCTGCCTGCGCAGGCAGATTGGTTTGCAGGGAGGTGACAAGTGCCAGATGAAGCCTATAAAAATCTCCCAACCCCTGTTCTGGCTCAGTGACCTGGTTCCCTCCTCCCAGCACAGCCGTCCCGAAGCAGAGCTCGTTCATCCAGAGTGGAGACGTCTGATCCAGAGCAGGGACCCCAGCTTCGGAGACAAGATTGCAGATCAGGAGGAGAGACCTTTGGTCTAGAGCAGAGACTCCAAAGCATCCTCTTCCTCACCCCCCAGTCTTTGCAGCGATGACTGGCAAAGCAGCACCTCCAGCCACAAGCCCAGCTCCAGCGGCTCCACAGAAAAAGCCGACGCCAACCCCGAAGGAAGAACCAGCACCAGCTCCAGCGCCAACCCCGAAGGAAGAACCAGCACAAGAACCGGCACCAGCTCCAGCTCCAGCCGCTGAAGAGCCCCCAGCCCCAGAGCATCCCCCTGCTGTGGAGCAGCCCCCAGCCCCTGCAGACGAGCCTGCTCCTGTCCCCACGCCAGAAGGAACTCCAGCCCCGGAGGAAGGTGTCCCAGCACCTCCAGCTGAACCCCAAGCCCCAGCTCCTGAACCTAAGCCTGAGAAACCAAAGGCAGGTGAGGATGGGACTGGACACTGAAGAGGGGAGATACACAAGGCTGGGAGGAGGCACGTGAGGGTGCTGGAGGGAAGGGACAGAGGGATGAAGTCACAAAGGATATTTTTGCAGGGAATAAGGGTGGGAGATTGGGAGGATGAGGGGCCTGAAGGCCAACATGGAGGTTGGGTAATTGTCCTTCAGCAGCCCCAGTACTTGAGAGCCTACCCTCACCACTGTGGGTTTGTTACAGAGCCACCCAGCTCCCCCTTGTCTTTGTCCGTGGAAGAAGTAAGCGAAAACTCAGTTACGCTGACCTGGAAAGCGCCGGAGCAGACAGGCCGGTCGGGCCTGGATGGATACATGGTGGAGATCTGCAAAGATGGAAGTAGGCTTGGGCTTTCCTGCCTTATAAGCATGGAGTGCTGGTGTGTTGCTGCAGAGACACGGGGCAGAGCTGGGCAGAACCTGGCAGCATATTTCCCAGGGCATCATTTCTCTTTCTGTGCTCAAATGGGTTCATTTTAAATGGTCATTTTTTTTCCATGGTGGAGAGGTTCTTTCCATTGGCTTCAGATAGTAGTGATGTCTTTAGTCGGGGGTTAGACAGGGTTCAATGTCGCTGTCATGTCCAGCTAGAGGGTGGAAGAGACGTTAGCATACTGAAAATGGTCTCTGATGAACTCCCGCTCTGCAGAGATGTGGTGGTGGGATGGTGATTCAAGACCTCAAGAGGAAGAAGATGCAGTTTTCCCATGTTTGCTCAAAATGAAATACAGAAGGAATGGGGATAAAATGGGAGGATGGAGAGGAGACCCTGGGCAGCATGAGGGGCTGGCATGCATCAGCAGGCAAGCCCTGCGCAAGTGAGATGGGGCACGAGATGCCTGCAGGAGGATGGCTGTAGTGGATAGAGGAGGGCTAGTGGGCGGCAACAGTTATCTCTGGTTCTCCAGTTGCTTTGCTGGTTTGTGGACCGGGGTAGGTGGATAAGACTTGTGTTTTGGGTGCTTTCTTGAAGCTCTGCTTGGCTTTGGTGTGAATGTGAATGACCTGTGTGGATGGGGGATCTGCAAGGGGAGGCTGGGGCTGGTGGACTGAGTGCTGCCTGAGGCTGGAGTGGTTTGGGAGACCCAGGTGATCCATGGCCCTTGGGGAACTTGATCTACTACGACTCTTGGCTGTTCAGCTTGTGGCAGGCACGATCAGCACATGCTTGGCTTTCATCATGGGAGGTTTTCATTATTGGGCTGGGGATTGGGGAGGTAACAACAGCTGGGTGGGATGCATGAGGAGGCCCTTGCGTGGGACAGAGAAAGATGAAGCCGTTCCTGGAGCGTGCTGGCCGACAGCCACCCAAAGGTCACAGTTTTGGATGCTCTCCTAGCTTGCTTTGAGCTTGGTTGTGTAACAGGTCAGCTCTACTCATTCAATGATAATCACATGGGCTCTATGATTATTCTGTTTTGGCTGCTGCAAGACCCTGATTGGCTAAAACATGATGAGATTTGAGTGAGGGCTGGTTGAGTAATGCCACTGGTGAAGGGAAAGAGGAGCTGGTGGGATTTGGCTGGTCTGATGGTACTGACAGGAAAGACTTCTTGGTTTGGAGGTGCACATATTGGCTTAACAAACCCTGGGACATGTGGATAGCTCTAGTTGTCTGCCTGGGACACTCAGCCCACCAGTGACTGGACCAGTCTGTTTTCTAACTGACAAATCTCTTAAGAGATTTGGCACATTGCAAGACTGATCTTGGAGACCTTCTATATCTTGGCTGTGGGGTGAGTTTGGCATGCACCTTCCAAGCAGGAAGAGCAGTTGAAGAGATCTGTCTGGCTGGTGGCAGGTGATGAGCAGACCTTGCTCCATGTGGAGGATGTACTGGGGAACATATTGAGCCCTGAGTTGTCCTGGGGCAGCAAGAGGAGCAGACTGGCTGGTAGGGTGGTCAAAGGATCTTAACTACTTCCAGAAATGCATCTGGAATGTCAGCAGGGACCATATTTGCTGACTTCATGTCTTGTCTTGCTTGCAAATAGCCTCCTGCTTAACAATTGACCTTCTGTCATCGTTTTGTAACCCCACTCCTTGGCAGTGTGCGGTGCCCAGCCTTCCCTCTAAGATACCTTTTGGGACTGGTGCCCCAAGTCATGCAGCCTTCGCAAAGAAGAGGTTCTTTGCCTCTGAGTTTCACCCTCAGATCCTGCTGTTTGTGGGGTGTGGCTGCCTGTCCATCGCACACCTGAAGTGCTCTGTTGGGTTCTTTGTAGGTACAGACTGGACCGGTGTGAACGAGGAGCCTTTTCTTTCCACACGATACACAATCCAAGACCTCAGCTCCGGTGACAAGATCCATGTACGGGTGAAGGCTGTCAGCGCCAGTGGTGCCAGTGTCCCAGCTACTTTGGAGCAGCCTGTCCTCATCAGAGAGATTCTCCGTAAGTTCTGCTCCCGCCGCGCATATTCCCATGTGCTTTGTCAGCAGCTCAAAGCAATCAGTCCATCTCTGCAGTCTGAGCAGCCTTTGCCCTCTCAAACACGACAGTCCAGCTTTTGACTGAGATGTTTTTCTCAATAACTGAGTTCAGTTCCCCTAGGGTGGGATGGAGAAGCTTCCTGACCTCAAGACACTGATCTTGCAGATGGTGAAGCTTTAATGGTGAAGGACTCAAAATGCAGAATAGCTGAGAGAGTTGGGGTTGTTCAGCCTGGAGAAGAGACAACTCTGGGGAGACCTTAGACCAGCTTCTAGTACTGGAAGAGGCTCCAGGAAAGCTGTGGATTGCAGGGACAGGGCAAGGGGAACAGTTTTCAGCCGAAAGAGGTGAGACTGAGGTGACATCTTGGGAGGAAATGTATTCCTGTAAGGGTGGGGAGGCCCTGGCCCAGGTTGCCCAGAGCAGTGGTGGCTGCCCCATCCCTGGAGGGGTTCCAGGCCAGGTTGGATGGGGCTTGGAGCCCGTGATCCACTGGGAGGTGTCCCTGCCCATGACCAGTGGAACTGGATGGGCTTTGAGGTCCCTTCCAATGAAACCCATTCCATAATTCTCTGATCATACGATTTTCCCATTTCGTTGCAAAAGCTCAGAAACAGTCTCACTGTCAGCATGTCTCTTTGGCCATGCGTCCATCTCTAATATGCCATCACACGCATGTTGGCCGGCTTTGTTTATTTAACCAAGGGAAGTCAGGAGCTGGTGTCTGGAGCATGGGAACTTTAATCATGCTGAACTCGCTAATGAAGGACTTGCTCTCATTCTTAGCAAGACTCGCATTCTTCCCGGGGTGCTACAAGTGTGCTGGGCTGATGGACGGTAGCAAGGCTGGTTTCCACTTATCAAACAGTGAATATAGATTTATTTACCCTTTACAAGGAATTATTAATGCACAAAGTTTTCTATTACTCAAAGAACATCTCAGATGTTTCAGCTACTTAAAAATGGTAATAACAATAAAGTTGTTCCAGAAACCATCACCTTTTATAGAAAAAGGCTTGGAGAAGGCTGTCAGCATCTGGAAAGGGTCCTGCAGGGTCTGTCCTCTCAGCCTGCTTGGAGGAAGTGGTTGGTGTCTGCTGTCATGGTCACCTCCAGCTCTCAAAGGCATCCCACCATGCCTGTGGAACTGGGGAAACTGGGGCAAGAGGTACTGGCATAAGATGCCAAATACACAGCTCATATTTCCCATTTCTAGTGTCACCCACCACCACCAGTTCAACCCCCCTGTCCAAGCCACCTGAGCTTTGTCCTCGCTATGGGTACTGGCTGAGGAATGTAAAACCCCCATTTTTGGATGTCTTTTTTGGAAGACCCCAAAAAACTTGCTCTTGCTCCACACTAGTGGGTTTTTTCCCCTTCTCTCTTTTATTTTTGCCAACTGAAAGTGTTCATCAGCAACAGGTTGGGTGGCTGTTAGGCACCCTGATCCAGTGGGAGGTGTCCCTGACCATGGCAGGGAGTTGGAACTGAATGATCCTTGAGATCCCTTCAACCCAAACCATTCTATGGTTCTGTGATCCCTCTGCCCACCCCAGAGGTGCTGTTTTGTGTTGGGTGAACGAATCTGCTTCTCTCTGCCCTATCTGTTACCTCTGGTCTTCACAATTCATTCGGGACCTCATTTTATACCTCTAAGCAGTTCATTTATAGCATCACAAAGGATTTTAAATAGCAGCAGTACAGACAGCAGAGAGTTTAAGAACAGGTGGGACGAGTGGGTTTGAGAAGTGGAGAGAGACCAGGAGAAGCCAGTTGAAGGTTTGATGTGGGAGTTGCATTTTTTTTTAGGGAGCTGGGGCAGAAAAAATGCCTTCCCACCCATGGCAGAGTGTCACCTGGGCCACCAGCCTCGGCCAGTCCTCTCCAGCTGAGAAAGGCAGGTGTTTGCTGGGGAAAACACCCATGAATTAACATTCCTCCATGGAGGTCAGGTTTCTCTGCCCTGCTGAGACTGATGAGCCCAAGTGGCAGGATCGATGTGTAGATCCCTGACTGAATAGCAGCATGAGCAGAGCAGAGACCATCTCAGCTGTTGGCGGGGCCACCTTGGACCGCCGAGCATCTCCCTGCCCTCCCCAGCCCACCGCCGGCATTTCATGCTCACAGCTGTTTCGCTGTCGCAAAGTCGTGCTTTAATTCTGGCCGTGCCCCCTCCCCAGCACTAAGCTCCAGCACGTTTAATCCAAGCAGAGACACACAGATCTTTTATGAGGGGCTCACGTAAACCCAATGCCTCTCCAGAAGGATCGACGAGTGGCACCAAGCCGGTAGGGTTACACAGCTGCTATTTTCACCCCGGGAAGGAGACACACGCTCCATCAGCATTCTCCAGTGGTTTTTTTGCTTATCTTTGTTATGTTCCCTTGGGGACGTTAGCCTTCGTTTTAAGCCTGGGGCTTTCACAGCTCTGCTGTGAGTAACGATGCACCACCTTGGTCTCCCAATGGCCTTGAGCGCACAGTGGAGGCGGAGGTTTGGTGAGTCTTGTTCTTGCTGGAAGGTGGGCTCTGTGCCTCTGGAAATTCTGCTTTCTGAGCTGAGGGAGAAATATTTCCAAACTGGGAGATGCTGTACTCTGCCTTGCTACCATGTAGGCTGTGCTGGTGGTCTCCAAGGCCTGGTTATAATGAAGAGGGGGAATGGTCCGTGCTGTTGGATTGGTGATCTGGTATCTCACGGATGGATATAACTTTGGGGTGCAGGCAATGGGGTGGGCTAGACACGTCCCTGCAGGGACGCAAGCACTGTCCAGGAAATGAGAGGGAAGAGGTGACTGTGATCTTGGGTGGGTGTTTTGATGGCCAAGCAGGGGGATGTGTGGGGTGGGTCAGACAATTTGCAGCTGTGATTTCCTTGGCTCCATGGTATGACTTTCTGGTCTGTAGAGCTCCCGAGGATCCGCATGCCACGTCACCTGAGGCAGACTTATGTCAGGCATGTTGGGGATGCCGTGAATGTGATGATCCCTTTCCAGGTAGGTGGGATATTTGGGATTTATTTCCCCAGCCCCAGGTTAGCTTTTGCAATGACTTCTTTAGCCACCATGACACGCCTGGGGCCAACCGTGAGCTGCCTTTTCCTGGTCCCTATGTCTCATGGGTGAAGGATGGGAGATGGTGTGGGAACCTCTCTCCCATTCCTGCCTAGCTCCCATTTTTCCCCTGTTGTCTTTATTGATGGTGTTGGCAATGAGACAACCTCAAACACACTAGGGCATGGGCCAGCTATTGCTGCTGTCTCAGCCTGTGAGCCCCATTCAGCTCATGCTCCTGGCTGAGCCTGGGAGGGATCTGGGCTGTTACCACAGGCACCACAGCACAACAGTGGGGATCCCCAAACGGCTTTTGAAGCAGGAAAGCCCCAAGACTGTGTGATGGGTGGAGTGATGCTAGCACTGGTGGGGCAAGCTGGAGGCCCTCTCCTCAGCTGATCTATTGCATGCAGTCTGCAGCATCAGCAAAGTATCTCCACCACTGTGTCTGGTGTGGAAAAAAACCCAGACCTGGCACATGCTGCTCAAGCAGGGGTAAGCAAGAGGCAGAAAGCTGCCCCTGAGAGGAGGCACACGTCCATGCTGTCTTGTAGGCAGTTGGGAGCCTGTGGTGGCCATGGTCCGGGCATGACTTGGGCTTGGATGCTAAATTCAGGTCCCTCCTGCAACAGGAGCACAGGTCTGCCTGCAATGCCCTGAGCAAGTAAAGCCGGGGTTGCTCTATGAGAACTTCAGGGGAGCAGCAGCATCACTGGAGCCTGGTGGCTTCCTGTCAGTGACGCTGGAAGGGATCGGCTGTGGTCTCTTCTGTGGAGACTGCTGGATGAGAGGCCATATCCAGGTCACTGCTGCCTGGACAAAGTGGGGTGGCTTTGCCCACCCATCCTTCTCAGCAGGACTCATTGGGACTGTGCACTTGAGTGGCTCCTAACCTGCCTGTGGGGGTTGCTCCAGGGAAAGCCGAAGCCTGAGGTGATCTGGACCAAGGGAAACCAGCCTCTGGATACCAGCCGCATCAACATCCGCAACACGGAGAAGGACACCATCTTCTACATCCGTCAGGCCCAGCGCAGTGACTCGGGCAACTACGAGCTCACTGTGCGGATCAATGGAGCAGAGGACAAGGCTACCCTGGACATCCGAGTAATTGGTAAGGCTGGGGATGAGACCTGTAGTTTTGCTCTGGGGGTCATTTCTGCCCCTTGGTTGGGGTTAGCTCTTGTTCTCGGTGGGATGGTACAGCACCAGCAACAAGACAAGGGACTCCGGAGACCCTATTCCAGTGGGATTTTCTCCAGGATTACAGAGGTGAACTCCTCTAGTCAGGGATGCAGGTTTTCTACCAGCACGTGCCCGTCACAGCTTCTCATCTTGTGTGCTGCAATGAGGTGGGAAGAGATTAGAATTGAGGTGCAAGAGATTGTGAAGGCACAGAATCTGAGGGGAACAAATAAGGATGCCACCCTGTGAGGGTTTGTATTTGCAGAGCCTCCTGGACCGCCACAGAACCTGAAGTTGGTGGACGCGTGGGGCTTTAATGTGGCCCTGGAGTGGACTCCCCCAGTGGACAATGGGAACTCTGAGATCAAGGGCTACGTGGTGCAGAAATCAGACAAGAAGAGTGGGGTGAGTATGGGCACTCCTGGGCTCCCTGTGCCCCGGTGCTGGGAATGCCCTGATGGGCCAAGGCGAGCTGCACACTCCTGTCTCCCCCTACACCTTCTCCATTCTTTGATCAACCTGCCTTTCCTCACACTCTCTATTTTTCCTCCCAGAAATGGTTCACGGCACTGGAGCGCTGCACCCGCACCAGCTGCACCATCTCCGACCTCATCATTGGCAACACCTACACATTCCGTGTGTTCGCAGAAAATGCCTGCGGGCTGAGCGAGAAAGCAGCCGTCACCTCCGGAGTGGCCCACATCGAGAAGACAAGTGAGGACGAGGCCCTGGCTAAGGGGTTGGGGGTGGTGGTGGACAAGAGGGATCCTATCACTAATGGCTTTAAATTGGAGGGGAAGATTTAGATTAGGCATTAGGAAGAAATTCCTCACGATGAGGGTGGGGAGGCCTTGGCCCGGGTTGCCGAGGGAAATTGTGGATGCCCCATCCCTAGAAATGTTCAAGGACAGGTTGGATGGGGCTTGAGCAGCCTGGTCTGGTGGGAGGTGTCCCATGGCACAGGGGTGGAACTGGATGACCTTTGAGGTCCCTTCCAACCCCAACCATTCCATGATTCTACGATTCTATCCCAATTGAAGCTAGCGGGGCTTCCTCAGTGTTATGGTGATGCTGCTTGGCTGGTCTCCAGGATGAACCCTGCAGGGTTGAAGCCACACATCCCCAGGGCAGAGGTCCAGATGTCCCCTGCCTTCCTGCTACACCTCCTTTCTTCTTTGGGTAAAGCTTGTGCCATGGTCAGTGTCCTGGGAGGGAACAAGACATGGTCATCGCTGGGGTGAGGTTGAAGCAGGGGCCAGGAGGGAGAGGAACAGCCCCAGCTTCGGCTCTGCAGCAGAGGAAGAGACTCCTGCTGTGGTCTGTCTCAGGGCCAAATCTTTAATCCATCATCCCTTAGCCCCGCTACCCATCCATTTCCACCCTGCTCCGTGGTAGCACACAGTGAGCTGGGGTTCCTGGCACCTGCAGAGCTTACCTCCAGCTCCTACTTCTGAGTTTTGGGGATGGACAAGGAGATCCGGAGAGGTGCCGGGCCTGGATCTGACACGCTGCTCATAGCGTGCATCACAGGATGGGTTTGCAGACTGGCATCTCCTCTGTCCCTTGCAGGGACTATACGCACTGACGTGACATGGTTGGATGAGAAGGGATTTGCAGACAGGGATGTTCTGACCTGAAGGCCAAGTCCTTGAGTCAAACTAGATGCTGTCTGGCTTAATTTGTGAGGGAGCAGAGTATTTTGGGGTACCTTAGGCCGAGTTCCCCTAACCACGTGCCAATCAGCTCAGGAACCTGAGCTCTGCTTCAACCTAGAATTAATTATTTTCTTAGAAACTGCTTACCAGCCAGAGAAGATCCCCCAGCGGGACATGATGGAGCCTCCAAAATTTACCCAGCCCCTGACAGACCGAACCACCACCCGGGGTTACAGCACACATCTTTTCTGCTGCGTCCGGGGCTTCCCCCAGGTCAGTGGTTCCATGGACAGCATCACTTCCACTTGTGGGCAGCCAGCTGTGGGCAGTAAGAAGGGAGAGGACAAGAGGAAAAGGCTTCAAGTTGCACCAGAGGAGGTTTACATTAGACATCAAGAAAAATTTCTTTACTGAAAGAGCACTGAAGCCCTGGCAGAGGCTGCGCAGGGCAGTGGTGGAGTCTCCATCCCTGAAGGGGTTAAAAAACTGTGTTGCAGTGGCACTTGGGGACACGGTTTAGTGGGCACGATGAGGTTGGGCTGATAGTTGGACTGGATGAGCTTAGATGTCTTTTCCAACTTTACTGATTCTATGATTCTATGGTTTTGTAAGGTGGGTGGAGGTGCTGGGAGACAGGGTTGGATCAGGTTATGGGGCTGCATGGGGATGGGAGACTGATCTTAATACAAGCCATGCCCTGTTTCCTTCTGCACTGGTGGAGGACACCTGGGGCAGTGATTAGGGCTCAGGAACCAGTGGTTTAGCTCTTTCATATAACTTCTGACTGTGAATCCCATCATGATCACTAGCTTCAGGCAGGGCCAAGGCAAAAGCAAAGGGAGGTGGCAGCATTTTGGGGCTGGTTAGGTTTCTTATTTCTCTCCCTGCTTTAAACAAATATATAAATCCTGCTGCCTTCTAGCCCAAAATTATCTGGATGAAAAATCAGATGGAGATAAGGGAAGACCCCAAATACATAGCAATGATTGAGCAGGGTGTCTGCTCCCTGGAAATCCGCAAACCCAGCCCTTTTGATGGGGGCATCTACACCTGCAAAGCTGTGAACCCCTTGGGGGAAGCCTCAGTAGACTGCAAACTTGATGTGAAAGGTAAGACTGGCCAAGGAGATATAGGATATATCTTTTCCTGTTCTCACTTTCACATTGTTGTGTTTTGTCCCTGTTTTGTGTCCATCCTACTGGTGGGGAAGCCTAAGGCTGCCCTGTGGAGCACAGGGTTTCTTGGGTTTATTGTCTTGAAGCATCTTGAAATCTCCTTTCCTCGTTCATGGCCAAAAAGTGGGGAGGAAACCAGAAACCACAGAGCCGGAGGCCCCGAGGTGCTGGTGGGGTCCAGGACAGTCACTTGCCTCTCACCGTGCCCACCAGCACTTGTGTCCCAAGGCACCTGTGAGCCATGCATGTGTGGTCTGTGCCGAACCCCCTCCACTTGCACATGGGTTGTTCTAATTTATGTCTAGAGATCCTGCCCAGCCTTTCCAGCTCACATTTCCCTGCCTCAGCAGAGCACCCAACCCAGCCCTGTTTGGAGGTGCCCCGCTTTTCTCCTGATGGAGATGCCTCTCTTCCCTGCTGCAGAGCTGCCGTGGCGTGCAGGAGGCCACATGCTCACCCGCACACACTCTATGCCTGTTCCTTAAGTAGCGGTGTGTCCTCAGACACGTGTTATTTACATTATTTCTCCTCCCATGGATTCCCAGCACACGCTTGCCCCGAGACACACACTGCCCTACTTCCCACGCAGGCATGGCTCCAATCCAGCAGGCACTTGGCACTCTTGGAAGGTGCAGAGCTGCTGGTGTGGCACAGGGTTGGGGCTCAGCTCTGCAGCAGCCGATGTTGGGGCTTCCAGTCCGGGCAGTGAGCACTGATCCAGCCGGCGCAGGTGACACTGCCCTGCAGGTAGGGCTCTCGCTGCAGCCGGCACAGTGGAATCAGCCAGGAGGATGAGCTTGTTGTTGCACTGGGGACACAAAGCACTTGGGTTTCTCCAGGGCTGGGTCTTGGGGACAGGATGGACGGGAGCAGGCAGTGATGGTGGTGTGGTGATGGCTTGGGGTGCGTGTGCACAGGGATGGTGAGGGCAGGTAGGTGTTGATGTGGGAATGTAAGCAGGTTGGTTATGCCCTGGCTCGCTTTTGGAAGTCAAAAGGTGACCGAGACAAGGGGAGTTCAGGGGGTTTATGTCTCTGTGCTCTCCTGCAGTGCCCCAGTGAGGACAGATCAGAGGGCGAGGCGAAGATCAAGGTAGGTCTGGGTTGGGGCTGTGGGGTGGAGGGAGGGCGGATCACTTCGTCGGGGTGGAGGGGTTGATCATCCTGGATAAGCCCTTGTCACCTGCTGGTGGAGCCCCAACACGAGTCTTCCTCAACTCAGGGCTGGAGATGCACTGGTTGGGTGGGATGCTGTGGAGCCTGAGAGAAACCTGTCCCTGTGCAAGGTGGAGGGGGGAGGCTGTAAATACGGCCAGAAGGATGAAGATCCATATGGAGTCTGCTGTACCTGGCAGATGCATGGGCAGCACAGTGGGCAGAGACCAAGTTTGGTGGCAGAGCGCCAAGACCTGGGGTGCCAGGGGTAGAGGGGCTGGGGCAGGTCTAAAGGGCTGTGAAATGGTGCTGCAGGGTGCAAAAGGAGAAATAAAGACTTCCACTTGAGTTTTGTGCAGCAGGAGAGGCTGGAAGAGCTGGGTTGGGTTTGCCTTGCATTGGAGTCATGGCTGGGCTTCTCTCTCCTCCCTGATCACTGGTCTCTCAGCAGGTGTGCTCCCACAGGACTTGGCTTGTTCCTTTACCCCAGGTGGATGCTGCAGCTGCTGGGCAGCAGCATGGCACATGGTGATGCTCCTGGCCATGGTCTCTGCTGCCTGCTGGCCTCCTCCCTCCTTGGCAGTGGTTGGAGCGGGGCTGCACCTCAGCCTGCGGTGACATGGTCCTCTCTGAATGTGTCCTGAGCTGCGACAATAAAACCCCATCTGAGGGCCTTTGGTCCTAATAAAAAAAACCCCAAACCACTCTGTTCTCCTTGTTGTGGGGTTGGCTTGGGTTGAGGGTGGTAAAGGAGAGAGAGCTGCTGGGAATGATATGGTTTCATATAACATCCCTCAAAATCGTGGATGGAGGAGATGGGTTTTGGGCTTGGAAAGAAAGGACTGGCTTTATAATTAGCCTGAAATTAGCCAGACTGGGGCTAAACCATGACAAGAACATATGATAATGACTAAACGAGAAGCAACCCAACAAGGAATAGGATGGGGGAAACTTTCCTTCTGCAGCCGGAGAACTATACTGGCTGGAGAGAAAAAAATAGCAACATCAAAACTGTGTCATGTTGATGTGTCTTCATTGAAGCCCAATTTAATTATCCATGGCAGTGATGCAACGGTCCAGCCCCTCACTGCCACCAACATCCCCTCCCCATGGTGTGAGATGATGGGGGCAGGACATGCCGATACATTATCCGGAAGGGGAGGAATCGGCCCCGTTAGGTACTAATAACTCATGTGCAGAAAGATGACTTGTTCCTCGCAGCCCTGAGACAGCTCGGGTCAGACGCTGTTTATTAACAGAGAGCCCAGACAGATCCATCAAGCTGAGCGAGCGCGTTATTAACCCGGGGTCAGCATCGCGGTGTGTCTCCTCCGCCTGCGGTGATGGCAGGGGGTCTCCTGGCCACATGCCAGCTCCGTCATGGGGACAGACTCAGATCCTGCCCTGAGAAAGGTGCAGCCTGGCAGGCTCTGGCACTGCACAAGTGGGTGCAAATCCAGCCTGGGCATCTGTAGATCTAAGCCCCTCCCACCCTTCGTACCACTGAAGAGCAAAGCCAAACCGTGCCTATGGTATCTCTCCTGCAGCCCCTCTGGTTTGTCTCCATCAGTCACCTACTCTCCATGGCCAAGTTGAACTCCGTAGGGTACTGCTCTTCCCAAGGGCTCAGCACTGGCCACAGCAGACAGTGTTTCCACCATCAGAGGGCATCGTTGGATTGTTTTTCGTCCCAGCTGATGGTCAGGCTGGGTTATTGGGGTGGTTGGTGTCAGCGATGACGTCTCTGGTGTGGAGGGCGTAGTCCGGAGAGCAGATCTTCTCCCAACACCTTGGACACTGATGGGAATGTCCTGGTCCCCTTGGTGTCCCTGGCGTCTTGGCATGTGGCTTTAGCAGGTGGGAGCCTTGAAGGAGAGGGGCTGGCGCTACGCTAACACAAGGCAGAAGCAGCATCTCCAAGACTTACGTTGCACACTGTGCCCTTTCCAGACTCTCACCGTGGTCCTGCAGGGCAAAGACTCTGTCTGTAACCCCATGGCGGATCAGCGAGGGTAACAGCATCCACTTTTAGCGAGCTTTCGCCGGGAAAGGTCTGGAGAGCATGGAGTGGAAAAATCCACTAGATGTTTATTCTGAAAGCAATCATCCACGTGCCTTTTAATTTATGAGCATCCCCGTCATCAGGTTTCTGGGCACCTTAGCAAGGATCAGACAAAGGCATCAGTTCCAGGAAAGCGGCGTCTTGCAGAAATGAGATGAAAATGGGAATCATTCCTGTGCCCTGTAAACAGCAGCCCTAACCTGAGGTGAAGCTACTGCTGTGTAAATGGACCACGGGCACGGCAAAAAGGGGGTCCTGTCTGCACCAGCCTAGATTTGCCACATCTTCAGGCACTGCTGATAAAGGATTTGGGATTCTTCACCTAGAGGACCTGAGGAGGGCTCCTCTTTCATGATGAGGCCCAAGGGAGGGATTTGCTCCTGTCCTCGCCGTTATTCTGCTCTGCTCCTGTTTTGCCAGGTGTGGTCCAAGCCAGAAGCCTGGAGATGATACATTGAGGCCCATGCAAAATGTGGAAGGGTAAGCCACTCATCTCCTCCCATCTTTCCTTCTACACTTCTTTGCTGCCCTCCTCTTTGTCTTAGAGAAATGGAGGAGGTCCCTCCAGGTGGTTGCAGCCATGGGCAAAGGGGACACCCAGCAGCCCCATTGCTTGTGCTGCATGTGCGTGACGTTGCTCTCTGTAGCCACCTAAAGAGCCACCCACAAATCTCAACCACCCAAGGCCCCTTCCTGCTCCACACCCCCTCCCAGCCCCTGCAGGAATTCGCTGCAGTGGCTTTGCCCGTCAGTGACGTCTGAGGGGCACAACCCTCCTGGGGCAGGGCAAGGGTCATAGGAAGTGTGTTTCGAATGGGAGACTGGTCAGCAGAAGATGCTGATAAGAAAAAAATCCTAATCAACTCAAATTAACTCTTTCCACCACCACTTCAGCCCTGCTGCAGAGGCGGGACTGAGCATCCATAATGACCGCAGAGCTGGGTGGTGGTGATGGCCCTTCTCCAGACACCCCATCCTCAAACAGGACCAACGAAGCACCATGTCCATAACTAAACCTTAGGCAGATCTAAAGCAGTGAGCAAATGCCTCTGTGGCAACATCAACACCAACAAGGTGACCTGTGGCTGCCCCCCACTCACCCCCAAACCTCAGGGATTTTGCTACTCAGCTGGGACAGGGGAGGCGTTAACCCACAAAGTTTGGGTCAAAAGGCTTTGGCTGCACAGGGAGAGTGGTAGGGAGCAATGTGGGAGACATGAAACGAACACCAGCTGGGAGACGCTTGCCTCTGCCTTTCACAGACGAGAGACAGGAGAAGAGAGGGAAAAATGACTCAAAGCCAAAGTAAAAGGAGAGAAGACACATGGAGGAGACCCAGCAGCCTGGGTGCAGCTGGCAGAAGTGATGGGCTCTGCCGCGCTCTGTGGGGAGACACTGAGGCAGCAAAGGGTACTCTGGGGTTTCTTTCCCTCTTTGGTAGCATTGGGGTTGGAGACTGACCCTATGCTCCATGTGGATGGTGGGTTCATCACCTTGTGAGTGCTGGCATTGCCATGGGATGCCTTTTACTGTCTCAGCTGTCCCAACCCAACTCAACTCTTCCTGGTTATGGAGGGGAAAGAAAAGGCATGAAAGCTCCCACCTTCTGAGCTGCAGAAAACTCATTGCCCTGGGCTCTCCAGGTTCTCAGCAGCTTCACTCCCACCAGGGCACTCTTTGCCCCAGCACACAGGTACCCCCATGGGTCTGTGGAATCATAGAATCACCAGGTTGGAAAGGACCCAGTGGATCATCGAGTCCAACCATTCCTAACACTCCCTTAAACCATGTCCCTAAGAACTTCATCCACCCGTTCCTTAAACACTTCCAGGGAAAGTGACTCGACCCCCTCCTTGGGCAGCTGTTCCAGTGCCCGATGACTCTTTCCATGAAGAATTTTTTTCTGATATCCAATCTGAACCTCCCCTGACGGAGCTTCAGGCCATTCTCTCTTGTCCTGTCCTCTCTCACTGGGGAGAAGAGCCCAGCTCCCTCCTCTCAACCTCCTTTCAGGCAGTTGTAGGGAGCAATGTGGTCTCCCCTCAGCCTCCTCTTCTCCAGGCTAAACAACCCCAGCTCTCTCAGCCGCTCCTCGTCAGTCTTGTTCTCCAGCCCCCTCACCAGCATCGTTGCTCTTCTCTGGACACGCTCCAGAGCCTCAACATCCTTCTTGTGGTGAGGGGCCCAGAACTGAACACAGTACTCAAGGTGCGGTCTCATCAGTGGACACGCAGGCCAGAGCATGAGGTGCCCCAGCATCAGCGACTCCTACACTACATGGAGCCAAATGTCTCCATCAATGGCAGAGGGACCTCCTGGGTGGTTTTGATCATTTTACTTTATTTGCATGAAGATAAACTGCGCCTTTGTTTGTACAATTTCTCCTTAAATACTTGGCAACCCTTTTAAAAAAAAAAACCGAAAAACAAAAACAAAGAGAAAAAAAAAAACCCAAAGGAAAGGAACAGTGCAGGCTACAATTTCAAAACAGTACAATGCTTGTGAATAAATAACCCCTCCGCGGCAGCTGGGGGACACGGCTGTTCAGGTCGCACAGGGCTGGTGAACCCAGCTCTCCTGGGTCCTCACCAGCCCTTCCCGTGGCAGCAGGACCAGGCTGGGATGGAGGACCCCGCTCTGCTCTCACAGCTCCTAAGGGCCTGGCTCATCTGTGGTGGTGCTGGCGTTTTTGTTGGTTTTGCAGCAGAAGTACTGGTTCCAGATCTGCAGGAAAGCTGTCCGGAACTTCTTGATCCTGAAGGCATAGACAATGGGGTTCATGGCTGAGTTGCCATGGGTGAGGAAGATTGCGATGTAGGTGAGGATGTGCGGCGTCTCACAGGATGGGCAGAACAAGGTGATGCAGTTGAGGACGTGCAGAGGGAGCCAGCTGAGCGCGAAGAGGAAGAGAACCAGCGCTAATGACTTGGCGATCTTCAGCTCCTTCCCATAATACTTCTGGGGGTCGTTGGAGCTGGAGGAGACCTTCTTGTTGAGTTGCTTGCGGATGAGGTTGAAGACTTCCAGGTAGATGAGCAGCATCAGCAACAGAGGAGGCAGAACCCAAACAAAGAAGTTGAAGTACACCATGTACTCCATGCTGATGACAGTCTCAAACTGGCACTTGATGACAAACTCCGAGTGGCTGGCGTTCAGCTCCTGAGTCCTCCTCATCTTGTTCAGATTGTTCCAGCCAAACATAGGAGTGAGTCCCACCAGAAAGGAGACGATCCAACAGCAAGCGATGGCCACTGCTGCCCGCCGGGGTGTCACCACGCTCTTATACCTGTGGAAGAGACAACAGCCACAGGAAAGAATTAGACACAAGCGGGACGCTCTGCCTGAGGGTTAAGACTGCTCCACACAGGGTGGCAGTGCCCATGCTGAGATGACTTGATGCTCCTCACTCCCTTCCCTGGCAGTCAGTAACAACTTGTCCTGATGTGTTAATGGATCGGTTTCTCTGCATGTGCCCTGGGGAACCTCATCCAGTCCCTCACCACCATCCTCGGCCCCAGGGATGGGCAGAGAACTCAGATATGATCCTGGAGGTCTAGGGGTTGATGTCCAGCCAGCAAGTGCATTAGCAATCTGGAGCATGCCAGTCTGTCCCTATGTGTGTGTGTGTGGGGGTTCATGTCACTCTGGCATCCCACCTTACATTTGCACCCCACACCTAGAGCAGCAGATCACCTTTTTCTCCCCCATGCACCCTGTCCCAAACAATTCGCCCTGTGCCAGGGGAGAAAATTGCCAGTAGAAGCATCCCCTGGGACCTGCTGGGCTGCAGGAAGGATCTCCTGGTGCTAATGGTCTTCTGGGGAAGCTTCAGAGCACAGCCGGCTTCGTATGCTGATGTGCTGGGCCAGTTGACAAAAACCTCTTTCCTAATGGGCAGATGCCAAGGGATGGAAGAGGAGGAGAACCGTGCCCTGGGCTCTGCTCCCTCCCTGATACCACTGGGGAGCACATCAGAGCTGGGCTCATCTCTCCAGAGCTCTCCAAGCGGGAAGTGGAACTTACTCAATCGATTTTCTTCCCCCCGGCCCTCAAAGAAGAGCTTCTCCTTGGAGGCTGAGAAGAATCACAGCCCAGTTGTTATTGCTTTCCACCAGAAGGGATTGAACAAAGAATATTTTTCTGACTGTTCACTTTGTTTTTCAGTGATGCCTGTGTTAACCCTGCCATGGGGACCACAGGGAGGTGGCTGGCACACCTGGATCTCCATCCTGATGCTCAGAGGTCCCTGCTGCATGTCTGTAGCCTTTACTGCGGTGGAAAAATGGAGCACTTTGGGGCTTCATAATACAGTCAAGGATCCAATCCCATCCCTACTCCTCCTGGAAGGTCCCTTCTCAAGACCCATCTCATGGGCAAGGTGTCAGGCTGGGACCATGGAGAGGTGAGAAGTGGAGGGGTGGGACATCCATCCCCATGAGTCCAGAGGGTCCAGAGCCACCAGTCTCCAATAGCTTTCCCAAATGAACCCCTCTGACCTAAGAATAGATTCCCAGCATTCCTGAGGCAGCCAGCTCCCATGGGAAGGAGGTGGCAAAGTGGGCTGCTGTTTCCTCCAAGGCTGGAGCTGTAGGGTGATTTATTCCTTGTTGGTAGGAGAGAGGGCAGGAGACCCTGAGAAAGATGTGGGGCAGGGAGAGCCAGGACACAGTGAGGATGAGAAGGGTGGGAGAGCACCAGCGCTGTGAGCAACTGAAGGGAAAGGTGGTGGCGGGGGCATGGGAATGGTGGGTGGCAGAGGGATACCAGAGGCCCCCGGGGGGCTGTGTGCTGGCCCATGCACCCCACATCACCGATAAGAGGTCCCCGGGGAGGGCTGATGTGCCCTTCCAGCTGTGAAACCCCACTCCCACTTCCTTGGGCTTGAGCAATTCAGGGAGGGGGGACCTAGAAATAACAGCACCACCTCCCCTGCCCTAGCTCCTTCCCTCTGCGATCCCTGCAAGCCAAGGTTGAGTCCCACCTCCCCATTCCCAGCGGATTTTAGGGACTTCACTGAATGTGCTGCAGCCCTGGGTGCTCCCTGCCCTGCAGAGATGTGCAACAGTGATCACCGGAGCTGCTGAGCAGCAGCCGCATCCCCGCAGTCCCCGAACGCCCTCCCAGGCTTGCAGCCGGCATGGGGCATGAAACTGCTCCCAGAGCACCCACCCCTTCTCCCTCTGGATTTTGGGGAGCACATTGGGCAGAGTGAGCACTGACACCCTGTAGTTAACCATGAACCAGGGATGGATCAGAAGACACCGTGTTCACTCCTGCAGCCAAGCAGAGGGCATGGGGACCAGCTGCAGGGGACCAGCCCAGACGGCCCTGGCCCCCCACAGCTCCAGAATGCTGTGTGTTGTTGCCGATGGCTATCAGAACAGCTGTGGAGGTCGCACAGACCTGGCTGCACACAAGCCTGCATAGTCCACAGCGTATAACACAAACATAGCAAAGCAACTGCCCCACGCGCTGCTGGCTGCTTCTCCACCTCCTCACTTCAGCACACGGCAGTCCCACCTCCTCACTGCACATCTGTCCTCCTCGCTGCACATCCATCCCTCCCGAATATACATCCACCCCTTGTTAATGCACATCCATCCCTCCTCACTGCACATCCATCCCTTGTTCATGCACATCCATCCCTCCTCACTGCACATCCATCCCTTGTTCATGCACATCCATCTCTCCTCTTCATGCACATCCATCCCTTGTTCGTGCACATCCATCCTTTGTTAATGCACATCCATCTCTCCTCTTCACTGCACATCCATTCCTCTCTGTCTCACACGGATGTCTCTCCCCCTCTGCACATCCATCCATCCGTCCTCCTTGCCACAAATCCATCTCTCTACCATGGCCTGCATCCATCCCTCCTTGCTGCACATCCATCTCCACCACCTCAGTGCACATCCCTTGCCTGACACCCACTACGGTTCAAGCATGAGGTCCTGGCTTTCCGTGCTCCTCGCTTCTCTTTGCACCATGAGGTTTAAGCATGGTTCCACAGAAGCAGCCAGCAGCTAAGAGCAAATCTCATCCTTGCATCCTCCTGCACGTGTGCGCCATGGCCACAGGAACCCAAAAATATACAGAAATCAGCAACATTTGGAGCCAAGGCTGTTGCTCCCTTTGCTTCTTCAAGCAACAATGTGAGGGCAGAGGCAGCTTTCCTGCAGGGAAACGTCCTCCCAGGGGCTCCCATGAACCTCACAGGGAGGATGGCAAAAGCCATAAAATGACTTTGAGTTCCCCCTCCCTCCACCCCACAGGGTCTGGCCGTGCAGCTCTCATGGGGCTCAGCTGCTCTGAAGGCTGCAAGCCTTACTTAAATGAGGGAGATCCCACCTAAGGCCCAACTCCACGGCACAAGGTACTTGGTGGGGAGCAGTTAGCAGAGGGGTCAGGGCCAAACTTTGCTGTCCCCATGTTTCTGCCTTGGTTCTGCAATAAAGAACAAGCCCTAGATACCTCATTTTGCAGTAATGTGATAGGGATGGAGCTTGGGACAAGTCTGGGAGGCAGAAGCACTGGAAAATGATGGTAATGGCTCACAGTTAATAAATAATCTCATTATTATCATCAGCATCAGAATAATTGCTATCATCATTGCAATTTTATTACTGCTATTATTATTATTAACAGCTGAGACTAAACCATTCATGATAATAGTCGCTGCCATCATCCTACACTCTGGGTTTGTTTTCTTTGTCTGTGGGGTTTTGAGCCTGACCATAATTGCTAGATTTTCCTCCTGCCCTCCCTCACTGGCAGGTTTTGCCCCATCCCTTCCCCGCAGAGATGGGCAGGGCCTCAAGTTCTCCTGGACACCCTGCCAAAGCTGGGAGAAAGGAGCCTACAGGGAGCACAGCACTCACCCAGTCTCATTGATGTCCTGATGAAATGGAATGAGCAGGAGCTTTGGTTTGGTGTGGAACAAAAATGGCTTTGAGGGTTTGGAAAAACAATGTGAAAAGGCAAAATATCAATTATTGGCAGAGTGCTGTTTGCATCCCCAGAGGAAGCACAGGAAGGGATGGTTGGAGGCAGAGGCAGACAAATTGTCCCTGAGGGCTGCACAGAGCTAACCAGGAGACACGGAATGGGCTCCTCAAGGGAGAGATGCTGCCTCATGGTGGGATGCTCCATGAAGTGTTGCAGTCAAAGACCCATGGGCAGAGGACAGAGTCACTGGTAGAGATGCTGAGACCCCTTTTCTCCAGGATGTCATGAAATGCTTCCTGATCCTCTACTGTGGGGACTCTACCCACCCTCCTTTCCCTTCACTCAGTATTCCTGGATGAGATTCAACTTCTTCTGCCACATCTTGAGGCCAATCTTTTGTACCCTGCTGCAGCCAAGTGAGCCCGGCTCACGTGAAGATCTGATCTTCAGGTGTCTGGCACTGGCTGGGCAAAGCACCCGTGGCCATCTAAGATATCAGGAGATATCTGAAAACAAATGGAGAGCAGCGTATTCATTGCATTTCTATTGATTCAACTTTTATCTTGGGGTCCGTCCCCCAAGAGAGATAAGGGTTCGTTTCCCAGATCTCCACCCCACAGGTCAATCAAAATCTAACACTCACAAAATCATCCTCTTAGTTTGGTTGAAAAAGCTTCACAGTTTCCAGGTTAGGTGTGAATAAAATTTTTTTGGTTGTGAGGATTTCTGCGAATATCCATTTTGCCCAGCAAATACTTGTGGTTCTCCAGCCAGCCAAAACCATAGAATCATGGAGTCATTAAGTTTGGTAAAGACCTCTAAGCTCATCCAGTCCAGCTGTCTGCCCAAGTGCTCACCAAACCATGTCCCCAAGTGTCACAGTCACAAGGTTTTTGAACCCCTCCAGGGATGGAGACTCCACCACTGCCCTGGGCAGCCTCCACCAGGGCTTTACCACTCTGTCAGTAAAGAAATTTTTCCCATTATCCAATCTAAACCTCCCCTGGTGCAACTTGAGGCCATTTCTTCTCAACACATCCTTTGTTAATTGGGAGCAGAGCCCAGCACCCACTTAGCTCCAACCTCCTTTCCAGGAGCTGCAGAGAGCGATGAGGTCTCCCCTCAGCCTCCTCGTCTCCAGGCTAAACAGCCCCAGGGCCCTCAGCTGCCTCTCATAACCCTTATTCTCCAGCCCCTTCCCCAGTTCTGTTCCCTTCTCTGGATGTGCTCCAGACCCTCAATGTCCTTCTTGGAGTGAGGGGCCCAAACTGAACCAAGGATTTGAGGTGCAGCCTCACCAGCGCTGAGTGCAGGGGGCTGATATTTTCTCTGCTCCTTGGACACACCATGGCTGATCGAAGCCAGGATGCAGCTTCACTGGCCCTTGCTCTGGTAAGGTTTATTGCAGTGCAGTTCCTGGGGAATTAATTCTCTAATGAAGGCAGGCCATCGCTAACGAAATGAAGCCGGAGCCAATGTGGTAGGAGGAAAGGAGGCCAAGCTGACATGAAGCTCATCTGTGTTACGAATGCAGCAAGGAAAAGCAGCCAGAGCATGTCCTGATCTAATTGACGATCTCTAGACAGAAGTGCTTTGATCTCAGAGGGGTTTGGTTTCTGCTCTCTTTTCCTGGATGTATCTTTGCTTTGTATCTTTCGGTGTCCTGGAGACCGCTGGGTGGGAAAACTCAGATGTTGGTGTTCAAAACTGCTGAGAAATGCAAAGTGACATCCAGGTCTCAGGAGGGCAATCTTGGCTCAGCGCAGGGCTGGGGTGAGAAGGTCCCTGCGCACCCACACAAGGTGGGAAGTGCTGCAGAACAGACACTACATGAGAGAGGCACCCTGATTCACGACTCCTTTGTCACCTCTAACCCCAGACATGAAAAGTTTATTTCTTCTTCAGTCTGTTGCTTTGGCCCTTTTCCTCCTCCCCTTCAGATCTCTTTCAGGCTTCATTTAGGTAAAACTCTAAGTTAAAAATCTTGAAGGTTATCAAGGATTTGAAGGTGTATTCCAGTGTCTGCGAAGGTCCGTCAGCATTGGCATAAATGTCTGTTAGCACCCTTGCATCATTTTGAGTGCATCTCCTCTTTGTTCACGTCCCTTCTACTGGGAGCTTTGTAGCTCTTCAGGGTTAAACATCAGTGCTCAGCCCTTCACATTCCTGACAACACCCACCCAGTAACTGCAGCAAGCCAATGGTAGCCAAGGGTCCACATGGTGGTCTATAAACATGGCTGGAACTGTTGGATGGTATTTCACACCCTCCTGCATCATCCCAGGAACTCTCACAGCCAGGAAGGAGTTGGCAGGTGGGAATGACTCAACCATGGAGGTGATGTGAGAAAACATCTCCTGGGCAGAGGGGTGCCAACACTGTTTCTACACGTTGCTTTCATAGTCATGTCACTTCTGGATTTCCACCTTGGTTTGTGATAGCTACTGGGTGCATGGCCATGTGAATGGTGGCTTTGGGAGGGACAGACATCAACCAACATCAGCCAAAGATGGCAGCTGGATAGAGATCTCCAAGACTGCCCGCTCCTACAAATGCTTGAAAGGGAGGAGATCTGTCCTATCAGCATCTCCTCTGGGATGCATGGGAGATCGCATGATCTCAAAGTCTCGGCCCCATTGCTTGTCACATGCCAGCTGGCATCTAAAGACTTATATGACCGGTCCAAAGGCCATGGAGATTCTTCCAGGTGAGCAAGAAGTATGACCTTCTGCAGCAGGGACATTGATGCGGGTTGGTGATGGAGATCTTGTCCTGTACAAAACCAGCCCAGCAGCCTCTATCAATGTGGGGTTTCCATCCTGACACTGATGTCCTACCATTGAGACACTTCCCAGTGCTTCAAAGGGATGGGAAGGAACAAGGTGCTCTGTGCACTGTTCCCTCCCAGCACCTCTGCAAGAAATTGGAGCTGTAGGAGAAACCTGAGGAGCACCAGTAGGACACTGGGATAAGGGGGGACAGGGGGGCAGAGGGAGAAGACAGGTTGGGTGGCTGCAGCAGGGCCATTCCCACTGCCTGGCAGTGTACCTGTGTCTGTTTGCTCAGGGTGAGCAAGAGCTCGTCTGGAGGGGACAATCACAAAAGGACAACATTGGGTTTTCCACAGGTCACACTTCTGGCCATGCTACACATGGGTTTCCCAATGCGAACAGAGTCCTTTCACCCTGTGGATGGGGCTGGATCTCAAATCTCCACCCAGAACTGCCCCTGCACCCTTTAAGCAGACAGAGCCCAGGTCAGAAGTGCCCTGCTCCCATCACCACCGCCTGTCCCAGTCTGGAGCATGGACTGGGACAGCACAGGGGGACATGGGAGCACGTGCTGCAAGAAGAGGTGGCAGCAGAACGTCGAAAGCTGGCAGTCTGAAAGGGGTAGATCTGTTCCTGGAGTGGATGTCCCTGGTGGGTGACGGGTCTCCCTGCTAGGCTGTTGTGAGGCCCCTTGTGTGCAGTGACTGTGGTTTTGGAGGTCTCTGTTGCCACCGCTGCTGGGACCACCCTACTGAGAGCTAGAGAAGGATTTTCTCACTACGGTGTCCTTTCTGCTTAGCATCAGCTCTAAGCCCACCCTTCTAAACCCTATAGCTCAGCCCACACACGGTGACCTGGAGTTACAGCAACTCAGCACTCAGGGTCAGCACTCCCAGCAGAGAGAGGAACTGGGCATGACCAACCCTCTTCTTTGAGGTCTACTGCTCCCAAAACACCTTCAGTCTCCTCCATGGCAGCGAGAGGAGACAGCGTCATACCATGAGGCTGCTTGATGCAAAGCTGGTCCAAAGCCACCATGAGAGAGGCTGAATGCATGTACATGCACGTACAGATCCACAAGTGCACAGGGGTGTGTGCACCTCACTGAAGTTCCTCCTGGTCCACTCTGTGTCCAGGGGTTGTTTTGACCATCCTAAAGTGGGAGGTCTCTGTGTGGGAATTATCCTGAAAATCACAAGCAGCAGTGGCCAGGTGAAGCAGTTGGCAAGTCCATCAAACCTTTTGAACGGCTTTTAATAGCATCATTCTTTGATGCATCAAGGTGAGGGTGATTATGAGGCATATGAGAACAAATCCATCCTGCCAAAATCAGCTGGTGCCCACATGAGGTACTGTGTCCCCAGGGCTTTGGTGAGTGCTTTGCTGAGCAGTGGATGAAGTTGAAAAGGGAGGTTATGAGCTTTGAGCTCTGTCAGGGATGGTTGTGGAAGGACTTGGAGTGTCTCCAGCCCTTCTGGACCCCGCACAGGGTCTGGGGAGATCCTCCTGCCTTAGTGTGGGTTGAGCCTGCCCTGTCACATCTCCTGGGACCCTGGAAACAGCCCTGAGATCTCTGAGGACTGCAGAGGGATGTGGGCACATCTGAAAAGAGCTCTAGGGACACAAACATCCCTACAAAATGTAGGGGAAATATTATAGAAAAAGGGTTTATGGGCTAAAATGCTTGGAAATAGGGAGCACTGCTTCCACAGGGCAGCCAGGCTGTGCCAGGGTATCTTCATCCTGGACTGGCAGTGCAAAACGTGAGAGTCCATGAGGGATATCTGTCCAGCAGATGGCTGCAAATGTGGGAAGAGCCATCCTCCCCAGGCTTCACCAACCCACAGCCTGGACCCAGGGGCCAGATATATCCCCCCACCTTTGTAGCTCTGCAGATGCCATCAGCCCTGGTGGGATCAAGGCTCAGCCCATCTTGACCTTGGCATCTCCTGTGGGGCAGCATCACTCACAGCCTCATGAGGCTGACTGAGGGCTTGTTTCCCTGCTCCCCAATACTCCGCTTTCCCTCTCACCATCCCCCATTAGTTTTTGAGTCTAAACCTGCCATATTTCAGGTTCCAGCTAGAGGATTGAGTTAAATCTTTGCCTGCTGAGCCAAAGAGTCTTATCATGTGTCTGGTCCCCGGGATGTTTGAAGCAGTGACATTATAACAGCCTGGAAGGGTTCATTGCCAAGCAGTCACACATCCCTCTTGGAGCTGCTCCTGGCCTCCATGGAGAAGTAGCTGCTGTCTGCATCTCTGCAGCCTGCTTCATTTGGGATGTCTGTGCTGCTGGAGTCCCTGGGCTCTGGTGATGAATCACAACCCATCTTTGGGAACAAACCCCAGGCTTCCGGGAACTGCAGAGCTCTTTCAGGTCACTTCCCCAGTTGTCCTCATCTCAGAGGCGGGATGTGAGTAACCTCCACGGTGACTCCAGCATGGACCAGTTCCGACAGCTTCCCCTTGGGCCTCCCTGCGGCTCTCACTGAAACGGGATGCTGTGAGGAGAAGGGGGAGCACAGGAGGGCTGGAGATTGCAAGAGAGGAGGATGGAAAGCATTGAGATCTTGCACGCATCCTTTCCCTTCACGCTCTGCCCTGGGTGTGGAGGAGACACTGCTGTGTCCAAAGAAGGCAAAGGGGCACGTGCCGTCTGCAGCTGCTCAATGAGAAAGGGATTTTTTTCTCACATCCTTCAAGCAGCATCCCTCACCCCAGCAGCAAACATAAATCCTTTGGGGACTTAAAGTTAATCTCGTTTCCAAACTGGGCTTGGTTTATAGCCCATCGCTGGATCCTGGCATGTTCGAGTGCTCTGTCAGTGTGTGAGCAGCAATGCTCAGCAAGGACCACTCATCCAAATGTGAGTGGACGGGGGCTAAGCAGAGGGCTGGGGACGCCCAGGGCACCCGATGCCTGATGGAAATGATAATTTAATTTGTAACTGTCTGGGAATGCTGCCCTCTAACCCCAGGCAGTTCCCTCAGACCTCAAAGGTAGTCGTGAGACTGTGGGCAGCACTGAGTGCATCCAAGGGAGCTGAGTGCCTGCACCGCGGTAGCTGCACTCTGGATGTGTCACCCTCCTGCTGCCGTGTGACAGTGCTGAGGGTGCACCCAGTGTTCCTGCTCAATGGGGCACAAGTCGCACTGAGCCATAGATTTAGGAGTTGGAACAGATGACCTTTACGATCCCTTCCAATCCAAATCATTCTATGATTTTATGATTTGCACCCAGGCAGCTCCAAGGCTCCCTCCCACCTCCACCATGGGTGGTCACAGCCCTCCAGGATTTTCCTGGATCGCAGGCTTCTCCCCCCAGGACCCTGAGGTAGGTGGGAGGGAGACGATTTAACACCATTGGCAGCAGCTGCAAAATCATGAAACAAGCTGCAGAATCTCAGAGCTGAGGGAAAAAAATGTGAAGTTCTTGTCTTTTGGCTGTTGGTTTCAGGCAGCAGCAGTTTTGAGCATTGCTCTGCAATGCAAAGCATGAGAAGCACTGCTTTAAAAGAGAAAAAGAAACAGAAGCTGAGATTCTTTTATAGAAGCAGGACTTTGGAAATTAGGGCACGTGGAGAGGAACAGTCTATTCCCTAAGAAATGGAGGTGGAATTCCAGGAGCTGGATACATTGGTGATGAACAGCATGATGGGCACGATGGGCTTGGTTCTCAGCGTTACCCCCAAGCAATGGATTTATTGGACATTTTTAGTGTCTAGAGAGTTTTGTTCTCAAAAAGAGAAATGCGAGTGTGAACATAGGATCACAGAATCACAGAATGGTTTGGGTTGGAAGGGACCTCAAAGCCCATCCCTTTGCACCCCCCTGTCATGGGCAGGGACACCTCCCACTGGATCAGGGGCTCCAAGCCCCATCCAACCTGGCCTGGAATACCTCCAGGGATGGGGCAGCCACCACTGCTCTGTGCAACCTGGGCCAGGGCCTCCCCACCCTCATCCTGAAGAATTTCTTCCTAAGATCTAGTCTAAACATCCTGGAGAGTCGTACGGGTGCGAGTCTCAGAGCTAGTCCTGCACATCCCCATCACACGGCTGAGCCCTTGCTACGCTGGGAGCAACCCCACCTCCAGCAGAAAAGTTTATGAAGGGAAAGAAGGTTGCAGGAGGAGCAACGCTCTCCGGACAATGTGCTGGATGCGGTTCTTGCCCAGCGTCTTGTTGGGGAGGTCAGTGTGCGTGGCCAGGAGTCTCAAGTCATCTGTCCTGGCCACTTCCAAGGCTCTCGCGCATCAGCCCTGCCCCTGCCATGGGAGCTGATTGCCCATGCCTGGCTCAGGCACTGATCCTGCGTGTCTCTGCGTGTCACTATGTATTTAGAGAAGTCAGGGTGGTGCAACCATGTACTACAAAGGAGAAGGGATAAAAGGCAGCTTTGGCTGTCTTCACTGTAAGTCCAGGACTGTGCTGGATAAAAGCGGTGTTTTTTCAATTACTATTTGTGTTGTACTTGATTTTTTTTCCATGCATTGCATATTTTTGTTCTTTATGCAAAAGAACCTCTTTGAAATGAGGACTTGGAAAGTCAATGCCCAAAATGGAAAAGGGAGGGGGAAAGAAGGGAGGACAAAGAAAGAAGGCAGCTCTAAAAACCACTTAAAATGCCAAATCTGTCCCATGTGGGCTCTCTGAGAAGTTGAAATGAGACGGCAGATTGAAAATGCCTGGTGTGATCGGGTTGTGAGAGCCTTTATGGCTCATACCCCATCCCACAAACCCCTGTGGCTTGCAGAAAGCTGGCCTCGCTAGGAGGAAGGTGCCAGCTAAGGAAGCACCTGGTATCATCTGTAGAGCACCAGGGCAGGCTGCCCAGCATCACCATCCTTCCCTGCACGTCACAACCACGCTCCGCGAATGCTGCTAAATCAAAGGTCAAATTGGTACCCAGAGAAGATCTCCAACCAGGTGAGCCTGAAAAGCACTGAGAGCCACTCAAAGGCAGGAGAAGATTGGAGATCCCAACTAGAAGAGAAATAAGAGGGCTCTCGAGACCTGCTGGGGCATTTCATCCGGATTCAACAGGACATCAAGCTCTGCTCCCTGGATAAATGGGAGGCAGGAAACTGGAGATAGCATCTCTCATGAAGAGGCATTAACCCAACCACTACGCAGCGCTGAGGTGGGTCTTTATCTCATCAGTGCAGAAGGAGGCTACAGAAAGAGAGACAACCTAAATTGCAGATGGAACAAGAGATTAGTATCGGCTAGCTTTTAATTTCTTGGGTTTTTACACCTCTGCTTGCTAACCTGAATCCTGATTTTGCAGTCAACAACTGAACCACTCAGTTTCTTAGGCTACAACTTGTTATTGCTGTCCAGGATCCTCACAGCACAATTTGTCGCTGCAAAGGGAACATTCCCCCTCTTGCACTTAGCCCAGTTCAGAAGATTAGTACGTTCAAGACTGAAAAATTGGCTGGAAGCTCACAAAATGAGAGAGGTTGTTTTCTCTGGCTAATGTCTAAATGAAAATTAGGAGGGCAGATGAGATCTACTGTTTCTAAACCTCAGAGGACACAGTAACCCAAAACAACCAGTTCAGCATCTTCTGTCCAATGCATATTTCTCCTGATTAAAAGATCAATTTCAAATGCAAAAAGCAGTTAGATTACTTTAATTTTGGGGTTTTTTTTGGTAATGAGTTGGCTATATGTATGTTCAATTAAGGAGAATCACTTTGGAGGTGCCATTTTGTGTTATGGTAGACTTCCAGCTTCTGTCCAAGCAGAACTTGTCATAGAATCAGAGTAGCACAGAATGGTTTGGGTTGGATTAGACCTCAAAGCCCATCCAGTTACAACTCCCAGCCATGGGCAGGGACACCTCCCACCAGATCGGGTTGCTCCAAGCCCCACCCAGCCTGGCTTTGAACACCTCCAGGGATGGAGCAGCCACCACTGCTCTGGGCAACCTGGGCCAGAGGGAGGAAACTATTTCTTCCTAAGATCTCATCTCAATCTCCCCTTTTTCAGCTCAAAACCGTTCCTCCTCATCCTCTCCCTGCACTCCCTGACCAAGAGCCCCTCCCCAGCTTTCCTGGAGCCCCTTTCAGCACTGGAAGCTGCTCTAAGGTCTCCGTGGAGCCTTCTGGTCTCCAGGCTGAACAACCCCGGCTCTCTCAGCCATAAAGCTTGAGCAAACCTGTGTTATTCAGCCCTCCAGAGCATCATAAAAAAAGAAGAAACAAGGATCAAAGTTACACATGTCAAGCCATTAAGTTATTCACATTGGGATGGACCTGTCCAGTGCAGATCTATATATCTTGATGAGCCAAACAAAATGCCAAATTGAAAGTGAAGGCTCTGGTTAACACCACAATCAAATGTTCCCTCACTGCAGAGAATTGATTTCACCAAGAAAACAAATAAAAAGTGCAGGTGCAAAGCAAACCTGAAGTTTATTATTAAAACTCTGTTTCCTCTTTGGGATTTAAGAGATTATGTATTCCCATGGAGGAAAAATGATTGACCTTGCTGCTCAAAAGGAAGCAGCTCAATATTTCCATCAGGGTGATGGAGAGGAAGAGCTGAGACCCAAGATCAGGAATCACAGCAAAATGCGTCAGTTGGGTATAAATTACACCCTGTGCATCATCTTAATGACTGGGGCAATTAAATCCAGGCAAGGAGCAATGGGCAAACATAGCCGGGATCTGTCCAGGCAGCCTGGATGGCTCAGGGCATGGAGATGAAGGACGGATGGGCCAGGCAAGGTCAAGTTCTCCCTAGGCACCAAGACTTTGCCAGTCTCTGTGAAGCCTGTGAAGGACTCGGCACCTTCTTTCTGTGGTGTGCAAGAGACACACAGTGCTGCAAGAGACCTTAGAGCAGCCTCCAGTACTGAAAGGGGCTTCAAGAAAGGGAGGGAGCCCCTTTCCTGGGGAGGGACTTTTGATCAGGGAGTGAAGGGACAGGACAACGGGGGAATGGTTTTCAGCTGAAAGAGGGGAGATTGAGATGAGATCTTGTGAGGGTGGGGAGGCCCTGGCCCAGGTTGCCCAGAGCAGTGGTGGCTGCCCCATCCCTGGAGGGGTTCCAGGCCAGGTTGGATGGGCCTTGGAGCCCCTGATCCAGTGGGAGGTGTCCCTGCCCATGACAGGGGAGTGGAACTGGATGGGCTTTGAGGTTTTTTTCCAACACAAACCATTCCATGGTTCTAAGAAGGTCCTCATGGTGCTGGAGATGGGTTTGTTTAGTGGTGGCTGGTTTGGGGACACTCAGCGCAGGGAACAGCCTTGTGGAGAAGGGCCACCTGCATTGCCGATACTGCAGGCATCATGGGAGTGGGTGTAAGAGTAAGACAGGGGTGGCTGCTACTATCACAGCACCTTGAGCTCCCTCTGAACCAACAGATCCCTCGGAGCCCACAAAGCCCCCGTGTCCCAGCAGTGCTGAACGTTGGGAATGTTCTCTCTTAAAATAAACCCCTCTCACCTGCACCCGTGTGGGCGTCCGTCTGGCTCTGTGCAGGCTTTGCCACATCCATCTGGATGCAGACTGCGGTCTAAGCTCTCTCCCAGTCTCAACCACTCATTGCCGCAGGCAAACAGAGCCATCCACACGGAGCAAAATGAGTGTTTCATTTTCACGTATTACAAGGTTTAAATCCCTGAGCGTTGTTACCAGTGCAAAGAAGAAAGAGAAATAATTCAGTCTGTAAGACTGTGCTAATTATGGGTCTGTCTGAGACAGCATTTCTCAGCATCGGCCTCTCGGTGCATTTAGAGAGTTTGTAGCATCATTCCCTCTGTGAACAGATGGGGAAACTGAGTCTCAGAGGGGAGCTATGACATGCCAAGTGAAGCAAGATGAACTGAATTGAATGAGAAAGCATCCCCGGTGCCAGGAGCTGGCAATTCCCTTATTTGAAGGAGGCCAAGAAAAATCATCCCGGTCTCTGGATGCAGAGAGAGAAATGGCCCAGAGAAGGCAGATAGACAGCCATGCCAGTGCTGTCCCAGCTTTCTGTGCTCTGGTTCTTCTTTGAGAGGCAACGGAAAGGTGTTATTGTCACCCCGGCATGGTCCAGGACTGGGGCTGTCACCTCCCTGCCTCTGTGTCCCTGAGGTCCTGTTCGAGCATCTCTGATACCCCGGGGTCTGCACACACAAGCACTGCAGTCTCAAGGATGGCATGGATGGAGGCTGGTGAGGAAGACAGGGGAACAGGACCGGGGAACAAATTCCCTATCATAGAATAGCAGATTCTATGATTTTATGAAATCCCCTTTCCTCCTCCAGCTCCTGTTTGGGAGCAGAGAATTTTGTTCTTAACAAAAATCCACCAAACCAACCGAGACTTCAGTGGCTGCTGGCAGTGCTCCCTGAGGGCAAAGCCCAGGCAGGGAGGGATGGGGGCAAGGATGGAAAAGGCAGTGAGAGATGGGGCAAGGGTGTAACGGGGAGCTTCTGGGTCTCACGAGCCTTGGGGCAGTGAAGGGCAAACGCAGACACTACAAAACTTCCCAGTGGTTGATCCTGCCCCGTGTCCCCCAACATGGTCCTTCCTCCCCTGTTTGCCACCCATCACCCATCTGGTCCTTAGCCCATCGGCGATTGCTGCCTGTGCTCTACGGGAAGGAGGATTCCAGCACCTTGGGGTTATTTTACATTCTCTTGCTGATGGCATCACCCAGGTCTGCCCGCTCAGCCGCTCTCTGGTCGGCAAGGTGGCTACGTGCCCGCAGGCAGGCGGCAGCGGGGCTGGGTGCTGGCAGAGCAGGGGTGCTCAGCTCATTGCTATTCTGCAGGGCACCCTGCTGGCTGTGGGGCTTTTCTGTGGTCGCCTTGGAGAGTATCAATTGCTCTTTCTTGCAACTGAGCATCTTGGGCAAGAGCATGTGCCTGCCCCAGCAGCTGGGCAGCTGTGCTGCCAGCAAAGACATCTCCCCGCCAGGAGCCCGGGCAGCCTCTGGAATGACTGCTTTCCCGTTTCATGAGCTTGAAAGTTTGGGCCACCTTGGATGAGAAGTCTCCCAGAAGGATCAGCTGCCTGGGACCGTTGCTCCCAGCCCATCAGCAGCGAGCACAAGGAGTTCTCTCTCAGCTCCTGCGTCCACCTTTGCTGCGTCGCTTCAAAAAAATATTAATTTATCTCCAGTGTAAACCAATACAATTCATGTTGGCTCAGCTGTGCTGGCTGTCATTTCCCCAGGCTCTGAGATGGTGCTGTTGTCCCCAAGGGCACAAGCCTCTCAAGCTGTCCCACCTCTCCCGGGAGTCTCTCACCTACATGGTCTGCTCCATGCTCCATGTCCTGCTGTGGTCTGCAGGGACCACAACCCCCATGTTCTGTGTCTGGGCTTCCCTCACACCCTTCCTGGTAGGACCCTGCAGGGCTTTTCCCCTGTCCTTCCTCCAGCCAGAGGTTTTCTTCCAGTCCGTCCATTTCTTTCCACTCTGAAATGGCTCCTATGTGTGTCACAAAGAAACTCATCTCCCAGGTTGATTCACCGTGGTGCCTCCTGCATCTTTTATCCTTTTATTCCATCGTTCTTTGGTTGCAGCGACTTTTCTATTCCTCCACTGTCTCCATGCTGAAATGCAGACCTGCCAAGGCGCTGGTTTGCTGAATTCAGACCTCCCTTGCATCCCTCACATTCACTTTGATCAGTCCCACCAAACCCCCCTCCATGTTGAGGCTTGTGCTGTGAATCCTTGGGATCAGGATCCTTCCCACTGTCAGGCTGGTGCTGAGCACAGCCATTTGGATGCAGTAAGTCCATGACCTCCATCCCCAGGCCTTTGCCTTGAAGACCCAAGGACATGCAAGGTCCCAGGCCACTCGGCCAGGTGGCTGTTGGGACCTTTCAGAGCCCATCCCTGTGTCCAATGGTCCCTTGTGTTTGGATACAAGATGTTTTCAGATGTCCTTGACAGGAGATCTTTCTGGGTCTAACCTCACTGACTGCCAGCTGCAGCTGTGGGTCTGGGGATCCCTCCAGATCAGACTTTGAAAACAGAGTCTGTTGGGCTGTCTCCATCCAAGCTCAAGACCAAAATCCTCTTCCTGGTCAACAAAGTCAAACCGGCACTTTCAAGACCCACTTAAGCTCATCCTTACACCAGCAACGGGCTAGAGAAACCCCGCTGTGATGTGCCTCGGGGTGTAAAGGAGCTGAGAGTGACTCGGCTGTTGGTGGCCACATGGCACACGTCTGACCAGAGCAAGATGGATGGTATGAGCCAAAGGCCAGGCAATGACGTGGAGACCAGCCTGCGGCCCAAGAGCCGGCTCAGTGGCAGAGGAGTGCCTGAGTCTGCCTGAACCCAGTCTGACTTTGTGAGTCACTTATTTCTGCTCTGTTGCCTGCTTTGGCTGGCGTGGAGTGGAGGTGGGAATCGTTTCTGCAATGACCAGGTGATGACAACACCTCCTGTTGATGGAGTCACATTCTTCCATCTTAGGGGTGGGGAAAGACCCAAGGCCCCCCGTCGAAGGGCTCCTGCACGCCCTGAGCCAGCTCCAGCACTGGATGGCTGTGGTGATAGCACACACCATGGTGAGCTGGTCCTGACTCACTCCTGACGTGCTGCCTGCAGGGCCAGGCTGGGCTGGTGGGGACAGGCAGGCTGAATCACCAGATTTTGCTTCAGCAAAACCTCCTCCTGTAGGGTGTTTCACTTGTCCTCTTGCCAGCAGCTGCATCAGGACCTTAGAAAGCACTTGGACACTAAGCCTCAATGTTCTTCACCATTGCCTCCACCAACTTAGCACTCTTGGAAGCACACCAGTCACTTCAGAATAGGGAAAGGCATCTCCAAAGTGCTCAGTAGTGCTGTTGGAAATGTGGCAGAGGCCCTCTGAGTGTTCCCAGGTGTTTTCATGGGCTCTGCTGCTCAGTCACAGGTGTTATGGACTATTGTACCATGCACACCGGACCATCACTCACCTGCAGTGAGGAATCTCACCTTACTCACTCCAGAAACTTTGCTGTCCATCCCACCATGTCCAGGTGACCCTGGTAGTTGGTGCTCCTCATCTTTTGCTCAACAGGGATCTTATGGTCAGTATACATGGCTATGGGATAAAGAAATGCAAGCTGGCTGCTCTGCCATCTGCTCTCTTTGTAGAGCAGGTCCTCTTGGATTGATGGTGTCCAATGCACCTGAACCACTGCTATGGAGTTTGCAGAGCTTTGCTGGGTTCCATTCATGCATCTCAGCCTGGAGACGAGAAGGCTCCGGCTAGACCTTAGGTCAGCATCCCAGTACTGAAAGGGGCACCAGGAAAGCTGGGGAGGGTCTCTTGATCAGGGATTGAAGAGAGAGGATGAGGGGGAATGTTTTTCAGCTGAAAGAGGGGAGATTGAGATGATCTTTTAGGAAGAAATTTTCTCCTGTGGGGGTGGGGAGGCCCTGGCCCAGGTTGCCCAGAGCAGTGGTGGCTGCCCCATCCCTGGAGGTGTTCAAGGCCAGGTTGGATGGGGCTTGGAGCCCCTGATCCAGCGGGAGGTGTCCCTCCCATGGCAGGGAGGGTGGAACTGGATGGGCAACGAGGTCCCTTCCAACCCAAACCATTCTGTGATTCTATGACTCTACGATTGTGAGGTTGTTCTGCGATTCTGTGATTTGATGACCTCCACCTGGTTTGATGTATCTGTTCCCTGCGGTACGAATTGATGGGCAGGACCTCCTCGTCAATGGCATCGTTCCTACACACGAGTCTCACCCTCTTTTGATTGTCTCAGTGGATGCAGATGTCATTTTTAATCAGGACTGGTTGCTGGCCAGAGTGACTTTAAGCATTCTTCACTCCAGGCTCTGCAGATTGGGGAACTGCAGCCCAGAAGGACCATTTGGCCTCCTGGATAATCCCATTGAGTTACCCCTTGAATAATCCCTTGAGTTACCTAATAATCTCATTGAGTTACCCCTGCACACATCACCATGGCATGGGCTGGGATCGTGGAGGAGCCGGGCTGCCAGGTGCCCTGGGCACAGTCGTGACATGAGAACTGAACTGAAAAGCCAGGTTGTCCCGGTATAGCTCAGCTTCCACACCTGCTGAGCCCCAACCTCCATCCCTGCCTGGTGGGGTCACTGTGGGGGAGCCACAGTGCTGCTCTGTGCCTCAGTTTCCCTGTCTGTAAATGTGCTATTTCCCTTGCTGGAAACATGCCTTCAAATTTATTGCTGATGCATAGTCAAGGGTCAATGCTTTAACTGGAAAATCTGTAGAAACGGGGGGGAAAAAAACCCAAACCAAAACAATGAAAATATTCCCAGAATACCCTTTTGGGGTGTAGTGGGTAAAGACCAGCAAGAAGATGCTGGTTCTTATTCACCTCCCTGCAGCAAAACGCAGGCAGGCATAAGCTCTGCCAAGGGGACAGATGTTGACTTGCAGATAACGGGGTCAGGGGAAAAAGATGCCCTGGGCAGATTACCCAGCACGGGGACCACGTCTCACTCTGCTCAGAGATACAGAGAAGGGCTGGGGTGACACAGGGTGCTGCTGCTGCCCAAGAAGCCCTTCCGGGCTCCCTGGAGGCCATGCATCTCCACTCACCCTTTTAATCCAGAAAATTTAGGAAAAACCCCAAATATCAGTGAGTCTGGAGCATCCCCGCACACACTCTTCTCCCCTTCTCCCTGTGCTACCAAGAACAGAGCATCCCACTGTCAGACTTCTGCTGCATCCCAAGGTGGGGGACACCCGCAAACCCCAGCCTCTTCCCTAGGAGCCCAGAAGCTGGGAACACTGCTTACAGCCCAAGTCGCTTCCTTCTGGCTGGCACGGCAGAGTCTGTAGCTTTTTCAAGTGACCTGATTTTGCGTCTGTCAGCAAACGTCTCGTGGTGCTGCGGCAGCAGCTGTGTGTGCTCCCGCTGAGCCTAATCCAGACGTCCCCTCACCAAGGGAAGAGCCCTCGTGGCTTTGATCTCTGACCTAGCGTGCTCTTGGCTGATAATTACTCCGTAGATCAGAGTCATGCTGAAAACCGGCTCACCTGGGTATTTACCAGGATCTCAAGACCAACATAACCTGTTGGTAAATCCCTTTCCATCTCCCAGGCTCTGAGTATTTTGGTGATACCATAGTTCAGCTCTTGGTCCTGGACTGGCACAGCTCATCCTTGCAGAGCTTGGTGTGAAATGCCCCGTTTCAGCCCCCACAGGCTGAGCTGATGCAGAGTCCTGGAAACTGCAGCCTGGAAACAGCCCGAAGTCTCCAGTAAACCTCTCCGAGCTGTGATTTCTGCCTTTTATTCTCCATCCTCGGTTCAGATCTGCCTGTTCCTCAGGAATGATTGTCTCCATAGATCACCCTTGTTGCTAATAATATACTGCTAGAGGGCAACCAGAGGGCAACAAAGGAAGAAACAGAAGAGGTGGCTCCAAAAACCTGCCAGCCCCTAAAATTTCTCCAGTTTAAGAAAAATGGGAGCATATTCCTTGGAAATGCACAGGGCCAGGGCCTGTAAGGACTGATGGCATCTTTTCATTGACCATAGAAAGAAACCTAGATGAACTCCCGGGCAAGTGAGACCCCTGAAGCTCTCCAAACTCATGCTCCTGCTTCTGACTCTTGGAAATATTTCCTCTGAATTCAAAAACAAGCCTTGGAAGAGCCAGAGTTTGGTTTATTCCCTTGCCTGGCTGGGCGGGATCACTCTCTGCTGCCATCGCTTATCATCTACTGTTTTGGCCAGGCTGGCCAGACACATCTCCAGTCACCCAGCCCTCCCAGGGAACACGTGAAACCCATCACCTCGCTGACAGATTGCCCGCAGATGTGGCACACATTTCCTTTTCTTAATTTCATAGAATCATCATAGAATGACCAGGTTGGAAAGGACCCAGTGGATCATCGAGTCCAACCAATCCTAACACTCCTTAAACCATGTCCCGAACAAATTCATCCACCCGTTCCTTAAACACCTCCAGGGAAGGCGACTCGACCACCTCCCTGGGCAGCTGTTCCAGTGCCCCATGACTCTTACTGTGAAGAATTTTTTTCTGATATCCAACCTGAACCTCCCCTGGCGGAGCTTCAGGCCATTCCCCCTTGTCCTGTCCCCTGTCACTTGGGAGAAGAGCCCAGCTCCCTCCTCTCCACAACCTCCTTTCAGGCAGTTGTAGAGAGTAATAAGGTCTCCCCTCAGCCTCCTCCTCTCCAGGCTAAACAACCCCAGATCCCTCGGCCGCTCATTCCATTTCATCCTATTGCTCCCATTGCTCTGAGTTGAAAACCTTGTGGCATCTGGAAAAATTGCTCCTGAGGTTGGAGATCTCCCCATTTCACTGGGTACAGTCCCTGGGGAACCAGCTCTGGGGCCTCTGTGCATCCCAGCCTGGATCAAAACCTCCCCACCTCCATCCTGGGCACATCTGCTGGATCTCAGAGCTCAAGTGTCTGGGGAAGTTCCCTTGCACTTAGCGTGAGGAGTGCTGGAAAGATTTGGGCCAAAGCAGGGTCTCATCCCAATGTCCTCCTCAGCCCCCATCCCATGAGGGTGAGTGCCCATCGCTCTCCTGCCAAGACCCTCCATGAACTCTCGCTGGAGGAAAGGGGGAAAACCATCTCGGACGTGTGCCCTGCTCCACGACCCAGCTGGCTGAGGGTGACAAGACTTCCTAGGCTTCCCCGTGACCCAGCCCCAGCTGGCCCCACGCCTGTGGCTCTTGGCAGGCCTGGAGAGAAGGGGAAAGAGCGCTGCAATCCTAGCAGGAGTTGGAGCTCAGGCAGGAGCCTGAAAAACAGTGAGGTCAAGGGGGAAAAGCTGACAGGACAATAGAAGAGCTTGCAGGCTACCTGTAATTCTTCCTCACCCCCTGCCTTGCATGCACTGCAGTCCGCGGCCAAGGGATGCTTCTGCTGTCCCGGAGCTGTTTTACCTCCTAAAGCTCAGGACAGGGCACTTCTGAATCAGCAGAGAGCACCAGTGGTGTCCGCAGACCCTGCTTTACCTCTCTCCTGCTGCACCCCAGCCTCCTGTCCCCCCATTTCCTAGCAATTTCCAGCCTGGTTTGGTCTAATTTCTGCAACCTCACACATGTTTTTGAAACCTTCAGCACTACAAACGGCAGCTGGCCGTGGTGGGGTGCTCTCAGGGATGCTGCAGGGTGGGAAGGGCAAGGCTGGCAAGGGGCACTGTAATGTCAGGGCGCAGGCACAGAGGATGGGGGGTCCCTGTCACGCAGGGAGAGACTCCACGTACAAGGGCTCTTGCTACCAACAGTGTTGTCCAGGTTTTCTCTTCCTGACATATTTCACAGCATTTGAAGAAAGACTCGGTGGTCCAAGACAAGCAGGTAGGACCCCCCAAGGAAACCCCAAGATGGGACCAGGCTGCATCCAGCCAGGCAACCTCCCTGGCCAAAGGGCTGTGGTTCAGTGTCTCTTAAGGAAACCAGCTCCTCCCACCATGGAAAAGGCTCCAAAAAGCCTAATGCAGCATCTCAGAGCAGAGCCAGCACACACACACCCCCCAGTCAGCCTTGAAGCAGAGACTGGCACCAAAGGAGCTGTATCTCCCACCAGACAACATTGCAGCACCGTCCCCTCCAGCATCCTGCCATCAACCTGCACTGCGGGGATGCTGAGGGGCCAGTTCCTGCCGGACACCCCCCAGCCGGCTGCTTCCCTTCCCTTTGAACTTGTTTCATCTTTCCTGACCACGGCTGTGAGAGGGAAGTTTGGGCTGGGCTGGGCGACCCTGCTGTGTCTGTCCTGGGGACAACAGGACGAGGGTCCTGCTTTGGCGCCGCTTGGGGAGGAAGGATGTGAGAGGAGAGATGTGTGCTTTTCTGCCAGCATGAAGGCAGCAAACCTATTTTAGGTGACTTCCAGCTGTTTACAGTGGTTCCTGTGGAGGCTGGGAAGTGTGGTACCCTCTGCTTCAGTCTGCTCAGCCCGAACAATCTTCTTGCATCTCTCCTTGCTGGGGGAGGCGGTATCCTTCAGACCCCGAGAGCCATGAGGAATGGGGTTTGGGACAGGGAGAGGGTTCGGTAGGACATCCTGGCCCCCTGACCATACTGGATGTGCACTGTGTTTACCTCCAAGAGCAGAAGGAAGGAGGTGGTGACTCAAAGCTGTGCAAGACTACTCTCCATTCCCCAAAATCTACCTCCACCTTGCACAGGTGGCCCATAATCATGGAATCAAAGAATCATAGGACAGTTTGGGTTGGAAGGGACCTTAAATATCATCCAATTCCAACCCCCTGTGCTGGGCAGAGACACCTCCCACTGGATCAGACTGCCCAAGGCCGATCCAAGCTGGCCTTGAACACCTCCAGGGAAGGGGCATCCATAACTTCCCCGGGCAACCTGGGCCAGTGCCTCACCACCCTCGTCATGAAGAATTTCCTCCTTATGTCTAGTCTAAATCTGCTCCTCTGTGGCTGTGTCAATGTGGCCATGGGAGCAAGCAGAATGCCTGAGCTGGAGCATCGGATGCCAACGTGGGCATCTCCCACTGCCATCCTGAGGTACCTCATGCTGCCCGCAAGTACCCACCCCGGAGGCTGCAAAGCTCCCAATCTGCCCCATGGTTTGTTCTCCAGCTGGGCAGCAGACGGGTCCATGTGGTCACTGAAAGAAGGAGCAAATCTTTAGGCTGTTCCCGCAGGCTCACAGCCCCCAGGGCCAGGGTGTATGTGGGCAGCCAGCTGCTGGACCATCGTGTTCCCCCTCCATGCCAAGCTGCACTTCCAGTCCCCGCTCCGTCTAATTAAATAGAAAGCCTGGGAAGTGGTGACTTTGCTTTTTCTTCAGATAACTCTTCCCAGCCAACAGCCTTGTTGTCTTCCCTGACAACTGGCCTGTACCCCTTCAGGAACCCTGAAATGCAAGTGGTGCCTCACTGGAGTCCCTGGAGTGGAGACAGCATTTGCAGGGTGACCGGCACAAGGATGGAGCAGGGATGTGCACGGCATCTCTCCTTGCTGCTCCTGGTCCCTGTCAGCTCCCTCTAGGTAACGCGTTTCCCCACTATCCCCTCTCCTCAAAACTCAGCAGAGCCAGAGCTGCCTGTGAGCCGATAGGGGGGACAGGGATGTGGGGGACCTCTGCACCACTACAGCCCCCAAGACCCCCTCGGCCATGCCAGGCCATGTGTCGGTCACACTGGCAAGCACCTGCCCTGTGCCAGACTTTTCTGTGGACCTTCTTTGGCACAGAAGTAAGCTGTGGCGTGTATGCTGCCCACTGTCCCCTCTGAGCCTAATGCTGGAAGGGATGTCCCTGCTCCACGTCCTGGCTGCTCTATGGCTGAAGGAAAGATTCCCCCTGTGTTGTTCCCCACTTGCCTGCAAATCTCCATGGGATGCTATCGCTGCCCAGGACTGGATGGACCCCCAGGGATGTTAGCAGCTGAGGGACCTGGGGTTGTTTAGCCTGGAGAAGAGGAGGCTGAGGGGAGACCTCATCACTCTCTGCAGCTCCTGGAAAGGACGTTGTAGAGAGGTGAGTGTTGGTCTCTTCTCCCAAGCAGCAGGTGATGGGATAAGAGGGAATGGCCTGAAGTAGCACCAGGGCAGGTTCAGATTGGACATTAGGAAAAACTTCTTCACAGAAGGGGTTCTCAGGCACCGGCAGAGGCTGCCCAGGGAGGTGGTGGAGTCCCCATCCCTGGAGGGGCTTAAAAGATGGGTGGATGAGGTGCTCAGGGATCTGGTTTAGTAGTGGACACATATGGTTGGACTCAATGATCTCAAAGATCTTTTCCAACCTAGGGATTCTACGATTCTATGAACACCATCAAGCCATGAGTCGAGCTGTCAGCCCTGTAAAAATGTTTTCAGCACCATCTTTTAGCATCTACTGATAAGCTGGGAGAAACTTGAGGCATTTCAGATCCAGGGAATGTTCTTTAGTGACATTTTCTGCCATCTACAATGTTGTTTTGCTGCTGCTATGTCTAGGGCACAAAAACCACCTAAAAGCACCGCGTTAGCCAACTGCCAGGAATTCATACTGGAGAAAGAGGGAAATATCCAGGCATGATTGAGCAGAAAAGTTGGCAAAGCTGAACCCTTCATGTTGAGGCTAGCAAGCTGTTTAATATTAAAGTAGGCTACAAAAAATCAGAGGAAAATCTCGTGATGCTGAGTGCTCAGGCACATAACAGAATGACAAAATTCAGGGCTCCCCGAAAAGGCCCGTTTGATGCTCAGAGGCAGCAAGTGAGTAAAAAAGACTGGGTTTGTTAGAGAAATGACAGCCGTGAGCCAGGCAGCGTTGCTATGTATAAAACCGCAGTCCTCCCACACCTGAACCCATCCCCACCACGCAGGGGATGCAGGAGGACCAAAAAAAGCACTGAGAGCAATGACAGGGTGAGAATCGCTTTGGTTACGCCGATGGGCTGGAAGACGACGATTTTTCAGGCTGGGAAAATCACACTTTAGGATGAAGTTTGGAACAGTCTGTGGAATCAAGTGTGGCAGGGAGGAGGTGGGCAGGGACCGCAGTTTTATTCTGTGCCACCTGACTTGCGCTCCTTCATGGAGCAGCTTCTGCTGGCCATGGGTGCAGGAAAAAACCACAAAGAAACAGATCTCTGGGCTGATCCAGTGGATCTGAGGACACCAGGCACTCTGAGGCAGCCAGACGATCCCAACAGAGGTGCCTTCTATCTGTCTCTCTGTATAGGAAGGTGGTTACTGGCCTGGGAAGGGTCCTACGCAGGGCTACAAAGATGATCCTAGGGCTGGAGCACGTCTGCTATGGGGACAGGCTGAGAGAGTTGAGGTTGTTCAGCCTGGAGAAGAGAAGGCTCTGAGGAGACCTTAGAGCAGCTTCCAGTGCTGAAAGGGGCTGCAGGAAAGTTGGGGAGGGACTTTTTACAAGGGTCTGGAGTGATAGGAAGAGGGGGAGTGGCTTTAAGTTGGAGAGGGGAAGATTTAGATTGGAGGTTAGGAAGAAACTCTTCACGCTGAGGGTGGGGAGGCCCTGGCCCAGGCTGCCCAGAGCAGTGGTGGCTGCTCCATCCCTGGAGCTCTTCAAGGCCAGGCTGGATGGGGCTTTAAGCAACCTGATCCAGTGGGATGTGTCCCTGCCTATGGTAAGGGAGTGGGAACTGCATGGACTTTAAGGTCCCTTCCAAATCAAGCTATCCTATGATTACCATTCTATGATCCTAGATTTGTCGGGATCTGGGCAGCACCTACCACAAGGAGGCTGTGTCCTTTTAAGGGGTCTTTATGCTGATGAAGGGTCTTGGACCCCTGAAGCCAAAGGGCTGGAGCCCACGTCTGAGCTGCAAAGGGGTCTCTGGGGTGACAGGAGCTGGGGGTGTGCTCAGCCGTCCTGGCTGGGCTGAGTTTTCCAGCAATGCTCTCAGCAGCGAGAGCCTTCCCAGAGCCAGAGCCCAGCAAAGGTGTCCCTGCAGCCCAAGGATGTCCTTGAACAGAGCAAGGGGGACAAGAGACTGTACAGCGAGGGGCTGAGCTGGGATGTGTGGGCTGCATTCAAGTGTCACCAATATCAGTTGTCACATCCCCTTCCAGCCCTGCTGACACCTCCCGGTCCCCCTGTGGCACTCCAGCCTGTGGCAGCGTGGCCCAAGCCCAGGGGCTGCAGCACCGCACCCGCGGGAGGGAGCCGGCCATGAAGCAGTTAAATATCTCCTCCAGGAGCATCAGAGTTCAAATATAGTGCATTCCCCCCATTTAAGCCCCATGGTACTTGCTATGGGCTTGGCTTTGGCAACAGATACAGGTGACGAGAAGTCATTTGTGGGGCAGCCCCAGAGCCAGGGTCTCTCCTGGGTGACCTTGCCCCACGAGACGTGCTGGGCTGTCACCTCTGGTCCTTCAAAAGCTGTGTCCTACATGTCCATCAGCAAGCATGTTATCACCCCTGCGCTCCTCACGGCAAAGGAGAACCCGGACTGAAGACAGATCTCTCATCCCCTTTGCACTCCCTGAAGCACCCTGCCGGGTGGCAGTGGAACACACTTTGTCTCTGCCACAAGGCACCCCAAGAGGGGTTTGTCCTGCCCCATCTGACAGCTGCCACAATGCAATCACTGCCTGCACCCCCAGCACCCTCTGACCCCCCAAGTGAAGCTACCAGAGACTCCAGGAACCCCCCAAGCCCACCGCGCCCTGACTGCTGCCGTGGCCAGCAGTGCCCGGGCCAGCACTGTGGAGAAAGACGTTTCTCCCAATGCTTCTCCAAGAGTTTGGGGCATCCTCGTTCCCCTTTAACAAAGCATCACCGCAGAGTTTGTCTTGAGGTGTTTTTCCTACCTGACTGGGATCTTCACCCGCAGGTACCGATCCACGGCAATGGCCAGGAGTGCCAGGATGGAGCTCTCGGTGAGGATGAGGACGGGACAGGCTACCATGAGGCAGCTGTAAAACTCCGTCTGGGGTCCGATGTTGATGATGATGGCCAGTGGGATGACCAGAGCCCCCACAGCCACGTCGGCCACTGCCAGGGAGACGATGAAGCAGAAGGTGGCATCCCGCAGCGCCTGGTTCATCTTCACAGCCCAGATGACCAGGATATTCCCCGGCACGGACACCAAAGCGATGAGGACTTCGATGGAGATGTAGGCAGCCTGGAAGGCCGAGACAGGCTGTGCCATGATGCTCCGGTCCCCTCCTCGCTCACTCCGGGGTCCCTCTGTCACCTGCAAACGCACAGGGAGGCGGTGAGCGAGTGGCATCAGTGACCTGAGCTGCGAGCTGGGATGGAGCCCGGGCAGGGGGGTGGGAACCCCCCCCCCCCCCCTCCTGTCTGTGCCGTCCCCCGGGGCTCCGTCCCCCGGGGCTCATCCTGCACCCACCTCCATCCCGCTCCGGGAGCCGCAGGGCGAACGGGAGCTGCCGGCGGAGCCCCCCCCTCCCAGCGCTCGGGGCCGCCCGAGGCTGCAGCCGCAGCGGGGCTGCCCTTCCCACCCCCCTCTCCTCCTCTTCCTCCTCCTCCTCCTCCTCTCCTCGCCCCGCGCCCCGGCATCTGCCGCCCCCAGCGCCCCTCACCTTGCCCCGCACGCCGAGGGCTCGTTTCGGGGGGGCAGCAGGAGCCCCTCACCCGCAGGGTAAGGCTGGGAACATGCTGGGGGCGCCGGGGGATGCTCGGGGCGCTGCGCTCGGTCCCCGGTGCCCGGCACCGTTCGGCTCCCGCAGGCTGTGCCAGCTCCCAGCCCGAGCCGGAGCATCACATGGTGCAGCCTCCCGGCCCTTTAAAGAGCGAGGGACACGATTTGGGGCTCCCCGGCACCCCCGGGAAGGAAGGCGGGGGGGGGGGGGGGGCAGCCGGGAAGGGGGTGACGGGGTGGGAGCGGCGGGGTCGGTGCCAGCACGGAGCTCACAGGTCCCGCTTCGAGCCCCGGAACCGGTACTTCGGGTGCGGTGTGGGGCAGGGGGTGCGGGGAGGGGGCAACGGAGGCAGAACCGGAGCTCGGGGTAAGCAAGGAACCCTCACATCACCCGGGAAGGGACCAGCCGCTGCTCCGGGCTCGGGTCCGGGACAGGGCTGGCACCCCAGTTCAGACCAGAAGGAGCTGGGGTGCTGACCCGGGCTCTGGCAGGTGATGTCTCACCCCAAATCCCCACTGAGGTGGGTCAGGAGTGAGCCCAAAGCATCCTTCATCCACTGAACAGCATCCCAGTTCAGACCAGAAAGAGCTGGGGTGCTGACCCGGGCTCTGGCAGACGATGTCTCACCCCAAATCCCCACTGAGGTGGGTCAGGAGTGAGCCCAAAGCATCTTTCATCCACTGAACAGCATCCCAGTTCAGACCACAACCAGTCCAAATTGCTGGGCTACTCCTATGGACTCTGGCTGACAATGTCTCACCCCAAATCCCCACTGAGGTGGGTCAGAAGAGAGCCCCAAAGCATCCTTCATCCACTGAATGGCACCCCTAGATGCTGGGGGGGTCTGCGTCCCGTGTTGGGGAGGAGTGAAGACTCCAGGCTGGGAGCATCCCTTTTGCCAGGAGCTGTGTTGGGTGAAGACAGAGCTGCTGGAGCAGGAGGAAGGTGTGTTGGGGGTGTGTTGGGGAATGGTGGCCCCAAACTTGTGCTGAGGCTGCACCAGACACTATTTAACATCCTAGGAAAAGTTTGGGGAAACTTGTCCACCTTCAAAAGTCACCTCCTGCTCTGGGTAGCAGAGAGCAAGGGGTCTGGGGTCTCGGTTTGACTGATGGAACCAATCCAACCATGGATACCCATCCAGGTGTGGACCAGGCACCTGCAAGGCCCATCTTGTGTCAGTCGCTCCCCAGGAGCAGGGCTGGTTTATGCGAGTACTGCAGGGAGCAGGACCACCTACAGCCTCAGAGTAGGAGCAAGCCAACTTTCCCAAGCCTGTCTCTCCCTATCTCCTCCTTCCTTTGCTGGGATTTGGGGCTGGTGAGAGATGTCCCAACACCTGGATCTGTCCCTTGGACCTGACCCTCAGCTCTCTCCTCCATCCGAGCCTGCACACCTCAAGGCGAAGATGGGAATGGCTGTGGGACCATCACAAACCCATTGCTGGACTCCTCCATCAGCTGGTGGCCCATGAGCTTCCCCCTCACCACAGTGGCCGGGAGTGTGTTGCTTACCCTGGAGAAGAGGAGGCTGAGGGAAGACCTTTTCACTGTCTACAACTACCTGACAGGAGGTTGTAGTGAGGTGGATGTTGGTCTCTTCTCCCAAGTGACAGGTGATTGGAGAGAGGGAATGGACTCAAGTTGCACCTGGACAGGTTCAGAATGGTCACCAGGAGAAATTTCTTCCCCAAAAAGGGTTCTCGGGCACCGGCAGACGCTGCCCAGGGAGGTGGTGGAGTTCACATCCCTGGACTGCGTTTAAAAGAGATATGGTTTTGTAGTGGACAGGTATGGTTGGGCTTGACGGTCTCAAAGGTCTTTTCCAACCTGGTGATTCTATGATTCCATAGGGCTGGAGGGATAGAGCATCCTTGGACCGGCTGGGGACTGTGGCAAGGTGCCACCTCCAGCCACCGGGCCGTGCCAGCAGTAGGGAGAGGAGAGCTTATTTGGATTTCAACGATCTGTTTGCACTGCAGGGAGAAAAATAAACTGAGGATGGCGGGCTCACGTAAACACTGTGCTATTTATGGGAGGCATTTGCCGGAGCACCTCACTGTACATCTCCTCACACATCCTCCACCGAGGGAAAGAAGCCGTTACCCCACTATAAGGCTGGAGACCCAAAGCCAGAGGCATTGTGTGGGGTGGGTGTGCTCAGGATGGGGTACCTGGAGTGGAGAGAGCACCCCCAGAGAGCCCCAACCCCCCTGTCCCACTGCCTTCCCAGGGTGAACACCTTGGCAATCAGCCTCTGGCTGGGAGCAGAGCAGGAAAACTGGCAGGTTCATCACGGGAGTGCAATGCGGAAGCAACCGTGGGCAGGTCCTGGCTTAATTGTATGCAAATCACCCAAACACAGCGATTAAAGCCACTCCTTTTCCTTAGTGGATTTGCAGTTTGTTTGTTTCCCCTCCCTGGACTCATGTCCCAACTGCCTTAATTTTAGTAGCACCCCTCCAAAAAGGCAGGTTGTGCCCCAAACAAGCTGCTTGGCTGGACTTCTGCCCCAGCAGGGTAGGAGCTCTCCCACCAGCCCACGTAAAGCTTCCAGGGCTTTGGCAAAGGCTCCAAAGGCTGAATGAGCCAATGCTGTTGCTGGTTGTTGCAGGCGGTTGTGCAGACCCTGTTCCTGGCAGACGTGGCATCGTCTGCTTGTCCTCCCAGACACAAGGCTAGGGATTGCGTTGGGTCAGCGTCAGAGATTCCTTAAAAACCCAGGAAGATAATTTTCTGGTGAACATCAGGCACCCAGAAATTTATTCAGGTCTTCCAGGTTCTTGCTGGGGTTTGAAAGGAGAAGAGGATCTGAGAGCTGTGGTGGATTATGAAGATCCCAAAGAAATGTTGAAAGAGGATGCGATGGGCAAACAGCCGCTGGCATCCCCAACGCAGCGGGGGAGATGGAGTGAAGGAGCACAAAGAGGAGACACGGCATGGCTTCTATACTCCTTCTATACTGCTTTTCCACCTTGCTGTCTCCCATGAGATGGTAACAGGACTGAACCTTGGCCTCAGCAGGAGGCAACGGTTGGTGTCCGGCTTCATGCCAGTGTGAGGCACTGGAGGGTTTGGCGTGTTGGGGCCAGCTGAGCCAGCTTTCCTGGCTGACAAGATCAAACCCCAGCTGCACACCTCCAGGGCTCGGCAGCAACCAAGAAATGCTTAGTCAAGAAGAGAAGCCAAGGCATGGGTAGGTCTTTTCCACCCATATCTTCTTCAGCTGTTCTTGGGGGTTTGAGCTTTCCCTCTCCTGCCTCAGTTTACCTACACGAAAATCAGCTCCAGGCTGCTGAGGGAAGGAGAAGCTGAGGGTTCCTCTACCTTTTCCATCATGAGGACCATCCCACAGCCCTCTGGTCACAGAAAGGGGCCTCTTAATTAGGAAAGTTAATTAAGAGTGTGACTGGTTGCCAGAAGCACAGGGCTGTGTGTTTGGAGGGCTGACGTCTCTGTGAGATATTAATTAGGATGAGTGACCATCCAAATGCCATGGTCTGGTGGGCCTGGACAAGATGGCACAAGGTGAAAAAAGAAGGAGCGGACAAAGGGAAAACAAAGAGCTTTTCCAAAGATACCTCTGGTGCGCTGAGATGCCGGGGAGCGATGCTCAGCCCGTAGCACCAGCGCTGGGGCCACCACTCTGTGCGCGCTGGGTGACACAGAGCGCTGGCTGGACGCCACTAGGGACACAGGGCTGCTCCATGGCTTGGGTCCAGTTTCTCTCTGTTTAATGGGATACACGACCCTTGGGAAGCTGTTTGAGGAGCAAGGAGCACCACGCTTTTGCAGAGTGATGCATCCCTGTCTGGGCTTTGCAGCAGCTGCTCGGCAGCAATGACACTGTGGAGAAAAAACTCCCAGGAGGTAAACCAGCAGCTCCTGGAGGGCAGATGGAGGAATGGCTGCTTCCCCATGGGTCGACCCTTTCCAAGAAGCGCATCTCAGCCCTCCTACCCACAGCAGGTTAACGTGGGTTGGCAGTGCTGGCAATAGAATCACAGAATGGTTTGGGTTGGAAGGGACCTTAAAGGTCATCCAGTTCCACCCCCTTCCATGAGCAGGGACACCTCCCACTGGATGAGGGGGCTCAAAGCCCCATCCAACCTGGCCTTGAACCCCTCCAGGGATGGGGCAACCACCACTGCTCTGGGCAGCCTGGGCCACCCTCATCATGAAAAATTTCTTCCTAATATCTAATCTAAATCTTCCCCCTTCCAATTTAAAGCCATTCTCTGAGGGGGAAACTGAGTCACGGGTGGTGTCTGTGGTCACTCAGCAAGCGGGTGCTGGTGTGAGACTGTGCCCTGGCTCCCTTCCGCGCTGGGTCGATGCTGTGTTCGTGAGGATGCAGGCTCCCCTGGCTGGAGAGGCCAAGCCGTGCTCTGTGCCCTGCCAGATGCCAGCCAGGTGCTGCCTGCGGGCAGCTGGGTCAGAGCCAAGCCTCACCTTGGCACAGCAGGATGGGGCTTCTGCGCTTCCCTGGCTGGAAAGAACTGCTGAGCCATCACTTGGTGGAAAGAAAAACACGTCCAATGCCTGGGCAAGCTCTGCACCAGCACTGTCCTTGGCACGCAGCGGGGTAGAGCAGAGGTCTGCCCCACTTTCTGGCTCTGTGGCGTGCCAGAGACCGCAGCGGGGTGCCGGAGTCCACCCCCATGCCCCAGTGCAAGCCCTTTGCCTCTTCATCGCAGCATCTTCCTCACCAAGCGCTGGGTTTATTTTAATTGCAAGGGAGCCCCAGGAGTGTTATCGAGCCAGGCTGCCGGCCAAGAGCTATTCCTGCCCACTTGCTCCAGCAGGCTCGGTGGTGCAGGATGGAGTGAAACCTCTCTCTCCCTGCAAATCAATTTAGAGGGGGGTTAAAACCCTTTGCTCCTTCTCCATCGCCACCCTTTAAACAAACAAAGAGCTTGTGAACCTCTCTATTTATTGAAGAAGCCCATGGGGAGGCAGGATGGTGCTCGCTACCTCCAGCCCCATGGGCACCCGAGGGGAGGGGGCAGGGAGGCTGGTGGTGTAAGCGCTCGGAAGCACGCAGCGGCGATGACAGATCTTTCTGGGGCAAAGACTCGTGTGAGACAGCAACTTCCCAGGGAAGGGAAAAAAAGAGGAGGGAGGAGAATGCAAAAGGAAAAATGTGGATTCTGCAAATCCTGGTTTGATACAAGCGATGAATGAGGGGAACCACTTCCCTTGGTAGATATCCCAGACGGTATTGTCATTTTCTGGTTGATCTTTGGGGAGATATTGGGAGGGAAGGGGTGAAGAGCTGTGTCTGGAAGACCCAAATGCGAGCTCCAGACCTGAAGCTGCAGTGGCCTGAGGACATCTGCTCTTACTGCCCTGTACTCAGTAGATGAGGTGAAAGATGAAGATTTGGGGCAAAGGAGAAAACAGGGAGTGCAGGAGTGACAGCAATGGGAGGGAAGCGGCTGAGTTGGGATTGGCTGGTTTGGTGCTCCAGGAAGAAGCTGGTGAGGTGTCCCTCGTGTGGTGCATAAGGACAGCCACATCCCCATGACTGCTGCTCCCAGAAGCTGTTTTTCTTCCTTCAGAAACATATTCTGTTTTCTATTTTAAAGTTCTCCACGGTTAGTCTCCGGTTGTCCCTCACCGCGTCTTTCCCAGCTGCCTGGGCAGCTCTCCATTTCAGTAACAGGGATTTTTTCCCCACTCAAACACTTGCAGATTGTAGCCACATCACCAGCCTCCAGCACAACAGCCCTTCTTCCATCTGATTCATGCAGCCTCCAAGCCCCGTGCTCTGCTGCTGCCCAAGTTATTCCCTCCCAACCAATCTAAACTGAAACGCTTTATTTCCAGAAATTAAGCCAGGACAGAAATCCACGGGGCAGCTCCTCTGTGTTGTAAAAGAAGCTGCTTAAACCCTTCCCGTGTGCCTAAACCTACAGATTCCTAATGAAGAGGTGGAAAATTCCTTATCAGCAGATGGAATCTGCCTCCTGCTCTGTTCCCATTTTCTCCTTCCAGATGGGATTGTTTCCTTGTGGCCTCAGAGCTGCACAAATGCTACAAGAACCGTCTGAGCACTGGCGAAAACAGCCTCCCAGCCCTGGTCCCTGGGGGATGGCTTCTCCAGGACGGTGACACTGCAGTAGGACATCTGACATTTGGTGTTGCACAGAGCAACCCTGAGATGGTCAGCAGAGATGTTCCCACAGCTGGCTACCTTCCTTGGGGACGTGTGAGCAGAAGTCCCTTGCCACGAGCTCAGAGCATATCAGCTTTGACAGACGTGGAGGCTGCTTCTCCTGCCTTTCCTCCTCTTGCTTCCATGGGTGGGGAGGATTTGGGGGGCAGGACCCAGCTTGGGGCTCACACAGCCACGTGATGGGCTGTCCTTGGATGAATTTCTGCGTTGGGAGGACATTATTTGTCACAGTGATTCCCCACAGACCTGCTGCCACTGCAGGATGCCTCGTGGCTCTAGGGCTTGGAGGTGATGGATAAGTGGGGACCCATCACTGAAGGTTCAGTGCTGCAGAAGTCAGTTGGATGTCTGCAGCTTTTGGGGTGCCGAGAGCCTCCAGATGCTCTCCTAGCCCCAAGCTGTGGGGAAGGGGAGCGCTGACAGGGAGGTCCCCCCCTTGATGCAGACATTGCCTTGCTGGGAAAGACTGAAAGGAGGGATGGGCCAGAAGAGCACTGGACTGAAGAGCAGAGTCCTCAGACAGGCGTTGTGAAGGCAGCTGGACACATAATCCCAAATTTCTTCTCCTGCTCCCCAGGAGTGGCCCTTTCCCATGAAAAGCCCTGGCCAAAGCAGTGTTTGCTGTCTGTGTCTGTCTCCTGCATCCAGGGTGGAGACGCAAGGATGGAGCAGGGGAAGGAAGCTCCCCTCCGCGTTCCCATCCCTTGTGTTTTCCTGCAAGGATGAAAGATGGTGAGACCCTATCTCAGGGTCTTGCTCAGCCTTCCCAAAACATTGCAAGGGCCAGGAGCTATGATGCTTTGTCTTTGTGTATTCCCCAGGTCTTGATGGGAGCAGAAACCCAGCACAGCCACCAAAGAGGCCCTGGAAAGGAAGAATCCAGCTCTGGCCCCAGGTGCACCCCAAGATCCCCTGCTGAGGACAAGAGATCTGCCCAGCCCTAGGGACAACTGGGACTCCCAGTTTCAACTCCCTAAATAAATGCCCTTGAATAGGTGGAGACCAATACAGATGCTGGTGGCCAAGGGGTTCGGCTCCTCCCCACCCAGTTCAGTCCTCAAAAGCAAATAAATCCATGGGGCCAAAGGGACCAGACATGACATAGGCACTGGGCGCGAGCACCCTGTGAAGGACAGAGGACACAGCTTCTGCAGGAAGATTAGAAAGGGTAGAAATCCTCAAAGCATATTCTTGTCCCTCTCCATGGGGTGAAAGCCGAGCTGCTCCCCAAGAGACACTTGAGAGCAAGTGTGGCTGCTAGAGCTGAAGCCAAAAATCGCTTCTCTGGAACCATTTCCCCTCCAGTGGAACACACAAATGCAAAGGAAATGCCTTCCGGGAAGTCCCCCTGCTTCCCCGGAGCCTCCCCTCTCCGGATTGGGATGTTTTGCAGCAAAAGATGAACTAGGGGACTGGGAGGAAGGCAGGAACCTGTGGAAACCAAACCCCAGGAGCTATTTTCAGCCCTTGGGCAGGAAAAACACTTGCTGGGGACATTACGCTCTGGGGAAAAAACAAACCTGGAGATTTTCTCCCCAGGGGGTAAGAAATGAGTAGCTGGGCTCATCCATGATGAGGAATCAGTGCTGGATAAGAGGAGGTGACCCCGAGAGTCTCCAGGTCCTGGTCCCCCTCTCAGCTCCGGAGCAAAGGACTGAGTCAGCACCTTGGATCCTGCAAGGGGCGGTGGGGGAGCGGGAGTGGTTCTTTCCCTCCACCCCAAACTGGGTTTAAAGGGTTCTGAGACGAATTGGCCTCTGTTGTGCAGCCCCAAACTCAGACTCAGTGTGCAGATAACCGGGCTGATGGTGCCCTCTCCCGTCAGCTGCGCTGCACGGCCACAGCGCCTGCAGGAGCTGAGGGTTTCTTCACCCCTTTGGGCAAAGATCAGGGGACACTCGGTGACCTGGACAAGGAAGAGATGGATTATCCTCAGTCGCAACCCCAAAGGGTCTGAAAATTTGCATTTTAAGGCATTTCTCAGGCAGCCAGCAGTTGCATTTACTCAGTGGTTGAGGTGGGCTAGAAAGAGCTCGACCTCTTGCGATGGGGTGTGGGGAGCCCCCGAAAAATATCTACCTTTCTGTTCGCTACACCAAAAATTGCCAGCCTTCCTCACCCCTCCCAGCCCTTCCTCATCCTCCTGGCTCTCATATTCCCTGGCTGGGGTCCAGCTCCATCAGTTTGTCAGGTGCGGGATGTCCCAGCGGCGGGTGGCCTGGGGACCCCCATGGCGTGAGTGCTGCCTGCTTGACCCAGGATCTCGCTGCTGTGTGGTCGGGATGGTCCTCCAGCTGCTTGACCGGTCCCGACAGCACGTGCCGGAGCAGCCGACAGCTGAGCACACGAGTGGAGTCGGGGTGTTGCTGAGGCAATGCTGCTTCATGGAACTGAATACGTTGGGAAAGGAGAAAACCATCCTGGGGAGGGGGCACCGAGCCTGTGTTGGGCTGAGCCGACAACCTCTGCCCCCGCAGTGGGAATTTGCAGGGTGAGGCCACTCTGGAAGGGCTGGGTGTCCCTCCCTGGGACTGGCTCCTCCAGCATCGCTGCTGGCATGTCTTGGGGAGGGTCTGCTATCCCTTCTCCCCTTGGCCACCCCACCCTGAAGCCACAGAATCCCCCACCTTCCTTCCCCAGCTCTCCGAGTTACCACAGGGATCACTCTCCTTGTGCTGGTATTTGCTGTCCCATAGGGTGGGGACAGAAAAATGCCAGAGTCATCTGTTGATGTCCTGGAAGTCCCACATCAGTATCACTGTCTCCTTTTTCCTCCTGTTCATTGGACCCTGATCCTGCAGCATCAGTCCTGGGCCGTGGGGTTAGATGAGCCGCAGCAGGATCATCCCCACCATAGGGACAAGAGGATGGTCAGCCACCCAGGAGACCTGGCTTGCTGCCACCCAGCTCCCTCCCGGCCCCCTCCGTCACCACGTGGCTCCAGGTGTCCCATCTCAGGGCTGTCTCCTGCCGAGGGACACTGCTGTCCCTGGGTCCCATCCCTGGGCCTTGTGCCATCCTCTGGCCCAGGCAGCTGTCCCTCTCAGGGGTCGAATGGCCACCATATGTTGCTGCTGAATCCCTCGCATTCATGGGTCTTCCTCCAAACCCCCACCTGTCCTCCAGCTCACACGAGCCAAGCTCTCCCACTTCGAAGAAAACAGCCTCTTGTTGACAACTCGCTTCCCCCCCTTCGGTGTCACCGTGACACGTGTGGGGACAGCCCAGCCCATGCCACCATACAGGGGATGGAGGAGCAGCCTCTCACGTGCCAGGGATGCCACTGACATGCGGGGTCTCCAGATGGAAGAGCTCACAGTGGGGGTCGTGCTGGATGAATCCCTCTCCCACTGCAATTTGGGTCTGGGGGCTGGAAAGGGGAAGGGCTGTGTCCAGGCCATGGAGTCATGGAGCAAAGGAGGCCATGGTGGGGCAGAACAGCAGAAGATTTAGTGCTGGCAGTGGAGCAGAGCATCCACAATGAGTGTAGGCAAGGAGGGAGACCAGAGCCCCCAGAATGGTCCCTGGGCAGGGAGCTAGCCGGCTTGTGGGTCAGGGCAGCCGGGATGGCCCCCGGACTGGGCTCCAGCTGACTGGTGTGTTGGGGTGCCTAGTTTAGCCCCCAGACTGGGATCCAGTTGATTGATATTTTGTGACATCCAGTACTGTCCCCAGCCTGTCGAATGGGGGCCGCTCCACAGCCTGCACCACTCTGCTCACACCCTGCCCCCATCCCAGCTCAAACCTCAAGTCAAGTCAAGAACCACAATAAACCTCTACTCCGGCTAGACTTTATAGCTTCATTGCTATCCCTGGTTTCCTGATGGGGAAACTGAGGCACGGAGGCTGGTACCTGCATTGGTGGGGATGAGAGGCAAGTTGGGGGCCAAGTACACATGGGGACACGGTGCTTCAGGAGCATGAGCAGCTCCATCCCACCACCCACCCAACCTGCCAGCAAACCCAGACTGGGTGAACTGGCACATGGAGGTGAGGAAGGTGTTGTTGGCCAGTCCTGCCACGACCACTCCCATCCCGGGTGGGGACAGACAGCAGGACACCATTCCCCATTGCACCCCAGGGGCTGGACTGAAAACCAACCCTGAATCCCAGCAGGCTGAGGGGTGGCTGGCAGGGATGGGGTTGAAGGGGCAAGCTCTGCTGTGGCCCCATCTCTGCCGAGCAGCTGTCACCATCCCAAATCTCCGGCAAGCAGGCATGTCGGAAATCCCGGGTGTCGGAGGAGAGGTCTGCTCTGCATTCCTCAGCTGGGAGTGGGGAGAGGGCCAAGCATCTCCCCGACGCCCGCAGCTGCTCCCAAATATGTTATGACTTGTCACTGCGGAAGGAAGGGATGTCGGCAAGCCTGGAAAGCAAGAGGGGATGTGAGGCGGTGGAGTGCCCGGCAGGGTCAGGAGGGTGGGTCCCACTGCAAGTCGCATTTTGCTGGGAACCACTTTCCTATGCTGAAATCCCAGTGGGATGACCTCTTTGCTGAGTCCTGGCCACCCCTGGCCTCTCTTTCCCCATCAGTGGGATGGTGCTTGCACCCCAGGAGGGTAGAACATAGAATCATAGAATAATAGGATCATTAAGGTTGGAAAAGACCTCTGAGCTCATCCAGGGACATGGTTTAGTGGCAGATAGGAATGGTTGGACTTCATGATCCAAGAGGTCTTTTCCAACCTGGTGATTCTATGATTCCAGTCCAACAATCAGCCCAACCCCACTGTGCACGCGAAACCACGTCCCAAAGTGCCACAAGGTTTTTGGACCCCTCCAGGGATAGAGACTCCAGAACTGCCCTGGGCTCTTCCAGGGCTTCACCACTCTGTCAGTAAAGACATTTTTCCCAATATCCAATCTAAACCTGCTCTGGCGCAACTTGAGGCCATTTCCTCTCATCCTCTCACCTGTCACTTGGTTGAAGAGCCCAGCACCCACCTCACCACAACCTCCTTTCAGGAGCTGCAGAGAGCGATGAGGTGTCCCCTCAGGCTCCTCTTCTCCAGACTAAACAATCCCGGCTCCCTCAGCTGTTCCTCATAAGTCTTGTGCTCCAGCCCCTTCCCCAGCTCCGTTGCCCTCCTCTGGAAGGGGAATGCTGCCTCCACCACCCACTTTGCCTTGCGAGCCACAAAAATCTGCTGCTTTTCATGTCCTTTCTGATGGAAGGAGCCAGCTGGCATCGTCCTTCCTCCAGCGTGGGGACTGTGCAGCTCCGTGCCCCAAGCAGGGACATGAAAGCAGTGCGTGCAGCTCTGAGCACCGAGCAGGGACGTGCGCTGGGTGTGTTCATCTTGGAGCACCAAGCAGGGACGTGCGCTGGTTAAGGGTCTGTGCATCGCGAGGTGCGTACAGCTCCAAGCACCGGGCTGAGCTGCAATACGTTCATGTGCTTCCCAAAACTCATCAAACCAAGACCATCAGCCATGGTGGGAAAGCAAACATTCAGGGCAGCCTGTGGGCATCTCTTCCCGACCCCGTGCCATGGATCTGGTCACCAGCTTGGGAAGCTGCCCTGGAGGAGCAAGGACAAACCCTCCTTGCTGAGATTTTCTCAATGGACGGGTATTTTTAGCTCAGGGCTCGTGGCTGCCCGTCCCCTCCGGCTGTGACGGGGTGAGCCGTCCCCGTGAGGCCTCCGCCAGCCGGGGGAAGGTCACCCCATGACGGATCGCAGCACGTTCTGCCCAGGGCTCACACAGCGTTGCCTTTGTGTGCCTCCCAGCCGCCACCATCCATCACAGGCTAACCTGACAGCCGGCAGCAGAGCCCTAATCCCTCGCTGGCTCCAAATTATCCGGGGCCCAGCCTGCAGCCGCCATGGGCACCCATGGGACCCAGGAAAAGACACCTCACTTGTCCATCCCCCAGCAGTCATCTTTGTGGGGTGCTCAGAGGGTAAAAGCAATGATGGGATCCCTGTGGTTGCCCAGACACCAGCATCCTTCACTGACGGCTATTTGCCTGGTAGCTATAGTTATCCCTGATTTGATATCTGGCTGGAGGCATCCACTGGGGCCATGGACCCCAAAAGCCACTGTGTCCCCCAACCATGTCCAGGATTAGGGTTATCCTTGCCAAAGAGGCTCTGATGGAGGAGCAGAGCTGCGACTGAGCCAGCACAGCGTTATCCTGGCTCCCCATATAAGTGGCAGCGTGGGCAGCCTGGATGAGATCGTCGAATCGTGGAATGGTTTGAGCTGGAAGGAACCTCAAAACTCACACAGTTCTAACCCACCTCCCGCTGGATCAGGGGCTCCAAGCCCCATCCAACCTGGCCTTGAACACCTCCAGGGATGGGGCAGACACCACTGCTCTGGGCAACCTGGGCCAGGGCCTCCCCACCCTCATTGTGAAGAAATTCCTTCCTAATGTCTATCTTAAATTTCCCCCCCCCCAATTTAAAGCCATTCCCCCAGCTTTCCTGCAGCCCCTTTCAGCCCTGGAAGCTGCTCTAAGTTCTCCCTGGAGCCTTCTCTTCTCCAGGCTGAACAACCCCAACTCTCTCAGCCTGTCCTCACAGCAGAGGTGCTCCAGCCTTCGGATCATCTCCATGGCCTCCTTTGGACTCGCTCTAACAGTTCTATGTCCTTCTTGTGTTGGGAATTCTGGAGCTGGACACAGGACTCCAGGTGGGGTCTCACAAGACCGGAGCAGAGGGGCAGAATCCCCTCCCTCGCCCTGATGGCCACGCTGCTTTGGATGCAGCCCCTCAACTCTTTTGATGAGATCCCCAAAATGGTTCTGGAGCAAATGGAGGTGCTGGGCCTGCCCCTCAGCTGCGGAGCCCCCAGTCTCCATCCCATGCTGGCATTGGGTGTCCTTTCCTCCCCGAGTCCACAGGCTGCCTCCTGCCTCTGCGACCCCCTCAGCTGTGGGGGCACAGTGGCCTTGGTTGTCTGTCAGAGCTGGCTTGACCTGCGTCCCTCCCTGCCCCTCTCCTGGCCAGGGAAAGGCCACCACGGCAGCCAGTGCCCGTTCTGCTGATGCTGCTCTTCTTTTATGAAGTGCTAAATGCTTGACCACTCTCTCGCACAGGTCCAACACGTGCCCCGTGGAGCCTATTATGTCACCACCGGATTGCTCAGCCTCCAAACACTCTCTTGCAATCAAAAACACCGAACATGTATAAGGTAGAGCCAAGGTGGTCCGGCAGGTATTCCTTGCCCAGGGACCCGGCTGCAGCTCGACGGTCTTGCCAGGGTCATGTCCACCAGCAAGTGCCACTGAGAACGAAGAAGTGAAACAGCTTGACATGATGACGGGAAGTTGATGTAAAGCCCTCAGGCTCAGATTATCTCCTCGTAATAGCTTTGTGCCCACCACTGGCTCCTCTGCAAACCTTCAGGGATGAATCCTGCCCCTTCCTAACTCTTCTAGTGCTTTCACCTAACACCGAGGCCAAGCTGATGCTCTGACTTCTTTCCTTCTTGAGTATTTTGAGTGTTTGATTGACCCTGGAGAGCACCGGGGCTCTGCTGAGGGCAAACCTTGAGGCTGTGGGTCCTGCTTCCCTTACTGCCGATTTTTTATAGATGCTAAAACCAGGAGGTCAGCAAATCCCCAGGGCTGAAAGCCCCGGGAGAGTTGAAATCAGGGTGATCCTGAGTTATAAGGCTCCTAACCCCCCCAAAAATAACTAGAAAGAAAGAAAAGCATTATGGTGGGCTCCAAAAAAAAGACAGAAATCAACTCAAAGTGAGCAAGGGTATTGGTAAAGGGTGCAGGGAATGTGCTGTGATGTGGCTGCTCTGGGCAGGAGGAATTGGGGAAGGAAAATCCCGGCAGGGTTGGCCCTGCTCTTTACTGACATTCTTTCCACTGACCGATCCCTTGGCTGGAATCTGGCCTGGAGCAGGAATAGGAGGAGATGGGAGATGGGTTCTGACATTCCCTATGGAAAAAAAAATCCCCTTCTGGACTAAAGACAAAGCAGAAGGGATGTGGTCGAGCAGTTGGAGTCAGGAGGGAAGGGCTGTGGATGGGTTCAAATCCCACCCACGCTGTTGCTCATGCAGAGTCCATGATTGTGCCTCAGTTTCCCTACTGGGGAGGTGGGACCAATGCGTCTTTGCCGAGAGAAGAGTGCGAAGGGAGGATTTTGGGGCTTTGGTTGCCTACATGTGCAGGCGTTGGTACTGGAGAAGCCAGAGTCAAGGTGGAAGAAGATCCAGTGCAGCTTGACTCCTCTGCCAGGGTGTGGGGAGACACAGGAAAGGTGGCCATTGGGTTTGGTGCATGGGAGAAGCCACGAACATGGATTGTGTGCCAAAAATACCACTCTGAGATAAAGGACTTAGGCAGGGACCTTCAGGAAGCCCATGGTGGAGGAAAAGCTGGGTCTGGCACTGCCCTACCCGCTCTGTTCTGGTGGGACAGGCAGGAGGGACTGGGAACGGAGCATAGGGGCTGGCACCAGGGTGGCTCTGTATGGCCGGGGGTGCCCCTGCGGAAGGGCCGGACCCTGGGGTGCTCCTCGCATCCAGACATCCCTCATGGGGCTGAGTTCCTCCTCTTCTGATCAGAAGCAGGATCAGGCCCTTACCCTGCAACAGAGAGCGGCAGGATGGGGCCGTGTGAAATATGGGTGGTGAGTGGGAGCAGCGTGGGGAGGTGGGAAAGGCAGCGTGCGGAGGGTGCTGTGCTGGTGTTGAGTCTGAGCACAGGGAAGGCGCAGATCCAGAGTGCCGTGGGGTCCAGGTGGGCAGCCACAAAGGGCCAAGGGTGCTCTGGCCACGCAAGCTGGCCACGAGGAGACCGTGGGCTCCCGCATCCCGGCTTTAACTGAAGGGACCAGATGATGCAGGATTGGTGAGGGGAGCTGGCAGCCACCCGCGTCACTGGTGCCACCCTGGGGCTCAGACAAAGCCTTTGTTTGCTGGGCGGCCGAGCTGCCCTCCCCACCATGCCAGCTCCCCCAGCCCCCCCGGCGCGGCGGGCAGCGTAATCCCCATGGGGAGAGCACATGAAATCAGATGGACAAGTTTTGATGTGAGGCAGCAGCTTAGGGTGGGCTCAAGTTTCCCTTAGGTTTTCTATATTTATCTCCGTGATTTAATGCCAGCGCCGGGGTTTAAATGGCACCAAACAGTTGGCGTGGGGAGAGGGAGCAGCCGTCCCCGAGCCGCACACACGTCCCTGAGCTGCCCACACGCCCATGGAGCTCTTCGAGACCAACCCTTATTTTTTCCCAGACCAAAGGTTTTACGATGGGGAAAATTTTCTGGGGTCCCGCTTGCAGGGCTACGAGCCAGTGGCGTTCCCTGAGCGGCCCGAGGTGGCCCTGTGTCCTGAGGGCAGGGTAGCTTTGGAGGAGAAGGACTCAGCCCTGCCCGAGCATTGTCCTGGACAATGCTTGCCCTGGGCCTGCAAGGTTTGCAAGCGGAAGACCGTCTCCATCGACCGTCGTCGGGCAGCCACTCTGCGGGAGAAACGTAGGTTGAAGAAGGTGAATGAAGCCTTCGAAGCATTGAAACGCAGCACCCTGCTCAACCCCAATCAGCGTCTGCCCAAAGTGGAGATCCTGCGCAGTGCCATCCAGTACATTGAGCGCCTGCAGAGCTTGCTCAGCACCCTCAACCAGCAGGAGCGGGAGCAGAGGGACCTACGCTTCCGTCCTGCTGCTCCACAGCCTGGGGTAAGTGGCTCTGTGCAACCTCTGGGGCCCCCAAACCTTGACTGGGGATCAGTGTGGGGGTGATGCTCTATGAGGATGATGTCTATGGGGATGATGTTCTGTGGGGTCATGCTCTATGAGGGTGATGTCCGTTGGGAATGTTGTTCTACGGGGGTGATGCTCTACAGGGGTGATGTTCTATGGAGGTGGTGTTCTATGGGAGTGATGATCTATGAGGATGGTGCTCTATGGAGATGATGTCTTATGGAGATGATACCCTGTGGGGGTGATGCTCTGTGGGTGATGTTCATTGGGGGTATGAGGATGGTACCCTATGGGGGTGATGCCTTGTGGAGATGATGCCCTGTGGGGGTGATGCTCTATGGGGGTGATCCCCAGGCAGAGGCATCGCAGGCAGCTCTGGAGCATTGGGGGGAGCATTGGGGCAAGATAGTTGCTGCTGTGGTAGGTTGGTGTGACCTGCATAAAAGCTCCAGGTAGCAGTGACCCAGCTGTGTGCTCAGATCCCTGACTGACAGCAGTCCTTCCCTGTGTGTTGATGTAGTGGGGGCTGCACGGTCTACTGCGTTGAGCGTGGCACGCGTGCCTGGGCTTGGGAGGGAAAATAAAGGCAAAAAATGAACTAAATAATATAAAATCAAAGAAAAAAACTAAAATAAATTAAACTAAACTGAATCGAAATAAGCCAAAATGGTTGGACTCGATGGCCCAGTGGGTCCCTTCCAACCTAGTGATTCTATGATTCTATGAATCTAAAATAATATAAAATAGAATGAAATAAAATGAATAAAATATAAAATAAAATTACTCCCCCCTTCCCTGCTCACAGACACATATCCTCACTCCTGGTTTCTCCCTATAAGGTCTTGGGGTGGCACAACCCACAAAGCCTCTGAACAGGCACCACTGGTCTCCACCCCACAGGTTACTGGTGCTCCTGGGTGCAACACCCGCAGCTTCCCTCCCCTCTCCTGCTATGCCATGCTGTTGCAGGTGCCGTGACACGCTGGGGCACGAGGACTTCTCCTGCTGCTCACCTTGGCACAGCGTTCCCAGGCAGGGGGACGAGGGGATCGGTGCGGGGCCACCTCCGGTTTCTTAGACCAAAGGTGCCAATTTGAGGTGCAGGCGAGAATGCTCACAGTGGCTGCATCTTGTCACAGGCCCGGGCGGAGCTGCTGCAAGCCAGACCCTCTTGGATGGCAAGGTTTTGATGGTTTAATGAAGTTTTTGGTTAAAACTCCGCTTTCCGGTGGGATCTCTGGGCTTGCACTTCCCTGGTGCTCTGAGGTTTTGTATATCAAAATGTATATAAATAAATACACTTTCAGATATATTGGTAGAGATGATACAGATACATATGATATAGGTTATAGAGATCGATCTGCGAGTAGGTATTTTTTTAGTTGCCCTCAGGTTTCTGGGGGGATTTCTGGGCATGCACTTCCCTGGAGCTCTAAGGCTTTGTATATTGAAATGTGTGTAGATATACATTTGTACAGTTATATATCTATATATAATACAGGTATCAGTATTGGTAGAGACAATATGGGTACAGATAATGTATTTATAGATGATAGAGAGAGATGTAGCTGGAGATATAGGTGTTGATGGCATAGGTATTAATGATATAGACACAGGTTATATAGAGAGCTATAGATGCAGAAATAGATACCGGTGCTATGACCATGGCTATAGATACAACAGCCACAGAAAAGAGAGTTTCAGCTCCTTTCAGACTCCGGGATTTAAGGAACAAACCCCCAGGTATTCCAATATGGTACATTTAGAGGCTGAATAAATGCCTCAAAAAAAGCCTCATAGGCTCCATCCTAAATATTCTTGGCATTCCTGGTGGAAACTGAGTGTATTTGGTGGGTTTGTGAGCAGCCCCTGCAAATGTGCCATGCTGCAGCCCGGAATTCATATATTGAGTGCAAAATCCAGTATTTTGGGGAAAAAAAAAATAGTCAGATCTGTAAGAATTTCCTATTTTAGTGGGAAATAAATCCAAGGGTTATTAATTTGCCTGTGCTGCTGCAAGCTCATAGATCCAAAGTGTCATTTCTAGGCTGCTGCGAACAGTTGGGTCCTTGGGGTTGCTCCTATAAATCATATTTGGGGTTTAACCTGAGCTGGCATCCACTTCCAGATAAAGACACAGCCAAATGAGCTCATTCAGAGCTTTTCTGAGGGATCTTCTCATTTGTCAAGCCGGTAGCTGTGAGTAGTCTGAAAGAGCTGTTCAGACTCACATTCATAAATCAAACTGGCAACAGATCTTCCCCAGGAACCCCTTGGGACCTCTGAGAGTGCCCACTGGGTTTTAGGATTTTAAGCGATTTGCAGCACGAGGTTTTTTGCCCAAGGATGTTGATCAGTCCTGGCCCTTTCTCATCCTCACTGGCTGCAGAGATGCTTTTTTTTACCACCAGGGAGTGGGTGGTCCCATTTCTTCTGTGCGCAGAACCCATAAAGGGTTTTTTTTTTGGCTTTTATCGATAACGAAGCATCTGCTTGCTGAACACGAGCCAGAGGTGTGCCCAGGTGGCCAAGAGGACTGATGGCATCTTGGCTTGGATCAGCAACGGTGCGGCCAGCGGGTGCAGGGAAGGGATTGTGCCCCTGGACTGGTGCGTCGAATCCTGGGTTCAGTTTTGGGCCTCTCACTATAAGAAGAACATTGAGGGGCTGGAGAGTGTCCAGAGAAGGGAACAGAGCTGGGGAAGGGGCTGGAGAACAGGGGTTATGAGAAGCAGCTGAAGGACATGGGGTTGTTTAGCCTTGAGAAAAGGAGGCTGAGGGGAGACCTCATCGCTGTCTACAGCTGCCTGAAAGGATGTTGTGGTGAGGTGGACCTTGGTCTATTCTCCCAAGTGACAGGTGAGAGGAGAGAGAGAATGGCCTCAAGTTGCATCAGGGCAGGTTCAGATTGGACATTAGGAAAAATGTCTTCACCGAGAGGTTTCTCAGGCACTGGCAGTGAATGCCCAGGGAGGTGGTGGAGTCCCCATCCCTGGAGGGGTTTAAAAGATGGGTGAATGAGGTGCTCAGGGGTCTGGTTTAATAGCGGACAGGTATGGTTGGACACAATGATCTCAAAGGTCTTTTCCATCCTAGGGATTCCATGACTCTATGATCTGCCCCTGACAGGTCCCGGGGATCTCGAATGCTGTTGGCCTCCCAGCAGCTTTGCAGAAGGGACGTACCCCTCTCTGCATGGAAGTTGTGCTGTGCTGTCTGCCCCTCCCTGCATGGGTTTGGGGTGGCTGGAGGGGTTTGGCTAGGGTGGAGGAGGTGAGACCCACAGGCGGCATCTTGGATCCTTGCAGGCAGCCAGCGAGTGTGGGTCCAGCAGCTCATCCTGCAGCCCCGAGTGGAGCAGCCAGCTGGAGTTCGGCACCAGCGCCGCGGGTAAGGTCCTCCCGCCTCGCCCCATGGCCTGGGCTTGGAGGGGGGAAACAGCAGTGCGGGACACTGCAGCCCTGGGGCAGAGCGACCCCCAGAAGAGCAGGAGAACCTCAGAGCAGAGGACAAAGGGAGCCTTGTCCTCCTCTCGCCACCCTGCTGGTGCAGAGAAATGAGCTCAAGAATCCTTCAGGCTCCTTCCTCTGCCTGATTTCGCCGCAGTACCTGCTCATGGTGAGCTGAGGCTTTGGACTGCAGCAGCCCAGGGCCCTGTCAGCGGTCCCCATCAAGGGTTCATCCATCACCATCCCTTGGCTTGGCTTTGCCCACCGTGGCGCTGAGCATTGCTGAGCATCGCAGAGCATCTCTGCCCCTCCCCACGCTCCCCCCACAGCTGCTATTTTTTTTCCATTATTGCAGTCACCTCCCCTCAAATCCACCTGTTTTTTCCCCCAGAAACTTAAATCTCATTTTCCAAGAAAGAATAAAACTAAAAAAGCATCAGGAAGATTTGCTCCCTGTTGTCCTCTCCAGGCAAATGTCTCATTCCCACCAGGGTGGGAACCAGGGGTTGGTCTCGGGTCACTCCAGACATGTGCTGGATCGTGGGATGTCCCCTAAGTGGTGACAAGAGCCATCCCAGCCTCTGGTCCCTGTCCTCAGCAAAGCCACCCCCAGGAGCCATCACCAGACATTGGTTCCCATCCCCAGAAGCTGTCCCAAGACTCTGGTCACCGTCTCCAGTCCTTGGTGCCGATTCCTAGCAGAGCCATCCCCAGGAGCCGTCCCCAGTCCCTGATCCCTGTCCCCATCCCATGTCCCTATCCCCAGTTGAGCCTTCCCCTCCTTGCTCTCTGCAGATCACCTCCTGGCCGATGACGCAGAGGACCGCAATCTCCACTCACTCTCCTCCATCGTGGAGAGCATCGCCGTGGAGGACGTGGCTGTGACGTTCCAGGAGGAGCAGGTTCAAAACTGAGCTGGTGCAAACTCCAGCAGCTCTTCGAGCTGGTAATGGAGTGGGAATAAGTTGCCAGAAGAAAAATCATATTTACCCATCCGGCATCGTGGACCGCACCACCGAAACCATCGCCTCCTTTCCCACTTCTCGCAAAATGCTCCTGCTCAGGGAATGACGGGGAGCGGTGGGGTTTGGGCAGCGCTGTGGCCCCGATTCCTGTGAGGGCGGCTGACTGGCATCAGGCTCTGCTTTGCTCCCCGTCTGGGGGCGATCGGTTTTTGGGGGCCAATGTGTGTGCTAGGTTCGCTTGCTCATTTTTGTCCAAGATGCTCTTTGACCAACGTCTCTCTCCAGCTGGCGTCCCACGGGCGCCGAGCCCTGCGGAGCCTGCCCTTTCCTTTTCTACTGAACGCTGTGTGGAGTTGCTATTGGTTTTTTATGATTATTTTTGCTAACTTATTTGTTTGTTGTTGTTTTTTTTAAATAAAGGCATTCTTGATTGAATGGCTTGGGGCTTCCTTTACCGCTGGCCTCCTCTGCACAGCTCTGCCCTAATTCCACATTGGGGATTTTTCCATGCCAGAAAATCCAGCTGGACCTCAACGCGGTCACTCAGCAGTGGGAACTGGGTGTCCCACGCTTAAATCAGCCCTGCAGAGAAGAGAGATTTCACTGGCTGGCAACCGCGACTCAGTCCCATACGCCAAAAACTCTTGGAAGGACCTACAGATTGAATCTATGGATGTCATCCAGATCCAAACTGGAAAAGTGGGGCTGTGTGAACCTCAGGAGGTTCAACAAGGCAGAGTGCAAGGTCGTACACCTGGGTTGGGGCAATCCCCGTTTTCAGTATAGGATGGGGGATGATGGGATTGGGAGCTGCCCTGCAGAGAAGGACTTGGGGTGCTGGGGGATGAGAAGCTCTACATGAGCCGGCATCGCATGCTTGCAGCCCACAAGGCCAACCGTGTCCTGGGCTGCTTCTAAAGCAGCGTGGCCAGCAGGGCGAGGGAGGGGATTCTGCCCCTCTATTCCTCTCTTGTGAGATCTCATATGGAGGATTGTGCCCAGTCCTGGAGTCCTCAGCATGAGAAGGAGATGGAACTGTTGAACAGGTCCAGAGAGGGCTACAAAGATGAACTCGGGGCTGGATCCCCTCTGTTCTGAGGACAGGCTGAGAGAGTTGGGGTTGTTCAGCCTGGAGAATGTTCCAAGGAGACCTCATAGCGACCTTCCAGTGCCTGAAGGGGCTACAGGAAAGCTGTGGAGGGACTTTTTTATGAAGGCATGGAGTGATAGGATGAGGGGGAATGGCTTTAAATTGGAGAGGGGCAGATTTAGACTGGACACAAGGAGGAATTTCTTCACGATGAGGGTGGGGAGGCTCTGGCCCAGGTTGCCCAGAGCATTGGTGGCTGCCCCATCCCTGGAGGTGTTCAAGGCCAAGTTGGATGGGGCTTTGAACACCCTGATCCAGTGGGAGGTGTCCCTGCCCATGGCACGGGGGTTGGAATTAGATGGTCCCTTCCAACTCAAACCATTCTATGATTATGTCAATAATTTGGGCTCTAGAAAGAAGGCTCGAGCCAGCACTGTTTTAAAATCCCGTTTATTGGAACACACATACATCCTTTCCTGACCCAATCCAGGGTTTGGAGTCCATGCAGTACCAATAATATGATGAAGGAAATAGGGCATCGATATAAAGGGCTCACCGACTCTTCAAATTAAAAAAATATTTAATACTGTATTAGGCAAATAATACACCAAAAAGACATTGTGACTGTATAGCCTCTCAGATATTGCACTTCCAGACAGCACATGATAAGTATAAGGTCATTCCAGCCATCAATAAATATCACATCAGAAATAGGGGCCACACAAGGCAAACGTGGCATGAGGAGACGAAGAGATCCTACCCTACAGGGGAGATGTGGGAAGAGTTAAAAGCCTCCTGGATTGATCCCTGCCTGTAGCGTGGAGGCAGGAGGGGAGAGCATCTCCCCTGCACCCAGAGGGGAAGGGATGGGCACATCCCAGGGTGGTGGGTGCTCCTGCCGTGTCTCCTCCGTGCCCTGGGTGCCAGGTATCGTCCTGGCTGGCAGTGAGCCAGATGGAGCAGTTCCAGCCCTTCCCCACACAGCCCTTCATGGACTCAACATGCAGGCACAGCCTCCCCTTGCGTGGTGTCTGGTAGCACCCCAAAATGCAGCACTCTGCCCAACAGCCACTCTCCTTGTCCCAGCACGACCGGTCCTGGCTCTATCCTGTGCAGCGGTGACCCTGGCACTGACCTCAGCCCTCCCTGGGGCAGTTCCTTCTTGCCCGGTCGCCCCAATGTGAGGATTTTCACGAGTTTGACCATCCTTGGCTTCGAGTCCTGCAGGCAGCAGCGTCCCTGATGCATGGGGCTTGGGCGAGTCAGTGCAGCAGCCCACAGCGTGTTGGCAACATGAACCAGGCAGGAGAAAGGGTTCCAAATCTCACAGCCCACTTTCAGGGCGCCTCTGCTGGGTTGTACCACGCTTCTGCCAGCGATGGAGTGGGCACCCAGCGAGAGCATCCGCAGCCCAGCCAGCGTGGGGAGAGGTGGGTGGAGAAGCCACAGGCGGGAGGACCGGGGGAAATGGTGGGGGGCACAAGCAGAAGGGAGAGCATCCTTTTCGGTCCGCAGCAGCGCAACTGCAGCGTCTGTTGCTTTGGGCTGAGGAACAGGCGCAGGCTGGGCTCTTGTCCTGAAAGGCAGCCAGCACGTGGCCATATGGAGAGTGGCGATGTGCTGAGAAATGGAGTGGGAAAGGCCTCGTGAGGATGATGGCTCACCTCCACCTGTGCACCCACAGGCCAACAAACCCAGACGTAATCAGTAATGAATCCTCCTTGCACGGGGCCCCAGGAGACTTTCTGAAGTTCTTGACTATCCTTCCCTCACCCCAGTGGGACGCCCCCCATCTAAGATCGCGTTCTGGGGTCTCCTGGAGGCGTCTGTCTAGGAAATGAACAAACTGGACGTGATTGGGATGCTAAGCATCCCTTCTACATCATCTCAGGGTCCTGTGAGCCTCAGGAAAGAGCGGGCTGTTCCCCCACCACTGAGGTCTCTGTAGTCCTCCATGGCAAGGCAAACCTTCAGGAAGGCAGACACCCTGCCTGGGTGATGCTGGGCAGAGGATGCTGGGCCTCGTGCTCTGCTCTCGGTCCCCATGCAGCTCTGACGCCTCCTTGCACTTACCCAGGGCCTGGGCTGGTTCCTGTCACGCTGATCTTCAGCAGGAGTACGTCCGGACCGTGGAGGTCTCCAGCCTTGGCGACCCGGAGGCACCAACTGAAAAAGAGTCAAAGAGCAGAGTGTGCAATTAGGACTGCTCCAATTAGCCCATGGCTTCCCACCAAAACATTTATTAGGCAACATCTATGCCCTGAAGCCACAGGGAGGTGAGGCTCAAAAGAAGAGGAACGTTTGTCCAGCTGTGAAGCTTCCAAGGCTCTGGGGTATTTGGAAAGTTGCTGCCTGCCATTGCAACTCGAGCAGGGAGCTCCCTGCTGCCCAGGTCTGGGTGCCATCACACCTAAGGATATTGTTCCAGATTTCTTTGTCCACAGCTGGGTGGGAACTGCAGCTTCCAGGGATGGGGTGCAAAGGTGGAGCAGAAGCTTCACCCAAACTGCTGGACTGAAAGCTGTGAAATTTTAGCAAACCTGGAGACAGGAGGAGAGCTGAGCCTGGGGTTCAGAGCCAGTAGGTGAAAGCATAACTTTTTAATTCACATTCAGTCATTTCTGAGATGGCTGAAGCCAGCTTTGACCACTGATGTGGCAAGCGGCTTAGGACAGTGGCACCGAGGTACCTGAGCCAGGGGATCAACAGGGGTGACCCGGCTGGCACTTGTGCAGCTTTGGAAGGGACCAAGATGACCTGCAGAAAGGAGCTGTGTGGTGTGGGGCAGAGCCCAGGAGATGTGTGCTCAGTAAAACACGCGGCAGGCAGCAGCAGAGCCAGCGTCTCAGGTCCCTGCCAGCCCTGGGAGAGCAGCTGCTCAGCAGCACTCAACTGAATCGAGCTGGTTAAAGAGCCCCTTTGGGTATGGGTTCCACAAGGCAGGGTGGACAAGCCGGCTCGTACTGGGCTGCTGCTTCCTGATGGCCCCCAACTGGCTCTGACCTGGATACCAAACCCAGGGTGGGTGACACATGTCCCCATTTCATGCCCCAATCCAGGCCTTTCCCCCATCCTGGCAGTTGGAAACAAAGAAACAGCACCGCAGAGCATAGTTTGGAATAACCCTCCTGGAAAAACATTTACAGCAGACACTGGCACAAGAATCACACGGATTCGGCATCACAGGCGAGCTTCTCTCACTCTCCTTTCCTGGTGGGACATCACTCCCCATGCACCCCATACATGAGGTCTGAGCAGGGGTGGGAGAGGACCTCAGGGAGAAGGGGGTGACCTACCTTCTGGGGGCATTTTCTTGGCAGAGGGAGGGGCGGACGGAGGGGGCAGGGGCACCAGGCTGGTGACACGGAAGCCAGCAGGCAGCGTCTCGGCTGAGCCGCTGAGCATGTTGATGCTGTGGACATCGCGGGGGCGGAAGCGCTTTCGCCAGGACGGGGTTCGACGGAAGGTCTTGTCGTCACTCTGTGAGGGAAGAGCAGGTTATGGGACTGGCAGCAGTGGCAGCAGGACACTGCACTCCTGGGACACACCAGCACTGCTTTCACTTCCGTAAGGGTGCGCCTGTTCATGGACACCAATTCAAACAGCGCAGAAGTGTTTGATCAAATTGGGCCAAGGACATAGGAGAACCCATCAGCATCCCACAATATAGGCTTCATCCTTTCTAGCCTGCCCATCTCTTCTCTCCAGCCTGCATGCAAAGGTGCCTTGGAGACATCAACACACAAGCCCCAGGAAAGACAGCAATGGATGCATCTAACCTCGGCCATCTGATGGAATCTGGAAGTACCTGCCTCTCCCAGTGCTCTAAAGAGAGCCCTGACCACCTCTGCTGTCAGATCTCAGGTAGGAAAGCAATACATACAAGACATCTGGATAAATTTCCACCTTCAGCGGCTCAATATGAACAGCTTTCTGGCTGTGCAATGGGGCATCTCCAACCCAACAGCTTCACTTGCTGCAGATGTGCCATGTCCAGAGTATCTGTGACTCTAAAAGGCAATACCAAAGCAGCTGGCAAGGAAAGTCAGGCGAGCCTACTTGAAATGCAGCGTAACGGGCATGAAGCTAGAAATCATAGAATTGCTTGGTTGGAAAAGACCTTTGAGATCAAGTCCAGCCATACCTGTCCAACACTAAACCAGGTCCCTAAGTCCCTCATCCATTCATCTTTTAAACCCCTCCAGGGATGGGGACTCCACCACCTCCCTGGACAGCCTCTGCCGGTGCCGGAGAACCCTTTTGGGGAAGACATTTTTCCTGGCATCCAAGCTGAACCTAACCTGGTGCCACTTGAGGCCATTCCCTCTCGGCCTATCTCCCATCACTTGGGAGAATAGACCAGCACTCACCACACTACAAACTCCTTTCAGGCAGTTGTAGACAGTGATACGTTCTCCCTTCAGTCTACTTTCCTCCAGGTTAAAATGATGCACAAGACTCTTCCTCACCTTCCTCCACAGCCTGGCAGCATGTTCTTTGGGGCCTTGTCTAACAGGTTTAGCTTATTCCACTTATTCTGCTCACGTGACCACTCTAGAGACCCTGCGATGTGCTATTTGACACCTCTGGACAAGGAGGGAGAGAGTAGACGTCCTGCCTCTCCTGTTCTTTGCACAAGAACAGGTGCTCTGCATGATTAGAATGTGGGAGAAGATTGGTACTCACGTCATCCAGCCTCCGATCTGTGCCCAAGGCGAGCAGGTTGTTGAACTCCCTCTCCAGCACTTGTCGAGCCTGAAAATAATAAAATATGAGTATTCCACATTGATGGAAACTGTTTCCAGCACAAACTCCCATCCCAGGAATGCCTGAGAGTGGCCAAGAACCCACGCACCACCTGAGGGCTCTGCTTCGAAAGGCAGCATTGAGTTGGTGGCACTGGTAGAGTCACACCAGAGCCGCGTTCCATGCCCGCCACCCTCCTGCCGAATCCCCCAAGGCTGCAGCTCTTACCTGCGTGTTCTGTGTGGGGATTTGCAACACGAGCGCCAGGCTGTTGTGGTCAAAGTTTTCATCGAGGGCCAGGAGCGCCCCGTGCACTCCACTCTCAACAAGGTTGTTTGCATACTCGCGGAGCCCGATGGACTGGATCCAGTGAATGACCTGGTCATTGGTCCACACCAAGACATCTGCAAAAGAGTGAGGGCACACCTCAGGGCCAGCTCCAACCACGTTCTTGGTTGTGTGGGGACCTGATGATGTCTTGAAGCTCTTCCTCGCTGCCCCAGGCTGATCCAGGGACTCAACTTCCCAGGCCAGGAGCAATACCGGGTCCTTGAGGGCTAAGAGGAGCTCACTCCAATTGACCCAACTCAATGCTGCACTAACAAGCAGAAGACAACTGTGGAAATGAATCCTAAGAACCCGTGGCTGCTGGTGTAATTAGGGGCATTATTGATAATGAGATGTAATCTAAGCAGCCACCAGATGCACAGGGAATCTCAGGACAGCCAAGGAGGACGGGGAGGCTGAGCAAGATGGGGCATGTCCTGAGCATCTGAAATGGGTGGCAGAAGCCGATTTGATGCTTGGATCTTTGCTGTCTTGACACTCTCCTCCCCACTCACATCTGCCTGGGGGAAGCTGCATGAAGCCCCTGGGAGCGATCTGTTGGGGAAATATTGCAGTGAGGGCCCCTGAAGAACATCCCTGAGGGCATGGTTGCTAGAAATTATGATCTTCCCTAGGAAAACGGGATGTTAAAAAGGAGGGATAGGAGAGAGACCATCATTGGGCATCTCTTGGGAGGTTTCTCGTCTCCTTTCCCAGAGCTGGATTGTGTACGCATCTGCTGACCTTTGATTTCATGTTGGGTCTCTTCTCGCCTCCTCTCGAGCTCTTTGCGGTCATAGTTGAGCCTCTTCAGGCACATGATGCCGTACTGCAAGCTGGTGCTGCAAGGACAGGAGATGTCACCCAGCCCTCAGGAGGGCTCTGCACTGCAGGACAGGTGGCTTGGAGGTCCTGCCAAGGGACCCAGTTCCCTCCCTGCATGCTCTCCATGTGACCAAAGAATGCGTCGGTTCAGGATTGGGCCAGGACAGACACAACCCAAAGGGAAGATCTTAGCTGGAAAATGGAGAATGTCCCTCCCTTCTATGGCAATTCCCCACTCCACCAGTTTTACCCTGGTTTGCCTGCACATGGATCCAAACGACGACACTCCACGCTTGGTGGCTGGAGAGGGAAGGGAGAACCAGCCCCTGGGGCTGTTCCAGGATGAAAAGTTCATGCCCAGAGCACAGAGGGCCCTGGCAGGCCCATGGACACAGCCCCATGCTTCAAGGTGGGTGGGGATGCTCCACGATGGGGCTGGACACTGGTCCTTAAGCATGGTGGTTGGGATGGTATAAGCCTTCTTCAGGCTGGGCTGCAGATGACTGCTCTGCCTGCCAGTGGGGTACCAGGTGGGATAAGCCTCTATTTTTGTCTGTGGTTTGATCCACAGCCAGGAGAAGGCTTGGTTCTCTGTAATTTTGCTGCAAGGAGTGTGCTGAAGGAGAACATTGGTGCACATGATCTGCCCCAGACTAGATGGTTGAGCTCACCCTAGGAGAGCCATCCTCCAACACCAGAGTTGGCCAAGGTAGGGGAGAATCTCTCAAACCTCCCCATCCTCTGCTCCATGTGCATACACTGCACCCCGGGGATCTCCCAAAGGAGGAGACTCACCGGTGGAAGCTGTCCACCATCTTCAAGTGCACCCTGAGATCTTTCTTGGTGAGGTGGTCCAGCATCCGTGCATCAACAAGACACTCCATGAAGTAGCTGCGATACTGTGGGAGTCCCAAGCTGGGCAGCCACTCATTCCCAATCCACTCGTGGTTCATGTCCCCGTAGGCCAGTGTCTACAGAGAAGCAAACAGACAAGCTAGGAAGAAACCAGGGCTTGGTGGATCTGCAGACCCCCAGGAGACCAGTATTCAGTGCTGCAGCCTGGGGTCACAGTCCTGTGGACCAAACCTGGGCCAAAGGGCTTTAACCCTATTTTGTACTGAAGGAGCTGGAGGGAACAGTCCTGTTGGCCATGGTCTGTGTCCTACTGCCATGCCCCAAGGAGACAAGGCAGCAGCCAAGAAAAAAAAACAAGGGATCGTTGGGCTTCATGACCAGCTTCTTCTGGAAAAAACACATTCATGCAAGCTGAAACAATTCACTGAGAAATCTGTTAGAGTGCTCTCGTCACTGATTTTTAAGGAGCTTAGAAATCACAAAATATCTACTTTATGACTTCAAAATGAAACAGAGGTCAGTTTTGGGCAGAAAAACATTCACTTTCACTGTGAGCTGATTCTGGGTCTGAAAATGAAATGAAATCCACCAGAAGAAAAGTAAAGCATTTGATCACAAGTGATCAAACCCAGAAGAGCTGGATCCAAGCAGGACTTCTTCCTCCCACCTTTTCAGTTCATGAACATGGTCCAGTCCTGAACTTAGGGGCAAAAAAATGGTGAAAACTAAATATCTGTGCAGTGAGAAATCTGCGTCCCACGCAGGGCAGCCAGTCACGCTCATGTTGGGGTTTTAACCCAGGATCTGTGTCTCACACAGAAGAATTCACCCCGCCTGATGGAGAGAGGGATGCTGCTTGATGCAAGGTCCCAGGAGGACCACCCCATGCTCAAGAGGAGCAGCCACAGGGTTCAGGCTCACAACAAGGAGGACTTGGTGAATATGGATGCCCCATGCTCATCCACCAGGCGAGCCCAGCTCTCCCTCCCGTATCGCCCCGTACCGCCCACAGAAAAGGTGACACGGGGACCTCACCTGTGCCCAGCTGCCTTCCTCTGTGTCCTAGGAGTGACACGTGCAGCATGTCAACAGAAAGGACAGGTAAAGTCAGTACCCGGTGGCCCATGAAAGTGTGTACCATGTGTGCTGAGCATGGGGTCCCTTGGCACGGCACGATCCGGAGGGGATGGGGTTGGTCTCATGGCTTGGAGAGCTCAGTCTTGCTGATAGGATGCTGGGGACACCTCAGCCCTGTGGGCTGGGCTTCACCCCGTCTCTCAGTCGAGTAAGGATATGGGATGAGGGTTTTCTTATGGGCCTTGGGCTGGAGATAGCATGGATGCTGGGGCTCATACATCTTTCCTGGGAAATAGGGTCAGTTCTTGGGTCCCCCAAAGACAGATGGACACAGAGAGAAAGCTCAGCTTCAGCTCCCAAGTGACAGGAGATAGGACAAGAGGGAATGGCCTCAAATTGCACCAGGGCAGGTTCAGATTGGACATCAGGAATAACGTCTTCCCCAAAAGGGTTTTCAGGCCCTGGCAGAGGCTGCCCAGGGAGGTGGTGGAGTCACCATCCCTGGAGGGGTTTAAAAGACAGGTATATGAGGTGCTCAGCGATCTGGTTTAATAGTGGACAGGTAGAGTTGGACATGATCTCAAAGGTCTTTTCCAACCTAGGGTTTCTATGATTCATGGGTCACAGCCCCCAGAGGGACTGCCCAAACCAGTCTGCCAATTCTCCACCTATTTCTTCCCGCCAGCTTGTGCTGGTTTGGCTCAACCTCACAAAACCTACCAAGGGAAGTGCCACATCCCTCCATAGCTTCGAGCTTTCCATCCCCAAGAAGCACCCACCAGTTACCGGTGCCATTTACTGGTCTGTGCTGCTCAAGCAGCAGACACGAGCTTCAATACAACACCAAAGCACTGCTCCTACTCTGAGACATGGACGTGGGGTCCAGCTACAGAGAGGGACACACGGCTACATCTCTCCAAAGGAGCCAGAGCTTTTGGGAGCACGGCCAAAAGGGGGCTCAAGCTATCAGCCAGTGCGGCAGGGACAGATGAGGGGGGATGATATTTGGGTGGCCAAACAGGCAAAGAAGTTCAGCAAGGGAACACACGGTGACACAAGGCTGGTGAAGAGTTTAGAGGGCAAGCCAGATGGGGAGCGGCTGAAGTCATTTGGTCTGTTCAGTCTGGAGAAGAGATGGAGGGGAGACCTCATTGTGGCCTACAGCTTCCTCACAAGGGGAGGAGGAGGAGCAGACATTGAGCTTGTCTCGCTGGTGACCAGTGACAGGACCCGAGGGAATGGCAGGAGGGAATGGCAGGAAGATGTGCCAAGGGAGCGTCAGGTTGGACATTAGGAGATGGTTCTTCAACCAGAGGGTGGTGGAGCACTGGCACCGCTCCCGGGGAAGCAGTCACAGTGCCAAGGCTGACAATATTCCAGCAGCATTTGGCCCTCAGCCCCACAGTGTGAATGTTGCGGGTCTTGTGTTGGGATGGGAGATGGACTCAATGATCCTTGGGGTCCCTTCCAGCTCAGGACATTTCATGATTCTATCAAGGCCAGGTCGGATGGGGCCTTGAGCAGCCTGGTCCAGCAGGAGGTGTCCCTGCCCATGACATGGGGGTTGGAATAAGATGATCTTTAAGGTCCCTTCCAACCCAACGCATTCCATGATTCTATGATTCTATGGCTTCTTTGGATGTAGGATAACCAATGTGGGACTCAATCTCATGCATCTATCTATGTCTCTTGACTTCCCTATCTATGTCTTTGACTTCCCTCTCTTTCCTCTTACTCGCGACACCAAGCTACTCTAGAAACCCAGCAAAACCCAGAGGGGCTTGACAAAGGAAAACGTATCTGATGGTCTTTAAGCCAGTTTTAGAAATTGTTAGGATATTAAAGGCTGAAAGATGGTTTCTAAACAGGTGCATGGTGCTGGCCAAGAGCTGACACACGAGACGCAGCAAAGATCCCCCTCCCTCACGGGTTTTAACGCGTTAATGCATGCCCGGAGCTGAGCTTGGTAATCGATATGCTGGGCGGTGCAGTGGGGCCGGCCAGCCTCACCGTCTTGGTGGAAGTTGCCATGTTCTCCATCTCCTCATGAGTGACCCAGACGTTTCCGGAGGACTGCAGGGAAAAGAGCAGAGTGGTCAGGGTAAACCAGAAAGCCGTGGCCTTGGTTCACAACTACGCTGGAAACAAGCCCTGATGGAGGATCAAGCCACCTTTGTGCTTGGAGCTGTACTGAGGAGATCTTGCAGTGTCTTTGCAGCTTGGGTTGGTGGCACTCTGCTGCCTGTGGAGATCCTGTGCAGCCATGGAGAGCACAGAAAGGATCAGCAGCCCTTCAGTTGGCTTTATACTTTGGTATTGTGCTCATGGAGCCTGCAGGGTTGTCTCTAACAGCAGTCACCCAACCATCGCCATCTGAGGGCACACAGCACCCTTGGGGCCTTTCTCTCTGCTGTCTGAACTTCTCCAGCTATGTCTTGGCATTACTGGGGTACCAGTAAACTCTCGGGAGTTTAATAATGACCAGCACAAGGTACGATCCCTCCATCTGCTTCATGTCCTACCTCGAGCAAGGCTGGGAGCTGCAGCTGCTTTGACTTCCTCCAGGAATTTCACATCGTCTCACGAAAAGGCTTGTATTGAAATGCTTAAGGAAATGGCTGTGTATAACCAAACTGGCCCTGTAAATCACGCATGTGCTGTTTGGGTGACATCTTATCCTCTCTAGGGCAGCCAGTCACCACCCTTTGCTCTTTGCAGGTTGCTTGGCAGGGCCAGTCTCTTGGTGACAACCTCCGAGGGTGACAAAAGCATCTGCTGGTGCCTCAAGACAGGAAAGTGCTTTGCACTCAATGGCAGTAAATGATGTTTGCGCCTGAGGACAAGCGTCTGGTGGTTTGATGGGTCCCTGAGGGAATGTCACACCCCCCACGGCCAGGCTTGCCTGTGACACTGGGACTCCCTGGGGACCAACACGCCACTGTGGTCCCAAGGAGTTGGGGAAAGTAGGGAAGCAAGCGTGTCCTGCCCTACGGAGGGTCTGTCTGGGGGCAGAGTGGGTCTGAGGCACGGAGCACCTACCGTCCGTGAGGTGGGTGGTGCTGAGGGGCTCGTGAGCGAAACCATCTCCTGGATGGCCAGACGCAGCTTCAGGCGATGCAGCGCGTTGCTGATGCCAATCTCCCTCTGGATCTCAGTATCGGATAGGGCTGACATGATGGCTCCGCTCTTCACATTGGCTCGGCAAGCAGCAACGTACCACGCTGGCATCCCCACCCAGAGCTGCCAAAACAGGACAAAGCCAGTGACTGCCCAGCGGACCCACCCTAACTCCCTCTGGCATGATCAAGGCCACTCCATTTGGAGCTCAGTATCAAAGCTGGATGCCCACATGGAATTCCATTTTTGTTTGTACCTTGCACAGATGGCCCGTGAGCAGCTCAGAATGTCTATATCTGATGGACACAGCACAGGGAAAGAGCATCCACTGAACCTTTCAGCTCAAAGCTCCCCTCAAATCAGAGCTCTACAGAATCTGTGAGGGATCTGGGGATCTCCTCTGCTTGCCCAGGTTTTGCAACACCAACCACAGGCACGGACCAAGCGTGGTGGGACTGCTGGGTGCTATAACAAGTGTTATAAGGAGTGGCTGAAGGACCTGGGGTTGTTTAGCCTGGAGAAAAGGAGGCAGAGCTCATCCATCACTTGTCTACAACTGTCTGAAAGGCAGAGGCTGCCCAGGGTGGTGGTGGAGTCCCCATCCCTGGAGGGGTTTAAAGACGGATGGATGAGGCACTTAGGGGTATGATTTAGTAGTGGACAGGTACGGTTGGACTTGATGATCTCAGGTCTTTTCCAGCCCAGGGATTCTATGACTCTATATTGCTGTCGTGAGGACACCACGCGCTGGCGGCAACTGTAAAGCTGTTGGAGCTTGGGGGCAATGACGAGCATGCTCTGCCTCACCTCCAGCCAGGAGACAACGGTGGGGCCATCCCAGTGAGCAAAGGGCAATCCTTTCCTCCGAGCCTCTTCCAAGAGTTCGTGTCTGGAAGGAACAGAAGTAGAAGAGTGATTTATTGAGGGCCTGGGAACAAGGGAACAACCCTGGAAAAGGAATAGATCATGGGCAGTAAGAACCAGCTGGCAGCAAAGCAATAAAGGGCTCAAGAGATGGTGAGGAGACTTCCCAGCAATTCCCACTCCCACGCCATGGCTTCCCACCCTTCAGGCAGAACATTTTCTTGCTAGGGCAAGGAAGGAGGTTCACTCACTTCTTCCGCAGGCGCCGATCCTTCTCAGCCTGAGCACCCAGCTTGCCAAGTCCCAGAGGGTCCTGCATGCCCACCTCCACATCGGTTAGCATCACTGTTGGGCAAGTGAGACGACCAGTGGTCAGTGTGATGTCCCCAGGGTCGGTATGACATCCCCCAGGGTCAGTGTGGGCACTGCCAGTCCCCATGTCAAGGTGTTGGGGATGCTCAATCACAGCGCAGGAGGTGACAATCTCCATTTCCAACCCATCCCCATTGCTCTCCTGCATCCCTGGGAAACCCAAGGGGATTTCCACCTGCTATCCCTCCCATTTCAAGATGATCAACATTGAAGCAGAAAAGGATTTTAGGAGAGAAAAAGCAGCCCCCACCGAAGGGTTATGCAAAATCAAGAAGGTCCCATGAGGAGGGAAGCAGATTTGGGGATGTTAAAAGATAAGACACAGTGATGTGGGTCACTGTCCTCACTGCGGCTCTTGCAGAGCTTTAAGGACACCACGCTCATGTAAGAAAGGGCTGCAGGGCAGAGAGCACCAGGACACGACTGCCCTGAAGTGCAGAGAACCCACAGCCAGTGGCCACCGCTTTCCCAAACCAGCAGGGGTGTCCCTGCTCCTCTCACCCCCACAGCTCCCCGAAGCCTGACAGCGCCAGGAGGCGCACAGAGAGCCTGGCCCGAGGGGACACCCGCCCCGCCCCGGTGGGGATTGGGCTGCTCACGGACCCTGCCCCGTGGCCCCTTCTCTGCTCAGCTGAATCAAGCGACCCTTCTCTTTTTTCCCGAACAAGCGCCCGATGGAGGATTTGATCCCCTTCCTCTTGGAGCCCTTGTGCAGGGAGTCCTGGCTGCTGTTGCTGCTGGGGTTGCTGGCCTGCTCCTCCAGCGAGCTGGGGATGGAGGAGGGAGAGGAACAGCAAAGCCTTTAGGTTATTCCTGAGCAGCACCCAAGCCATGGCAAACCCGTCCCCCAAGCCCATGTTTGCCCCATGTAAACCCTCAAACCAATGGAACTGGGGTGAGATCCGAAAGTACTGCCCATACCTCTTCCCATCCTCCTGACTCAGTGCAGGGTGGCCCAGCTTCTCCAGCCGCAACGTCCTGGGTGAGGATGGAGGGGATGTCTCGCATTTGATGGTGGTTTTATCCTCTCGGCTTTCATCCCGAGCTGCAGGAGACTGAGCAAGAGAAGCCATGAGGCTGGGAGGTCCACATCCATCTCCATCCTTGCCCTGCTGCCTGCCTCTCTCTTGCTCCACAGAGGCATGGCTAAAAGAGCCACCAGGGCCCTGAGGCTTTGCCACGCTCCAGGACGAGCCTCAACTAGAGCTCTGGCAATGGCTCGAGATGCCCAAGCAGATGCAGATGATGTGGCTATATGGCCAAGATCCTGGGAATAGGGAGGAGAGAGGATGCGGCCCCATAGTCCAGGTCAGGGTGCGTGGATAGAAGCTGCTGGCCCCCAGTAGAAGGCTCTGAGGAACACAGATGGGAATGTCCCAAAGACACGCTGTCACCAGAGGGGGCACATGATGTTCAAGGACCCACTGGCTTTCTGAACCTCCCCATGTCCTGCCAGCCCCCCCAGGCTGCCAGCCAGAACATCTTCAAGCACCTCAGGGGATCCCCACGATCCTCCTGCTGAATCCCTGGGGTCCCCAGCTCCATCCCACGCCTGCTGCACCCTGACCTGGTGTGGACAAAGCCAGGAGCAGGCTGGAAAGGGGGCTTGGACAAGACCCAACGGGATGGGAGCCACTCACTAGCAGTTTCCTCCGGTGCTTCCTCAAGTCGCTGGGCTGATTGCAAGGGGGAAAGCGAGAGAGACACAGAAAGGTGGGCAGTTAATGGAGAACCTCCCGTTAAAGCAGTCCCGGGGCCAGGCGTGCCAGGCTGGAGACAGCAAACGTGGGCACCCCCGTTCCACAGTCCCCTCCCGCACACCCATGCGGATGCCGGAGCACCGCTCCCACCCCAGGCAGCCGTGCGCACACCCCGTCCAGCCCCTCGTCCACCGTGAGTCTCCTCACCAACGTCATGATCCCCATGCGGTCGAGGTCCTGAGCGGCACTGCGGGAGGAGAGCTTAGGCGTGGAGCGGCCGCTGAGCGGTGGGGAGGAGCTGGCCAGGGACAGGGCCGTCAGCGAGGTGGGGATGGAAGCCCTTTTGCAGAGCTGGGTGAGGTTGAGGCCCTCCATGCTGCCGCTCGTCACACGGGTCTCCAGTTCTTCTGCACGGAGCTCAGTAGACTCCTTCTCCTCTTGGATCATCCTGGGGGAGCAGCAGGACTCCTGGTTTCCCACCTCTGGGGAGTCACCTCACACCTCCCAGCTGAAGGATTTCCCTGCCCTGGGGAAATGCACCTCGGGTGCTGTGACTGGGGCTCCCGATCTCCAGGAATGGCAGCAAGATCCGTCAGGATCCACATAAACAACAGCTCAGGGCCACTTTGGTTTCTTTTAATATTCATGGAGGGAGGGCTTTTTATTAAATTATGATCCTTTCCAAGGGACAGCACTGGCGCAGCTGAGAGACAGGGAGCCACGTGCAGGAAGGGCCAAGTTTCCTGGCTGAAGCTGGGCCAAGAGCTCAATTTTAGGGCCTTCTCGCACCACTTGGCAGCTCATTAACACCTCCTCCCCGAAACCATTTTAGAACAAGACAGCGGTGGCTTTTGCCCATGGCTGCTACCTGATCTCCTCGTTGATGGCATCCAGCTGCTCCTGGAGCATCATAGCCAGCGTCTGGGCATCCGAGTGCCCACTGGGAGAGAGCACATCCATAGAGCTGAAGAGCGTCTCACGGTCATCCTCATCCACATCAGAGATCTCAGGGTCACTATCGAAGGCGTGAGGCCCTGTGGCCAGGACGCTTCCTGCCTGGGCCTGCTCCCAGTCCTGCGGGAACAAGGTGCACTGGTCCTACATAGCATCTCCATACCTCCAAAAGCCAAACTGCCCCATCCCTTGAAGTGTTCAAGCCAGACTGGATGGGGCTTGGAGCCCCCTGATTCAGTGGGAGGTGTCCCTGCTCATGGAAGGGGTGGAACTGGATGGCCTTCGAGGTCCCTTTCAACCCAAACCATTCTGATTCTGTGAAACCGGAGATCTCCATGCAACAGTCAACACAACCACGGTGGGGAAACCCTTCCTACCACACAACCCCCATCCATGCATCAGGTGAAGGAAACTGCCCCTCGTCCCCAAATCAAGGGCACATGAGACCTTCATGCATGGCAGGAGGACATCTTCCACCCCAAACCTGACCCCGTGCTGGCATGGATGTATTACCTTGGCTGGCTCCTCTCGCCGGGTGGCAAAGCGGCCCTTCTGTGCCCGAGGCAGGCCCGGGGCTGCTCCGAAGGGCTCAGCGGGGGCATGGACCACAGCACTCAGTGGGAAGCGCAGGTCTGTGGTGCTGCCCATATGGGACCTGGGAAGAAAAAGCCCTGGTGTGGACATCGCTCCTTGCAAGGAAGCCTCAGCCCGTGGGCTGCTCCACTTGCAGCCCAGGGTAACCGAGCAGAGGAAGAGGAGACCACAATGGGATGCCCACCGAGGCGACGCTTGCCTGCTCTGCATGAGACGATGCAAACCGAGGCTCTGGAGAAAGGCACCCCACTCTCCCCGCGCTGGCCCTGTGTGCTCACAGACAACTCAGTGCTGCTGCTGCTCCCCCTTTGCTGCAGGACACACCGGGACATCCAGCCAACTCTGGCCAAACCCACCCAGCACAGTGGGGCTGCCGTGAAGCTGTGGGCTGAACAGCCCCCTCCTGGCCCCTCATCTTGAGAAGAGCTTGCACCTCCTAACATGAACTGCATGTCTTGCACCTGACTTCTCCATCCCCAGGGTACAGAACAGGGACAGCCAGGAAGCTTTGCTCCTTTTTTTTTTATGTTTTCTTCAACATTTTCATGTAAAAAAAACCTCTGATGTGTAAAATTCTGTCTGAAACAGATCTGCCAGGTGTGGGGACACGAGCATTGTTTGGGATCTCCCAGCAGAAACCAGCTGGGACTTCATCCTCCTCCTCCAAGCTCAGGCTGGTGCTTGGGCGTGAGTGCCTATGTTGGGCAGAGCAACACAGCAGCTGCTGTTGAACACGAGGCCACCTTTTGCCACTCATGGTACTCATGACGTACTTCCACATTGCCTGGTTGTTCCTCCTCACCCTGAAGACCCAGACACACAGCTGAGCAAAGCGTCTTCCCAGACCCCAGGATCGTTATTCCCAATGTGCATCACCGCAGGAGGCATGAGATGTTTGTAAGACAACAAAAGCGCTTGTCCAGAGCAGAGATTTTCCACCACAGTGGGTCTGGTCTCCAGTGCAGATACAGACCTGGGCTCCTCACCCCACCGTCCACCAGACTCAGATGGAACTGCTAACACGAGCAGCTCAGCTTGGTATCAGCTTGGTATTTGCAGACAAAGGCACAGCCCAAGTTTTAGGGGGTTTTAAGCTGTGGAGCTGCTGACAAACAGCTCCAGAGCTAAAATCAGATAAAGGAGCCTTAGACAAAAGCTGACATTTCAGCTAGGGGATTATTCTGGCCTCTGTAACTCAAGCTTTCTGCTGAATTTACCTCCAATAAATTAATAAAAAGTACAAATCACCCATTCTGTTGTTACAGACCCGTACAAGGAGGTCCCACACATGCTTCAGACAGTCTTCCTGCAGTTGGCAATCCTTCATCCACACAAGCCCCCGCTTACTCCCCCATTTCTTCTCTCCATGATGCATACGGGGCCACCAGGCCTTCTCTTCTCTGCCACAGCTGCCGGCAGGTTTGAAGCTGGTTGCACTCGCTCCTTTCCAGCTTGCCCAGCCTTCCTAAGAGGTGAATTTCCCTACCAGTCACCACTCCCAGCGATTCCAGGCGGGCTCTAACCCACGTGGCGAGTCCTCAGGAGAGGACGTGGTCTCCCACGCCGGTGCAGCGCCACAGTGGGGTCCACACCAGGCCAGCACCCTCCTTTTCTAACTCCTTGGTTCCTTGTGGCAGTGCTGGCACTCCAGGCTGATGCCGGAGGCTGAGATCCAACGGACTCACCTTGCCTACTGGTGCTCTCAGCTGGGTCCTCCCGGTCTCTTAGCTGACTTTAAATGAAAGGATGCAGGAGGACCATGGCATCGAGGAGGGTGAAAACTACTCAGGCCATTCTCCTTTGCCTACAGCACCTCAAAAGCACCGAGGCGGAGCTGAGGACTACATTGGAGTCTGTGCCAATGAGTGCCACCATAGAAGAGGTTGCTCCTTCCTTACCAGCTCATTCCCAGCACAATAGAGGGGGAAAGGTGTCTGGTGAAATCAACCTTTCACAGGGACATAAGCCTTAATACCTCTGTGCAGAAAAAGAAACAATGCACAGTGGTTTTTCATCCTTAGAAGAGCAAATCTTGGGTCATTCAGTTGGGGTGGGATATTATCAACAGTCTGTGTCCCACCCCAGGACACTTCTTCCTAAGATCTCACCTCTACCTCCCTTCTTTCAGCTTTTGTCCTATCCCTGCATTCTCTGATTCAGAGCCCCCCCAGCTTTCCTGGAGCCCCTTTCAGCACTGGAAGCTGCTCTAAGGTCTCCCCTCAGCCTTCTCTTCTCCAGCCTGAACAACCCCAACTCTCTCAGCCTGTCCTCTATGGGAAGTGCTCCAGCCCTCGGATCATCCCTGTGGCCTCTCTGGATCCATGTCTTTCCTGTGCTCAGGACTCCAGATCTGGATACAGGGCTCCAGGTGGGTCTCACAGAGCAGAGCAGTGGGGCAGAATCCCCTCCCTCCCTGCTGGTCCCACTGCTCTGGATGCAGCCCAGGACACGGTTGGTTTCTGGGCTGTGAGCACACGTTGCTGGCTCCTATCGAGCTCCTCATCTCCCAGCACCCCAAGTCCTTCTCTGCAGGGCTGCTCCCAATTCATTCTCCACCCAACCTAGATTTGTGCTTGGGACTGCCTTGACCCAGGTGTGGGATCTTGCCCGCAAAGCCATAGGTATAGGATGCAAGTGGGGTGCGCATGGTCTGGTGGGGTTTTGGCAGGCAGCTCTTACCTTGCATGCACACTCTCCACGAACGTCCCACTTCTGGTCTTGAGCTGATCGACCTCCAGCCTCAGTTTGTCAATCTCATCAGACAACCGTCGCTGTTTGAGGCAAGACAAGTGATAGGCAGGGATTGGTTTGGCTCTGAAGAGCAGCCAGGTTTGGGGCAATCTGCATCCTTAGCTATTTCCAGGTTTATATTCCCTTTAAAAATCCTCACCCCGGGTTTAAAGCACCTTTAAAGCACCTTTAAGCCATGTGGGTGAAGAAACAGCTCATGCAGGTGACAGTGGATGATGACGCCACGAAGGGAGGAGGGATCACAGGCCAGACAGATACAGGCATGCTCGAAGTGATGCTGGTTCGAGATGAAGGACGATGGGTGCCACTAGGAAGCTCAGGTTTTGCTCTGGACCACATGTGCGCATTTGTCTTGGCAAAGGGCAGGTAGTGAGGGACCCGCTGGCCAAATCTGACACCGGTCCAGTCCCTCCTGCTTCCAGCCCCAAACTCATTGGGAAGCCGTGCCTGCACTGTGCTGTCCTGAGGGAGACGTGCAGGGAGAGGCTGTGTGCAGGCAGAGAGGCTGGGGAGATGGGATCCTCCAGGAACAGCAGGATCCAGTCCTGGGGGCAAACAGGTCAAACCAGGGTGGGCAACATGCAGGCAGCATCATGCGAGTCTCGGAGTTTTGCCTCTGCGCTGAGCTGGGAAGCACAAGCAGTGCCTGTGCATCCTCACTGATGGAGAGCAAAGAGCCTGGGCAAGGGAGAAAGCCGCCCCCCTGATCACCCCAACCATGCAGGAGACACGGAGCACATCCCAAAAGCTCCTATTGCTTCTAAAAGCTGCGACCCTCCAGTTTTCCAGCACAGCCCAACGTGAACTCCTGTAACAGACCCTTCTTAGATGCTTTATCGGAGAGCAGGGGAGGCGCAAAGACCTGCAGGGCCTTCTGCAAGCTGGGCATGGAGTAGATCTTTGCCCCAGTTCGAATGAGGGGGTCCAGAAGGGCTCAGGCAGCGCTGGCCCTTGCAGCCGGGCTGCACCGAGGAGCACTGGGGTAAAACCTCCTCTAGAGACACAGGCGAAGCCACCCCAGCCTCGCTGCTGTCCTCAGCAGGGGTCACAGATGGACGAGTGTGACAGAAATACGGAGATGGGACTGAACGTGCCTGTTAGGGAACCAAACCTGGGCTCTCCTGGGTGGCAGCTTCAATCCAGCCACTGCTTGAGTTAGTTTGTGGCCTCCTGCTGCTGGGCGCTTTGGGATCCCTGCTGCTCCGAAACTGGGGCATTTTGGGAGGTGCAACTGCCACAAGCCAGGGATTAGGAGGGAGGAAGCGCAGTCACTAGGGCAGGCTCCCTGCAGCAGCATTTACCTTGTCATGCTGGTGTTCCTCTATCTGCTTTTGGGTATTTTCCAGCTCTTGTAACAATGTGTTCTTTAAAAAAAAAAATCAAACAAAAGAAAAGAGAACAAAAACAGGAAATCAAAAAGAGAGACTGTTTAAGAAAACAGCCGTGCAGGCTCCTGGGAATGGCCAGCACGGATCACGGCGTGGATGGTGCAACAGACACCTGGCAGGACAGAGAGCAACTGATACAAGAAGTTCCTATTACAAGAACTGGAATATTCTGATTTAAGCTAAAGTAAAGTTTCATCTAGGTAATTGTGTTCTTTGAAAGTTAGACAGAAAGTCCCTCAGAGATTACGGTTTCTTTCAAACAGTGTTTTCCCAGACATTGTCCGTTCTTTAGAGACGATAATGTCTTGTGTTCAGTATGATCTGTGCTGAACAGAGGTGTTTTCTTCTGTAATCCCCTTTGTTTGCAGTATTCACTATCTTAAATGCAAGGTCAGGCAGAGCTGGAGCCAGCTCCAAATCAGCAAGAGTTTTGACTGTTGCAAAATTCATAATAACATTAAAATCAGACCTTGGAAAGTAATAGAAAATGCATACGATTTCTGGGAGAATTTATACTCTTGCACGTAAAATATACATATATTCTGTCCCCAGCTCTTGTCTCACTGCACAATTGATGGAGATCACTCCCGCATGTTGCCCAGGCCTGATAAAGGGTGCCTGCTGTCTAAAACTCCAAAATGAGTCTTAGAGAGTTTATTTGCTGGCATTTTCGGTCCTACAATGGCTCCCTGATCTGTTCCTCACCCACCTGCCTGCGCGCTGGTCTTCTCTGCAAGACTCTTGTGCCTCAAGCCCGGCTGCTGTAGCTCAGCTCCTGCCCCACCCCAAGGCCGGGCCATGTCCACGGTGGGTAAGCGGCAATTAGGGATTTGATGAGCAGGGCTTGAAGATTAGGAATTGTGTCTGAGAGGAGATCAGCTCCTTGAGCAGCTGGATCAAGGGCAAAAACGTCCCCTACGGCTAAGCTAGGGAATGTGCAGGGGGAAAAGATGTATTTGCAGCTTTCTGAGCTAGTGGGAGGTCAGTGACCTCTTTTTTAGGAGGTGATGGCTGCCAAAGAGGATCATTGTTGGCTGTGGAACACCTGGAGAAACTCCAGGTGAGAATCAGGCTGGGGAGCAGACGATGTCCCTTTCCAAGGTGCCACCACTCAGGGCCCTGTTGCTTGCTGGGGTGGGAATTTCAACTCAGTCTCACGCGCGGGGTCCTGCTCTTTATCCAGAGCCACCCAGACATCTCCGCCGAACGACTGGACATGCTGGCACAGCTGGAGCTGGTTGGACACAGGAGATGCAGAGCAGCAGGAGAGGCAGACCCAGTCCTGGAGGCATCAGCTGAGGGTTGCAACCCTTCTGTGCTCTGACTCGCTAAGGGGACCCTGGTCCCTGCAGGAACCCAAACAGAGGTGGATTCTCAAGGCCTGATCTCCTACTGGCACTGTGAGGTTAATCCTTGCTCGGAGCCGCCAATTGCATGCAGCAGCAACGCCTGCAGCAGCAACACCTGGTGGTTCCTCATAGGAAAGCCCAGTTCCCCAGGAGGAGCAGAGTGGGAGCTGGGAGGCTGCTCATGGACGCTGCCCTGGCTTGGAGAAGGCAGATCAGCCCCGGCTTGGAGGGCAGGAAGGTTTTAGGACACCACATGTACAGGATGGGCAGCTGGGAGAGGATGATGGTGGCATTTTCTTCTGCAAAATGCAGCTGGGTTTTGCTCCGACAGCCGTGTGCAGGCTGGAGTCAAGGCTACGCCAGAAGAGAGACAGGGAAGTGAGGGAATGGAGCAGGAAAAATCCTATTCTGTTGGAGCTGAAAGGTGGTGGTGAGTGAGTCTTAGAGAGCAAGGGCTGGCTGGAGGCAAGGGCGAGATGCAGAGCATGCTTCCCTGCACTCCCATCAGCCCCAGCACCTGGCCGACATCCTGCATGTGCCCATTTCTCCATCCCTACACAGGTACTTCCAAACCCCTGCACCGTGTCTGGGCGAGGCTCCATGCCGGAAAGGCTGCAGACCCCTCAGCCCCTTCCCCAGACACCCCGCTGCCCCCCAAGCCTCTACCTTCTCCTCCAAGGCTGCCATCCTTTCCTTGAGATGCAGTTGCAGCCGCTCATTGGACTCGCTCAGCAGACGATCCACAGTGTCTGAGAGCCGCTTGTTGTGCTCCTCGTTCATCTTCTCCCGCTGGCGGGCCTGCAACGGCAAACAGCGAGCGGCAATGTCAGAACCAGGGGATCTGCTCGTCCTGCCAGCCCGTGCCTGCTGGTGGGGACAGCGCTGAGCCAGCAGGCACAGCTTTGGGGGACAAATCAACCTCTCCGATCACAGACTGGACCCTCTGCTGTGGCTCTGCTGGGCTCTGCCATTTCCCAGCCAGTGACAAAGAGGAGAGAGGACAGGATCCAAAGAGATGCCACCTGCCTACTCCTCAAGAGAGCTTCACCTCCGCAGCTGGGAGCATATTCCACACCCCAAAGGCTGCCCATGCTCTGGGTTTGCAAAGGTCTCTCCAAATCTCTGCCCTAGGCCAAAACGACCAGTAATGCCATCTGGGCAACTCACGAAATGGCATTACAACCTCCTGCATGGACATTCCGGCCACTGGTTGAGGAGCACAGTAGGGTTTGTGTCTCCCGTGACACTCTGGCCACATCCCTTTCTTTTTTGAGGGGGAGCTTCCTTTGCTCTCAGCACCCATCGGTCTTGCCCTGCTGCTGACTCAAGCTGGTGAAAAGAGCGGCTGGAACTTTCTCCTCCACCCTGAGTTTGGCATCCAAGCTTTCCACAGGAAGTGATGCTTGGAGAAGAGTTGATAATGTATGCTAACAGCAAGACTTGGGTGCTTGGAGAGGGGGAAAAAGCACAACATAGAGCGTCAGGAGCTCTTGGGTGGCTCTAGATGAAGAGATCCTGGATGGGGAAGTATTAGGCAGGCCCCTATTCCCGTCCTGCTTCAGAGATACCAGTGAGCCTGCCCTGCACGCTGGGGAAGGGGCTGGAGAACAAGTCCTCCGAGGAGCAGGTGAGGACCTGGGGAAGAAGAGGAGGCTGAGGAGAGACCCCATCACTCTCTGCATCTCCCAGAAAAGAGGTTGTAGCGATGTGGGTGTTGGTCTCTTCTCCCAAGTGACAGGCGACAGTGATGAGAGGGAATGGCCTCAAGTCGCTCCAGGGCAGGTTCAGATTGGACATCAGGAAAAATGTCTTCACCGAAAGGGTTCTCAGGCACTGGCAGAGGCTGCCCAGGGAGGTGGTGGAGTCCCCGTCCCTGGAGGGTTTTAAAAGATGGGTGGATGAGGTGCTCAGGGATCTGATTTAGCAGTGGAAAGGTATAGTTGGGCTTGATGATCTCAAAGGTCTTTTCCAACCAAATGACTCTATGATTCTGGTGTGCCCGGCTATCCAATCATTACGGCAATGCAAAACCAAGGCTGGATCAGAACCTGCAAGGAATCCTGAGTTCAGGCTGAGCAGCACTTACCCTGGCCAGCTCTTGGTTCTTCTCCTCTAGCTGGCTTTCCAGCTGCCGGAGGTGCTCCTCGATGCTCCCGTGCCTCTCTTCTGCCTGGGAAAACCAGAGCAGCCCTCTTGGATGACACCCTCTAAAACCATGTGAGTCCCCCTGCACTCCTCCCTCCACCCCTCCATCTGCAACCTTCCCGCTGCCTGAATTCCCACTTTGGCTCACTGTGCGCTGTGAACCCAAACCAGCCCTGTGAGCAAGAGGAGGGGAGGCGGAGGGGCTCTTTGAGCAAGTTGGGACCTGTGCCAGCACCCGGGAAGGGCAGAGCTGGCTGCTTCCGCACCTTCCTCCTGCTTGTTTTGCCCACAGAAGTCATGGCTGCCCCTTCCCTGGACGTGTTCAAGGCCAGGTTGGATGGGGCTTGGACCCCCTGGTCCAGTGGGAGGTGTCGCTGCTCATGGCAGGGGGTGGAACTGGATGGGCTTTGAGGTCCCTTCCAACTCAAACCATTTGGAGAACAAGTCTTATGAGGAGCGGCTGAGAGAGCTGGGGTTGTTTAGCCTGGAGAAGAGGAGGCTGAGGGGAGACCTTATTACTCTCTACAACTACCTGAAAGGAGGTTGTGGAGAGGAGGGAGCTGGGCTCTTCTCCCAAGTGACAGGGGACAGGACTAGAGGGAATGGCCTGAAGCTCCGTCAGGGGAGGTTCAGGTTGGATATCAGAAAAAAATTCTTCACAGTAAGAGTCATCGGGCACTGGAACAGCTGCCCAGGGAGGTGGTCGAGTCGCCTTCCCTGGAGGTGTTTAAGGAACAGGTGGATGAAGTGCTTAGGGACATGGATTAGGGAGTGTTAGGAATGGTTGGACTCGATGATCCAATGGGTCCTTTCCAACCTTGTGATTCTGTGATTCCATGATTTTATGATCCCAGCACAGGTTAAAGGTCACCCACACCAAGAGAGCCATTTCTCCCTTGGAGAAAGGAGTTGTGGAAAGGGAGCGAACTTCATGTCTGCAGGACGTATTGGAAGCTTTAGAAACTCTGCCTTATCCCTGCAGCCATGGGGGAGGCAGAGGGCAGCAAAGCTCAGAGGCTGAGAATGAAAGCAGGGTTCCTTGAGCCTGCCAGGGGCTCCGTCACTGGAGGAGTCGGCCAAACCTGCCTCTTCCTTAGAGAATTCCCTCTGGTTCCTCTACTCTCCCCTGTCCCAGAGCTCCTCGCTCACTTGCCTTAGTGAGGGCAGCAATGCGCTGGGCCAGCTCTGCTTCCACCTCGGGCAGCGTCTCTGCCTTCCGCATTGTCTGCTGCAGCTTCTGCTCTGCCAGCTCCAGCAGCTCCTGCAGATGCCGGGCTTTCTCCTCGCACTGAGGGACAGGGCAGGATGAGTACCTGGCATCAAGACTTGCCTGCGTGTCCCATTCTCAGCACCCGCTTCTCCCTCCCCAGGTCCCTGGGGTGGTGAGGAGTCTTTGGGTCCAAGCTTTGGTACCTGGCGGTGCAGGGACTCCTTGTTGGCCAACTCGCTTTCCAGCTTGTCATTGAGGTCATGGATGGAAGTGGCTTCTCGCTGGGCTGCCAGATAGCGTTTTTCCAGCGTAGTGATCCTCTCCTCCATGTCCTCTTTCTGAGCCAGTGCCTGGGGAAGCGATAGGGCTGTTACATCCTGACCTGTGACCAGCAATCTGGGAATAACTGGGCCCCCCAGCTCCTGTGAGACAACCCCAAGACCAAGCATGCAATGAAAACCCTCCTCTGCAAGAGAATGAGGGACAGCAGAGTGGGAGATGAATAAAGGGAGAGTCAGGCAATCGCAGAAAAACCTTCTAGCATGGACCAAACTCACTGCCCACCCGGGTCTGCACACCTGGGTACCTTGGTGACTGCTTATAACCACAGGGAAATCCTGTAGATGGACCTGAGGACAACCTCCCAAAGGCCTCTTTTGGGGAACACTGGCCTTCACTCTGCACGCAACATGGATTACAATCCCTTCCCAGCCCAGAGCATGTGGAAGCTGCTGTGAACATCTCTGCAACCACAACAGGCTTGGCAGCATGAGAGGGCAGTGTCTAACCTCCCGGAGGTCCCTCTGGTACTTGCTGCTCATCTCCTCGGATTTGATCAGATCCTTCCTGGCGGTGCCCAAATCCTCCTCCAGCTCGGCGACACTGGCAGCCAACGCAGAGATGCGCTCCTTGGCCTGGACCACTTCGAAATTCTGCTTCTCCAGGAGCTCCTGCAGCTCCACCACCCGCCCTGCCTCATCATCTGGGTGGACGGAGCCGTTGGAGAGCCGCTGCAAGGCAGCAGAGAGGGAGGCAGATGTGGGGCTGCCCCAAAGCACAGGCTGGCATTGCTTGCAGCTACCCAATGGGGGAACTGAGACCTAGTGAGGGAGTGGGGAGGGGAGACATGGGGCTCTGGGACCCCCCTGTCAACATCTCTGCTAGCCAGGGGATGGCTTCCCATGAGCATGATGGAATAAGGATGGCTGAGGGCTTCCCAGAGCCTCTAGGAGCTTTCGAGCAGGAGCACAAACTCCCTTCCGCTCAGGAATGCCTTGTAACCACCAAGAAGGGCATTTCCCATGGGGTTGGAGCAAGGGGAGAGGGGAAAAAGCTTTCAGTCCCCTGGAGTGAGTGACAAGGGGGTTGGAGAAACAATGGCCTCAGTAAGCAAGGTCAGAGCAGGGATTCCTGGGGCGCTCACCTTCCAGGGAAGCTTCTGCGCTGGCTCCTTTGGTTCCCTCTCGTCCCGCTCTCCGGCTGGGGCCTCTCGCACGGCGCCTTGCTGCAGAGATGCCACCTGCACGACAACAGGGCTTAATTAATGAGAGAAAGGAGATGAGACCAACCAGTCTGGGTGTGGGTGAGGCCAGGGCTGGTGCAGCCAGGTCTGCAATCGGCTGCCTGCTGGCTCGCTCCACTGTCACATTCAGCTGGAGCCTTTGGATAGGGAGGAACTGAAGGGATAGGGTGAAGAAGAGAGGGGAAGAAGAGATGCTGTGAAGGCATCTGAGGGAGGGAAAAGCCTGCTCAGCCTGCATGGACAGAGCAGTGCTCGCTATAGGCATGCAAAGAGTCAGGTTTTTCTGGTAAGCCCTTGGGGACTACAGCTCTGCATCCCAGGACTCCATCCCAACTCATTTCACAGAATCATAGAACAGAATCATAGGATAGTTTGGATTGGAAGGGACCTTAACGATCATCCAGTTCCTGTTCCCCTGCAATGGGCAGGGACACCTCCCACTGGATCAGGGTGCCGGAGGCCCCATCCAACCTGGCCTTGAACACCTCCAGGCGTGAAGCAGCCACCACTTCTCTGGGCAACCTGGGCCAGGGCCTCCTCACCCTCATCATCAAGAAATTCCTCCTCACGCCCAGTCTAAATCTTACCCTCTCCAGTTTAAAGCCATTGCCCCTAGTCCTGTCACTCCATGCCTTTGTAAAAAGTCCCTTCCCAGCTTTCCTGTAGCCCCTTCAGGTACTGGAAGGTCACTACAAGGCTTCCTCTGAGCCTTCTCTTGTCCAGGCTGAACACCACCAACTCTCTCAGCCTGTCCTCATATGGGAGGTTCTCCAGCCCTCAGTTCATCATTGTAGCCTCCTCAGGACCCGTTCCAACAGTTCCATCTCCTTCTTAAGTTGAGGATTCCAGAACTGGACACAATACTCCAGATGAGGTCTCACAGAGAGGAATAGAGGGGCAGAAACCCCTCCTTCACCCTGCTGGCCACGCTGCTCTTGATGCAGCCCAGGTAACGGCTTGTTTCTGGGCTGAGACTGCACATTGTACCCAAGCCCCCCTCTGCAGGGCAGTTTCCAATCACATCCTCCCCCAAAGTGTAAGGAAAAGGGGGATTGCCCCAACCCAGGTGTAGGACCTTGCACTTGGCCTTGTTGAACCTCATGAGGCTCACACAGCCCCACCTCTCCAGCCTGTCCAGGTCTCTCTGGATGACATCACATCCTTCTGGTGTGGCAACTGCACCACTCAGTTTCACTAGATTGCAGCCAAAGAGCCTCCAAATCCAGCACAGACCCAGCCAGCAGGAGCAGGCGGTGAACCTGCAAGGTGACCAAAGGCTGGGCATGGCCTCCCTGCTCAGCTTGGGGAAGGATGGTGAGACACTGGGGTCCTCAATCGAAGAAGAACATTGAGGGGCTGGAGCACGTCCGGAGAAGGGAGCAGAGCTGGGGAAGGGTCAGGAGCCCAGGGGTTCTGGGAGCGACTGAGGGATCTGGGATTGTTCGGCCTGGAGAAGAGGAGGCTGAGGGGAGACCTCATCGCTCTCTGCAGCTGCTGGAAAGGAGGTTGTAGTGACGTGGGTGCTGGTCTCTTCTCACAAGTGACAAGGGATGGGACAAGAGGAAATGGCCTTGAGTTGCGCCAGGGGAGGTTTAGGTTGGATATTGGGAAAAAGTCCTTCCTTGACAGAGTGGTGAAACCCTGGCAGAGGCTGCCCAGGGAAGTGTGGAGTCTCCATCCCTGAAGGGGTTCAAAAACCAGTGTTCCAATGTTGAGGAGAGAGGTTTGGGTCACTCTCAGCCCCCTTATCTGACTGGAGTTCAAGTTGCTTTTGTCAGTGAAATGAGCACCAGACAGCAAAACAACAGAGGGAACCTCGCCTGTGAGACAAAAGATTTCACAATATTTACAAGGTTTCCTTAGATCCAGGCAAGCCTTCACATAAAGAGGAATTTTAGAATAAAAGCCTTTACATTAAAAATGTCCAAATGCTGCTTCTCCAACCTGCACCATCGTTTGAGAGAGGCATTTCAGCAAACTCAACATGAATTCAAAACCATAACATGGAGCGGTCCCAGCCCCTTGGGCACTCCAGCAAGGACCAAGGCTGCCCAACACCTCTTACCTGCCGATGGGCGTCCACCAGCTGCTCCTCCAAGGTTGCCACTCGCTCCAAAGCTGCTCGCAGGCGTTCCCTGACCTGTGGCCACGGAAGATAAGAGAGAATGCCATTATTTATCTGTGATGAGAGTGCCCAGGATGTGGGCAAACTCCCAGCCCTTTTTATCCATCTGAGAGCCAGACTCGGGTGGGTTCACATCCAGGACACAGGTTCAGGGATGCTCCAACCCATTGTCTGGGAGAGCAAAAGCATGGACAAAACTGATTGTTGCAGGAAACCCATGGCTAGAGCAGCTTGAAGATGTCTTTTAGCAGAGCAAGGAGCTGCTCAAGGTAAAGGAATCTGGAGGAACAATAGGAGTTGTAACACAGACTGAACCAAGGTGGCCAAATGCCAGCACTCACTCCCACCACAGGAGTGACCTAGGGAAGCAAGATTCCCCTCCCTGACAGCTTCAAACCCACAGCATCCACTCGGCAGCCCCACCAGCTCCTAAAAGAAGGGTGCTGCAGCTTTTGGATACCCAAGACCTTTCTACTGAGGGAACCTATGTCGTCACACAGCTTAACGAAGAATGGCATCCGGTGGGAGAGAGGAGGGTTGGGAGAAAGTCAGCTCTGAGCCAGAGATGCTCATGGAGTGAGCCAAGAGAGAGATCCCAGCAGCCTGTCTCACCTTTTCATCTAGCGCCTTGTGATGCTCAAAGAGTGACTTGAGCGCCTTGAGCACCTCGACCTCACTGGAAACCCCGGACGGTGACTGGGCCTGACGCTTGACCACGGTCATCCTCAGGGACCGTTCATGCCTCGACACCAGGCACTCCAGGTGCTCCAGCAAGAGCTGCAAGAGGGCAAGCATGAGGCTCTTGCCACCCCAAGGGCTGCTGAAGCCGGTATCGGCTCAGCAGCCTGCGGGGTCCCATGTCCGTAGGGACTGAAAGCCAGAGAGCAGGTTTTATATGCTTACCCGGGTGTTATTGCGCTCAGCTTTCAGCTCTGAGATCTCCTCTTCCCTCTCCAGGAGTTGCTCCCGGCATGCACTGAGCTCCCGTGTCAGCGTTGCAAACTCCTGCAGAAATCCAGGCATGGCCGTAAGCAGGGAGAGCAGGATGGAGATGGAGCCAGCATCCCGGCCCCACTCCTAGGACCTCCAGCAAAGAGCATTTCCCATCTGAACCCAACGAGTTCTCACTGGTGACACTAAGGGCAATACTGAGACATCACCAGACAAGCACAGCCAGACTTGGAGATGGTCTGTTCCTGGTTTTCCTAAGTGCTTTGGAGACCAGAGAACGCAGCATCCCAATACTTATCCATTTGGTTTGATGTCCAATGAAACAAGAAGCTGCACTACAACTCCAGAGATGCTTGATGACATTTTAAGCATCCCAGTCAAGGCCACCAGCACGCTCCTATCCCCACTATCCCCTTGATGCAACCCAGCAGAGCACACCCCTTAGAGCATCCCATCAGGCTAAAACTCACTGCCACAGCCGGCCAGGATGGGTGCCCTGGCTCCAAGCCAGTCTCTGCTGTGGCCTCACGACCTGCCATCATCTAAAATCTCCTTCCAAAGGAAAGAGCAAGATCTCCTCAGTCCAGCATGTGGGGCCCCATCCAAGCTCCTAACGAGGCACCCTCAAGCCCTGAATCCCAGCAGATAAAGACAGGGCACAGCAGGAGATGGAGCAGGTGCCAGCAGTCCTTGCTCTGCTCACCGACAGCAGCAAGGAAGGCACAGTCACAAGCGGTGTCCCCAGGGCTCAGTGTTGGGGCCAGTCTTGTTTAATATCTGTACCAATGATCTGGGTGAGGGGATTGAGTGCTCCCTCAGTCAGTTTGAACACGACACCAAATTGGGCACGGGTGTTGATCTGCTGGAGGGCAGGGAGGCTCTGCAGAGGGATCTGGACAGGCTGAGGACAATGGGATGAGGTTCAACACGACCAAGTGCCGAGTCCTGCACTTGAGACACAACAACCCCATGCAGCTCTAGGTTTGGGGAAGAGTGGCTGCAAAGCTGCCTGGTGGAAAGGGCCTGGGGGTGTTGGTCAACATCGGCTGAACGTCAGCCAGCAGTGACCCATGTGGCCAAGAAGGCCAACATCATCCTGGCTTGGATCAGCCATGGGGTGGCCAGCAGGAGCAGGGCACGGAGCGTCCCTCTGGTCTCTACGTTGGTGAGGGCGCACCTTGAATCCTGGGTTCAGTTTTGGGCCCCTCACTCACTCCAAGAAGAATATTGAGGGGCTGCAGCACGTCCGGAGAAGGGGAACAGAGGTGAGGAAGGGTCAGGAGCACAAGGGTTCTGGGAGCGACTGAGGGATCTGGGGCTATTTAGCTTGGAGAAGAGGAGGCTGAGGGGAGACCTCATCGCTCTCTGCAGCTGCTGGAAAGGAGGTTGTGGTGATGTGGTTGCTGGTCTCTTCTCCCAAGCGACAAGGGATGGGACAAGAGGAAATGTCCTCAAGTTGCACCAGGGCAGGTTTAGGTTGGATATTAGGAAAAATTCCTTCCCTTTACAGAAAGAGTGGTGAAGCCCTGGCAGAGGCTGCCCAGGAAAGTGGTGGAGTCCCCATCCCTGGAAGGGTTCAAAAACTGCGTGGCCGTGGCTCTTCAGGACATGGTTTAGTGGGTACGGTGGGGTTGGGCTGATGGCTGGGCTGGATGAGCTCAGAGGTCTTTTCCAACCCTAACAACTCCATGGTTCTATGGTTCCATGAAGAGCTGTGCCCGGGGTCATGCTGAAACAGAGCTGCAAAGCCAGCACAGCCATTGGGATGGGATGGGCTCCTCAGCAACAGCACAACCACACTTTTGGGTGTGTTGGACAGGAGCAGAAACCCACTGTGATATTCTTAGGATGCAGGAGAGTTCATTTTCCCTTAAAAAATTAAATCAAGGCACTGAGTGTAGTCCAGGAGCCCTTTCTTATTGCGACCACTTGTTCTTTCAGTCGCCAAGTGGTGCCAGGACTAAGTCACACGTTGCAGCTGGGATTTTCAGGGTGAAAAATGCAAATGTGGGCATGCTTCATGAATTTACACCAGTTTCACAGGGCTGTTGAGAAGAACTTAAAAAGGAAAAATGTTTCAGAGGAAGCTGAGAATGATTTGATTGAGCATTAACAAACCAAATTTGAACTCGGGGCTGAGAGTGGTTTTACAGCATGAAATTCTCTTGCACTCAATTTTCAAGTTAAATAAATAAAAACCTCTTCAAACTGAAGCAAAATACTGAAGCTCAGGTTGAATCAAATGCTCTGCTCAGCTCAAAGCAAAACCTCTTGCAAAAGATGACGTCCAGCCAAGAAATCCAGAGCTTTATAATCTGTTTGCCCCAACAGGGTTTTCCTTCTCTCCTTCCACTTCAAACTGCTCCCCATGGTGTGGTTTTCAGCCTGCGTTGGTGGGCACAGTGGTGTCACTGGTGATGCTGGACTGAGTCCAGAGACCAAGGAGATGACCCAAGGGCTGGAGCACCTCCCATATGAGGACAGTCTGAGAGAGCTGGGGTTGTTCACCCTGGAGAAGAGAAGGCTTAGGGGAGACCTTAGAGCAGCTTCCAGAACTGAAAGGGGCTTGGGGAAAACTGGGGAGGGGCTCTGGATCAGGGAATGCAGGGATAGGATGAGGGGGAACAGTATTCAGCTGAAAGAGGGGAGATTGAGATGAGATCTTAGGAAGAAATATTTTGCTGTGAGGGTGGGGAGGCCCTGGCCCAGGTTGCCCAGAGCAGTGGTGGCTGCCCCATCCCTGGAGGTGTTCAAGGCCTGGAGCCCCTGATCCAGTGGGAGGTGTCCCTGCCCATGGCAGGGGGTGGAACTGGATGGGCTTTGAGGTCCCTTCCAACCCAAACCATTCCATGATTCTGTGTCTGGAGCTTTTATCCTGTGGGCGTTGCAGAGCTGTCCTCACCATTATTGCTGAGACTCGTTGCATGGAGGTGTCCCTGCCCATGGCAGAGTCAGAACTGGATGGGCTTTAAGATCCCCTTCAAGCCAAACCATTCTACGATTCTGAGACCCCACCACAGGACAGGACTGGAGCATGCGGAGGAAGAGCAATCACAGCAGGGAAGTCAGTCATTTCCCTTTTCTGCCCATCACCATGCCTCAGGGCTGCTGCCACCCAACATCCTGACACCAACCTCGTCCCAGGGCCCGAGTCCCCCTGTTCCTTTCCAGCCCCGCTCCTGCCCCATTAATTCTCCAGGGACCAGTTCTACTTTGGCATCCTCTCCATCCCCCAAATGGGTCACAGCACCCAAAATCCCCACCATTAACCCCTGCCATGCCCAGGCACCACCCCACATGTGTTCTCAGGCCATCCCAGAGCCCTCCAAAGTGCAGGGAACCCCACTGCACAGCGGCTTCTCTGGGATATCGCTGCTCTGGCCAAGCCTCTCCCAGAGCTGTGCTCTCGCGGCCGGTGGGGATTACAGCTCGGCGCAGCCCAGCGGCACATGCATGTGCGTACGCACCGCTGGGTTATGCAAGTGCTGTGCGCAGGAGCGAGCAGCCCATGAGCATCCCCATGGATTACGCTAGGGCTGGGAATGCCTGGGAGTGGAAAGCACGCGAGAGTGGGAGCCAGAGGTGCCAGACCAGCTGCCCTTGCACCGCTGGCTGCTTCAGATTTAGGGAGATATTGCTCCCCTCATCCATCAATACACAGGAGGCAGGGAGCAAGGTTTAGGGAAGTGATTCTGCCTCTGTTCTCAGCACTGGTGAGGGTGCACCTCGAATCCTGGGTTCAGTTTGGGCCCCTCACTACAAGAAGGACTTTGAGGGGCTGGAGTGTGTCCAGAGAAGGGGAATGGAGCTGGGGAAGCGGCTGGAGAACAAGTGTTATGAGGAGTGGCTGAGAGACCTGGGGTTGTTTAGCCTGGAGAAAAGGAGACTGAGGGGAGACCTCATCGCTGTCTACAACTGCTGGAAGGGTTGAAGAGAGGTGGCTGTTGGTTTCTTCTCCTAAGTGACAGGTGATAGGATAAGAGGCAATGGCCTCAAGTTGCACCAGGGCAGGTTCAGATTGGGTATCAGGAAAATTGTCTTCACAGAAAGGGTTCTCCGGCACTGGCAGAGGCTGTCCAGGGAGGTGGTGGAGTCCCCGTCCCTGGCGGGGTTTAAAAAGCAGGTGGATGAGGTGCTCAGGGATCAGGTTCAGCAGTGGACAGGAACGGTTGGACTCAATGATCTCAAAGGTCTTTTCCAACCTAGTGATTCTATGAAGGAGTTCAGCAAAAGCATCCTCACAGCTGTGATGGCCTCTGGGATGTCTTTCAGCAGCCCAAATCACACGGGTGATAGACTCTCTCGAGCGTCAAAGCACAGACCCTGTGGAACAACGTCCTCAAAGCTGCAAAGGATGGGAACCTCCTGCTCTGCCCCATGGCTGGCAGGGAAGCCACAGCTGTGGACGTGGATGTTCTCCCTGCTGGGGTGAACAGGGCTACATGCAGTGTGGAATGGAATGAGGCAAGGCATCGGAGGCAGCACGGGAAGGGGGATGTCAGGCTGGGGGCAGGGATGGGCAGCGCTCAGCCCTCAGCACTCCGCCTTGCCAGGCTGGCCAAACTGTACAGATTGCTCTCGCAATCAGGCTTTCATCACGAAAGGCCAGGAGATTAAAAGAGAGAGAAAATCCAGTGGAGAGGGACAAGCAGCCCCCACCCCGGCCAGCCCGATGCAATCCATGGGTCAGCAGGGCAAAGTGTGGTAGTGGCTCCACTTCCAGGCACAGCACGAAGCTCCCACTGACCCCATCCCACTGGGGTGCTCCTCTCCGAGCCCTCCACCTGGCCAGGAAGGGCTAGGCAGATCCCATGCTGTCCCCCTGGCGAGGCTGCCAGGCCTGGAGCATCCCATGGGAAATAAAAGAACCCATGATACACGTCCTTCCTTGGGGAAAGGCAGCAAAACACGAGCATTTACTACCAAAAATAGCAACGCGCCTGCAGCAAGATGGGAAGCAGCAGGGGTTAACAGAGCGCACAGGCCTGGGTGCACTTGCAAGCCTGACTTTGATGCTTTGAGAGTGAAAATATAGGAATAAATCCATCCAGCCCCAGCCTGGAGCTACCTCCATCAGCCCCAGCCATCTGCCCTAGCAGCGCCACCTTGCTTTAGGGCCACCAGAGGACACCAGGCGAGGTCGGGGACCATGAGGACAACCTGTCCGCAGCTCCCGGCTGCAGGGTCACACCACGGAGCGCAGCTACACAGCTATGCCATCGCCCTGAGTACCAGCGAAGTGGGGATAAAGAGGATCTGGGTGATTCTCCTCTGCCCTGGCCATGGCCAGGAGCCTTCCAGGAGCTGCAGAGGCACTTGACCCAGCTCCAACAAGATCTCAGACTAAGTAGGGACACCGATAAATGGATTAGAAAGTGAAGGAGAGGTGCCTGATCTTCAGTCAAAGGACGGATGACGACACACAGCCCTGGGAGTCCTCAGAAGCCCTGCGGGAAGCCCAGCAGCCTGGGAAGTGGCTAATTTGGATTAAAACCAAACCACCCAAAGCTTGACTGGCTGGGCTCAGCCTCAAGCCATAGAGGAGGAGGGAACAGGGTGGACGGGTGCTATTTTCACTGTCAGAGTAGGGAGAGAGACCCGGAGCACCATACAAGGTATTGAAACAGGGCATTGTGGCTTGGGATGTGGCTCTTTGGTCAGATCCAGGCACGTTCAGTGTTCAGTGTCTTCCCCTTGGATGCATGCTTGGAGAAGGTACAGGCAAGAGCTGTAGGGAGGCCAGAAACCAGCTACATGAAGACAGCTGGGAAAAGCAATAAGAGCATTAGGAAGCTAAAAGGAGAAGGCTCGTAGCATGAAAAAGCTGAAATAGAGAAGCCCTCAGCCCAGAGCCATCTGCCTTTCCCTGTGCCGTCTGCAGCACAAAGACACAATGAGGTTGCACCAAAGTGGGTAAAATTCCCCATTTGGGGCAAGATTTGTGGCTGCCACTCCAATGCATCGAAGCTTTGGGAACAAACTGGCTCCAGCTGGGAGATGAATGGCATTTTAGAGCCCCTAATTGAAGCGATTGCTCCTGACGAGCCAGGCGTGTGCTGGAGGGTGATGTGGGAAGGATGCACTGCTGACTCAGCATGCGAGGGATGAGGCCCCATCTGTCCATCTGTCTGCGCTAGGAGTTGGCAGACCCATCCCCTCGGTTTCTCCTTGCTGTCCCAGGAGCAGCCCAAGTCACAGCTGAGGGGATGAACACAACCCCAGCAGTGTGCAGTACGGGATTATGAAGATTAAACCCCGCCAGGTCAACCCAGGTTCTCAACCATCGCCCACCCTTGGCACCAAGCAAAGCAGTGGCACAGCCTGGATCTCTTGGTCACCGCACTGTGGCTTTGCAGAGACCTTTCACGGGGAATTGGTGTCCTCCCACCTCAACACATGGTCACAGCATGTATTTCCAACCAGGATCACCCATGGAGGAGCATCATGCAGTCAAGCAAGCAGGAATCCAACGTCTCAGTGCCCTGGGCTTGTGGGAGTGCGACCAGCTCCAATGGTTCAACGTTCAGCCACCAGATCCCTCCATCCTTCCCCAAAGGCTCGAGAGACTTTAAAAGTCTCACATGGTGGTGCTTGCCCCTCACTTGGAGCTGCCGAGGTTCCTGTTTCCACCCTGCTTTTTGTGAGGGTGAACTTTAGATAGATTTTTAAGTAAAACTGGAGGAATCTGGGCTGTTCATTCAATGCTGGGAGCTTTCCCAGCTCCTCAGGGACCTCCAGGGAGCTCAGGAGGTCTTTGGGAGCCTGCCCACCCCAAAAGGCCCAGATCTCAGGTCTACAAGAAGCCCCAAGAAGCAACGAAGGTGCAGTAGAGCGTGGAATAACTGCTGGAGGATTCTACGGCATCAGCAGCCCTCAGTACAGAGACCTGGGAACGTGGTACCCTGCTCTCCTCCTGACAAAGCTGGGGACAGGAAAACCTGCCAAACGCCATGCCCTGGCAGGGCAGGGAAAAGTGCCACCCCATGCAGGACCCCACTCCAGAATGCGTCTGGAAACACCAGATGGGCTGAGGCCAAAAGGACGAGGTTCAACCAGGCCAAGTGTCATCGGATCCTGCACTTGGGACACAACAACCCCGTGCAGCTCCAGGCTTGGGGAAAGTGGCTGGAAGCTGCCGGAGGGAGAAGGACATGAGGGTGCTGGATGACAGTGACTGAACATGAGGCAGCAGTGGCCCAGGTGGCCAAGAAGGCCAACATCATCCTGGCTTGGATCAGAAACGGCGTGGCCAGCAGGAGCAGGGCAGGGATCATCCTCGCCTGTTCTCAGCACTGGTGAGGGTTCATCTCGAATCCTGGGTTCAGTATTTGCCCCTCATTACAAGATGTACGTTTGAGGGGCTGGAGCATGTCCAGAGAAGAGCAATGAAGCTGGTGAAGGGTCTGGAGAACAATGGCTATAAGGAGCAGCTGAGGGACCTGGGGTTGTTTAGCCTGGAGAAAAGGAGACTGAGGGGAGACCTCATCGCTGTCTGCAACGGCCTGAAAGGAGATTGTAGAGAGGTGGGTGCTGGGCTCTTCTCCCATGTGACAGGCGACAGTGATGAGAGGGAATGGCCTCAAATTGCACCAGGGCAGGTTCAGATTGGAAATCAAGAATAATGCCGTCACCAAGAGGGTTCTCAGGCACTGGCAGTGGATGCTCAGGGAAGTGTTGGAGTCCCCATCCCTGGAGGGGCTTAACAGATGGGTAGATGAGGTGCTCAGGTGTCAGGTTTAGTAGTGGACAGGTATGGTTGGACTTGATTATCTCAAAGGTCTTTTCCAACCTAGTGATTCCATGATTCTGTGACCTGGAGCCCTGCAAGTCCCATTCTTGAGTGGTACCAACACCCAGGAGAGCTGGAGGAAGCTGAGCTGAGTGGCCAGGCAGGCGGGAGCTGGCAGCTATGCCAGGGCCCCGGGGGCTTCTGAGACGACTCGTACCCTGGCCAGGGCCTGACGCTGAGCTGCACACCCCCTGAGCAAGCAGGGAAAGCAGAGGGATTGGAGCTGAGAGCTTTCAGACCGATTAAGTCGCATTCAGCACTCCCATATGAATAAATAAATCATGTAAGAAGCATTAAGGCAGCTTAGGCTCCCCAGGAAATCGCCCTGGAGTTCGGCCTTTTGGGGGCTGAGGGATGTCCCCATGGATTAGGGGGGAGGGAGCTTGGCCATGTGGCAACTGAGCCCCACATGGGCAAGGCAGAATGGGAGGTACAGGCAGGAGCATCTCTGGAGCATCCCTGCCTGCCCCATGCCAGAGTTTGCCTCCAAAACCACATCCCTGCCTACCCCACGTGGGGTTTGTCCCCAACAAACACATCCCTGCCTGCCCCACGCAGGGTTTGTCCCCAACAAACACATCCCTGCCTGCCCCACGCAGGGTTTTGCCTTAAACACATCCCTGCCCTGTTCTGCTGGAATCCTTGCTGACACAGTGGTATCTGCCACGCGTGCCCTGAAAGGATGCAAATGCCACGTCCCCAGGCTCCATCCACCCAACCCGCCCCAGGCAACACGTCCTCCCCAAGGGAGAGCCTGGCTCATTGCTGATGCCAGGGAAGGGCTGGCAGCCTCACAGGTGCCCACGAGGAGCTTGGGTGCCCAACCCTGTCTCAAACAAAGGGTTTCTTCAAGCAATCCAGCTCGGATCCCACCCCAACGGGGTCTGACATGTTGCAGTAAGCTCCTCGGCAAAGGGGTTCACAGAGGAGGAGGAAGACAATGGGAAAGGTCCATGGAATGCCCCCACGCAGTGCCCTGGGGAAGAGACCCACCACGTCCCGCTTACCTGGTACATGCACATGCTGGGATTAATCCCATTGGGCAGGTGAGCACCTTTGGGTTTGCTCCCCGTGTTCATGCCGAGCCCTCATCTCCCTCGAGGGTGGCTGACACAGCCCTGCGGGCGAGCAGCATGGTGGGCGCAGAGCCTCCCTGCCCACGTAGGGGCAGCGGGAGGCAGCGGGGGCTCAGGGCAATTCCCCATCTGCCGCCCACCCCGATCGCATCCCCTGCCACAGTGCAGGGAGCAGAGGTAGCCCAGGGCACCTGGCAGGCTCGTGCGTGCGGGCGCTGTCACCGAGTCCCTTTGCGCTGACCCAGTTTGCCGCGCCTGCACGCTGCCTGTGTCGCGGCACCGAGGACCCTTTATTGGAGCAGGAGCAGGGACTAAATCCGCACGGTCCCTTAATCCGAGGCGGCTGCAGCGGGGTGGGCAGTGTGCACTCAGGGTGACCTGGCTTGCTCCCGCCGGTGCACGCTGGCTGGGCAGCCCCAAGCAGAGGGGACGTGAGCCCCCGGCACATGGGCGGTGGTGGTGGCCCTGCCTGCACCCAGCACTTGGGAAACCTCAGCACATCCCTGAGGACAGGGAGTAATTGGGGTCTTGGGACATAAGAAGCTCGACAGGAGCCGGCAATGTGCGCTCGCAGCCCAGAAACCAACCGTGTCCTGGGCTGCACCAAAAGCAGCGTGGCCAGCAGGGCAAGGGAGGGGATTCTGCCCCTCTGCTCTGCTCCCATGGGACCCCACCTGGAGTCCTGTGTCCAGTTCTGGAATCACCAACATAAGAAAGAGATGGGACTGTTGAAATGGGTCCAGAGGAGACCATGGAGATGACCCAAGGGCTGGAGCACCTCCTGTATGAGGACAGGCTGAGAGAGTTGGGGTTGTTCAGCCTGGAGAAGAGAAGGCTCTGGGGAGAACTTAGAGCAGCTTCCAGAACTGAAAGGGGCTCCAGGAAAACTGGGGAGGGGCTTTTTGCAAGAGCATGTACTGGTAGGACAAAGGGGAATGGCTTTAAATTGGAAGGAGGAAGATTTAGACTTGGCATAAGGAAGAAATTCTTCCTGATGAGGGTGGGGAGGCCCTGGCCCGGGTTGCCCAGAGCAGTGGGGGCTGCCCCATCCCTGGAGGGGTTCCAGGCCAGGTTGGATGGGGCTTGGAGCCCCTGATCCAGTGGGAGGTGTCCCTGCCCATGGCAGGGGTGGAACTGGATGGGTTTTGAGGTCCCTTCCATTCTACAATTCTTTGATTCTATGACAATTCATCCCCAGGGACCTCAGGAGCTCCCAGGGAAGCACCGTTGGGTTTTTTGCTCTCAGAAGCCTGGGCAGAGACAGGACCAGCCAGCTCTGTGCACGAGGACATGTCTGTCTTCCTCCTGAACTGCTTTCCCCCTTCCAGAGTAGAGGAGGGATGCCAAGAGCTGGCTGGCCACCAGCCCTAGTTCTATCCTGGCTTGAGCCACCAGTTTTGATCCATTGATTACTTTCCATCTCCCTAGGGTGCCTCAAACCTCAGCACCCAGGCAAGGGCACTGCAAGTTCTCAGCACCAGCACAGTCAGAGCAGACAGAGATGTTCGAAACTTCCTGCTTCCTCCAGCTGCCGGGCTTCTTCCCACATGAACACCTACAACGGAGCAGTGCAGAAGCCCCCCAGATCCTGCTTCCCCCAGGTGTGGGTCCTGGGATAGCGCCTGTTGCCGCAAAGACCCCACAGGGAAGGTGGGCAGCTCACACCCACCCCGTGCAGCCCTGCAAGGCTGATCCACCCCACTCATATCCCACCCGAGCATCTTTGCTTGTGGCGGCCAAGCTGACATCCAGGTCTCCAGAGCACCTGGAGTGGTTCAAGCAGGTGAAGGAGTGAGAGCAGAACAACACCAGAAACCTCAGCATAGTCACGGCAAGTCCTAGTTCCCCCATGCCCTGAGCTGTTCCCTTAGCACAGACCCCTGGCAGCCTCCCTGCCCACTGGCCTTCCGCTCCAGCTCAGGGAATAAATGGGCCCACTGCAATGTCCAGTGCCCACTCTGCACCCAGTGTCCCCTCTCAGGACTAAGCTCGAGACAGAGAAAGTCCCGTCACCCCACCAGGTTGGTGGAAAGGAGCTCCTCCGGCAAGGGAAGGGTCTGGGAGCAGGGGCTTCCCTACAGGGAAAGAAACTTTGTTAAAGTCCCCATCTAGGGACTCTGTAAGTGCCAGCGTGGCCTCAGGAAACTGAGGACTTCCCAACGTCCCAAGAAGCTGGCTGGAAGGTAGCAAGCCAGCTTCAACACCCAAAAGATGCCATCTGCTCCCCAAGCGCTGTTCGGTGCCAATGGGTGAACGCAGGCTCTGTCTCTGCCTCGCTGTCGCCCTGGTGTGTCCTCAGGAAGATTGTGCCCCTTCTCCATACCCGTTCCCCTGTGCAACAGCAGGGACTGCAGTCCTGCACCTCCCTGCATGGACTCACAGACCACTGAGGGTAGGACGAGAGAGAATGGCCTCAAGTTGCTCCAGGACAGGTTCAGATTGGGCATCAGGAAAAATTTCTTCACCAAAAGGGTTCTTGGACACTGGCAGAGGCTGCCCAGGGAGGTGGTGGAATCCCCATCCCTGGAGGTTTAAAAGATGGGTGGATGAAGTGGTGGACAGGTACAGTTGGATTCGATCTTCTCAAGGGTCTTTTCCAACCAAATGATTCCTTGATTCTATGAGAAGGGGAGACATCCATGGTTACAAGGCCTGGGAGAACCTACATGTTTCATTGGGCTGAGGTGCAACACCGCTGGCAGCATCACCACTATCACACCAGGCTGACCTTCCTAAAGGCAGGAGCTAAAAATCACATCCAAGCAGCCAATCATCCTCATACGCCTCAATGAAGGCTCCTGCTCATCCCAAGGCCAGATCCTTACCTGTGGGAGGGCTGAGTTGAGTTGCCGCTGGAGCTGGTCACGCTCCCGTAGGGTCTCCTGCAAGCGGCTCTGGGTGACAGAGAGTGTCTCCCGGGTCTCCCGCAGGGTGTCCAGCAGCTTGTCCCTCTCATCCAGCATGTTCACCATCAGCTGCTCGAAGTCGGCATCCGTCTCGGAGCCCTGGGGGGGACCCAGAGGGTCCCCCTCGCTGATGGTGGGCATCACTTCGCACATCATGGCGAGGATCAACAGGCACGTAAGGGTCCTGGAGGTGCCGGGTGGGGCAGGCAGTGGGTGCTGTTGAGCTGCGGGGCCCTGATCACATTGCTATGGGCTCAGCGGAGCCAGCACAGGAGGAGACAATGGGGTGGGGAAGTTGTGGGGGGGATCTCCCATCCCTTCTTCTTGAGTGCTAAACAGAAGCTGGCATTGCTTTGGCAGGGACAGAGGGGCGTCCTTGGCACCAACAAGGCCCTCACAGTCTTAAATCCCCGTCTTGGCTGCTTGTCACTGCCAGGGTCCCTTGTGTCACCTCTCCGATCTTTCAGAGGGGCTGGAGCATCAACAAGCCATGGGGATGTTCAGAGGGGGACAAAGCAGCACTCGAGGATTCATCCTGATGGGGAGCCCAAGCCAGCAGCAGCACACGGAGGGTCCGGGGGATATTTGGGCTGCCCAGGCATGCTGAGAGTCCCGTGATTGTCGGCTGTTCTCCACAAGGCTGGACGAGATGCTCACTGCTGGTACACGAAGGTGTCTCTGTTTGGCACCACAGATCTTCAGACACACGGTGGTTTCCTAGAGAAGAGAGGAAAGTGATCAGATCTCTCCTGCTGCTCCTAAAATGCTCATGGCACCTGCCCAGCACCCTTTGTCCCACGTGAAACCCTGGAGGGCTGTAAAAGGTGGGCTCAGCCCCCCAGGAATGGTCTGTGTCAGGCTGCCCCACCCTGCACACATGCGGTCACTACTCTGCATCCAGGATGGCACTAAGGTGCAGCGAGCAGCAGCCCCAGGAGCCCCACATCCCATAATTGTCTTTGGCATTCACACAGGCCAGGACCCTGTCCTCTCACTGGAGTGCCTCGTGGCCCAGGGACCCCATGGCTCAAGTGTCCTCCAGCAGCACAAACTCTCTGCTTAAAACCAGACCCAGATCCAGGTTTGGCCCAAACCTGACAGGAAGTCACAGCAACAAATCGTAGAATCATAGAAACATGGAACGGTTTGGGTTGGAAGAGAAATCCAGTTCCATGTTCCAAAGCCCACACAGTTCCACCCCCTGCCATGGGCAGGGACACCTCCAAGCCCCATCCAACCTGGCCTTGAACACCTCCAGGGATGGGGCAGCCACCACTGCTCTGGGCAACCTGGGCCAGGGTCTCCCCACCCTCACAGAAAACATTTCTCCCTAAGGTCTCATCTCAGTTTTCCTCTCTTTCAGCTGAAAACCGTTCCCCCTTGTCCTCTCTCTGCACTCCCTGATCAAGACCCCCTCCCCAGCTCTCCTGGAGCCCCTTTTGAGTACTGGGAGGCCGAGTTGAACATCACATTAATGCTGATCTCTCCCTGCAGCATTAACGGGGATGGGTCACGCAGGACTGGCTGCTCTGCGTGTTAACTGAACTGCAGCACATCCTCTGTCGGGGAAACCTCTTCACAGGGGATGGAGGCAGCAGCATCCCCGAATCACTGCCCAAGCACAAGCACCATTCCCCAGCCGGTGTCAGAGATGAGAATCTGGAGGGCAGAGGCACAGCTGCCAGTTTGGGCAGCAGGTGGGATCTGGGCTGGATTAAAGCACGGCTCAAATGGACACCTGGACACAGGGATGGTGCTGGTATCTGCAGCCTCACCTCCACTTCTGCAGCCCAAACCCAACTGGATGAGAGACTGCGATATCCTCCAGGAGTGGCTGAGGAGCCTGGAGTTGTTTGGCCTGGAGAAAAGGAGACTGAGAGGAGACCTCATCACTATCTACAACAGCCTGAATGGAGATTGTAGCAAGGTGGCTGTTGATTTCTTCTCCCAAGTGACAGGTGATAGGATGAGAGGCAATGGCCTCAGGCTGCACCAGGGCAGGTTCAGACTGGACATCAGGAAAAATGTCTTCATCAACAGGGTTTTCGGACACTGGCAGAGGCTGCCCAGGGAGGTGGTGGAGTCCCTGTCCCTGGAGGGGTTTAAAAGATGGGTGGATGAGGTGCTCAGGGATGTGGTTCAGTAGTAGACAGGTACGGTTGGACTTGATGATCTCAAAGTCCTTTTCCAACCAAACGATTCTATGAGTCCATAAGTTGCCAGACAGGGTTTTCCACTAACACAGTCCTCTGGGTGAACTTCAGCCACCACAGATGTACAGGGGTCCCCAGCAGTGAGGCTTGGTGTCACCCTGAGGACCTGCCCACCATGGATTGCCATCTCTGCCAGGGTTTGTCCACAAGGAGACCTCCATGCAAGGTCCGCTCGTCTAACACTGGTTATGGGATGTTCTCCCTGAACTTAGTGAAGTTTTAAATCTTTTCAACAGATGAAATGCCTAAGGCTAGGTCTGAAAATCCCTGCATCACTCCATTTTCAAGCCAAAATACGCACATGGACTAGAAAGACCCGCATGCACTCATGGGCTGGATCAGCCTGTTCTGCCCCTTTGCACGGCAATAAAAGCTTGTGTCTCAAACAGCTCAGCAGCACAGTAAGGCACATCTACTTGTTCAAAGCCATCATCGTAAGGAGATGCTTTTGTGCGCTCAGATGCACAGACACACACCACCAGGGCCGGGGCAACCGTAGCTCTGCTCTTGAGATGACATTGGCTCCTCAGCTGATGGGAAGTTTGACATAGAAACCCTCTAAAAATAGAGAAGCTCTGGCAAAAGCAGCAGACCCTCGATGTGCATCCAGTGCCTTGTGCTGGAAGCTGCCTCCCACACGCTGGGGATGTGGGACAGGGCATCCCACAGGTGTCTGTCCCACCTTTACCTCCTGGGTAGATTGAATTTGTGTTCCTCAAGTGGAATAAAAGCTGTTATTTGAACAGCTATATAACAGCATATAACATATTTGTTATATGAACGGGCATGTAACACCGTTCTGAACCTTCAAGGCTTGGTCATGCTCCTTCCTTGCCACTGGGACATGGATGACGGGATAACGGTGACTGACATCCTGTCCTCAGAGCATCCCTGCAAAAAGATGGCAGAGTGAGGGACCACTCCGTCCTCCTCTCTCCTTGGGCTGAGTTGGACATGAGCCTCCTCCCCATAATTAAGCAGGTAAAGTGTTTTCTAGTCCTCCTTCCGATAATTAGCAGACCCAGGCGTACCCATAGATGAGCACAGCCTCACTGCCCGCCTCCCTGGAGGGTAGAAGCCCTGGGCTCTAGGGGGAAGAGCAGACACCAGCCTTAGCCCAGGGCTGAGCCCTAGTAATTTGGGTGCAAAACCCAAAAGAGGTGACTTTCATGCCTTATCTTACTTCTCTGCCTCTGTGGGATGAGCATGGGAAACGTGTGTCTGTGCTGCCAAAGCCAGACGGCCCCACAAGAACAATGTGAATGGCAAAACCAGCCACGTCCCCATCTCAGCTCCGGTGAGGAACTGAACGAATTAGCAGGTGAGTTAAGAGACATCAATCAAAGCAGGGAGGGAAGAGCCCTGCAGGCACTCAGGGAGGGGAAATGCTGCAGGGAATGGCCAGGACATAAATCTGACGGGAGCAATAATGGGATGGAAATTTATCCCGGCTGCAAAGGAGAGACTCGCTTCCCCCAAGGAGGCTCTGCAGACGCCAGTCCTAGCGGGGCTGTGGTGGCTCCCCACACCCCGTGGAGGTGATCCAAGGGGTCAGACCCACACGGCGCGGGAGGAGGCACAGGTTTACCCCATGCATCACCCAAACGATAATTTTCTTTTTGCTTCCCCCATGTTTGGGCTCGTGCATGCATGGTTGGAGCAGTCCGGGTAAACCCATGCACTGCTTCACTTCACTGCAAGCTACTCCTTTACACAGTTGCATCCTGTTTCTGTGCTAGGGGAGGAAGGCTGGGGGTGAGAAGCACAACCTGGACTCCTCAGCCTGGAGAAGGTGATAATAGGATCACGGGGACCTTGCATGGCACTGCTGCTGGTCCAGGACAGAGTCAGCCCATCTCACTGGTCCCTGAAATCATCTGTGCGCTGCCCTCCTGAGCATGTTGAGCAAAGATGCAATACAGCATAGAACTGTCTGTCTTGGACAAGGCAACACTGAGTGTCTCAAAGCTCTTCCAACCATGCGTTGGGTTCACAATCCCCCCTCGCATCCCAGATGTGGAGAACACACACTGTAGCATCAGGTAAGGAGATCTGCTGCAATCCTCTGCAGCTGGAGCAACACTACAAGCAGCAATGAGACTTCCTATCACCACAATGAGCAGCCAAAGCCTCCCTTGTTCGGGACTGAAGCCGCCAGGAAGGTGGTGGGCAGCTGGCCCTGGGCTTCCAGGGCTCTGCGCAATCCCCATGACACCACTGCATCCCTCTGCCAGAGGATCGCTGGCAGGTAAATCCAGGCTGATGCTCTGCCACCTTGCAATGTGGCTCTGGAAACAATTCAGCCACGGATGCCCATCTCCTGCCTGAAACCAGGGCAGACCCCAAGAGTGGAAAAGTCCTCACACTGTGGAGTCACTGGTCACATCCATAACTGTTACGGACAGGCACTGAGCTGCTTTCATTGTCCCTGTCTGCAAAACCACAGCAACAGCAAACCCACAAGCTCCAGGAGCAGCCCAGCTCATGGGCAGGACCGTGATCTGGGGTCAGGGTGGTTGCAAAGGTGGTATTTTTGATGCCAAATGAGGAAGCCAGGAGCCGGCTTCGTTTGCTACCTGCTGTCGTCAAGCCCTTTAGAGCAGGACGCGTGCTTGGTGAGCACCAGGCACGGGGGAGCGTGCAGGGCTCTGTGCACACCCAGGGACCTTGGAAGTGTTCAAGGCCAGGTCAGATGGGGCTTGAGCAGCCTGGTCCTGTGGGAGGTGTCCCTGCCCATAGCAGGGGGTAGAACTGGATGGGCTTTGAGGTTCCTTCCAACCCAAATAATCCCATGATGCCATGAAATCCATGTTTCTTCTGCTCTCCAGGCATGGCCAGGAGCTAACAGAGTATATAACTCATGTGCCTGACTGTGCCTCTCTCTTTCAGTGTTTCTTAACACACATTAAGAGCATTGATCCAGCAGGAGGTGTCCCTGCCCATGGCAGGGGGTGGAACTGGGTGAACTTTAAGGTCTCTTCCAAGCCAAACCATTCTGTGACACACACACATGCAGCAACCTCACGCATGCAGGGATGTGCACTGGTGCAGGGATGTGCACTGGTGCAGGGATGTGCACGCAACAGAAAAACACACCCACGTGCAGGAAGCTCCAGCTCCCTGTGACATGAGCATCCCTTCATTTCTGTGCCACCCCAAAGCTTGGGATTTTCTTCACTCCTCAAAAGCAACCAAATATCACCCACTGCCACACACGTCTCCCCAAGGCGCCCAGCTGGCGAGTGCAGACCCAAGATCCATCCCTGCAGCATTTCTTAAGCAGACCCGCACACCCATGCAGTCACTTTTAAGGATCTTCGGGATGTCCGTGTGAAGGACGGCTTGAATGCATCCCACGCTTTGCCGGTGACTTCAGCAGCAGCGAGGGCAGATCAAATCACCCCTTCAGCACTGGGTGTCAGAGGGGGCTGAGCCTGCCCGCAGTTAGAAGCAGAACGTTAGCCGTGACTCCCAACCTTTCAACTGGATCTGGTAAAATTACGGAAATGCCGCTGCCGGGTTTTAGAGGGCCTGAAATGATGGGATATTCATTGGGTAGAGGAGAGAGGATGTGAGGAGACAGCTGGTGAGCTGCGAAAACAGGCAGTGCACAGCTCTAGCCCTTTGCTGGGTATTTTTAGTCCCACAGGGCTGCCAGGCACAGACTTGCTGGGAGCAGGTTTGTTGCCAGTGAAAACGTGCTTGCTTTACTATCCCTTCCCCCTCGCCAGCCAAAATGATGCTTTCCCCTCTCTTTGGGATGGAAAACAGCACTGTCATGCGCTGCGTGCTTGGAAAGTCCAGTTTGCAATGGTGCTGCCCAGTTGTGGAGCAATCAATGGAGAACAGAGCAGGGTCAATTGCCCTTGGGTCAATTATTTGCACGGTGTGACTCTGTAGGGAGCCAAGCTGCCTCCAGGATGCTCGGTTTGTGGTGCAGAGCACAGCAAGCACCCAGCACCCAGGGAGCACCCTGGCTTTCCCATTTCCCCCAGGGTGAGAAGCACACGCAGCGTTTATCCACACACGAACCCTCCCAAGTGCACCAAGGCAGAGACAGTCTGGTGGTTTTCCACTGAGCAGCTTCCCTCTCATCTCAGCCCTGACAAGAGAAAGAAAAAAAACCTCCCCAGCTCTGTCAGCAAGATCATCGCCCCAGCAGGCAGCTGGGAAAGAGGGCTTAATGCACACCTCGGAGGCAACAAGCTCGCAGAGATTGATCATCCCATAAAAATGTCAGTTTGATCCTTTCTGCTCCTAGAAAATCCTCATCAGCTGCCCAACCTGGCCGCAAAAGAGCAGCGTGGCCAAGGCAGCCAAGCCCAGACCAGTGGCCGTGGCTCGCAGCTCAGTGGCACGAGGATGGGTTCTACTCCGTGGAACCACAGAGGATGGGGTCCCAGCATCGCAAGCTGACCCCTTCCCAGTCAGACTTGGAAGGAAGAAGGAAAGTGGTGCCCTTTTCACAGAATCATAGAATCCCTATGCTGGAAAAGATCTTTGAGATCACCAAGTCCAGCCATACCCGCACACTACTAAATCAACTCCCTGAGCACCTCATCCACCCATCTTTTAAGCCCCTCCAGGGATGAGGACTCCACCATCTCCCTGCGCAGCCTCTGCCAGTGCCTGAGAACCCCTTCCATGAAGAAGTTTTTCCTAATGTCCAATCTGAACCTGCCCTGATGCTACTTCAGGCCATTCCCTCTCGTCCCATCACCTGCTACTTGGGAGAAGAGATCAACACTCACCTCTCTACAACGTCCTTTCCAGGAGCTGCAGAGAGTGATGAGGTCTCCCCTCAGCCTCCTCTTCTCCAGGCTAAACAACCCCAGGTCCCTCAGCTGCTCCTTGTAAGACTTGTTCTCCAGCCCCTTCACCAGCTCCTCTGGACACCCTCCAGGACCTCAATGTCTTTCTTGTAGAATGGTATGGGTTGGAAAGGACCTCAAAGGTCATCCAGCTTCAACCCCCTGCCATGGGCAGGGACACCTCCCATAGGATCAGGTTTTCCCTTGCAGCATTCACTTTTTCCTTGTGACGCTGTGTTAAACGGGATTGCACAGACAGGCTGCAAAAGGTGGCACCCTCACATTTCTAGCAAGCTCATCCCTGTTGCTGTTTCCGCAGGTGGACCCATGTCCCAGCAGAAGTCCTTCCCACCCTTGCTGAAGTCGGACACTGCTCTGGAGCATCCAGGACAAGTGCAGTCTGCGTTCCCCCCCATGTGCTACATGGAAGGTTGGCCTTGACCCCCTGAGCCGTGGGACGGGTGGCAGAGCAGGAACATCCTCAACACCTTCATCAACCCACAGAGCCCGCTTTCTGTTTTATCCTCAGAGTGAGACATGGTGATTAAAGGCTGAGAAAATTGAGATTGTTCCTGCGCACAAGACAATGATGCTGAAGTGCCCCGGCTCAGCAGTGGGAATTGCTGTTTGAAGCACAGAGTCTGGAATGGAACTCTTCACCCACAGCAGGTCCCTCAGACGCTTTTGCCACACGCTTGTGCAGGCCACAGCCTGAGATGTCACCTCCCAAGGCATTTCTGCCCTGAGACCCCAGGAGAGCTGCTGCTGGTGCCACAGCACCCAGATGCAGTTCATCTGCATCACAGACAGCCAGTTGAGATCCACATGCGCCAGTAGCTCTTTGCATTCCTCTCTACAGCCCCATAGGTCCCTCCTCATCCTTCCTTTCCTCAGCCCACCCCTATGCTTGGTCACAGGTCCTGTCTATATGCTCCACAGTTTTCTTAGTTTTACAAGCCTGCACCTGAGCCATCCCCTGAACAACCTCAAACACCGCAGCTTCTCCATCCAAGGCGACCCACAAGGAAAAAGCTGCATTTCAATACAAAAAAACAATCAGCAGATACAGACTCATCCCAGCATCTCTCCCAAGCCCTCATATTTACTCCTGGGATGCATGGTGGCCTCTGGAGACCTCCAGCCCCCTGAGAAGTCCAAGGAAGAGCTAATTTACCATGGGGTCCATACGCTGATGGTGATCCACATTCCATTAGGAGCGCTGCCGACGGCAGGGGACCGCACAGATGGTACCCGGCTGCTGCCAGGGACAGCCCGTGGCCAGGATACCCAGGGATAATAAGGGAAATGAAGCATTCTGGCTAGAAATAAGGTGCCAGGTTTTAGCAGCAAAGGATTGGATTCACATGCTGAAGAGGATGGATTCGTAGAGGGAGTTGCCGCTGTGAAGACTGGCACTATGGATGTGATAGAGACCTAAGAAGAGATGTGGCAGTGCCTCCTCTCCCATCCAAGCCCATGAAGTCAGCTGGGGTCCCCCCACCTGCAGCAACAGCTCCTCAGGGGACAATGCCCAGTGTGTCACAGAATCACAGAATGGCTTGAGTTGGAAGGGACCTTAAAGATCATCTAATTCCAAACCCCCTGCCATGAGCAGGGACACCTCCCACTGGAGCAGGGCGCTCAAAGCCCCATCCAACGTGGCCTTGAACACCTCCAGGCGTGAAGCAGCCACCACTTCTCTGGGCAACCTGGGCCAGGGCCTCACCACCCTCATCATGAAAAAATTCCTCCTCACGCCTAGTCTAAATCTTACCCTCTCCAGTTTAAAGCCATTGCCCCTAGTCTTGTCACTCCATGCCTTTGTAAAAAGTCCCTTCCCAGCTTTCCTTTAGCCCCCTTCAGGTACTGGAAGGTCACTATAAGGTTTCCTCTGAGCCTTCTCTTGTCCAGGCTGAACAATACCAACTCTCTCAGCCTGTCCTCATATTGGAGGTTCTCCAGCCCTCAGTTCATCCTTGTAGCCTCCTCTGGACCCGTTCCAACGGTTCCATGTCCTTCTTAAGCTGAGGATTCCAAAACTGGGCACAGGATTCCAGATGGGGTCTCACAAGAGCAGAGCAGAATCACAGAATGTCCTGAGTTGGAAGGGACCCCCTAAGGATCATCGAGTCCATGTGTCCACCCCCCACCCCTGCATAAGACAATCCCAACATTCACACCGTGGGGCTGAGGGTGTTGACCAAATGCTTCTGCAATATTGTCAGGCTTGGCACCGTGACTGCTCCCTGGGGAGCTGTGCCAGTGCTCCACCACCCTCTGGGTGAAGAAACATCTCCTAATGTCCAGTCTAACATTCCTGGCACATCTTCCTGCCATTCCCTCAAGTCCTCAGGTCCCTTGCTGAAGAAGCAACCCTGGCAAAATCGGACATTTGGGCAGTGTCTCCAGACTTTAGACCTGTCTCAAAGGTGGCAAGGAAGCATCTACTCCCAATATCTTACCTTAATGGGCACATTTCTGCCCCAAAGGCTAGCTCTGAAAACCAGAAAGTGGTTCCTGTCCTCAGCCCTTGCTCGCTCCAAGCCGCTAAGCCAGAGGAGAAACCAGAAGGAAAAATGTCCAGATCTGGCAGTTTCTTTGCAGGGAGAAGTAAGTGTTCGTATTCATCCGATATTTATAGTTCCCAGTGGGAGGGGAGGCATTACACACAACTTCCAGTGGTATTTTCAGAAAGCCACCTGCTCCTTTGCCATTGTGCAGAAACACAATTGTTCTGCAACAAAACGCTCATCAGACCACGAGCAGAAATCCCCGCTGGGTCCTCGGGCACAGAATGAGGTGCGCAGTGCGGAGGGTGGTGAACATCCCTGACGGAGGTGGTACCTACACTCTGATCACAAGATCGCGTTACCGCTTGGATATCAGTATGTATCGGTCACATTATTGTTCCTGACTCAGTTTCCCTGTATCTAACAGCATGCTGACTTGGATCAGCCATGGTGTGTCCAGCAAGAGCAGAGAGGGGATCGTCCCCCTGCTCTCGGCCCTGGTGAGGGCACACCTTGAATCCTGGGTTCAGTTTTGGGCCCCTCACTACAAGAAGGACATTGAGCGACTGGAGCACATCCAGAGAAGGGAACAGAGCTGGGGAAGGGGTTGGAGAGCAAGGGTTATGAGGGAGCTGAAGGATCTAGGGCTGTTTAGCCTGGAGAAGAGGAGGTTGAGAGGAGACCTCATTGCTCTTTGTAGCTCCTGGAAAGGAGGTTGTAGCGAGGTGGGTGCTGGGCTTTTCTCCCAAGTGACAAGCAATGGAACGAGAAGAAATGGTCTCAAGTTGCACCAGGGGAGGTTTGGGTTGGATAATGGGGAAAATTTCTTCACTGACAGAGTGGTGAAACCCTGGCAGCCTCTGCCAGGGTAGTGCGGGAGTCTCCATTCCTGGAAAGGCTGTGTGGCCGTGGCTCTTGGGGACATGGTTTAGTGGGCACGGAGGGGTTGGGCCGACAATTGGACTGGATGAGCTTGGAGGTCTTTTCCAATGATTCTATGGTTCTATTCAAAATGGGCTACGTGTCCTCAGCTGACCCCAGAGAAAGGTGCAATGTCAATTTATTGCAAGGAAGAATATGCCACGGGAAGGGACTGCCGGGGTAGGGACACACCAATGCGCAAACTTCCTGTCTTTACACTTCGGGGTGAGATGACAGACAGGAATAAGCCTTGGAGGGGCTCCAAACTGGATGATCCCTCTGACAAGTGGGATCCCAAAGCCCAGCCAAGAGACTCGGTAAACCCAGACTCACCTTCAGACTTCATCTCTAGGTTTGCAAGAGTCGGAAACACGACTGAGGGGAGAGATGATGGGTCTGAGGTTCCTGCTAAACTCAGGAGGACCCCAGAGTGGCCAGGAGCTCACATGGGTGCCCAGTGAGCGTGCTGGTGACGCAAGGGTGTACAGTCACCATCACAAGCCCACAGGCTGGGTTTCCTCCTGCTGCAGACCTGCTCCAGCAGGCAGGTTACCTAAAGCCATTAGAAACTCAAACCCGATCCCCCAAATCTTTTGTCACCACAATCCCACTCCAGTCACCTGCACCGATAATGTTTTGGAGAAGCATCATCACTCAGATGAGCGGCAGCATCACTCAAACAATGGGACTGGTGGCACCGCTGGAGAAACACACGTTCCTTCAATAGGTGAGAGACTGGGAAACCACTTTGTGCCGTGAGCAGGACTCCCTGGAAGGGAGGAGAAGGATTATCCTGATGCACAACATCAAGCTCGCATCCCTCTTCCCGGATGCGATTTCCACTCAGATCTATCTATAGGGACAAGGAGGGCATTAACAGCAACCGACTCAATGCAAAAAAGCCACAAGGCTGGTTACAACCATTTCCTTTCACAGTCACTGGTCTGCTTGCTGTCCTTCTGTGCGCATGGGGCTCTTCCGTCCGTTTCTCCTACACCTTTGCAACCAAACCCTACGTGCTCTGCTCCAGCAGGACAAAGCCTTGGACTCCTGCTTCATTCAAGGTGAGTTTAAACAAGCAGCAGAGGGAAACGCAATCACCACGGTCATCCTAGAAGCAGCATGTTGAGGTGAACCAGCTCCCAGATGAATCCACAAGTGAAGGTGAGGCTTCACCTGGCAGTTGGGCTGGTTTCCAGGTGGATGCAGCTTCTTTGAGAGGGAATAAGGCACGGGGAAGCAGTCTACAACCACAGGGAGAAAATCCTGTCCTCATCACAGAGGAGGCATCACTGCAAAACTCCCCTCACCTCTGGGAAAGAGAGACTTTGTGCCTCAGTTTCCCCACTAGCAGGGTGTAACTACAACCGTTGCCGAGACTTGAAGGGCTGGCTGGCTGGTGATTTTCCATGATTTCACTTTAGGTTTTGCCACGGGTACATCCCTCCCGCCCCCCTCGACACTTCTGACGACGAGTTATTTCATCTGGGAGCCTGACGCCCCGGAGCTGGGAGCCCTCCTCCTTGCTGCCAAACCAGCCCCTGCCCTGTTTTAGTCACACACCGCAAGCACTTGCTGGTGCTAATTTATTCAGCGTTGGGGAAGAGTCACCAGCACGAAGGGGGCTGCTGAAATCTGTGCCGCGGGGGCACCCGAGCCCCATGAAAAGCTGCAGAGGTGCCCTTCACCCACCTGGCCGTTGGTACCCTTGCTACAGGCTGCAACGTGGGCTTCTGCACCCAACCTGTGGCAAACGGGAGGCTCCTGCTTGTAAAGAAACCTCATGGCAAACACCACGTGCATCCTAATGCAGTGGCCACTGACCCTAAGCAGCATGCATGTCCCATCTGCCCAAGATCCAGGTTTTCCACCATGTTCCCCAGCTCACTGGTGGCTCTTCCACATCTAAGAGCATCATCTGCACCCTGAGCACGGACCTCCATGCAACGAGCCTCAGCAATAACGGTGAGGACAGCTCTGCAACGCCCACAGGATAAAAGCTCCAGACATAGAATCATAGAATGGTTTGGGTTGGAAGGGACCTCAAAGCCCATCCAGTTCCACCCCCTGCCATGGGCAGGGACACCTCCCACTGGATCAGGGGCTCCAAGCCCCATCCAACCTGGCCTGGAACCCCTCCAGGGATGGGGCAGCCACCACTGCTCTGGGCAGCCTGGGCCAGAGCCTCACCACCCTCACAGGAAAGCATTTCCTCCTAAGATCTCATCTCAGACTCCTCTACTTCAGCTCAAAGCCATTCCCTCTCACCCTGTCCCTGCACTCCCTGATCAAAAGCCTCTTCCCAGCTTTCCTGCAGTCCCTTTCAGTACTAGAAGCTGCTTTAAGGTCTACCTAGAGCCTTCTTTTCTCCAGGCTGAAGAAGCACAACTCTCTCAGCCTGTCATCGTATGGGAGGTGCTCCAGCCCTCGGATCATCTCCATGGCCTCCCCTGGACTCAAGATACACACCCCATGCACGTCCATCCCTCCTGGGACAGACAAGTGGATGAGATCTCAGAGCTGTGGTTGCTCAACTCTGTGTAGGGCAAGGCAGGATCGCAGGATTAAATCCCCACCTGACTGAAAACTCCCAAGACCCCTCGTGCTACCGTTAACCACGACCTTCCCTGGCCAAGTTGTGGTCCTTTGATATCATGGCCATTCCCCTATGCGGTTTGGAAGGGGTGGATGAAGCCAGCAGAGGACCACAGAGGGCAGGACTGGTCCTAGTAAGGAGCAGGAAGAGATGGAGACAAACTGCAGCCCAGGCTGGAATAACCCTGCTGTCGCTCCCATGGAGCCCGTGCCTGCCAGTGCGTGGCAGCTGGGTGTCACCTCCTGCCGTCTCATCCCTCCGGTTCACGGCAAATGACAGGACACTGCACGGCCATGGCAGAAGCAGCTGCGTGGGAACATCTGAGGACAGCAACATTTAAAAGCAGTCGGGGGCACGGCGCAGACACCGAGCTCTGTCTGATTCTGTCTAAGCCACATCGAGCAAGTCCACAGCTTCAACCCACGCTCTTAATGATGCAAAGTTAGCCCACAGACGGAGCTCGCCCGGCTCGCAGCCTCCAGCCACAGCAGCAGGAAAGTGCCAAGTGCCTCAGCCCAACAGCACTGCAGGAAGGCTTCTGCTGCTCCTGTCTGGCATTTTAAGCTTTGTTTATTGGAAGAAGGTGTTTTTAGTGGCCAATCTGCCCCTGCATGTCCCCAAACATCAACATGAGCCAGCAGTGACCCAGGTGGCCAAGAAGGCCAACAGCACCTGGCTCGGATCAGCCACGGTGTGGCCAGCAGGAGTACGGAAGGGATTATCCCCTGCACACGGAACTGTTAGGCCTCACCTCGAATCCTGGGTTTAGTTTGGGCCCCTCAGTGCAAGAAAGACCTTGAGGGGCTGAAGCGTGTCCACGGAAGGGAACAGAGCTGGGGAAGGGGCTTGAGAACAAGGGTCATGGAGCTGCTGAGGGACCTGGAGTTGTTTAGCCTGGAGAAGTGAAGGCTGACGGGAGACCTCATCACTGTCTGCAGCTCCTGGAAAGGAGGTTGTGGTGAGGCGGATGTTGAGCTCTTCAATCGAATGACAGGTGATAGGATGAGAGGAAATGGCCTCAACTTGTGCCAGAGGAGGTTTGGGTTGGATATTGGGAAAATTCCCTTTACAGAAAGAGTGGTGAAGCCCTGGCAGAGGCTGCCCAGGGTAGTGTTGGAGTCCCCATTCCTGGAGGGGTTCAAACACCATGTGGCCATGGCATTTTGGGACATAATTTAGTGGGCGCGGTGGGATTGGGCTGATGGTTGCACTGGATGAACTTAGAGGTCTTTTCCAACCTTCATGATTCCATGATTCTATGATTCAAACACCTTTAAAGAGATGCCAGTGTTCCCAGCTCTGTTCCTCTGGTTAGGGGGATTTGGGAAAACACCACAAGCTTCAGCCTGACGGAACACAAACCTGCTCCGTAAAGTGTGGGGAGTGCCATGGTTTGCAGTGGGGTGGCAGCTCTTCTCTGTGTCAACAGAGCATTCAACGGAGCTTTTATCATTACAAAAAAGCAGCGCTGGGCATTAGTTCAGCTCAATTTCCAACTCATTCCCTCTTAAAATGTCAGCTCTGTGGAGCTCAGCTAGTGCAGTGAGCTCTGCGTCCTTGCCGGCAGCACCCAGCGCACCCTGGGCAGAGCCCGGCACTGGCAGCCCCACCAGTTCATGCTCTTCTTCCCACTGTGCTTTCCATAAGGTCCCATGGCTGTGCTCAGCTCACACAAGAAGACTTCAAAGGTGGTGCCAACCGTGCCAGCATTGAACCTGGCTCATGTTTATGTCCACCATCCCCAGAAGGTGTCCAAGAAGCATCCACCCCGTCACACCCATCAGCACAAAGCCCTTAGTGCAGCACTGTGCTGTCCCCTCTAGCACAGCAAGGAGATCTTGCACACACTGAGTTGGGGCAGACAGCTCCATGACACCAGGGATGATCACCCGAAACACCTGAGGAGGAGGCGAGAGCAGAATTTGGCTGATCCATGTAAGACTTCACTAGGAGAGGGAGGAATCACATCTGCAACTCAGCAAGCTTTTAAAGAAATTAAATTTAGGTAATTAATCAGTGCACCACTGGCTGGAAGAGATGCAAGCAGGATGGGTTCCATCCTGGTGCCTCTGTTTGAGCAGAGCTCCTGCAGGCACTCAAAAGCGTGGTGGCCAGGAAATCTTCAGATCCCTGGAGGGAGGACGAAGGGAAGGCGGTGAACCCAATGAGTTGGCAACATATCTGCTGCCTGTGACCATAGAATCATAGGATCATGGAATCATAGAATGGTTTGGGTTGGAAGGGACCTTAAAGTTCAGCCAGTCTCACCCCCTGCCATGGGCAGGGACACCTCCCTCTGGAGCAGGATGCTCAAAGCCCCATCCAGCCTGATCTTGAACACCTCCAGGGATGGGGCAGTAACAGTTTCTCTGGGCAACCTGGGACAGGGCCTCCCCACCCTCAATGTGAAGAACTTCTTCCTAATGTCTAACCTAAATCTTCCCCCTTCCAATTTAAAGCCATTCCCCCTCTTCCTACCACTCCAGGCCCTTGCAAAAAGTCCTTCCCCAGCCTTCCTGGAGCCGCTTTCAGTACTAGAAGCTGCTCTAAGGTCTACCCAGAGCCTTGTCTTCTCCAGGCTGAACAACCCCAACTCTCTCAGCCTGTCCTCGTAGCAGAGGTGCTCCAGCCCTCGGATCATCTCCGTGGCCTCCACTGAAGCTGTTCCAACAGTTCCATATCCTTATGTTGAGGATTCCAGAACTGGACACAGGGCTCCAGGTGGGGTCTTACAAGAGCAAAGCAGAGGGTGATGGCAACATCATGCGCCCTTTCTATTAAAAGCAAGTAGCGCATTAAAGCTCATGAGCTGACAGGACGCACACAGAGCTGGGAGCCCCTCTCCACACACAACGCAAGCACAGCGGCCGAGACAAGCTTGTTTAGAAGGTTTGTTGACCATTTTTGCAGGCAGCTTTAAACTCCTGGCTTCTTTATGGCACAATTTTGGACTCTGGGTATCCTACAGTCCACCCTACAGTTCCACCAGCACTGGCTGAGGGATGGTTCAGCCCCACCACGTCACCGTTGCAGCGCCAGCGCTGTGCTGCTGCAATGCTGCAGTCCCTCCAGGGCAACGTAGGAGGAAAAAAATCAACATGTGTCAGGGGTTGTTGGGATGCTCCGAGCAGAAGTGGTTCCCACGGTGTACCCTCCTCCACCTTCCCAAGCTCAGATGCTGCCTGCAGCCACCAGCCCACCTGAGATGACTTTTACCTGCCGAGCCGATACAGGGGTGTTTGCCCAGGCGATGCTCGGGATGTGCACACCTGATAAGAGCTCCCTGACCTTGTCTTCACTAGGGAAATGCACTGATTTATCTTAAGGAATTGTGGGAGGTTTGGACAGCTGCAAGCCCTTCCCTGCTGAAATACCATGATTCAAAGCCAGTTGTCAGAAGCAATGCTTGCTGTTGGGTTTCACCTTGCTACCACCCACGTTAGAACCTTCAGTCTATGCAGACAGAGCAGTAACACCTCCCTGATGCAGAAATCCACCCAGGGCAGGAGCTCAAAAGGGTTGAATTTACCCTGGACTCAGCATCCTGAAAATGGGAGGTGGGATTTTGATGCATTGTCCTTCGCAAAGGGCTTGGGCCTGCTGAAGGACGTGGTGGACTTCAGGCTTGGCTGGCCTCCTCTCCAACATCACAACAGCTGTTGGTCACCATGTTGCAGCTCAGCAGAGCCACTTCCACCTTTTTGGACCTGCTCAGAGCTGACACCCCAGGATAATTCAAGGGTTGGGCTCATACCCTGAAACACACTGTAGCCTTACAGGTGATGCAGGACACAAATCTCTCCCAAGGTGCTCCCATCCCAAACACAGAGTCAACTTAAACAAGACTCATCTCTCCCTACAGCCAAACCCAGCTTTTATCCCAGGCACTGGGTCCCTGTGGCACCCTTATAGGTCCAGATCATTCCATGCATGAAGCAGGCATAGATACAAGCCCACTTTGCTCCTAGATCTCAAGGGATTTCCAAAGACCATCAGCCAAGCCTGAGGTCTGTAAGAAGATACGGACCAAATCTTCCAGCTATACGGAGGAATGTAATTCCTGAGGCCCAAGAACCAAATACTCTCCCAGACTGGGTGTCACCATCTCCTCTGCCCTTTGTGAAGCATATGGCCACCATCTAGCTGCGTCTGGTCTGGGGAACATGGGACAGGACAAGAAAAGAGGCCTTCTGGGTCAATCTTGGTCTCATGAGAGGGAACAGATGGGTATTCTGGTGGTGGGACTGATGTTCTGAAAAGCAATTACACATGAAGACATCCCCAACAGACTATGCTGTGCTCTGGCCCAGGGCCCAAGTCATCCTGGATTTGGATTTTAATTAGCACCGTTTGGGTATCTGTTCTCTACTTCCCTCCAGACAATGATTTAATTATTACAGACATGTCTTCAAATTAGCAGCTTCCTCAGTGGATTATTCAGCTGGGACCTCCTCAATTAGAAAGGCCATCTCACCGCCATCAGAAGAGAGGCTGGAGAGAACAAAGGAAAACCAAAACCCTTCCTAGAAAGAGAAACCATGCAAGCACCCAGCTCCTGAGCACAGGCCACTGCCGAGCCATCCTCCTACATTCATCCATGTCTCACAATTTGTTAAGAAATCTCACTCCAAAACACACCCCAAACATCTGCATCGTGCATGATCATGATGGCATCAAGGTTGGTCTTTTCTTCCCATCATCAAGGCTTCTTACCCAGTAGACCACAGGGAGGTGGAGAGGCCAAGCAAGGTGAAAGGGATGCACCACTGGGCCATAAAAGCCACTGCTGTGCATCCCTCCTAATGGGCTTCTTCCTACTCAGGAGAAGAGAGCCCATAGGGACTTGGTGAGGACTTCAACTTTCGCTAGGCTACAAGTGCCCTTGTGCTCTCTGCAGGTTTGGTGTCACCAGAAAGCCTCCCATGCCAGGAAGGACCATAGGGCAGAGGGGAAGGCAGGTGCCTGGTGGGATCAGGCAGAGAACATGACACGGCGCCATCTCCTTCTCCAGCAGTAGGACTGGGCAGGGACTATGGTGAGGTTGAACAAGGTTCCAAGACTGAAGAACAAAGGCAGCAGAACAGGTTGCCCTAAAGAAATACCAGATGTGCATACAATGTGAAGAACATGGCACAGCAAGGCTGAAACCTTCAGCGTGCAGCTCTACAACATGATTTGGAGTCGTAACTCACACGCAGAAAAGGAAAGTCCCCAGCTAAATCGCCAAGCAGACAGGTTGGTTCCCCAGTGCAAGACTTGGGCAGAGCACCTCCATACTGCAGGGCTTAAGCAAACCCTCCTTGCCAGATTGGCACGATCCCTCTCCCCAGGCTAGGTTGGGAAAGGAGGGGATGTGCTCATAGAATCCCTAGGGTGGAAAAGACCTTTGAAATCATGAAGTCCAGCCATACCTGTCCACTACTAAACCTGATCCCTGAGAACCTCATCCATCCATCTTTTAAACCCCTCCAGGGACGGTAACTCCACCACCTCCCTGGGCAGCCTCTGCCAGTGCCCAAGAACCCTTTCAGGGAAGAAATTCTTCCTGATGTCCAATCTGAACCTGCCCTGGTGCAATTTGAGGCCATTCTCTCTCATCCTATCACCTGTCACTTGGGAGAAGAGCCCAGCACACACCTCTCTACAACCTCTCAGGCAGTTGTAGACAGTGATGAGGTCTCCCCTCAGCCTCCTCTTCTCCAGGCTAAACAGCCCCAGGTACCTCAGCTGCCTCCCATAACCCTTGTGCTCCAGCCCCTTCCCCAGCTCCGTTCCCTTCTCTGGAGGTGCTTCAACCCCTCAATGTGCTTCTTGTAGTGAGGAGCCCAAAACTGAACACAGGATTCAAGGTGTGGCTTCACCAGTGCTGAGTGCAGGAACACAATCACTTCCCTGGTCACCCCATTCCCCCATGAGGTACCCCATGCCTTGTTGCAGAGTGCAATGAGCTCCAAGGATACACCAAGGTGCACTTTGGTCCTTTTCCACCAATGCACTTCAATAACCAAGCACACATTGTCCTTCTCCCAGGACCCCCATGATTTTCCTCACCAGCAGTGCTACAATCACATTACTGCCAGGGAACCAGGTTTTACAACAGCCACTGGAAAAGCTCTACCGCCTCTCTCTGCTGTAGCACAGGGAGCAGTGGAAAATCTCCGCTGGCTCCTCTGTCACCGCAGTTCACACTCGAGCAGATCAGCTGAAAACAGCTGCAGCTCCTGCTGCTGTGCGAAGAGCCCTCGAGCAGAGCCACGCATGAGTCTGCAGCTGAAAATGCAGCCCAGGTCTCTCAAACCCAGACTAACACTCCATTTGTGAGGCTAGGACAACTCTCCTCCTCTAGTTCCCTTCCTGAACCCAAGAAAAGCAGCAGGCAGCAAAAGCAGCCAGGCAACGCTGCCTGTTATCCCAGCTCATCACTGACTCATGGAATGCTTTGAGTTGGAAGGGACCTCAAAGCCCATCCAGCTCCATCCCCTGCCATGGGCAGGGACACCTCCCTCTGGATCAGGGGCTCCAAACCCCATCCAACTCACCTTGAACACCTGCAGGGATGGGGCAGCCACCACTGCTCTGGGCAACCTGGGCCTTCCCACCCTCATCGTGAAGAAAATCTTCCTAGTGTCCAATGTAAATCTTCCTCCTCCAATTTAAAGCCATTCTCCCTCATCCTGTCATTCCATGCCCTTGGAAAAAGTCCCTCCCCAGCTTTCTTGTAGCCCCCTTCTGGTACGGGATACAGCCCTGGTGCCCCTCTTGCTCCTGGTGGGATCCACAACCCTGTTCTCCGGGAATGAGCCCCAGTCTGCTCCACCACCACTGGCCCCTTGCACTGGGGCATCAGCAGGTTCTGCTCTCCCCGACAGCCATCACAACGCCTCAAGCATTCTGAGCTCTCTACCTCATCAGATTTGTGAAGAGAGACCAACACATTCATGAGCGAGTGGGGGGGAGAGAAAAAGCCATGATGACTCAAGCACTTTAGTTTCATTTCCTTAAGAACCAGGCTAAAGAAGATGGGAGTAGAAGCGACACACAGGAGAAAGAGAGAAGGATTTTCATTAACCCGATCAAACCTCCTGGAATATGATAACAGAGGTGATAACAGACACCTCCCCTCAGGCCGAGGACAAAGAACGGCTTCATATAAAGAAAAGGAAGAAAATTGGAGTAGAAGAAAGGAAATGACTCAAAAAATGTCTGAAATGTCAGACGTTATTACAAAGCCTTCTCCTAGAGAGAAATAATGACTGATCAGAACAGGGATGTGGGGAGAGAAGCCAAGCAGCTGGAAAACAAGCAGGATATGGACCAAGGAGGTGAGAATGGCTTGGCTCACCCCTGAATGCCATCCTGGCACCTCCAGTGGTGGGCTGACTTCTGGAGGTGTGCTTGAGGCAACCTGTGAGAAACGTGGGGTGCTGAGCAGCCGTGCCAGCGAGGAGGGTGACAGCGGCTGCTAGAGATGGCAGCCCCAGGCGAGCCTCACCCCGCCGCAGACCAGTGAGTCCCCGAGGAGCCCTCTGTATTTTCAAGCATCCTTTCTAGAGGGTCATCCTGCTCTGGCAGCCCCGGGACACGCTGGGCAGCTGTCCCACATCGCAGCGTCTCTGTTCTGCTTGCTTGAGGAGAGGAGCAAGGATGCTGCCTCGTCTTCTCAGGGTATTTGTAGTGCCATCAGCACAGCCAGGAGCCAAGCTGCCAGAATCCCGGGCAGAAAAGCAAATAGAGCAGTCCCTCTGGCATCCCTGCAAGCATTACCCTGTGAGGGGACACCCACATCTCTGACCCACCCAGGATCACCCCACCTTCAGAGGAGCTGAGCCAGAGCACCCGGGGCCATGCAGTGCCGCAGCCGCCAGTTGTAGCTGGCAGCAGCCAGTGCCTCCGTTCGGCAAGCGCGGCCTCGCACGGCCCTGGCTTTTTCAGGCTGCGGTGGTGATGGCCGAGGAGAGGAGTGTCTGGGCTGTACCAGCATCACGCAGCATTGCGGGCTCGCTGCCTCCCACTCCAGAGCAAAGGCAGCTCCATCGCAGCCCAGAGGTTGAGCTGATGTCACGCTGCTCTTGCTTTTCCAGTGCTGACACAAAACCCCTTTCCTGCTCCCATAAAGCCGCTTTCCTTCTCACAGCGCAGGTCAAGCTGGCCCTTCCCAGCCATTCTGCCTCTCCGGCACAAGCAGCCGCGCAAGGAGCTTTGCAGGCAGGAGCGACTCAGATTCCCTGCAGCATCCTCTTGATTCCACTTGGCATCTCTCTCCACCGCTTCTCCAGTGTCTGTGAGCTGCATTTGGAGATCCTATGCCTCCAAATCCCCCCAGCAGAGACCCCGGTGTGCACATACACCACTCCCACGCCGACATCCGTGGAGGCAGACACGTGCCCAGCCTTTGGCTCCACATTAATATGCACAGAATATAGCCAGAGTTCCTCTGAATCTGACAATATGCATTCTTTGGAAAACAACAAGAAGTGAGAACCGAACTGCACACGTTTCCCTGCCGGAGCACAGTCTAGGTTGGCAGGGAGCTAGGAGCCACGGCTGCACAGAGGCTGGACTCTTTCAAACCCAAACCATCATCTTCAGAGGAAGATACAGAGGCAATAAAGCTGTCAGAGCAGCCACCATCACCTTCTCCTTAGCAGCATCCTCCCACAACCACCAGTCTGGCCCAGCTCTGCCCAGCCACCCTGCGCTGGTTACTGGAGTTATCGCACCCACCCTGTGCCTGTGAGTCCTCACCAATTTACAAAAGCTTTGGGTACCATCAAAGTTGCCTCAAGGCTGATCAGCTTCAATCTAAGCCAAGGGGGTGGAAAGGGGCAAAAGAAGACTATGAAGGGGCTTTTGGGAGGTGTCCCTGTCCACGGCAGGGGGGGTTGGAACTGGATGAACTTTAAGACCCCTTCCAACCCAAACTATGCTATGATTCTATGAAGGTCCCATCTGCCTTGGGGCCCAGTTGACCTGTCTGCTCATAAGCACCTCCCAATCATTTGGGGATAAATCCTTCAGCATCTCATGATTTTAGGAGAATGAGCTCAGGCAAACCTCCAGCTCACCAGCAGCTATTCCAGAGCTGACCCACAGTCGGGCTCCTTGTGTACGCGCCCGCCCTGAAGCAAAGCGGGAAACAAAATTCAGGGCAAAGGCAGCAGCCTGGGAAGATCCTTCCTCCTCTGCAACAGGTTTTTGGCATTTTAAGGCACACCAAGTTAGACCATATTACAGCCAAGGGTCCCTGGAAGGAGAAGGTCTGGGCACTGCGTGACGGCGGACATACCACAGCTTGGTGCCACAGACCAGAGTGGCTCTTCCTGGGTCACTGCTCTGGTTCCCACCCTGGGACCGTGCAGCTCCTCCCTGGCATCTCCAGCAGCTGGAATTCCTCATGCTTGCAGTGGAAAGAGGAGGAAAACAAGCAGCCTGTGTCTGTCAGATCCATGGGGTTGGTGGCTGATTCCCTCATCTTTTCATCCTCTGAAATATACATTTCTTTGGCACGACTTGGGGAATTATCAATGTTCACATCCATGGCTTGACCAGATTCTAGCAGGGTGTAGGACTCCCAGCTGCCAGCCAGCACCGGTAGCTGTTTGTGCCTCGAGCCTGCTGCATTTACTGGTCAGAATCCACCACCCCCAGCAGCGTCCGGGTTCACCGCACATAGATGGAAAGAGGAAAATCCAAACACCTTCAATCTGAAGTCTCCTAAAGAAACACACCTACTTGAAGCATCACTCATGTTTTATAGACTCAGCACTTCCCAGCTGTGATGAACTTCAGTTTTAACATCCATCGCATCCAACACTGTTCCAAAATCCCCTGGTCAATGCCACACAGCCAGTAAGCCAAGTTGTTGCTTCTCTCCAAGATCACAGCATGTGACATCAGCCCTTGGCTTCATTCATAGACCAACTGACGAGCTCTCCCTGCCCTGTCAGAAAGATCAAGAGGCTGAAATCTGCTGGAGAAAAGCCCACTTGAACCTGTGGAACACACCAGTCTGACCAGTGTCCTGAAAGAACTGAAAACACCAGCATGTCCTCTGCATTCACCCATTAATCAGGTTGGGGGACAAAAGGATTGAGAGCAGCCCTATAGATGGGGGCTTGGGGGTACTAATGGATGAAAAGCCATGTGTGCTCACAGCCCAGAAAGCCAACCATGTCCAGGGCTGCATCCAGAGCAGTGGCACCAGCAGGGCGAGGGAGGGGATTCTGCCCCACTGCTCCACTCTCATGGGACTCCACCTGGACTCCTGTCTCCAGCTCTTGAGCCTCGAGCACAGGAAAGACATAGATCCGTTGGAGTGAGTCCAGAGGAGGCCACAGAGATGATCCGAGGGCTGGAGCACCTCCCATACAAGGACAGGCTGAGAGAGTTGGGGTTGTTGAGCCTGGAGAAGAGAAGGCTCTGAGGAGACCTTAGAGCAGCTTCCAGTACTGAGAGGGGGCTGATAAGAAGATGGGCACAGGCCTTTTTGCAGGGCCTGTAGGGACAGGACAAGGGGTAATTGCTTTCAATTAAAAGAGGGGAGATTCAGACTGGATGTGAGAAAGAAATGTTTTGCTGTGAGGGTGGGGAGGCCCTGGCCCAGGCTGCCCAGAGAAGTGGTGGCTGCCCCAACCCTGGAGGTGTTCAAGGACAGGTTGGATAGGGCTCTGAGCAACCTGATCTGGTTAAAGATGTCCCTGCTTTGCAGGGGGCTTTGAACTAGATGACCTTGACCCCTTACAACTCAAACCACTCTTGATTCTAGATTAGAGAGACCCATCTGCTCAAACCAAAGCAAACCCCTTCCCTGTATCCCACCTCTCAAAGCCAGACACGTAAATGTAAATGACACCTTTACTGCATAGAGGGTGGAACAGATGCATGGGACACACAAGGGGTGCAGCACAGTACACTGCCTTTTCCAACAGCTCATAAAACATGCGGCTATTTGGACACAAGAGCATCCTCATGGGTACCATCGGTCAAAGAGGCCGTTGACCTCCGCTCTGTGCACTACGGGTACAGTCCAGTGGCTTGAAGGGCTCCCGCAACGGACTGGAAGGGAGTTGGGAAGTGCCTTTCCCATGCCCTGTCCTGAGATGGGAAATGCCCTTGCAGGCCACTGCCAACTCTTCCCTGAGAAGGTACCCAGCAGTGACAGCGTTTTCTTTGCTTGAGGGTCCACCTCTTTGGGAAAGGATGAGTTTTGGGGAATATTTTGCCTGATGCCACATCAGGGATGAGTTTCTTCTCTTGAACCCTGCTTCCCTGAACATCCCTGATGAACACACCTTGCAGCACGGACAGTAAGAGTAATAAATGTTTGTTTACCCCAAGGATCAACCCAGTCTCTGCATTAGTTAAGGACCAGATCTTAAAGACCCAGGCACTGCATTACTTAAAGACTGGGCATACAGGAAAGCTGGGGAGGAACTTTTTGCAAGGGCTTATAGTGATGGGATTAGGGGAACGGCTTTCAATAGGAAGGGGGAAGGTTTAGATTAGACATTAGGAAGAAATTCTTCACAATGAGGGTGGGGAGGCCCTGGCCCAGGTTGCCCAGAGCAGTGGTGGCTGCCCCGTCCCTGGAGGGGTTCAAGGCCAGGCTGGATGGGGCTTGGAGCTCCTGATCCAGTGGGAGATATCCCTGCCCGTGGCAGGGGGTGGAATTGGATGGGCTTCAAGGTCCCTTCCAACCCAAACCATTCCATGATTCTATCATTCTGTGATCTCAGGAGAAGAATTTCACCCTGTGAGCATTAAAAGTTGTCCTGCACCAAGCCATGCAGCAAGATTTAAATAAGAAACAGTGGCTGTACTATAGCCAAGTCATTTGAGAATTAAAATGCTGGTATTTTTAGGCATTGGGAGGACATGTGGGAGAGATCTCAAAGTGCAGGCTGATGCCATTTGCTGCAGGGCAGTTAGAATTAGATTTATTGACGACGTGTGACTTGAAAGCGACACCAGGCCTCACGAAGAGCCGTGCAGTGATTAGCAATGCTGGGGCTTATTGCAACTTCATTTGAAGAGGTAACATTTCTTTATACACGTGTAAACACAAAGGACATGCAAAATGCAAGCCATTTCTGCTTGCGGACATGCTCCGATTGCCATCTCCAACAACAGGCAGTGCAAAAGTCTTCTAATTAAATTATCTGGAATCAAAGGGGAGAGCGAAATGCTCTTTTTTTAATATGGCAGCCCAAATTGTTGGCAATAATCAAGTGCCTGTCATCCAGGTTTTGATGCTGGGAAGGATGAAAGAGAAGTCTTCTCTCTCTATTCAAACACCAGCTGCTCTCTGGGTGGCACATCTGGATACCAGACAGGTAAGATCAGCAAAGCAAACCTTTGCTGGATTTGGGCTTGAGGAAAAGCCAGCTCGGATCAGAACAGACGATCCTTCTGGCTGCAATTAAACACCTAACGGGTTAAAATGAGTTAAGCCATATGATTCTGCAGAAGGTGACGGGAGAGTGCAAGCCGCTAGAAGGGTTCAAGGAGGCATCTCTCTGAGGGATGCTGACAGTGACCTTAGAGATTCCACTCTGTCCTCTGCATCCCTACGAAGTTCATGGGCATCCAGGGGCTGTGATGCTAGCGGAGGCAGCAGCTCTAGCAGGCAGATGGGAATCTCCAGGACTTCCATCCATCCATCCATCCATCCATCCATCCATCCATCCATCCATCGCTTTCCAGCACAACCAGGTTTTCCCAATGGCAAAGCAGCAGCCAGTATTTGGTTTGCTCCACAGGTCCTTCAGAGGCTTGGATTTGCAGCCCCTCTGCCCCACAAAGCCTCCCACAATCCCACCCAGCCTGCCTTTGCCCAAATACCCAGTTGATTTCACCATGCAGGTCCTGCCTGCCTGCTCCCTGCAGGGGATGCAGGGATCAGATTCCCCCGCCTCCATGCCAGCACTGCATCCATGGCTGGACATCACTGCCACCCCAGCTCCACAGCAACTGTGAGGGTGGCAGGGGCTCTCCACTGCAAGCAGCACCTATGCGGGGGGATGCAGCTGATAGCAATGCCATCCTCAGTTGGGGAGGGAAACATGTAATGGGCACAAGTGGATGGCAAAGGCACCAGCAGCACCATGTCCTGGTGGTGTCCACCCTGGCTGACCCCCACTAGTCCAGGCCAGAAACAAGCTACAGCTACACTGGGAAGCTCCACAGAAACAATTTCCTGTGTAGACACGGGAGAAAAGCAGGATCTGGCTGTGCCATCCTCACAGTTCTTTCCCAGCACTTGCCCTAGAGCGGGGAGCTGAGCTTCACAGCATGCCAGGGAAATCAATCATCGGGAGATGTTCAGCAGCACCACAGCCACCTCCTCTTGCAGAAAAAACAGTCAAGATGTCATGGCGCTTCCCAAGACTTGAGATGAGGTCATGCCCAAATGAGCCTGGAAACGCCGCCCTAGGCTCCCCAAACCCATGTCTCACCCAAGGGTAATCATGGAATGGGTTGGGTTGGAAAGACCTCAAAGCCCATCCAGTTTCAAACAACCTGCCGTGGGCAGGGACACCTCCCACTGGATCAGGGGCTCCAAGCACCATCCAACCTGGCCTTGAAGACCTCCAGGGATGGGGCAGCCACCACTGCAACCTGGGCTGGGACCTCCCTACCTTCATCGTGAAGAACTCCTTCCTAATGTCTAATCTAAATTTTCCTCCCTCCAATTGAAAGCCATTCCCCGTCGTCCTATCACTCCAGTCCCTTGTGAAAAGACCCACCCCAGCTTTCTTGGAGCCTCTTTCAATACTGGAAGCTGCTCTAAGGTCTCCCCAGAGCCTTCTCTTCTCCAGGCTGAACAACCCCAACTCTCTCAACCTGTCCTCACAGCTGAGGTGCTCCAGCCCACGGATCACCTCTGTGGCCTCCTCTGGACTCACTCCAACAGTTCCATGGCTTTCTTACGTTGGGTATTCCAGAACTAGATGCAAGACTCCAGGTGGGGTCTCATGAGAGTGGAGCAGAGGGGCAGAATCACCTCCCTTGCCCTGTTGGCGAGACCCACAACCAGGTGCTCCATCGGATGGAGCAGGAATTTCAAGGCATCGTGCTTTCCGCCACCCCAGGGCCACAAGGCTCAGGTCTTTGCCCCACAAACCAAGGACAGGAGGACACAGAGCCCGTATCCCCTGGCTGTGGGGCTCCTGCCTGTCTGGAGCTCTCCAAGTGCAGAGCAGAGCAATGAGCAATCAAAGTGCATTATGAGAGTTCTTTCCCCAAAACAAGAATGTCATCTCACAACCTTGCCTGGAGAAATCACACTCACACAAGGTATTTGTGTGTTATGTGGGACAGTTTGGGACCAGAATAACTTTCTCTCCTGGCTGATCAGTGCGCGAATAAATCAGCCACAGCCAAAAATAACCTCTGGACCTCTTTTGACTTCTTCCTGCAAGCCAGTTTGGGGGTGATGCTAGAAAGAGTCCAAGATCTCGTTAGTACAGCTGCCAGGCACTGAATTACAGGGCAGATTAACTGGATTATTGAGGCTGTAAACTTTGTACGAGCCCATCCAACCCCGTACTGCCCACAGCCCCTGGCACTATGAGTTTCTGCATGGGGAAAGGCAGTACTATCAGGTTTATGACACCTGTGTTCATGTCACTGCAAGGCTATAAACACCCTTCCCAGTTTTGGAAGCCAGAAAGGCCAGGCTTTGGCAGGATCCATTTGCAGATGCCCTGCACTAATAAGATTCCCAGAAAGGTGAGTGTTGTGCTGGCAGTGAGGCTGAACACCCCTCTTTCCCCAGGCTCCGGCCATCCAACATGCCAAACACTTGGCTTTCAAACCCCCAGGGCACCATGTGGCTGCCAGCCCCCCAGCAGACGATTTCTTCTGTCCCAGCACGTCAGTTGCATCATGAATGATGCTCACTGGGAAGGTAAAACCCATCTGTAATTATGGAGAGAAATCATTGCTACAAAGACACGGTGAAAACGAGAACTGAGAGTTGAGGTTGTTCAGCCTGGAGAAGAGAAGGCTCTGGGGAGACCTTAGAGCAGCTTCCAGAACTGAAAGGGCTCCAGGAAAGCTGGGGAGGGGCTTTTTACAAGGGACTGGAGTGATAGGACGAGGAGGAATGGCTTTCAGTTGGAAGGAGGATGATTTAGATTGGACATTAGAAAGAAATTCTTCACGCTGAGGGTGGGGAGGCCCTGGCCTGGGTTACCCCGAGCAGTGGTGGCTGCCCCATCCCTGGAGGGGTTCCAGGCCAGGTTGGATGGGGCTTAGAGCCCCTGATCCAATGGGAGGTGTCCCTGCCCATGGCAGGGGGAGGGACTGGATGAGGTCTCTTCCAACCCCAACCATTCCATGATTCTATGATTCTATGAATGCGCCTGCTGGGTGGGCAGTGACTTTGGGAGGGGGTCCCTTCCTCTCCTCACCTTCCTGCCCTGGTGAGGGATCTTTTCCTCTCTGGGAGGCTGGATGGAGAGTCCAGGCAGGAGGAGCATCCCTCCCTGGTGCACATCCCTGCAGCACAGCGCTCGCTATTTAAAGAAATTGGCCACACGCTGTCACCATCTCACCTCCCTGCAGAGGAGCTGAGCCCAGGCCCCAGCATTTTCCAGCGACCTCGACCACTGGCATCGCTCAGCACAGCTGATGCTGACTTGGAGCAGGGAGAGAGGCATCATACAGGAAAAAAACCTAGGAACTGCCCTCTCCTGGAAATCAGTTGCAAAGGACAGGAGGATGGGGGAAATGAGCTCTCATCTGCCACTTGTTTTCTTCTCTTTTTTTTTTTGGATGCAATTAAAGGCAGCCACCCAGACGGTACCTCCTCGCGCTTGCGAAGAGAAGCGTGGCAGAAACTGAAAACCATGGAGCTGAAAAAAAAAAAAAAAAAGAATCTGCATTTCAGATAAATTCCAGCCTTGTCAGCCCTGCAGGATTACAGCTCTGGAGACAGCGACCCGTGAGCTGATTTAAAACACCAGGGTGCAGATTCAAGAAAGGAAGGGCAACTCAGAGGACACAGGGTCAGCACATCCTGGCCAGCAGCTTTTGGCCCTGGCTTTTGGAGAAGGTTTGGCATCCAGCTCCAAGATCGCTCCACATCCCTGCTGTGGGATGGGAATTGCTGCGCTGCCAGCACTGCTCAGGGGCTGAGGGCAGGCAGGGCTGCTTCATCCACGGCTTTGCACAACAGAGATCATAGAATCATGGAACCATGGAACCATGGAATCACAGAATCACTAGGTTGGAAAAGACCTCTAGGATCATCGAGTCCAATCGTTCCTATCAACCACTAACCCATGTCCCTGAGCACCTCATCTACCCATTTTTTAAACCCCTCCAGGGATGGTGGCTCCAACCCTCCCTGGGCAGCCTCTGCCAGTGCCCAATGACCCCTTCTGTGATTTTTTTTTTCTGATGTCCAGCCTGAACCTCCCCTGACAGAGCTTGAGGCCATTTCCCCTTGTCCTTTCTCCTGTCACTTGGGAGAAGAGCCCAGCTCCCTCCTCTCCACAACCTCCTTTCAAGTAGTTGTAGAAAGCAATAAGACCTCCCCTCAGCCTCCTCTTCTCCAGGCTAAACAACCCCAGGTCTCTCAGCCGCTCCTCGAAAGACTTGTTCTTCAGCCCCTTCACCAGCTTTGTTACTCTTCTCTGGACACTCTCCAGAGCCTCAACACCCTCCTTGTAGCAAGGAATGGTTTGGGTTGGAAGGCTCCTCAAAGCCCATCCAGTTCCACCCTCTGCCATGGGCAGGGACACCTCCCATTGGATCCAGTTGCTCCAAGCCCCATCCAACCTGGCCTTGAACACCTCCAGGGATGGGGCAGCCACCACTGCTCTGGGCAACCGGCGCCAAGGGCTCCCCACTGTCATCATAAAGAATTTCATCCTAATACCTAGTCTAAATCTTCCCCCTTCCAATTTAAAGCCATTAAACACCCACTTTATCCTTTAGGTTCCCCTCACCGTGCAGATTAAACAGAGGGCTTTATGATGTCCCCACCTGCTTGACCACAGCACGAACATAAGTAAAATCCAATTATATCAGCACAACCCTTTTTTTTTTTTTAGCAAAGAGCCTTGAATCATTTTTCCCTACTCCTGCTCCAGATGGGCCCAAACGCAGACCTGCCCCCCAACGCTGCAGTTGTTTCATGTGATATTTTCCCTTTCTCCCTCCTAAATGCCAGCTCGTGTGAACACACCCACACGTGCACCCACCTCCAAGCCTTTCGGCATCGATTGCTCACAGATGAGCCCTTTCAGCCCTGAAAATCCCAACCATGTCCCTCGGGAGCCTGGTCAGGGCTTGGATCCACCTGCAGAGCCCAGGACAGAGCCCTCACCCTCGGTCCCTGCTGGCCATCACCCCCACACGTGGTGCTCAATGTTTCACAGAAAGCATCTGTAACACGGGGTGGTTGTTATCGTATTTAATATCTCACAAAGAAGAAAGTCAGGTGAAGGATCCATTAATAGCTCAGAGACCTCCCAGCTTACATTTGGGAATCGTCTGGGAAACCCCAGACTCACCAAAGCATCTTTAGGAAGAAATTAATTGTAAAATAAGGTTTCAGGGTTTGTTAAAGAAATTAGTACCTTTCTGCTTTGCTGGAAAATATGAAATGGCACCGCCCAGGTAGTGGACAGACACTCACACCAAAGTTGCTCCTTGTCCCCAGAAAGCGGAGAACTCTGGGGGCATTTCCAGTTGGGGTTCAGCATCCTCTCATGTTCCAGGGCTGCCTGCCCCAGCTTCAGCACCAACCCCCACCTCTAACACAGTGCCAAGCTCTTCTCAAGCACTGATTCATGTCCAGGATCTCCCCACCCAGCAAGCTACAACACCATCACCCACCCAACTCGCACTCACTCAGCCTCCTTCACAGCACCAGCCTCATCCCTGTCCCCCAGCAAGAGCTGCTTGAAGGAGTGAGGCTTGCAAAAAGAACCCTCCAAACATACAGACAAGGAGGTTTTCAGGGTGGTTTATACTCCCAGCACCTACTGAGACACTTGAGACAGGCAGGAATCCGAATCTCCAGCAGGTTCAACCCCTCAGCAGCTGCTGGTGAGCACTGAGGGTACCAAGCCGCAGGTCCAGAGTGAAATCCGCTTGCCCTCACCACGAAGGCAGAAAGCTGCACGGAGAGGGCTGAGTCTTTTAATCCCTCAACTGCCAAACCACAGCTGAGATGACCACCTCGGGAAAGCCCATCCCTCAGTCTCACCCCCTGTGTCTCAGAAACCTCCCAGACGGGGGCTCCCCCCTACTCTCCTGCTGGTGATACTGGTCCTGGACAACCCCCAGTCTGTCTCTTGGTAAAGGGATGAAAAGGGTAAAGCCAGAAAGTCATTCACGCGCCTGAGCACCTCTGGGCGTGGTGGGACAGCACCAGTGACGTGTGCTGGTGGCTCCCTGACAAATCTCCACAGAAGTCCCCAGAGATCAATCCTGTTTCCCAACCAGTGAGGCCTTGAGACACCACACAGGGAGCAGTGTACCTTCAAGGGTACAGGCACTGAAGACTCTCGGGCCGTCAGAGCTAAGGCTCTGCCCCGGCTTCAGCACCAGCTTTCCATCTCCTCTACAGCCCTGGCAGCACTGCAACCAAGAATCTCCCGAATCACGCAGGCATGTTCATCCAGGTACCAAACTCCAGCTCACACCTTGCCTCTGTGTCAGCTTGTGCTCGCAAAGTGGCCTGGCTTTGTCAAACCCACCAGGAGAACCTCATTCCAGCGTATGAGCAGATGGTGGCAAACGAGCTTAAATGAATGGTTTGTCAACCCTGACTTGGCCAAGACCAGGGAATCCGCACAAGGTTTTGCAGAGCTTTAACAAAACCCAGCCTCCTAAGCCAATTGCTGTTATAATGATGCAATTTAGAGGATAAAGGAGCCCTTAAAGGGCTGGTGTTATTCAAGAGAAAATACTGGTGTCTGGAGGCAGTTTGTGAGGCTGTGACTAGATGGCACCAGCAGACAGAGGATGGGAAGCACTGTGAGCACAGCTGGAGCTGGCCAAGCTGGCCAGATGCTCACTGGCCTGGTCCAGCCCTGAGTGCAGTGGGCATTCACCCAGTGCCAACATCCAGGCTGGAGCAGCTTGGTGGGCATCTGTCCAGTGCCAACATCCACGCTGGACCAGCTTGGTGGGCATCCACCTGCTGCCAATCTCCAATCTGAACCAGCCCCATGATGATGTGCCCAGTGAGCATCTCCATGAGCCATCCATCCTGGAGCTCGGTGCCAGGCAGATGCTGATCAGGGCTAATCCAGCCCAGCACTTGGTGCTGGATGGATGCTCATAGGATGGAGGCTCATGGAGTTGATCCAGCCCAGAGCTTGGTGCTGGGCAAATGCTTGCAGGTTGTAGACAATACAGTGGGAGGCGGGAAGATGCAGCACTTGGAAAAATCAGAGGAGCAGAAGGCCACAGCAGGACCAGTCTCCCCAGGACGCCCGCCCATCCCTCAGCATCATATGGGAGCATGGGGTTCGGAGGGTGCAAAAGGGCAGCTCAGGACCATACTGGGGGGGCTGCAAGGAACACAAAGCCCCTGAAAATCAAGAAATGTCCCCCTCCCCTCCTGGGTTACAGGAATCGCTGACCCCCCATAGCACGCAGCCTCGGGGCGGTGGATGCCCCCCTTCACCTCTTCTGCCCCCACTCACTGCAGGGATGGGGCAACACATCCATTGGTCAGGCGCAGCCCCCAGCCTAGAGCCAGCGATGTGGGGCACAGAGCTGCCCACACCAGATGCCAGGTCTGGAGGCAATGTTGGGGTTCAGCAAGTCCCCCCACAACCCAATTTGGGGGTAAAGATGACACTTTCCAGTTCAGACCCAACCCAAGGCAAACAGGGGAGCTCAGCACCCCCCCAACTCAGACACCCTCTTCAAGGGGGAACAGGGAGGGAGACAAAGCACCTCTGGACCGAGGAACCCTTTCCCAGGGAGCTGAGCATCCCCAGCCCCGCCCGGGGGGGGGCAACGGGGTACAAAGCCACACTGGCCCAGCCCCATGGGGGGAACACAGCATCCTCGGGGAGAGCAGAGAATCCTTGGGGGCATCAGAGCATCCCCGGGAGAAGCAGAAAGGGCAGAAACCTCGAGTCCAGCCCCACGGAGGGAGCAGAGCATCCTCGCGGGGTGAGGGGTGCTCAAAAAGGGCAGAGCCCCCTGAGACCAGCCCCGGGGGGAGCAGAGCATCCCTGGGGGGAGGCAGAAAGGGCAGCGCCCCCGAGACCAGCCCCCCACACAGGGAATAGAGCATGCTTGCTCGGGGGGCAGCAAAGCATCCCTAGGAGGAGCAGAACATCCTCAGGGGAGCAGAGCATCCGCGGGAGGGAGGCAGAAAGGGCAGAGATCCCGAGTCCAGCTCCAGGGAGGTAGCAGAGCATCTCAGCGGGAGCAACGCACCCCGGGGGGGAGGCAAATAGGGCAGATCCTTCGAGTCCAGCCCCCTACACGGGGAATAGAGCATCTTTAGGGGTAGCAAATCACCCCTAGGAGGAGCAGAGCATCCTCGGGGGGGGAGACGAAAAGGGCAGATCCTTCGAATCCAGCCCCACGGGAGGAAGAGAGCATCCTTGGGGGGAGCAGAGCATCCTTGGGGAGACCACAGCATCCCTAGGAGGAGCAGAGCATCCCTAGGAGGAGCAGAGCATCCCCGAGGGGGAGGCTAAGCGGGCAGACCGCTCGAGTGCATCCCCGGGGGGGGGGCCCGAGCATCCCCTCCCGGGTGCCCCCCGCCCGGCCCCGCCCGCACTCACCGCCCGCCGAAGCCGCTGGAAGCCGCCGCTGCCGCCTGGCCCCGCCCACTGCGTCACCGTCTCCGCCTGGCCACGCCCACTGGCCACGCCCACGGCCGGGCACGCCCGGGTGGCCACGCTCCCTCCCACCTGGCCTTCTTGCTTTTGCATTGGCCACGCCCCCTCCCACCTGGCCGTGCCCCCCCCTGCTTTGGCCACGCCCCCACCTGGCCGCGCCAGCGGAGGGGGGTCTGGGGACGCGGGGCGGCAGGGCAGCATCTGGAGTTCTTGAGCCTCCTTGGGGGGCAGGAAAACCTGGGAGGGGACAGGAATCATAGAATCAGTATAGTTTGGGTTGGAAGGGACCTTAAAGATCATCCAGTTCCACCCCCCTGCCATGGGCAGGGATATCCCACTGGCTCAGGCTGCCCAAAGCCCATCCAGCCCGGCCTTGAATACCTCCAGGGATGGGGCAGCCACAGCTTCCCTGGGCAACCTGGGCCAGTGCCTCACCACTCGCATAGTGAAGAAATTCTCCCTAATGTCCAGTCTGAATCTGCCCCTCTCCAGTTTGTACTCGTTTCCCCTCGTCCCATCACCACAAGCTTTTATGAACAGCCCCTCTCCAGCTTTTCTGTAGCCCCTTCAGGGACTGGAAGGTCGCTATAAGGTCTCCTCAGAGCCTTCTCTTCTCTAGGCCTAACAAACCCAACTCTCTCAGCCTGTCTCATAGGGAAGGTGCTACAGCCCTCCCATCATCTTTGTAGCCTTCTCTGGACCCGTTCCAACAGCTCCATCTCCTTCTTATGTTGAAGATTCCAGAACTGGACACAATACTCCAGATGAGGTCTCACAGGAGAGGAATAGAGGGGCAGAATCCTCTCCCTCTCCCTCGCCCTACTGGCCACGCTGCTTTGGATGCAGCCCAGGACACGGTTGGCCTTCTGGGCTGCGAGCGCACATTGCCGGCTTATGTTGAGCACCCCAAGTCCTTCTCCACAGGGCAGCTCCCAATCACACCATTCCCCATCGTGTACTGAAAACGGGGTTGCTCTGACCCAAGTGTAGGACCTTGCACTTGGCCTTGTTGAACCTCATGAGGTTCAGACAACCCTGCTTCTCCAGCTTGTCCAGGCCCTTTAGAATGACATCCCATCCTGGTGTGACAACTGCACCACTCAGCTTGATGTCATCTGCAGACCTGATGAGGTTGCACTCATAGCAAATGCAAAATTAATTTGGGGCCCCTAAAGCCACAAGATGCTGCTCCGACCCTCGCACAACCATCAGAATCCTTGGGCATCCCTCACCCAGCCATCACTGAAGAGCGCTTCTCAGCGGTGTAGCTGGGAGCAAATGGGGTCACTGCTGTCACCAGAAAGCAGCACCACTCCAGCCTTTCATCAGGTTTGTTGTGGACATGGAGCGCATCCCTCAGCATTTTGGATGGAGGGCTTTTTGTCCCCAACCCACTGGAGGAGTGAGTGTGCTGCATCCGAACACCAGCCATACTGGGATACAACTGCCTTCATGTTGGTTTTGTCACATCCTGGTAAAATTTCCATTTTCCATGCTTTCCAAGCCAAATCAACCTCTGCTTTTAAAAAATAATACAGTGGTACTGGTGGATTAGGAGTTCCATGTGAGCCAGCAATGTGCGCTTGCAGCCCAGAAACCATCCATGTCCTGGGCAACATCCAGAGCAGTGGGACCAACAGGGTGAGGGAGGGAATTCTGTCCCACTGCTCCGCTCTGGTGAGACCCCACCTGGAGCTGTGTCCGGTTCTGGAGCCCTGAGCACAGGAAGGGCGTGGAGCTGTTGGAGTCCAAGGGAGGCTACAGAGATAATAAAAGGACTGGAGCATCTCCTGTACAAGGACAGGCTGGGAGAGTTGGGATTGTTCAGCCTGGAGAAGAGAAGGCTCGAGGAAGACCTTAGAGCAGCCCCAGAAATGGGCTCCAGGAAAGTTGGGGAGGGGCTCTGGAACAGGGAGTGCAGGGATGGGATGAGCAGAACAGTTTTCAGCTGAAAGAGAGGAGATTGGGATGAGATCTTAGGAAAAAATGTTTTGCTGTGAGGGTGGGGAGGCCCTGGCCCAGGTTGCCCAGAGCAGTGGTGGCTGCCCCATCCCTGGAGGGGTTCAAGGCCAGGTTGGATGGGGTTTGGAGCCCCTGATGCAGTGGGAGGTGTCCCTGCCCATGGCAGGGGATTAGAACTGGATGGGCTTTGAGGTCCCTTCCAACCCAAACTATCCCATGATTCTCTGATACAGTTCTCAAATGACACTGATGAATGGCATTGTCCAAGGAAAACACGATTTCAAGGACTGAAGATGTCAGTAAGGCTGTCGGCACCAAGATTGGTCTGCATGAACTGCCCTGAATTCCTATTAATTCTTTTAAAAACAGATGAATTAGAAATATTATTTCTGTCAAGGCACAGCCTTCCCAGTCTTGAACGATCAAACCTCTTTACAATCATCAGATATCTTCTTTGGTGAAAAAATGCTCTTAATGTATGTTAAGAAACACTGAGAGAGAGAGGTACAGTCAGGAATGTCGGTTATATACGCTGTTAGCTCCTGGCCACGCCTGGAGAGCAGAAGAGCTGTGGATTTCATGTCATCATGGAATGGTTTGGGCTGGAAGTGACCTCAAAGCCCATCCAGTTCTACCCCCTGCCATGGGCAGGGACACCTCCCACTGGATCAGGGGCTCCAAGCCCCATCCAACCTGACCTTGAACACCTCCAGGGATGGGGCAGCCCCTCATTACTGGGAGGATGGGGGGGAGTACAGGTGCCTCAGAACTCCTTGCTACTGGGATGACTGGGAGGTGCACAAGTGGCTCATGGCACCTTTGATTCTGGGAGGACTGGGGAGTGGGACAAGAGTATGTCAGAGCCCCTTGTTACTGGGAAGGGGACATGAGTGTCTCAGAGCCCTTCAATACTGGGTGGACTGAGAGAGGCACACAACTACCTTAGAGCCCCTTGCAGCTGAGAGGACTGGGAGGGGGTCATGAGTGCCTCAGAGCCCCTGCATACTGGGAGGACTGGGAGGGACAACTGCCTTGAAGCTCGACATTACTGGGAGGGGACCCAAATGCCTCAGAGCCTCTTGTTATTGGGAGGGCTGGGGGGAGGCAACCATCTCAAAGCTCAATGTTACTGGGAGGGGTACACAAGTGCTTCGGAGCCCCTTGTTACTGGGAGGGTTGAGAGGGGAGCACCAGTGCCTCAGAAGCCCTCACCACTGGGAGGTTTGGGGAGCAAGCAACCACCTCAGAGCTCAATATTACTAGGAAGACTGGGAGGGGTACACAATGTCTCAGGACCCCTTGTTACTGGGAAGACTGGGAGGGGGGCACCAGTGCCTCAGAGCCCCTGGATACTGGGAGGACTGAGAGAGGCACACGAGTATGTTAGAGCCCCTCGTGACTGGGAGGACTAGGAAGGGCAACCACCTCAAAGCTCAATGTTACTGGGAGGGGTACACAAGTGCTTTGGAGCCCCTTGTTACTGGGAGGGTTGGGAGGGGAGCACCAGTGCCTCAGAAGCCCTCACTACTGGGAGGACTGGGGGGTGAGCAAACGCCTCAAAGCTCAGTGTTACTGGGAGGGGTACACAGTGTCTCAAGGGCCCTGGATACTGGGGAGGACTGGGATTGGGACATGAGTGCCTCTGAGCCCCTGGATACTGGGGAGGACTGGGATTGGGGCATGAGTGCCTCTGAGCCTCTGGATACTGGGAGGACTGGGATTGGGGCACAACTGCCTCAGAGTCCCTCCTTACTGGGAGGACCAGGAGGGGCAACCACCTCGAATCTAAACATCACTGGGGGGGGGTGGTGGTGCACAATGTCTCAGGTCGTCTAGTTACTGGGATAGGGGCGAGTTCCTCGGAGCCCCTCCTTACTGGGAAGACTGGAGGGGCACGAGTGCCTCAGAGTCCCTGGATACTGGGAGGGGGCACAAGTGCTTTGGAGCCCCTTGTTAATGGGAGGACTGGGAGAGGGGCATGAGTACCTTGGAGCAGCCTCCCGGTTGACCTCGAACGTCAACATGACTGGGAGAATCGGGAGAGTTGTACAATGCCTCATGTCTCCTCACTCCTGGGAGAGGGGAGAGGGCTACGACTGCCCTCGCAACTGGGAGGACTGGGGCTGGGGGGGGTTAGGGGCTGTGCCTCTCCCCGTGACGTCATCTCGCCGCGCGGTCGCACGCTGGTGACGCCATGGCGCGGGGCGGTGCCGTCCCCGCTGTCCCCGCGGCTCCGCTGCGGCCCGGGCGGGACATGGCCCCTCGCGGCCGGCCCGCCGCCACCGCCATGCCCAAGCGGGGCGCCCGCAAGCGCCTCAAGTTCCGCGCGGACGACGTGTGCTCCGAGCGCGGTGAGGGGCGGCGGGGCCTTAGGGAGTGGGGAGCGGGCCTTGGAGAACGGGGCTTGGGAGGGAGCGGGGCCGGGGCCGAACCGGAGGGGCGGGGTCTTGGGGAGCGGAGCAGGGACCTCCGGGAGGGAGCATGCCCTTGGGGAATGGGGCTTGGGGGGTAACGGGGGCAGCGGGGCTGGGAAGAGCGGGGTGCGGGGCTGGGGTCTCCGTGGGGGACTGAGGAAGCGAAGCTGGGCCTCCAGGGAGCAGCGGCGCTGGAGAGGAGAGCGGGGCCGGGGCGTCCTGGAAAGTGATTCTCCTGAGGGGAGTGAAGAAGCGAGGCCAGAGCACCCAGGGAAACCCTGGCGTCCCGGGGGGAGCGGGGCCGGGGCCTTTCGGATGAGCGGGGCTGGGAGGGAAGCGGGGCAGAGGAGGCAGGGAGAGCAGGGCCGGAGTTGATGCAAAAAGGATTTCGGTGTCGGGGTCTCCTGAGAGGAGAGCGGGGTTGGGGCCTGATGGACGAAATGGCCTCGCCCTGGGCTTGGCCTGGGAGAGGGGAGCGGCCCGGGGGAACGGGGCCCGCCCGCGTATGTGCTGGCAGAGCTGCCTCGGGTGCCAGGGGTTCCAGCCCGATGTGGGAGTGGGGAGCGAGCCTGGGCTTGAGGATCAGTCAGACTCGAGTCAGGCTGAGCATGAGGGGCTGCAGAGTCCGATGTGGGCTGAAGTGGAGGGAGAAGCTGGTGGGCTGGGTAGGGCATGCCGTGGGCCTGGTAGATGGGCCAGGGGTTCCTTTTCCTGCTTGTGCACCTGCAGCAGGAGCCTCTTTTCCAGGGAGTGTGGCAGCTCTTGGCCCTTCTGTCCCCTCCCCTGTAATCCATAATCCTGCTGACGCCGTGTCTCCCTGCTCTCCTGCAGTGACGGTGGCAGATTATGCTAACTCAGACCCAGCTGTCGTGAAATCTGGGAGGGTGAAAAAAGCCGTGGCCAATGCAGTTCAGCAGGAAGGTGAGTGCCCCGGGGAGCCGCCTCCTCCTGCCAGCCTCTGCAGGACGTGGGAAGCTCTTTTTCTGTGTCCTGGGAGAATCTCTCTCATCTGGTGGCTGAAAATGAGTCTGTGTTACTCTAGAATTGGGTTTTTAGGATCTTGGGAGGTTTTACAGAAAGCCTGTTGGAAGTCCAGTAAGAATTGCTGAGTCTTTGTTAATGCGTACAATGGAAGGTGTTTTTCCATTCACTATTGGATGTTATCTTCTGCTTGAAGCAGAAAATAAGGTGATGGGAGTCTTTATTATCCCACATAAAACTGTAGACAACTTTATAGGAGGTTAAATTCTTTGCAGTTTGAATAAGGTGATGGTAGTTCTGTGTCCACTCTGTTCTGCAAGGTCTTCTGAGTGTGGTGGTATTCCCTTGGTGAACTCTGTAAACAAGCAGTTTCTTGGAAAGGTGCTGCAATATTTTATCTACTTCCTCCTTGTGTTTAGTTCTGAACTTGCACACCCTGTTTGCTCCAGCAATGTTAATCTTTAGATCTTGACTCTTCTCTGCAGCTGGTCGCATGTATGGGAGGTGAATGTTATTACACTGGTAGTGACAACTGAACCCTTCGTATAGGAAAACTCTTGTTAACGTTGATGAAATCTCCCAAGCTTAAAGGAAATGTTCCCTTTGCCTGACTGCTTGTCATGGGCAAATTCCAGTGAGGGTGATTGGTATCCTTTTTAGCTGCTACTTCTTAGGCTTTTAAGATGGGGTGCCTCCCTCTTTTGCCTTCTCCTTTGTAATAGGCTGGGAACTTCCCTTTCGTCATTCCCTCTCCTGTTCCCCCTTCTGTGTGCTCGCTCTTTGAGGCACTGCAGCAAAGTACCTGGAAGACTGTTTATTGTCTTTTCCTTCACCCCAGGAGCCCTTCCTTGCATCCAACATCACCTGCTTTGTCCGACTTAACCTCTCTCCTTAAATCCTGCCTTATCACCTTGTTATCCAGGTGACTCCAGGTCACAGCATTTTCCCTGCCCACCTCTTCCTCAGGCCTTTGCAGTCCAGAGTCACTGGGTCTTTTCCCTAGTTACGTGGAGATCCTTGGGATCTCTCCTCAGCTCCAGGGTTGTGCCACAGCCTTATCTGGTGTGGTTATGACACATGCTACAGCCTTATCTGCTGCAGCCTGCAGGGCGTGAGGACAGCAGTCAGCTCTGCCTTTGGCCTCGCTCACTTCCTCTCTGTTGGCTCCAAGTAAACATTGCTCTGCATTCAACTGCAAGCAAGCAGGGAGGGGAGCAAAGGCCAGGTGGAATTATCTTGGGTTTTCTTCCTCCCCATCCTAAGCCCCTGTGAGCTGAAGACAGAGCGCCTCTCTGCAGGATCGCAGTGCAGTGTGATTCAGCGTGTGAATGCACTTTTGTTGTTCACAGATGTTGCTATTCCCCTTGCAGGGTGAGACGTTTTCCTTTTCTAAACCCTTCTCTGAGTGTCTGCCAGTTGTTGTCCACTCTCACTTGCCTGTATTTGATGTCATAACCTACTGCCATCTTTTTGTCTCTCTTTTTGTCTGTAAAAGGTCATGATACAATCTGACCGCTATAGTGAATGTGTACAGATTACAGAGTCAGCTGCAAAGTGAGGTAGAACTGGTTGAACAAAGGTTTGACAGAGTCTCTAGTCAGGGGGTACAGTCTGGCTCTGCCCAAAGCCTCTTTCCATCGGCTGTATGACCATTCCAAAGCCACCTTCTGTGGTTAGAAATGAGAACGTCTCACCTGAATTTATTTACGGTCAGTTCCTGATCTTCCCTGGCCCCTACTACTCTGTCCCTTTCATTCAGGTAGCACGTTTTGGTGGCTGTAATGGTGATGTGGATCCCAGGCTTCAGTTTGTGCTAGGCTAGAAAAGCTTGAGCAGTGCAATCCTGGCATGGTCAGGTGCTTCCTGGTAGAAGTACTTTTCTTCTTCCAAGCACATTAGATTGAAATTCGGCTTTCTGGAGTGGGTTTTCCAGGCTATTTGCAAGGTGTTTGCAGTGCTGTTACCATGCTGGTCTCCGTGACAGTGCCCCATACAGCTGTAACGTAGGACTGCACCTTTCTTTTTCAAGACTGTCGTTACTGCCTCACAGGTGGTTTTTTTTTGCCCTAATGAGCCCTCAGTTTACAGATCAAGTTTTAAAAAGAATTTTTCCTAGGAGGGATGTGTCTGAACATCTCCCCCGAGGCGGCAAAAAACCTGAAACACCCGATGTTCCCCGGAAAAGAATCAGCCAAAACAACAACTGACCCGACTTGCTGTTTTCCTCATTAGGTCTTTCCTTTCTCTAAATTCTAGGATAGGTGGAGCTCCTGTATGCTTGGCACCGAGTTCTGTCACTGATGGATTGTGTGTAGTCAGCCACAGGATCTCTTTATCCCGCTGAGAAGGGAGTGCGTCTTCTTTGTTGGCAGCACAATCGCAGAGTAGGTGCGGGCTCTGTACAACATGCAGGGCAGTCATGCGAGGCAGCTCTGGTATGTGGGGGAACCAGTCAGCGCTGTAGGAAAAGAGCTGGCTTTGTTCAGAATTGTCAACAGCTTCAGCTAAACCAATGGCATCTTCCGCATAATGTGCTGGTAACCATCCTCATTGTTCACTCTTGAAAACAAGCAGCTGAATAATTCTGTTTCCAGCTCACTCACCCTAATCGTTCTCTGACAAGGTGAATCTCGGCCATGGATTTACTTGCCTGAGTCACCTACCAGGAAGCTTTAATGCATTTTGTGTTCTTAGCAGTGGCTGTAGCGTGCTTCCACTAAAGTATGCTCTGAACTTGGATCACCTTTTTCTCTCTGCTGGGATACTTACTGTGTGATTGCGTGTCGTTCTAGTAAAATCCCTCTGTGGTTTAGAAGCTTCCTGTGTTCCTGCTGAGGAAGTTCTCTCCATATCGGGAGAGTCTTGTGACAGCAGCGATGAAATGGATACAAAGGAAAGCATCAACGGGCGAACTGCGTCCAGAAAAAAGAAAAGCAAAAGGCACAAAGGTACCGTCCCAGCTTCTCCTGGGGACTCTGCATGGGCTGCTTCTGCACCTTCTGTGGGTGGCGTCAGCGATCGCTGTTCACAGGCCAGTCATGGGGCTCTCGGGGCATCCTGTAACTTGTATGTGCACAAAGAAATGCCAAAGGTCATATCACTTTTAAACCTGCTGGGACTCTTCAGAGGTGTTGGCTTTTCGCAAAGGCAGAACCTTGGGCATGAAACTAAGGCCTGAGAGCTTATTGCTTTCAGTGAACTTCTCTCAGCCTTTGAAAACAAATGGAAGTCTTGGAAAGAGTGGTGAAACTTTACCACTGGAGGTGTTACTTCATTGAAAACAGGTTGGTGAAAGCAGGGTTTGCTTTGGGATAAAAATAGGGCTGTTGTCTGTGGTGCATTTGTTGGGAAAACCCAGGCTATGTTTTCCGGACGTTTCCAGGGCTGTGGTTTGTTAGAAATGGGTTCAGAGGGCTCTTTCCAGCAAGCAAGTGAATCTGGCCCTAGTGGTATTGTAGTAGGTTGATTCCAGGTATCCTCCAGAGTTTACAATGTGTGCAATTCCGCAGAAAGCAATTTGCAACGCAGTGTAAATGCCAGACTGTTCTCCTGCCCCGTGGAATCCCACGGGAATTTCTAATGGCAGGTTTCTTTCAGCTTGAGAAACACATTCTGACTTGGTTTCTTGAACTTTAGAAAATCGTGATTTTACTAATACTGATACCAGTTTGTGTAACACATGACCCTCCACTACGGACTGTGGATGCTCAGTGCTCCTCTGGGGTAGGAGAATAATCTCTTTTATTGAGCTATCCCTGTGGCTTCTCGGAAAATAAGAATATCTGAGTGGCTGGGGTTATAGGAGTTAGGAGCCTGAACAGACAGTGTTCTGTCCTACCACAACCTTCTCTTATTTCTGCTATGTGTTTAGGGAAGAAAAAATGAGAACAGGCTGATGGTACTTCTGGCTGTGAAGTGAGGATTTTGGTGGCTTCTTGAGCCAGAGCTGAAACAGCAGCCCATTGTGGGTGTGCCTGCTATCAGTCTGTTGTGGTGCAGGGAAACGATCATGACATCCAGAGCTTTCCTTGGCAGTGAACGTGGCAATTATCACATGAGGAGAAAGCACTGGCCTTTGTTATTAACCTGCTGTCTCATGGTTAGGTCTGGCGCCCTCCAGTTCTGAAATGCCTCCTTTATGCCACTTGTTCATAAACCTCGTAGCAGTTTTCTCTGTTAGTGCTGTGTACCAGGCCTGTGCTTGCTTTCTCTTTTCTAAGCGTTCCCACTGCTTGGTATTATTTAGCTCTTTATGTTCTTTACAAGAACTTAAATTCGGAGCAGCGTCTGGGGAACTTAAAACCAGTGTTAAACAACATTTCAGGTATGAAAGGAGTTTCTGAACCTCCAGTTCTGTTTGAGCAGTTCTGACACCTCTGAGGGGAGGAACAGGCCATTCTGTTCTTCGTCTGTGAATTGCATTAAAAGTTTCCCATCCAAGAACCTTTAACAAAATTACAGATTTAAGAAAAGCAGGTGCTTAGGCAGTTGCCAGAGAGGAATGCCTGCCCTCCCTAGCAGAGCTCCTACAAAGATATTGTGGCCACATGAATAAAGAATTGACAAGCTTGGCAATATCTTAACGTTAAGGGTCTCCTAGTGTAAAGCATCTTTTGATGACCATTAAATGAACAGTTTTGGTAAAAATACATCAGCTTAGCCCTCCTTTACATAAAGTTGCCTCTGTATTTGGCATCCAGTTTTTATTTCTCCCCTTAAGGTGTTATTTTTCAGCTGTGAAGGGGTCAAGCATTGAAATTGGGTCCAGAAATGCTGTGGGGTTTCCATCCTTGGATGGAGTCAGAACTTGGACAAGATCCTGAACAAACCAATCCAATTCAGCCTGCCTCAAGCAGAGCTGTTCGGAACAAAGACCTCCAGAGAACACTTTCAGCCCCAATTAATTCTCTGAATCTGCCACTCTGCATATTTGGGCAGAGAGAGCAGCAGGGATAACTGGTGGCACATGTCCAGGGAAGAGAGTGTGCGATGCCTGTGCTGATGGGTGAGTGTGTGCTGGAGGAGCTCGGTTGCAGGGATAATGCCGTCGTGCTAACTCGGGCTTGTTTGGCTGGCTCTGTGTATGTGTGTATTTCAGCTGCATAGTGTGTGCTGCCAGTAGTAAAGCACACGCCTCTGGACATGACTTGATAAAGAGGTTATTTACCACACTAATGTACTTTCGTTGCCTTTAGAAGATCCTGATGGGGGTGACGGAGAAGAATACCCCATTGATATCTGGCTGCTACTGGCTTCCTACATTCGCCCTGAAGACATCGTCCGGTTTTCTTTGATTTGCAAGAAAGCCTGGACTGTTACTTGCACTGCCGCCTTTTGGACCAGGCTCTACAGAAGGTGAGACTAACACATGTTTAAACTCTTTGCAGGAGGCTTCACCAGTGACCAGTTCTCTGCAGAGGTGCAAATAAAGGAATATTTCCCTGTGGGATAGGGACCTAAAGTATTTGTGTATTGACATAATGGTCAGTGTTTGGTAAGGGGTTGCAATATGTCGGATCTACTTTGGATCTGTGGCATATTCGCATGTGCACTGTGTAAAATGTCAAAGCAAAATCTCAAAAGCATCATGTGCTTCTCTGCTTGCCATGGCCTTACATAATCCTGCTTGTAACAGTCTGCTTTGTGTGAAAAGCCCTCAGTGCTTACAGTAACATTGGTGTCATTACCTGCCTGACAGACTTTGGTCACGGTCACCTTTCTGTAATCAAGGTGGCATGAAAGAAACTGAGGCTACTGAGCAGTCTCAGTAGCTGAAGTAAATTAGAAATGCAGTACAAGAATAGGAGCAAAGAGGAGGTGAAAACTTGAAACAGATCCTCTGTCCTGGGGCACATCACTGTCTTCGCTTCAGGGCAGAGCATTTTCCTTACATTTTCATGTATGTTGCCCAGGAGGCGCAAGGAGGAGTACAGAGCAGATAGCAGGTGTGGGCACCTTACGTCTTGGTTTTGGCTTGCAGTTCCCTAGCAAAGGCTCCTTTGGTGTCTGATCAGAGAGTGACCCTTGAGCAGAGGCATTCATGTTGCTCGGGCAGCTGTCTGCAAGCACACAGGCAAGCCCAGCTAGAAGGAGTCCTCAAGAACCTGCAGGAATCCACAGGCATTTGTGCATCCTGTGGAGCTAAAACACCACCCGGTCTCTGTGGGCAAACTGTCCATGAGGGGTTGTAGGGGAATTGCTATGTGATGTGCTTATCATAGAATGGAATCACTGAATCGTTAAGGTTGGAAAAGCCTACTAAGCTGAACCATCAGTCCAACCCCACCATGCCCACTAAACCATGTCCCAAGGTGCCACATGGTTTTCGAACCCCCCACAGGGATAGACACCACCCCATTGCCCTGGGTAGCCTCTGCCAGGGCTTCACCACTCAGTCAGGGAAGGAGTTTTCCTAATACCCTATCTAAACCTTCTTTAGCACAACTTGAGGCCATTTCCTCTCATCCTATCCCGTTACTTGGGAGAAGGGACCAGCACCCACCTCACCACAACCTCCTTTCAGGTGGTTGTAAAGAGCAATGAGGTCTCCCCTCAGCCTCCTCCAGGCTAAACAAACCCCAAGTCCCTCAGCCGCTTCCAGACCCTCTGGGCTCCAGCCCCTTCCCCAGCTTCATTCCCCTTCTCTGGTCGCGTTCTAGCCCTTCAATGTCTTTGGAGTGAGGGGCCTAAACTGAACCCAGGACTTGAGGTGCAGTCTCACCAGTGCCAATTCCAAGGCGACAATCCCTTCCCTGCTCCTGGCCTTCCTTTTGTTGGCCACACCATGGCTGATCCAAGCCTGGATGCTGTTGGATGCCTTGACTGTTTGGACCACTGCTGGTTCCTGTTCAGCCACTGTCAGCCAGCACCCCCAGGTCCTTCTCTGCCATGCAGCTTTCCAGTCACTCTTCCCCATGCTTGGAGCTGCACAGGGTTGTTGTGACAAAAGCGTGGGACCTGGCACTTGGCCTTGTTGAACCTCATCCCATGGATCCAGTTTGTCCAGGTCCTTCTGCAGAGCCTTCCTGCCCTCCAGCAGATCGATGCCCCTGCCCAATTTGGCATCGTGTGCAAACTGACTGAGGGAGTACTCGATCCCCTCATCCAGATCATTGACAGAGATACTACATGTATGCTGGGAACCTGTCTGAAGCACAAGTCTTTGAGCCTGGGATGTGATTTCACGTAGAGCAACCTTTCACGTTTCACCAAACCCTGCAGCGCTAAGAGCTGGTCTGAGGTCCTCTGATCAATCAGATGTTCAGTTTTCTCTGTGTTGGTCTCTCCATAGCTCTCTTCTGCCTGTCTCAGGTGTTCTGACCCTTCAGTGTTTTGGGTTTGTCGTTGGCTTTGTAGGCACTACAGTCTAGGCGCGTACCTGCCTCTCCGCTTGCGGCCAGAATCCATGGAGAAGCTGCACTGTCTCCGTGCGTGTGTCATCCGGTCGCTGTACCACATGTACGAGCCTTTCGCTTCTCGAGTCTCCAGGAATCCAGCTATTCCAGACAGTACTCCCAGCACTTTAAAAAATTCCAGAGTAAGTAGAATCACTAAGGAAGTTGGATGTGTCTGAGATGTTGGTCTTCTTGTTTTTTTGTTCTCTCTCTCTAGAAGGAATATAGGTGATATTTAGATGGTCACCAGTGAAGCCTTAGTGTAGGGTGATTACTAACTGAACACTGATACTTAAAAGCATGCTGGTTACTTTTGTCTGTGGAGTTGTGGAGAATCCTTGTTACTCTTCAGGGTAGCTTCTACACGAGTCCTGCCACAACACCTAATCGGCAAAAAGGCCCTTGATTCACTCAGTGTCAGAACTGCTAGTCAGGTTTCCAGCTCTCACCTTCTCTGTTGCAAATTCGTTGCTGAAAGAAGGTTGCAGTAGGATCAGCTTTTAAACCTTCTGCTTTGTTCTGAAGCTGTTTGCCAGAATAAATCTTTCCTCTATAGCAGGCAGCTGGAGAGATGAGGATAGACACTGACAGCCTCTGAAAGGGAGTCACGTCATCCTGCATCCCTATAGGTCATCGATCGTCTTCGGTGTCGGGGCAAGGGAGGGCAGTGAGGCTGTGAGCATGGCAAATGTGTAGAGCAATTGTTGCTTTAGGACTGGGGCTGCAGTTGTGTTGGGCTGTAAAGGGTTTGTTTCTGGTATGGGCAGGCAATTCCCTTTGCTATCCCAGCTTGGAACACTTGCATATCCATTCCTCTTTAATTGCTGTTGGCCATTAACTCTGAAATGTCTTTGTGTGTCTTGTTTGGTTTTAACTTGCAACTAGCTGATACTCTGTGAGCAGCTTAAGCAACAATGCGAATCCTCCAAATCTAAATTCAGAAGCTGCTGAATAGGGTTTGCGGAGCCAAACTGAAGTGGGTTTGGTTCAAGAGTTGTACTTTCCCATGCAAAATAGAGCAACCTCCGCTATCTGTATGTGACATCCCTCCTTTCTTTCTTCCTTCTTTCCCCTCCCTCGGTGGATACTGGAAAAGTCGGACTGCTTAGGGAGGATCCAGCAGTTCTGCAAGCAGGTGGTGCTGCAGAGCAGTAGGAGAGCCCACTGTTCTGTGTGCAGTCCTATCTCTGCGTCCAGAGCTCTTCATTTCTCCTCCTGGGGTAGCAGCTGTGGTAATGTCTTTCTTAAAAAACAAAAAAGCAAAACATTTCTAGGAACTTCTAACTTAATCCTAGTCCTGCAGAGTCCGATTTCCTACTGCTACTTGCATCTGGGAGTGTGACTGGTAACACAAACCCTGAGACGCTGCTGGCAGAGTTAGCTGTTTGGAAGCATTCATGTTGACATCATAACGGCTTTGGTGCCCACTGCTAGTGCTTCTTCTGTACTAATGATTTGAGGAAGATTCTTGAAGTGCAGTCTTTTATGATTCAGCTTTTTTAAAAGGAAATTAAATGGTGGTGAGGCTTTGCTAGGACTATCAATGTTTGACCTAACTCCTTGGAGCATAGAAGAGCCACACCGAGTCCTGTCTTGCTGCACTACTGTGTTGCAAGGCTCTGAGCTCCACTTTTGTTACTGTGCATGGAAATGCCTCGGCACAGTGGTTACGGAGGAGGATCTAATGTTGCCTCCCCACGTTCTTGCTTTGATTATGCCTTTATGGGTCATTGAAACTAATGGCAAGTGCCTACATAAACTGCATGTGGCCAGAGGAGACCCCAGTCCTGGCTGTTACCAAATCCAGCTTTTCCTCTTTAATTTCCTGTTTTCTTTTCCTAGCCTAGCTTGTGTGGGACACTGGAGCCGTTATGGTGTCAGCAGGAAGTGTTTGCCCTTTAAAGACACCCCCATTATTTTTGGTGGAGCGGCAGGCCGTACGGCGCGTCTGAAGGGCAGGACGGCTGACCCACGGATGACATCCTCTGCCCCCTAGGAGGTACTGACCGTTTTGTGCTTCACTACTTGCCATCACCAAAGCTGCTAGCCCAGGCTGGCTCTGCAGGTGAACCACAGATGCCACCAGTGGTGGAGTTAAAAACTCTGCAGCATCTGCTGCTCACCTGGGTTAAAAAGTGTTGGAAAACGTTTTTATTGGTAAAAAAATGAGGGCTCCTCTCAGGTGAGGGTTACTTGGTGCATGTTTCTGAGCATCACTCCACATGTTCCCCTCATGAAAGTTGTGGAGGTAAGGGTCCTGTAAGGACTCTGTTGGTGGAGATGACTCGTGTTGCCTCGATTCTCCAATTGCGGAGCTCTGGTGGTGGAGGCCAGCTCCAGCCTTGTTTCATTTGTGATCACGATATACTGGAATTAAATGGAACATGTGCTTCACCCTGCAACCCAGCCAAGCCTTCTCGTGGCGTAGAGGAGGCTGTGTATGGGTCCTGAGGAGCTGTCGTTACTTGTATCATTCTTCTCCTGCTGATAGTATTAAGAGATAAGACCGGCTGTGGTGAGCTGGCGTCTGTGGTGTGGAAACATTCAGTGGTGGCCGGGCTAGTTTGTGATTCTTTTCCGAGCTGTTGAAGGCGAGTTGCTCCTACTCACTGCTTTAACATAGAAGTGCTGCTGAGTCTTCTGCCTTAGAATGAGCGCTGCATGCTGGGATGGATAATGTGGACCACACAGTGGTAACTGGATTAAATTGGAGGACTCTTGGTGTGTGTTTGCACGGGAGGGCAGCGCTGGTTCCCTCTGATGCTGTTTGAGGCCCCTTTCTCATTTTACTTTAAAGCAGGGACAGTAGATTGGTCAAATTCTGCTAACTTGGCAGAGTTTTCATACTCCGACATGTGACAGTCAGTGCCTCGTGCTGTCAGGACCTTCTTTTGACACCAAAGTGGCTTAGGAACTCTCATCCATCACCTTATAGCTCACGTATCAGTCTTTGCCTTTCCCTCTGGATTCTCTTCTCTCAATCTTCATTCTATTTTCAGTTGTTCCTTGCTTTAGTCTTGTTTGGAGTCCAGTTTAATGCGAGTCCTCGGGCGGCAGGGGGAGATAGAGCTGAGTCTGTACCTCTCTGTCCTATGAGAGGGACAAATTTTGCAAGGGATTTTTCTGCTCTGTACGTGAGTGGCTGCGTGTCGTGTCATCCAGTTGCACGATGACTTGGCCAGCTGGAAACTGGGAGACCTAAACCGTTGAGTGTGTTCTTTGGACATAATTAATTTAAATAAATGGCTCCTAATGCCTCCTGTGTAATTGTGTTTGTAACTGGAAACCCTTATGCTCTGCTAAAGGTTATTTAAAGTGGTGCCTCTAAGGGTTTCATAATTTTGTTTCTTTTTTTTTGTTTCCCACCTCAGTGTCTGCTTTTCTGGTGCAAAAAGATTGAAGGGAACAGACAAGAAGCAATGTGGGAATTCAACTTCAAGTTCAAAAAGCAGGTATGAAAGAAGAACCAGAATGGCTGGGGCTTTTGTTGAAGCTGTAGTGATTTTTTTGGGTGGTAGAAAGGAAGATGAAAGCATTTTATGCATTCAGACAATAAATGGAAGCTCTGACTCCCTTGACAAACTAAAGCACACTCTGAAACCGCAGTCAGCTTTCAGTCTGTGTTGCCAAGACATTTAGAATCCTACATTTTTATTTCCTCATGTTGTATCCTTTCTCCACTTTAAGATGTGGATCGTTTGTTACCCCAAGTAATCTAGTCTTTGGGACTTTGCTACTGGTTACTACCACTAACCAGAATATTTGACTATAATGGTCAAAACGTAGGTAAAAATCTGAAACTTCTGGTTTTGCCACTTCCCAGAGAAGTGAAAAAGCCGGCACTGCCAATGGAAACCTCCAGTAATAGGTCTTAGGAGAAGCAAATAGCTTCAGGCAACCTTGGGGATTGTGCAGCTTTCCCCTCTAAGGAAACGGTCCTGCAAATCGCATGTCCTGAGTGATGGCTTTTTGTTATTTATGGCACATGGGAACGCGGTGAGAACCTGCTAGTCAGCAGCAGCGGGAAGCTGCCAAGCTCTCCTCATAGGTTTCTGCTTAGCTGAATAAGTCTCTCTTTCTTTCAAGTCTCCCAGATTTAAGAGCAAGTGTTGCAAAGGTCTTCAGCCCCCGATTCAGTATGAAGAAGTCCATACAAATCCGGATCAGGATTGCTGTCTGCTGCAGATCACCACCTTCAACTTCATTTTCGTGCCAATAGTCATGGGCATGACGTTTACCTTGGTAAGTGTTGAGAAAGCTGCCAGTTTCTCTAAGGAGATGGAGAGGACACTGCTTTGGTGTTGTGGATGCCACGCTGCTATGCCAGCAAACCAACTCTGCAAATCTATGGTTAATGATCAGAGGAAATGCCGAGCATCTGCTCAGTTCAGCTTCGGCTTTTCCATCAGCTCTTCTGTATTTGGGACGAGTCCAGAGGAGGCTACAAAGGTGATCCGAGGGCTGGGGCACCTCTCATACAAGGACAGGCTGAGAGTTGGGGTTGTTCAGCCTGGAGAAGAAAAGGTTTTGAGGAGACCTTATAGTGACCTTTCAGTACCTGAAAGGGGCTCTGGGAAAGCTGGGGAGGGACTTTTTACCAGGGACCGGAGTGATAGGACGGGGAGGAATGGCTTTAAATTAGAAGGCGGAAGATTTAGATTAGACATTAGGAAGAAATTCTTCATGCTGAGGGTGCGGAGGCCCTGGCCCAGGTTACCCAGAGCAGTGGTGTCTCCGTATCCCTGGAGCTGTCCCTGCCCATGGCGGGGGGATTAGAACTGGATGGGCTTTAAGGTCCCTTCTAACTCAAACCATTCTATGATTCTGTTTGGTGCAGCAGATACAGATGATGCAAAGAGTCTGAGGAGCTGTGGTTGTGCAGCAGTTAGAGCAGAACAGCAGGATTCAGGAGGTAGGGATGCAGGAGAAAAGGAGTCTTCCCCCCTCAGGTGAATATCTCATCTCAAGGCAATGAATTCTGAGAGTACAAACCTCTATAAGCAAACTGTTGCAATATGTTTCTATTCCCTGACTGCTGGGAGAAAGAGCTGTTTTTGAACCAGCTTCCCCAAACTTGGCTCCAGGCAGCAGCAGAGGAGGCGTTCGTAAGCAAGAGCGGTAGTAAAGTGTGGGGCAGCACATGCGGTGGTACTTGTGAGCCAGGGTTTCGGAAGGGATCTGTGCCCTGAAGTGTTTGTCTGGCCTCACTTATGAGCAGGGCAGTGAGTTCCAGACTTCCTCTGAAGGCTACTTCTGGCATTACTGTGCTGGCAGCCAGAGAAAACTGGTATGGATGCAGTGAATCTGTGTTTTCAGAGTGTATTTTTTTCACCTGAAGTCCCTTAAACTTGTACGATTTCGAAGAACTTATTCATTGCGTTGATTTTCTGAAGCGCTCCTTCTCTCTTTCCTTGCAGTTCACCATCAATGTGAGCACAGACATGAGGCATCATCGCGTGCGTCTGGTGTTCCAGGATGCTCCGGTTCGCAATGGCAAGAAACCTCGCCTTGAGCAAGGGGTGCAGGTTGTGCTGGACCCCGTGCACAGCGTGCGGCTCCTGGACTGGTGGCACCCACAGTACCCCTTCTCGCCGAAAGCTTAGCGCTCTCTCAAGTCAGCAGCAGCCGACGGGTGACTGGATCTGGCATCCTGAAGAGAATGGCTAGGAACCAGGAAATCCCATTTTTATTTCTCAAATAAATTCTGCAGTCTCATTGCAAGCGGTTGCAGCTGCCGCGCTAGTCTGTATGTATATAACTCCAGTCAATGACGGGCAGAGCTGAGTGCAAAGCAGAAACTATTTGTAAACACACTTTTATGTAAAATTTTATGATTTGAAAGAAGCTCCCTGGAACTGTTCGTTTAAAATCTTTTTGGTGCTAACGAAAGTAGTCCTGTTTTCTGTTCGGAAAGAAGCAGGAGGTTTTGCTTTCCAGCTTTTATATGGCCAGAAGTAATTTACACACCCCCTGCCCCGTGTTTGTTTTCCAGCTGCATTCACAGGGTGTGGTGTTACAGTTCTGAGCTGCAGTGAGCAAAGCAGTAGCACTCAATGGTAACGCTAATTAGCAGTCCAACAGGTAGGAGTTTAAGGAAAGAAAAGCATAAATGATCAAATGAAGAAATTATTTAAAAGAGGATTTGTAAGGCAAAACTCTTTCTTGAATGTAAAGATGCTCGAAGTTCTCACAGTGATGTTTTCTTTTTGAAAAGAAGATCCAAACCTTTGAAGCCAGAAAGTGTTTTTCAGAGAAGATAAATGGAGGGAGAGGAGATGGAGGGGATAAACTGAAATAAATGGAGCAGTGAAGGACTTAACTCTGTGTCTCCTCTGAGAGCAGCAGTATTGGCCTGTTGCTGCTGGAAGCCTCGGAGCGATCGGTGATCTGGTTCATGACTACACAAATTAATTTCTGTGAGGAGGAAGCAGCACTGAAATTTTCTGGGGCTTGGAGTTGATTGAGAAGCGGGGCACTGAGGTGGGGCCTGTCTGTTGTGTCCAGAATGAGCTGGGCTGGAAATTTAACTTGGTGGATGCATGTGCTGTGGAGAGATGGGGGCTCGTAGAGAAGCAGTGGCAGGCAGAGGAGGTGCTGGACTGCAGGGGAGCCGCAGGGGAAGCCGCGACACTGGGCTGAGTTTGGCTGCCTGTTCGTGATGAGCTCCTCAGTCCTGTTTCACATCAGATCATGACTCGAGCAGGAGTAACAGCACTTTTCCAACTGTAATGTTTAGTGGAGCTGTGGGAAGGAAGGAGTTCTGTCATCTCAGTTTGAATTTAATGTGCGACGACCCCAGGGTTCCTGTGTAGCTGCTGCCTGCATGGAGTTCTGTGCGTGAATTGCTCCATAAGCCGCCACCAAGGACATCTACCCCAAACCTGGATCTGTGTCAGAAGCTCCGTGATGCTGACTACAGACAAACATATTTCGGAAAACTGCCTCACAGTTCCGCTTTTCCATGCTGCTGAACATGTATTGATACCGATAGGTGAGTTTTGAAACTATCGGGTGAATCAGAGACAGGATAAGAAAAATGTGTTGTAGCTGTTATAACAAAGGTTGTTCCCATGGTGATGGAGCCTGATCTGAGCTGTTGCCTTTGTGGTGCAGGAGGGGAAGGGCAGGGTGCTGAGCGCTGGAGTAGCAGCGTGTGAAGGCTGCAGCTCCATCCGAGGACTGTGCCATGCGGCAACAGAAGGAAGCTGCTCCAGGGTAACGAGTGAATAACACTCTTGGCAGTGGGGGAGCTTCTTGCTGCCTGGAGTGCAGCAAGGAGAACGTGGTCAGCGTGCACAGTGACTGTTGTCTTGGGTGGGAGTGCTCGGCTGGTGTGCGCTTTCTGCTCAATCAGAGCCTGTTTTCCAGGCGCTCCCAAGTGCTCTGAAGCTGCACTTTTCACTATGTACCCTAAACCCTCTCTTTTGCACGATGATGCCAGTGCCCTGTGTGTGCCTGGTGATCGCTGCTTGTGATACGGAGGGTGGGGACACAGATGTTGGGTTCCTTGCTCAGGGCTGGCTGGCAGGAGGACAGGGCATGCTGGCATCTGTCTAAAGCTCTGCCTTTTCCTCTGGAGAGCTGATCTGGCTGAGTGGGGATGGGAACAGCAGCCTGGGCCTCGCTTTTGCTCCTGTGAAGAAATACAGAACGAATTGTAGGGCTGTCTGACATCTATGGAAGCAGAGATGTGCTCCATTCAGGCATATGGTATGTCTGGGATATGCTCCGTGTTCTGGGGCAAGAGCTATTCTAGCAGCACCTGCTCCGGACAGTGAACGGCTGTCAGCCCCTAAACTCTCCTTGGGCAGTCGGTCCTCGAATGATGCAGCTGGAGGGGGCTGGAAGGGCAGGAAGCATTGCGATGGGATGGTTCCTGTTGGAACCGAAACCAGATTTGCTGGTTTTGGATCATAGAATCATGGGATGGTTTGCTTTGGAAGAGACTTTAAAGATCATCTAGTTCCACCCTCCTGCCATGGGCAAGGACACCTCCCTCTGGAGCAGGTTGCTCCAAGCCACGTCCAACCTGGCCTTGAACACCTCCAGGGATGGGGCAGCCTCTGGGCAACCTGGGCCAGGGCCTCCTCACCCTCATCTTGAAGAATTTTTTCCTCGTGTCCTATCTAAATCTTCCCCCTTCCAATTTAAAGCCTTTCACCCTCATCCTATCGCTCCAGGCCCTTGTAGAGTCCCTCCCCACCTTTCCTGGAGCCCCTTTCCGTACTGGAAGCTGCTTTAAGGTCTCTCCGAAGCCTTCTTTTCTCCAGGCTGAACAACCCCAACTCTCTCAGCCTGTCCTCAGAGCAGAGGTTCTCCAGCCGTTGGATAATCTTTTTGGCCTCTCCTGGATGCGTTCCAACAGTTCCATCTTCTCCTTATGTTGTGGATAACGTGAGGATATTAAGGAAATGTATTAATTAAGGACAGTCGCTCCTAACCCAACAAGGTGCCCTCCCGTGCCAGCGTTTTTCAAGGCTGAAATGTGTAAAGCATAGAATGACTTTCAGTCTTCTCCGTTGCAGGAAGCGAACCTGACTCTGTCGACAGAGCGGCGCTGCTTGGCAGCGCCGTCAGGAACTAGGGACCTGCTGTGATCCATGATGGGAGGCCGGTGTGAGACAGCAGCGATGCTGTGAAGGTTGGGCTCTGCTTCCCCCCCATGCAGAGCTACAGGGGACTATGTTTTCCCCTTCCTGCTTTATCTGGAGCATGGGAAGCCCGCGTTGAGGTTTGCTCAGTGATGTGTGTGATCCCTGGCCAGCCCCAGCCCCATGCAGGGGTTGTCACACCCCTTGTTGTGTTCTCCAGCAATGGGATGCAGCGAGGCTGTGGCAAAGTGGTCTCCGCGCACCCTGCCAGGGCTCCAGGTAGGAGAGGCTGTGGTGTGATGTGAGATAATAGCTTTTTCCTGTAAGATGTGACTCTGAAGGGACCCTGGTTGTGTGGAAACGGAGCCCCAGCTCAGCACCGCGATGGTTGGAGCCCAGGTGCTCTCGGTGCTCACTGGGGCCCGGTTTTACCTCTGCTTTGTCCTGCTCGGCCTCCTGAATAATGGAAGGGCTGTAAGCGGATCCAACCTGGCTCTCCAATTTCCCTAGGGGAAAGACAGAGGCTTGGCCACCACCCTGGCCTCACCCTGTCACTCTCCTTGCTGGGGATCAGGTGTCAGACGGAGCTGAGCTGGGCAGGATGAGGGCTGGGTACTGCGGGGAGGTGGCCAGTGCCTGAGTGGGTCCCCTTGGGCTGTCCCACCCCAGAGCTCAGCTCCAGCCCCAGCTGGGGGCACTGGGTCTTCCCGGACCCAGGGCTGGGCCTCTTCCCCTCTCAGAACAGCTTTTACATCAGGGGCTTCTCTCTGTTCTCCTGCTTATTCCAAGAACAAGCAAGAATAGAATGGAATACTTCAGTTGGGAGGGACAAAAATGTGCCTTCTAGCCCTGTTTCTTCATAGGTCTATGAAGATGATCTGAGGGCTGGAGCCCCTCTGCTCTGAGGACAGGCTGAGAGAGTTGGGGTTGTTCAGCCTGGAGAAGAGAAGGCTCCAGGGAGACCTTAGAGCAGCTTCCAGTGCTGAAAGGGGCTCCAGGAAAGCTGGGGAGGGGCTTTGGACAAGGGACTGGAGTGGCAGGATGAGGGGGAATGGCTTTAAACTGGAAGGGGTAAGATTTAGATTAGACGTTAGGAAGAAATTCTTCACGCTGAGCATGGGGAGGCCCTGGCCCAGGTTGCCCAGAGCAGTGGTGGCTGCCCCATCCCTGGAGGTGTTCCAGGCCAGGTTGGATGGGGCTTGGAGCCCCTGATCCAGTGGAAGCACCCTCTGCCCGTGGCAGGGGGTGGAACTGGATGGGCTTTGAGGTTCCTCTGACCCAAACCGTTCCATGATTCTATGAAATCCTGCCCTGTGTTCCGAGATGGTGGATGGGGCCCAACGGGGTTTGGTGGCTCTGCTGCGCCCGAAGCGGTGCTGCATGTTCCCTGAAAGGCTCAATCCCACGGCAGAGCTGCCAGCTGCCCCCAGGAGCGCTGGGGACCCCATGGCTGCGTGGGACACCGCGGCCCTCCCCTCCCTTCCGCCCCGCGGGGGCAGGAAGGGCCCCAGTTCCTTCCTGCGCAGGAATAGGGGTGATGGGGCGCCACGGTGAGTAAAGCCCTCCCCATCCTGCATCTGCTGCTGGTTGTTTTGACATCCTGTGTGAGTCCCTGAGCCCCACATCCCTCCCACGTCCTCGCGTGCAATCAAACAGCGAACCTCTGCTGGGTTGCACCGTCTCAGCTCCCGTGGCCCTTCTGGCGTCTTCTAGTCCTATCCAGGTGCCAATTTCCACTGCGATGCGGATGTCCCCACTGAGCTCCCTGCGGGGACAGAGCTGCTGGCGTCCCGTGATGGGAATGTAGGATTTAAAAATCAAACAGTGAGGGGAAAGTGAAAACCAGCAGACCCAGGAGCCTGGTTCCTGCTCTACCATATCTCTCCATGGTCACCTTGTCCTCACAGACGTATCCAAGAGCAACAATTCCTTCTAAACCCACAGCAGCAGCCGGGGTGGGAGGGCGCCGCAAGGGATTTATAGAAGACGGAGCCTGGGAAGAGACATTGAAGAGTTTGCAAAGGTAGGAGAGATCCAGGCCAGCGATTAGAGAAGGGAAATGGGATCTGCGCTTCTGTGTGGATAAATGACAGGAATGGGGTGGAGGGGAAGGATCTTTCTCTTGTTTTTGGATGCTGCCCGTGAGCTGCTGTGTTGGAAGGAGATGAAGAGCACCCAGCTCCAAGCAATGCTGTTGGGTGACTTGTGGGTGCTCCAGGGCTGTGGGTCTGGAGCAGGGAAGGGGTGGGGGAGAAGTGAGGCTTGAAGGGTGGAGGAGCTGGAGACAACCCGGGCCCTGGGAAGGGCCCCACGTGGCCCGTGTTGGCTCACGGGGGTGGAGGAGTTCCACATTTCCATAGGCACTGGCAGAGGCTGCCCAGGGAGGTGGTGGAGTCCCCATGCCTGGAGGGGTTTAGAAGATGGGTGGATGAGGTGCTGAGGGAGCTGGTTTAGTAGTGGACAGGTACAGTTGGGTTTGATGATCTCAAAGGTCTTTTCCAACCAGGTGATTCTATGAAGTGGTTTTGTCCCCAGCCAGGGCTGCGATACCCAATGTCAGGGGCACTGTGGGGAACCCGTGGGGTGCGTTCCTTTGGGATCCTGGCAGCTGCCTCTGCCCTGGCCAGGGGGGCTGCGGGGCAGTTCTGGCACCGGAAGATTCTGCCGTGCATGGGAGTTGGAGATGATGGGGCTTGATGAGAGCCCCTCGGGGGTCTGAGAATGCCTGGGGGCCTGGGGCCGCCAACGGGGATGGCGGGAGGGTGGGATGCAGCCTGTGCCATCGTGGGACGCCCAGTCCAGGGAGAGGCTGAGGCTGCCCAGTGCCCACAGCGGGGCTGGGGGCCCTTCGCCCCATCACACCCAGGGTCCCCACCAGCCCATCCAGTTCACCCAGCACTTGCTGGACTGGGGCAGAGGACGCCGGCAGATGCTCCTCCTCTGCGGGAGGCAGGCGAGGACTCGGGGTGGGGCTTTGCTGAGCAAGAAACCACAGTCCTGCCAGCCCTGGGGAAGCTGCCAGGGCTGAGCACCCCGGCGAGACAGCGAGGCTCCCTGGCTGCCACCTCCGTGCACCCACGCGCCGGGCTGCCGCGCACCCCGTAAGTTCCCGCTGCCTCACTGGGCGCATCCAGAGCAGTGCTGGGCAGAAGCCATCTCACTGGTGTTGTGGGATGGGGCGGCGTGAGAAAGGGGCATCAGGGTCACCTGGGGGCTGGGGGTGCAGGCAGGGTAGTGGGATGGGGGTCCCTATGCTGTCAGCATCAGGGTTAGAGCTGAGACCCTCTGTGCCATAGGGCTGTAGGACACCTTGGGTTGACCTAAAGCTTTGGCTCTCAGAGTCCTGTGCTGCTTAAAAGTGGCTTTTCCCTTCCTTCCTCCCTGCGGGACAGCCCTTGGAGCAGAGGCACCCACAGGGCTGGGGCTGGACCCCGGGCTGGCTCTTGAGGGGTGGCCATGAGCGCCCATCTGCACAGCCCCGAATGGCCGTGATTTGCCCATCGGGGCCATTGTGGTGCCAGTTTGCCCCGTCCTCCATTGAGTGAGTGGCAAATTGTGGTGCTGGGTCGCAGCGTGCCCCTCTCTGTCCTGGGGATGCTGTGGGGAGGTGATGGTGGGCGCTGACCTTTGACACCGATGTGCTGCTTCCCCCTGGGCGACATGCGGTCTTTCCCGTGCCTCCGTTTCCCCCAGCACGACAAGGTGCTTTGGGCAGTGGGACAGCGAGCCCGTTGTTCCCCTGCTCCTCCGGCAAAGAGCCGCACTCTTCCCTGTGCCGGAGGAAGCAGCGGGGCTGCCTGCGCACGGGGAGCATCCGGCCCATCCTTGCGGCCTTGTGGGACCGAGGCAGTGTATTCACTCGTTCTCCTTCCCCTCTGCTGCTAGACTGAGTCACGGCTGCTGTGGCACGTAGCCCGCTCGGCCGGGAGGCTCTGAGCAGAGCGGAGGGTTTGCTCTGCCGCCGGGCGAGGGGCACTCAGCAGCCCCTGGCGCAGCGTCCCAGTGGAGTGGCTTTTGGGGAGGTCCCCAGCAGATGCTGAGCTGCGGGGAAGGAGCATGAGGGGCTGGGGTGGGAGTGGGGACAGAGATGCTCTGTGGAGACACCTGTAACGAGAGCAGGAGGCTGCCGCCCAGCCAGGCCGTGGGTCCCGCTTGTGCCCATCCATCCGAGAGGCTTTGTTTCTCCATGGAGGCAAAACCCAACCCCCAAATAGGGCACTGATCATGGTGCGGTGTTCATTACTTTTGGTTCTCTTGAGCCTATGCTGCTGGTGGGGTGAGGGGTGTGTGACTCCCCGTTCCCTGCAGGCTCCATGGACAAAACAGGCTGTGGGAACTGGGCGTGCTGAGCAGCACCTTGGTTTCCACCCAGGATGGGCCTCTGGCAGCCAGATGCCGTCCCAGCAGCCAGGAAAACCTTTGCCCCCTGCAGTATAAATCCGCCCAGCCCCGCTGGGGCTGGATGCCAAACCAGCTTGCCTCCTGGACTTGTGATGCACTATGGTCGTGGAGATCCGGGCTTGGAAACCTCCAGCGTGGCCTCAAGGTGTGACATCCCCATGGCTTGGAGTGGGTCCCTAAAGCTGCTCCCTGCCTGTGCCCCTTCGCTGCGCAGGGAGGGGAGGCTGGGGCTGCCCCAGAGCGAGAAGCACCCCCGGTTCTCCCTGCTCTGCTTGGACCTGGACAGATTAGAAGCAGGTCCAGGAGCTCGTTGTCCCTGATTGCTTTGAGGAACCGGAGCTCAGCCCCTGCTGCGTTGGCAGCCACTCTGCTCTCCTTGGCTGAGCCATGGCTCAACCCAAGCCTCCCTGGGAGAGAGCAGCTCGCTCTGTTTTAATTGCTTATCTTGGAGTAACAAGCAATGTTCCTGGGTGAGGTCAGCACGATGAGGACCACGCTGGCTGCTGCCGTGCAGGTGCCTGCTCTGCACTGGCTCCTTCAGATGCTGACAAGCCCCTAAAGGACATTTGGCCGGGAAAATGGAGGGTTTTCCAGCAGAGGAGCTGCACCGACCCCTGCCCTTCGGGGCTCTGGGTGGGCTGGGAGCATCCACTGCTCAGCAGGAGTTGATCATAAAATCAGGGAGTGGTTTTGGTTGGAAGGGACCTCAAAGCCCATCCAGTCCCACCCCCTGCCATGGGCAGGGACGCCTCCCACTGGATCAGGGGCTCCAAGCCCCATCCAACCTGGCCTGGAACCCCTCCAGGGATGGGGCAGCCACCACTGCTCTGGGCACCCTGGGCCAGGGCCTCCCCACCTTCGTCGTGAAGAATTTCTTTCTAATGTCTAATCTAAATCTTCCCCCCTCCAATTTAAAGCCATTCCCCCTCATCCTGCCAGTCCAGTCCTGTGTAAAAAGTCCTGGAGCCCTTTCAGCACTGGAAGCTGCTCTAAGGTCTCCCTGAAGCCTTCTCTTCTCCAGGCTGAACAACCCCATCTCCCTCAGCCTGTCCTTGTATCATCTCTGTCACCTCCTCTGGCAGTGATGGATTTGAGAAGTCCTGGGTAAAGCGCAGTCATTCAGGATCTCTGGCAGCTTTCCCAGCATGTTATTACAGAACTGGGGAGGGCTTTTCCTCCATGGATTTGCCTTCAAAGACATTTTCATCTAAACAAGCCGAGGTGCTGTGAGCAGTTGGGATGGGGCTGGCCAGCCTGGTCGCCAGTTTCCCCTCTTCCAAGGCAGCCCTGGTCATATTTATGATGGAACCCCCCCAGAAAATCACAGGAGCCTTTTAGCCTCCTGCCACGCCTCTGCTACAAGGCAAAATATCTCAAGAGCAGTGTAAATTCCTTGAGGTGACACTTCTCCCCATTTAGGCGCAGCTTTCTTGTCCTGCCAAACAAGGGCCGTGGTGGGAACGGGGTGATCGTGGCTGCCCGGGGCAGGAGGGGCTGCAGGAGCTGCTTCGTCCTTGTGATGCTGGAATAGCAGCCTGGGTTCCTTTGAGTGCATCCCAGGGCTCAGTGCCTGTTCCTTGAGTGCCACCATGACCCGAAAGCCTTCACGGAGGCGTGTGTCACCTCCTTTTCTTCTGCCCCACTCGGGGGGGTTGGCAGGGGCAGATTTTGTCGCTGGCTGTTCTTTCCTGGTTGGGTTGGGGTGTCCTGCCCAAAGGGGACGGTGTCTGGGTGCTTCCTGGTGCCCCACGGCTGCCCCTGGGCGTGGAGGGGTCAGCCGGGTGCTGGTCCAGGGGACGGTGGCTTTCCCTGGGCTGTGCCCTGACCTGATGGGCCCCTTCCTCCTGCAGGCCTCGGCGTGTGAGCCTGGTGCTATGCGATGCTCCCTGAAGCGCTCCCTCACCGCTGCGCTCGTGGCTGCCTCCGTCCTCTTCCTCCTCTTCTTCCTCCATGGGGGCAGCCAGCAGGAACAGGAACTCCCAGAGGTGAGTCCTCAGCAATGATGTCCTGCTGGAGGAGCCACTGGAGCTCCTTCATCCCCACCTGCCACACACAGACCCTGACCCCAGCTCTGCTCTTTCCCTGTCCCGTCTCACCCCCAAATTTTAGCTCTGCCTTCTCTCCCTGGGGTTGTCCTTTGCACGTGGGCTTCCCCTGATCCCGGAGCGGGGAGGGCAGGACAAGGGCTCCCCATCATCACTGGGTCCCTCCTTGCACACGTGTCCACGGTGCTCTGGGATCTGACCTGGTTGCCTGCGGTTCCCATCCAGGTGGATCTCGGGGGCTTGGCCCCAGAGATGGTCCTGCAGGTGCTGCAGCCGGAAGGAGCCCTGCGCATCCTCAGGGACACAGATGATCTCTCTGCACTCCACAATGTCTCCTACCGCCTCCTCGCTGGCTCCCTCTCATCCCAGAAAAGTGAGTGGCTCTGGGACCCCACACCAGACAGGACTCAGGGTGAGATGAAGGGGTGGAAGAAGATCAGTGTGCTCCAACATGGTCCATGCTTCGGCACTTCGGGACTGAGGTGACTGTGGGCATTTTGGGTTTCCTGGATTTCTGTGGGGAAGGTGGATGAGACAGCATCTCCCTAGGGTTGAGTTTACTGCTCTCCAGTGAGGAAGGTGGAGATGGTGGGACTGGACCATGGGGACAACTGCTTAGTGTCAGAGATGTGGAAAAAAAGCAATTCACCTTCAAACACCACAGCAAAGAGCTCGGGGCAGCCCCACGCCAGCCTGCGCTGACACCAGAGGTCTGGTGTGTGCACGGTATGGCCCAGCCCGCGGCAAAACTGCAGCAACGTTGGACAAGCGCAGCGCCCGCTGGGCTGTGGGGAGGGCAAGCAGATCCTCATCCCAGCGTGGCTGCATCTCAGGTTCAGAGTAAGGTAGGGGCCTGCTTCCAGGATGTGCAGTTGTGCCATGAAGCCATCCCTGCCCTGTGGACCATTTCTGCACCATTCCTCCCCCAAATTTGGCTTTTTTAACTGTCTTTTTATCAAATCATTCTTCTTTGGAGAAGCCCTTGGCTTCTCATCATGGCTTCTCCCTGCCCTTTGGGCCAGGTTTGGGCACCTCCTGAGGTGCTGGGGGCTTCAGCTTTAGGAAGGACCTTTGATATGGGGCTGTAAATAGTAAGATATTTGGGCTGGTCATGCAGAGGGCTTTTTGGACCCCCCTCCTTGCAGCTTGCAGGGAAAACCCTCACCACGGTGTGTGTCAGGTCACCCCTCAGCCTGCCGTAATGTCTTTCCTTTGCCTTGCAGAATTCTTGGCGGTGGGATTGGCGTCGGTGCGGCGGCCGCGTGGCTACTACCTCCCTGCCACACTCCAGTCCCTCTTCACGCAGTCGACAGAGGAGGAGCTGCGGGAGATGGTGGTGGTGGTGCACCTGGCTGACAAGGACCCCACCTGGAATGTGCGCGTGGCTGTTGATCTCACCCGCAAGTTCGCTCAGCACATCCACCTGGGCCGTCTCCTGCTTATCCATGTGCCCCAAGAGTTTTACCCCACCCTCGAGGGCCTCAAGAGAAACTACAACGATCCAGAGGAGCGAGTGAGGTTCCGATCTAAGCAGAATGTGGATTACGCCTTCCTCCTCGCCTTTGCTGCCAACCTCTCCTCCTACTACTTGATGATCGAGGATGACGTGTGGTCTGCCAAGTCCTTCTTGACGGCCATCCGCAAGGCACTGGCTTCCCGGGAAGGCTCCAGCTGGGCCACCCTTGAGTTCTCCAAGCTGGGCTACATTGGAAAGCTCTACCGCTCCAGCGACCTTCCACGCCTGGCTCGTTTCCTCCTCCTATTCTACCAGGAGATGCCGTGCGACTGGCTGCTGGTCCACTTCCGCCTCCTGCTCACCCAAAAGGACGTCATCCGCTTCAAGCCCTCCCTCTTCCAGCACATGGGTCTCTACTCCTCCTTCCAGGGCACCATCAACCGGCTGGAGGACGACGAGTTCCAGGCTGATGCTTTGGACCTTCCAGACAACCCACCAGCGGCCTTGTTCACCAGCATGTCCATCTTTGAGAACTACGAGCCCCTCAAGGCTTACAGCACAGCTGAAGGATATTTCTGGGGGAAAGACCCAGCAGCCGGCAGCACCTTCTCCATCGTCTTCCAGCAGCCGTCTCGTGTCACCCGTGTGCGGGTGCGCACAGGCTCCAAGGAGCGCCAGAGGGATTTCCTGCATTCAGGAGTGCTGGAGCTGGGCTGGCGTCGTCGGGCTGATGGCCGTGACTGCGCTACCTACACCATGGTGGGCACCTTTGAGAAGGGGACGTTGGAGCGCCGGGGGCTGGAGAGGGGTGTGCCCAGCCCCGTGGAGTGCATGAGGATCCGGGTGACCCGGGACCAGAGTGAGTGGCTCATCATCCAGAGCATTGACATCTGGACCACAGACACCTGAGCGGGAACGAGGTGTCTGGATTTGATACTGAGAAGTCTTTTATTTTTCTCACTCCCTGTTTTGATAAAGAATTAAATTATTGCCTCTTGCTGGCGCTGCCTTCTGGCTCCAGAGGGGTGGCAGGAGCTGCTGAGGGGCGGGAGCAGGGCCCACCAGGGAGGAGCAGAGGCTGCACAGCGGCAAACATTTTCTCCTTGGGTGGATGGTGCACAGAACAGAGCCAATCAGCTAACGAACAAATCAAATTATCTGAACTTGATGATCTTTAAGGTTCCTTCCAACCCAAACCATTCTATGAAAACATTATCGAGGCAGTGGCATTTCTGCAGCCTCTCCACACCACCCTCTCCCCATCTCAGTTTTTGAACCCACCAATTCTTCGTTTAACCTGTGTTTTTTCCTCTCTCCAATCCTATTTTCAAGCTGTTCCTGGAAGGGGCTAGGGGAAGACCTGGGGCTGCTGCTCTCCAAGGCCGTCTCAGGGATGCAGGGACGTGGTGGCTGGGAGCAGGACTCCCACCGCTGGTTCCTCGGTGCCGATTTGAGGGACACGGCCACCAGATGGACCCATCGCACTGGCTCTGTCTTGTCCAGCTGCTCTCATCCAGCCGCTGCCTGTCCAGATCCTTCAAATGGATCCTCCCCCTCTTGGGAGGCTGCAGTTCCCAAGGACCCACACCCTGTGTCCATGAGGGGTTCACCCGAGAGGGAAGGACAGGGAGGATGAGGTCCAATGATTGAGGACTACGGACAAGAATGGGTAATGGGAAATGTGGCCTCGGTTAACACGGAGCTCTGGGTGCTTTTTAGCCTAGCGCGGTGCTGGAGGTGCCCGGGGTACGGGCAGGCTGCGGGCATGAAGCTCCAAAGAGCTGTGGTTTGGATTTGTCTGGCAGGATCAGCTTGGAGAGCTGGATCCCGCTGGGCAGCTCTATCGGAAGCTGCTGGCACTGGCACGCAAGGGAGTGACCAGCACCTCTCACAGTTTGGCTTTTAGCAAGAATTGCCTGGCTCTCACCAATGAAGGAGGAATTCTGATCTGCAGGCTCTTCCCACCAGGCAGCTCAGAGCAGTTTGTCACTGCCTTGTGCCAAGCAGTACTGCCCTGCCTTGCTCGTGCTTGAGGCCTGGCTCTCCTGGAGCAAGACAGTTACTCTCCGAGCACAGACGCGCCCGCACCAGGCTGGGACCCACCTGCAGTGCTGAAACTCCCCAGCGCCCTAAACCACAGCTCAGGGGTGAAGTCAAGCACCAGCTGCCTGCTGGGCACTGGAACGCAGCCTGGGGAGCAGCTGCTCAGTGCCGGGAACCCCAGGCTTTCTGTGGGGCCTTCTCCCTGAACCAAAGCCAGCCGCGTAGCTGATCTTAGTCTGTGTTTAATACAAAGATGCTACTTGGTTAACTCCAGCACCTTCCTGATGTTCTCAGTGGGATTGATACACACAATGCAGAATAGCTTCAGTTTCCTCCCCCACAGCCCAAGGCTGAGCTCTCAGAGGGTTCAGAGTAGCACAAGTGTCCCCTCTCCAAGGCTCCAAGATCCAGACAAGTAGTTCCAGTGCTCCAGGAGAGCCTTATCCCCAGCTGCCTTGGACACAAATGCTCCTGACCACACAGAGTGCAGCCAGGGTTACCAAAGTGGGTGCAAACAGAAAGTGCTCTCCCCACTATGTTTTTATCCACTGCTAAAGCAGGAAAAGAGTTAAATATAAATCAAGCTTTTACCTGTTGGTCTTTATTTGTGAATGCATGAATCAGTTTGTGATATTCACCTGCACAGAAACAAGCTGCAGTCTCAGTTACGCTGGTGTAAGTTTGGACAGACTCCACTGAAGAGGATCCCAGGGCTGGAGCACCTCCTGTATGAGGAGAGGCTGAGAGTTGGGCTTGTTCAGCCTGGAGAAGAGAAGGCGCCGAGGAGACCTTATAGCCACGTTCCAGTACCTGAAGGGGCTCCAGGAAAGCTGGGGAGGGGCTTTGGATCAGGGAGTGCAGGGAGAGGACGAGGGGGAATGGCTTTAAGCTGAAAGAGGGGAGATTGGGATGAGATTTTAGGGAGAAATATTTTCCTGAGGGTGGGGAGGCACTGGCCCAGGCTGCCCAGAGCAGTGGTGGCTGCCCCATCCCTGGAGGGGTTCCAGGCCAGGTTGGATGGGGCTTGGAGCAGCCGTATCCAGTGGGAGGTGTCCCTGCCCGTGGCAGGGGGTGGAACTGGATGGGCTTAGAGGTCCCTTCTGACCCAAACCATTCTACGAAGGGAGTGGAAATCCGCTCTGTTTACACTAGGGTATGTGCAAGCAGCTGCTGACCACTGGCAGGGAAACCCCCACTTCATCCTTCCAGCACAACACACCTGTGTCAGCACCACAATGCCCAGTTAACATCGGTGCAAACTGGAGGAGGAGGAGGCGGCTTCTTTATACTGGAGAAGTACCACATAAATTATCCCACATAACAATTATCCCAGGAAGACTGCACTGAGCACCCCATCTCTGATGCAGGGTGGGCTGACAGAGATGTCGATCCCAGCAAGTGGTCCTGCAGGGATTCAGCTGAGCACAGCGCTGGGGCTGCCACCTCGCTGGAGACAGCCCCAACAGGGCAGCAGCCCTGCGCCCACCGACCATCCGCATGCAGCCACGGGGCAAACGATCAGTGCAGATCTCGGCTGGGCAAGAGTTAAAGAGCCTCTGGTTGAGGTGAAGGGAGAGGGGACAAAACCAGAGGCAAGCATTTTGGTCTGCTCCTTCCTATGAAGATGGTAAATCAGAGAGGGTCAGAGCTTTCAGTCCAACACCACCTGTGTCCTGAGGGATGACTGGCTGTCCATCTCAGCCAGTGGAGCTACTCTGTCTTGGGAAGTGGTGCTGCATCACTCAGTAAGATCTAGCTGAGCATCTTGTGGCGGTCAAAAACAGTCTTCCTCTGCTCCTGGACCTGGCGCTTCCAGCGCTGCTGGGCCCCCTCCACCCGCTCCAGCACCGTGTTGGCTCTGGTGCCAGAGGGGGTGAGAGCTGCTGTCAAGGAGCGAGCGTCCTGCAATGGCAAGAGACAGCGAAAGACAAATGGAAACTGTTTGACTCCTGGTTTCACCCAGACTGACACCAAATTCAGGCCTCTGGGTAGAATGTCACCCCTGCCCCCAAGGACAGGTCTGTCTTGGTCTGGTAACACACAACTGATGCTGCTGAAGCAGAAGCACCTGCACAGATTTGTGCATAAATGTTTATCTGTAGCAAAGACCCAAAAAGCAACAGCGCAGGGCTCACACTGTAGTGAAGGAGACGAGCACGAGGTCACTGTGTCCCCATCTACTATTCTCCTGCCATCCCAGCACCCTGTCTCTGCTGCTACCACAGTCCCCTGTGCACCCTGCATGCCCCAGCACCCCCTTACCTCATTCTCCTCCTCATTGTGCAGGGGCTGGGTATACGCATCCGGCTTCCGGATCAGAGGGTCCACCAGCACAAGGAAAGCCATGTAAAGCAGCAGTGCCCCTACCACAGACAAGTAAACGATGATGATCACCTGCAGATAAGGACAGCACAGTAGAAAAACATCAGTAGTGTTGATATAAGCAGTGCAGAGGCCAGAAAGCTCCCTTTGCAGCTGCCTCTGATGTTTAATCTCTTCCCTCGCTGTAATTTTGCTCCCTAGGAAGTCTCTTGCGCTTGCAAGAAGGCCGATGAGACAGAAGTGACATCACTGCATAAACCATGCTGACTTTCTCCGCACTGTGCCAACCTAGGACACGTGCTGCTTGTGAAAGGAGACCAACAAGATGGGTCCCTGGACAGAGGTGCTTTTCCCTATCACACATCCTCAGCCAGGAGACCAAGCTCTCGTGCAGCCTGCTCCTGGCTGCCAGGAGACCTCCTGACTTGGACACTGTGAACCTTTCTGGGCTTTTCTGCCTGAACCCACCAGTCTGGCAGCACCTGCAATGCTGTGGCATGGCAAGGAGAAGGAGTAGGAGACAACCGCAGGGTTTGTCGCTCACAATTACCTTGATGGTGGTGGTGCTGCGCTCCTCATACTTGCATTCGCACAGCAGGCAGTATGCCTCCACATCATTCCCTGGCACCGGCATCGGCTCCACAACATGCAGGCAGTTGCTGCAACACAAAGAAACCCAAAATTAGCAACAGGAAACTTGGTGAAACTTGGGCTCTCTGGAAGGATGCTGGGGTGAATGCTTCTGTGCCCAAGCTTTCCTGTCAGCTGATAGTGCTGATCTGGTTTTAAGAGTTCCCCTCACAGCTCAGCCAGCCCAAAGTTCCTGAGACAGACTGCCCAAACGCCTGCTGTAGGATCTGGTCCAAAAGGATCACAGGGTACACCCTATATCTGCTGAGAGCTGTGGCTTAAGAAATCACATCTCCCAGATTCCTCACCCTCTGTTTAAAAAAACCCTGCGCGTGGGTTGAACATCACCTACCAAACGGGCCTCCTCTGCAAGTGCGCAGGCAGGGAATTACTTTCTCCAGAGCACTGATTTCACGGACCAGCCCCTGCGGCTTCCGCTCCCAACTCACCAGTCCTTCTGTGACACATTCTTGTTGTAAATGTGCCCGCTGATGTTCCGGTACGGGGGGCAGATGCACTTGCAGCGGATGTCCTCTGAGCTCTGCAGAAGTGAGAGGAGACAGCATGAGGGAGGGAACACACCCGTACAGTTCTGCTGCCCTCATGGCCCAGGGTAGTGCGGTAGGAGAGAGAGCACTTCCCACCATGCCTTTTCTTCCTGCGCTGCTTCTTCCACATCCGTAACTTCCCAGTTCTAAAATGTCTTGAGCACCTCTGCTCCAGACACCAGGCACTTTCCAAACTGATTTTAAACTGCAAACTCCAAAATGCAGCAGAAAGCAGGGCAGAGGCCACTGTTGTGTACATTCACACCTCTACAAACGATACCCATCTGCTGTAGTGCTCCTCACCTGCACAGGCTGACACAGAAAAGCAGTTGCTTTTCTGCTGTTCTTGTTTTGGTGGTACTACACACATGGTTCAGCGCTTGCACCTGAAGCTGTTCACTCACCTTGCCGGCTTGTGCTGGTGGAGGAAGGATGCAGCACAGCAGCACGATCAGCAGCACGGAGCTCGCGCACCTGCGGTTGCACTGGGCAAACATGATGGAAGCCTGAGGAAACAGAAATTCACATCCAAGACAGAAGATCTCAGCAGAATGGTTAGTCTGAGCTCTCTCTCTTGACCCACTTGCCTCTATTTTGCTCAGGTAGTAGAATGTTATTCCTCAATCAAGGCTGATGCCAGTCAGAAACTCCCGCGAACAGTTTACACAGATCCCAAGAAATGCTCCTATCAAAACAGCTTCCACCATCTAAAGCTACACATCCAAACTCTCACAGTCCTGCAAAAAATATTCCTGACTTCCTTACAATTTGACTTCTGCAGCTCCACACAACCTCCTGCTACGCCTTTACTGTTGTGAAGCTCTGCAACAGGTATTCTGCTGCTGACAGTTTTGCCCAGTAAAAGACACAGAACCAGGAGAGACCTAAGGAGTACACTGCGGCCTCTCTGCTGTACTGTATCATAGCATCACAGGATGGGTTGGGTTGGAAGGAAACTCAAAGCCCATCCAGTTCCAACCCCATGCCATGGATCTGGTTGTTCCAAGCCCTGTCCAACCTGGCTTGAACACCTCCAGGTAGCCATGCCTTCTCTGGGCAACCGAGGCCAGGCCCTCCCTACCATCATGGGAAAACGTTTTTTCCTAAGATCTCACCTCAATCTCCCCTCTTTCAGCTGAGAACCGTTCCGCCTCATCCTATCCCCGCGCTCCCTGATCAAGTGCCCCTCCCCAGCTTTCCTGGAGCCCCTTTCAGAACTGGAAGCTGCTCTAAGGTCTCCCTGGAGCCTTCTGTTCTCAAGGCTGAAGAAGCTCATCTCTCTCAGCCTGTCCTTGTATGGGAGGTGCTTCAGCCCCTTGATCATCTCCGTAGCCTCCTCTGGACTTGCTCCAATAGCTCCATGTCCTTCCTGTGCTGAAGACTCCAGAACTGGACACAGAGCTCCAGGTAGAGTCTCATCAGAGGGACAGAATCCCCCCCCTTCATCCTGCTGGTGCCACTGCTTTGGATGCAGCCCAGAAAACAGTTGGTTTCTGGGCTGTGAGCGTACATCGCCAGCTCATGTGGAGCTCCTCATCCCCAGCACCTCAAGTCCTTCTCCTCAGAGCTGCCCTCATTCCATTCCCAACATTAACAGATGTTAAACCATGCATCTTCTGATACCCAACATTTTGCTTCTGAAGGGGTAAGCACATTTTCCTCTCTGAGCCACGAACTCTGCCAAGTGGGTGGAATATTTACTGATTCCTGAACATGCTTTATGCCAAGGTACCTGGTCAGTAAATGCCTGAGTTTTTAACTTATTTCAGTCTGCTGGCTTGGTGAACGCACTACACACCCTCCACACACAGAGACTGAAGTTCTCTCAAGAGGGTGTTTGCACAAACACAAAGCTTTGCTGCCACAATCAGGGTCAGTCGTTAGAAGGCTGACGTTCACAGCACAGGGCCAGTGGCTTGAGAGAGCCTCGTGATGCCACCCCAGGGAGAGCTCTGGAAGCCACTTCAGTGCACCTTTACTTGGGGAGGGTAATTTGCACCTTCCCTAATCAGCTCTATAGGGCACAGGTAAACCCACGGCTGACTCCAGGCACCTTCCCTAATCAGCTCTATAGGGCACAGGTAAACCCACGGCTGACTCCAGGCACTCTATTACCTAACGTAATTCCATTAGCATTTCCATCATGGGAATATTCTATCACCATCTGCTTTATCTCATGTCAATACTCTAAAAATAAATGTAATTAATTCTCCATCAATTGCATTGATTATTGTAATTAATTCTTTATTGATTTGCTCTGCAGAGAAGGACTTGGATTACTGATTGATGAGAAGCTTGACATGAGCCGGCAATGTGTGCTTGCAGACCAGAAAGCAAAAGTGTCCTGGGCTGCATCAAAACCAGTGTGGCCAACAGGGTGAGGGAGGGGATTCTGCCCCTCTACTCTGCTCTTGTGACACTTCATCTGGAGTCCTGTGTCCAGTTCTGGAATCCCCAACATAAGAAGGAGATGGACCTGTTGGAATGGGTTCAGAGGAGGCCACGGAGATGATCCAAGGGCTGGAGCCCCTTTGCTATAAGGACAGGCTGAGAGAGTTGGGGTTGTTCAGCCTGGAGAAGAGAAGGCTCCGGGAAGACCTTAGAGCGGTTTCCAGCACTGAAAGGGCTCCAGGAAAGCTGGGGAGGGTCTTTTTACGAGGGCATGGAGTGACAGGACATGAGGTGATGGCTTTAAATTGGAAGAGGGAAGATTTAGATTAGATATTACGAAGAAATTCTTCACGATGAGGGTGGGGAGGCCCTGGTCCAGGTTGCCCAGAGCAGTGGTGGCTGCCCCATCCCTGGAGGTGTTCCAGGCCAGGTTGGATGGGGCTTGGAGCCCCTGATCCAGTGGGAGGTGTCCCTGCCCATGGCAGGGGGTGGAACTGGATGGGCTTTGAGGTCCCTTCCAACCCAAAACCGTGATTTGATGATACAAACATCAAGTTCCTCTCTTCTTTATCTAAAACCACCAGCCACTCCTAACAAGCTGACTTGCCAAGCACCATCAAAATGCATTCCAGTCCTGATTTCTTAACCCTTCACATCCCAGCTAGCAGAAACCCCCTCAAACAACGGATGTTTGGAGAGACCCTGGCTCATCAGGGTTTTACCTCTTCAGCAAAAATGTTGCTTTAATAGACTTACCTGAGCTGTCAGTGTGCATTTGCCTTTGTAAGTGCTTTCAGACTACTTGTTTGAAGGTTTAACTTGACAGCGAGCACGTATCTAGAATTCAGTGTTAGCCTGCTCAGCTAAATTCAGATCACACGAACAGCTCAGAACTGTCATTTCTCACACAAGCAGTGAAAAGCATGTTATCTAGTACACGATTAAAAGCAGCGAAATACACCTTGGAATTACACCTGGATGGAGTCCACCCATCACAAACTGTAAAACACCACAGGGTGATTTGCAAGCAGCTCTCCGGGCCTGGCAGCACATGTTGTGAGGGGCTCTGCATGCACTGTAGCTGCTCTCTGCCAGCCCTGAGCTGTGTCCCGCTGTGCAAGGACCCTGTGCTGGGACCAGCACCCAACGGCGCAGGGAAAGGCCAGAGCAGAGAGGGACTCACCATGGTCCAGGGCTTGGAGAATGTGACCCGGGAGTGCGGCAGCTCTGGAGGGGAGGATGGGGGCAGTTCCCGAGGGGAGGACTGGGGCAATTCCCAAGGCAAAGATGGGGGGCAGATCCTGGGGGGAGAATGAGGGCAATTCCCAAAGGAAGGATTGGGACAAGTCATAGAATCATGGGATGTTTTGGGGTGTAAGGGACCTCAAAGCCCATCCAGTTTCAGACACCTCCCACTGGATCAGGGGCCCCAAGCCCCATCCAACCTGGCCTTGAACCCCTCCAGGGATGGGGCAGCCCCTGGGCAACCTGGGCCAGGGCTTCACCACTTTTCAGAGTGAAGAATTTCTTCCTAATGTCTAATCTAAATCTCCCCCCCTCCAATCTAAAGCCATTCCCCCTCGTCCTGTCACTCCGTGCCCTTGTAAAAAGCCCCTCCCCAGCTTTCCTGGGGCCCCTCTCAGCACCGGCAGCTGCTCTAAGGCCTCTGTGGCCCCTTCCCCCCCGGAGGCTGCACAGCCCCCTCTCCTCCAGCCCGTACTGCAGGAGATGCTCCAGGCCGGGGCTCCCGAGGAGGATGAGGGCGATTCCCGAGGGATGCTCAGGGCACTCCCTCCCTCCCTCCCGCATCCCCGTCCGATCCCCCCCTGCCCCCCCGACTCCCGCCCGGCCCGAGGCTCCGCGAAGCCGTCGGGCCCGGCCCCGGCCTTACCTGCAGCGCCAGCCGCCCGCGGCCCCGCCCGTCCAGGCCGCCCCGCCCATTGGCTGCGGACCGTGGGTGCTGTGCGCCCATTGGCTACAGGGACAGGGTTCTGCTCTCCCATTGGTTGCCGAGGGCGGACGCTGCGCTCCCATTGGTTGCCGAGGGAGGTTGCTCTCGTCCATTGGTTTCGAGGCGAGCGCCGCGCAGACGGAGGCGCTGTTCGTGAGCTGAGCTGAGGAGCTGCAGTTCAGTTCAAAATCCGTGTTCAGGACGGTGGGTGCTGGTTCCGTGGAGAGGAGGGAAAGCTGCGTGTGGAGTTCCTTCGTAGTGATCACAGAATCGTGGGTTCGGGTTGGAAGGGACCTCCAAGCCCATCCAGTTCCACCCACTGCCATGGGCAGGGACACCTCCCACTGGATCAGGGGCTCCGAGCCCCATCCAACCTGGCCTGGAACCCCTCCAGGGATGGGGCAGCCACCACTGCTCTGGGCAACCTGGGCCAGGGCCTCCCCACCCTCAGTGTGAAGAAGTTCTCCTTAAAATGATGGGATGTCTCACCCTCAGCACCCCCAGGACACCATCTTCTGTTCCCTTTCCTTCTGGCTTTTCCCCTGCCCAGCAGGCTTTATGTCTGTCCCAGACACATTGGGGAAGAGATATGTTCTGGAATCCTCAATATAAGAAGGGTATGGAATTATGGAACTATGAGTAGGGGAGGCCACGGTGATGACCCAAGGGCTGGAGCACCTCCTGTATGAGGACAGTCTGAGAGAGTTGGGGTTGTTCAGCCTGGAGAAGAGAAGGCTCAGAGGAGACCTTAGAGCAGCTTCCAGCACTGAAAAGACTCCAGGAAAGCTGGAGAAGGGCTTTTTCCAAGGGTATGGAGTGACAGGACATGAGGTGATGGCTTTAAATTGGAAGGGGGAAGATTTAGATTGACATTAGGAAGAAATTCTTCCTGATGAGAGTGGGGAGGCCCTGGCCCAGGGTGCCCAGAGCAGTGGTGGCTGCCCCATCCCTGGAGGGGTTCCAGGCCAGGTTGGATGGGGCTTGGAGCCCCTGATCCAGTGGAAGAGGTCCTTGCCCATGACCAGTGGAACTGGATGGGCTTTGAGGTCCCTTCTAACCCAAACCATTCTATGATTCTGTGATCTGCTGAGTGTCATCCCCAGTGCTGCGTTTAAAGCGCTGCAGCAGTGGAAAAGGAGTGAGTTTGCCTGGAGAGAGCAGGATTTGTTACTTGTTGCTCAGCCTTGTCCTCACTTGTGAGCGCACCACCAACAGATCCAACAGGTGTTTGTGTGTGGCTGTGCTGAGAGTGGATGGCTTCAAAAACCTCACTCTGCCAGTCCTGAACCCTTAGAGATCTTGCCCTGAATTCCAAGTGATTTGGGTGGGAAACCCATGCCTTGTACAATGGCTGGCAAGAAGCTTAATTTTATAACGCTGGAGACTGCAGGATGAGCCGTGGCTTCGTAGGGCTGTTCATTCCCGACAGCTGCCTCTCCCTTTGTTGGCAGCAGACAGGTAAGAGAGGTGCTTCAGGGGAGCCTCCTGTAGGCAGTGTCCTGGGAATAGTCCTAACACAGTTCGTCTGGCATGGAGAGGCAGGGAATCGGAGATCAGCACGTGAAACAAAGAAACACCACTATGTAAAAGGAGAAATGCATTGGGATTGGCCTCTAATGCTCTGAACTACCCCCTTACCAGTGTAATCAGTCCTTACTGGTATTAGTGGTGACAGCTTTTGAAGGACAGGTGGCATTTTTGTTCACGTGACCAGCAGCTAAGGACACACGGGAGCAGCTTGTTCTTGTTCTTTCTGGAAACGGGTGTTAGCGACTGCACTGTAAACCTTCCGGGAGAAGGATGGGGTCACATCAGCTGCCAGAAATTTGAAGGGCAGTTTATTTTAAATTGTAAACAGATTCACTTGTAAATACCCTGGAGATGGATCCTACCGTTACAAAAGGCATCCTGTCATTCAGGGAGAGGACATTTCATTCTTCGCCTGCAACAAAATGATCTGGTCTTCGTATTAAGCACAAAATGAAATTTGCTTGCAAAATGCTTTCAGAATTGTAAACTGCCAAGAGAGGATGCCAAGGTGCTTGGGCATTGGGCCAGCCCCCTGAAGCTCTCTTGCTTGCACGGGATGGTTCATTAGACCAAGGATGAGCAATTCTTATCTCTTTTGCTGTCAGCTCCCTTACAACTGCCAGGAAGCGGCATCCGGAGACACGCCTTGGTCTCCTCAATCAAACGGCACACAGCAGCACTGTAGGGTTTCTGTGAGGGTGACAAAAGAGCTTGTGAGGATCACAAGAACTACTTGTGAGGGTGCGTTAAGATCTTAACATGAAAGGCCTGACTGTCTTAAGAAGACACATAGAAGCCTCATAGAGATTTCTGGGTACCTATTAATGAACAAACACAGTCAGTCACAGGCAGGAGGAGCTGGTGTGGGGGGGTGTATGTGTTGAGGATGTGGCTTTCCCACCATGCTGGATGCTGATCACCCAGGAGATACGGTGTCACTGTGTCTGCTTTGGTCATGCATGGACTGGCTGGCATTGAGAAGGACCCTCTGTCAGGCATGACTTCCCATGGGATGAACGGGCTGGAGAACAACCATTAACCTAACAGCCATGAAAGGATAAATCTGGACCATGGAATTTGGTGTTGGGTCTCATGGCTCCCAGCTGTGCACCAATTGCTCACTCACATGTTGAAGTGTCGGTGTCTCTGAGTGAGGGGAAGCAACCCAGACATGGCTTATGTCCTAACAGGCTTGACTCGCACTTCTCCACCTTAGCTGCATTTAACTGTTTCATAGGCTGCTTCTGCCCCTAGACTGGAAACCAATTCCAGTCAAAACATTCACAGTTTACAAACAGGACAGCCTTGTCCAAGTTCACGGAAGCCTCTTGCAGTGCTACAACCAGAAGAGAGAGAGCTGCTATAACCCAGGGCAGTGCTCTAGTGTGCTTTCCCAGGTGAAGAACAGAGGCATTGTCACAGGGAAGAGGGAATTTTCTGTGACCAGAAGTGTTTTTCAAGAGCTGGTGCTCTGTCCTGGAGTCTGGGAGCAGTGGTGGCTGCCCCATCCCTGGAGGGGTTCCAGGCCAGGTTGGATGGGGCTTGGAGCCCCTGAGCCAGTGGGAGAGGTCCCTGCCCGTGACCAGTGGAACTGGATGGGCTTTGAGGTCCCTTCTAACCCAAACCATTCTATGATTCTGTGATCTGCTGAGTGTCATTCCCAGTGCTGCATTTAAAGCGCTGCAGCAGTGGAAAAGGAGTGAGTTTGCCTGGAGAGAGCAGGATTTGTTACTTGTTGCTCAGCCTTGTCCTCACTTGTGAGCGCACCACCAACAGATCCAACAGGTGTTTGTGTGTGGCTGTGCTGAGAGTGGATGGCTTCAAAAACCTCACTCTGCCAGTCCTGAACCCTTAGAGATCTTGCCCTGAATTCCAAGTGATTTGGGTGGGAAACCCATGCCTTGTACAATGGCTGGCAAGAAGCTTAACTTTATAACAGGACAGCCTTGTCCAAGTTCATGGAAGCCTCTTGCAGTGCTACAACCAGAAGAGAGAGAGCTGCTATAACCCAGGGCAGTGCTCTAGTGTGCTTTCCCAGGTGAAGAACAGAGGCATTGTCACAGGGAAGAGGGAATTTTCTGTGACCAGAAGTGTTTTTCAAGAGCTGATGCTCTGTCCTGGAGTCTGGGAGCCCCTGTGGTGATGCACAGGAACCACACAGGAGCCTGAGAAGTAGCCTCATCTGCTGAAGCTGCTGTCTCAGGGGGAAGGGGAATGTGCTCTCGTGGAGTTGTCGTGGACAGACACCTTGCAGAGACAGAGGCAGAGCTGTTTCTTCACCTTCTTGGACACCAGTGTGGAGCACTACTGACAAAGGCAGTGCTTACAGCACATTTGGATGTGGAGATGTCTGTGAAGCATCAGTAACACCCCTCCTGCCAGCCTCCTACTAATGTGAGTGCGATGTGGGGCAAGAGGGGAAGGAATAAAATCAGGCTGGATGTGATAGGTCCTGTTTGTATGACTGAGTGGCTGCAGCCTCCAGTGAGAGTCCTCTGCTGTTAGTTGCTTTGCTCCCCTCTCTGCACTGCATGGGCTTCCCTGAAAATCTCCTCCTGGCTTGGCAGAGAAACACTGAAGTTGGCACTCTTTTCTGTGACACCTGGTTCAGCCAAAAATAAGTTTCTTCGGATTCAGAATGGGGTAAAATACTTCATGTGAGACCAAGCAGGTCTGAAGGTTTTTCAGACAGTTTTTCTCTCCAGCAGCCACTGCTCTGGGGGTAGTTTAGTGCCAAGTCCCTGTGGTTTGGAAGGGCTGCTTTGTGCTGGTTTTGGAGCAGCAGTATTGGACGAGGTGTCCCAGCTCTTTTTCAGCTTATGCAATTGGGATTTTGTTTCCCTAAAAATTCCCAAATCTCAGCTGGATGTGGGATGTGGGATGTGGGATTTGCCATGCTGAGCTGCTGCTGAGCCGCTGCAAAACAGCTGGTTGGGTTTGGAAAGGGTGAAGGGATTTCTGTGGAAAGCCCTAGGCAGGGTGAACTGCCAGTGTGTGAAAGGGCTGGTGGGACTGGGAGGGGGCTGTGGTTATAGGATCCCATCTGTTTTTGGCTTCATTGCAGCAGGGTGCTCTCCAGAAATGTTAATAGCCACTTGGAGAAATGATTCAGTTGCATTTGGAGGAGGTAATTTTCAGTGTAATAAAGCGTGTGCTCAGTTTCTTTGGCAAAGAAAAGAATGCAAAAATGTTTTTAAGTGGGCAAGTTCCCTCATTACAACCCAAATGTTGCGCCTTCTCAGCCTTGCCATCAGCTTTTAACTTGTGAGTCTTTGGATGGGCCATTCCTAGGTATCCATCAACGCTGGCCTCTATCCTACGCGGATGGGAGTCTTGCCTCTTCAGGGCAGGGGTTCAAGGAGTGCAAGAGAGGCTCCCACTGTGGTCATTGACTGTGTGGGCCAGCACTAGAGAGGGCTGTCCTCTCAGACAAGGGACAGGGAGTGATCGTAAGCCTTTTATTTCTGTATTACTTGGAGGAATTAGAATATAAGCCAGAAAAGCAAACACTGACCTGCAGGTAAGGGAGCTCCCGAAGGCTGCCCATGTCACACTGATCACTGATCCAAGTGCATCCATACGTCTGTGCGGCATTCCACCAGCCATGTGTAGGGCAGGGTACAAGAGCTGTGCTAACGTACAAGGATTCATCCCCCAGTTTGCCTTGCAGGTCCATTTGCGTCTGAGGAAGTTCCTGAACAAAGACCGCAGTCTCGTTTGGTATTTAATAGCTGCTTGATGGACTTGTCTCAGACAACAGGAGCGTAGGCCTAATCAGTGTTGTCTTTGCAGCTTTTATTATCAGCTCTAGTGGAGTACTTATATTTATGATCAATTATAGTGACATATTGCAGACACACGATATCATCGGCAGCCACCCCAGCCGTGCTGAAATCAACCCAAATTGCTGTATTTCCAGCTGGAGGACTCCTGTTCATGAGGCAATGCCTGTGGTGTGGGATTTCCCTCTACGTGATCTTTTTGGATCAGACTTGCTCCCCAGAAGGCAGTGACACCTTTGTTAGAAAATATTCTGTCCTGTCTAAATTAATCATTTTGTTGCTAATCATGGAGGTAAGGAGATAGCGGCATGGCAGGCAGGGCTCTCATCACACATGCAGGTTGTATTAAAAATAGACTTTAAAAATAATTTCCTGGATCATTTTAAAATGGTCCTGGACCTTTGTCAAGAGAGCTTCATGCTTTTCCTCCCCCAGCATTCCTCTCTCCTTGGAATGCTGCTTCCCTTACGCCTTTTCAGCTGGCCTCGCCTGCTACCATAGATACTATGTCTTGTATTATATTTCACCTTCTCCCTCTTCTTGTCCCACTGCAGCCACTGAAGAGGACAATCGCATGTCCCGTTCTCAGCAGGACAGCAGGGGATAATGTTGCTGACAGAAGACTGTATGAGGCAATTAACAGCTCTTACCAGCAAGCAGGCACTGATTGGGAAGCGGGTAGTTTGGCACTTGTCAAACAGGCACTGAGGACTGGTCAAGAGCCTTCTGCTGGGAAGGGAAGACAAAGCAGGGCCTGGGCAAAGAAGCTGCTCTGCACTACTGCTGCAGTGGCTTTCTACCTGGTCGGGATCTTTCCAAGTGGTAAATTTTGGCAGGTGTGGCCTGTGCTGATGTGACACATCACCGCTGAATGCTCCCACACCACTGAGACTTGTGCCAGATTGTTCTGGGTTTCAGGTTCCGTAGAGCAAATGGTCCCCTGGGCAGCAGGAGTGAGCCAAAAATCGCATTTCGCTCCATCGCTCTTCTGGGCTCAGTTTAAAAGCGGGGTGTGATGCAGAGCAAGATTCAGCCTCTGGCTGTAGGAGTACAGGTTGTCTGTGGAGGGAGGCACCGGTGCTTTCTGTGGAGACAAGTGTGATCTGTGTTGCTGGGACTTGCAAACTGGCCTTTGCGCAGAGAGGCAGGGGTGGGGGCTGTTGTGTCAAAGGTGTTCAGTGCAACGTGGGAGGATACCGGGAGGTTACTGGGAGGTGCTGGTAAGTAACTAGGGGTATCATCCTTCAGAACACACTGGCAGTGATGGCAAGGCTGACACTGAGGTCAGTGAGCACGGCTCTGGGTATCCCATGATCTCCTGAACCTCACCATCAGCTCAGCATGGTCTGCTGCACGGATGTGTGGTCTCCGCTGGAGCCTTGCTGCGGCTGCTGGGGCCAGCAGGGCCCTGTTCTCCAGAGGTGACAGGAGAGCTGGAGAAATGCCCAGAAGCTCTGGACTGATCAGGGATCCACCAGACTGTCCCAGCCTTGCAGGTCAGGCCTTACTGCCTAGTGCTGAGCTGTTTACCTACCACCAACTCCCCTAGAGCTATGCCCTAGCCCAACAGACATCAGTGGGTGGCAGCTTATGGCCCCTGTTCCTCTCCCCGCTGGCCCTATTTATAGATTTCAAGTGTTGGCAGGTGGGGGATGTGAGGCATCTGAGGAACGAGGGACTGTCACCGAGAAGGTAGGGATATTTATCTGAGCTGCTGAAGCTTCTTGTCATTGCACAGTATTAGGGACTCTGCACATGTGCTGTGGATCATCATTCCCAGGGCGTTGGCAGGCTGGTTATTCAGATCAGAGCAAACAAAACATTGTTAGAGTGGGAAGAGGGATTTCTACCTCTTCCTCTTTCTACCTAAATAAATTATACCCTGTTATCACCACCTGGATGGCAGTCTGTTGTGGTTTGAGCTAAAGTAGAATCAGTTTTCTGACTTTAGCTTGGTCTTGTCTAAGCAACTTCACTTTCTGGAAGCTGACTGAAGGTTTTTCAGACAGTTTTTCTCTCTAGCAGCGATCACATAGGATGCAGAAAGGCCAGTGCTTACACTTATTCCTACAGTAACCAGGGCCATCCTCGAGCTGGTGGAGCCATAAGTCAAAGAGGTTTAAAAGGGTGAACCTGCATGGAGGGGCGGTCAGGAGAGGTGACCCCAAACTGACCAACAGAGGATTCCATCCCATACACATCATACTCAGTGTAAAACTGAGAGATCACAAGGGTCTTGGTCTCTTTTTCAATGGCCAATGTCCAGTGAAGACCTCATCTGTCCGTTTGCCCCCAACTCCAGATCTGTGCATTCCTGAATACAGTTCCTGAGCTCGGCTCCCTCTCAGCCTTGGACCCTTTCCCTTGTGTCTGCTCTGCAGCGTCTGTGGGAACGCAGTCATCGAGGGGTGGGGGCAAATATGTACATAGACTTGTATATATATTTTATCACTTTATTTTTATTGCTGTTATTATTGTTATTATTTAAAAATGTAGTTTTAGTTTCCAACTTGCAAGTCTTTTCCTCTCATTTCCCTTTACCCTTTCACTGGGGGCCAGGGGGAGGAGAATTATGAGCCCAACTGCTTGGTTTTAGCTGCTGAATTTGGCCAGGCTGGGGCTAAACCATGACACAGGCACACACCAAGAAATTTCTCCTGGGAGCTAAGATAATGTCTCTCCCTTTATACTTCAACAGCTGGATCTCCTGGAGCAGGATTCTTCATCTTTTCTATGCGCACAGCAAAAGCCAGAGGAAAGTCCACTCAGCTGGTTGTGAGAGAGGCTGAAGTCTTTGGTGACTTAAAGTCAGCGGAGAGTGTGTCTCTGTTATTAGCTCCGTTTCTTCTTTTGTTTTACCTACAGAGAACTACTGCTGGTGGTGTGCGGGTGATCAGCAGGAACCTTTGCTGCTTGCTCTTCAGTGCTTGGTTCACCTGGACTTTTGCAGAGGCCCTCAGTGTGCTCTGAGCCCCTCACAGATCTCTGTGTTTCCTACCCGCAAGAGTAATAGGAATAGAGACAATTCTTTTGAAAACGGACCTTGATGGACAGGTCAAAATCTGTGATGGACAGATTTTGCAATCCTGATACAGAATTTGCTGGCAAATAAACTCTCTAAGACTTGTTTGGGAGTTTTAGAAAGCAAACATCGGGTGGATGAAGTGCTTAGAGACATGGTTTAGGGAGTGTTAGGAATGGTTGGACTCAATGATCCAATGGGTCCTTTCCAACCTTGTGATTCTGTGATTCTGTGATCCTTTATCAGGCCTGGGCAATGTGCGGGAGTGATCTCCATCAGCCGTGTGACACAAGACAAAAGCTGAGGACAGAATGTATTTCCCACTTACACAGTATGTATAAATTTTCCCAGAAATCTTATGCATTTTCTAATACTTTCCAAGGTCTGATTTTAATGTTATTATGAACTTCAAAACTGTCAGAACTCTTGCTGATTTGGAGCTGGCTCCAGCTCTGCCTGACCTTGCATTTAAGATAGTGAATACTGCAAACAAAGGGGATTACAGAAGAAAAACACCTCTGTTCAGCACAGATCATGCTGAACACAAGACATTATCATCATCAAAGAATGAACAGTGTCTGGAAAAATACTGTCAAAAAGAAAACATGCCATCAGAGGAAGAAACCATGCTCTCAGAGGGACATTCTGTCTAACTTTCAAAGAACACAATTACTTAGATGAAACTTAACTCTTCTTTAGCTTAAATCAGAATATTCCACTTTTTGTAATAGGAACTATTTCTTGTATCAGTCTCTTCCCAGACTCAGTGGCTCTTTCCTTACTGCTGAATACTCCTCGCTGGTGGGATGGCCATGGGGGTGGTGTCCAGGTCTGCAGGGCATCCGAGTGGTGGGCCTTCACAAAACCAGCTTGCACTTGTGCAGGGCTGCGATCGTGTAAAACCTCTGCTGTTTTTTCTGCTTGCTCTGTGTCAGAGCTCTAGCCTGCCAAAATACCTTAGCTCTAGAAAAGGTTGGGCTTGGACAAGAGAATTCCAAATTCCCTCTCTTCTGTGATTCTGTGTTTTATGACGCAGGCATGAGTCGCAGTGTTGCACAGGGAGCAGTGACCAGCATAGCACCACTCTGTAGATGTCTTTTCCAGAAGGGTTTCATTGCAAACCCAGGGCAGACAATACTTCAGTGCCTCTGCAGCCTCACCTCATGTCTGCCCAAAAGCAGTCTCACATCACCTGTGCCGGATGGACGGTGGTAACATGGACATGCACACCTTGAACACTCACGACCCAGGCCACCCACAGCCCAAGTGGCCCCTCCTCAGGTCTCCTCGGAGCCTTCTCTTCTCCAGGCTGAACAATCCTAGCTCTCTGACTGTCCTTATATGGGAGGTGCTCCAGCCCTCCGATCATCCTTGTAGCCTCCTCTGGACCTGTTCCAACAGCTCCATCTCCTTCTTATGTTGAGGATTCCAGAACTGGACACAATACTCCAGATGAGGTCTCACAAGACAGGAATAGAGGGGCAGAATCCCCTCCCTCCCCTGCTGGACATGGTGCTTTGGATGCAGCCCAGGATATGGTTGGCCTTCTGGGCTGCGAGCGCACATTGACAGCTCCTGTTGAGCTTCTCATCAATCAGCACCCCAAGTCCTTCTCTGCAGACCTGCTCTCAATCACATCATCCCCCAGCTGGTATTGAAACTGCTGATTGACATCTCATCCTTTTGGGACAGGATCCTTATTTGGAATAAAATGCTAGGTTACACCATCCCTCCAACACTCAGGATCACACAGGGTCAATTAACTGTTACGAAGATGACTCTGACTACAGACTCCCCAGTCCAGTCTGAGAGCACATTTGAGCTTTCACCTCACCTTATAGAGACCTTCCAGTATCTGAATAGGCTACAAGAAAGCTGGGGAGGGACTTTTTATAAAGACATGGAATGATAGAACTAGAAGGAATGGCTTTAAACTGGAGAGGGAAAGATTTACCCTAGATATAAGGAGGAAATTCTTCACAGTGAGGGTGGAGAGGCCATGGCCCAGGTTGCCCAGAGCAGTGGTGGCTGCCCTGTCCTTGGATGGGACTTTGGGCAGCCTGATCCAGTAGGAGGTGTCCCTGCCCATGGCAGGGGGGTTGGAATCAGATGATCTTTAAGGTCCCTTCCAACTCAAACCATTCTATGATTCCATGAAATCGCTCTCTGGCAGAGGCACAAGTCACCAACCAGAAGAGCAGACCCTCTCTGGGTGCTCACTGCGGTGCAGATGCAGAGACAGCGGTCAGTGCTGCAGCCAGGCTCAGCTTTCCTGGCCCAAATGTGAGTGAGGCCATAGTGGTGGTGATGTGCAGACAGGGAGCAGGACCTGAGGGGGCAGAGAGGACAGCAGCTGTGTGCCCCTTCTCCGCAGCCGGCTCCGCTGCAGAGGTGTTTATCCTAATGACAAGTGCTGTGGGCCTTTCATAACTGCTGCATTAGCAGAGGATCAAGTAGCTCTTAATGGGAGCAGCCTCCCTCATGAAGTGGGATTGAAAAGGTCACTGAGGTGGAAGGGAAAATATTTGTGGCAGGCTGACATAAGCCTTGGCTACTGGTTGGCAGCAGGTGTGGATTTTATAGGATGCCTTCCCCATCCAGCGTCTCTGCTGCCCTCTCTCCTGCCCTGTGTCGGCTCGATGTTTTGCAGTGCTACTGTGGGGCGTCTGCTGAGCTCGGTGGGTGACAGAGACGGGGAACACAGCCCGGCTGCGGGATTGGGGGATAAGGTTATTTGAGGTCAGGTATTGGCTCCGGCATTAGTGAAGGCAAAGGAGTTGAGTGTGGTATAAAAAAAGCTTTCCTGTGAAACTGCTCCAAGCTGGATTGGTAGAGGGGGGTTGATTGGTAGAGGTTAGTAATTTATTATTAAAGCATAATAAATAGCTTTATTCCTCAAGGCTGCTGGTTTTGGTGGGTTTTGCCTCTCCTTTCTGCTGGCCCTGTGGTGAGTTTGCTGAAATGAGGTTGTTGCATCTCAGCCTGCCTATGTTTTGAACACTCGTGGTTAGTCCAAGATGGCTGAAATCTTACTATTGCCCCTGGCAAGCCTTTCCCTGAAGGCACAGACACCTATTGATTGCTTCACATGTCTCGTCACCCTACTGTGTTGCTGCTTTTGGTGTCTCATCTGTCTTATATGGTTCCATTCAGGAGAATGCAGGGTATCCGATCCAGGCCAAGTTGCAGATGACAAGCTAATTAAAGATCCAGCAGGAGAGGAGTAGCCTAATGAGGGAGAAGCGGCGGGAAGGGCAGTTTGCCAGGACCTTGTTGTGACACACTTGCTCAGTGGGTCTAATTGTGTGTTGTGATTGCTGGTTCAGGGGGGCTGTTCACCCCACAGACCGTAGGGCAGGGTAGCTCTGAAGATGATCAGAGGAATGGAGCCCCTCTGCTGTGAGGACAGGCTGAGAGAGTTGGGGTTGTCCAGCCTGGAGAAGAGAAGGCTCTGGGGAGACCTTAGAGCAGCTTCCAGTACCTGAAGGGGTTCTACAAGAAAGTTGGGGAGGGACTTCTTATAAGGGTGTGGTAAAGACTGACTTTACTGTTCTGTATGCCTTAAACATTTGTATGGGCTGAGGGTCTCGTCTGTGGCACCGTGTTCAATGGGAGGGGAGGTGCAAGAGCAAGCTCCGTTCCCTCCTCACCTGACTAAGCTCTCCCTGACCCTGCTCCTCACACCCCCCTGACTGCCCTGGCTGGACCCTCCCAAAGGAGCTTCTGCACACGCGTGACAAGACCCCACCATGTGCTGATGGGTACAGACTGGCCTGATAAAAGAACTCACAAGGAGCCACGTGGCGTGTGCCCATCACTCCAATTGTACCAGCCTGGACCTCATGGCTTCAAGAAGGTGCTGCAGCAGCCACCATTCCCAAGGAACTGCTGTTGCCCATTGATGTGGTGATTCTTTCTTTTTCCCTTTTCTCTCTCTCTCTCCCTGCTCTCTCTCTCTCTCTCATTTACCTCACCATTTCTTGACTGGCGTTGCTATGTGTGTCGGATTGAATCCGAGTGACTTTGGTGGTGTTCAGGGATCACATTGTGATCTAAACAGATTGAAAACTGATTTTCTGCAACTATTGGAAGTTGCACCCCCATAGCTGGGCTGTGCACTCAAGTATTTTGGTCTTTTCACTTTGGTTGAAGCCAGAATAAATTTTGCGTCTGATTTTCACCCTAAGAGTGACCTTGCTGGGCTCAAGAGAGCCGCACAGATAAACAAACCACCTTCTCTTGACTGCAGGTCGAAAGAAGGTCCGGACACAAGTGTGTATCTTGTGGTTTCAGGCCATGATTGGTATGTAGTGACAAGATGAAGGGGAATGGCTTTAAATTGGAAGTGGGAAGATTTAGATTAGACATTAGGAAAAAATTCTTCACAATGAGGGTGGGGAGGCCCTGGCCCAGGTTGCCCAGAGCAGTGGTGGCTTGGAGCCCCTGAGCCAGTGGGAGGTGTCCCTGCCCGTGGCAGGGGGTGGAACTGGATGGGCTTTGAGGTCCCTTCCATAATTCCCATTCTATAATTCTATGATTTTTTTGATGGTCTGTTCTGAGAGGCTGTGATGAGATCACAGCTTCCCAGGTCCAACTCTTCCTCTACAGTGCCAGGTAAGTGGCTTTAAGACAGGGTTGTGCTGTCATGCACCATTGTAATAGAGGATCTTGGAAGTGTGCTACAGCAGAGACAAAAAGCCTAGAGGGGGAATAACATCTCAGGACTACCAGTGGTCACACTGAAGGTCGTGTGCCACCCAGCAGCCCTGGTCACAAGACAGTTTGCCTTCCTGCAGTGTACAGTGCCCCCAGAACAACAGTCAGCGTGAAAGGGAGATGGGTCCTGGCAGTGGCTGGAGGAGGTGCTCTGATGGATCATTGCATTAGGAATGTGTCTGCTGGGAACACACAGGGCAGCGTGGGGCTGGCCCAGCTCATGCTTGCAGGGAGTCAATGGCACTTGGCCAATTCCAGCAGTGTGCTGGCCGTGCGGCTGCTGGCTGAGCCCACAGCAGGACACTGGTCTTCGTGCCCCATCCTGTGTCTGCTTCTCTCATTTCATCTGGATGAGTCAAAGCAAGGCAATTCTTCACCTCAGGGGGATGCTGGAGTGTGAAGAAAAGCTGGTTTATGGAGTATGAAGAGGCTTTTATTAGGTTTTGTTTCCTGGCTGCTGTCTCCACGATGGATGAATTTCTTTTCTGAATGGTGGCACTGAGATTCCTTTGATTCGCAGCCGATTAGTCAGCTCATCTCAGCAAACACAGAGAAATGGATCAAAGAGCCTCCAGATGCTCTCTGAAAGGGATGGTGGGCTGTAGAACAGTCATGTCAGGTCGTGTGTGTTTCCTCCTAAACTGTGGAGAAAGATTTTTCTATTTCATTTCTCATGTTGAACAAACCATGCAATAGCTCTATGTTTTCCACCTCCTGAGGAAAACTAGGAGGGAGTGTCAATCTGCTGAAGGGCTTGGATCGGCCATGGGGTGGCCAGCAGGAGGAGGGAGGGGGTCGTCCCCCTGGACTCGGTGCTGGTGAGGCCACAGCTTGAACCCTGGGTTCAGTTTGGGCTCCTCACTCCAAGAAGGACATTGAGGGGCTGGAGCGCATCCAGAGAAGGGAACGGAGCTGGGGAAGGGGCTGGAGAACAGGGGTTCTGGGAGAGGCTGAGGGAACTGCCCTGAGGCTGTTTAGCCGGGAGAAGAGGAGGCAAAGAAGAAGTGATAGGACGAGAGGAAATGGCCTCAAGTTGTGCCAAGGCAGGTTTAGATTGGATATTGGGAATAATTCCTTCCCCAACAGAGTGCTGAAGCCCTGGCAGAGGCTGCCCAGAGCAGTGGTGGAGTCCCCATCCCTGGAGGGTTTCAAAAACTGTGTGGTCATGGCACTTGGGGACACGGTTTAGTGGGCATGGTGGTGTTGGGCTGACGGTTGGACTGGATGAGCTTAGAAGTCTTTTCCAACCTTAACGATTCCATGATTCTATATGAATTTCCTTAACCAAAAGTCACGGTATGAGTGCTGGTCTCGTAGCCGTTACTTTCTTACTACGAGAAATCTATTTACAGATCCCTTCTGTCCTTGAAGCCAAGTGCCCAGGGGTGTCAGTAGGTGCCTACAGCCACTTTCACGCTGTCCTCCCTGCAACAATGGCCTCTCCTCACAGCTTCTAAAATTCCTCTCCCCAGGGGGCTCATTTCCTTCTTATTGACACCTGTTTGGACAGGCAGATGCTGCAACCGGTTACAGAGCCACTCGGAATGAAATCTTTTATCCATAACTATATCAAGAGGTGTTAAAACTGGCTGTGTGTAATTTATAGCCTGCAGCAGGGGCCGCAGCCCGCTAGACACAGCGTGCTGGAGCATTAGCTCTGCTGTCAACTCAGTTGTCAGCCAGATGTCGAATGAAGTGGAGTGGATACTCGTTGGGTCACAGCTCTCTGCATTCCTGATGGCAAGTCAGCAGAGTCATGAACCCTAAGACAACTGTTGTGATTCTCAGGCCCTGAAGGAGGTCCTGATGAAATGCTGTCACTGACATGAGCACAAGTACCTACACATGGAAACACCAGATGATGAAAGACTCATCACCATGATGGGCAGAGGAGAAGACAGACCCACCAAAGTGGTATTTCTGTCTGGATGGATTGCCGACCTGTGATTTCTACCTAAAGGATGTGGAAGTCATGCTAGCCAGTAGGAACTGGGACGTCCCGTTCTAAGGACTTCACTGGCAGGGATGCTGGTAGCACCTAAAGCATGTGTAATGCTGTCTTCTGAGTTCAAATGAGTGCACTGTCCTACTTCAGGCTTTCTTCATGGCCGTGATACATGGGTGTCCTGTCACGCTGTGCACAAAGTTCACTATAGGTTGGCTACTGAAAGAGAAGACCCAAGGGTAGGGACAACAAATTGCCAGAATATCTGTACAGCGAGTCACTCCCAACTGGCATTTACTGCAGCCAAGAGCTTCTCAGTTCAGTGTCTCCTGGCCATTTGTCCTCCCAGACTGTTCCTGACCTCTGTCTTTGAGTGGCAGAGAGCTGTGTTGCCGAGTCCCTGTTGTAAAGTAAATAAACCGATGTTAACTATCTGACACTCTGCCTTATTAGTCCAACTCATAGGCTGTGTTAGTCACATCTGATGGTTAAAAATTTCCTGATGTTCCTCTTTATAGTCAGTTATTTCCATTTGCCCTTCTGTCACCTTGTCCTCCCTTTTGGTATTTACCTTTATAAGGTGTTTAATATTTTGCCTCATCTCTCTTTTGCTAGACTGAACAAACAAGCCTTATTCACTCTTGTTTTATTACCACTTGTCCTCCTCTACCTTGAGCAGCCCATAATGCCTTCTCCATACATCTTCCTACTTAAGCAAACTGTTCTGGAATGTGGACAAACAGCAGGGTTCCCTGTATTCTGCTGAAGGCCTCAAAAATTGAGGTTGAAAGCTGACATTGATAGTTTTCTCACAGCAATACTTTATCAGCTTGTGCTGGAGTTGCACTGTGAGTCTTGCTCTGAGGGTAATTTCCCTTTCTGTGTCTTCTGCTCTCAAGTCAGCTTTGTTGTCATCATTATTATTTAAAAGCTTCACACGTTCTCACCCTCTCAACCCTGTAGAGTGAATCTATTTAATCTTATTTTGTCTAGATTTTGTCACTGTTTGTTTTAAAGAATCTCTGCTATCCTACCCAGGCTGATAATTGTCAGTTCTTTCTTGATCAGAGCACATCTTGATTTTGAAAACAAACCAGGTTGGAAAAGGCATAAAAGCTCATAAAACAGCCTCATTGGGACAAGAAACCTGACAGAATCTGTGGGTGTGAAGAAGGTGTGAAAGGAGCACACCAGGAAACGAAGGTCATAGCAGACCCCCCAGAGTATTTGTTTTCCATCTGTGTTCAGTGTGGAGGTCCCATTCTTGGGTCTCTCCTTCTGGACTGTCTCCAGTGGAGTCTGGCTTAGACTGGAATCTCAGAAATTTATGGAACATAGACATGAAATGAAACCCACAGATTTCAAGGACCAGGTAGATGAAATCTGCACCAATGTAGGCACGAAATAGCTGAACTACTGTCTTACACTTAAAATCCCCATCCCTGTAGGTGTTGAAGGCCAGGTTGGATGGGGCTTGGAGCCCCTGATCCAGTGGGAGGTGTCCCTGCCCATGGCACGGGGTGGAACTGGATGGGCTTTGAGGTGCCTTCCAACCCAAACCATTCTGTGATTCTATTCTATCCTATGATTCTATAAAATTGCCTGTCGAGAGGCAAAGAATTGAAGGTGAGTGTGGTATTAGGTCATAACAGGCCTCGCAGGAGGGCTGTTTTCATACCACCTATGCAGGGTTAAAGGATCCTGACCAACTGAGGTCTCTTCCCCACTGAAGGTAGATGAAAGCAGCTTGTATCCTCTGTGGACACACACAAATTTACTCCTTTAATAAGCTAGGACTGCGCAGTTATTAATAATAACTGATAACAGACTGCAGCATGCTAGCAATTATTCACAGAGCCTTAATGGCTGACTTCATGGTAAGCAAATCCATTAGAAGGGAAATGTTGCCAGGAATCCTAAATCCGTGACTCTGGCATGCCCAGGTTTGGATGCTTCTCCCCCACCTGCCTTACGGAGGGTGGTTTATCAAGATGGTTTTTAATTCACAAAAGTTCTGCAGTGCTTTCCCTTGACTCTTTATGGCCACACCTTTGCCGATAGGCACTGTTACTCCACCTTTTTCTTGGTCTCTGTTGTATTCATGACTGCTACCTCCTTTTAGCCCTTTATCCATTTCCACTTTCAGAACAAAGCAAGTTCCTTCAGTCTTGCCCTAGCACTTGTACACAGAAACTGCATTTGGCCATCTCACGTATACTGACTAAAATTAGCACGACCGTTCTGCTTGCTCTAATTACAACTTTGACAAGTTTCAAAACTTCAGTTTTTGTTTTTTCCTCCTTCTCCATCCTCTTGCCCCCCCGATGCCTTTATCCTTCATATGTCCTCTTAACTGCTAGACTTTCCATATCCTGGGTCAAATCTCACACTCAGAAGGACCAGTTTTCAGAGGAAGTTCCCATTCAAAACTCAATCAGGACAATTAGGGCCTTTATCCAGTAAAAATATTTCCAAAGATGGAGACGTGACCTCTCTGGGCCATTGTTCCAATGTTTGATCACTCTCACAGGATATTTTTTTCCTAACATCTAGTCGGAACTGCTCTTGTTGTCCCTTGTTTCCATTGTTTCTTGTCCTGTTGCTGTGCACTGCTGAGAGGACTTTGGCTCTGCCTTTTCTAGAAGTCACCCTAGGCAGCAGGTGATTGAAATTCAGTCCCCCTGCAGCCTTTCTTCTCCAAGCTGAACAAATCCAGCTCCTTCAGCCTCTCCTCTACTTGCTGGGCTCTAACCCCCTACAGAACCTCCTTTTTCTTGTCTTTCCACTGGACTCGCTCCAGAATGTCCAGGCCTTTTTTTTTATAGGTGGGGAGCCCAAAACTTTACGTTCTATTTCAGATGTGTCCTTGTAAAAGGAGGGGAAACGTCACCTCCTTCGACCTGCTGGCTCTGCTCTTGCTGATGCCACCCAGGGTGCTGCAAAGGCTCACTACTGACTCCTGTTCACCGTGTTGTCCATCAAATCCTTTTCTTCAAAGATGCCACTTAGTCAGCTCTCAGCCTGTCCTGCTCCATGGATATCTTCTGGCCCAGACTCAGGACTTTATGTTTGCCTCCAGTGACCTTCAGAATGTCTCTGTCAGCCCATTTCTTCTGCTTGTCCAGATCCCTCTGAACAGGATACCTTGTTCTTCACCATCTTGATTGCACCCTACCTGGTTTTTGCGTTTTCGATATGAGAAGGGAGGACGTAGCAATGTCCCCATGTAGCTTCGTATCACTGCACTCAACTTGCACTTCTCAGAGCTGCTGTTAAGATCTGAGCTCAGAGTCTCAAGTTGCCATCTGTGTTTGGCTCAAAAGCCTGATCCTTTACTTATGCCCGTCTTTTTATTGGTTTTGGATCCCAAAGACTCTGTTGTCCGAAGGAGACCTATGAGACTTTCTCTGTAAGGCTTTTTGTGATGACCTCTTACAGTTTTCACACCCTCTACAATGTTGTATTTCTCCTTCCTGTCTTAGCTGCCATTTGGTAGCACCATCCCAACCCCCTTCCAGTGTGGGTTGATCATTGTAGCCCCCATCCTCCGCTTCTGTCCCAAATACAGTGGATCCTGACTCCTGTGGGCGGTTCTGGAAGACAAAACCCTCATGTCTCCAAGGGAACAGGGCTGTGGCACTGTCCTCCCACATGAGTGGCTTTGCTCTTCAATCCCTCAGACCTGTTTCAGATTATGTAGTTGAGTGCCTGCAGAGACAACGTATTGCTACAGCAAACTGCCTGGAAAATGACCTGGGGTCCTGTGGGAAAGGACCCAGACATTATGGTGGATGCCAAGATGAATATGAACTAGTGATGTGTGCTAACTGCATTCTGGGTTGGAGTGTGGCCAGCAGAGCAAGGGGTGGTCACAAAAGTGACAGCCTCAAATGCTTCTTGGTGGTGCCAGATTGTAATGGGCAATAACCGTGATCTGCAGCTCTGGATGTTCAGGTTGGGCACTAGGAAAAGACTTCTCCAGGAAGCTGGTGCAGGCATGGGAGAGGTCATCAGAGAGGGGACGCCTCTGTTCTTGGAGGAGGATGGGATAGTTGTTCAGACTCAGTGGAAGAGCCGTGGCTGCTCTAATCTGACATCCCAGATTGTCCTGCCCTGAGCAGGAGGCAGGACTGTGGATCTAGAGCCACCTTTCGCTGACACCTCTGTGATTCTGTGGCCACCAGTGACCCAGCTGCAGCTCTTTCAACTGCTGGGTCTGTTGGCTTTTGGGTTCACCAGGGCTTTGCTTGTGCCTAAGCCTTTTGTGAGTGCTTTGACCTTGCATCTCTGGACACAATGCATAGGGCAATGTGATGTGGCAGATAATAAATCCTTTTTTAATGAATACAGCAGAGAGCACTGCAGGCCTCAGCTGCTCTGTAGACTCTCACAGCTTTCATGCCACCTCCTGACCAAGTCAGCATGACTGGGACCCTTCATGGCTTTGCCCGATATGCTTTATAGCTGATCATTAAAGAACATTTTCTGGGTGAAATAGTTAAGGAACTGCTGCAACTACTGATGCTTGAAAAAGGCTTCAGTTCATTGAGACTGGTAAAGGTAAACTGGGACCATCCTCCTTTCACCCTCTGGTTGATCTCAGCAATCAGCTGACATAGTTAAGCCCACACTGATTAGATTTATATGCCCTTTGCTTCTGGCGTTCTGTCTGATCTGGCAGTTTGGGTCTCTTGACCTTTGTGGCATGTGGCAAGGCCAGTGCATCTTGGCTTCTGCCTCAGACGGCTGAGACTTGTTGTTAAAGACAGCTTATTTCTCAAGGATATGGTCATAAGTCAGCAATGCGCGTGTTCTATTTTTGCAGGCATACCTAGAGAGTTAGGAAGGAGGCCAAAACCCTTACAGAGAAGACAAACTGCAGATCTCAATGTTCTTATCAATGAGATGTAGGTTCATGAGCTACAAAGAGGATACAAATTGTTCAACAGGATAAATAAAGAAAGAATAAAGACAGGGAAAAGAAAGGCGCCTGAAATATGAGATAGCCACTTAGGGGACGATGGACAGATAAAAAATGCTGCACCAGAAAGGAAAGCCTGAAATTTTAGTGCAGATGTATGGGACAGAGAACAAAAATTTTACTTTGAAAGAAAGGCATGGAATCTTAATAAACACAAAGCCCCTAAACTTTGTCTTCATCTTCTTGCAGATGGTGAGCAGCAGCAGTTAAAGGTTTATTTGGTTGCTCTTTGCTTTTTAGAGCTCTTTAGAGTTTTTCTCCTTATTTTTCTGGGCTGCCAGAAGTCTTGTTCTCTGTGCCGCCTTGCCCTCCTGCACCAGCAGCCAACCACTCTGCTCCTGCTGCCAGTTTGGGGTGGGACCCAAGTTCCTTGATATTGCCATGAAAGGCATGGTACGGGTGGCCCAGAGGAGCATCGTGTGTTCCTCCTCCCAGCAAGGGCTGGGAAACTGTCAGTGTGACCCTGCTGGCCCTGAGGAACCATCTGGAGTCCCAGATTGTGGTGACAATGTGGGAATACGGGGCAGCCCCAAAACACCTGGGACTCTCAGTCTGTCAATCAGCGAGACTGACAAGGACATTCTGGGTTTTGTAAAGTCCCAAACTGCAAGCAATTTGCTCTTCAGATTTGCCTCAGAGCAGCAGCCCAGCTCTGTCTAAATGTGGACTTAATCAGGGCCTTTGCGTGGGTCTGGTTTCCTCCTGCTCAGCTCCTGGCACTGGTCTCGTCTGCCCCAGCCGCCCTTCCCAGAAGTCGGTCCTCCCTCATCCATCACCCATTCTGACACAGGATCCGTGTCTGACACCCACTTCTCCTTTCCTCCCTTCTCCTAGTCTGGCCATGATGTATCAGCACCCCTGACATTATCCTGCCCATTTCGATGAGGCATCCGTCCATCCGTCTGCCTGGAGAAGTGACCTGCTCACTATGTCCCTCCACCCTTTAGTCAGCCGGGACCCTGCCCGTACGCCTGACCCTGAGGAGGCAGACGTGCTTGTTGGTGGAAAATCCAGCCCGTGTGCGACTGTGTGTCGCCAAAGACAACACATAAAGTATGGCTCCTGGCGACTGTAGAGGCTGAACTGTAAACCGGTCTGCAAGACGCAGCATCGTCACCCAGTTCCTATTCAGAGGCGCCGCCTCTGCCAGGCTGTGCTGTAAGGAATAACATCACAACGAGATGTTGGAACTCAGTGTGAGATCTTAATGAAGAGAAAGAAGGTGATTTTGTTTTAAAACAAAATGTTTTCATTCACTCAGACTCATGTGCACAAACCAAGATCCTAGTGGTATTCCCAGTATGTGGGCACTGAGACATGTGCATCCAAGTGATCCCAGTGATGTCAGGGAAAGCCTCGGGTGCTCAATACCCATTAGGCAGGTGTGGACACTTCAAGCTGAGATATCTTGAAAATGGGGCCTTGGGGCCTTGAGCAGCTGATCCAGTTAGAGATGCCCCTGCCTCTGTCAGAGGGGTTGGAACCAGATGATCTTTAAGGTCTCTTTCCACCCAAATCATTCTATGATTTGATGAATTTTTGCACCTTCAGGAGCTTTGGAGTACAAGCAGTGACTTCATCATCTACCTCTGCAGGGGCAAGGCCACACAGCAGTCCAAACATTCTTCGATGCTGCCTGCTGGGCATCTCTGGTCCTTGTATCATCCTTGGACTGGTGGGATAAGTGGCAGAAGGAGACCCCTGTTCTTGGGTTCCCAGTGGGCACAGCTTCCCAGCACAGTGGACCAAGCGTGCTCTGGCAAGGAACTGCTTTGCTGAAGACTGCTGTGATCCTCCTGCAAGGGGTAGCTGCGGCTTTGATTCTAACAGAAAGATTACTGTCTGTGGTTCTTTTTAGAAAGTCAACGTTAGTGTGAAAAGCGGGCAGTAGCTGCACCTCCAGGGATGAACCAGGATGAAGGCTGTTGAGCTAGACAGCACTGATCGATCCACTGCGCATGCTCAAGGGAGGAAATGGCACTGGAGTCAAATTAAATCCCTTGTGAGAAGTCTTGCAATGCTCAATCCATTGTGCTGGGAAGCCGTGCCACCCAGGAACCCAGGCACGGGGGTCTCCTTTTGCCAGTTATCCTACTGGCTAAGGTTAAGGTTAGGACGCTGGGATCACAGAGATTCATTCTAGAAACAGGGAGTGTGTGGAAGGGAGCAACATCTCCATTTGGAAATCTCGCAACAATAGAAGATCCCGACAAAAAATGGGCTTTCCTCTTTAGTTCCAAAGCCGTGAATGATACATCCACAAAACAGTACAGTTTTTCCTGCCGCATGCTGGGCAGAGCGAGGAGGGGGCAGTAGCTCCATGCCCGCCTGTCCACCTACCCAGCTCGGTGCCTCTTCTACCGGCTGCGCCCTCTTCCCACGGCTCCGCTCCCACCATACCTTCAGTCACGAGCAGGGAAGGCGCATGGGGCAGTGCCACTGTGGGTAACACCGAGCCAGTGCTGCAGGGGGCACGGACATACAGAGGGGCTGGAGATCATCCAGGCTTGGAAATCAGCAGGAGAGCAGAGCAGCCCGTGGGATTAGGGAAGGTGGGTGGGAGGGGGAGCTGAATTTGAAGCATGGTGCCTCTGTTGGGTGCAAGGGTTGCGTGAGCTTGTATGTCACAGAAAGGAAGTTCTGTAATCCCAGGACAGGGCTGTGGTGGCACTAGTAGGCCTTAATTGCCCTGATCAGCCTCACATGGGAATCCTTCCCTCCTTCACTGCCCATGGCCCAGAAGCTCTACTTAAACTCAGGCCTGGGGTTCCCTCCCCTTTCTGCACTTTGCTGTAGGTGCATCTCTTTGGCTATTGGGTGGATCCTTCAGGTGATGAGTTGGTTGTCCATGGAAGTGAGCTACCTGGCATCAGCCTCACCACAGGTAAGACTTGCAGCCAGTACTGAAGCCTTATGGCTTTGGCGGTGAGTTGTACAACTTGAGGTGCCCGAAAGGATGTGATATCTCATTCTGGTTGGGTGCTTGAGAGATGGCGAACATGATCAAAATAGGTTTTTGGCCCCTCAGAGAGATTCTCTGCCACCAGGCTGCATCCTGGTTTGATATGGAGCCTGTGCTTTGGGTAGGAAGCAATGTTGTTGTGCTTTATTGTAGGACGCTTGTCAAGGCTACATAGTGAAAACTGGCTGAGACGTGACAATTTTTACAACGGTCTGTAGAGCTCATGTCCACCGCCTTGAGAATCCACGGTTCTTAGGCATAAAGGGTAGAGAAGGGCACAAAGCGGATTGTGGTTTTAGTCTGCCACACTAAGGGTTCAGTGTTCTCAGACTTCACGCACTAATAGTTTGGGTTGGTGTTTTATCCTGGTTTGATGCAGAATTGAGAAGGTTTCTGTGCCGTCAGTACAACTCCTAACACACAATTTAACGACTGGTTTGCAAACGGGAAAGAGAAGAGGGCCAGGGCTGGCAGAGCTGACAGTGTTTTAGGTTAATGCTCTGTGGGAGAGTAATAAAATCTGTCTGTGTCGTAAATAATTCTTAATGGCTTATTTTGGCAAAGAATTTTCATTCCTGACAAATGCAATTTTGCGACAACCAATAACCACTTGCTAATTTGGGATGAAATTAGCATTGGAATCTGACATCCTCAGGTCGGCTCAGATGTAGCATTTGGTGGGTTTCCAGTAGAGTCCTCTCACATGTCTGATAAGAAATAATCTTTATGAGGGCTGTCAAAAGGAAGGGAATACTCAGGCTTACAAGTTATCAAAGTAGGTTATTGGAAAGGGATGTGTCAGGATCGCTAAGTAAAGCATGTGTCAGAAGGCTGTGCTTTGAGTTTCTGAGCTCTGGGATGTATTTCCAAGCCTATCAGACTGATTTCGGCACCTCCTGGGTTGTTAGTCCTTCTCTGCTGTTTGAGGCAGAGGATATTTTTGCTCTTCTACCACATTAAATGGAAACTTCTGTGTTTTGCTGACTGTAAAGGCGGTTCTTTGGGATGTGTCACCTGCACTTCATGGCTTCCATCTGTTACAGCATGACCTCAGCAGGTTGTGGCAGCTCAAGCTCTCTCATCAACAGGAAGGGTACTGAGCTACCGAGATGCACAGTAGGAAATCCTTGGTGAGTTTCAATTGGCCACTGTGATGTCAAGGGACTGAGAATCCAAATGCAAAAAAACTAGTTAGTCTAAAGTAAGAGTTAGGAAGTGATAACTCCGCTTGTGTTATCAGTGACAGGACAAGAGGGAATGGCCTGAAGCTCCACCAGGGGAGGTTCAGGCTGGATATCAGAAAAAAATTTTTCACGGAAAGAGTCATCGGGCACTGGAACAGCTGCCCAGGGAGGGGGTCAGTTCGCCTTCCCTGGAGGTGTTTAAGGAACGGGTGGATGAAGTGCTTAGGGACATGGTTTAAGGGAGTGTTAGGAATGGTTGGACTCGATGATCCAATGGGTCCTTTCCAACCTGGTGATTCTATGATTCTATGATCAGATTTCTTGGATAGTCCATACAAGTACAGGTAAACATGCTGTTCTCCTGCTGATTCGTCTTCATACCTCTTGATGTGCCACCTTACAATGCTTTCCAAGGCTTTGCGCGCTACAGGTGTAGTTTTAGTTAGGGGGACAATAGGCCCATTGCCTGAGAGGGGGATTCCTTTCAAGTGGTCAGAAGCCAAGCTTTTGATAGTGATATTTGCTTTAGGTTCTTGCCTCTCCTGTTGGCTGACACTGGAGTAGGTGTTGTGATTCCACCTCACTGGGGAGTTTCCCACCTTTCAGTGCTTGGAGAACTTGTTGTTCTGCCTGTCCCACATTTTCTTCCTTGAAGAGAAGAAGCTGCTGAACTTTATCCATGTGCTTTTTAGAAGCATCGATGGACTGGTGGCTGCCCACCTTCACAGTATTGCATGGGGTTGCCCCTGAGGAGTACAACTGACATTCTCACCCAAGATGTGACTGTCCCTGTGGGCAATGATAAAAACAGGAATGTCTGCAGCTTGCAGACCAGGGAAGGGGTAGGAGCAAGGAGGGCTTCGGGTGGTCTGTAGGTGCCCACTTCTCTGCACGCTGAGTCAACTGTGTAACTCTTTTTCCCCTGCCTTGGGCTCTTTTATTTTGAGATGCTCTCTTGTTTCACTCAAGGTTTATCTCCATCAGCTCCAGGTGACTTTGAAGTATCTCCTGGCAGTGGAAGCCTTTACTGATAAGCAGAACTTGGTCTGCAGTTGCATCTGATCATCATTTTCAGCCTGACCTAATGTTTCCCAATCCTCTACTGATGTCTCTGAGGCACCTTTTATCCCAAGGGGTGTACAAAGCTGTGTAGGTAACAGGCTGCTCTTGGCTGTGTTAGAGGAGTGCAGCTCCAGCCTTTCAGCCATGTGCTACTGAATTCACCAAGGGCTGGTGCCGGGAAGGGCTCTGGCCATCTCTCATATTCCCAATACTAACACTTCAGAAAGTTCTCTAAAAAATGAGTAATTTTGGAGAAGCCTCTTCTTTCAATGTGCTTGGCTGCTCACTTTTAACTGCAGTTCAATTTATCCAACCGGTTAGTAACTCTGGTTCTTCTTGAGATTGGTTTCCAACCAATTCGGCTGCTGTTGATGTTAAAACACCCAGAGCCGTTCAGTTGTAGCAAAGTTTTTAATGAGTTGCTGTGAGGAGGAAACCCAGTCTGCAGAAAAAGCACCACTCCAGCTGACCTGTGAAACACTGAAGAATCACAGTAACCTCAACTGTGTCCTGCACTGTTACTGGGATGGACCAAAATAATAACAAATAGGAGGCAGGTGCATTGGGTTCCTGTAAAAAAAAGTCGTCTGGATGTCTCGTGGGTAAGAGCCCTGTGACAGGCTGCACTGACCCCGGGAGAGCGAGGGAGAGAGGCAGCGTGAGAGCCGAGGAGGCAGAAGCGAGACAGAGGGAGCAGCTGAGAAGGATCTCAGGGTCCCAGTCCTGATCCCACAGCTGAGCGCTGACTGCAGAGAGGACACGGACGCTGCGGCTTTGGCAGCACTGAAGGCAGCAGAGGAGCTGGGCTGGCACAGGCAGGTGAGTGCGCTGCACCTGTTTCAGGTAAGTGTCTGTGTTTGCTGTGTGCCAAAGTGTGTCTGAGCTCCTGGAGATCCCCTTCACGAGGCAGCAAAGGTGACCGATAGGGAGTGACAGACCCTGGTGTCCTGCCTGCAGGAAGGGGAATGCTGAGATCCTTTTGTGAAATCATGGGATTCCTGGAGCGAGTCGGGGTGAAAGGGGAGTGATGCCCTTTCTTGCCATCAAGATTATTTCTGGTGTGGTTATTTCTCCATTGGACGTTAGCATCATTTTCTGGATCTGGGTGACATTTTATTCCAATATTTTAGTGCTGGATAAAGAGAGAGTTTGAAAGAGGGCAACCTTCAGAAGGAACTGGATGGCATTCCCAGAGATGCGAGTCCTGTGGCACTTTTGTAGGTGCCAGATGTTAACTTGTGCAAGCACAGGTCCGGCAGCACCAGAACAATGTTGAAAATAATGCTCAGGTGTCCCAAAAAGAAAGTGGGAATGTGATGTGTGTCGTGGCCTCTTGGAGTCTCAGAGAGGTTTTCTTATAGTTTGCCTCAGTGTCAAGTGTCCTGGCACATCAGGGCATGAAATATTAAAATAGCTCAGCTTGCAAGGGCTGCGCTTTTCATCTGTTGCCGCTGGCGGGCTGGGGAAACAAATAAATAAATCAGAACTACTGGGTATTTGTATGTGCTCTAGTTTGAAGGGGAGGGAGGATGAGAAAAAGCCTTATAACTTGAATCCCTTGGGGCATATGAATAACACAATTTTGTTTTCCTGCATGCAGTGAGCTTTATTAACCCTCTGCATGCCTGAGGAGTGGCGTATGCGAAGTGGTTCAGACATACATCATTAATTTTAGCTGGACCAAGAGACGTTTGACAAAGTCCGATGGTCATACAGGGTCAAATGGAAGTGGTGCAGACGTGCCTTACTCTCTGTATTCATTAAAGCACACAATGGGTTAAAATGTTGTTTTCTTCTATGCCTCAAGGAGGAGTGAAAAGTACTGGTGGGGTGATGTGTCTGATAATATATTGACTTTCAATGGAGTCTTTGGCGAGTTCGTATTAAACATCTTTTGCCCAATTTTTTATTTTTCCGAACAGAAACAAGTGAGTAAATTCCAACACTGGGCAGCCCAGACATCGGAGCAGGCAAGGAAGATAGTCATGAGAGCAGCTGCCACAAGGGAAAAGTAGGACTGTTGGGCAGCCAGGCTCCATCTAAATCGCAGATGATGCTGGCAAACCCCTCGGGTCAGTCATGGATGCAAACTGATTAAATCAGTCCTAAACAAGGGAATAGAAGGAATTCTACATGCTGTGGGAAGGGAGTTGCTAATGCGCAGTGTGAAAGCAGAGCAACTGCTGCTTCTTGAATTTGTTACCCTGACTCTAATCTTTTCCTTATGTTGAGTTGCATCTCAGTGTGTGAAAGCCCAGCTAACCACAGCGGGTCTAATCCTGGCTCCGTGTGAACAGCAGTGACAGGGCACAGCTTGATGGTGACAAAGGGGTCGACTGGTTTCTTGGGTGTGTGAGGTAAAGTAACCAAGGTTTTGAGCCTTAAAATAGTCCCTTAAGTGTCTTCTGGAGCGTTCAGCATGGATGACCCAGTGTTGAGGGACTGAGCTGAGCATGGGCGTCTTCCGCTGAAAGCAGAGGAGGCTGCAAGTACTCAATACTCGGTACATCACATTTATTTAGAATCGAATATTATGAGTTGAGCAGATTCATTTAGGGCACCCGCATGCCGAGTGTGTTTATTCCTCATTCTGGTGCAGGGCATCCTCCTGGTAAAAATAAAACGTTCTGTGACCCACCTGGTCCATATCCTGATCTGAAAGAAAGAATGTGCCTTTGCTTATACATGGACAGCAAGATCAGTCAGACTCGCCTGATTCGATGTGGTACATTGGGTGGTTGTAGGGCTTCAGGGAACTGGTAGTCTTCACTGAATTTGGACCTTTATTCCATTTTCTGTGCCCTTGCCTGTCCTGAAGTGAATGTAACTTTCTTTCTTGTATCACATTGATGGGGTTCTCGTTGCTATTGTGTCAAAGTAGGCTTTGAATCTGACCACTGAGCTTTGCAAAGCTTGAGCCTTTACCTATTTTGAATATTTGTGCCTAAAAGCCTCCCTGACATCACCTTGACCTTCAGCGCAGTGTCTGACCCATGCTGCACGGTAGTGGTGTGGATTGGCCGAGTGACTCATGAGTCTAGCTTTTGACTTTGGTCATCTGATCACGAACTGGAAAATCCAGTCAGCTTTTTGGACATACAAGGTTTTGATTCCTTCACTTCTTGCTCTAAGCCATGCAGTGGCACCGGCAGTGTATCAGAAGAGTTGTGCCAGTTGTCCCTGGTCAGCATGGGTAGACTTCATACTGATACACTGAAGAAGGGAACTACAGGGAAAACAGAAGGTCGGAAGAGTCTCATTTCCAGATAAAATGTACTTCTAAATTCAGTCCTGAAATAACAGTCCTGCAGCTGTTGTCTCTTGACACTTCTTCACTGCCCTTCCTGAGGGGAATGAGCTTGCTTCCAAGGAAAAAACATGCCTCCTTTGCCAGGAAAGCACTGACCACTGCTGTGCGTGCCAGGTTTCATTATGACATTTTGCAAGTTTTCAGTGGTACGCTGTAGCTTATCCACTGGCATGCAGGAGTTAACAGGGCTTTTGAGTGGGTGGGTGGAAAACAAGCTGTGAAATGGAAGAAGGTCAGTCTCTCAGAGGAGTTTGCTCTGTCACAGATGGCTTTAAGTTATCAGTCCATCTGTAGGAGACATCTCCATTCCTTTCCCCACAAGAAAAAGGTAAAAACCAGGGCTGGAAATAAGACAAAGTGCTTCCAGGTCTGGGTTGAATGGAGCAGGCAGAATTGTGGTTCTTCTGGTACTTGTAGACCCAACTATCTGTCTAGTTAGGAATTCCTTGGTTGTTCAAGGAGACCCCGACAGCTAAATATGGTTTGGGACTAAATGTCATCAGCAGGGAACAAATCACTGGAAAGGGAGTGTAGACAGGAAGGAGAACAGTTGTAAGTGTGTCTCTGCAGGGCTCAGGCCCTTTGGTTGGGCTACCTCTGCTCAGTGGAAGGCTCTTGCTGCAGTTCAGGAGAGCGGATTTCAGGTTCCAATAGAAGCCGATGAAGTCTCCCTCTGGGAACGTTCCCATGGCTTACATGAACTGTCTTTAGAGACTTGTGTAGCAACTGGCTTTATTCAAGGTACTTCGTGTCAAGGCTACAGCAGCCATTCATCACAGTAACATAACTGCTGCCAAGGATCAGTAAGGACAGTCTATGGAAGCTTCTTTGGGATAAGCATTGGCCAAAACAGGTGGAGGAAGGTGCTGTGGGAAACCCATGAGGTCACTGCTAGAAAACAGTGTCTGCTACTGACACGCAGGGTTGTCCAGCAGCAGGTGGAAGTCTTTGTTGTCTTATTAACTTTCAAATTGTTTATATTTGTCTTTGGAATTGCTGCTTCTTTTCTATCACTGCCAACGTAACGAAAGGCGTAGAACCAAATAATCTTAGCCCAAGCATCAGTTTGAACAATTGTGTCTTCCTCTTTTAGCATTGTTTCCTTAGGAACTGGGAAGGTACAAATCCTGTCCCCAGCAGTAACTGTCAAAAAGAAAGAAGGAATGAAGAAAATTAGTCCAGAATTCCATTTTCATATTTATCTTTCTAAACTGTTGATTAAAATATTGATCCCCATCCCTGCAAAACAAACGGTTTTGGTACCTGGATCAGTCCAGCTGACAGATCATACTGCTACCACCTGTCTCTTCCACTGAAAGATCATCTTTCTAAGACTAGTGGGAATGGCGCTCTTCACGGTTCTTCTGCCTTCATCCTATCTAAAAAGACCAGGAGTTCTGCTGCATATTCACTTCTTGGCTAACCATGGACTTTAGAACTCTAGTGTCCTGATAGGAAACCAAGCAAAGCCTTGTTCTGGTTCTGTCAACCCAGACATCGTGTAAGCCATGGTCACTATGATAAAAATATTTCCACTGTAGACTTCTGGAGCCAGCTTTTCATCTCGGAGTTGAAAATGAGGATTTACTAGGAATTTACGGTACACAATGCAAAGGAAAGAAGGGTTGTGCTCTCTCAGCCAGCAGCGATTGAAAGTCAACTCTCAGACTGCACAGATTTGGCTGCTTGCGTGTTGTGCTGCTGGGAGAAGAGAGCATTCAGTCCCAGGCTGGTCATCTCTGTCAAAGTCAGGAATCAGATGGAGGTACCTCTGCTTCCCAGTGAGACCAGTCTGTTGGAGCTTTCTGGATAGAGGAAGGAAGGTTTACATGCTACAAGGGTAGACTGAAAGCAAAAGATTTGGGGGCACAATGTGCTTTTCTTGTGGTTGTAGGTTAAACCATGGCCTTGTTGCTGCTCATGGAAACAGAGATCAGCCTTGGAAGGAAAGACCACCAATGGAGAGGTCTCTTTTGGCTGTAGCAGTGAAGCTGTTCCAGGAGGAACTGGATTTCTTCAGACCTCTCAGAGTAGCACAGGCTGAAGGACTCTACTTATGAAGGCCAAGCCCAGGCATGGTCGCCCCATTCTCAAATGTAGTAATCTGCTCTTCTTACTTCGCTGCTAAGGGATTATGATCTCCTAAGGACTCATGGCCTTTGAGAAACTGATGTGTCCTACAGAATTTGGATGTACAGCTTGTCCCTTCCTTGGACAAGCCATTGATCTGCACAAATGTTTGTCCTTCTTTGAGGCACAAAGGCTTGTCCCAGTTGGCACTTGGAAGTCCAGCATTGCCTTGACTGATGGTCACACCTGACCAAGTTGGCCCACTGCCTTGCTTGAGGCTTGCCAAAGGCACGAGATTCAGTTGCCCCTCCCCGTGTGCCATGTGGGGCGTGGAGGTATAATGAGGCACCTACAACTGCGTGCAGCGCAATACAGAGCTGTCCTGGCTGGGGAGATACGGAGCACAAGCTTAACTTCTCAGAGAGGTCTGAGGAGGACAAGACTTGCCATTTCTTTTGCCGCTCAGGGGCTTTTACAACATAATAATAAGAGTCTGGCTTCTTTCATCCAGGTCACGGATATCTGCGACCAAGAAACCCGTTGAACAGTTACGAGGAACTCTGTGGTCTGAGTCAACAAACAAAGTCACTGGTCCTGGGAGACACGGGATTGACTTCAAACAGCATCATCTCAGAAGTTCATCCTGTACGGCGGTGAGTTTGGTCATGTCACCACTGAGATTTGTATGGGAGTGGCACAGAGCTGGGAGTATGGAGTGTCACCTTCAGTGTCTTATTAGACATTGCTCTGTGTTGCAGTAGGTCTGAAAAGTTTTGTAAGTATTCTTAGACTCCTATGCTGATTTCCCTGGTAAGACGGCTGTGGAAGATCTGCAATAACTCTTCCATGGACCTAACATGGGACTTAAGGCACACTTAAGGTTTTTAACATTTTTTATCTTGGATGCGTTGTTTCTTGGGACAATAATTAGCTATGTTATTTTTTTCTTCTGGACTTTAGGTAAAACTCTTGTATTTGCTCTGTGATGCTGCATGAAAATATGTCTGAGTTATGAAAGAATTCACGAGTACGTTGTGGTCAAAAGACACAGGCCGACCTGTTCTCGTGTCTTCCTGTATCTGCATCACCAAACTGACCTGAATTCACTGTCTTGTTGTCTGCTGTTCGGGCTTGGCTGTGTGTGTCTCCTTTTGGCATTTTGCATAGATGCCACTTTCATAAATAAATAGCTGTCGAGTATCTGGTGCATGAGGACCTAAACTGTGGACAGCATGAGCAATCACTTATGTTATATTCATAATCCCCAAGGCAGAAGAGGAGATCAGGTCAAGTATAGATTTACCAAAGGGATAAGTCACACAAAATCTGATCCTCGCGCGCTCCTCCTGGCTCTGCACAAGACCTCCATTCATCACTGCAGTGCTGGCCACGTTCCCCTCGGTGACCTACTCAGAAGCGTTCATAAAGTTGCACTTCTGCAGTCTTTTGACCTTCAGTTCTTGATTCTAACAAAAGTCTTCCAGATTTTTCTTTAAAATATCTTTCGAACTTCTTCTCAAGCTCAAAATATTACTTAAAATTAACTAATAAAGAAAGGCCACCCAAGGCTAAAAGAGATTTTAGGTGAGATATCATTCTCTCGGTGAGTCTCTTTCTGTGGTGTAAAGCACAGACAGGATTTGGTAGTTCATTTAGAACATTTTGCTCTCAGGACTGTCTTGATTATTATGAATTGCAAAGATAAATACAGTGCTGCATCTGTTGCAGATTAATTTACTGTAATGATAATTCAAGTCATCACTGTGTTCTGTGCTCATGGCTTTGTGTTCCACAACTCCTGTGCGTGTGCCAGCGCCTGTGGTACATCACGTGCTTCTGGACCCATCACCTCTGTCTGAACCACTTGCTGCCTGGCACTTCTCTACAGGTTTGGCTAATTTTGCTCGCCAGGCTCTACCAGCAATTATGTCACATCTTGTCTGTATTTCACTGTCTGAACCTCATAAATAACCATTTGTGACACTTCTAGCACCTCCAAATCGTGCGACTCCTGAATGTTTTGCTTATTCACTGAGCTGATTTATGGTCCTAGCAGTAGTGTCCAGTCAGGCTGCAAAAGGGAATGAGATCTTGCTCAGTCTCATCCAGACAGATTGATGGATAGACGAGATGAAGGGCTGACCTCCCATCCTGTCAGGCTGTCTGGATTATTTTGGTAGATTAAAATTGTTGTCGTAGTCAAGGGCTCATTCCTGCTCTGCATTCAAAGCCATGCAAGCTTTGCCCCTGTCTCCAAAGGGGATGTCTCTGCACCTGAAAGGCAGGCAGACTTTTGCCTGGGATGAGAAACAACTGTCTACTGCCTGAAAGGAGGTTGTAGTGAGGTGAGTGTTGGTCTCTTCTCCCAAGTGACAGGAGATAGGAGAGAGGAAATAGCCTTGAGTTGTGCCAGAGCAGGTTCAGATTGGACACCAGGAAAAATATCTTCATGGAAGGGGTTCTCAGGCACTGGCAGAGGCTGCCGAAGGAGGTGGTGGAGTGCCCATCCCTGGAGGGGTTTAAAAGTGGGGTGGATGAGGCGCTCAGGGATCTGGTGTAGTAGTGGACGGGTACGGTTGGACTTGATCCCAATGTTTTTTTCCCACCTAGTGATTCTGTGATTCTATGATTCTATAAACTGATGTGGTTTTCAGAGGAGTGAGAGTGTAGAGCTACTTCCTAGTTTTTGCCCTATTGCGCTGGGGATGTTAGTCAACAGCATCTCACCTAGGGAGGGATGGATTGCTTTTTGGAAGTATTTGCCTCCATGGAATAAATAGCAACCTTGATGCGTATCTTAGTGTGGACACTGAAGTTTCAATCATCTGTAAGGGAAGATAATCATAGAGTCACAGAATTGTTAAGGTTGGAAAAGACCTCTAAGCTCATCCAGTCCAACTGTCAGCCCAGCCCCATCATGCCTAGAAAAATTATACTATGACCATTTTTGGAAGCATTTTTGTCTTTCAGCAAATCCTGTGATTTCTGACTGCAGTCAAACCAAAACCATGTTTTTTTTTCATGTAACAATGAGTAGAAATTTTACAAATAAAGCAGGGCAGGGGCTGAATGATTCTGTCCCAGCTGATGGGTTATTTTCTGGTCTTCATTTAGCACAGAAGCCACTAGAAAATGTGATGTGGTTGGATTAATTACACTGAAGGAATGTTCCCTTGCATATCCCGGCACTGTTATTTTAACTGTGCAATCAATGTGGCGCATTAACATGCTTCTGTCTCACTCCCCAGAAGGAAAGAATTCACAGGAGTTTAAGGACTCACAGCAGCTTATCTCTAATCCAAGTGAATTTCTGAAATACTTCAGGCTCTGTAAACTCTGTGGTTTGCGCACAGTGCACATAGCACGTATTGTACATCGAGAAGATGCATTTGCAGTACCTGTTGCAACACAAATATTGTCAGTACTTTGATTTTTTTAGAACTAGATTTAAGTGTAGCCATAGGTTATAATTACATTAACATTCATCCACAGTCAGACTGGACTGAGAACAACTCTCTGATGGGGTCTGCTTGTTAGCTTAAGGAAATAATAACTTTCTTGGTGGCTTTGGACCTGAGAATTTGGGCCATGTTCATGTTTCATTTGTCAATATTGCCAAATGTGGAGGGGAGAAATTGGGAGTAGCAAGGAATAACTGGGAGCGTAACAGGAAAGGAGCCTGGGGATTAGTGTTGCAGGCTGATGTCAAGTAATCTTGGTTGTTGAAAGTTGTAAGCACTAGACATTTCAGCTCCAGGAGTGGTGACATGTTTAGGAAGATACAAAACCGCGAGAGGCAAAAGCGGATTAGAATGTTTGCTCTTCATGCAGTTCAGTAATTCAGAGGGCAAACCAAGCCTATCAGAAGACAGGAATCAGGAGTCTGAAAAATCTCTGCCACTTGCTGTGTGGTGCCCTTCCCTGTGCAGGGCAAGGTGCCCTGGATTCATCTTATTTTCAGTTCAGTCTTCTGTTTTTTTCCTCCTGCACATTGTTTGTTCCCTTCATATGCATTTTTTTTTAAAACCGCCTACCAGTGGTTCACAGCAGTAACTATGGGATATGCCAAAATATTGACATAAACGCTGGAAGACTGAAATGAAAAATTCTTATTTTGTTGGAGAGCAAAATAAAAAAAGTCATCCACACCAGACTGGGGTGGTGAGAGAAAAAGAGAACTTAGCTGTTCTTCACAAGGTCCTGTGCAGAGTTTCCCATGTGTGGAAACACATCCAGTTGTTTCAAGTGCATTTCTACTGAAGTCAGGGTAATTCATGAAATGATTTTCCAAGTAACCAATTATTTATGAGGTTTGTACAGCGCGCAGAGCCCTAAAATAAGAGTTGTGCTACAGACACAGTGGAGCCAGTGATTTGTTGTGGAGACCTTGCCTAGAGTATGGAGAAGGCAGCTAATGACCTGAGACCTAAAATCAGTGGAAGCCTTCCAGTAATCTCTGCATTTGCAGAGAGTCGTATATGGCTTTAAATTGGAAAGGGGGAGATTTAGATTAGACATTGGGAAGAAATTCTTCCTGATGAGGGTGGGGAGGCCCTGGCCCCGGCTTCCCAGAGGAGTCGTCGCTGCCCCATCCCTGGAGGTGTTCAAGGCTGGAGTGGATGGGGCTTTGTGTTACAGACACAGTGGAGCCAGTGATTTGTTGTAGGGAGATGTCTGTGTCCCAATTTGCAACTGCTGATTAATGGCAAAACAAAGCTTATGCGATTAGTTCAGGATTTGACCCAGAAGAACTAAGTTACACTTTCTGTCTATGGGACATACAGGGCAGATTTTGGTAGCTTGATGGTGTTTTAGACTTCTTGAAACCACATATCACACAGATAACACAACCCTGAGTTAAATGGATAACGAGGAGGTGTTGGGGTCATATAGTGAGGGTCACACGCTTATAGTGTGGCAACACTCGTTTAGATGAATGCCTGATAGAAGGAACAGAATTAAGATCATAGACATGCTGAGAAAGTCCATCTGCCTTTTAAAACTGCTAAGAGCTGCGTGTTCTTGTGTGACTCTGTTGACTGAAGGAGTGCAGAGGGTAAATAGAGCTGCAGCATTAATCCCACAAGGGAATCTAATCTAATTGCTCTTTCAGAGCTTCAGTAACTCTATAGGTTCTGAGCATCTCTCATATGACGAGCAATCTGCCTTTGCAGTTTGCTTGCAGGATAGCGATGTGTTCCATTACGCGCTGTCCGATTTATAACTACAGGGAAAGAGGCACCTTTGGCAAAAGGTGACGGGAGAGATCTGTAACAATAACTCGATAATGCCAAGTTCACCGTTCACCAATTCCTTCTAAAGTAAGTATTAGCTTATACTCTACTCTCCAGTCTAGTTGCTAATTTAGACAGGCTAATTTAGATCAGGATATGCTTCTGCTTCATGCCCCAGTTTAGGCATCCATCTCTGTGGCTTTCTTCTCAGCAACTGCTCTTGCCATCCATCAGAAGTCACCACGTGAGAGCCATGTGGTGTAATGTTTGCCTGAAACACGAGAGGACGACGTCTTTGGAAGAAAGCCAGATGACATGGAAAAGGAAGACATGACAGAGGGATGCTGTCAGATGTGTACATTTTGCATTTAGCCCCTCGAGCCATTTTTCTACCTGGTTTTTATAGGTTGAAAACTGTCAGGATGTGTTTTGGGAAGACGTGTCATGATGTGGTGATTGGCAGGCCCTTCTCAACTTGGCCGCTGGGATGTGGCAAAGGAGAAAGGGCAAGCTGCGTCATCGAAGTGAACAGTATTAAGGTTTGCCGTTTCCCTTGTGGACTGTAAATAATTAAATGATTTATCTTTTTCGCAGGAGAACCTGTAGGCTGTTGGTGCTGACCCTAGGCAGCTGAGCAGAACATCATGACAGGTCACCAGGCAGGTGAGAGAAAGGACACAGCCATGAAAGCTATCTGGGATGCCCCTGAGAATGGCCCCAACATGCTTTTCTTGTTTGGCAGTGAGGTTATATGCCACCACCACAAGGAGAGACACCAGTAACTGTCCTATCATGTTCTGTTGACCTTTGAAATAGTCTTTCTCATGCCAGACTGATTTTTTATTTAGGACAATAACTAGCGTAAAGTATTCTCCATCCAAATCATCACTAGACCTGTGAGCCAATGTGTCGCTGGATTTGTGGTCTTGATTGTGTGTTTTCCCACTTGGACCTGGTTTTGCAGTAAGTCAGCACAAAATCACAGACCTTAATGCTCCAGCCTTTGGATGTGCTTGTGGCCTGCAGCGTAGGACGGGTCCTTTACTGCCCTGGGATAGCTGAGCAGGAGTGTTTACTGTTCTGCAGAGAGGGAATGCACCAGAGAGGTTCTTTCTGAAGGACAAACACGTTATTTTAATGAAATGTATTTTTCCTTGCCTTTTTAGTGAAATCCTTCAAGAAATCTTCTGTCCCAGGAGTTATCATCACCCCGTTTGTGGATGAAATTCCAGAAGGATGTAGTACACCTGACTTTGAGAAGAAACCTATCACTCTGACGTTGCAAGAAGGTGAGATTCTTGAAAAGCAGTCTGGTGGCTTGACTCTACGTCACACCACCGTGAAACAATGATCACTACTAAATCAAGCTAGTTTCTACAGAGATTTGCGTAGACCAGAAAAAACTGTTGTGTGGAAAAAGTCTTTCTTGTACTGATGGAAATTCCATCAGTGCTGCTGAAAGACTCCTGAGTTGTTGCTCCTGTGTGCAAGATCAAAATCTCGGTCCTAAAAAGTGCAGCAAATCGTGTAGTTCTGCAGGAAGCTCTCAGAGTGAGTATTTTGCAGCAAGAGATTGAGCACATAGAAAAAGTTTTTTCCTGTTGAACTCACTTGTATTATGAGTGTTCAGCACTAAAATGAGCTGCTTTTTCAAAGAAAGATGTACTGACTGCAGGCACTATTTAGGCTGTACTTCTTCAAGAAGCAATATCAATCTTGCATGGAGTACAGAGAAGGCAGCTCGTGGGCTGAGACCTAAAATCAACGGAAGCCTTCCAGTAATCTACCTGCGTTTGCAGAGAGTCATTCATGGCTTTAAAGGGGAAGGAGGAAGATTTAATTTAGACATTAGGAAGAAATTATTCACAATGAGGGTGGGGAGGCCCTGGCCCAGGTTGCCCAGAGCAGTGGTGGCTGCCCCATCACTGGAGCTCTTCAAGTCCAGGGTGGATGGGCTTTGAGGAACCTGACCCAGTAGGAGGTCCCTGCCCATGGCCGGGGGTCGAACTGAATGGGCTTTGAGGTCCCTTCCAACCCAAACCATTTTATGATTTTGTGATTCTTATTTTTTTGGAGTGGGATCACCTGAGGAGATGGTGTGGGTCCTGTTCCCTCCCAAGGCTGGGAGGTTTTGCTGTCACACCTGGCTGTTGATGTTCGCCCATCGCTGAAGTTTTGTGCAGGAGCACAGTGGCCTCTAGCGGTTCAGCCCTCCTTGTCCTTCTCCCTTCCACCTGTGAGGTTCAGGCATGAGCCATGGTGGTGCTCATCTCCTTGCCTACATTTTCTGAGTGATTTCATTTGCAGTAGGTTCACATATAAAACGTTAGGGCAGTCGGGCTGCTCTCTGTGTGAGTTGAATTCAGTGTCCATGCAGGTACACAGTGAGCGTCTTTAATTACATTGTCATTGTCCCATTGCATGGACTAACTGGTACTTCCAGCTGTGGAGTTGTGCCCTGTGACAGGCGGCAAATGTGGGAAACTGCAGGCAGAATGGCTAAAGGTACAATTGATGCAAAACAGCCTTCAGTGATAGATAGTGCTGCCACCTCGGAGAAAGGGAGAGATGCCTTTGGGTAAGAATCTGTTGGCAGGAGCTTGCTGTGTCACAGAAGGTGCAGGAAATATTGCAAGGCTTTCTGGGGAGAATTTTTTAACATTTGTAACCTCGAGGCCAAAACTGTTGGAAAAGAAAAACTAATAATTTCTGCCCTGAGCTACGTCCACGGATCACTCGCTCCATCTCTAATCTCCTCTACTCCGCTCTCATGAGACCCCACCTGGAGTACTGTTTCCAGTTCTGGAATCCGCATCATAAGAAGGAGATGGAACTGTTGGAATGAGCCCAGAGGAGGCCACAGAGATGATCCGAGGGCTGGAGCCCTTCTGCTATGAGGATAGGATGAGAGAGTTGGGGTTGTTCAGCCTGGAGAAGAGAAGAATCTGGGGAGAATTCCAGTAAGGAAAGGGTCTCCAGGAAAGCTGGGGAGGGGCTCTTTACAAGGGCCTGGAACGATAGGATGGGGGGGAATGGCTTTAAATTGGAAGGGCAAATATTTAGGTTAGACATTAGGAAGAAATTATTCGCGATGAGGGTGGGGAGGCCCTGGTGCAGGTTGCCCAGAGCAGTCTTGTCTGCCCCATCCCTGGAGGTGTTCAAGACCCTGGCACAGCTTGATGCCATTCCCTCTTGTCCTATCACCTGTCACTTGGGAGAAGAGACCAACACCCACCTCTCTGCAACCTCCTTTTAGGTAGTTGTAGAAAGCAGTAAGGTCTCCCCTCAACCTCCTTTTCTCCAGGCTAAACAACTCTAGTTCCCTCAGCTGCTCCTCAAAAGACTTGTTTTCCAGCACCTTCGCCAGTTAAGTTGTTCTTCTCTGGACATGATCCAGGACCTCAATATCTTTCTTATAGCAAAGGGCCCAAAACTGCACACAGCACTCAAGGTGTGGCCTCACCAGTGCACAGTGCAAGGGGAGAATCCCTTCCCTGCTCCTGCTGGCCACGCTGTTCCTGATACAGGCCAGGATGCTGTTGGCTGCCTTGGCCACCTGGGCCATTGCTGGCTCATGTTCAGCCACTGTCAACCAGCACCCCCAGGTCTTTCTCTGCCAGGCAGCTTTCCAGCCGCTCTTCTCCAAGCCTGGAGCTGCATGGGAGTTTTTGTGTCCCAGCTGCAGGATCCTGCACTTGACCTTGTTGAACCTCATCACCTTGGTCTCAGCCCATTGATCCAGCCTGTCCAGATCCCTCTGCAGAGCCTCCCTACCCTCCAACACATCGACACTTCCTTCCAGCTTAGTGTCATCCACAAACTTGCTGAGGGTGCATTTGATCCTCTCATCCTAGTCGTTAATAAAGATTATTATTGATATATATAAAGATTATATATTGATATATATAAAGATTATATATTGATATAATATAAAGATTATTATTGATATAATTGAACAGGACTGGACCCAGCATGGAGGAGCATGGGAAGTTGTGTGTGATGAGGATGGATTTGGGCGTTTCATGTTGTCAGAAACAATTCTAGGTGGAACTTGCTGTAGCACTGTTGATTTTGGAGATGATCAGAGGTTGTTAGCAGTGAAGTCTGGCCAGCTAACCCCATATTTAAAAGGGCTTTTCTGACTGAATACAGGCAAACCCTGACATTGGTGATGTGGGGAAAAGGTAGCCCAGCCTGGACTAGAGCTAACATCTGCCCTTTGGCTCTGCCCAAATAATGAGGGACTTCTAAATCAGACCAAGAGGCCAAAAAATTGTTCTCTTGGGTACGTAGTTTCTCTGTCTGCATGGCTGTGCAGTAGCACACAGGGACCATGTGTGCCAGTGGTGAAATGTAAAGCTGCGTTTCGAGTAATCCCTTTGAAAGCCAGGGAGTTAGAATGGAGATTATGGCAAATGTCTTGCAGGAATGTGAGCATCTAGCGTGACTTAAACTGGTAATTTAGACTTCTTTTACAGAGAAAACCAAAGGATAAACTTAAATAACTTTTCTGCCTACAACAGCAGAGATGGCTGACTCTGGGCATGAGTCTACTGAGAACACAGTGAGCCTGACTTGAGAGTCCTCATGTTCAACCTGTCTTAAATGACTCATTTCTTGCTCTTTTTCAAAGGTAAAAATGCCATTTTCCGAGCTGTGGTCAAAGGTGTCCCAGCTCCTGAAGTGAAATGGACACGAACACGAGGTGGAATGGATGATCCTGACAAATATCAAGCATTCTTCAATGATGTCACAAATGAATTTATTCTGCAGGTAAAGGTCAAATATTTCAGCCAAGAATCATGGAACAGAGAGGGCAACAGAAAGGAAAAACCTGCAGTGGGCAGGTAGAGGTCTGACACGAAAAACCCAAGACTCACCTGTAACTCTTTTTATATAACAAACTATGAAAATCAGCTATGATCAACTTCACAGCCTTTCCCTTCTGAGCTGACGTGCGGCTGTACCCCATGCTGCCAATGTCCAAAGCAATCCTGCAGATCCTTTTCTGAAAGGCTGTTGAGGATCTCCATCAGTTTGGCTTTCACATCTTCTACCAACAACAAATGGGCTCCACTGAGCACTGACTGGGTCTTTTGGATCTCTTCACCATCACCCTCATTCAATATTGGAATGTTTTGGTCATTAATGTCTTCAGTTTCACAAGAAACTTGATGTTCACTTGGTGTTCACTCTTGCACGCTGACATTTTCTGACTCAGGGTAAGAAAATGTCTCTATTTGACCACGCATCCACTTGTCCTGAGTAAAGTGATTGAGTTGAGCCTTGTCTCACCATGACGGAACATGTTCTACAGCCATTTCCGTCTCTGCCTTCCCACTCTTGGTTCCTGAGCTACAGGGGGTTAGTCTTGGTTTTTTGTGTCGGACCTCATAGACATAGATGTCATTAGATCTGAGATAACATGAGGATAAGCAAGCAATGCATAGAATGATTCAGGAACAGAAGAAAGGTCTCACCTGTCATTGAGTAGCTATTTTATTAGGAGCTGAAGGTGTGTGAACTGAACCACAGCGCATCACTGTGAGCTCTTATGATGTTCTTTTTAAGATAAACAAGCCGACTGTAGATGACAGTGATTTGTATCGTTGCTTTGCTGTGAATGAGTATGGGGAAGCTGCGTGCTCTGCTGGCCTCAGGATCATACAAGGTAGGACTGACCGGTTCCGTGTTCCAAAGCGCCTGTGGTCCCAAGTAGCTGGCTTTGCTGTCCTATGGGAGTGGGCGCCCAGAGCATTTTCTAAGTGTTCTTGGTGTGGAGATCTATTTTTCCTACTCACTGAGGACTAGAGGTATTCTGTGACTCCCCCAACTTTGATGGCCTCATGACAGCTTTAAGACAAAGGAGTAGGAAGTGATGGTGTTATCACTGCACTGGAGGACTATCAGGAGCTCTGGATTTAGTGTTGAATTTGCTCAGTCCTTTCTCTATGTTGTTGAGGGAATCAGTCTTTTGGGAGGGATCCATCCCACTACATTTCAGATGTCTGTGGTGTCCACCTGACCCAGTCCCCTGCTTCCCTTCATAGTCAGTGAAAAGAAATGGCTCTTTTTGCATAAAAAGGAGCTGACTTGTTCTTGGAATCTATTTGGGCAGTTGGTGAACTGTGTTCAAACCATCCATGTAACTTTTGTGCCTGTAAAGTAAGTTCAGAAGGCTACTACCTGTATTTGTCCAGGTAACCCTTGCACCTTGGCTCCTCAGCTCTAAAACAGGAAGTCTGTATTTCCTAGCAATGCTCAAACCATGGGCTTCATGGGGCAGAAACGATCCCCTCCACTGTGTGGAGTATCCAGTAAGCAGAGTCGATTGCAATAGAAATATTGCCTTTATAGATGAAGATTACTAAAGGTCAACAAGAGGTTGACAAGGAGATCCAAACTAGGATTTCCTCTTGCATTGGTAACAGATGCAGAGGTTTTGTAGTTTGTGGGTTTGCTGGTGTTAGTCTTGCCTTGTTCATCTTATGGCTTGCTTTCTTTCCGTTTTCTCTTCTAAACTATCAGTTGGCTTTAAGAGGAAGTCAAAATATGTTCCTGTTCATCCTGCTGATGGTGAGTTAGAGCTATGTATGTTTATTTGGCGTGGGAATAGTTAATAATCCTCTGTCGATTGCATTATTACTACCCCAAAGATGTAAAGAATAAAGTAAGAGGACGTTAGTGGATCTCTAACATTCTGTCATCTCTTTCTGTTTGCTGTTTACCTTTGGGTAAAGCGACGCTCTTAGGCATGGCTTTGAGCTGTTCTAATTAATCGTTCTGGAATAGTTAGTGCTAGAAAAGCATTTTGTGATGTCAAATACAGCTGGATCAAACATATTAACACAGGTGGGAAACAGTGGGGTTCTAGAGTGCCCTCTCTAGAAAGAGAGGAAAACGCACTAGGAAGCGATGCACTTCGGCACTAAGGATACCAATAAGGCAGCGAAAACTTGGCCTGTCTTTCATGACAGCTTTTTGGTAAAGTGTGAAAACCCACCAGAGGCAAACAGCACGGAGGACGGCCCTTTGGCGGTGGCTGTTTTGTGTTATCTTCAGTTTGGGGATATATTTTACACTGTTGGTTATCTGAATGTTTGTTGTTGTGTCCTTCTGTGTTTGATAGAGTTGAAGAAGAAGCTTCAGGAGTTCAGGAAGCTGCTGAGGAAGCGGTAAGGCTCCATAACAAAAACCATTGTTACACTTCATACGTGTTTCTTGATAATAGGGAAGAGCTTCGTAGATCTTCAAGGCCACGCTTCTTGTATCCAAAGTCATGAGACTCAGTGTGGAGTGACGTAGCAGAACAGTTGGCCACTGTCTGTAAGGCTGAGATAAACACAAGATACCACCCCCATTTTGAGGTGTACACTCCTTTGCACCACAAGATTTTGAATTGAAATATCTGATTCTCTGCTTTCCTGTTTTTGCTCACAAGTACCTTCCTGGCGAAGTGACCAATCTTCATGTAGTGACCTTTCTGACTAATCTATTCCACACTGATGCTGCCATACCTTGAGCGCTGGGGGCAGTTTTGGGCATTGCAGTATAAAAAGGGTCGAAAGCTGCTGGAGAGTGTCCAGAGGAGGCCACAAAGTTGGTGAAGGGTCTAGAGGAGAAGTCGTATGAGGAGTGCCTGAAGTCACTTGTTCTGTTCAGCCTGGAGAAGAGGAGACTGAGGGGGGACCTCATAGCAGTTTACTGCTTCCTCACAAGGGGAGGGGAAGGAGTAGGTTCTGAGCTCTTCTCTCTGGTGACCAATGACAGGATCTGAGGGAATGGCAGGAAGATGTGCATGGAAATCCCTTCACTTCCCAGGTGGGAACCTTCAGAGGTGGTGGGAATGATCTCTGACCTTTGCAAAATCCTGAACTGTGCTGAGAAAGTACCTGGCAAAGGTCAAGTTGGCCTGGGCCAAATTGGTCCAGTGACTGCTGATAATTTAACAATGCGGACAACGGTGTTAGTCTCGGCTGCTGTGGGCACAGCTGTTCCCTGGCAGTATTTAATTTGTAGGGTAGTTGCAGAGAACCTGTTCTTAAAGAGTCCTATTCTTTCTTGCCTTACATCTGCAGGGCTGAGTGAGCTGCAGAAATGATGGAGAGAGAAATGAGAGAAGGTTAAGTGTAGAAATACAAGAGATCTTGTTGTCTCATCAAAATGTTTAGGTATTTTTTTCTCCCTGGTTCTAAGGGCCCCGGCACCAAAACCAAAACCCCTGGACAAAGAAGCAGTCTGGCAACTGCTGCTGCATGCAGATAAAAGAGATTATGAGAAAATCTGTATCAAATATGGAATTGTTGACTTCCGTGGGATGCTGAGAAAGCTACAGGAGATGAAGAAGGACACAGAGAGTGAACAAGGAGAGGTAAAATAAACTGAAACCCAAAGCACTGATTTTTAACATACTCCAGAGTCTGACAGTTCCTCAGGAGCTTCTGAAAACAGGCTAGACATTCCCAAATTGCTTTGTGGATGAAAATGTTATTGTATGACAATGTTTTAAAGAAGTCCCACTTCTTTTATCCCACAGATAAAAATGCTATTGATTTTTTTTTTGAAGTTCACTTTTTAAGTTTTAGGAACTACTGAGTGCAGAGTAGACCTTTCATTAAACCACATGGCTAAAATCTGTATTCAATTGCCTCTGATGAGAATTCAGACCCCAAATTGAGAAGTTATGCTCAAGAGTCAAAATTGGCCTTCACACACAGGGCCGTGCAGATAGCTGGGTGGGCAGTGGTTGCGCAGTGTGTGAAGGACCAGGGGGCAGCACGTAAAATTTAATTTGTCTACAGGAGAAAATGGGAAACTTGCTGGTGCCTCTTCTAGAAACGTAAAGGTAGAGGTAGCTCTTTATTATGCAGATAAAAGTAAATTTCACACCGGTTCAACAGCTTAAGAACTTCTGTCGCGGCAGCCTTCTCGTTTATGAAGTTCTTGTGTCTTTCTTTGCAGTTAATACACAGCATCAAAAATTTTGAACACATTAAAGTCAACAAGGATGGAAAAGCTTCCTTCAGTCTGGAGATGGACCTGAAAAACAGTAAAAGCAAAGTTTACTTGCTTAAGGTGAGGGGGCCTTGATGAGTTGGCCAACTTATAGCAACAACCAAAGTCTTCTACATAAAATGCTTGATCTGCTGGGCCATGGCTGAGAACAAAGAAGTTTCTTAAAGTCATCCATCCACGGCAGAATCCTTGATTGTTTAGGGAGAAGTATTGGTGTGGGGGTCCAGGGAGTCTTTGGAGGTGGGTATTACTTGGAATTTGTAGATGCAAGTACAGGGGAAACAGCTACTAACAACCTTTGGCTTGAAGACCTCTTCTGGCAAGAGGAAACTAACAGTGTCTTTCAGGCTGCAGAAATTCTGCAGTCTCAAATAAGAAAACAGACTGGATTATTCACTTTCTTGAGTGTGTTATTCCACTATAATTCAATTCTGTGAGACAAGTTCTCAAGGAAGGAAAACATCCCACCTGGTCCTGTAGTTATTCTGCTGTGGTCTCCAGGTGATCAGTGCTGCGGGTGTTTTTCTGGAAGACACATTGCAGTCAAACTGCAGTTATGGCTTTAGTACAGAGAAGTAGGAATTCATTAAAGAGGAGGTCAGATTAACTCTAGGAACTTCTGAGTCAAATGTGTGGCATGAAGCCTATGCAGCCGCAATGCAGAGAAGTGCGTTACAGAGAGGAAAGCAGTGAACTCGCCTGCTTATCCATCCACAAGGATGCTGAAAGCTAAGCATAGGAAGTACTTCGTCTTTGAAGTTACTGTAACTATATATTGTTTAAGCTTCAAAACCTTATGTGAGCTACCAAAGCAGTGCTCTTTTGCTTACTTTGAGTGTCTGATGCTGTGTTCCGTGCAGGACTTACGGCTCACAGTAGTGCACATGTGTTACAGAAGCGATGAGCCCTGTCCACTTCCAGTTACCCCCTGTGAGCAGCAGTGTAGGCTTCTCTGTTGTTACTCATTTATATCAATAAAGCGATCGTAACACAACTTGGCCTGATTTTCTTGAAATATCTTGCACTAGTTGGGCATTGCCTTTAAAGATATATTCTTTCTCTTCCCAGGATGGTGAGAAGCTCAGGTATGGAACAGGGGATGAATACAGAAAGCACTGCCTGAGGCGGATTGGAAAAAGGTACAATTTCATTATCAATGACGTGCAGCCAGAAGATGCGGGTGTGTATCAGGTCAGAGTGGAGGACGTACCTGTTTTCTCAACCGAACTGGAAGCTGAATGTAAGGAATTGAGACAGATGCAATTGTAACATGAAATTATTTTTTGCTGGAAAATTTTATCTGGGATCATATGCAAAGTTCCCCACTAAAACTCGTTAACTAGAGCAGATTGGTTTTGTGTTGACAAAGAAGATGATCTTATGTGACCTGTGTGAAAACAGCAGGAGGGGTGTGATGATGTGATACGAGTGTTGCGTTTGTAGTCCAAAGGACTAGGTTCAAGTACCAGTTTGGCTCTGACTTCCGAAGACAGTAAGCAAGTTCCTTACCTTACCTTACCCCAGGCTATAGTTGCCTTTTGTAAGCTCAGAATAACAACTGCCAACTCCACACGGGTATCAGGCTGCTGAAATACATTAATGACTACAGAATCAACACATCAGTGATGTGTGATGTAAATATCTTGCAAGATGATAAAGACAAAAATCTACTTTTCGGCTTTTCTATCATGTAGAACTGGGCACAGGAACACATCTCCTGGAGGTGTTCAAGGTCAGGTTGAATGGGGTCTTGAGCAACCTGGTCAAGTGGGAGGTATCCCTGCCCATGGCAGGGGGTTGGAACTGGATGGGCTGTAAGGTCCCTTCCAACCTGAATCGTTCTATGATTCTATGACTCAGTTTTTCCTCTTTCTGCTTAAACCAATGCTCACATGCACAGCAAGCTGCTGTCTTCCTTCAGCTGCAACAAGTCTTTCTTGGAAGACAGAAGTAGCTCCGTTTCCTTCCTATAGCTTTTTATCTTTCCATTGCAGCCATCCCTGTGAGGTTTGAGCAGCCTCTCACTGATACACGTTGTCCTGAGGAAGAAAATGCTGTCTTTGAATGTGTCCTACGCACACCCTGCCACGATGCTGTGTGGCTGCACAAAACCCACCTCCTTGAGGCAAGCGAGAAGCACCAGATTTCTGTAACACCTGACGGCCTGACCCACCAGCTGGTTATCAAGAACGTTGTGCCTTCTGACAGTGGCATGTACACGCTGGACACTGGGCTCTGCTCTTCAAACGCCTGGCTTATTGTAGAGTGTAAGTGACACTGTGTTATTGCTGTGGTGTTGGCTTGAGGTGTGTCAACCAAATAATGTTCCTCTCGCTGCCCAACTGCTCAGAGATGATTCAGTGCTGATAAATGAATTGCAGAGCCTCTTATTCCTAATTATTTTTTGAAAAATAGAGCTCTGGTTAGATCTTTCTTCTTCAGGTGAAACAGTTTTTCCCTTTTTATTAGTCCTGGCAAATCCTATTGGATTATTTACTCCACAGCTGATTGGAAGCAGCAAGTTCTCCATCAGTTCCTGTAAGGGGCTACAGGAAAGCTGGAGGGGGGCTGTTCATAAAGGCTTGTGATAATAGGACAAGGGGGAATGGATATAAACTGGAGAGGGGCAAGTTTAGACTAGACAATAGGAAGACTTTCCTCACCATGAGAGTGGTGAGACGCTGGAACAGGTTGCCCAGGGAAGTTGTGGCTGCCCCATCCCTGGAGGTTTTCAAGGCCAGGTTGGATGGGTCTTGGGCATGGCATCCTGATCCAGTGGGATGTCTCTGCCCATGGCAGGGGGTTGAAACTAGATGATCTTTAAGGTCCCTTCCAATCCTAACTATTCTATGATTGTGTGATCAGTTATCAAAACACACTCCATATCTCACCATGTGTGGTGAAGCTGTCCCTGCTCCTGTCCCAGGTGCTTTCAGAACTATCAGTTCTATCCAATCAACATCATACAATACTGTTGTGCTAGGAAGTGTTTCCCTTTCCAAAAGAGAGGTTAAACATGCTAGAAGAAGCTCAAAGGAAGCTGGGGAGATGGGAAACACTCCTTTCAGTGCAAGCAGATTGTTAGCTGCCTTATGTTTTCCTGTTTCTTAAAGGCAGTTGTTTTGGTTTCTTTTGAGCTCCTCCAGCAGCAAAAGAAGGGTCTCTCTCACCTTTTGATGGCTTTTGAAACAGTATAGGTTGAGTCTGATACACAAAGGAACTGCCAACTGAGTCCATTGACCTTCTAACGCTCTACAGAAATGGTGTCCAGCCTGGAAATCAAAACAGCGTGTGACCTGATAGGTCTGGTGTCTAGCTTGGAAAAGCCTGGATTTTGGATCAATGCAAAGCTGTTCACAGAAATGGACTCTGTAATCTTTGGGTTGGCCATCTCGAACACCAGGATGCCAGGTGTTCAAGCTGCCTCAGGAGCAGTGAGATCCTAATGCAAGGGTGGGCGCTGATGGCCATTCTGTGTGTGGGATGTTCTGTAACTCCTCCAGGGCTGGGGGAGAAGGCAGGATGACAATCTGAGCCACTCTAAATTAGATCTGTGATGCTGGAAATCCACCTTGTTTCAATGCTTGTTTTGGTTTCTTTGTTTAATAAGCATGTTTCCACTAAAACTAATTGTCTTTTTAACCGAGGATAAATTATGCCTGAACATGACATTGAAAACATTCAGGATTTGAGATGAAGTCAAATTTATTGACATATATTATGTTTCTGTGTCCTAGAACAAAATTACAACAAATGCTAACATGTTTGGTTTGGTTGTTGATGTAGTACATGACCTATTGATTGGCTGTTCTTTTATTTTCCCTCTTTTCCTGACCTTCCATCAAACTGCATCTTCGTTACAGATGCCAAAGGAAAGAGGAGACAGGGAGAAGGAAATGAGAGAGAGAAAGCTGAGCGACTGAAAGAAACGTTGCCAGATAAAGAGAGAGCTAAGAAACCTCGACACAGAGAATATATCGATGATGAAGATCATCTGATGGACACTGGCATGGAAAAAGATGGCTGGTACAGAAATGGTCAAGACAGCAGTCAAGGCCACTCCATTGATGTTGATGGAAGCCACCATAGATTTCTGGGAAAAGATGGACTACGCAAAGTACACAAAAATGAAATGATGGGCTCTGGGCAGTTGTCTGGAGCAGGCCTAGATGGACACTCAATGACAAATGATGCTAGCAGCTTTGAATTAAATATCTTAGGAGGTAAAAGTAGATTGAGGCCTGTCCATGGCAAGGATTCTACGGCAGGCAGAGCAGACACTCATGATGAATTAGGACGGGCAGGTGAACGATATCCTGTGGGTGGTAGAGATGATGACATGCTGGATGCTGACATGGGTGATGGAGGTGATGGAGAAGGTGTGGGCTGGCAGCTTGATGAGGATGGTAGATTAGGTGATAGTAGTTACAGAGCTGGCTTTGGGGGTGGTGCTACTGATGGAAGTTCTGGATTAGATGGGCTCAATCCTGATTCAACCAGAGTGGGAGGTGGTAAGGACAATCTGTTCAGTAGGACTAGTCCAGGGACTGGAATTAGAAAGAATGCTGCAGGTACCAAGATGGCAGGAGGAATGAGGTCCCCCCATGGCAAGGACTCTCTGCCAACTGCAGGTGATATGAATAGAGCAAGCATGAACAGAGAAGGACAAAATTCCTTCATGAGACTTCATGCTAGTGGTCATTTAGACCAGGCAGGAAGGTCTGGCTTGCCGTATGGCCCAGGCCATCTTCCAGCTGGAGATGGGGCTATATCTGGTGAAGGTGGCAGTTCTATAGGGGAAATGGCAGCTTTGTATGGTCCAGATGGTCAGCCAGTTGGAGCAGGTCTTTGTGATGCTGGAGTAGCTGGTGCAGGGGGATACGGGTCTCCATATGGAAAGGATGGTCTCCTAGCTGGGAATGTTCTTGGTGGTGCTGGTGTAGCTGGTACAGGAGGAATTGGGTTTCCCTATGGACAGGATGGTCTTCCAATTGGATCAGGTGTTGGTGGTGCTACAGTTGGTTTTCAAGGTGCTGGATCTGCCTATGGAAAGGATGGCCTCCCAACTGGAGCAGGTGTTGGTGGTGCTACAGTTGGTAGATTTGGAGGTGTCGGACCTGCCTATGGAAAGGATGGTCTCCCAACTGGAGCAGGTGTTGTTGGTACAGAGGGATTTGGATCTCCCTATGGAAAGGATGGCCTCCCTGCTGGGGCTGGTGCTGGTGCAGGGGGAGTTGGGTCTCTGTATGGAAAGGATGGTCTCCCAGCTGGTGTTGGTGAAGATACACTTGGTGGCTTTGGAGGTGATGGATCTCCCTACAGAAAAGATGGCCTGCCAGCAGGAACAGGTGCTGCAGCTGGTAGTTTCGGAGGTCTTGGGACCCAATATGGAAAGGATGGCTTTCCTGCTGGAGCAGGCGTTGGCAGTGGTGTAACTACTGCAGGGGGAGTTGGGTCTCCCTATGGAAAGGATGGTCTCCCAGCTGGGACTGGTGCAGTGGGGCTTGGTTCTCCCTATGGAAAGGATGGTCTCCCAGCTGGAGCAGGCATTAGTGGTGCTGGTGTAGCTGGTGCAGGGGGAGTTGGGTCTCCCTATGGAATGGATGGTCTCCCTGCTGGAGCAGGAGTTGGTGGTGCTGGTGTAGTTGGAGAAGGGGGAGTTGGGTCTCCATATGGGAAGGATGGACTCCTTCTTGGTGGAACAGGCATTGGCGGTGCTGGTGTAGGTGGTGCAGGGGGAGTTGGGTCTCCCTATGGAAAGGATGGTCTCCCTGCTGGAGCAGGCATAGGTGGTGCTGGTGTAGCTGGTGCAGGGAGAGTTGGATCTCCATATGGAAAGGATGGTCTCCCAGCTGGTGTGGGCATTGGTGGTGCTGGTGCAGGAGCAGTAGGCTCTCCGTATGGAAAGGATGGTTTCCCAGCTGGAGTAGGAGTTGGTGGTACAGGGGCCATAGGTTCTGCTGATGGAAGGGGTGGTCTCCCTGCTGGAACAGGCATAGGCACTGCAGGTGTAGATGGTTCAGGGGGTGTTGGATCTCCATATGGAAGGGATGGTCTCCCTGCTGGAGCAGGCATTGGTGGTGCTGGTGTAGGTGGTTCAGGGGGCATTGGATCTCCATATGGAAGGGGGGACGGTCTCCCTGCTGGAACAGGCATTGGTGGTGCTGGTGTCGGTGGTGCAGGGGGTGCTGGGTCTCCCTATGGAAGGGATGGTCTTCCAGTTGGAGCAGGAGTTGGTGGTGCTGGTGTAGCTGGAGAAGAGGGAGTTGGATCTCCATATGGGAAGGATGGACTCCCAGCTGGAGCAGGCATTGGTGGTGCTGGTGTAGCTGGTGCAGCGGGAGTTGGGTCTCCATATGGAAAGGATGGTCTCCCAGCTGGAGCAGGCATTGGCGGTGCTGGTGTAGGTGGTGCAGCGGGAGTTGGGTCTCCATATGGAAAGGATGGTCTCCCAGCTGGAGCAGGCATTGGTGGTGCTGGTGTAGGTGGTGCAGCGGGAGTTGGGTCTCCATATGGAAAGGATGGTCTCCCAGCTGGAGCAGGCATTGGTGGTGCTGGTGTAGGTGGTGCAGGGGGAGTTGGATCTCCCTATGGAAAGGATGGTCTCCCAGCTGGAGCAGGCATTGGTGGTGCTGGTGTAGCTGGTGCAGGGGGAGTTGGATCTCCATATGGAAAGGATGGCCTTCCAGCAGGAGTGGCTGTTGGTGGTGCTGGTTCAGGGGCACTAGGCTCTACCTATGGAAAGGATGGTCTCCCTGCTGGAGCAGGCATTGGCGGTGCTGGTGTAGGTGGTGCAGGGGGAGCTGGATCTCCATATGGAAGGGATGGTCTTCCTGCTGGAGCAGGCACTGGTGGTGCAGGTGTAGGTGGTGCAGGGGGTGTTTGGTCTCCCTATGGAAAGGATGGTCTCCCAACTGGAGCAGGAGATGGTGCTGCTGGTGTAGGTGGTGCAGGGGGAGTTGGATCTCCATATGGAAAGGATGGTCTCCCAGCTGGAGCAGGCATTGGTGGTGCTGGTGTAGCTGGTGCAGGAGGAGTTGGGCCTTTCTACGGAAAGGATGGTCTCCCGTTTGGAGAAGGAGCTGGTGGTGCTGGTGTAGCTGGTGCAGGGGGAGTTGGATCTCCATATGGAAAGGATGGTCTCCCAGCTGGAGCAGGCATTGGTGGTGCTGGTGTAGCTGGTGCAGGGGGAGTTGGATCTCCATATGGAAGGGATGGTCTCCCAGCTGGAGCAGGCATTGGTGGTGCTGGTGTAGGTGGTGCAGGGGGAGTTGGGTCTCCATATGGAAGGGATGGTCTCCCTGCTGGAGCAGGCATTGGTGGTGCTGGTGTAGGTGGTGCAGCGGGAGTTGGATCTCCCTATGGAAAGGATGGTCTCCCTGCTGGAGCAGGAGTTGGTGGTGCTGGTGTAGGTGGTGCAGGGGGAGTTGGATCTCCCTATGGAAAGGATGGTCTCCCAGCTGGAGCAGGAGTTGGTGGTGCTGGTGTAGGTGGTGCAGCGGGAGTTGGATCTCCATATGGAAAGGATGGTCTCCCAGCTGGAGCAGGCATTGGTGGTGCTGGTGTAGCTGGTGCAGGGGGAGTTGGGTATCCATATGGAAAGGATGGTCTCCCAGCTGGAGCAGGCATTGGTGGTGCTGGTGTAGGTGGTGCAGGGGGAGTTGGGTATCCATATGGAAAGGATGGTCTCCCAGCTGGAGCAGGCATTGGTGGTGCTGGTGTAGGTGGTGCAGCGGGAGTTGGGTCTCCCTATGGAAAGGATGGTCTCCCAGCTGGAGCAGGCATTGGTGGTGCTGGTGTAGCTGGTGCAGGGGGAGTTGGATCTCCATATGGAAAGGATAGTCTCCCTGCTGGAGCAGGCATTGGTGGTGCTGGTGTAGCTGGTGCAGGGGGAGTTGGATCTCCATATGGAAAGGACGGTCTCCCAGCTGGAGCAGGCATTGGTGGTGCTGGTGTAGGTGGTGCAGGGGGAGTTGGATCTCCATATGGAAAGGATGGTCTCCCTGCTGGAGCAAGCGTTGGTGGTGCTGGTGTAGGTGGTGCAGGGGGAGTTGGGTCTCCATATGGAAAGGATGGTCTCCCTGCTGGAGCAGGCATTGCTGGTGCCGGTATAGGTGGTTCAGCAGAAGTTGGATCTCCCTATGGAAAGGATGGTCTCCCAGCTGGAGCAGGCGTTGGTGGTGCTGGTGTAGCTGGTGCAGGGGGAGTTGGATCTCCATATGGAAAGGACGGTCTCCCAGCTGGAGCAGGCATTGGTGGTGCTGGTGTAGCTGGTGCAGGGGGAGTTGGGTCTCCATATGGAAATGATGGTCTCCTGGCTGGGGCTGGTGTAGGTGGTGCAGGGGGAGTTGGATCTCCATATGGAAAGGATGGTCACCCATCTGGATCTGGTGCTGGTGTAGCAGGAGTTGGGTCTCCATATGGAAAGGATGGTCTTCCAGCTGGAGCAGGAGTTGGTGGTGCTGGTGTCAGTGGTGCAGGAGGAGTTGGGTCTCCATATGGAAGGGACGGTCTCCCATCTGGAGCAGGTATTGGTGGGGCTGCAGTTGGTGGTTATGGAGGTGCTGGATCTCGCTATGGAGAGGATGTACTCCCAGCTGGGGTTGTGGCAGGAGCTTCTCAGTTCCCTTTTGTAGGTAAAGAAGTTATGGGGTCTCATCATGGCAGGAATGCTATGCAGAGCACAACTCAAGGATATGTAGGTGGGGCGGGAGGAGGTGACTCTTCCTCAGAAGTCGGTGGCGTGGGTGGCTCTGCAGTACGGAGTGCTAGGTCTCCCTACAGCAAGGACAGCGGGTCAGCTGGAGCCAAGGCTGGTGCGGGTGGTGATGGAAAGGAGTTGCTTTCAGTCCATGGTAGAGAAGGTGTGGTAGGTGCTGTGGGACGAGGTGGGGAGTATGGGCTGGATTCACATCCTGGCAAATCTTCTGCAGGAGGTGAAACTGGAAAGGGCACTGCCAGTGATTTCAGAGGATCAGGGAACAAAGTTTCACCTCACGACAGAGATTCACTTTCAGGTCAAGGAGATGCCAGGGGGAAGGGCAGAGATTTAGAACAGTTGGGCTCCCTTTATGACAAAAATTCTGCCCTTGGAGGGGCGGGGAGTACCTCCTATAACAGCTTTGTCACTGGGAGAAGTTCAGGTGCTTTTGGTCAAGGTTCATTGCATTATGGTCAGATGGCAGATCTTTATGGTGGACCTCCTTCGATAAACCACAGAAAACCAGAACTTGAGCTTGATCTTACAGCAAATGATTTCTCAAAGAATACAGAAAGTCTGGGAAGCAGACGACGTTATTGCCTGGATGACCTGAAAGGTACGTGCTCAATTGGTGACTTCTGTATTGCTGGTCTTTGCATTTTGATACTCAAGTTCCTAATTCTGGGGAGAAATGGCAGCTGATAGTCTAGACATAACGTGACCCATTCTGAATTCTGCCACTGATTTGCTCTTTGACCTGACACAATTTGCTCAGATCAAACTGCCTTAAAAGTGTCAATGAGCTTTGCTTAAATTGTCTAAACCAGGTATCATCTGTCCATTCAAATCAATGATTCAGATCCACGTGGAACAGACTTCAGTTCCCAAATGTAGTTTCAAGGATATGACCACATTTCTTTGATATTGTTCCAATTTAAAACTTATCAGAATAATAGAATCATTAAGGTTGGGAAAGACCTCCAAGCTCATCAAGTCCAACCACCAGCCCAACCCCACTGTGCCCACTAATCTGTGTCCCAAAGAGCCCACGGCCACATGGTTTCTTAATGCCTCCGGGGATGGAGACTCCACCACTGCCCTGGGCAGCCTCTGCCAGGGCTTCACCACTCTTTCACTAAAGAATTTTTCCCAATATCCAACCTAAACCTCCCCGGCACAACTTGAGGTCATTTCCTCTTGTCCTATCCCTCGTCACTTGGGAGAAGAGCCCAGCACCCACCTCACAACAACCTCCTTTTCAGGAGCTGCACAGAGCGATGAGGTCTCCCCTCAGTCTCCTCTTCTCCAGCCTAAACAACCCGCCCAGGCACTCCTCAATAAGACTTGTTCTCCAGACCCTTCACCAGCTTTTGCCTTATTTGTTCTAACATCTAGTGCAAAGATCTGTCTTTTTCCAGGTTCTGGGAACAAATCTGTGCTGCTTTATTGGACAAATATGTTTGGCTTAATGTGGAGAGCTCCTTTCCCCTATAACACCAGAATTAATGAGGTTTTGTTTATAGTAAAAGGAGAGTTAAACGTGTGCAGACATTTGACTGAGACCAGGGGCTACATTAGCAAGATGGTCATGTGGGAACTGTAGAACTGATGAAGTTCAGCTCTAGAACCAGTGGGGAATGGTCACCTGATGGAATTGCTGACGAGTTAGAAGTGATTAAGGCTAACAAAACTTATAAAGAAGGAAGTAAAATCAAACTTCGCATGAATGGGGAAGGAGGTGAGTGTTTCCTAGAGAGGATGAGGATGTTAAAAGAGAAGAACTTGGAAAGTGAAGTACAGGGGTGAAGAGTGTGACTTGGGAAGATTCAGGGGGAGCTGTTTGAGCAGCCCTGGATCTGGTCAGCACAGAGGAAAAGTGATGAGAGCAGTATTAATATGTCCATATTTTTTCCCACTGGCTGTAGTGGGAGGCAAGACAATTAATACAGACTTGAAATAGCAAACGTGTGGATGGATGATGTGATTTGTGAAGGGTCTGGAGAACAAATCTTACAAGGAGTGGCCAAAGGACCTGGGGTTGTTTAGCCTTGAGAAGAGGAGGCTGAAGGGAGACCTCATCACTGTCTACACCTGCCTGAAAGGAGGTTGTAGAGAGGTGGGTACTGGGCTCTTCTCCCAAGTGACAGATGATAGAAAAAGGGGGAACAGCCCCAGGTCGCTCCAGGGCAGGTTCAGATTAGACGTTAGGAAAAAAAAAAATCACCAAAAGGGTTCTCAGGCACTGTCAGAGGCTGCCCTGGGAGGTGGTGGAATCCCCATCCCTGGAGGGGTTTAAAAGACGGGTAGACAAGGTACTTAAGGAAATGTTTTAGAGGCAGATAGGTAAGGTTGGACTCGATGATCTCAGAGGTCTTTTCCAACCTGGTGATTCTATACTGCACGCAGGTCAGCTGGCCTGTCCCCTCCATGCCATGGGTTCCTGCCAGCTGGCCCCAGAGCAGTGGAACAAAAGCCTGTTGTGACTGCAGTACATGTTTTCTGAAAACCTCTCTTGTCTCCTCGCATGCACATGAATTTTCATCCAGACATTTCTGTCAGTGTAACACCAACTTTTCAACCTTTTCTTCTCTAACATTCAGCCCCACGCTGTCACCTCAACAAACACTTAGTTGGTGTCAGAGTCCTGAAAGGGGAACCAGCTGAGCTGTCTTGCACCGTCAGTAAAAATGATGTGACGGGGACCTGGTTTAAAGATGGATTAAAGGTAGGTGTTCTCTAGCGGCTGTTTGCTTTGCAATGCTCTGCTCTCTAGCTCTGCCTTTCACCAAGTGTCACGTCAAGGTGTGTTCCCCCTACCTTACTGTAGTCAGTGTGGCCCTGGAAGGGTTCTGCAGGAACCTGTTGATAAATAAACGTCCTGATAGAAACCCAGCAAGATTTCTCCCCCTTCTTGCTCACATTTCCTTTCTTGCTGGCAACAGAAGGCTTTTTTTTTGCTTCTTCATGGGTGAGACGGTGTGGGTCTCTACCCTGAGATGCATCCTTTGTCTTTTCCTTAGTGCATGGGAGAAACATGTGAAAAGTGAGAGAAAGTCTTCAAAGGATAATTCAGGCAGGTGTAACAGGAGTGCTCTCTTAAATTAGCACATAAGGTCGAGCACAGACAAAATAATCTGTGTTCCTAAACAGCCCTAAAGAGTATTTCCAGTTGTGGGGTCCAGATGACACTGTAGGAGCCCTGAGGCGTCACACTCAAGCACGGGCCAATGTTTTTCTTGCTAAGAATAGGAAGAAGAGAGCTTGGAGATTTTACTAGAACTTATTTTAGTGGACTTTAAATCAAATCTTTGAGGGGGAGTGGGTTGACAGTGCTTACCTGCGACTTTACCACATAAGTGCCCAGAATATTATTGCAATTAAACATGCCTGTTCTTCATTAGTCTTTTCAATTACATTTCAAATCTGTGTGGTTCGTTTGCATTGCCCCTTTTTCCTCTCTTTCTTTAAGACTGAGTCTCTGTGCTTTCCCCTGTAGTTAACAAGCATGGATGGAGTGGTGTTTGAAAAGGAAGGTCTGGTGCACAAACTGATCATTAACAAAGTGGAAGATATTCATGCTGGGAAATACAGATTTGAAGGTGGAGATATAAAAACTGAAGCTTCGATTTTTGTTGAAGGTGAGTCCTGATGCAGCGCTCTAGCCTTGCTGTGCTTGAAGCACAGAATCATAGAATCACAAGGTTGGAAAAAACCTCTGAGATCGAGACTAACCATACCTATCTGCCACTAAACACATACATAACTTGTTTTGCTAGAGACCAGTTGTTGGTTATTGAGACAACTTTATTATAAAGAATTACCATGTAAACGTTTTTGCCCAGGTTGGCGTTGGTGGTGCAGTTTGTCTTTACAAATATGATATGGAACGTTTCTGAATAATTCGTATGAGGGATCTGAAGTTGTTTAGACTGGAGAAAAGGAGGCTGAGAGGAGACCTTATTACTGTCTACAACTGCCTGAAAGGAGGTTGTGGTGAGGTGGGTGCTGGTCTCTTCTCCCAAGAGACAAGCGATAGGAGAGAGGCAATGGCCTCAAGTTGTTCCAGGGCAGGTTTAGATGGGACATCAGGAAAAATTTGTTTACCTGAAGGGTTCTCAGGCACTGGCAGAGGCTGCCCAGGGAGGTGGTGGAGTCCTCATCTGTGGGGGTGTTTAAAAGACGAGTGGATGAGGTGCTCAGTGGTCTGGTTTGGTACTAGACAGGTATGGTTGAACTTGATGATCTCAAAGGTCTTTTCCAACCAAGAAATTCTATGAGTCTATGAAAGTACGTCTATGTATGTGAAGCACTGTACGTGCAACTAAAAGTCATGGTCCAGATGTTATGAGCTTCTAAGCATTATTGGCAGCATCATGAGAGAAGTCCTTCCCTCCAAGGTGGGCCTTATCCTCTTTGACTTGCAGTTTCTAATGACATTGTATCTTCTCCTTAGATCCTCCACGGGTTGACAAAGTTCTACTCAAAAACTTAACGAGTGTTCCTACTATGGCCAAGGCGGGGCAGAAAGTGCAGATCAAGATCCCTTTTGAGGGCCGGCTGCCAATCCGAGCAATGTGGTTAAAGGACAAAATGGAGCTGGTAGATGACACAAGGATTCGTGTTGATAACACGGAGACCTTTACCGTGCTGTCCATCTCGAGTAGTGAGAGAAAGGACTGCGGAGATTACAAAGTCAGGTTGAAGAATGATAGTGGGATCCTAGACATCGACTTAAAACTTCTGGTATTTGGTAAGAGCCCCCTAACATCCACAGTGTCTTTCATTGTAACGCTTTGCCAGAGAACCCATTAACACTGGTGACAAACTTATTTAGTGCTACTGCGAGTTCCAGGATGAACAGAACTATGTAATTTTCCACTAAGTTGGGATACAAGCAAAGATTGCTGATGTTTCTTGCTCTTTAACAAAAGGTGACACAAATCTAGTTTGGTTTTGCCTGGCCTCAGCAGCTGAGTTTTGAATGTTGGGTGTCAGTGGGAGATGGAACTATGTGCAAGAGGCAAAATCTGAAACAGATTATCAAGGCCAAATTCAGCTCTGTTATAAATGCCTGTGCTCTTTTGGAAGACCAGAAATGGTGTTTCCTCCTTATAAGCAAGCTGAATTGGTGCTGTGCTTCAAAGCAAAATTCTCCCATGGAGCAAGGGCCTGGTGTCCCCCACGCTTAGCAAAACTGAGAAGAGTGGAAGTCTAGAAGAGGCAATTTAAGTGCCCAGTCCTCATTCTGCACTAATGCATGAATTCCATCAGAAGCTGAGTCTCCCAGCTAGTGAGAAAGAGACAGTATCTGCTTCAAACCCAGGAGCCCCTCTGGATCAGGAGCCAACTCACAGTCTCTGTGTTCATCTTTTCAGACAAGCCGCAGCCACCTGCAGGGCCCATCAAAATTGTACAAAGCTCTGTAAATGACATCACCATTCAGTGGAAGCCCCCAAAGGATGATGGAGGCAGACCACTGCAAAGATACGTTGTTGAGAGACAGCAGGTAGGCAAGAGCGACTGGGTGACTTTGGGAGAAACCTCCAAGACCTGCACTACCTTCACCACTAACAAAGTGGAGCAAGACATGAGCTACTACTTCAGGGTGAGAGCTGTGAACGCTGAGGGGACCAGTGACGCGCTGGAATCCGATGAAGTGAAGGCTGTTGGTAAAGGTAAGGAAGAAATTTTCATAATTGTGTTTGACAGGTTGGGAAATCTGTTATTGAATGTGGCATCAAAGAAAACTTGCTGCGTTTTGGATGTTGCTACAGATCTAAACTTGAGTCATGGCTGTGAAATCTTCGCACATCTGTGGTGATTACAGGTTGAGACTAGGAGTTTATTGTAGGCTTTGATGATGCAGAGTGAGGTGGCGTTAGGTTCTCAGTTATGTTCCGTTCTTAAATGGAAAGTAAGTTTCATGGGGAAAATGCAATATGCAACAAGATCAGTGATCTCCAGATTATTACCAGGTCTCCCATTTCCTTCTGGTGAGGGACTACATTCTCCCTAGTCTTACTTTTGTCCCCGGCATACTGAGAGAAACTTTTCTTGTTGACCTGGACATCCTGGGCCAGATTTAATTCCATCAGGGCTTCAGCTCTCCTAACCTGATCCCTGGCTGCTCAGACAATGTCTGTGTTCCTCCCAGGCTGCCTGTCTTTGCTTCTGCCCTCTGTAGGCTTCCTTTTTGAATTTAAATTTGTCCAGGAGCAACTTGTTCATCCATGCAGGCCTCCTGGAGGTTCTGCATGGCTTTCTCTTTGTCAGGATGCATCGCTCCTGAACCTGGAGGAGTTGATCCCTGAATATTAACCAGGACAATATTCTTTGTCCTTCAATGAGTTTAAATCCTGGAACTGTTTTGCATTGAATATGTGTAGTATTTAGGAGAAAGCAATGCTCTGTTCTGTTTCTGATGTTCTTTCTACATTCTCCTTCTCATGATGATGAAAAACCCTGTATTGTGTGCAGAGAGGGATAAGAAAATCCATTCTTCTTCCAGTTTCTGTCATTAAAAGCAAGAATAACACTTACTTTTCCTAATGTGTAAGAATGTACATGCCCCACTCCCTAGGCTGACAGTAGAATTGTCAGTTGTGATGAGAGCAGGTCATTCATGAAAACAAAATTTAGGAACATGCTGAATCCTGTTTGTGTGCGGAATAGCATACACAGTGCCAGATCTCAGTCAGGTTTTCAAAATGCATTCGTATTAATACCTGGGGGACAGTGGAAGAAGAAAAGACACAGAGCTCCTTCTTATCCTGCAATAAAATATACCTGCTAATAATGAAACGTTGGTTTCTTTTTAGCTTCACCTGGTGCCCCAGACGCCCCTGAGGTTGTCAGTACCAGCAAAGACTCCATCACAATATCTTGGAAAGCACCTCATAAAACTGGCAGCTCCCGAATTGTGGGATACATCATCCAAAAACGCAAGAAGGGTACCATGACCTGGCTGCCAGTCAACAATGCGCCTGTATCAGGTAGGGAGTTCGAATCCTGGAATGGACTGGAAAGCTTTAAAAAGACAAAAATGTCAGCTGGGTTTAGGACGTAACACACTGATCTTGGTGGAGTTACTGCCTTCTAACTCCTTGCTTTCTGCTTAGAATCTCCTACCTTTTCATATCAGTGTTTTTCCTTTTAAATTCCTGAGCTGCTGACTGTCCCCATCACAACCACATTATCTGGGTCTGAAGTTTTATCTTCTTAACTTTCACAGCTGTAGTGTATGTGTTTTTTTCACAAGCAAGGTTACACAGCTGTGCCACAGCCAACCCAGGATTTGTTTTTTATCATGGAATCATGGTTGAGATTGGAAGGGTCCTCAAAGCCCATCCAGTCACACCCACTGCTGTGGGCAGGAACACCTCCCACTGGATCAGGTTGCCCAAAGCTCCGTCCAGACTGGCATTGAACACCGCCAGGGATGGGGGAGCCATGACTTTGCTGGGCAACCTGGGCCATTGCACAGGTGAGTGAGTGGAAGGACGACTGATTTTTTTCTAGATTGTGTGCATATGGCCTGAGAAGAGTGTAGGGAATCTCACTGCTGCATCCTGGGACATAGCGCCTTCGTAGATAAGCAATTCAATTTCTAGAACTAAAGTCTTCCCTTCACATGCAGAATTGCTGTCCTTAGACCTTAGGAACTTGGCAGAGAAGAAGTTATAAATGCAAGGAAGATAAAAAAACCCAAGCGATGTGTATGGACTCCAAAATGTGTTTTGACTGTAGCTGTCAATTCTCTGTCAGTTGTGATCTAGGAATTCTTATCTGATATTGAAGTGTTTAGGATTATCCCACAAGGAAAAGCAGTATTAATCCTTTCTCTAACTTCATAACTCTCAAATACTGTTTGATTTGAAAGGCAACATGAACACATTCCAGAAGCACACATGCACTTGGATAGGAAGGGGCAGGGGAAATGGTGCAGCTCCTAAGAATTATTCAGTCCACAGTTCTGTATGAAGTAAAGTACAAAATTGTCATCTCAACCTTTCCTACTTGGATAACAGCTCACCTGAGCCAACACGCTCCTTTTCTTTCTGCAGACAAGAAGCTGAAAATTACCAATCTCAAGAAAGGTCTGCAGTATGAATTCCGTGTAGCAGCTGTCAATGATGCTGGCATAGGAGATGCCAGTGGACCTTCCCAACCTGCCTTTGCACGGGATCCCACCAGTGAGTGCAGCACTGCCACAATCATCCTTGCTTGGGGATGTGTGAAGCTGGTGATGTGATGTTTACAAATGCTTTGTAAAAGTGTGTGAAGACAAAGATCAAAAAATTGGGAGTGTTTCATAGCTGAGAATCTGCTACCAGTGTGAGGAAGGCACGGAAGGATTTCCTGTGTGATGTCTAAGCCAAGACGTGGCAGCCTCCCTGTGAGGGAGTTGCGTGCAGTGTGAAGTGTTTCAGGATGGGTTGCAGACCCTTCGGGGCTGATGCAGGTTATATTGCACGGCTGGCAGGAGCAGGCACCTGCATCCGGCTTTGAAGAACTGTGACGAGGTGAAGGCAAGGCAGCAGGGTGGATATCCAGTGTGGTTCAAGAATGTTGGGGAATCTCAGGAAGTGCCTGAAAAGAGGGGACAGAAATCCTAGAAAAATAGTTTAAATACATTTTCTCTTTTCAGAAACACTATGTCCAGTGCAGGACCTTAAAGTGAGCAGCAGTGACAGCAGTAGAGTCACCTTGACCTGGAAGACACCTGAAACAAAAGATGGGAGTGACGTGAAAGGCTACGAGGTGGAGGTGCGGCCTTCTACCAGCCTCACCTGGACCAAATGCACTACTCTTCCTGTAGAGATGACCACCTACACAGTTAAAGGCCTCCAAGCCGAGGAGACCTACTTCTTCCGGGTGAGAGCCCTCAACGACAGTGGCCCAGGAGAAGCCACAGAGATTGAAGCCCGCATGGAAGCTGCTCCCCCTGTAGGTGAGCCAAAGTGGGCTGTTTTCCCAATGGATGAGGTCGTTCTATAGGGAACAGGATGTGGACAAGGTCTGTAGGTCACTGTGATGAGCTTCTTTCAAGCCCTAGACCGTAGCAGAAAGACAAGCTTTACGCTGCTCCTCTAGAGTATGGTCTTGTTGGTCACCACATCTGGAAATTATGAATATTTAACTAATAGTAAATGCACAATGTGCAGCTTTCAGCTCATGTTAAAGACTTACTATCATCAAAGAACACCCAAAGCTGTATTTTCTCCTGGGATCTACATTTTGCCCCCTGTGTGGAGCTAAACCACAGTAGTGTCAGATAGATACTGCACAAACCTTATGCCTAGCCATGCTCCTTTGAGGGGAAAAATAGAGCTTTCAGTCTGTTTTTCTACAGTCTTGTGGAATTAAATACCTTATTTCATTCTCTTTCTCTCAGATTGCAAATGTCATGTTGGTTTTTGTAACATTTGTTTACCTTTTTTAATTTTCTAGTTTGACTTTTTCCATCTTTATTTACAATCTAGCTCTGTTTTTCTTTCCTGCTGTTAGGGAACATTGCAGAAATACAGCAGTAAAAGATGATTCTGTCAAGGAATCACCTCCCTCAACTTGACTCCTAAGTGAAAATGTCTACTTCTGGCCTATGCCTGAACACTGCTTTTATAATCAATCAGTAAAAAGATAAATATAATGCATCTGGGAAGCAGTTTTTCATTTTCAAACTGGAAATGCTAAGTGCAATTTAGGACTATCGGGTCTGGTATTTTTAGGAAAATGCCAAACATATTTGATAAAAACAGAGAAGAAAGAAAAAATATTTTAAGTACTAAAAAAAAAATAGGATTTTTAGTAAAGTCAGGTTTCCTGCAGGTGTTCTGTGCTCTGTATTGCACCCACTCTTCATAATTCCATTTGCAATTCCAGTTTCCTCAGATATTAGATTACACAAAAGATTATCCATATGATGGGGTAAAGTGTGTCAAAAAGCCATCTTCTCTGTGACTGAGACATCATGTCTCTACAACCATGGCTGTGAGTGTATTTTTACATCATTTCCCTTCATTTAGTCATGGTGATAAGTAAATAGTAGCAACATTTGAAAGGTGTGAACTCTGGTTCTGAATCAGGAAGCATTTTTTTTCCCCCAGTAACACTATGGGTTTATCGATAGCTGGCAGAGTCCCTGCTGGAAAGGCGCGAGGGCCATGGAACGCATGCAGAGGAGTTTGTCAGCCAGCGACTCTGTAATAATGGACAACCGCTTATTGTAATCCCTTTCTTTTCCAGTTTCCCCCAGGTTTCTAATAGATGACACGGTGAAAAGCTTCCTGCTTATAAAAGCAGGAGATACCATTCGAGTGAATATTCCCTTCGAAGTAAGTATTCCCATGCATTTATGAATTCCCCCTCTGTCTCTGTTGTAGTCAACAACAGACATGAAAACCGAGCTACTGTTATCTTGGCATGGAATTTTGTTCCCAAGACACTGCGCAAATCCTTTAACCTGCCTCTGCTGTGTATCCTTTCTGCATGAGGAAAACACGAGCAAGGACTCAGCTGTCACTCTTCACTTTAGTGTCCTATGAGGTTATGCAAAGGGGGCACAATGGTCTGCATCCAACCACATCGACATTAACATCATCTGATACTTGTCTGTCATACTTAGAACTTAAAAACCAGTTGATTCCCTCTGGCCCCCTTCAGAAGGCCTTGGGGTAGCATCTCTAGCAACACTGTCTTGACTGCACGTGTCTTATTAAGCAGCACGGCTTATGCTACATGGCTTGAGAAACAGGCGTGCGCTGACAGAAATCCCATGTGCTTTGATGTGAGCTTGGAACAACGTGGGGAAAGTCTGGGATATCAAGAAGGGCTGATGAAGGCAAAGCATGCATATTTGTTTACCTTTCTCCTATTCTCCTGGAGAATAGGGATGAAAGATTACACGATGCAAATAAAGACTTTGGGGCTGGTTTTCCTTTCCGAAACCAGCAGATGTCTTTAAAAGTAGAGAATATTAACTACTGAGGCCATCTGTTCGTGTTCTAACACACCTGACACAGCTAACCTGAACACCTTACTGCAGCAGCATTCTTAAAAGACACAGAGAAAGAGAAAAGTTACAAAGAAATTTTAAAGTAGCCCTTTATCCAGGACTCGATGATCCAATGGGTCCTTTCCAACCTTGTGATTCTGTGATTCTGTGATCTTGGATCCATACTTAAAGTAAATATTACTTTACCATGACAATTATATTTGGGACAAAATAACAAAGCTAAAGCTGTAAAGATGGAATCCAGAGGCAAATAAACATGGGTTGTAACTTGTGTTGTTCTTTACAGGCATCTCCGGACCCCGTGGTGACCTGGTTAAAGGATGGGCTGCTTCTTCGAAACCAGGCTGCAATAACCACCAAGGATGGTGCCACCCAGCTGCTGATCGGAGCAGCTGAGTTCACTGACAGTGGCACCTACACCATCGAGCTCCAGAACGGGTTAGGGAAAAGAGAAACATTCAGCTTCCAAGTTCACGTTACAGGTAACTCGCTCACGACATGCATTCAGATTTACTGTACGTAGGCAGTAGACACCAAACCAAGTTCTGTATGGTGAGCTCTGATGCAGTTTAGCCACGCAGGGACAGGAATGCCTAGAGTACAATTTCCCATGAGACTGCCTGGCCACTTTGTGCTCTCACTTGGCTGTGTCTGCAAGACAGTGATCTACTCCCCCCGCCAAGTGACAGGGGACAGGACAAGAGGGAATGGCCTGAAGCTCCATCAGGGGAGGTTCAGGTTGGATATCAGAAAAAAATTCTTCACAGTAAGAGTCAATGGGCACTGGAACAGCTGCCCAGGGAGGGGGTCGAGTTGCCTTCCCTGGAGGTGTTTAAGGAACGGGTGGATGAAGTGCTGAGGGACATGGTTTAGGGAGTGTTAGGAATGGTTGGACTCGATGATCCAATGGGTCCTTTCCAACCTGGTGATTCTGTGATTCTGTGATACTCATTAAAATTACATCCAGCTTCCAGAGTGGCTCTGCATAACAAGGTCCTGCAGACGGATAATGCAAACTCCAGGAGAGCAGTTCATGCTTTGAAACAGCCTGAGATTGGTCAGCAGCAGGCTGGAGGACATTTACTCATAGTTACAACTCTAGATGCACTCTCCTGAAGAGGTGAAAGAGTTGAGCTGTACCAGCCTTCATCTCCTCCCTGTTAGAAGGGAAGGAGGCCCTGCAATGCAGCTCAAGTTCAGCTAACAGCAAGTGAATGTTTGTGGCTGGACAAGGAATCAAATTATGTCTCTTCTCACGGCCAGGGTGTCTACTCACACTCCAGACATTGAATAGACTCAAAGTTTTTAGGGTTCTGTGCTGTGCCACATTCCCTACATCATTGATGTTATTTGTCTTCATCTGACAGACATCCCACAGTCACCTGGACCTATTCGTCTGGAAGAGAATGTGCCCAATACAGTGACAGTCACCTGGGAGCCATCAGCATCTGAGAAGTGGGAAAGTAGTCTCTACTACACCGTCCTGAAACGTGAATCTGAGAAGGGCATGTGGCGTGTGGTGGGAGACCTGATCTACAACAACAAGTTCACATTCACCCAACTGATCCCGGGCCGGGACTACTACTTCAGGGTTGTGGCAAAAAATTGCTTGGGAGTCAGTGGTCCAAGTGAAACTGCAAAGCCTTGGAGAATTCAAAAGACAAAGGGTAAAACCATTTTTACAAATAGCTATCCATATGTTGTCATGCTTTGTTTCTTTTCTTGTTTCTAACCTGAAATGGTTCTCTCCTCCTGTGGACTTTTAGTTGCCCAGAACAAGGATGCATGGAAATGCCCTGAGAAATTTCTGTTCAGCAGGGAAAGCTTCTTCTTTCTACATGGGAAATGTGCAGATAGAATCATAGAATAGTTTGGGTTGGAAGGGACCTTAAAGTTCCAACCCCCTGCCATGCAGGGACACCTCCCACTGGCTCAGGCTGCCCAAGGCCCATCCAACCTGGCCTTGAACACCTCCAGGGATGGGGCAGCCACAACTTCCCTGGGCAACCTGGGCCAGGGCCTCACCACTCGCATAGTGAAGAAATTACTCTTATGTCCAGTCTAAATCTGCTCCTCTCCAGTTTATACCCATTGCCCCTCATCCTATCCCCACGAGCCTTTGTAAACAGTCCCTCCCCTGCTTTCTTGTAGCCCTTTCAGGTACTGAAAGGTCACTATAAGGTCTCCTTGGAGCCTTCTCCAGGCTGAACAAACCCAGCTTTCTCAGCCTGTCCTCGTACGGAAGGTGCTCCAGCCCTCCGATCATCTTTGCAGACTCCTCTGGACCCATTCCAACAGGTCCATCTCCTTCTTATGTTGAGAATTCCAGAACTGCACACAATACTCCAGATGAGGCCTCACAGGAGAGGAATAGAGGAGCAGAATCCCCTCCCTCGCCCTGCTGGCAATGCTTCTTTTGATGCAGGCCAGGGTATGGGTCGGCTTCTGGGCTAGGAGTGCACATTGCCAGTTCATGTCGAGCTTCTCATCAATCAGCACCCCCAAATCCTTCTCTTCAGGCCTTCTCTCAATCACATGATCCTCCATCCTGTATTGAAACTGGCGATTGTCCCGACCCAGGTGTAGGACCTTGCACTTGGCCTTGTTGAACCTCATGAGGTTCACACAGCCCCACTTGTCCAGTCTGTCCAGGTCCCTCTGAATGACATCTTGTCTGTCCTGTGTGGCAACTGCACCACTCAGCTTGGTGTCATCCCCAAACATGCTGAGCGTGCACTCAATCTCGCTGTCTATATCGTTGATGAAGATATTAAACAGCGCTGGTCTCAGTACAGACCCCTGAGGCACACCACGGATCTCCATCTGGACTTTGAGCCATTGACCACTACTCTTTGAATATGACCATCCAACTAGTTTCTTATCCACCAAACAGTCCACCCATCAAATCCATATCTCTCCAGTTGAGAGAGAAGAATGTTGTAGAGGATGGTGTCAAAGGCTTTACAAAGATAGATCACATCTGCTGGTTTTCCTGTGTCCACTGCTGCGGTTACCCCATCGCAGAAAGCCACTAAGTTGGTCATACAGGATTTGCCCCTGGTGAAGCGATGCTGGCTGCAACTAATCATCTCCCTGTCCTCTGTGTGCTTTAGCATAGCTTCTAGGAGGATCTGCTCCATGATCTTCCCAGGCACAGAGGTGAGGCTGACAGGTCGGTAGTTCCCAGGGTCGTCTTTTCTGCCCTTTTTAAAAATGGGCACAATGTTCCCCTTCTTCCAGTCACCAGGGACTTCTCCTGACTGCCAGGACTTTTCAAATATTATGGAGAGCGGCTTGGCAACCACATCGGCCAATTCCCTCAGGACTCTGGGATGCATCTCATCAGGTCCCTTAGACTTATATATTTTCAGATTCCTCAGCTGTTCACAAACCTGATCCTCCTCTACAGTGAGAGGGGGTTTACTCGCTGGTCACCATCTTGTTGTCCCATGACCCAGGAGGAGTGAGGAGAGCGGTTATCAGTGAAGACTGAGGCAACAAAGTTAAGTATCTCAGCCTTCTTCTCATCTGTTGATACATGGTCACCATTTTCAACCATTCGTCAGGGTATGCTCTCTTTGACCTTCCTCTTCTGACTGATGTGCCTGTAGAAGCCCTTCTCGTTGGTCTTTGCTTCACTTTCCAAGTTCAGCTCCAGCTGAACCTTAGATTTTGCTGGGAATTAATGTGGTGTCATTATGTTATGTCATGTAACTTGACACCACATTAATTCCCAGCAAAATCTAAGGCTTAAGTATTGCAAAAAATGAAGTTTTTGACTTCAAAGTTAAATTCTAGCTAATTTGGGAAGAAACACACATTACACAGTCCACGGGTGCGTGGCCTCTCTGGCAGTGCCAGGCGTTCTGCACAGCCAAGTGTCACGGCTGAAAACCAGTCCTTTTAACCATGAACTCTGTCACCGTGGAGCAGTATCTGAGTGCGCGTTGCTGTTTTTTCTCTTTTTACAGCTGAATCTAAGGTCAAACCACAGCAATACAGAGGTGTTAATCAAAACCAGCCCCCGAGAATCCTTGCCCCGCTGAAGCCTCACGTAGTTACTACTGGGAGCGAATGCCATATGAGCTGTGCGGTGGCAGGCTATCCGTCGCCAAAGATCACGTGGTACAAGGACAGCAGAGACCTCTCCAGTGACCCTGCCTATCTTTGCACAAATGACTTCGGTGTCTGCTCCCTGGTCATCCTGGGTGTCTCACGGCAGGATGAAGGAGAATATATGGTAGAAGCCAGCAATGAAATGGGCCGTGCGTTCAGCAAAGCCTTCCTCACTATTAAAGGTAAGAATCTTTAATTACTTATCTTCTGTCATTGGGTGATGTCAAGATGTCACTGCTGCCAAGATGCCTTAAAAATAGTAGCCATGCAGCTGTAGTTACTGGTAAGAGCGATCTCCTATGAGGCAGTGGATGTCTGGACTGCTTTATTGAACTTCTAATTAACCTGTGGGTGGTCAAGTATGAAATAGAAATGAAAAGGCAGGTGTGAGTAAAACATTTGATTTCTACACGAGCCAGAGCTTTTGGTTGACTTAGAGCAAATGTTTTAGAAAGAGACATCGCATCTACATTTCATAAGAGAATACGTCGGCTGGATTTCTCTACAGCGCAGGAGTTGCTGAATCCTGCCAGATGTGCAGGGTTAGGTGAAGCAGTGAGGGAAAAGCTGGCGTTAGGTGGCCTAAGGCAATGAGAAAGCAGGAAAGAGAGGGGTGTGGTATAAGTTAAATGGTGGTTGGGGATCCTGATGTGAATACAGAATCAATGTAATTAAGGATAGACTCATGGTGGGTATCCTTATGGATAAATATTGTTGGCAATTTTACTCAGTTGATTAAGGAATATCCTTTGCTTTGGGTCAAACATTTTCCTTTTAATGCAACGCAGAATACCTCGGTGGGATTCTATGAGTGTAGAAATGGGTCAGTTTAAATACCTGTAATCCTTTCACATGCATTGGTCATCTTGGCCCTGTAACATTTGGGTTCCCCCTTCCAGTGTGCCTTAGTCTCCCTCCTCATAATATTGAACTACTTATCTCTCTGTTATTTTCAGATTCCACCCTGTAGAATGACCTTCAGGAGAACATCTCTGCACTACCATGTGAAGGAAAAGGCTTTTGTTGGGAACTGGCTCTTTACAAAGACTGTGTATTTATTCTCAGATGTGCATTCTGGTCTGAGTGTTTTATTTATCAGATTCAGTAGCTGCATATCGAACATGATGCTGCATTGTAGTCAAAATTGGGAAAAAAAGCTTTCAGAGAGTTCTATCTTTTGGTAATAATCATTGCTTTCCACTAGTCCTTTAAAAAAAAAAAGATGAGAAGCTTTGGGAACACCAAAAAAATAATTGGCCAAGATGAAACTTTCCATGGAGAATACAGGAGCAAGAGATCATTCTGCTGTGCCGCTCACCTGCTGTCAGGCTGCAACAACAATATTTATTGACACCAGAGATCTATGAAGTCGGCCTTTTGGCATAAAGTTCTCTAATCTGAAGCAATTATTTTAGATCCCATGTAATTCTCGGCTGGTTTTCTACTTCTGGTAGAAGCACTTCTGCATGTATTCTGCTCCCAGTTGCAGCTAAGTATATTGTTTCCCTTAATCTCCAAGTTGAAAAGAGTATCTGCCTGCTGGTTTTATCTGGGCAAGAGATAAATTGTCGGACTAGGCCAACATGGGGTGGTGCTCCTCACAGTGAAAATGTCTTGATAGCAATGATTGGCAGTTTAGAATCAGCTGAATTAGCATGAGCAGATCCATGCTGTACTTAAACAGGCCTGCTACAGCAAGTGCTGTAAGATAGGGTGTAAACTACCACACCGGGATCATCTCTGAACCATAGCTGTCCCTACCTCATGACATTGCTAATGCAATGTTTTGCCTAATGCAAAAAGAGGTTAAAAATCTTGCGTGTTTGACCAGAAATAAGAGATACCACCAGAGATCCTCTGCCATGGCCGGCGGATTCCATCACCAAGCAGAGAATGAGACTGGAGAGCAAAAATGATGACTGTGCAAATGCATAGTCTTACCACCAAAGGTGCCCTGAAGATGGCATCTCGAAGATAGGAGAGTTTTGATCAAAGACTCGGAGCCACTGGATCCTCAGACAGCTAGTCAAACATTTATGTGGGGCTGAAATGCTCTTTTTGATTGTATTATATTTTGTACAAAGTTGTACAGATGTAGCAAGAGTAAATTATTAAATTAAACCATAATTCAGCAAAATCTTCTGTGAGTAAGTGTTTATTTTGGAGAAGGAAGCCCAGCCAGTTCCTGAATGCCAATCCATGTCTGTTGCAACCGTGTTTTCATGTGCCATGGCTGCACAAGTTAACCCCACACCATATGTAAGCTCAGAAGAACCACAGATACATGGCTTTTGTAAGTTTATGTCTCACTATTAACTGAGCACATGATGGAGTGGCAGAGAGTGCAGTCTCTAATCATGCAAACGAGGTTCAAAAAATATAATAATATGCATGGCAACATAAGCCAGCCCCTTACTGACCTGGAGGTACCCATGGGAAGTGATCTCACACCTTCTTCCTTGAAGCTATCGATACCAGCTGCTGCTTGGGAATATTTGTTCATGGTAATGTTAAGCAAGGATCATTTTATTTACACCATGATAACCTCCACCGCCTTGTGACGCCTGTCTCAGGCCCTCATGGATCACCAGATGAAGCCTGTCTACATTCCACCTGTAAGAGGGAAGGGAAATCCAGGTCCACTCCCCTCTAAATGTCTCCTCCATCAGCCGTGCAGGGGTCTGTTCTTCCCTTTCACACATGTATGGGCACCTCTTGTTGGAGCTCCCACCCTATGGGCTTCCCAACCCCCCTCCAAATCTTGTTACAGAAATCACCTCCCAGGAGAATGGGGCTCTCAGGACTGCCGGTGTGGACCCATGTGGCTCCAGCCTTGCAGCATGTGCCATCCTACGAGATGGGTAGGGCAGTGCTGCTGCCCAGCCTGTGTTCTTTGCCACACCGAGGCCAATTGTCCCCTCCCATCTCAAGCAGTTTTGATAGCCAGGTCAGTGGAGTCCCTTGATGTGCTACTTGCCCGTCCTTTGGAAGAGCATGGAGAGTGGGAATAGACAGCAAGTGCCCACCGAGCCATCTGCTGTGGTCCAGTGGGTGCGATGGGTGGATGTGCTGAACCAGAAGCTCAAGACCATGGTCAAGAAAGCAAATGCCTATTGCTTCTGCTGAGCAACTCCTTCACTCTCCACTGGGAACTGCAGTGCTGTCCCTGGAGGAGGGTCTGTCGAGATTTAGATGTTTCTTTTCAGGTGGCCTGTTGCTTCAGCGATGTCCTAAGCTCTACTTCCCTCACTTCTTGCAGCAAAAATATTCTCTTGTAGGGGCCCCCAGCCCAGCTCTCTGGACGCTGGCACTGGCAGTGATTCCCCAGTCGCTGGCACAGCTGAAAGGGAGGAATTGTGCTGCTTAGGCAGCGCTGAGGAACTCCTCCTGCATCACTGTTGCTGCTCACTTGCCACTGGCTCAGCGAGAGGATCTCATGCCCTGTTCCTGGTGGGCTGTCCAACCACCCGCAGTGCCCCGGCAGTGGCTGGACTCATACTCCAGCGCGGTGGCAGGTAGAGCAATTGTTGCCCATAACCTGTTCTGCATTAGTTTTTCATAGTTTGCTGTTGTTCTTTGCAGTCACTCTCTGACTTTGGAAGATGACAACTGGGGAGCTGGAGTAATTCTGACCACTCTTCCTTCAGGAACCACTCGCAACAGTCAGAGGATGTGGTGCTGGTACCCTGGGCTGTGGCTTCTCATCACTGAGGGTGTGGAAGAGCTCTTGGAGCGTGGCCCTGCAGCGCTCAGCATCTGCTGTCACTTGTCCTGCAGTCCCTCAGAACCGCTCCCCAAATTCCCATCTGATGAGGGAGCAGCAATGCCAGGTGAGTGGGGTTTGGCTCTCAAATCAGGCTGTGAGCACCAAAGAGAGCAATGCTGCTGAGCTGGGAGGGACAGAGGAGATCTGGTAACTCCCATCCCAGGTGGAGGGCACAGGACATGTTGGTGGGTGTGCTAAGCGCCACCTCTGCCAGTACTCGTGTTTTTCCCCCTTCTCTTCCCAGGCAGGGCTGGGCCTGGATGGCTTGGATGGATGTGTCACTGCCGAGGGTGAGCAGCTGTGCCAGCTTGGGATGAATGAGCTGGAGAGCAGGTTTCAACAGCATAAGAGCAAAATCTTGTCTTAAGCTCTGAGTACGCGATGATGGAACCTGTCAGGGCAGAAAGCCAGTCCTGATGCAGGAGCCTTCCCTGGCAGTCCCTGTGCTCGGGTTATTCAACTGATTTGCGGCAGATGAAATGCTCATTAGGACTCCGCTTCTGCTGTCTTTGGTGATCTGGAGAATGTGCTCAGGTCTGCTCGTAAATCAGCAGTGCTTTTCCATGCTGTTTTCTGAGTGCTGATGTCAGCCCGAGGGACTCGATGGACTTTCTTCCATTCTCTGTCCATGCTCCTCTGCACAGCCGGTCCCATCCCTTCATCTCCAGGGAGTGGTGCTATAAGACTGCAGAGCCCTCCGGCTCTCCTGACGGACAGTGTAGAGACCATTTTCCAGCCTCGGAGGCTCTGCTATTCCATCTCCTTCAGAGGCTTGAGACACTTGAGAGCCCCAACACCCTCTATGAGACTTTGTTTAAGAGCTGTCATTAGCACATCTGGATAGAGGGCTGAAGAATTCCTTCCTAGACCATGAGATTGGAACAGCAGAAGCTCTACATTCAAGGGTGGCCTGGCAGCCTCTCCCCCAGAGCTTTGAGGATGGTGTCCTTCCGCAGGCTCCTGCAGCTTGGATCCAAGCATCATCATCTCTGCCTGTCTTTCCCTTTGCTCCTGAGTGGAGTCATTGCTGCTGGTCTGGGGATGCAGCCCGGGAGATGAGTGCTGCCTGAGCTCCCAGAAGGAGCTGAGGGGCAGATACACTCCATCTAGAGGGGTTTGCAGGCTGCAGCGAGGCAGAAATTCAGTCTGCTGGAGCACACAGCCATGGTATCCTGTTGCACGTCCTGCTCAGTTCTCTCTGTCCCACGCTCAGCTCTGTTTGTGTGGCTAGAGGATGAAAAGATCTGGGAGCAGAGCATGAGTGCACACAAGCTGCTCTGATTTGCAGGAATCAGGCCGTGTGGTCACCAGCCTCGTGCAGGGTGGGCTCTGTGGCTTCTCTTTGGTCTAGCTCAGTGTCCTGCTCTAGGTGGGAGAACTGGAAATTGAACTGCTCTCAACCTCCCATGGCTCAGATAAAACTTTTTCTTTCTGTTACGCTCTCTCCCATTCCTCGGGGAAGCTGAGCAGTCCGGCAGCCGGTGTGCTACGACAGGGCAAGCAGAGTGGCTAGTGAAAGGACTGATGTTAGCCATCCCCCGCCTGCCTGTCCCAGTCTACAGCTGGGAGCACCCAGCCCTCATGGGAGGGATGAATTTGACAGCAGCCCATTTCTGAAGATGGTAGTCCCAACTCCAGAGTGTCCTGTAACATGCACACCAGGGCAGCCTGGCCAGGGAAGGATGCTTTGTACTGGTGGTTGCTGGTTTGGGTAGTGGCCCTCCTGGGGAGGGTAAATGGGAACCCATTGGGCTATTGGGTTGTTCCACGCCTTGTCAGAGGCAGGGGTATGGAGGAGCTCCTCTGCAGGGTCAGCTTTGCTTGAGATGTTCCAGGGAAGTAAAAGGAATTTAATCTCTTCCTCCACTGTGTCTGGCTGGGAAAGGACAGACACAGGGCAAGATGGACCCGCTTTCTGACTTTTGGTCCTGGATCTGCAGTGGTTGCAACATCCGTCCGTGGAGCACTGGGGTACTCTGTGCAGGGATGATCTTAGAATCATAGAATGGGTTGGGTTGGAAGGGACCTTAAAGGTCACCCAGTTGAACCCCCCTGCCATGGGCAGGGACACCTCCCACTGGATCAGGGGCTCAAAGCCGCATCCAATGTGGCCTTGAACACCTCCAGGGATGGGGCAGCCACAGCTGCTCTGGTAACCTGGGCCAGTTAACAGCTGAGTGCCTGGAAGGAGGATTGATTTTTTTTCTAGATCATGTGCGTGTAGCCAGAGAAGAGTGTAGGCAATCCTAGTGCTGCATCCAAACCATTCCCCTTTGTCCTGTCACTCCACGCCCCTGTAAAAAGTCCCTCCCTGGCATTCCTGTAGCCACTTCAGGTACTGGAGGGCCATTATAAGTCCTCCCCAGATGCTTCCGAGGCGAATGCTTTACTTCTACCAGGTTCCCAGTCCTTGCTTACCATTTGTCCTGGCAGGTTTGGATGCTGTGTGTGTTTGGGTGCTTTCACCACGTCTCTCTGGCCCTGGAGTTCCCTGCGTGCTTTGTCAGTAGGTTTTAAACTCCAGTCTCTTTTCTGTGTTAGCCCGAGCAGTCTGTGGGGAGCTCAAGGGGTGATATTGTCCGGGTTGGTCACCCTCAAATGCTCTGGGATGCCTGGCTGAAACTCCGCTTCAATCGGCAAAGCAAAGAGGTAGAACTGAACAAGTCTGGAGTATTTCTAAACCCCCTGCAGCGTTTCTCAGCGGTGAGTCAGCATCCAAGGGCAGTCCGGGAGATGCCCACCACAGCCAAACCTCTCGTGGGATTCAGGCAGTCAGTGCAAAGCTGCAGCTCGCAGGGCAGTTCCCGGTCACGCTTACCGTGATGCTGGATTCCTCACAGGGTCATCCAAGACAGCTCATGGGCAGCTTCCCCACAGGGCATCACGCGGAGCTCCTCAAACACCTCGACACAAATGGCCCTGCTAGGAGTCCTGGCAGTGCAAAGCTAGATGAGGTGTCAACCAGACCATAATTTCCTGCTTAATCTTACTTCTGGGCCTGGTAACATGAAAGACAAACCAAAACCACTGCAGAGAGGATGTTGTTAGCCGCTCACTGCTCAAGTCAGATGAGGCGAACACAGTGTGGACTGGATCCGCATCTGTGTTGCCACGGAACACAGCCTGTGGGGCTCGGGAGAGGGATCACACTCAGCACTGCTCTGTCTGACAGAGCTCACTGCTACCTGAGGAGCTTTATTTTAAGCCAGGACACAGCAGGCAGCACCAGTTTAGTACGAGGTGGTGCTGCGTGTGCTCAGTTACTCTCACAGCAGCCTCAGGAGGCACCTTGATTGATGGAGAAGTTGCTGTTAAGCCACATGGAGCTAGAGTGCGCGCATAAAGACAAGGAAATTATTGGACTCTCTGTGAAGCTCATTCTTGCAGTAAAAAGGGATTTCAAGGCCTCCAGTTTCATTCTCTGCCCAGCTTTGGCACCACCAGAAGGACTGAGTGTCTGCCCCATGAGTTGTGGTCCTCCAAGGGGTCAGAGCTATCTGAGAACTCAACCGAAAAGGATCACAATGAAATGAGAGTTGGGTAAGATCACCCAGAGCAGCAAACCACAATGTACTTGCGCTGGCTGACACTTGTTTTCCTCATGCTCGTTGGGAACACTGGCTCCTCCTCGCTCTGAGCAGGCACAACCTTCTCCAGCAGGTGCAGATTTGCATGACAGACCCAGAGGCACTGACCTCTGAAGTGCTGTTACCCTGCAAATGACACTTCCTCTCATTTTCTCACTCCTGTGCAAGCGAAGCCACTCTCTGACCTGTCCCGAACCTCTGGTCCAGGCAATACCATTCCCTCCAGGGTGGCCTCGGAGTGGCTGGAGTTTCTAGAGGTGTTGGCTTGTGCAGCTCTTCATTTTCTGTGCCTACAGCTCTTCCTTTCTCCCCTACCTTGTCTGTGCACGGCCACCTGTGTTCTGAGCAGCCCTTTTCCTAGAATCATGGAATGGTTTGGTTTGGAAAGGACATTATAGCCCAACCAGTTTCATCCCCTGCTGTGGGCAGGGTCACCTCCCACTGGATCAGGGGCTCCAAGCCCCATCCAACCTGGCCTGGAAACCCTCCAGGGATGGGGCAGCCACCACTGCTCTGGGCAAACTGAGCCAAGGCCTCCCCATCCTCACAGGAAAACATTTCTTCCTAAGATCTCATCTTGGTGGACCCCTCTTTCAGCTGAAAACCGCGCCCCTTCGCCCTACCCCTGCCCTCCCTTTGCTGGGACGATAACCTGCGCTGCTTGCTGCTGCTTTTGCTGCTGTGACTGCTCGGTGCCAAGTGAGCAAACCCATATTTCTCTGCCCTCTTTCCCTTCTTCTCTCTCATCCACGGCTCCTGTGCTGGCAGCAGCAGCCACCCTGACTTTCCACATCTCTGATGTAACGCTGGCAGTGGGCTGAGGTTGTTTTCCTCCCGCAGACTGCCGCCTGCCTCGCTTCTGCCTACACCCGGCTCTTGGCTCTGCTGCCTTGGTGTGGCACGTAGTGGCCTTTGTTCTCGCCCGTTGCATGGCAAGTAGATGAAAGCCTACCGTGAAGCATAATTTATAGCTAGCTTGGAACACAGTTTTGGCGGAGCAAAGCACGCCAAAAGATTTAGCAATGCCCTAGGAGCTGCGCTCATACTGCTTATCAAATGATGCTTGAAAGGCTCTGTAATGCAAGAGGAGGGTTGAGTTGCTCAATTCTAGCAGAGGATAAACTGCCTCTATTACAGAGACACGTGTTTGGGAGCGAGGAGCCAAGAGTTGGCTTTTGAAAACTTGTCCAACAAGGCAAATCACAGCTTCCGAAGCCTTGGTCCAAAGGGCAGCAAGGCTGCAGGAAAGAGCCTGGGCACATGCCCTAAACAGGGCTGCATTGCTGCACCTTTCCACCCTTCTAGAAAACTGGCCCAGAAAGGAGCGCGTTGCCTTCAATACAAGCACGTGAGTAAGGTTCACAGTGGTGACCCCAAAATCTCTGGGCAGCAGGAATTTGGCACTGGCATCCCCGCCCCCAGAGATGGCTGCTGACTGCACAGCTGTCCCCCGGCCGCCAGGAGAGCCCAGCCATGGCTCAGGTGTGTGCAGACTTCACTCCATCAGGCAAACAGCAATGACCCCACTGCAGCGACACTCTTCTGCAGAGCAAGACGGGCACTGCCATGGGCCGAGCCCATAAGGAGCACCTGCCAGCGTGGACCGCACCCTGGGAGCTTGGCTTGCCTCTTCCAAGCTGATCAGACAGCAGGTGCCCAGAGCACCCCCAGAAATTGTCCCTTCTGTCTCTGCCATGAGATGCCATTGTCATGGCTACTGGCTCTGTGTGGCAACGGGAGACACATGGTGCCTGAGGAATGGCAGGATTGCAACTTTGCAGAGTGGGAGGGAAGCTTAAAATGTCTCCTGGTCCTTCTGCTCCAGTGCAGGACCCAGTGCAGCCAACTCTTCTCCAAAGAGGTGTCCGTCTTCTTAAAGGCTTCCAGTGCTGTAGGGTCCGTGTGTTACATGGGGTAAAAAAAGCACCTGTTCCTAATCACCAGCAAATTATTTTTTTTCCCCTCAAGACCCCTTTTTCAGTTTGCTGGTAGGAAGAGCCCAGGAACTATAACCTCCATTAACCATCCCTAGCAGCCAAGATAGGTCAGAGTGGGTGCAGTCTCCTGTTCCCTGGAGCAATGTCACCTGTGAAACCCAGGGAGAACATAAGTCTTTAGGACATTTGTGTTTCCTGTGAGGGAGAAACTAGGCACTGAGGGAAGGTGCTGTGAAGCTATAGAGGAAGTTCCAGCAGCTGTGTTGAAGCTATTGAACTTTTTGGGTTTGTGGGATAGTCAGAGGCCTTAGAGATATCTGGATCACACATGGACCACCTGCTGGTCTCTCATGTGTGCTTGTGTCTTGACATGGAGACAAAATGCCCCGTCTAGGTACCGATATCCTGCTGGGGAGGGGGTCCAGGGAGCAGCTCCAGTCCTGACCCAGGCTCCTCCATCCTTATCTCACTCTTCAGTATTGTTTTGATCTATCTCACCTCGCTCTCTCCAGCACTAAAGCCTGAGTTTCACGCTGTAAAAGACCCATCCCACCACTGCCCTCAATTTATTTCTGACATTTGAGCAGGGCCAAAAAGACCTTTTTAAAACAATAATCACGATGTAGGCCACCACGTGGATCTGAAGAGTGTGATCTGTGGATGCTGTCTGCTCTGAAGACGAAAGTCCCAAAGCAGGGAAACTGGGAGCCTGTCCACGTTACCTGCCTCAGGACCAGGTCTTGCTCCCTCTGGAATTAACTGTGATGATATTGCTGATGTTGCCGAGCAGGTAAGACCCTTAGGACATCCCTAGGCTGGATAGGATTCCCCTTGGCCAAGACTTCTGTGTCTTAGCTAGGGGGAATGGGACATTTTGTACTGCCCAAACCCACAAAAGCATCCTAGCTGCAAGTTTGTCCTCTTTTCCTTCCCATTGCAGCTGCAAATGCTTTGAATGCTGTGCTGTGCCGAGGACAAAGAGTTTCCCTTCCCAAGGAGGTCCCCATCCTTCAAAATCTGCTGCTGGACCACAGCAAGGAGCCCTTTGCACTCCTGAAATTTCCAGGAGATGAGGCCTGAAGTAGGATATGGAGTAGAGCTGTCTTGAAAGTCTGTTTTAAAACCCATTTGTGCAGAGAAGGCCCTTAATTTTATTTTATTTTATTTTTATTTTATTTTGCCAAATCAAATTCAATTGGAGGATAAAAGTTACTCAGGGCAGCTGCTATTTAATAACTACTGGAACATCCATTCTGGTTTTCAAGATCAAACATTTGTATAAAACTTCAGACGGTTTTTATTACAAGAGGAAGACGAGGTGCTTTGATCTACAGAAGCAAGGTAAGATTTTTCAGTCATTCCTAAGCAGTAGAGCAGTATTTAATAAGTTAATTTTAATGAAATTATGTGTATATTCCAACCACAGCAGTTACCGTGTCTTTAAAGGCAAGAGAAATTGCTTTCTGCTGTCACAGAAGTGGTGAACCTACTCACCAACCTTGGCACCCTCATAACTGCGGATCGTTAGCCTTGAAAGCTGCAGAGATGTCAAACTCACACAGTAGACCACGGTGTTAGTCCCATTTTAGCTGCCAGACTACTCGTTCCTGCCCTTTCACAGGGATGTTTACAGTCCCCTAGATGTGACTTTGGAGATCGCAATTACTGTATTTGGTCAGTTTGGTTCCACAGGGATCATCCCTAGCCTGTATGATGAAACCATGAGGCTGGTGGTCAACTTGCTTAAACCCTCGTGTTTCCCTTGTCAGGGGAGATGTCTGGGCCTGGAGCACACCAGGATGGGGAGGCTGGAAGGGGTGGAGAAGCAGAAGCTGAAGAGGACTCACCCAGCAGCTTTCCTTCACCCCTTAAATGGAGCTGGAGAAAAGGAAAGCTGGGGAGGGGCTCTTGGTCAGGGAGTGCAGGGATAGGATGAGGGGAACGGTTTTAAATTGAAAGAGGGCAGATTAAGATGAGATCTTAGGAAGAAATGTGGGAAGGCCCTGGACCAGGGTGCCCAGAGCAGTGGTGGCTGCCCCATCCCTGGAGGGGTTCCAGGCCAGGTTGGATGGGCCTTGGAGCCCCTGATCCAGTGGGAGGTGTCCCTGCCCATGGCAGGGAGTGGGACTGGATGGGCTTTGAAGTCCCTTCCAACCCAACCCATTCTGTGATTCTATGATTCACCATGGGAGGATAGGCCAGACCCTTCTCCAAGTTACACCAAGAAAGGACCAGTGACCCTGTGCAAAAGCTGCTTTTTCCAGTGAGAGATGTGCAGCTCTGGGATGGGAGGTATTTTTGAGGATATTCAAACCTCACCTGGGCAAGGTCCGGAGCAACCTGAGCTGGCTTTGCAGCAAGCCCTACTGTGAGGATGATGCTGATCTCAAGACCTCTCAAATTCCCTTCCAAACGAGATCTTTCTTTGATTTTCCCTCATTGCAGGGCAGCAACACGTACACACACGCAATAATTTATTGCATCCTACGGAAGACTTGAAAAAGGGAGACAGCCCTTGACAGTGATGTATCTCCTTTGGGCTTCGCCAAGCTTGAAAATGGTAGGAGGAGCTGGTGCAAAACCGACAGCCTGCTTTCTCTGCAGCAGGGCATGTCGTGTGCAGGACACTCCTGCACGGATGGCTTGGTTAGATGTTTCCATTATAAAAGAGGGATGGGTGTGTGCTGTCCTCCAGCAGCATGACAGGAGGTGAGGGATGTGCTCTGGAGCACAAACCTCTTGTAGCCCTCCTTGATTTTGTGTCATGGCCAAGACATCAGACCCCAGCTGCGGGCCAAGCACCATTTCTCCCCCAACTCCACTTTGGAAGTACCAGCTGATGCCACTAAGTTCCTCTGTGGTGCCTTGGGCAGCAGGGATGCGGAGCAGGAGCCCAGCCGTCTAGCTGGGAGGCAGAATAAATTGCGTCCTTAAACCAAAACCAAGGGAAGGTGCACAACTCCTCTGCTCTGAGCTCTCAGAGCTCGGTGTCAGAGCCAGGTCAGGCTGTCCCGGCTGTGGGGCAGCCATGGTTGCTCCCCAGCACGTGATGTCACGGGGAGATGGGCTGAACCAGCAGTGCCGTGCTTCTTGGAGCAGCCCGGCTTCTCCTCTGCATGTATAGACAGGACTGCAGGAATTTCACCTGGCGCTTCAATGTATTTCCAATAGAGAGGGGATTTCACAAGAAGAGACCAGGCAAAGGGGTCTTGGAGCCAGTGCAGAGATCAGCCCGGGTGTGCAGGTGTGACTCAAACAGTTGAACGTCCCCTTGGACACCAAGGAAGCTCCTTGCCTTATCTCTAGCTTTGTTACCTGAACACCACTAATGCACCTGGCCATAAATTGGCTTTGAAAGTCTGTTTTTACCTCTTTAGTAAAAAGGTGACCATGCAAAACCCTGTCCATCTTGAAAACCCATCTCAGAATGTGCTCTTCCTGGAAAGCAGACACGAATGAAACAGAGAAACTTTGCATGACCTGTATAGATTAACTTCAAATTTTACCTCTAAAAGCCAGTATTTTATTTTGCTATTAAAATAAAAATGCTCTTAAGAAACAATGTTAGCAGCGCAGCTCACGTAAATCTATTGATTGCCTCAGAGCAGGTTCTACTTAACAAGGTTTCAAGTTTATTTAGAAGAGAATGGACATCTGCATTATCTGGTTCATCCTTTAGGAGCGGGATTATTGTTACAACCAAGGGCCCTCCCTGCCCTGTGCAGTGGATACCAGGTGAATAAATATCCTGGGAGGACCCTTGTACCCTTGTACCCTTGATACCCATGTGTCCTTTTCATCTATCCATTTCTGTCTCCTTGTGCTTGACCCTGACACCACAGGGCACCTTGAGATGGTGTGGGATGGAGGATGAGTCCCCATGGGTCAGCCTTGCTCTACGTGTCTTCTGCTAAGTTAACATAACCAGCGTGGAACAGAACTGGGCTACCACACTCCATGGCATCCCAGAGCCTTTCCTGATGGGAGCCTGGTGCTTCTCGCTTGTTCTTGGGTGTAACTTGAGTGTCTGCATCTTCTTTTCAATCTTCATCTCTTCTCCCCCTCGGCCAGGGCTTCTATAGCAGCTGAGACTCCTTGGTGGACTGCAGAGGGGATGCCCCAGATCTGCTTGTAGGTGGTGGAGGGTCTCCATCATCGTGGTCTGGTTCTTCTCACACCAGGGAGGAATTAGGTGCTGTGTAGGCATCAGAGCTTTCCCAATCGCAGGATGGGAAGGTTTCCTGGAGGATCAGAGGGCAAACTTCTCCAACAACTGCTTTTCAAAAGGAAGGGTTGAGTGTGGCTTTGATGTGAGTGACAAAGGATGTTGTTACCTGCCATGGGTCCCAGTGGGCAGCAGTGCAAGCGGTGCTGGTGTCAGATACCAACAGGATTAACGCTGCAGGACACTGCACACACAAGGTCAGCTCAATGTTTTTGTCTGGAGGACTCACCTACAGTGGCAGCTGCAGACAAACCCTTATGGAGTTTGGGCAGGCAAGAGGCCAGGCCTGGAGGTCACGTAATGAGGTGGCTTGAACGCAAACTGGTGATCCCAGTGCTTGGGCTGCTCTGATCCTTCCCATCGGAAGGCTCTCGGAGGACAGCCATGCTAATGTCAAATGATATCTTTGTGCTTAAGTAAGGATGAAACTGTGATGGGACTGTTGATCGCAGGGATCCCTGTCCTGAAACGGTGTTCTGGAAGGAAGGGAAAAGATTCTGCTGGTACCAGGGACATCTGCACTCCCCTGCAGGTGATGGAGTGCAGGCACTACAAGATGTGATGTGGGCATTCAGCCACGTGTAACTGAGTGGAGCAGACAGCATTCACCATGGCACAAGTCACCACAGCCCTCCTCCACTCCCGGTCACACCCCGTGTTCCCCATCTGTCCCAGGGACCACGGTGTGGTGGCAGCCCTCTCTCCCTCCCCCCACCAGAGGCTGCTTTATCAAGTCGGGTCACACTGGGATATGTTGCTAAATCATTACATAAGTTGGTCTGCGAGGTTTCCTCCCCCACCAGCCAGGTGGGGGATTTCACAATGCCATGGAATCGAGGGCATCCTGGCACCATTCACACCCTCACTCCCTTTCTAAATTTGGCCGTGTTGTCTCTGCATTTTCCATGGTGAGAACAAGCTCCCCCTTCCCTGAGCTAGTCCAGATTGTGATGGGCGTGGGAAGGTGAGGAGTCCAGGTATCATCCTGGTTGAGACCTACCAGTCTCCAGCCGGGTCCCCAGATGCAGGAGACCATTCACACCTATGTGGTTGTAGTCACCTCCCTGAACCCTGTCTTGGCTGATGATGGGCATGGGCTCTAGTCCTCTCTTTGACTTTCTGCGCAGTGAGTTCATATGCTCCTAGGCCTGGCAATGTCATGTCTGGAGATGGTGCCACATACCCCAGCCCTCCCTCCAACCACTCCTGGAAGCAGCAGATGTTCCTGGCAGGACCTAACTTGACTGCATTTACAGAGCACCACCCAGGTAACACTCATGCACTCCACAGGGCCTCCACTTGGTTTAACTCTGAGTTTTTTTGGGGCAGTGTGGGCTCTCATCTGAGTGTGGTTATTCCAAACTCAACCATCCTCAAGCACTGCCTCCATTGACAGCCACTGCTCCATTAACAGCACTGGACTTGCCAGACATGAGATGGCATGGAGAGGTGGGGACTCTTCAATCCATTAAACATCTAGAAACAAGGCCTTGAGCAGTCCTCAAGACCTAAAGAAACAAAGCAGGTAGATGAAAGCAGGGAGAAGGTGTCTACTACAGGGGTACGTCAGGTCTTCTGGGCATGGTCAAGCAGGATTGTCACTTGACAGCCTGTAGTGGGAACACAACCTTGTTGAGGGGCTGCTGTGCCCTCGCAGGCAGCCAAGAGACCCCAGCCCGAGCGCATGTGGCTGGACGTGGTGGGCAATAGCACGACCCAGACATGGAACCAGTTTCCCATGCTTATCCCGACAGCATTTCCACTTGCAAGGGAAGCCTCTTGCAGCAGCTCCAGGTAATTGGTCATTGAGAACAGGCTACAACACCGTCAAAGCTAAGTGCCACGAGCACAAGGAGTCCCTCATTGGACCCATTGGCTCCCACATGTCCCCTCCTGCCGGTATGACAGCCTGCCACCGTTGTACACCATCACCAGGGAAGTCCATGGGAGAAAAACAGCCCCAGAGATCGTGAGCTGAGATCTTCCAGCAATTTCCCAGGACTAGGTCTGCAAAGGAGTTTTTTTTATCCCAGACACACTCAAACACTGCCTCAAGCTTTGTCCTTGGGCTGCTGGGTGAGGGCTGTAGCAAGGAGGGGCTTTGCCAGCAGGGTCCCACATGGTAAGTCTTGGTGCGAAGCGTCTCCCTGGCAGTGCCTCTCTTCCACTGAGATGGGTGAGGAGACAACCACAGGCTGAGCTCACCTAAACTGGACATCGCCCTGGCAGACAGTACTGGGTGGAGATGAGAAGAAATCAGCAGTTCCTCAACAGATTTTTCAGAGACTCCGGAAGTGAGATGGTGACACAAGGAGATGAAAACTGGGTGGACTGGACAACTTGATGGCAGATATCTTTCCTTCTCCATCACCATCCTCTCCTCCCACGGCATCTCTCTGGTCCTTGGCCCCTCCTTGGCAGTTGCATGGCCACTCCTGGAGCTTGTTTCCAGAGTGACCTGCTGACCAAGGCATGTCTCTTTTTTTATCTACTGACAAACCTGCACAGCCCTCTGAACTGTAAGCAGTTCAGAGTTGCGATGTTGTTGCTCATCAAAGGTGGGACTTGAGATGAAACTGTTTGGCAGGGGATGCCTTGATAGCGCTGAGGCTGGATCTGCTGTGAGGCATCTGCAGGTTCTTGTCCAGAGCTTTAAGGGTGGTCTGCAGTCCACAGGTGTCCTGCTGTGCTTTGTGTTGTGATTACATGTGCCGAGGCCACAAATGGGCGGCAAAGGCAAGGAACCAGGAATGTGAGCTCATGGGGGTCCAGCTGATGAAGGCAAAGACTTGTCCAACTCTCCAGTCCCAAGATGGACAGTGGTGAAACAGAGGACACACAAGGAAAGGGTGGGAGAGCTGATTTCGTTCAGATAAAGAAAGGAAAACTTGGAAGGATCTTGCAGTTCTCTGCAGTTAATTAACTGGAGGATGCAGAGAAGATGGAGCCAGGTCTTCTGAGGTGCATGGGGAGAGGAAGAGAGGCAAACAGAACAAGCTGAGACATGGGAAATTCCTCTTAGATACATAGGAAAAAAATCACCATGAGCGTAGTCAAACACTGGGAGAGGCTAAAGGGGCTGTGGGATCTCCATCATCTCAACTGGGCAAGGTCTGGAGCACCTGGGTTCTGACCTGGTTCAGAAAAGCTGGCCCTACTTTGGGCAGAGGGTCAGTCCCTTCCTATTTAATTATTCCGTGTGTCTGCCAGGACACACCTCAGTGATGTGTTAACTGTGTTCCCAGGTACTTCATCTCCATTACGCAAGGCTTTCCTCTTGCTGTGTGTGGCCTCAGAACTGTTCTATGTCAGCTGCTCTTCCTTTTTGTGGAGAATCAGGGATTTCTTTACTTTCCTCACTTCAGCTCCCATCCACAATAGGACATCTCCAGGGCTTGGTGAAGCCTACCAGCTTTAACAAGGACCCATGGTCTGCCCAGCACTCCCAGCTTCTTTTCCTCCCACAGCATCACTCCTAAAACATCTCAGTGTCACACGTGTGCAGGGAGTGGAGGGAAGGTTTTGCTCAAGAACAACCTGTCCACACGTCACATCAGGCTTCTGTGTGGCTTTCCTCAACTTGGCAGCCCCGTGCTCACTTTCAGCTGGAACTTGGATACGCTATTGGATCTGAGCTCTCCATCTGCCCCACTACTGTGGTGCTTTCTGGTCCCACAGAAGAAAGAGAGCCTTTCATGAGAGGCAGAGTGAAACTAAGGCTTTGCAGATCTAAGAGCAGGTTTTCTCCTGGAGAAATCTTGCCAGGCTCTGGGCAAACTCATCTGTGCTGGGGCAGGGCTGAGTCACTGCTCAGAAAACGGCATTATCCTGGGAAATACAAGAAACTCCCAGCACCCTTATCTCTGTCCCTCCTGGTGGCCACATGCCCTAATGAAGAAGGAACTCTAGGTGCTAAGAAACCCCATGTCAGGAGTCACTGTCACTAGTTTTGGGGGGCAGCTTTGGTAGATTTTGCAGCCATCTGTAGACACTTTCAGCTGAGAAACACCCGGCAAGTTTGAACAGCAAACCCTGCCCGGCTCTGGGAGCAGTATTGGGCCAGAGAGCCCTTTGATTGCGATCAGCGAGTTGGCAGTTATCCCAAGAACTCGTACAAAAATGCTTTGAAGGGGCCAGATGCACAAGGCGTGTCCCTGTGTGGGGCGCGGAGCCGTGATTCACAGCATCACCATGCAACGCTTGGTGCACGCACATGCAGCCATCGCACCGCAGCTAAGGCCCCTGTCTCCCTCAAATCACCGGTTGCTTGTTTATTTTACTTTTTTTTTAGCCCTCCAATCTTTTACCGATCACACCCCAAATTCGACATGGGTTTTGTCTCTCTTCCAGCCTTCTCCCACTGCTGCCTGCAAGCTCCCAGACAGAAAGGCAGACAGGGAATTTGCTCCAGGCGCTGGTAGATGCAAGCTCTGCCGCTGCGCCGATGCTGCGCTGGGCTGGCTGGAGATGACACTCACCATGCCCTGCTAGGTAAGCATCCCCAGCCCGTGATTCAGAGTAGAAACAGCTGTTTGCATAGAAGTGCAATAAACTCCCTCATTTAAGTACCTTTTACTCTTTTAGGTATGGATTTGTAGTCTGTTGCAGAAACTTGGGAGATTCCCCTCCTTGGGCTAGAAAAGCTCATCCGAAGAAACTATTGTTTCTGGAAAGCCTCCCTAAGCTCCCTGTCCCCATCTCCGCAGCCCAGCTCAGCATTTTGGGTGAGTTATGAAACAGGGCAGATGCCAGAACACAGCATTTGTTTTATCCACCAGCAAATGACGGGATGTGATAAACACTTGGCTCTACCCATGCAGGGACAGGGTGAGGGCTGTTCTTTGCCCGGGGGGAAATGACATTACAGGTTTGCAAGAGCTGGGCACTTTGTTGTGCAGAAGCCACCTGACGCTGGCAGCCTGTCATTGATTTGCGAAAACATCGTTTGGCATCGATAACAAGCTTTCAGGAGAAAGAAGGAGGACAGAAGAAAACAACACCAGAGTAGTTCTTTGCTGTTGGAAAGAAGTTGCTACCTGCACTTTAGGTGCACAGACTTACCCCACTCTGTGAAATGCACAGGAGCAGCAGAAAATCCTCCTTCATCTCACTGGGCATTTGTTGGCCCCCTGGGCTCAGGCAGCCATCCCCCCTCATCCTGGCTGGCCCTGCCTGAGCACAGTCTAGATGTCCAAACTGGTTGGGTGATGGAGCGGAGTGGAGCCACTGCATCCCATCAGGAGAAGTGGGGAGAGGGGACCAGAGGTAATTACCCATTAGTTGCCCTGGTTCTGTGTCTGATTGACAAAGCTTGGGCTTCTGAAGTTGGGTTTTACTGGAGGAGCATCTTGGAGCATCAAAAGCAAAAGCTACACAACCTTCATCTTCCCTAGGAGTGTGCCCTGTGCTTTCCGATACCGCTCTTGTTCCTACAGAATATGAAACATGGCTGCGTGCCCACAAGCCACCAGGGAAACATGAACCCTGATGAATGGCCATAAAATAAAGTGTTTTCCTTCTGCTTTGAAGGAGGGACCCAGCACCTGTGAGCAGCCAGGCCTGGGCACTGCTGATTCCTACTGGAGAGAAACCCCAGAAGTCCTCTCCGCCGCAGCACCCTCTGACCATCATCCTGCTCCTCTTGGCCCCTCTCTGGGCTGTGTGCTGACTCAAGCATCCAGGACCAAGAGTGGCCCAGGGAGCTTCTGCCCTGTGCTCCTTCCCTTTGGCCTCCCTCTTGATGGGGTTTGTGCCTCTTCCTCTGCGTTAGCCTCTTGTGACTTGGCAGGAGCTTTGTCAGCGCTTGCTGTGACCTGAAACTGGTCTGAGGTGTTCGGTTCTCTGCAAACGAGTTGCTGCAGTGTGGCTTGGCAGAGAGAAAGTTCCCTGCTCAAATTCATAACCCGGCATGTCATTTCTTGCACAGCCATCTTATCTTCTCTTCTGCTTGTTAAAAGTCCTATCTTTCTCCATGCTACCCCAAGATTGCTCCAACTCTTTGCCTGTGGCTGCCCTGATTTCTCCATCAGGCTGTCCCTACAGAAAGCGGGACCTACTTTGGGAAGGGATCTCGCTCCAGGAACACAGCAGGACCCTGCAGCCAGCAGGACCCTCCAATACCCCTGCGTAAGGTTCTCTGCAGCCCTGGGCCCAGTGGGGTGGGTTTGCAGTCTCTGCAGGCAGAGGAAGCCTTTTGCAAATGTGAGCTGGACGCATTGACACAGGAGCATCTCAGCAGGATGGATCCTGGACCCCCAGGCAGGAACAGGCGCTGCGGGCAGCATTGCTTCTCTGACCCATGACACGTGCGATGCTGCCTTCTACTAACAGAGGCGTCCCCAGGCTTTCAGCACCATTTTGATCCAGTTTAGAATAAGGGAAATATCAAACTACAAGAGGAACAGGCTGTATGGGAGCTCCTCCAGCTCCTCCAGGTCCTCCTACCCAGACCCATCAAGCCTCATCCATGAGCTCTTCCCAGTGAAGGGCATAGCAATGTCCATGCCCAACCCTCATGCTTCCCAGGCTTGCCTGATCCTCGTTGGTACCTGTACGTTCCCCCTGACCTGTCCACTTCGGTGCAGGCTGGGGGAGGCAGTTTTGGGGTGAGGGCAGTGGGGAGCCGTGTGCCCCGCAGCGGCAGAGCAGGGGCTGTGAGCGAGCCGCGGTGGGGAGCGCGTGGGTGTGTGCAGGCAGGGCTGTATATCCAGTCTGGCAGAGGGTGTGCCTGCTCACACGCTGGGGAGCTGAGCTGGGAACAGGAGCCCTGAGACACCCTCGGCTGGGGGACGTATGGCAAGGAGGGGTTTGGGAAATTAACTGCAGCACGAAACGCGTTTGCTGTAGCCTTGTGTTGTGCGCGGTCAGGTGAAGTGCAGCCCCCTCTTCCCCCCAGCCCCACGGTCCGCTTGCAGCCATGCTTCACTCTCCACTGAAAACAGCGTTGGCGTATGAATGTTTCCAAGACCAGGCCAGTTCCACTCTGGCTCTGCCATCGGACCACAAGCTGAAAACTAAGGGTACAGGAAAACAGCGAGTCCAAGAGCAAGTGATGATGACGGTGAAGCGGCAGAAGCAAAAGTCGTCTGTGTCGTCGAGCGTGGGCCACTCCAACCGAGGTAAAATCCCACCGCGCTCTGGACAGCAGGGGGATCCCCTCTGGGGCAGAGCAGGTGCTGTGGGGTGTTTTTGTGGGGATTTGTTTGTGAGGACCAGACCGGTTCGCGTCTCTCTCAGGTTACCCCAGGCAGGGAAGGTCGAAGTCTCTTGCACAGGATGGAAGAGTTAGGAGAAGACATGGAGATGAGTGCATTGATTCCCTCCCTGGAGGAGTTGATCTCCCAGGAGTGCTGCACAGCTCCTCATCCCTGAGCCACCTGGACATTTCAATGTGGTACTATTAACCATCTGTCCCCTGTCTCTAAAGCTGGAATAGCTGCCTAACCTTAGCAAATCCTACCTCTGTGAGTGCCCCCATGGCTGGAATTCTCCACCAGACCCGTCCCCTCCTGTGGATGGACAGAGCTAACAGCACTGCTCTTCCACCGTGCGATGGGGCTGGGAGCTGTCTCCTGCAGGTCTTACTGTCTCCTGCGCGATGTGGCAAGAGGAGAGCAGGCACCTCTGCCTACACACAGCACCCAAACCTGAGCTCGGGATTTGCCTCTGAAGCTCCCAACATGTCTCCCATTCACAGGCTGAGAAATGTGGGAGCTTCTGGGACACCCCAGTGTGAGTGGGAGGAAGGAGATGAGTTGGGAGGAGAGATGTCCTTTTCCTACTGCAGTGGCTTGCACTGATCCCATGGGGATGCTTTGCAGCCCCTCTGTTTTGCAGGTGGGTAGCGAGGCGTGCAGGGGTCTGGGCAGCCCGTTCACTTCCGTGCAGTGAGTCTGTGCCATAGAAAGCAAGCAATCAGCTCAGTCCTGCAGAAGGTTTCCTACTGTAATACCTTCCTCTTTGGGTCAAGGCTTGGCAAACAGTTTTCTTTGCCGTTCTTGCATCTGGAGAAAACCGATTTGGAGGTCAACCCCAGCTTTCCCCAGCTGTGAGATACAAATCCAAAGGGTTGCGACAGCCACAGTGAGAACCCTCCTGGCTCTTGGAGGTGCTTTCACCAGCAGATCAGTGGCCCAGATAAGATCACCTAGCACAAGAAAACTGAGAGTTTGAGGGAGAAGGTGGTGCTGGGGCTGGGACTGAACCGATATGCGTGTAGTGGGGTGTTTGCTGCAAAGCTGGGTGAGCTGGGACGGTCTCTGACACCTCTTTCAAGGACTGTCTTGCCTGGCAGCTTTTCCAAGCTGGATCATAAGGCTGAATCCAGAACTGGTGAAGTTCCATGGTCCAGACTTAGGTTTTGGGATGGTTTACTGGAAGCTGAGTGGTGTAGGCTGCTGGGTGAGGAGTAGAGGTGGTGCTCTTGTAGGAGGTACCCTGGCTGTATGCATTGCAGTTGCTGTGGCTATGAGAACGTAGCAGCTTTGAGGAGGATGGAGTGTGTGAAGTGGCCCATGGTGGGCATCACCAGGACAAAATCTCTGCTTTGTGTTTTGTTGTGTGTTTGTGGACATAGAGTTCAGGAGGTGGGTGGGAACGGGGCAAGGAGAGCTTTCTTCTGTCACCAAAATGGAAGATGCAAATCTCCTCCTACCTCAACAGGGTTTATTGCTTAAGGTGTTATGGTGCCAGACCTGAGAAAATAAGATACAAACCAGGATGAGATGAGAGGCTCTAAATGCGGACTGGGGCACTGCCAGCCTCTCTTTCCAGCAGGGGTATTCCAAGGGGAAGAGGACAAAGAGATGCCTCCCACTCCTGCCCATAGGCAGGAAGGAAGGGAGACAGAGGAATTCTGCTTGAAGAGCAGCCCAGGTGAAACCTCTGGGAAAAGGGTGAAAAAAAAATCAAATTCCCAAGCTGGCTGTCTTTGCTCAACAGGCTGAAGCTAAACCCCTCCTCCAGACACCTTTGGAAATGCCTGGGAATGTGAATTGTGTGAAAATGTGCAGCTCTGGTTTCTGTGTCCCAGGGAAGCTGAGTCACATCCAGCTCTCAGGACCTGCCTCCAAACACGGGGCTGAGGTGAGCCCGTTCCCACCGCGGGGAGGTTGGCCAGCACCGAGGTCCTGCCTGCTGATTCACCCTGGCGGCTGCTCTCTCAGTGCATTTCTGGATGGAATCCCAGAAGGACAAGAAGTTGCAAGTGTGGATCTTAACTGCCATTGGTTCAAAGGTGTGCTGAGCAAACCTAGTGAGAGGCATTAATGTTTCCTACAAACAGTCTACAGGGGTCTGTCGGGCATAGGTGTCTGCCTGTTCAGATGCTCCTTCTGCACTCCCCAACGATTCCTCAGAGATGCTCCTCAAAAGCAGCTCAAGCTTGAGAATTCACCCCCTTGATAAATGTTGGCGTGCTTTGATCCCTCTCTGCCCAGACAGTTCCCTGTGTGTGTCCAAGTGTTGATCCAGGTCCAGTTGTCTGTTACTGCATTTTGATCTGCATTTTGAGAAGGAGCTGAAGCACAGCACAGAGCTCTGCTCAGCTTCAGGAACACGTGTGCTTGTATGAGTAAAGCAAGGAATGTGGACATAGTCCCCTCTTGCTTGTAGCAGGGTTAAGTGTCGTTATATCCCATAACTGGGGTTTCTTTAGAGGGTCAGCAGATGCTCCCACAGTGTCCTGCTGATTGAAGGATACATACTATTAGTTCTATTAGTTGGTTATTTGGACTCCAGTAGATGAAGGTGTTGTGGCTTTTCTCCGAAGGTCTGGTGTCACCCAATATGTGGACAAGCAGGGCAAGGCAGATGGCAGCAGGGCAAGGTGATCCATCTGGGCTCAAACTGGTGTGCACTGGGGTAGGGCAGTGAGCAGAAGCATAACGCTGCATCCCCAGTTGGACCATTTCTCAGCACAGCAGCTATAGAATCATAGAATGGTTTGGGTTGAAAGGGACCTTTAAGCCCATCCAGTCCCACCCCCTGCCATGGGCAGGGACACCTCCCACTGGATCAGGGGCTCCAAGCCCCATCCAACCTGGCCTGGAACACCCCCAGGGATGGGGCAGCCCCCACTGCTCTGGGCAACCTGGGCCAGGGCCTCCTCACCCTGGAGGAGGATGAAATGATGGAGGAGCATGAAGAATTACTTCCTAATATCTAATCTAAATCTTTCCCCTTCCAATTTAAAGCTGTGTCCCTCATCCTGTCACTCCAGGCCCCTGTAAAAAGTCCCTCCCAGCTTTCCTGGAGCCCCTTTCAGCACTAGAAGCTGCTCTAAGGTCTCCTCGGAGCCTTCTCTTCTCCAGGCCGAACAACCCCAACTCTCTCAGCCTGTCCTCACAGCAGAGGTTCTCCAGCCCTCAGATTATCTCCATGGCCTCCTCTGGACCTGTTCCAACAGATCTATATCCTAGTTATGTTGTGGATTCCAGAACTGGACGCAATAATCCAGGGTGTTTCCAGGGCTGGCTGCAGAGACTTCGGTCTGCGGAGTCTGCCCTCCTTGGGTTTTGGGTGCGTGGGATCTGCCCTTCTCACCATGGGAACAGCTGACTCGATGGCTCCCTCTGAATTTGTGAGTAATGCAAATTTCCAGGGAAAATGAATTTCAGTGGCACGGCAGGCGAAAAGGCCAGGCCAAGCTGAACCAGCTCCTCATAGCCCTCAGCGCTAGTCTGCAAAGTCCTCTAGCTAAAGAAATGTTTTGCCTGTGACTCGTCCCTGGCTGGCAGGGCATGGCAGGGAGAAAAGATCTGAAGAAACCCAACCAAGGAGCGTCGTATCCAACTGTCTCACGGCTGAGCTGTGATTTAGAGGTTTGCTATGCTGGTTGTGGCTGAAAGGAGAGAAATCCCACCCAGCTCTAATGGGATCCCGCCTAGGTCTAATGGCAGTCATTACTCTTATGTGAAGGAAAGAGGTGGTTTAGGGGATAGTGAGTCTTTTGAAGGCTTCTGTAGCCTTCCCTCAGCATGAGATGATTTGCTGAAAGCCATCCACTTTCCCACAAACCTTAGATTATTGGTACAGAAAAAAACCCAAACGGCTTCTGCTCGTAGGACAGAAGGCAGAAATGAAGTTTGGTCATTCCTGCAAAAATCTCAGGTGCTGGGGTTTCACTAACACTCCTCTCTCAGGAGGCACCCGGGCCTTCCTTTGTGCCTCCCAGAAGTCCCCTTCTTACTATGTTTTTCCTATGTTTAATCATCCTCATTGTTTTAAAGCCGTGCATAGTTTATTACTTAACTCGTCTAGCCTGCACTACCAGGGACTGGTTCTTGTCTTGCCTTTCCCTGCCACAGATTAATATTTATTAGCATGCAACCAATTCCACAATGCTCACTGTTAGCTCTACGTGTCCGGCTCAAATATTTCGCTGTCGTGCTTGAAAAATGGGACTTTTAACACAATTCTCCTTGCCATCAGTCCCTCAGCTTCAAGGGGTGTAAAGGTGCCTTTGAAGAAAGCAAATCACTCACCAAGTAGAGGTATATTGGGTTAGATGGAAGTCTCATTTTGCTCTGCGATGATCTGTAACAGCGAGAAAGAGGAGGAGGAGGAGGGCAAGGCAAGCATGTAGCAGGGCTCGCCGTGATTAAGTGCAACATCTTGCACTCCATAGCTGTGGCAGTTGGTTTTCACACTCATGAACTGTTCCACTGAAGTTAAAGGAGATTTTAGATTGACCACGCTTTGAAGAAAATGCCTTGGGGGAATGACAATTGGAGGTGGGAGAGAGGGGACCCTACGACAGCCCAGCCAGTGCCTGAGCTGCCCTCAGGGGTGTTTTCTGCCCACAACCATGGTCACTGGGAGACTGTGTTTCATCTGAGTGATTCGCATCGTTGCCTTTTCTGCCTCTGTCCCACTGTTATCTAGCGCAGTGGCTTTTATCGGCTCTGTGTTTGCCCAAGTGCCAGTGGGCACTTCAGAGCCCTAAACAGCTGCTTGGATGCCAACAAATGGCACACAGACATATGGACATAGCTAGAAAAAAGCACCATGGAGGCTTCTCCCCCAGAGAGCATTGCCACCCCCCGGAGAATGTTTTTTTTCAGGAGATTTTCTGCTTTTGTACAAGATTCTCAGGATCTGTGATCAGCTTTTATGGTCTTTACCCTTAAGGTGAACGAAAAGAGGAGTGTCCTTCCTCTCCCCAAGGGCTGGCGATACACCTCCAAGCTGGCTCTCAAGATGAACCAGGCAAGGAAATGTCTAAACTTGCAAGACTAAACAAAGACGAGGGTTTTTTTTTAAGCCACCTCCATCAGAAAATCCTCAGGTTCCTCCTGGCCTTCAGACTGAGCAGGAAATCACACTTGTGTGGTGGCAGGAGAAGCACCTTCTCCACCCAGCAAAGTGGCTTCAAAATGCCTTGAACATTTGAGGTCAGATGTAATTATATATTTACAAACTATTATATACAAGTTCTTGGAGGTGAAGGCAGCTCTCCAACAGATGAAGAACATAAACATTCACAAACTCCCTGGTCGCTTGAATTTGACCACGTAGTGGTGAATTTATACAGGAAAATTAGAGATGTGTCCAGCTTATTTTTGGTGTCTCCTTGCTCAACCCCAAAGTCTTCAGTACAGTGCATGGCAAGAATGGATCCTGAAAGGAAAAGCCTGGTCCCCGGGTAGGACTGGTCAGATCAACTTGTGAGTCATCCCTAGAAGCCCTTTCTTCCAACTGCTCGCTCACAGTTGCAGAAGAATTCTCCCAGGTGCTGCTGCCTGTAGTTACAACATTTGCACAGAACAAGAGGTTGGTTGTCAGAAAGAATTCCTGGGAAACTGTTAGCATGGGATTATCTTATCTTTGTGCTCAGAATTATTGTTATCAGCTAAGTCTGTGCATTTCCCCTGTCCTTGACATCTCCTTGGATGAATCACTTGGCCCAAATTAACCATTTCAAACCCTGTCTTGTTTCTGCTGGAGCGCAACGCTAGTGTGCTGAACTGGAGTTCCTGGGAAATCCAGGGTGAGGAGGGCAGCACAAGCTGAAGGACACAGTTATTGTTGCACCTCCTGTTGTGTGTCAATGGCCATTGCCCTGTCAGCAAGTTCTGTGCAACTTAAATTACATGAAGAAATCAGATGTGGAGAGATATTGATAGGGAACAATGCCAACCAAGTTTATAGGCTTCATGGAAAATGAGATCCTGTGGTTTTATGCACAGCGTATGTCTGTAAAACTACTCTACTGTTGTGTATCCTGCACTCAGTGATGCTCTTCAGATGCTGCCATCCATGCAGTCTTTCCCCTCTCTTGTTGACCATGGAAAGAGAATCTCATTATTTATACCACATCTACGGGAATCACCTTCCTGAGAAAAAGCAAGGATTTTTAGCCACGCACCAGATCACCATAACAGGTTCTGGATGCCTCAGGCAAGGCAATAAATTAGGTGTATTCCAAGGATCAGTGGCTGTAGAAGACCTGAGTGGCTTCAGGGCCTTTGTGGTTGAGCTTATCCAGTTTATCTAAGAGATGAGTCTTATCAACCATCAGAGAGATTAGGATGTTTCTGACGTTACCCACCAGCTTAGGTGCATAACGTAGGACAGGTAAGTCCTGATTTCACGTATCATTAGACATTCAGAGCTTCCCCTGGAAGTATAATTGGAGTGCAGTGTTTGCACTTCCTCATAACGGGACTTGGGATGCCACAATTATTGAGCACTTTCGGAAAAGAGACTTTAAAAGCCTTAAACTCTTTTGAATGACTTGAAGAGGGTTACGGTGTGGAATGAGAACAGCTCTCTTTTTTCTTGTAGTGACAAATGGAGCATAGAGAGAAATACTTCTAGGAAGGGTCCAAAGATTGCACTGCCAAGAACTATTGATGAGAGATGGCCGGAAGAGCCTTTAGTAGGAATCTGAATAAAGCCCTGAGAAATAGTAGAAATGGCTGATGCGTTCCTCCTGATTCAAGATATTTGCATCTTTACAAAACGTATCTGAGATCTAGTCTCGTACATCTCCCTGGCACCCTAAAAACAGCAACGGGGCTTAATATATTGTCAGGAAAAGAAAGTATAAATACAGAACGTAATCTTCTATAGACTGGAGACTGAAATTCAAGGCAGTGCTGATAGATTTTTTTAATGTTCAACTATTTCAGATCCTCATTTACTGATCATGTTTGTTATTTGTAGTTTATTTAATTGAGCAAACCTTTCTCGTGCTGCTGGTGTTGATGCCATTGTTGTTATTCAGACGAGGAAAACCAAACAGGCAAAGTATCAAGGTGGGTTTTGCCATCAGAGAAGAGGCAAATTTTATTCACTTCAAGTCATAATAAGGGGAATACGTTCCAGGTTGGGACCTTCCAGGCTGCGTATCACAAAATATCTTCAAGTTCCTCTCCTACAGCAAAGACCTAAGACATAGGCCCAGTCTTTGCCCCTGTTTCCTCTTGTAGACTGCAGATTTCATGGCACTTGTCTTTTGTGCTGAAAACCTTAGGCTGTTGCTTGTGGTCTGAAAGCTGGAGTTTCCAAGAACTCTCCAGAAATGGACATCTATGAGTTGCCTGTGATGGCAGGGGCTCAACTTACTGCCTGCCTTTTATATGTTCTGTTAAGTTTTCTAGCTCCATTCTTCAGGAACTAAACTCACTGGACAAAAGACCACTATGGTCTGAAGTGGTACATGCTGGGACCACTGACTGACTGTGATTTTTCCATTTACAGGTTCCATACACGATGGTTTAGTTGATGGTTATGGCTATGGGACATCCCGAGGAAGCTATTACACCAAAACCCAAACAGGAAACAGCAACTGGGGATATCCGGTAAGATACTCTTTTATCTGGGACCTGTGACATACTCTTGAGATAACCTCTACAGAAAGCACCCTCTACTACAACAGTCGTGTAGCACTTGCCCAAGAGAGAATATGCGTGGCTATGGCTGTCTTAGAAAGTAGTTCTGTGCAGTGGAAGATGATCAAGAACCCTGTGTCTAAGATGTATGTGGTTGGGTGTTTTAGTGTGGACAAGATCTAGTTTGATTTTGTAGCACAAGGGATTTGAAGCTGTCTGAAGGATCAGTCATGAGCTCAGACTCTTAAATCTCAGTTCAAGTTTGGAGCACATTCATAGCTCACCTGAAAGAGTTTCCATGTTTTTTATCCGTGCACCAAAACTTCTCTCTGAACAAAATTAGTGTGGTTGACTGGTGATGTCCACATTATTTACAACCTAGCTGTGCGGCTACTCCCAATCACACTGCTGGTGTAGACCCTTTTCTCTGAGCTTGGAAAAGAGGTGGTCCACTTCTCCCATAGTGATTTCTAAAGAACATCACACAGAATGCCAGAAAAACCCCACAGGTGAAGTTGTAGTAGTCTTTGTGCATCCCACAGAGGTCCTGGTCTTGTCCTTGGTGACTGAATCTTGGTAGGCTGGGAATCACCCCTAACCACTCCATTGCCTACTGGGACAGTTGTGGTGGTGTTACCCCTCCACCTCAGACCTGTATTCTATTCTTCCTTAATTTTCATCAGCTATAACGTCGAAAGCAAGTCACAGCTCTGGGATTTGAATATGGGAAAAGTAAAGGGCTCCTTTCAACAACTCGGACTGTAAAGCAGCTCCGTGTCAACCATCAAAGGGTTGAACCAGGAGAGCTGTTTATGTTGGCTCCAAGCACAGAGACAGAGGATTGAAAATTTTCCTTGTAGTTGTCAGATCTCCTGTTTGCAGTATCAGCATTCTTCAGCTTCAGAAAGACTTATCTGCTGTCTTTCTTAATGGCCATGGTGTAGCTTGTTTGCTTCAAGGGTGCAATAATGTCACTTGCTAGGTTTACATCATCGGGTTTGCTGCCTACTCTATGTTCAGTATGAAGGACTGGGAGCACTGACACATCTTTGAAATCTTTATTTACGTGGTGTTTGTTGACTTGTTTCAATGTCCTTTGCTGAGCTAGTTAGATCCAAGACAGTGCTTCTCCCTGGTCATACCAAAAAGGTGACTATGATAGGCTAGAGCAGAGGTCCATCCAGAGGTCTTTTCTTTAAAGAGAGAGGGAGCAAAGCTAGTGTTGTTGGTGTGAGGCTTTCTGTTCAATCTTGCTTATTCCTTGGCTTTTCCCAGCCATTACAACAGCTGAACAAGTGCTAGGAGTTAGAAATGCCATTTCAGTCCAGCACTGATGTTACTGTTCTGGTGAATAGCTTGCAAGATTATGATGAAGATTAGGGTCTCTGTGTACCATGGGGTACCATCCACACAGCAGCTCAGTAACTTCTGCTTCACCATGGACTTACACATCTCATGGCTTTTCTGTGAAGGGTTCTTCTGCAATTACTGATGAGGGAAAGCATTTCTCCAAACGTAAGGGTCTTACAAGCCTCTCATTCTAGATGTTTTTGGTGAAGGTCTTCAAGACCAGGGCTTCTTTAGAAAAGGGGACACGGACTCGTGAAGGATTCACAGCAAAATTTGGGTTACCTAACTGTGTCTATCAGAAAATCAGCCATTTAGTCTTAACAAGTTGTCTAGACTCCTCCCATAGCCAACAAAGAGAGAGGTATGAGGAGGTGATTCATCTTCCCTATCTTGGAGATCTGTCAGGTCAGGATGAATCAGCCCCTCTGGATGCCTATCTCCTTCCACTGGCAGCTGGATTGGATCAGGGCAGTCACCTAACAGGCAGATGACTGTAGTTAGGGGGGATGAGTCTCAAGTGCCATTGGCACATTGGAACATATAACCTCAAGCCTAAATCTGCTTAACAAGCTGAACAGTCATCATACTCCCCAACCACACTGAAGGAACATCCTTCATTTTGCTTCTTCCAGAAAAGCATTGAAGGCTTACACGCATCAGGACCAGCCTCCAGTCTGGGTTAACCCAGCTTTTCTCTGCAGACACGTTTGAAGCCTGTGCACTTTCCAGGCATTTTAGGAAATGTTTCCTATTTGTAATTCCTGGATTGTAAGACATGAAAACAAAGAGAAAACAAATCTGGTTTTGAAGGCAAAATTACTGGACTTTGCAGCTGGACCTACTGCTGTGAATGTTTCTGGGAAGTCCCAGTGTCCTTTGAGATGCACAGGTAGATTCAGATACTTCAGGCAAATGACCCACTAGAGCATTCAGGAAAATTGCTTACTCTTAATGCCTCTGGAGAAAAAATGGTGTAGCAGGCAATCTATGTCCACATTGGTGCTCCACAGCGCTTGCAAATTAGATGCTGCTCTTATCAGTGGCTCTAAATGACACCTTCATATCAAGGAGGTTTCGCATTTACCGTAGCTCAGCCACAGCTCTTAAATCTATTATTCCTGATTTAGTCCTTATGTCTGGTTTTGTGCCTTCTTAGAAATCTCAACCTTTTTGCACCTGAGTTTTCTTCCCAACCTTATATTCAAACATAGAAGAGAACAAAGAAATGATAGACGTGGACGGAAGAACTTGTTCATATTGGTGCTGTCAGCTCTCTCTGGATCAGCCAACATCTCTGAGTAAAACCTTTGTTTTACCCATTATTAAAGACTATTATTCTTTGTTCATAGCACCACTATAGCCATCACTGCCTTGGCCACCTCCTCATTGCCAGCGTAGGTAACACTGAAAGCAGTGGGACCACTCCAGAAATCAGTACTCTGAGGGCAGCAGGTTTGCACTTGGCTGCAGGGTTTCCTTGACTTACGTGCCAGGGCTTGGCTCAGCCTTCAGGGCTGAAATCCCCAGTTCCGTTTGCACAGTGACCATAGTGGGATGCAGTAATGGGTTCATTAGCGGCCACAAACCTCTCTGTGTTAGGTGATAGAATTCTTAAGTTTGGAATAGACCTCTGAAATCACCAAGTTCAACCTTCAGTCTTTCAATCCAGGTGCTCTTGAGGCCATAAGACCCTTAGACCCATCTGTCACCCTACTGGCAATGCGAGTTATGAGTGGCCACCAGTTCCCAAAGCCATCCAACCGCAGGAGCTGGCTGTGCTGCATCCTGACGTAAGACCTGAGCGGTGCCTGAGGTCCTATAGAAGGTGCAATGGTGACCACAGTTTACACAGACAAAGCTGAGAAAGGTTTAAGTAAGCTAAACCAGGCATCCAGAGCAGTGCAGGCATAGGATTGTAGAATGGTTTGGGTTGGAAGCGACCCTAAAGATTATCACGAGCCATACTCATCACTTTGACATCTCGATACCACCCAAAAAATAGGTTCTATTCTGGCCCAAAGCCACTGTCACAGACTGGTGGCCCATGGATTGCAGCAAGGGTGCTGTTCAGCTGCTTTGGAGATGAACACCAATGGAAGGCAGTATGTGGAGCCAGGTTGTACACCCCTGGCAAAGACCCTCTGGGGTTTAATTCCCACTGGCAGCAAATAGCTCTGTGCCTGGGTCTGCTGGGCTGGCAGCTCCATCTCTGCTAGGAAATTAGGGGGGCTCCCGTGTCCCATGTCTTTTGGCACTGTCAGGATGATGCAGAATCAGGACGAGATGCAGAATCAGACCCAGCCTCCTCGTGCTGCTGCTCCCAGAGGAAAGAAATACACCGGTGGGATTTGAGTGGAAGCTGCAGCATGTCTGTCCCAGCACTGCCATGAACCAGGGGCAAACAGGTCCCTGGTGTGCTGAGTGTGTGTTGGTAGGGAAGGAGGTGCATCTCGGATGTCAGGGTGCTCTGTCTCCAGCGGGGTGAGGGGGTCATCGTTCCCACAGAGCCGACCTCAGCCTGTGGCTTGTGAATGTCTGTAGAGCAGCTCAGCTCCCAGACCAAGGGCTTGTTGGCATTTCTGATGCTGCTCTGATTAAAGCAGTTAACTGAGTTGCATCCTGGCACGTGACAGCTGGGGACCAGTAGCCACTGGTCCACCAGTGCTCACCAGTGCTTTCCTCAGGCACCACTGCTGGGGTCTCGGGCTCTGGCTGCACTGGCCCACCCTCCTCGGTTTTGGTATCAATTACATCCGTTACAGCACTAATGAAATCATGCACTTTGGGGATCCCTCTGCACTAGAAGCTGTGTGCACCTTAAACAAACTTTTTTTTTTTTGGGGGGAAGAAAGTTGCAGAGCTTTTTCTCCCAAATGCATTATCTTCGTGAGAGGAGTTCACCATGAGATGGGAACAATCCCCGCTGTCTTGGGCTGATTTTGCCTCTGTGGAAAAAAACCACCTCTGATCATCAGTGGGAGATTTGTTCTATAAGGATTTCAGGACAAAATCTGTCATTTGCTATGATGACACATTGAAGTTTGAAAGAACCCCAAAACCAGAGTGTTTTGGGCAATCTTATCAAAGAAAACAACGATTTGCAGTTGCTGTGCATCATTGCTTGGTCAGACCCTGCTCTCCCTGCGATGATCTGAGCAGGGCATTAAGACCTAAATCTCTGCTGCATAAAGAACCAGGTGAAAAAAAGCCAATGGAAACGCAGCACTCGGGAGAGGTGGGAAAGAGCATTTCAGAAATAAACAATATATTTGCTGGTTTTGCAATTTTTCTCCCTGAAGTGGAGTGTGTAGCAGGCAGCAGCTCAAGCATTTCGCAAGCAGCATCAAGAGTTTTCTCCACCCATCAGTCAGGGTGGGACGCTGTCATGTTGCATTGCCTGTGCTTTGCCCTCCAGCCTGGGAGAAACCTGCTCCTGACGTGTTTATACGAAGTCCTTTACTTCTCTCCCTGTCTGCTGCTCTAGAAACAAACAAATTGCAAGGGAAAAAATTAGAGCTCAGTAATGAACTGATCGCGTCCTTAGATGCAGATGTCAGAAACACCCAGTTATCTGGGAAGGCCTCTGACAGGGAAAGAAAGCGAGATTCCCGGTGCTGGTGTGCCTTGCTTTGTGCTTCTGCCTCACTGGAGAGGAGGAAAGGGACTTTTCCTGTTAAACAAAAGGGTTTATGGAAGGAAAAGACAAGACTCAGGATCAATGAGTAGGATAATGGCATTTTGACTTTCTAGCACCTCTTTTATTCCGGTTGAAGTAAGAGCTTAACAATATTTATTTACCCATCTTGTGCGACTGTTGGAAGTTCTAGTTGATGTTCCTGAAATGGTCTTATAGTTCAGGCTGAGAATTTGATCCACAAATGTTTATTAATTTAAAGTCAGGTCTTCGTTGCTGTCAGTGGAGGAAAGCATTTACTCCTTGCACTGATAAAAGCATCTGCGCGCTATCAGAGCTCATTGTTGTTGCCTTTCCTCTCTGTGCCATCCCTCCTTGTTGTAATATGAAAGAACAGGTCCCAGGGCTTGGTCTCAAACACACAGGCTCCTTCCACAGAAGGGAGGAGAAGTGCAGGCTAAAATTTAGGCTCTTGGTGATGCCCCGCTGCATGTGAGCATCCTCCTGTGTCCCCTGAGTGCAGGGGGCTGCCAGCGTGTGACAGCGTCTGGCTGAAAGGAGAGATCTACTAAGCATCGCTGACTTCTGAGGCCCCATGGGGAGAAGCCTCCGTGACAGCCTGTGCTCTTCTTATACGGTTTCCAGATCTTGCAGTGCAGAGGACATCGCTTGCTTTCTGTCTCCACCCTGTGCTGAGGGACTGCCTTGTCTTTTCCAGCATTCCTCTGCAGTCCTAAAGGGAGGAGGTGTGGACCTGGCCCACCTCCCCCATGCAAACACCCACAAGCAGTGGGGAGGCGAATTTCAGGGTGTTCAGAAATCTGGGCAGTTTATGAGGTTTGAAGGCAAGAGACTGATTATTTCCTTTCACTAATGCTATTCTGCATAGGGAGAGCTCATTCTACGCACGTAATGACATCAGCAAAAGTTATGAAGTTGTTGTCAGGTGGCTCTTCAAACCACAGACTATGTAATAGCATCACCTTCACCTTCAGAGATGTCATCTCTTTTCCAGACAGCAGAGTGCCTCGCTTCTACCTTGCTGTGCATCCTATCTCACTGATTGCTGCATTGGGTGAAGAGATAACGACTCAAGGAACTCCATTCCCTTGGCCACATTTCCTCCAGTGCTAGAAGTGAAGGTCTCTAACTTGGCTTGGTGAACATCTGAAATGGGGACATAGGTTTTAGTCTGAGAAAGCTGCTTTTAAGGCACGGACATGGCGCTTTGTCAAGATCAAGAAGCAATCAGGTCAGCGACGTCTGTGCAAGGATTCGTAGATATTATTTGGCAAGCAGGTCTGAAAGCCACTGAAGCTGGCGGGAGATTCCCCATTGATTTGGAGGCTTTGGATCAGGCTCCTGTTGCAAAGAGGAATTCTAAGATACCAATTAGGTCCATGCCACTTGAAAGAGATTAAAATGTGCTCAGCCAAGCAGCTGGTAGAATCAGCAGTAAAAGTCATGCACTGACTTTGGTAATGAGCTTCACATCACACGGGAACTATTTTCCCATGAGTTTGCAAAAGGCTTCCCCGCCCTGCCAGGACCTGCACTGACTTGCCGCTCAGGGCTCCCCGTGTTGCAGAAAGGTGTCTTTCCAAACAGGTGATTGCTTTGCTTCACCCATCTCAAGGCTGGCAAGAAAGTTGACAATGCTACATGCCACCATAAAACACAGCAAGAACTGTAGAATTGATGACTCTATAGCTATAAGCACAGACATCCTCACACCTTCCCCTGCTTTTTCTGCTGGCAGAGAGCCTATGTGAGTACTCTGGAGAGCAAACAATAGCTTAGATAAATAACAAGTTAGGTCTTCCATGGTTAGCTGGATGCCCAGGGGCTCCACGGCTGTACCAAGCTTCTGACAACCCTACAAAATAATCACAGCTTATACTGACTCATAAAGAAAAACATCAGGGCTCACATCCAGCAAGCTGCAGCTTTGTCCTCCAGGCAAGCCCTGGGAGTGGGTTCCCAGCTCAACCAAGCAACAAAGTCCACCCTGTATCTTCCAGCCTCGTCCCATCCCTCACTGTCCCTAGGGTTTCTGAACCCAGGAACATGAAGAAAAGGTGAGGATGATATCACCTTTCGAAGGACATGCTCATCTGCAGTGGGGTAGATCATGACTTTGGATCAGGCTCCTATTGCAAAGAAGAATTCGAAGATACCAATTAGGTCCGTGCCACTTGAAAGAGATTAAAATGGGCTCTGCCAAGCAGCTGGTAGAGTCAGTAAGAAAAGTCATGCACTGACTTTGGTAGTGAGCTGGTAACTTCGCTGTTGCTGCGTGTGTGCTGCCTCCAAAGCAAAACCAGGATGGAGAGAACCTCCGTGCCTGGCCATCCTGGAGATGCCATCGGAGGCCCTGAGACTCATCACACTTACGCATTCCTTGTCCTTGCTCTCCTTAGCCCATGCAAATTCTCCTTCCACCTCTCTGGGAGCTCCACAGTGTGCACCAAACCTGTTACCTGCCGTGCTGCAGTACTAACAGGTTTTTTCTGCATCCTCTGGAGTCAACACAGAGAGAATTTGCTCCCCTTTTCTCCCCTTCCAGCAATTCACCTGTTTTAAATGCAAACCTGCAGAATGAAAGCATGAAAACTACTTCAGAGTTGTGCTCGAATGACAGAGCAATCTGGGTATCAGTGTAGCTGGACTGAAAAGTGACTTATCCAGACGGCGTGCCTGCTAGGGAACCCCTTCTAACAGTTTTCAGCCGTTACCTGTGCAGCTCTCCGGGACACAGCAGAGAGGATTTGCTGCATTCCTGAAGATCAGTTTGTTAATGGAAATATTTGGCTTAATTAATTAACATAATAACAATTCTATAGAGTGTTGGAGTCAGGAATGATGCTGGGTGTACTTCAGGCTGGGAAGAAGTTGGGGCAGAGCAGTGGGACTCGTGGTGAGCCTGCAGAGGACACCAAGGTCTCTGTCACGTGGTGTTTGTAAGTTAGGAAATAGGGACTGTTTTCAGTGACATGAACCATTGTACTGGACGTAGGCTTTTCACATCTTGTGCCTTAAGCCACCATGGAAATAACAAGGCGCCAGTGTTGGCTTTTCTCTCCCAGACCAATAGATCCTTGGATGGCTTTTGCGGAAGAGGCATCCAACATCCCTCTGCTTTGAGTTAGGTGAGAAACAAAAGCTTGGCCCAGCAAGAGAATGTGGGTAAGCTTTCCTAGGATAAACCAAAAGAGAATGGGGCAGGCAGTTTTATTATTTAGGGTTTTTTGTGCCTGTTTGCTGTATGTCCTGTATGCAGATCTGCTTGCTGGTGTGCTGGGGGAGATGCTATGGAAAAACTCAATATCATGGGGCAAACAGCACTACAAGAGCTTTATTTGTTTGCTTTTCTGGAGCACACACTGTAGGGACTGTCTCTCACTTAAACAAAACCCTGCAGGCTTCCAAGTACCAGAATTGACATCTAGAAGGTTTAATTTTGCAAAAGAACTTTGGATTCGGTCCTGGTGTAACTGGGGCAAACCTGTAGGACTTTTGGTGAACCGATGAAGATATTTTGAACAGAAAGCAAGACAGCTAAAGCCATTTTTACATTTGATTAATTGCAGTTGTTTATTTTACTGCTTTTTTTTTTTTTTTTCTTCCTGGCTTAGTCATCTTAATTCCTATTGCACATCCCCCTTTGTTCTCAGAAGATCCCATTGTGTGAGCTGACACTACACACCTTGTAATCATAAGCAGATGTTCATTGTCTCCACTTGTTTCTTGGCAAAATGAAATTCAAGAATCCCTTTTTATTGATTTTTTGCTCCCTCTACTCCCTTCGTAAGGAATTTATAGATGGAAAGGGAACAAAATAGCATACACGAATTAAAAACGAATGCAGGCAGTGGTGGAAGGTCAGAATGGAGAAAGATTCTCTGTGATGGCAAGAGATGTGCTGCGACCTCCTATAATTACAGGTTGGGTTAGATCCCACGTGTTGAAAATAAGACGTTTTCTGTAATGCCAGGGTCATGTTTGAGCTTTCCATTCTGCTTTCAAACTCCCGGATGTCTCTAGGTACCCCCAGATTTCAAGGGAGGGTTTGGCACCTCTGTAAGGGCTGCAGGTGTGTTAACCTCCCATAAATTTTGGGCCACAAAAATACTTAAGAGCATAGGAATTTGGTAGCTGTAACACCCATGCGGGAATGGGCATGGTGATGTCGATCTGCGTCTGGAAGTGTCAATCTCGGCTCAACACTCTCCTGATTATTTTGTCTCTGTTTTCTCGTTGACCAGCTGTACAACGGGACCCTGAAGCGGGATGTGGAGAACAGACGCTACAGCTCGTACAGCCAGATGGAGGGCTGGGGTGGCAAGCACTACAGCAAAGCTGTCTGCAGCCCTGCCCGACCCGGGAGCGACTACTGCTTTGTGCAGAACATCAAGAGCAGCCGGAGCGAGCCGGACCTCTACTGCGAACCGCCCCGAGGCACACTGAGGAAGAGTCAGGTTGGCGGCCGGGTAGAGCACAAGACAACCTTGAACCGCCAGAGCATCTACAGCAGCTGTAGCACCCAGCAAGGAACTACCAGGACAAGTAAAAAAATGCCAGCACGGGCCCTCTCCTGCCCCTCAAGCAACAAGCCAGACGTGGTCTATGCCCAGCCCATGATGAGCTGCAAGCAGGATGCGGTTTACGGACAGACTCAGTCCAGCTCCAAGTAAGTCTGCTGCAGTCGGCTGAATCTGAGTAAGCGTAGACATCTGCTCTGGAGGTCTGTCCATCCAAGGTAGTCACCTGAGCTGCTTCACAGCCATGGAGATGGGCTTTCCAGTGCGCATCATGCCTAATCACATCCTGCAGCAGAGTCTAAAGTGGGTCAGATGAGTCACACTCTTAAAGGGCTTATTTCTTTTCATAGGCTATGGAGGGAAACTAATATGACTGGCTTGGTGTATATATCTCCGCTGTAGCTATGCGATGGTGGGCAAGATGATCTCCCAGTCTCTATACTGGTATTAGCCAACAGCTCCGTTGCAAGATGAGAGTGGGAGGTGGAGAGCAGAAAGCCTGGTGTGCAGTTTGGGTGCGTCTCCTGGCTGTAACGCTGCTTTGATATGGCAGAAAACAAACCTAAAAAATCAACTAACTCTGAAGGAGTTGGCTCCTGAGGGTCTGACTCAGAGCAGAGCTGAGAGGCTGCTGAATGGTAGTAGTTACCCCTCTGTCTTTCCACTCGCTTCATTCACCCAAAAGGTTTGATTTGGATTCCAGAAACAAATTGCATCAGAAATGGGAAAAAAATAACCTAATTGTAATAATTTACCTAAACAGGAAAGAGGAGGGAATAGAAGCTGTTCAATTCCTTCCTGTGCAGAACATCCAGTCCTCTGGGGGTAAGAATTATGCAAGGGAAGAAGAAGGTCCTTCATGTCTCAGATAGAATCGGGTCCCTTCTTGTAAAAGTTGCCTACAACAAGAGGGTTTGTAGAACACACCAGTGAGCTCAGGTGCTCTCAAGCTGATACATTCATGCAATACAGCAGAGCTCTCACAAAAAAACCCCAACCCAAAGCCAAACAAACAGTGATGGCTCTGCAAATATGTTGATTGTAAGCTGCTCTGATGCTCATAGCTACGCTGCCTCTGGCTCTGGAGCACCAACTATATCCTGTCACCATCTTGGAAGATATTTGGTCTGTGGAAACCGTAGTCTTAGAAGAGTATGGTTTGCGTTTTTTTGAACTGTGAACAGTTTAAATTTGCAATGTTTTACTGGGATTGGAAGGGAGAGTCTACATCTTCCACAAGTGTTTCCAGGGGCTACTGCACAACCATTGCTGTCATACAGGGTCTACTCTGCACCAACCAAGAAGTTATGACAGCACCCAGACAGAGATGGCAGCTTGTCACACAAACCCTAGAAGCTCCCAAGCTTGTTCCTGGTGGTCCCTGGCCCGAAAGAGAGCTTGCATTCTGTGGCAAAAGTGTGAGACTAATTAACAGGGCTCACAGCCTTTGTCGTAACTCACACCAAAGGCCTGGGGTTTTTGAGCCGCTGCCCCAAGTCATGACGTATATTCTTAGAAACATTCTCTCACAATCAGAAGTGTGAGTAAAATTATGCCATTTTTTTCACACCTGGATGTTTATTTCCATATTTCTCTGGCTACTTCTCTGTTCAGCCTCCCTCATTTTATATTGGGTAGAAGAAATATGACCCAGACCGTGTATGCCGAGAAATGTCCCTTGCCCATTAGCATGGTGTCGTGTAACCTCAGCTTCTCGTGTTCCCAGTTACTTCATGTTTAACACAGGAAAAATTGGTGCTGGCCAACCTGGAGCACTGGTGGCATTGGCTTGCTTTCAGAAGCTTCATAATTCCTCTGGAAGAGGGAAACGGAGACGTTACATAAAATGGAAGTAACTTGTTCTAGGGAACTTCTGACTAAAGACCACAAAAGTGGTCTTCCCATAGTGGAAGGGAATGGCAGAACGATTAAACCTGGGATTTCAGCTATCTTCTGCTTAGGGAAATAAATGCTTTTGAGAAATGAGTACCAGTCAGACAGGCTCTCTCCAAAGCAAGCCCCGCTTTACGCTGTGCAGCGCTCACTTTTGTAGACGTGACCATCACTTTGGAAAGGTCACTTGAAAAATAATAGTATTTTGTGAAGAGAACTGCCATTGTGAGAATAATCTCCAGCCGTGGATGCCCTTCAGTTAGGGAGTGGCTCCATTTACACACTCCTCCTGGCTTGAGGCATGGCTCATCTGGCAGAACTGGTTCTGAGGAGGCTTCAAGTCATAGGCTCAGCTGGGGCTGTGTCCCCTGACTAAATCTGATTTGGCTGGGCACACACCCCTGCTTCACATAAAACCCATTGCAGAACTGGATTCATTCAGAGGGCAGTTTGTACAAGTTCTTCTCTTGGATCAATGGGGATGAGGTGGTGGTAGTTGTCCTTATAGTCTTGGAAACACACTAGGGAGATGTCCTCTCTGGAAAAAAATCACTTATTTGGAAGGCCATTAACCCTTATAAATAATCTGGCAGGTTGCTCTTGGTCTTGGTCTGGAGTGTGGTTTTGTTGGCAAGGGGTCTTTAGACGTGGGTTAGGACCTTATCTGATCCGTTTTTTCCTTGTAGAACTGTTTCTGGTTGGAGGATTCTGCACTGGGAGAGCTTGATTTGGGTGGCCTGATCTTTGGGTAGGGAGAGGTTTTGTAGGCATCCCATTCCTAACTTCTGCCTTCTGCAGGAGGAGCTCACTGGAGCTCCAGTGGTTCCCTGTTGAGGGCTCTGCCCTTTCTGTTCTAGTAGTTCTTCAGGTAGAACTTTTGCCTTTATAACAAGGATGATTTTCTGTTCAGTTTTCATGCTGCAAATCTGCTTTTTAGTTGGATTCCTGGAGGTATTCAAGGCCAGGTTGGATGGGCCTTGGGCAGCCTGATCTAGTAGGATGTCCCTGCCCGTGGCAGGGGAGATGGAACTGGATGATCTTTAGGGTCCCTTCCAACCCAAACCATTCTATGATTTATGATTCTATAATCACTCATTTGCAGATTAGCAAAGTATCCCTATGAGCCAGGGAAGGGCTAGACGGTTTCCGCACTTTCAGAGGCAACACAGTGGGGTGATTTCCATTGCCATGAAAGTGTTTCCAGTGGGACCTGTGATCCACTAGTTCTGCTCTGTAATGCAGTCAGTGGCTGTGGACAGTGGTTCAAGAGCTGTGCTCCTCAGGTGCCCTGTGCTACCCAGCTGATCTCCTTCAATGGTGCGAGATCTCTACAACTACCTGAAAGGTGGCTGCAGCGAGGTGGGTGCTGCTCTCTTCTCCTGAGTAACAAGTGATAGGACAAGAGGAGACAGCCTCAAGTTGCACCAGGGCAGGTTTAGGTTGGATATTTGGAAAAATTTCTTTACTGAAAGAGCGGTGAAGCCCTGGCAGAGTCCGTCCAGGGCAGTGATGGAGTCTGCATCCCTGGAGGGGTTAAAAAACTGTGTGGCCGTGGCACTTCAGGACATGGTTTAGTGGGCACGGTGGGGTTGGATTGGCAGTAGGAGTGGATGAGCTTGGAGGTCTTTTTCCAACCTTAACAATTCTGTGATTCTATGATTCTACAAAAAAAAGGGGTCATTGGACATTCTCAGGTGGTGAGAGCAGCAAGAGGAGATGGAAACACTGAGTGAGTGAGAACTGTTGAACTATGTGTATGGAATGGTCCCTCTGAATTTGATCACAGTTATTTAATTCCTGGAACTATTCTTGACTGTGTGATTGCTTCCATTTCTGGAACTGGCTTTGGTTGTGTAAGACATAGAGGAGCTGTCTCTTATGATTCTCTGTCAGAAGAGTCCTTCCTCTTACAGAAGCAACTGCTACATGAAAGCTCCTTTCCTCCAGTTGGCTGATGATTTAGGTTTGACACCTAAATGTTTTCTTGGGAAAAACCATTCTACGATTCTATGATAAAATAAACCATGCTGCAGGGATTTACACACCCCATATTATTGGTTCTGGTGACGAAATCTGATTTTTGCTGTTTGTTCACATAACAACAAAAACAGTTAAACAGTACTGACTTGTTTTGAGAAACCTCTTCATGAGGTGTCTTCTCTTCCACCATCCCTGCCACTACGGTCGTGCCTCACTGATCAGACAGGGACCTTCTGATGTCCCTTCCAGATACATTTCTTTACAACCATTCAGGGGCTTAACCCTTTGTAAGAGCTATGTCATATCTGGAAGAACAATTCCCAGCTCAGTATCTCTGTCCTGGACTCAGAAATTTGTGGGTTATAATGGTAGTTCCTGTCCAAAAGCAGTTGTCAGTGAGCAGCACTCACTTTTTGCCACAATACAGCTCTCTGGGATGATTTTTCCACCTGACAGACCTGGAGGGAGTCTTCTTGGTGTCCAGGTCTCCCTTTTCTCCCCAGAACCCTTCTCCTTTTCAGGCTCTTGTGACATCCTGCAGATCTGTAGCCTTTCATCCTGGGAAGTGGCAGCACAGTAGTTTCAGCAGCTGGTGAAGGCTACACGTATTTGCCTGCTTTTAAAGATCTCCTCTGACGGGTGGTACTTACAACACACTCCAAGCGACAGTGTCTCATCTTGCTTTCACCTAAATAACGTGTTGCAATTCAGCCCAGTCAGGAAAAATGTTTCTACATCCTCCTTGGTCATCAGGTAGTGATAAAAACAGGCAGTACTGTACAATGTAATATTTAATGCATCCTAGAAAACTCTGAGTCTTTGACCCCCCCCAGCTGGAACCTGAGGTGCAGGGAATCTGTAGCTGCTGCTGGAGACATCGTTTTAGTTTTGCTTGTAGGTGTTGCACACGGAGCTTCCAACACCACAGCACACAGGACTGACAGACCAAGGTCTGTGGTGGTTGTGGCTCTGCAATAGTCTGAGCATCCGCCAGCTGGTTACACGCACATCACCTCTTCAGCAGTTGCCTGCATCTGCTCTGGGTGCACCTGCTGTCCTGCAGAGACGCAGCCAGAGGACAACAGAGCTGAAACCTGAGGCAGGCCAGTGAGATACCTGCTAGCAAAGTCAGTCCCTCTTGGCTGACTTCAGGGGAAGCCCAGGTGTCTGAGCTGGAGATGTTACTGAGGGACTAGACCAACCTCATGCCTTGGGAAGGATTCAGGGCATTGCCATTTGTGGAGATGAAGAGGGGAGCTGGGCTGTCTGCAGACATTCCCCGGTGTAAGGGTTGCTGATATAGATCAGGAGCCATGACACCTACAAGATGCGTTGTCTTCCACAATCCCACAGGCACCTTTGGCCTCATTGTAAGGTGTGGATGCATTTTCCTGTAGCGTTCTCTGTATGAGGGAGAAAGGGTCTCGCTAGAGATCATGTAAAAGCAAGTGCCTCTCAAGGCACCTGGAAATACATAATATTTCGGTGATACTCTCATAAGGACCTTGAACACCCTGGCTGGCAGACACAGAGAGGGCTGTAAAAGCTGGGGCAACCCTTTGGATTTTCCACATGGTCATAATTGTCTGTGGTGATGCTGGTGAAGCTGATGCCCATAGAAGCTTCAGTGAGCTGTGGATAAAGTTCAGTGACAGTAAGCATGTGTCCTGTAACCCTTCACACCTAGGCAGGAGCTCGGTCTCTCTGGAAGGTGAAAACACAGAAAAGTTATTGAAAGAGTCAGAAAAAGTAGGGAGGGTCTTTTCTGATAGATCTCCTCTTTTAGGATAAACCAAAAAGCATCAGTATGAAAACGTAAATTCTCCAGGGTTATGTACATGGTGAAAGAAGAACCGAACATGATGACAGGCAGTTTCATTTTGTTTTGTTGTTGCCCCTAAAAACAACTCTTTCTGTTGATATGAACTTGCCTGCGCTGCATGTTTATATCCGAAATAACTGCCATAGAGCTGTGCATGATGAACTCTGGTTGATACCACACGATGCTCAGGGCGAGAATCCCCTCCTCTCTGGTTCAGTATCACTCTGTGCTCATCTTCTCTGGTATCTACCCACCGAGGGAAAGCTCCAGCTCAGCTTTTGTGTCCCTGGGTGAACATGGCTACTTGGTACGGAGCGTAGCTATTGGGTTTGCTCCAGCGTGGCCTGACTCTGGAAGACTTGGATGCAGTTAGATGTTCTGGATTTTAGTATCTCAGCTTTCATTTTCTTAATGAAAAATGGAAGTTGCTAGAATTTTCTGGCTTCCTCCTCTCCTGGTACCTGTAGCCCTAAGAAGCAGGATGGAGGTTTAGATCTGATCAGCACACACCAATCTGCCAATACAAAGTGAACCAAAGGCGTTAGTGTCAAACACGGCAATTTGCCTTACTGTGATACTGATCCTTCCAAGTATTTGTTTCCTTTCCACACCTGAATCTGATCATCTAATTTGTCTCCTGTTGAATCATTTCTAATTGAGGTCTCTCGCTATTCTGATTGCTTCTTTCTTGTGGAAGAGCAATCTTTGGAGCTCTTCCTACCAGGCACATTGGCCCAGGCTGGAGATGGCCGCAGTCCAAGAATTTGTCTTGGAACAGGCTGCTGTTCGCATAGTGTGGGTCTGGTGAGGAATATCCTTGACTGGCTGATGAACAATTGCTCATTTGTACGGGCTTTGCCAGGGTGATTATAATTTCAGCTAGGAGAAATCACTGCTGCCTCTTGGGCAGCGTGACTGAGCCTGACTGCTCACCCTCCGGGAACTCCTCCTGTTCAGATTCCAGCAGGGGAAATGGAACCGTCCCCATCTTTTCCCATACAGAACTGGACCTGGATGCTTAGTTTCCCCTGCTGAAGGACGGATTAGCCCTCTTATGGAGTGGATTTGTAGAAAAACGTCGTCCCTGAAGAGCTGGACCAAGTGGTCATATTTCTTCCTAGTAAGAAGTACACCTGATTTAGGAATTTTCTCAGTTTCATAAATTAAAAAGAAAAAAATATTACGTACGCTGCATGGCCATCGATCTGGTTTTTTTACTGAGGTTCCTACCTCCCTACCCTACCTGTCCAGGTGTGAATTATCAAAGCAGTTCCTCTGGCGCTACTCGTGCTGGTTACAGCAGTATCTCCGCTCCATTGTGCGTCTCAGGAACGTGAAAAAGGCTACAGAAAATCACTGCACCCTGAATACAAGCCAAAGATTCACAAGGTTTCTAGTTTAAAATGCCTTTCCAGTTTTGTGTTTCCTTGCTGCGAGTGTAATGGAAGTTTCTTGGAGGCAAGTTTTGACAGAGCTTCAAACGGATGACAAATCATACCATGAAGTGATATTTCACTGTTAGTGTAGAAACAAAAGTGGAATAAGTTGGATCTAACCTGAGACATTGAAGGCCTAAGGTCCCATCCAAGGCTGTTGTCTATCATTCCTGATATCAACAGAGGCAGAGATATCTCCAGAGCTGTTCTTTGGAAGCACCTGTTTCTCTCCCTTCACGCAGGTGCTTCAATGACTCATTTAAATGGGTGCAACTTTGCAGACAGGGGAGATAAAACAGTCTTTCATGCTGTCTGCCGGTCACGGGACAAGTGTTGGCTTTTAATATTTCGTATGAAACCTGCTATAGAATTGCAGATACTGCTCACTGGCCTGTGCTGTGTCGAGCTGGATCTTTGGGTGCTTAAGGACAAAATATTTCATCTTAGCATGAGCTGCTGACTGCTGCGGCCACACACGAGTGTCCTTTCTAGACCTTTACTCTTAGATTTCTTTGACACAATCAGAATGAGTTTGCACAATCCGTGTCTAGAAGAAGCCACTCCCTTGTAGTAGTATTTAATAGTTCAAATGTAATGTGTTTATTTAAGAACTACTAAAAACCACTCCATTTTTTAGTCTATTGGATTGTCTCAAGATGATCAGCCCCTCCACACAGTCACTCACTGGTACGACACGGAGCAAGAGGTTGCCTACACAGTAGTGTGATTCAAACAGGAACTGATCTCCCCAGTCTCCAGGTAAAACTTCGCATCAGCTCCAACTGGATCCCGAGCAGGGAACAACATCAGGCAGGCACAACAAGGATCTATGTGTTCTACCAACAATCCCCCTACACACACCCCCCCCCTTTGTTTCATCCACTATGAACAAAGTGGTTTCCATTTGTGTCCCGTCACTGCTGAAATAGCAATAAAAAACAGGAGTTTGGGGACTGGCTTTTCTTAGTCATGCAAATTGATGCAAATGAACACAGACACTGCTGCTGGGAGCTGAGGTCCTGCTGCAGCCAGCGCAGTCCTAAGGTGCAAAGGATGCTAGGAAGAGGTAATAACTTTATTAGACTAATTGATACGACTGGGAACAGGCAGGCTTGGTAGGTCAGAACCCTTTCATCACTCTGAAAGTTTGTGCCATCTTCAATTTTTTTTGTGGTTAAAAAATTACAGATGGTGCTAAATAAGTAAAGGTCCTGCCTAAAGAGGCCAGGACCTTTGTATTTCTCAACAAGGGGACAAATCTTCTGGTGTTTGTGTTTTTCCTGAGATCTCAATGCTGTTCCAAGCCCAAGGTATTCATATCCTTCCTCTGAAGTCTGTTGGCACAATCTCTACCTACAACAGGGGATGATGACAGTGGCCAACTTTTATGACAAGCTTGGAGACTACCAATGTAAATATACCCTGGGAGCAGGATGTTCCAGTGCTGTTATTAGTATTTCATAAACTCAACATTGGTCCTTCCCATTGCTCCAGACCTGCCTGTCACCTTTTCCTAAGGAATCTGCTCTAGACTCTCAAGGTCATCATCTGCTCTCATGTTTGCTTTCATGGCATCTACATTACAGGACCGCATGCTGTGGGAGAAGCATCTGCCTAATTTAGGTTGTCCTGATAACCTGATGGATGGTTTCACTCTTGTGCACTAATTCTTTTATTTGAGGAAGAGTCAATACTGGTTCTCTTCCTTCCTCTTTAGACATGATTAGACATCTATCACCTCAACTGAGATTTTTTCTGTCTCCTTTGTTTCTGGATCAGTAATTTATCACCCTCAGTGTTCTCCACTGTGAGCATCCAACTTTTATCACCTCTTTTACTGAGACAGAGAAATGCAGTAGAGGTACACTGTGTGGTTCATGTGGTGATGTGTAGTGGTGGACTTGGAGATGTTAGGTTTACGTTTGGACTTGATAATCCTGAAGGTCTTTTCCAACCTAAATGGTTCTATGATTCTATGTTCTATGATTCTATTTTACATTTTGTGATCGATTCCTTCCTAGTAATTCCCAGCACCGAAGCTCTCTTGGCTGTGCACTCAACCAATGCTGTATTTCTCTTTAATGCAGAATATGTGGTGATGAGATAGACGGCGGTACCATGACCATCCAGAAAGCCATACAACTTCTGTGTTCCTCCGATGACAAATACCAGGCCATGGGTGCTTACTACCTCCAGCACACCTGCTTCCAGGATGAGTCGGCCAAGCAAGAGGTGAGCAAACTCCTACAGCGCTCTGCTGTCATGCTGGATCTGATGGAACACAAAATGGATGAAACTGGTTTTCTTCAGTACCACGGATCCATAGGTCCTCCTCTTAGTTTTCATGGTGGAGTCTCATACCTCATTAATCACACTCAGGAATTAATTAAGTAGGTTTTTCAACTATTAATGGCCACTTTCTCTTAATACCAGACGGGTCAGGATTTTATCATAGGGGATTAGTTCTCAGGCAGCAGAAGAGATTGCGGCCAGTTTATCCCCATAAAACCGCTGTGACACAGTCTGGAAGGGGTTTGGCCACACAGGAGCAGCTACGCAGATGCAGTGTCTCTTCTGTGTGCAATTGGACCTTGTTCCACAGGAATCTTTTGCTGTCTTAGAGCTGCAGTGTCAGAGCCAAACAAACTTGCTCAAAATCCCCTTGTGTTCTTCATCGTACATTCATCAGTGACATTTCACACATTTTCAGGCATTTCAGCCATTTTCAGCCATCTAAGCCAACAGGTTAATTAGTGATCATATGAAAAGATATTTGATCAAGCAGAAGCCCTTTTTGTAGGGCAGTTTATTTTTCTTACACTCTTACCCTCCGATTACTAAACTTATGCCAACATGCGGCAAAGGGGGCAGTCTCAAAGATGTATCTCCCATGGCAAGGTTGTCACAGAAGTTTACCCCCATTTACAGCTGCCATCCCCACAGAGGTGGCTTTCCATTTCCTGGCACAATAGTGGAGCTGGACATGCTGACATGATGCAGGGATGTAACTCTGCCCTTTCTGTGGATGAACTGCATCCCAGCCCACGATGCAGTTGCTAATTGTGGGTTGGCCACACCCTTTGTTACCGTTGAAAACACTGAGCTTGGCCTGTCCCATCACTTCCCAGAAATATGTGTCAGAGCAGGTATGTGAGTCATCCAAGCACACGCTTGTTTTCTTTCCTTTCTAAAAGGTGTTCATTCATTTTCTATTGTCAGCAAATTTCCAGCCAATGGGTTGGTTCGTGCCAGGAGAGGCTCCGTGTGGGATCATGTCCCTAGGAGACCGGGCACAGAAAACATCTTAGAGCAGGAACCCTCACCACTTTGGAGAGCTCAGCTGGAGGAATTTGCCTTCAAACCTTTCTGGCATGTGTGTGGTGTCCTGCAGGCTGGGAATCATACCTCTTCCTGATGCTGCCCCAATTGAGTGCCAGAGCGTGGCTCAGTGCTCTTTCTGGCTGACCTTAAGGATGTTTACCCTGTGCCATGACCACGTCTCTAAGCTCAACCTGTGATTTCAGGATGCAGATAAGTTACCACATCGTGTCATTACATTGCTATACGTGGCCTCTTCATATAGGCAGAGCAACATTTTCACCTGATGCAAACTGTTGGAGGTAGGTGAAAGTGTGTGGGAGCAACCACATTTACATCAGCAAAGGACACAGTCTATGGCCATTACTCATAGACATCCACTTCTGGAATTTAAGCTCCAACCTCAAGGCCAGCACCTTTGTGCTCATGACCTATAGTCTGAACCAGACATGCCATCTGCAAGCTCTAGCCATCCCTTACTGCCAGGGCTGCTCTTCCAGTTCCTTTGTGTTGACTCCTTGCATTGCCACAACAGTTCTAGTTGTCCTTGTCATGTTCTGTACATCGTGCTGATGGCAACGTGTCTTTCCTCGTATAGGTCTATCGGCTGGGGGGAATCGCCAAGCTCGTCGAGCTGCTCCGCAGCACGAACCAGAACGTACAGCGGGCAGCAGCTGGAGCCCTCCGAAATTTGGTCTTCAAGAATCCAACCAACAAGATAGAAACCCGGCGGCAGAATGGGATAAGGGAGTGCGTGAGCCTCCTACGGAGGACAGGGAACACCGAAATTCAGAAACAACTAACAGGTACACAGCAGGCTGCTCAGCCCTCAGCAAGGACCATGCTCCTCCTTGCCTCTGATCTATGTTGCTCCAGCAACATAGTACTGTCATACCACAAAGATGGTGTTGTATGCTCCTTTAGCACAAAGTGGCAATCTAAAACAGAGGGCAGAGGAGGTCCTGGCCCTTTGTTGTCCCCTAAGGCTTCCTCACATTCTAAGTGTCTGTTGCGGAAGCACCTGCCTGGGTTTCCCCACACAGATGTAGTCATCCAGCCGTTCCCATGCCTTCCTGCACACCTGTTCCCCATGCTTCCCCTTCCCCTTGGCTTGGAAGACGAAGCATGCTGGCAATCCCAGTATGGTTGGGCAGGTTATCTCATTGGTATCTCACCTTTTCTTGAAGGACTGATGTGAGTTTGTCGATGCAGGTCACACTGAGCTATGACTGAGGTTTTGTGTGCAAGTCTTTACGAGGTCCATGGGGAGATTCCTTTCCTCTTGCAATCTAATGGTAATAAACACCAATTCTGGGAGGAAGGAGGATACTTAGATGTCCACCTTCACACGATACCATGCTCCTGGTGCCCATCCTGCCTGTCACCCACAGGGATGATGAGAGACGAGGGTTAAGAGCAGCCTCTGAATCCTTGGTTCAAAGAGGGCTGAAGAAGAACTTTGTTGCTAGAATTCATTCTGACCTAAAGAAAGTTTCTAACGCATAGTGACCCTCTGCTTGTCTCCCACCTGCTTCCTAGGACTACTCTGGAACCTCTCCTCCACCGATGAATTAAAAGAAGAGTTGATACAGGAGGCCCTCCCCGTCTTGACAGATTGTGTTATCATCCCTTTTTCTGGCTGGTCTGATGGCAGCTGCAACAGGACAAGAGAAATTATTGACCCAGAAGTATTTTTTAATGCTACAGGGTGCTTGAGGTGAGTCATCAAGCAGGGACTTACCGTAGCTTGTGCCTGTTGACAGAAGCTGAAGCTGTCTAAATCCTCTTTCAATAAGATAAAGACACGCTTGCTGCAATTGTATTAATAAAAAGCTCTTCTTGAGAAAGTTTTTCTGACTCAGAGAAGGTGCAGAAAGAATTACATGTAAAATATCTTTCCTGGTAACTTTTTTTTGACTTAAGTTTGTTCTTGCTAAATCTCTGCTCAAAACCTATAATTTTCTTCAGTCATGCGAAAGCTGCAATCTGAGTTGACAGTGCTCAGCTCAGACTGGGGAACGTGAGACCTTTTGCCCTTAGATGTCTTTTTGAGGCTTCCAGAGAAAATTTTGGTTGCTAGAAAACACACTGTTTTGAGTTTTGGGTGAAAAAAATGGGGAAAGAAAGCAATTCCCCACCGATTTTAATAACTGTTTTAGGACAGAGCAGTCCTGTTGCCCTGGATTTTTCCTGGCTCCTTTCATCCCGCAGGTCAGCTACAAGACAGGAGGTGCAGATTGAGCCCAGGGTAGTTTATTTTTTCACGGGAAAGCCAGAGTCCTTTTGTAGAGGATCTTCGCCCTGACTTGCTGTTTCTCCTACCACCCTCCTCCACTTGGATGTGAGCTTCTTGTCTCACTGAGAACAAGTTGGGGGGAAAAAAAAATGCCCTGTATAATTAGGTACTTTCATCAACTGAAGCTCTCCCTGAGGGAGCGCAGCACCGACCGCACCCTTGCCAGACATGCAGCTAGTAGGAGCTGTATCTGCTTATGAAATGAAATGGAATGGGTGAACACGGTAGAGGCCTTTTGATACGTGATACTATCATCTTCTGTGACTGGGAACCCTGTCTGAAAGATAGCGAGCGCTATCTTCCCTGTCTATCCCCTTCCCTGTCTTGGAAGGCACCTTCCCTGTGCAGTTGCACGTTGGGGTGTATGGTGGCTGTTGCCTAGAAGTGCTCCACTTTTAAGATAACTTCAACTCATCAACACCACAGAATATCCCATTAAAATGGGGGAAAGAATACTATGACAGCTTGGCAAAGGAGCTCTCCGTGGAGTTCAACTCGAGGCAGGCTCTGTCTCCTTATTACAGTCTGTGGCAGTAACACAGTGAAGACTGCCAAGGGCAGGTCAGGAGATAGCTTAAAAGGCTGAGGAGAGCAGGAGTGGGGAGCAAGCCGAGGAAGGAAAGCAGGGCAGTTGGGTCTGAAGCCCCTGCTCGGAGCTGGGATTGCTCTGACTCACTGCCTTGCCACATCATAACGCAGAGATGAGTACAGCCTTGGTTTGCCCTGGGCTTAAGCCATTGCTGCTCAAGCATTTCTGGATTGCAGATGAATTAATGTTAATGAGGAGGCTGCAAATCACAGTGAACATCAAATCCAGTTCTGGAATGCCTGGAGTGAATATCTCACAACGACTGCCAACCTCTCTTTGTTTTTCATTTGCAAGTTACAAGGCAATAAAACAGGGAAGAAAAAACCCAACAAAACAACAGAAAAATAATTTCCTGTTACTGGAAAAAAATCCCCTGTCCTGGCAGCAACCGGTGCTCAGGAACACATTACAACATCGCAAACTGGTCAGTCTCTCTGGTCAGAGCGATTGCTGCTTGCAGCACCTCTGCTCCCATTTCCCACACAAATATTGCTGTTGACCCTGCATAGCTCCATGCTTCCAACCACATGCACCTTCCTGGTTTTCACAATAATCCCAGATAGCCTTTATTCATTCTTCTCTTTGGAAACACCTCCAAGGAGGTGATGAGTCTGTGTGATGCGCATATATAGCCTCTAAGGCAAAATATTGCTGATAGTTACTCTCACTAGGAGGTTGCCTTCTATGCAGAGTTCCTTAACATGACACTTTGCTGGATGAAGTGAATCCTAAAGAGAGCTCTGCACCAGTGCAGTCCTACAGAAGGCCTCCAAACTAAGAACAATGCACCAGCCTTGCTGAATCTAAAAATGTGCTTAAATTCAATTACAGCTATAGCTAGAACCCATGGATACTAGCAAGTGAACTGAACTAATCCTCTCCCTTCCTTCTCTCTTGACACCCTCCGCAATGGCTTTCGTCAGAAACTTGAGTTCTGCAGACATGGGGCGCCAAACCATGAGGAATTACCCTGGCTTGATCGACTCAGTCATGACTTATACCCAGAACTGCGTGGCTTCTAACCGACCCGATGATAAGGTATTACATGCTCACCTTGAGACGTTTCCCAGCGTTCAGCACCATTGCTAATAATGGTTACTTGGGGAATATATCAAAATCCCTTTCAGACAAGCATGAGAGGGGATTGGACTCTTTATGGCTGCTCTTGTCCTTCCAAGTCCCAGTGCAATCTCTTGTAGGATTGCAGGTCCTCTGTGCTCTGGGCTTGAAGGAGAGCTGGGTTTTACGATTTCCCTTTACCAAACACAGAGAGGCAGCAAAATATTTTGGCACCTGAGCCTCCAACATGCTTTCCTCCTTTCCCCTCCCAACCTGGGATCCTTCCAGCATATTAACTTCCACCTCTTGCTCTTCCCAACAGCACATCTCTTCATCCAGCAGTATTCAAGTATTTAAGCCCTAGATCAGCATCACGTTCAGCAAGAAGCTGGGAGCTGGCATCTTTCTGCCAGTCCCCTAGCTGTGACTCTGATTGCTGTGTGTAAGCAGCACTTACCTTGCACAAAAAAAAAGTATTTATGGTCACATTTTCAGGATTTCTTCATCTGTGATACCAGCCTAAAAGACTCATTGCCCTGCAAAGTGCCAGAATTATTTCAAATGAGCTCAGGGTTGAGCATATCCTCTTTTGGGGATAGTCTTTGCAAGAAGACCACTTTCCACAGCACATACTAAGCACAATTGTTTGGAAATGTAACCACATGTTTTGGAATTGGTTACAGGGATTTAGGGAAAATCTCCCTTGCTCTTTACATTGGGCACCGACGGCCAGGGAAAGGCTTAAAAGCCTCTTCTTGTTAAAACATATCCCCTAACCTGTACTTGTGATCTGGACAAAGTCATTGGAAGTTGACTGTGGGAAGAGGAAGTATGTCAAGGTTTGGCATTTCATGATGGGCAGTTTGATATAACCACCCTCTGCACTCATGTTCTTTCGCTGTTTATCAGCTTGTCTGTGCAGTGGAATCTAACAAGGTTCACCGAGTCAGTCAGCTCTCTGAGATCCGTGGAATAGCACCTGGGTGCACGACCTTCATTCATGTCTACGCTACCTCCTTCTCCCTTCCCATCCATTGTTAACTTAAGCAGGGTCAGGAGTTTGTGCAGCAAAACTGCTGAAAGGCTAATTATGGCACAGTGTATGTCCGCTCTGTAGTTACAGCAGGTGCTGCTCTCTATTTTTTTTGCCTAATGTGATGCTTGCACTTTTACTCTGGGGGTCATTTCAGTCTGTGGAGAACTGCATCTGCATCCTGCACAACCTCTCCTACCGCCTGGATGCTGAAGTTCCCAACAGATACACCCAGCTCAACCACATGGCCCGGAGTGTTTACATGGACAAAACTCTCACAGGCTGCTTCAACAGCAGGAGCGGTAAAATGGAGGTAAGATGTGCCATGGAGGGGTTGGAAATTGAATGTTCATCCTCAGGCAGGGGCTGCGAGTGAGGAGCAGGATCTAAACTTCCAGTTTCTCCTCTCTTTGCAGAATGATGAATATGCTGTCCCCCTTCCTGAGGAGGATTTTAAGCCCAAAGGACCCAGCTGGCTCTACCACTCTGATGCCATACGCACCTACCTGTCCCTGATGGATCAGAGCAAGAAGGATGCAACCCTGGAAGCTTGTGCTGGAGCTCTGCAGAACCTCACTGCGAGTCGAGGGCTGGTAAGCGCTCCTCTCACCTCCACTTGTGCGCAGCCCAATGTGTCAGGACCTTACAGGAATCAGAAAGGGAAATGTCCTCCTTAAACCACAGGGCACTATTACAGGAGTGGCTGCTCCAGCTGAGGTATTTACTGATGTCAAAAATAGGGTCTTATGAAGAGCTATAATCATCATTCCAAGGGTTTGTCCCAGATCCATACTCTTTCCAGGGGCTCTTCTAGGTTGGTGGCATCACCAGCATCTACTGCTATCGGCACCCTCCCCACAAGACACCAGGGAGGATGTGCACAGATGTGCACATGTGGACAGATGTCATTAAAGGAGAGAGAAAGGATGTGCGTGTGCCACCGCCCACATGTGTTTTTTAAGTGGGAGGTGGCTCTAATAACAGGGTGGGTTGTGCTGTGGATTGTGGCTTGTCCTCACATCAGAGCTGCCTGTAAGATAGCTCTGATGGATGTCCTAACCTGTCAGCATGGCAGCGAGGAGGTGACACGGGCTGCGTGACGCCGTGGGTGTTGCAGGAGCTGGGGCATGGCGAGGGCCACGTCACGACAGCAGCTCTGCTGTGCCCGAAGCCATGACTGTGGGCATGCCCTCACAGGCTGCCTTCATGTGGACAAACCTCGACTTGTCTGTTTGTGTCAAACTTCACCAATTCCAATTTAAATAAGGTGGCTGGTGAGATAAAGAGATAATTATTTCATACGCAGGAGAGGTGCGTCACGTGTACCAAGCGTTCCACCCAGAAACATGGAGTGACTCACGAGAGGAGACTTTGCTGCTAGGACAGCATTAACCTGTCAGCTCTGATTCACCGGGAGCTTTTGTTGCAAGCCTTTCAACGTGAAATACTTTGGGAACTATTTTTTTTTCACTTTAGCTAAGCTGCATCACTAACAACAAAGTGGAGAGAGGTTGTCACAGCATGGGTAGAGCTGATCAGAGAAAGAGGGCTGGAGTTACGTGCTCCAGGGAGATGAAGAACCTGACAGCAAGAAACATTTCACAACAATGTCTTTTGGGCAGAGGGGAAGAAAACAAACAAAAATCAGCTCTGACAGCAATTTATTTCAGCATTCTGGAAGGGAATGTGTGACCAGCAGGGAGGGAGGGGATTCTGCCCCTCTGCTCTGCACTGGTGAGACCTCACCTTCAGCCCTGCATCCAAGTCTGGAGTCCTTGGCACAGGAGAGCTTTTGGAGCAAGTTCAGAGGAGGCCATGGAGATGATCCAAGGGCTGGAACAGCTTCTGCGCGAGAACAGGTTGAAAGAGTTGGGCCTCTTCAGTCTAGAGAAGAGAAGGAGACCTTAGAGCAGCTTCCAGTACTGAAAGAGGATCCAGGAAAGCTGTGGAGGGGATCTTGATCAGGGATTGCAGGGAGAGGATGAGGGGAATGGTTTTCAGCTGAAAGAGGGGAGATTGAGATGAGATCTTAGGAAGAAATGTTTTGCTGTGAGGGTGGGGAGGCCCTGGCCCAGGCTGCCCAGAGCAGTGGTGGCTGCCCCATCCCTGGAGGGGTCAAGGCCAAGTTGATGGGGCTTGGAGCCCCTGATCCAGAGGGAAGTGTCCTTGCCCATGGCAGGGGGTGGAACTGGATGGGCTTAGAGGTCCCTTCCAACCCAAACTATCCCATGATTCTATGAATTTGCCTGGATGTGCAGAAGTGACTTCCCCTTTGAAGGATCTTATCCCAGCTCAGAGCTGCAGCTGGTGTGGATGGCTGAGTTTGCTGCCATGTGAAGGAAAGGGAAAGTAGGGACAAGCTTACAAAGCTTACCAGAACCCCTTAGATTATAGAGGAGAGCTGTGAATCTCTTCTCAGTCTCAGCTTTACACACCTCAGTCCTGCTGGTGTGATCCTGTAGCGTGGTACATGTGCCTCCTGGATCAAGGGAGGGGAATTTCATCTCAGCTCATCGAAAAAGGATTGCATTCCAGCCCATTCCCTCTGTCCCCATGTCAATGTTGATAAACATGTGTGACAACCATGGTGTGACAACCTCCAACAGTGGAGAAGTTCAGTTTAAACTCTATCAAGAAGCTGGCAATTTATTAAGGGTATGGTCTTCAACATCCATGAACACTCATCTGCGTTGAGGTCTTCTAGATTTACATAATCTAGAATGTAGTGCAAGCACAGGATCAGGATCCAGGATGCATATTTTTTGGTCTTCAGCTTGTTTTTTAAAGGTATCATCAGCTGTTCCTCTTTCAAAGAATTCTATTACTTGTGGCACAGCAGGGGACTGCAAGGACGTTGTGTTGGGTGGGTAAGGGCAACGAGGTCATGAAGGTACAACTTCTTCAGTTTATGGGAATATCAGTTGGGTGAGCAACTGTCCCCACTCAGGCTCCAGAAAGAGGACAGAAATACCAGTTATATCACAGAAGAGAGACTGACTTTGTGAATGTCTGTGGAGAACACAGGTAAGTGACAAAGCAAGGGGGGTTATGGTAGCAGAAGAAGGTATTATACAGATGTTTATTTTATACTGTAGCCATGTTTGTCTGGCCCTATGCATCATTCCGTTTGTGTCCTTCTGGCATTAGAAGTCATGGGACATCTCTGTTCTTTCTCCTAGATGTCCAACGCAATGAGTCAATTGATTGGTTTGAAGGAAAAAGGTCTGCCTCGCATAGCACGGCTCCTCCAGTCCAACAGCTCTGAAGTTGTCCGGTCTGGGGCTTCTTTGCTGAGCAACATGTCTCGACATCCTGTTCTCCACAAAACTATGGGTAAGTAATTTCCACCACAGTGTATTCCAGAACAATATCTCATTTCTACCTCTCTAATATCTGCCCACCTCACTTTGTAAAGTCTGTAATATAAGTTGACCAAGCTCTGAAATTGGGCAAAGTGGTGTTACATCTTCTGGCCAAAAGGACAATTACAGGTAATATCTGCAGGCTTAATTAACAAAGGGTGTGCTACCTCAAGGTCTCTACAAGCACGTGGTATGCTTTATTGATAATGGCAAACCTGCAGGATTATGAGGTTGGTAGTGTTTTGGGAAGTGATTTGGATTTCACTACCCATGACCGATATCACTGCCCTTCCTGAGGCCTGCAGCACTCATTTTGTTTCTGAAAATCAAGTGATGACTGTCGTGCTATTACTGACCAACATTAGAGCCTCCTTCTAGAGATAATACTGCATTCTTGCATTGAATCATGCTAATACAAATAATATCATTCACTTGTGCTAGGTTTTATTTAAATGTTGATTGGAACATTCCACCTCTTTAGCTCACCAGGTGCTCCCAGATGTATCACGTCTCCTGTCATTCCAGTCTGGAAATACTAACAGCTATGGAGAGATCATGACATCAGCTTGTTACACTCTGAGGAACCTCATCATGTCCAACCCACACCTGGGAAAGTCTTACTTGACAAGCAACATGCTAAATAATGTAGTGAGCCTGTGCCGAAATGGGTGAGTTTGGGGTAGAAGGAATGGAGAGGGTCATGCATGGACATTTTTGAGGTCACACACTATGTGCAAAGGCAGATTAACATCAGAGCCTTCCAAATATTCATCAGAGCCATAGTAAAGCATTAGTTTTCCCCTTGTGCTTATAAATTGAGTGTGCCAGAAGTTTCTAGCATGTTGGTAGACACAAAGCCTCAGCAGTGCTTTCTTGGAAACAGGCACAAGAAACCAGGGCGGGATTGTAAGAGGGTCTCAGGAAATTTGCTGGCTGATTTTGAAGAAATTATAAAACGAACTGAAGGATCAATATCCTAAATTGTAGTCAAAATTCCAGCTGCCCAACGAAGGATGTCAGTACATGGCCTGACTCGCAAGCACCGGGGCATCCTACCCACAGCTTCCTGCAAACCTTATCACGAAGGCCAGGTCTAAGAGTCAAGCCCTGCTGATATACCAGAATGGTGGCTAGTTCCGATTTGTTCATCTTTCTGTTGGAACATCCACCTCAGGTGGCAAAGCTGTGATGAAGCGCGCACACACGTCCATACACACACACACACACACACACACACACCTCTTTGCCTGTCTGTCTTTCTCTTGTTAGAAGCACCTCCCCGGACTGCTCACTTATATTTTACAACAACTGAGTGATACCAACATATTTTACCAGTTTCTCTTTTAGCACCTGCTTGTTATCCATACTCTTCACAGCCCAGTGCAAAAGCTGGTCACCCCTTGCCAGATAGTAAGTTCACTTCTGGCCAAACTGGTGTAAAACTTTCATGGTCTTTGACCAGGTAGTCTTCTTCCTAGACTTTCATCTGTTCTACCATCTGTCTTTGTTCTATGATACCTTATACAAGTAACCTATTGTTTTCTGTTGTGAAAAGACACTCACATAGCTTCTCCATCGTCCTTTGATAAACAACTTAGAATTTACTGCTTGTTTCACAGTAGCAGAGAGACTCTCAGTTATTAGAAGTGGCCTTCTTGTTTAGTTTGGACCTTAGCCAATGAACATCGGTCAGTTCACTGTTTTTGTGTTTCTACTCTACAACAAGCCCAATTAACATGAGACCCAGACCTCTTCTAAGTCTTCCTTGTTTTGAGTCAAATTAACTTCTACCTAAAGTCCCTCTTTGGATCCCTTAGACCAGTCATCAGCTAATTTACTACTTCAGCAAGGTGTTACACAACTGGGATTGTGTGTAGCTTAATTGTCTTGACTGGTTTGTGCGATGAGCTTTGTTTGCAATGACTCACAAAACTGTGAGGAGTTACTAAACCCTGGAGATGTCTTCAGTGTGTTCCTCCTGTCTTTATCATTAATTCCTTCTGAGAAACCCCCCAATTTTTCCATTGTCCAAAAATGTAAGTGTTCCTTTTCTTCCATTATTCATTTCTGCCCCCAAAGACTTTTGTGTTGCTCAGTTCCTATGAAAAAGTGACAACAATTTACACCCAGAATCAATCTCACTCATTCAAGCCACATCATTTTAGACTGTTCCTGTAAAGCACATGTGAAAAAGCTCTCCCTTTCAATGACTTGGACACCTCCTAGTTCACAAGTTATCTAACTTTTTCCACTTCCCCATTTAGTCTGTGTAGATGAACAAGAAACTTTAGGGTGGGGTTTGTCCAATCCTACATCAGAAATGATGTATAGCTTTACCATCTACGTCCAACACCTCTACTGGTGGCTGCTGCCTCAGGTAGATATAACCCCATGCTCCCTACGCTGGTGTTGAATACGGCGAGTCCCACACTGTGAACCTCCTCCTTTGCAGCACCACATTCAGCATAAATACAGAACAGAAGAGGTCTCAGTGGTGACCCAAACAGCCATGAAGAACTTCATGCCATTTTGCACCTTGTTAGTATTTTGCAGAGACTTCTTTGTTAATCTGCCTCCATTTCCCTGTGAAAACACTTCCCTCACCTCAAGCATCGGCCCAGGTTGCCTGAGAAGTGGTGGCTGCCCACATAGAAATGTTCAAGGCCAGGCTGGATGGGCTTTTGAGCGACCTGATCCAGTGCGAATTGTCCCTGCCCATGGCAGGGGTGGGACTGGTTGGGCTTTGAGGTGTCTTCAAATCCAAACCATTCCATGATTCTATAGTTCTATGACCAGTGTTGCTTTGGTTGGCTTGTCTCAGTAGTGCCTCCCTGGCACGTGCTTCTTCTGCCACCAAGCAAACTTTTCTTTCCCTATATTTTTGAACTACTTTCTAATTCCATTTGAAACTGTAAATCATTTGTTTAATAAATTCAAACCATTTTGTATTCATATTTTAGAAAGAGCTTCCAGGTTATGGAGAAGTGGGCTTGGATCTTCTCCTTTCCAATATTCTTCTCAAACATCAACTAGCACTCCTCAAAGCTGAGGTTTCTTTTTCTGGGTGTTTATTGTAGCTGTATTTCAAGTGAAAGGCATCAATGGTTCAGCAGTTTATCTGATGGCTGTGGTTTCTTCTCCTTCCTGGAGCATCCCAATTAAATAATTGTCTCACTCTCCTGTATATATGCTCGCTGTGACACAGACTTTGTAGTGATGGTTGTGTTTGTTCCCTCTTTGTTATTTTCCTTCTTTCTTGGTGATGTTTATGAAAATCAAGCTACTGTTACTGATTTATTGTGATGTCTGATGTCTTGTTCATCTTTTTTCTCCAACCATCTGAAGATATTCAAGTGTTCATTTCCAAGTGACTTTATTTCACTGGTAAATGAATAATTTTTCTCAATATTTCTACTGACCGTACTAAGAGCTTTTCTCCAAAATCTCTTTCAGTAACTTCAGAGCATTAGATTTGGTAACCTTAGAGCATCAGATCTGCAGTTCATCTCACAAACCATTCACCTCTGTTTTCTTGCCATTTCTCTTTGTTCATTGACTTTTCAAACTTTTCATATCATCTATTTTCATTTTGCAGTTGAATTCTACCATACCGTTTTACCAAAATTAGTCTTTCAAGAAACTTGGGCCTATCATAGAATCATACAATATTTTGGGATGTAAAGGACCTTAAAGTCTGTCCAGTTCCAACCCCGCTGCCATGGGCAGGCACATCCCACTGGCTCAGGCTGCCCAAGGCCCATCCAACCTGGCCTTGAACACCTCCAGGGATGGGGCAGCCACAACTTCCCTGGGCAACCTGGGCCAGTGCCTCACCACTCTCACAGTGAAAAAATTCTTGCTTATGTCTAGTCTAAATCTACCCCTCTCCAGTTTACACCCATTGCCCCTCGTCCTATCGCTACAAGCCTTTGTAAACAGTCCCTCCACAGCTTTCAGTACTGGAAGGTTACTATAAGGTCTCCCTGGAGCCTTCTCTTCTCCAGGCTGAACAACGCCAACTCTCTCAGCCTGTCCTCATATGGGAGGTGTTCCAGCCATCTGATCATCTTTGTAGCCCTCCCCTGGATCCATTCCAACAGCTCCATGATATCAATTCCAACAGCTCCTCTTGATATCAATTGATATCAATTTTATAAACTTATGATATCCTGAAGAAGTCCTTCATCCAGGAATTCCTTGCTATCTCCTGGAGTATAACGTAAGGTTCTTGATAACTTTGTCCTTTGAGAAACCCTATTTGATACACACGTACAAAACCCTCATCTTTGGTGCTGCCCTCAGACTTCTCCCGAGCCTCATCATCTCCTTCTGATTAGGATCTTGTTCATGTTCTATGCCAGTTAATAGTTTTTCCAATGACTGCTGCCACTGCCACCAGTGAAGTCTTCTTTGTTGTCTCTCCACAAATTTTTACAAATAATTCCATTTTTAGAAAACAGATTGTCCTGAAAAATCATCTTTGATTCTCAGGTAACTTGTTTTTAAGAAAATTTTGCCCAAAATCAGCTCTTCTTGATATTTTACCCCATGTTCTACACTGCTATAGTAACACACTATTCACAGTACTTTTGTCTAGGACACAATACTTTACAGAGTGAAGTTGTGATCACAGATCCATCAGTTCGTGCTTAATCTTTTTACACCTAAACAGTAGCAGTAGATGCTGTAAGAAACAGAGACAGCATCAGTCCCTCAAATTAAGAATGGACGAACAATTTTGTCTGAATTTGTAAATGGCTCAGGTACCAGATGTTGGTACCTTTGGTTTGAGAAGAAAAATTCTTTTGAGGTGTTCTCTGAAGATACAGTGCTGAAATTTCCATATTTTGAGTAATTAGAAGCAAATTATAAATATAGAAAGATAATTACTCTTGCTTAGAAAGAGAGAAACAACATGAAACAACATGAGGTGTTCAAGGCCAGGTTGGATGGGGCTTGGAGCCCCTCATCCAGTGGGAGGTGTCCCTGCCCATGGCAGCAGGTGGAATTGGCTGAGCTTCGAGGTCCCTTCCAACCCAAACCATTCCATTATCCTGTGATTCTAACATATTCTTGAAAAAGAGTGTCAAAGGCACGCACTAATCATAGATACCTTTGAATTTATTTGGCCATTTGAATGGCTTTTCAATCACAAAACAATTTTTCTGCCACAAATTCTTTTTTAAACATATTCATTTTGGTGAAAGGGCATAGGATGGTTACAGCCAGTAAAGTGATTTTGCAACAAGATCTAGCTCTCCTACACCAAACCATTGCTCAAGAACTTACGGATAACCTCAGCTCCCCCAATCCTCTTCACATTACCAACGTGTGTGAGCTGCACAACCCCCTTGGACCTGATGGTCAGGTTAAATTTGCTGGTTTCTTTTGGACTATAGAGTCTCTGGTTAGAAGTGTTGTATAAAGTAGAGTAATATCTCAACATTTGCTGGATAAAATTACATTCCTACCCTTTCACACTCAGAGTACAGATCCTACAGGTCCCAGGCTGTTCCTGATGACCACTCTGTCAGTCCCATTTCTCACAGTCTGATGAGGGCACAATGTTTTGGGAAGATGGATCATATAGGGAGCGTCCTGAGTCTGGTCTTGTAACTCTTTGTTGTCCTGGTTGAGACAGGCTGAGGCTGTCACACTGAACCCGGATCGGGAGTCTCCCACAGCCAGGACAAGGTTGAGCAGATCGAGAACCATGATAAGAACCAGCAAGGAGGTTTTTATCTAGGGTGTCATATGAAATGTTCCAAAATTATAAAAGGTAGTGCTATGACTCACGGTTTCGGAGCTGTTACGTGAGCAAGTATCTATTAACTTGTGCTGAGTAAGGACTTAGGGTTGCAGATGTTGTTATTATGAATGCTCCCATCTCTTCCATCCTCACCAGGCAGCATGGAGTCCGTTCCTCTGCCGCTCTCCCAAGACATTCGCCCACACCATTCCTACAGACTCCAGGGAAGGGTTGGCACCATTTCCCTCCTCTTTACCTCTCCCAAATTTCGTTCTCCAGAAACACTCCTTCAGCTCAGTTCAATGCCAGTTTTTCCACTCAGATCCTCCCCTCATTTTGTTCCAGTCCCAGAGGCTGTTGTCACGTAACATTGCTGAGAGAGCACGGATGGTTTTATTGACAGTCCTCCATCAAGTCTAGGCAGCCGCCCGGCCGGAGATGGCCTTATTTGAAGGCTGTCAGCAGTGTACGTGGGTTGCTACTCTGTGGCCTGCCACAACTCACTGGGGGTGCTTTCATCTTCCCAGCTCCTGTCCAAAAGCGGCCGAAGCTGCTCGCCTCCTTCTGACAGATCTTTGGTCGAACAGGGAGCTCCAGAGTGTGCTCAAGCAGGTAAGGAAAATGCTTCTACTTTTTGGATGATGGAACATCCTTGGTCCTGACTCACTCGCCAAAGTCGGTGAGTTTACAAAGGCCATGGTTCAGCAGGGAGTATGGGCAGTGGTTGGGAGGAGCGCAGGGACAACCATGATGCTCTCACCACAGGGGCAACCACCTGAAGTCCAAGCCAGAGGAGGCGAGTCACAGCTGCAGCTGCTGGGACTGACTTTAAGGACTAAGTGAACAGTGGCTTGTCTGTGTCAGGTGGCTTGCACCCTGCGGACGATGCTGGCTTAGGCTCTTCCGTGATGCTACGGAGTTGATGCCGTCCTGTGTGCACAGCGTTGCTCTGTGCTGGGAACAGACCTGAGTGTTTCCCACTAGCTTGGGAGATTCCTTTCATTGCATCCATCGTGTAGGATTGGCATGTCCCAACAGATCCCTGGCAAGGTTCCTCCTCTCTTTCCCCCATTTTCTTTTGTATCCATAACCCTACCCTGTGGTTAAGCCACCCCTACAGTCAGGGTAATCTTTTAAACCAAGAAGAGGAGTATTTAGGATTTGTTTTGCTGCCCGCAACAGAAACTGTGAAACTGTAGAGGCAGACGGGGAGCAAAGCCAGCTTTCAGCTCCCAGTGGCTTTCTTTGAACAAGATGGGTTTTTCCAACCAAACAGCAGCAGCAGCTGCAGAGGGTGAAAGGCCAAATTAAAGAGAAGGAGTCGCATCCACAAAGGGGAGTTCCCTGGAGGCAGGAAGGGAGAGAGTACCTAAATATTGTTCTCATATTAACGGTCAGGGACTTTTTCCGCAGGAGCTCGTGTAGCTTTGCGGCGGGCTCTGCTCGGGGGCCTGTGCCAGCTCATTCTGGTGTGACTGAGTCACTCCTGTTTTCACACAGAAGTTTGTTGCACAGGTTTACATCAGACGAGAAGGATGGGAGTCTGAAAGGGTATACGCATCCTGCACGTATCTTTGCTGTTCTTTCCAGGATGAGGAATAAGATGAAATAATATTCAGTGAAGGACTAAGAGAAAGTTTGCTGTGGTAAAGCTGGACAAGTCCAGCTCTTGGTGGACAGGAATCAATGGGAGGAAGACAAAGTCTGTCAATACGGGTGATGCATCAAAGGCACACGGAGGGCAGAGGAGGTGGTTTGATATTGAAGCACAATTTTCAAGTGGAGGGCAGCCGCTGAAGTGGGGTGGGAGGCTCTCTTTCATAGTAATAGGTCACGATCAAGTTTGAAGCTGATACTGCACTTCATATATATCTGCTTTTTCAGCAAGGATTTGATAAGAACATGATGGGCTCTTTAGCTGGAACAACCTTCAGGACCCTCTCCTCCAGATTTTAGGAGCCTTTCCACACATGTTCAGGCTGCAGGTGAGAATGGGGCCCTCGTGCATGAGGAAAGGGTGAGTCTGGGGGCAAAGGAGTGTTGCATGAACCCCGTGAGCTTTTTGGTATTTTTAATCTCCCCTAAAATGGGTTTGTGAGTTTTCATCAGAAATCTGATCAGCGCAAACTGCAAAGCAATTTTTTGATGAAAGGTGAGAAGGTTCCTGGGTTTGATGCAGATGTTGCCCACACCATGCAGCCATGCAGATGCCACTGGGCAGGCACACTTGCTCAGTGCAGATGCCACCGGGCAGGCGAAGCTGCTGGCCTTGGTGGTGCCTCACGTGTCTGTCTTTGCCAAGAAATAACTGATTAATTGTACTCTATCGAATCCTCTCAGGTGGGCTTCTTCACAAGAAACTCTCTGAGAATACTTCAATTCCTGAATTTTGAATAATGTTATCCAGATAGTGTTAGCAACGTACAATTAATTCCAGCCCATACTCTGGCATCAACCATCACACTTCGGGATGTTTCTGAGTACTTAATAATCATAGAATCACGGAATCATAGAATGGTTTGGATGGGAAGGGGTTCAAATCCCATCCAGCTCCAGTGGGCAGGGACACCTCCCACTGGATCAGGGGCTCCAAGCCCCATCCAACCTGGCCTTGAACCCCTCCAGGAATGGGGCAGCCACCACTGCTCTGGGCAGCCTGGGCCAGGGCCTCCCCACCCTCACGTGAAAATGTTTCTGCCTAAGATCTAAGCCTCACATCGACATTTGGAATTACATGCTGACATCAGAAATATCCCAACAGAGAAACTATGTTAGAGAAATCATGGGCAGAATGCTGAGGGAATCATTATGATGTTTCATTCAGTGTGAAAAGAGGATTGAATCTGTAAGGTACTTTGGACTCGCAATTCCCACTGGCGAGAAAAGCTTTAAAGCTGCATTTTGCTTTAAATGAAAAAAAAAAGAGAAAAGCTCTAAAACTGCATTTTGCAGTTTTCAAATATCAGCTGTGCCTATGATGGGGATTCAGATTATTCAGAATGAATCATTTGCTCCCTTCCCCAACATGCTCTTTGCAATCAGCTTCAACACAGTCCTTATTTAGGGGAAAACAGTGCAAAAGCCCGTTTCTTTCCTCTGCCCGGGTACTGATTTTGCTTCTTGTGCTGTTGGGACTCGGAGGAGCACAGAAATCTGGGGGGAACAGCTATGGGAAGTAAGGAAACTGGGTACAGGCCAAGAGGAAAGATTAAAAGTTGGGTTACAATGTAATTAAAAGATTTATTGAATGATGGGTCTTGTTTTTTCTTTGTTTTTCTCCATTTCAGAATTTGGAATTAGTTCATGTCCAGGAAGACAATCCTTTCACAGTTGTTTAGGATGTTAAAGATGTAGAGTGTTTCTGAGTTTAACTCGACTGTAAAGAAAACTAAACATACAGATTTCATGTGGATGATACTGATATTTTTAAGCATTTTCTTCTTTTTAGGGGGAGAAGGGACTCTTATTGAGGTTATACTTTCTTGATGTCAATAATTATGGTTTTTTTGCAAAGAGTGTGTCTGTGTAACTCTGTGCGTGTCATTGTGTGTGTGTGCAGTCGACACACGTGCACACGCGGCAAGTAGGATCTTCCTACAGGCATAGTCCCCCATCTCCCACCGAGAGTCAGTGTGAGTTGTGCAGTTTAACCCCCTCGCAGAGTTTTGCCCAATTCCACCTGACCCATGCACCAAACACTGCCACGCTACCAACTTTTTACAACCTATTTTTACCCACAAGTATAAAAATTGCCAATTTTAGGCTGACTATCCCCCCTGCATGTGGCTGTTACAAACAGATACACACAACCATACTCTTCTTTACAAAGGCTGGTTATTCCTAACAGTTATGAACACGGGTTTCTCTTCTGCTTATGATTTTTTCTCCGATGAGCACTTATAGTTATTAGAATTTTCTTTCCTGTCACGTGAACTCTTTCTCTCAAGAAGCAAATTGATGTCTGCAAAGTCTCTCCCGGGTCTCAGTAACCCTTTCCTGAAGCTATATGGGAGGGGACAGCTGCAACACATCTGCAGAGCATCGATATTACCGGGTCGCGAACCACTTTGAGCACCAGAACAACTCAATCTCTTGACTGTACCTGGACAAACGTGGCATTTGAGAAGCTGAGCTGGAAACAGGCAAAGCATTTTTTTCCCCTGGGATCACTGACTGCCACACAGGACTGGAAAAAGTGAGGGATGTGGCCTTTTTAATCACGCTTTGTTTTTATTGATCAATGTAAAGATATAGTATTAATATCCAAAGGAATGTAAGCACTTGTGTGAAGTCAGGCTTGGAAATCTTTTATTTCTCTGTATCTTTAGTTACATGATCACCTTGTGATGCTAAGGCTGTGATAGGGGACTGCTGAGCTCACTTTAGAGCAACCCACTCCTTATGACAGTAACCGTGTGAAGAAAGAGGCTGATCTTCCTCTCTCCAGAAGAAAAATGTCCTCTACCCATCCTCACAAGGGAAGAAACTCAAGGAAAGGACCAGCTGAGGATGCATTTGCTGGCTGCCCCCCACACATGGTTATTGCCTCTTCAAACTGTGCAGGGTCACAGGACCCCATTTTGCAAATATCAGGAGTGCAAAAGGTGCTTGGGAAGGACAAATTATGGAGCTGAGTCTAGAAAGGGAGAAACAGTCTCATTTTTTGTGATTGTCAGACTCAGTTGATAGAAATCACCATATCCCCATTCACTTCCCCCAAATGGGGTGATTTCTGCCCACTAAAGAATCATCCATGAAGTTCATATTCACTCTGACACAGCTTTAGAGCTAAGAAATGCAGTGGCACTTTTTTGCCCCTTCTTTAGACCATGGGAGCGCATGTCCAGAGAGGGAGATCATTTTCCAGCTGTTTTTTCTCTTGGACTGCTAAGGGTGGCTTAGTTTTGTGCACTTTAATGAGCAGCAGCTATTTGCTTCCCTTCACCCACGTTCAGTCGAGAGCTTTCTTCGCCAAGCTCCCAGCCAAATGAGAGAGAAAAAAAGCACCTTTGAAGTGGAGAGCTAGAACCAGGAGAATCCGGTAGGACAGTTTCAGGAGTATTTAAGCAGCAGCAAAGGAGTCCCAGCCTGCGGGCATGCCCTTGCCATTCCTGCCAGCTCTTCCTTGACTGGATGTATATTCTCAGATGCACGGCTCTAAATGTTTTTGGCAGGACCCAAGACTATGGATGTCAAAAACAGCTGCAGTATCCATAGGAAAGATTGGTACAGTTTTGATGTAAAATTATGTTATGTGCAATTTTGCATTCAGATTAGTTCCTGTAATTATGTGTTTGACAGAACTCCTGGTATCGAACATTTTTCTCTGTAAAATGAATTGGGGAAACCTAACAACAAAATGTAATGATGGAATATTGAGCATATTCACTCTAATTGGCTGTTATTTAGGCTATATTTTAGGCCACCGTTGCCACTTTTATCAATAATGTAGTTTACCGAATCACTGTATAAGGCACAAAGCTGAGCTGTATCCCCATCTTCTCACAATTAAATTTACAAGTACTGGAGATTTCATTACTAAATATTAGACTCAAAGAGTCACAAGCATCATTCACATAAATTTTATTAAGTGCAGCAAAGTTGTCTTTCCAAAGCTAATAAAATGATTAAAATAAAATCTCTCTCCATCCTCAGAGATCCTCAGAACATGACCGGGCACAGCCCCGAGCAATCTCATCTGGCTTTGACGCTATCCCTGCTTTGAGCTGTGCAGACCAGAGAGGTTCCTTCCAATCTCTTTTGTTTTATCATGCTATGTTACTGCTTTCATACCTCAACATACGGCTCACTCGAGAGAGCAGTGGGCTGTGTGGATTGTAACTGTTCTGCCACCCCAGGGCTCTTCTGCAGCTGTTTCTTCTCCAGGATGTTCTCTGGTACTCAGCTTTATTTTTCTCTCAGTGTCTCTTCTTAAAACCTGGACGGCAGACCCTGTCCAAGCTGGTGAAATAACGCTGATACCCAGTTGTGAGAAGAGAAAGGGAAATCAGCCTTATCGGAGTAACTGGTGTTCCTTATAACCAACAGTTTTGGGAGCTCAGCGAGGAGGTTTCTCCATCATAAATGGATGCTGGTTGCACCTCCAATACAAGATTTTTTAATTCTAGGGAGGCATTGTTTCTTAAAGGTTTGTTTTTAACTGTGACATCCTCTTTCATTTGCTCATTTCCTGTTTCTGTCTAAGAGCCAAGGCAGGGCATCCCCCCAGTGACAGGGACAAGGGAAGGTGTACAGCACCTGAGGCGGAGTGATGGAGAATTACTGAGGAGGGGAGGACCATAGCCAGCAGCATCATTAGTTCTGCTGGCAGCGGAAATAAGAGCAGTTGGGCCTGATTTGTGCTCGGGACATACAACCATGTAAATAAATACCATACTTGTTTGTCCTGGGCTTAGCAGAAGTTTTTGGTCTATTTTCTCATTGATGCTTTGTTTGTTTTGTGTATGTACAATCCAACCCACCCCAGCATTTCAGAAGCCTCATGGACAAGTAGCAGGCAGTAGGCAGTTCTGTTCCTGTCTGACCACTCACCAGTTTGAGACCAACTTAGCCTACCAGTCCATAGCTATACAGTGTATTCTGTAAGATATAGGTATGTGAGAATAATGTATCGGAGTTTTGTTTTGGCTGTACTGTATGTATTTGCTTCATTGGAAAAGCTGAAATCAATAAAAATTGCTGGAATTTCTTCAAGCTTCTTGTTTTGGGTGGTTTTATTTTGATTGTCTCACTGGTGTTAGGAAACAATCTGTTTGAAAGGTTTGTAAAAGCCTGTTACCCTGCAGCAGCGATCAGTCTGGACCACTCTGCCCTCTGCCAGTATGAGTAATAAAGCTGTAAATACCATTTCCTCTATCACTACCTCTACAGCAAGCCTCGGTGGGTTTCCCTCCCGTGAATTCTTACAGTCACCACTTCAATCAATGGAAAATTTAGTTAATTTAATTAATTTGTGTCACTACTGTATGGATCCAAAGTTTACTGTGGAGAAAACCCCTACACCTTAGATTCTTCTGACCCTGGATCTTCTGAGCTGTGTTTGAAGATCCCCAGGTTGTGTATTTAAACAGCGTGATGAGTTCATCCTCCCACAGTTTGTCTTTGGTCCAGACTGGGAAGTCCCAGCTCATAGACAAGTTCCTCAGACAGAGCCATCAGCTTGTCATGTGTGGTGACCTTCTCTGAACCCTTCTCAATTAAAGTATTTCAGCAAAGAGTTTGCAAAGGGTGAGTAAGCCATGGGTTTATATTCCCTTCCCTTCCCTTCCCTTCCCTTCCCTTCCCTTCCCTTCCCTTCCCTTCCCTTCCCTTCCCTTCCCTTCCCTTCCCTTCCCTTCCCTTCCCTTCCCTTCCCTTCCCTTCCCTTCCCTTCCCTTCCCTTCCCTTCCCTTCCCTTCCCTTCCCTTCCCTCATGATCCCTGACTTTCACCTTGGTTTCTGCAGCTCTGTTGTACTTTGTGTTTTCACTGGGATGGGCTGTTGATCACAGAGTCCCCATCAAAGTGGTCATGATCATCTCCAAGCCCATCACTTACATGCAAAGATGAGATTTTCACCCCAACTGTATCACTTAACCTTTCTCTATGCTGATGTTTATCCGTCATTTATTACCCTTTCCTTTTTGGACTTCAGCTCCCCAGGAGCACAACAGGCTTTGTACTTTTACTGCTGGGGAACACTGTGATGTATAAACACTGGTGGCAGCTTTAGAAAAGAGATAAGGAAGCAGCAGCCTCTGGATCCCTTTCTGAAGATGGTTCTTCAAAGAAGAAACCTGGCAATGGGAAAATGATTGACAGACTGAGAGACTTGGGCTTGTTCAGCCTGGAGAAGAGAAGGCTCAGAGGACATCTTATAGCAAGGGAGCTACAGGAAAGCTGGAGAGGGACCGTTCACAAAGGCTTGTGGTGATAGGACAAGGGGCAATGGGTGTAAACTGGAGAGGGGCAGATTTAGACTGGACATAAGGAGGAAATTCTTCACTATGAGAGTGGTGAGGCACTGGCCCAGGTTGCCCAGGGAAGTCGTGGCTGCCCCATCCCTGGAGGTGTTCAAGGTCAGGTTGGATGGTCCTCGGACAGCCTGAGCCAGTGGGATATGTCCCTGCCCATAGCAGGGGGGTTGGAACTGGATGATCTTTAAGGTCCCTTCCAAGACAAAGTATTCTATGATTCTATGATTCTATGATTCTATGATTCTATGATTCTATGATTCTATCTCAGCTGAGAGGTGTGTTGAGTTCATTTACTCAAGGCAAGGCTGAGGAATAATCCTTACCACTGATAAGTCCCTTACAAGAAGAGGATTCACAGCCTACCAGACGGGCTTGGCACAGCCTCTGAATCCAGGCATGGGCAAAGGGAAAGGTGTCACCCCATGACACTGTGCTCAAAGCTCCTTTCCAGGAGCATCCTCTGCTTCTCCGCAGAGACTTTGAAAGGTAGGCAAGCATTAAAAGATTAAGCACAAAGGCAAAGCACCCAAAACCAAACATCTTCACCAGTTTTGGGTGGAACTTCTACAGCAGCACTTCAAAACCTAAATCGCATCAGCAGCTGACAGTCAGTCCTCACTTAGGCTGGCTTTAGGCCACACTGAAGCAGCTGTATTCACAATTGGGTTTGAATACAGTAATTGTCTCGTAAAAGTCCTTTAAGGAGCCTCGTACCTAGAAGTCCTTGGGAGTATTCAATGTTGATATCACACACATTGGTGATATCTATTCTGCAGCTTCTTCAGACACAAACTGCATCTAGAGGTACATCTAAGAAAGGTCATGTAAATTACAGGCTAGAAAAGCAAGTTGTCTTCTAAAAATTTAGCATAGATTCAGAGTGTCTAAAATTAATGCAGATGGGTCCTACCTTTGTATTCTTGAGCAGGTTCCCCGGACACTGAAGGCCCAGGATGGAGAGCAGGGTGCGTCACTCTGCCTCTCAGCTCATGCCTCCAATTTGGAAATTAAGAGCTGCTCAGCAATGTTGTCGAGATACGACTACAAGTTTGGATCTCTCTCTACACATTTGCAGCATGTAAAATGAATACCAAGAAACTAGTGTGTCTTTTTATTTTGGGATCTGTATCCTGTGTAGGAACACATGAGAAAAGCCCATGTTTGGACAGGGCAGTCTGTGGACACAAAGAAAGACCACACAGCAGTTTGCAAGAGAAGGACAATCGTGGTGCTCCTTGTGGGATTCAGATGTGATGAAAAATGCATCCCCTCTATAGGCTAAGTCAGAGACCAGAGATGTTTCTGGGGGCAGTCATAGATATACTGATGTAGCTCAAATTCATTGGTCTTGGAACAGGATTCGAGGGAAGAAAATGGGTGCTGTAGGGTGCAGAGTACCCACAGAGCATCCCTTCTCCAAAATAAAGCAAGTACTAAGCCCTTGAAAATCTTATGGGTTCCACAGCTCATGGGATCTTAAATATTGCATGGGACTCCACTAGAGAAGCCTTATCCCCCCAGCAAAGCAGCTCCCAGTACAGCCCTCTGTCCCAACCACAGTGCAACTTTTGAGTCCTTTATCGCTACCCACAGTGCTTTCAGAGCAGACTCACTGTCTATTTCCAGGTCCCTGGGATGTATTCCCCACAGACCCCAGGCCCCACCACAAAGGCTCATCACTTCCCAGCCAAGAACAGTTCTCAATCTCACAGCACAGAGACCGCATTGCACTGCACAGGCGCCCCTGGGGAACACCAAGCCCAAGCCACACACCGCGACAGCACCAATGACCCCAGAGTACCAGCATCTGCTGGGATGTACTCGGTCAAAAAAGTGCCTCTATCTTGGTTTCCCACACACTGGGTAAGATCACCCCAAGCAGAGGCACGGCTGTGGCATCCTGACCCCATGGCCAGATGCCTTCGGAGCACCGCGGACCCACACGGCTCACTGCTGGAGGATATGGGGCAGCCCGTATCAGAAAGTGCTGCCCCATCAAAGCAGGGCATATGCAGAAGAGCTTCAGCATATGCATGGCACCCACAGCCCGTACAGTGCTCGTGCACCCACACCCCAGGGCATCTCCACCGCAGGAGCCAGGGGCCTAGGTCAGGAGAAAGCACGGGTCCCGTGTGAGGCACAGTGACTCACTGCCTCGTTAACTTCCCCGTAACGTGTCTGACTTTGTGCTCCTCTATCACACAACCCTCATTTGTATCTTTCCCACAGTTATGCGTCCTTGCAGATTTAATCATGTTGAGCACAGAAGTTGTTACCTACCTAGGACTGTATTTGGCCCCTTTCTTGGAGTTTTCTAAGCTTGCCTTTCTCATGGGAAAGGCTTTTAAGGGACTCCCACGAGGCATCCCAGCACAGGGCCACATCCCTTTCTCTTATCTAACAACAGGAGGTCTCTCCTTTGCACTGCTGGGCTGCAGGAAAGCCTTGCAGCTCTGCCTAAGCCTTTACAGCATCTTCTTCATCAGGATGGGTGCAGCAGTGACATCCAGAACAACATTGCCCAGATTAAGGAAACTCTGTGTGCAGTTTGTCAGGCTGTGGCATCCACTCCTGGATGCTCACACTGAGCATCCTCTATCCAGCTGAGTCCCAACAATGCTTTTCTCTCTCTGGCTCCCATCACAGCCCTCTGCAACTTGATAATGTCATGCACACAAGGCTTTGACAAGAGGGTGGTTACCTCCCTGCTACCCTCCTGCGCACTCATTCTGGGATGAAAGCATTGCATTTAGTGGCAGAAATAAGATCTTTGGTGCTCCCAGCCTCCCCAGCCCAGCAGCTAGGAAGGACCACAAGGATGAGCACTGCGGGGATCTTCACAGGATGTAAGGGAATTGCATTGTGAAGTTGGAATTGCTGGCAGTAGTTGGTAGGTAGCAGATTTGGTCCCTATTAATACTTTGGTCAACATTCCAGGTCTTGGATGAGAGCTCAGATGTCCCAAAGCTGAGAGGTGACCAGATGTGAGAACTTCGGCAGTCGCTCTGGAGCTCGACACCCGTGCACAGAGCTCGCAGGAGGCCCCTCCAGAGCCTGGTTTCTCCCTTGACCTGCTGTCAGTGAAGTTGTCCACATCTCTGCAAAAGAGGAGCAAAGCAATTTAAACGTCCCCAGGCACCAGCCCTGTGCTGCGGAACTGAAATCCCCCAAGCGGCAGCAGCAATTTCCCCATCGCACAGGCGCACCAAGGCAAGGCAAGCGGAAAAAAAAGCAGGTAGGAATTCTCAAAAGTGACAATGATATTGGAAGTTCCTGGCACTACAAAACCCAAATACTTTCCCAGAGAACTGGAGTTCCTCCCTCCTTTCGCTGGCGCTTCTCTCCATAAAAAAAAAACCCTCACAAGTGCACTGGAGGATCTTACCTAACAGATCTGAGCTCAGGCAATAACCGTAACTGCTTTTGGGTCCCGAGGCCAAGTTTCAGTCTGAGAGATGACCCAGACTGGGTGCTGTACAACGAAGCACAGCAGAGATTTCTTTTGCACATCTTATTGCTTTCTTCCTTATGTTTTCTCTTCTTTCCTCTTTATCTCACAGTACAGGTAAGTCCTGCTTCAATCAACAAGGATCTCTCCTGGCAGAACAGGAAAATCAGTCTCTCATCAGCAGAGCTGAAAGAAACACTCAAAAAACACAAAGGAAAAATTAGAGATTATCTGAGTGCCTTTGAGTTCCACCCTGAGCTTTTCTTTAACACATTTTACCCACGAAGAAAACTGATTTTTATTTCCTTTTAGGGCAGGAGAAATAGCCGGGAGAGGGAGAGGCACTGCTTTAGCATCACAGCAGGGCCACTGGCAGGATCACAGGGAGACTGCAGATTTCCCAGGAAGCAGCACATCTTCTAAATGGGTCTTAACTTGGTTTAGTACGGTTTAGTAGTGGGCAGATATGGTTGGACTCGATGACCTCAAAGGTCTTTTCCAACAAAACTGTTCAATGATTCTATGATTTTGTGCCTATCCCTGATTTTTCTTTTTCCAAGGGTAATCCAGAAGCAACATAGAAGTTACTTCCTGCAGGACGTGGAGAAGCAGAGGGTTAAAGAGCGAGGAGAAAAGAGAGAAGGTGAATGTTTATGCTATTCAAAGCAATGACTTCTTGGTACATGGAGTAAAATCCACACCCAGTGCCTTTCAGCCCCTGGATCCTGCCCGCCACAGGCTCCTGGGTGAAGCAGCAACAGCACTGCAGGGCTCAGCCACCGTGGGAAAGTCAGCGGAGCCACGGCAAGTCCTGCCGCGTGGCGAGACCCAGATGCAAGTGAGTCAGAGCCGCACCTCGCTTTGAACAGGAGGAAACAGAGCCCACAGAGAGGCACCCAAAAAAAAGGCAGAGCGTGAGAGGGTGGTTCGTACCCACGGGGGCCCCCAGGAACCCATTCCCGCTCCCAGGCACTGCAGCCTTCAAAGATGTGGTTAAAGCAGGGATGAAGCCGTGTGCCGAACAAGCCAGTGGGATAACGAGCACGGACAGAGGAGTTTTTCCTCTGGCAATCAAAGACTGACCGTGACTGGCAGGTCTCCAGCAGGCAAGAAGGGAGTGGGCCGAGCAGTCACCATTACTCATGGGCAGGTAGCTAACTGTCCTGGGAAGGGTCAAACAGAGCCCAGTGCTGGAAGAGCCAAGTATTTGGGAATATCTTCTCGATGACTCTCCTCTAAGCTGTGGCCTTGCCACCACCCTGCTGCCATAGACCGCATCCTTCCAGGGGAAGTGCCAGCACAAACGGGCTGTGCAATCACCAGAAACCAAGGCTGGGGCTGTGGTCCATGCATCCCCTAGTGTTTGGCAGAGAGACGGACCATCTCCATCTCCTTCCTGAGCTGGGGGGACAGGAGTAAGTCATGGAGAGAGGAGCTGTGCAGTCATGCAGCCCCATGGCTGTGCTCGGGACGGGGTTGTGAGCGAGATCTGGCAGCAGCAGAGCTGCAGGCGCCTTCCATAAACTGTCTAAAGGGGAACGAAGCTTTCCTGCGAGTGGTTCAAGGGCAGCACTTCTACACGCTTCAGTGCAAAGTCGGACTGTTCACCACAGGACCACCAGCGTGGCACATCCTGAAGCCAAATCCTGAGGACGAGCCAGGCCAATACAGTTGTTGTCTTCAGGTTTCACTTGGCAAGATGTTGCAGGGGCAAACCCCACGTGAGAGCACAGTGGCTCTTTCTGTCCATGTTTAAGGATGTGTGTTTAAGGAGGGCTGCTCCTCCTTCCTGGAATGACTAGGAACATGAGAACAACCTGCCCAGACTGCTGTCACAACCCGAATATCCTCCTTTGGGAGCAAAGAAAGCAGAGGAGATAGGTACAAGCAGAGACACCAACGCTAGCACCATGATAGTCTCACCCTAAGGCTCCATCCTGGGTGGGATGTGTACCACCTCACTTTCTCTTTCAGCATCGTAGGCCCAGATAGGAGTGAGTTTATCTTACTTACAGGTGCATATTTTTGTCCTTGACTGTCTGTTTTGCTGGTTCTGAGAGGATTCCAGGCCGTTAACAAGCGGTTCCTGCTTCAGTGCTGAGCTGGCTTCACAGCACCCTGCAGGAGTGGCAGATCAAGAGTCCTGGGGAGTTTGCTGTGCCTCTTTCTTCCCAAAAATCCTGACACAAAGCTCCTGACAAAAACTCCGAGATGCCCCCAGATTCCCGCTGGCTGCTAGAAGGCCTCAGGATGCAGGATGCCCATCACTGATCGGGAACCTGTCTCCAGCACAGAGCTCACACTGTGTCCATGACTGACAGCCCAGAATCTGAGCCTTCATATCTGAACCCAGACTCTTGCTTTCAGCATTCTGCAGAGCAACCAGGCTACTGACTTCAGACAGACCATGGCGCCAACTAAACCCAGGATGAACATTCAAGGCTTTAAATTTTTCTCACCAGGGAAGGGCTGCCCAAAGCCAGCACTGATTTTGCATCATCCTCTGTTTCAAGGTTCAAATCTGAAATGCTTTAACATGACCTTTATTTTCAAAAGGGATGAGTGAATTCAGAGGATTCAATTGCTGATGTGTTTCTGAAGCCATGGTGGGGGTCTCCAAGTGTAATGTAAAGTGCTGGTCTCTTCTCCCAGGAAACAAGGGACAGGAGAAGAGGAAATGCCCTCAAGTTGCACCAGAGGAGGTTTGCATTGGATATTGGGAAACATTTCTTCCCTGACAGAGTGGTGAAGCCCTGGCAGAGGCTGCCCAGGGCAGTGGTGGAGTCTCCATCCCCAGAGGGGTTCAAAAGCTTTGTGGCCATAGCACGTGGGGACATGGTTTAGCGGGCACGGTGGGGTTGGGCTGGTGGTTGGACCGGATGAGCTTAGAGCTCTTTTCCAACCTTGATGAATCTATGATTCTATAATTTTTCAACACAAATTTGCCAGCAATGATAATGCCAGTGGTGCTGTGAGGAGTACTCTAAGCCAGACTACCAGCAGTGTGGAAGGAGATGATCTACCATCACCTCCCCTCTCCTTCACCTGTGGGCAGCTCTCATTCGTCCACAGCTCCCTGCCTTCTCAGCCCCACAGCTTTGCAGGGCTCTCAGCACAGCTTACTTGCATTTATTTTTAAGCTGCCACAGCAGCTCTGCATAAGCTAAAGCTAAACAACCACATCTGAAAACATCCCCTACCACTCTGGCCTTTATTGCTCATTCCCTGTTAGGAGAAATCTCCTAGGATCAATCCAGCCTCACCTGGGCAGCTAAAAATTAGGTGCTGAAGTGTAAGATAGTCACACCAGGCTCCCTCCAGAGCTGGTGAAGAAAAGCAGTCTGCCCAGCATGTGGTGCACCCCATGGTCCGAGAGAGGTGGGAGGAGGGTCAAATTCATAATTTTGTATTTCCATTTCTGATTAAGGAAGTCCAGATTAAGATAAGAGATGCTCAGACCTAGCGAGGTGGCCCGAGCTTCATCCTTCATCTTTTGTCAGTGCGCATACACAAAAAGACCCACTCTGATGCTATATTGCGAAGTCACAGTCTCCTTTCTAGGACATGGGACTAGCTCTGCCTGCTAGGACGGGATGGTAAAACCCACATATCTTGTGTCTTTCAGACATGAGCTTCAAACTTGTGTCAGACCGACATAGATGGTGAAACCAGGCAGAGGCTTTGCAATGCTCCCTCAATCTCGTGCTGCGCCCCCGGCGCACCCACCATTAAAGAGTTTCCAATTCTTGTCTTGCTATCATCCCTTCTCTGAAAAAAACACCTCCTGGAGTGATTTAGGTGTATATATATATATATATTTTTTTTTTTAGGATGCTTGCTTTCCTTTATTTCCAAGCAAAAGTCTGCAGAAAAAAGCTTGACATGCTCAGCGCCGCCCATGTGCCAGCGTCTTTATGGTTAGGATTAAGAAGACTACACTGTAAATGATTGAGCCTGTGACTCATGTTCATAACTCGGTTAATTTTGCTCCTTCTTGGATGGGAACCCTTCTATCTGGATTTCCTTTGTAATTTGTGGCCGCATTCACTGTATGTGGTCAGACACAACGCAATGCAAAGAAATGCTGGGCGGTAAAGAAAGCCTCCTCTGACTGTGCAGTGTTGCCTTTTCTGGTGGCACTGTGACCTAACAGTGAAAGGAGGGGTAGAAATTGCATGACTGGGGCGAGTAGCCTGCAAAAGTAATGAAAATGAGGCACCTTACTTTCCAAAAGAGTTATCACAAATCCATATTTTGTGTCCAGCAACACAAGGGAACAAGGCTCGTATCATGGACTTTTGCAAAGGTGAGTGCCGGCAGTCGAGTTGCTCAGCAAGGGGAGATGCTATCAGGTGAAACCCGAACTTAGGAAGCAAGCACCCGGTGAAAACAGTGAGGTATATAATTTACATTTGTGTCATGGAAGATCTTCCCTCACATGTGCGTGACTGTGTGTGCAGACACACGTGCCTGAGGGATGAGGCTCATTGCTCACCCCGGCCTTTTCCCACAGACTTGGAGCTTGTGATATTGCTGGAGTGTGCTCAGGCCATACAATCATAAAATCATGGAATCTTAAAATTGTTAAAGTTTGAGAAGACCTCTGAGCTCATCCAGTCCAAACATCAGCCCAACCCCACCGTGCCCACTAAACCATGTCCCCAAGTGCCATGGCCACATGGTGTTTGAACCCCTTCAGGTATGGAGACGCCACCACTGCCCTGGGCAGACTCTGCCAGGGTTTCAACAGTCAGTCAGTAAGGAAATTTTTCCCAATATCCAATCTAAACCTCTCCTGGTGGAACTTGAGGTCACTTCCCCTCATCCTATCACTTGTTACTTGGGAGAAGACATCAGCTCCCACCTCACTCAACCGTCCTTTTAGTTACTTGTGGAGAGCAGTGGTGTAGAGGTCACGGTGGAGACTCAGGCTGGAGGTCTGCAGAGCCATCAGGGCAGCTGACAGGTAATTTTTCCCTAAGAAACAGAAGTGTATTTATGCTGGGGGATGGTCTTGAATTCAATAAGAGGCTCAAGTTTGCACGTGAGGCCATTGCAATGGGGCCACGGGGCCAAAGGAGTTCCAGCACTCAATTATGAAGGCACATTTCCTCGCAGCCGGCCACATCACCACACACACCGCCTTTTGAAGTGCCTTCATCAACATCCCCAAATTGCCAAATACACGACTAGTGACCAGCTGTATGGATAGAGCTGTTTTATCCACCACACTCCACAGGGCATGGCAGCTGTCTGGCCAGCGTGGCCTTCGCAGACATAAAAATAATACTTCTAATACTCGTTTTTCTCTTTGAACACAACCAGACACACATGAGCTGCTTTGAGCAGACAGATGCTAATTCACTACAATCACAGTCTTCCGGGATGTTTAATTTTACTCCTCTCTATGAAGATTTTGAGTTCTCAGATGCTGAGCTTGACCTTTAATACACCCATATCAGTTTATAAATTAGGAAAATCCACTGGCTTTATTCCCCCTTTCGACATCCAGGTGGAAACTAGTAGGAAGATTGAAATAAATGGTCCAAATTCCATATTTTCAGGTATTCTGTCAGGGTAAGGCTAAACCTTCAAGTCACTGCTGATTACCTGCGTAGTGATGCTAAGCCGTCCCATCCTGCACGGATGGGGTTAAGGAGCTTCAGTCTAAGGAGGCGCTGAGCTCTGACAAAGAGCTGTACTGAAATAAGGACAGAACTGGGTGTGTGGACAATTCCATTTTTAGTGCTGTTAAGCACCTTAGGCTGAGCCTGGACTTCATTGCTCTGTGACAAAAAGAAAGATTGCAGATAATGAGCTAATAGCCCTTCACTTTCCCAGCCTGCTTTGCATCTTCAAAGTGCTCCACAAGAACAAACTAATTAACTGTCCAGAGAAGAAGCTCATGACTAAGAGCTGAGAAACCATGTGAGTCAACCCACTTGCAACAGCTCTTTGCAGATTTCAGTAAAATATCCTTTTGGAGGAAGGTCTGTTTACTGGCCTGACTTACCAATCCCCAGCCGCATTCCAGGGGTGTGAGCAGCACCGGTGGACCCAGCCTGGGAGAAGTCCCACCAACTTCAAAAGAGCACCACCTCGACAGGAATGCCCCAAAACCCACAGCACTGCTTCCTCCTTTTAATTTGCACGCGTGCTCGGCGCGAGTTGAAACTGCTGAGCTGACGGGACCTCTGCGAACCTCCACGACACGAGGGCTCATCCTGCTCCACATGGGAAGAGTTTATTTGCAAACAGCCTTTTTCTAGGACCATTAATTCAGAAAGAATGCACCGTACTAGGGTCTGTTAGCGGAGAATTGTGTTTCCTTAACGTAGCTGAGTGCATCAGCCTGGCCTTGGAGCTGTGTTTCCAGCTTGAGGAACTGGGTTAGAGTCCCGGCTCTTTTATTCCTTGCTTTGGGCAAATTATTAAGCTGCCACCACAAGAATGTGACTTCTCTTGCAGGTCCTTGGCTTTTGAGGAATGTGGGTCACATTTGCTTGAGCAAAACAGAGATGAGAACGTCTGGTTTTGGGGTTTTTTTTTTGGGGGGGGGGGTAAATGAACTCAGAGACTCGGCCCTACAAAAGAATTTAGACATTTCAGGCCAAGACTCTTGTCTTGGAAAGGTCTACCTAGCTGCACATATTTCCACCAGGAAACATCCATGGTCTGCTTCTGAGGGAGAACCTCTACGTGAATGACCAAATCTAACACAGTTTCCCCAAATCCTCAGCAGATTTCAGCCCACTGGGGACCTCTTGCTAAAGAGTAGGTGCCTTTCCAAGGGAGACATCAAATCCCAGGACACAATTCAGGGATGCCAACCCCCATCTCACAACATCCCAGGGATGCTGGGCTGCCAACCTACAACTTCTCCACTGCAGTGCAGGCACCCATCCCACCCAACACACGGGCTGCTGAGGGCCCTGGGATGAAGCACTCGCTGCCCCTTTGTTTTCTTGGAGGCATTTAGCAGCCCAGAGCAAAGCTGCAACTTCCACCACACGATGCAGGTACCTTGAAGCCACTTCTTTCTGTGGCTGTAACCTTACAACTGCCAGGAAGGTGTCATGGGCCAAATGCTTTTCCATAGAGCACAGGGCCAGGTTTTCAAAATCTCTGTCTCAGCACACTGGGGTCTAGAAAAAGAGTCCATGGAGGATTTTTGTGCCCACGAGAACCCACATCTTTGTAAAACACCCACATGTGTTCTTTGTGCTGCACCCAGATGCAGCCGCTCTTGGCTGGGGCTTGCAGCAGGCAGCAACTGCTCTCCCTCGGCTCCTCGCCTGGCTCGTGGGCAGAAGTTTTGGGGATTTTTGCATTGTGTTTCCTTCTTCCTTAAAGAGAAGTGCCTCCTTCAGAGTTGTTTATCGGTCTGTGTGCTGGTAGGTTGTCCTGTCCTTAGCCCAAGGGCCTGCAAGCTGCAGGTGGGATTGTTCTGCAGCCACCACACAATTTGCAGAATCCTTTAGTTACTCTTCCTTCACAGTGACAATGTCTGATGGTTGCAGTTAACCACAGGGCTCAGAAATTCACAGAACTAATTGTCCCATTGATCAAATAAGCAGGGCCATCCATGTTCCCATCCTTCTGCAGTGTGGTCCTTCCAGACAGTACCCCGTCCTCTTGACTCTGCCCTGCCACATCCCATAACGTCGGAAACACCTCCTGGAAATATTTGCCTCTGTCCCTGCCAGGAGAGACCTTGAGTTGAAATGAGGCCATGAGTCCATCTGCTAGGTGATGCTGGGATGAATTTGCACTCATGGTGCCTGATTTACTCTTTGAGGCCAGAGAAGCATCAAGTTTAGCCCTGGCTGGAGCTGACATTTCCAGGGATCCTATAGAAGCATCCAGAGCCCAGTGATGCTGTGATCTCCTCCACACTATGGCTGCTCCACCATGGAGCTCTTGGTACAACCAAGCCATGGAGGACCTGCTGTGTGCATGTGGACCTCCATGAGATGCTCAGCCCAAGCAAGAAGACTTGTCCTCCTGATGGGGCTCTTGGGCACCTCTTCAAACACCCAGAATGTTTCTCTGTCTTTGTCAGGATGCTTTTGTTGTAATTATTTCACAGTGTTTGAAACAAGGTCCTGGACAAAAACTGAGGTTGAAAACCAATCAAAGCCAAATGTTCCCTTTCCGAAACATGTCCAAAAATCAGCAGAATTTGAGAATTACAGAACTTAGCTGAATTTCCTGTTGTCTGTTTTAAGGTGTGGTAAGGCACGCAGCTGATACACTGACAGGTCATCCTATAGCCCTGCAACACCACCTGAAAGGTGGCAATCACTCTATTTCTACAGTCAGTCAATAACATCGGGTTGACAGTGAGAGATCAAAGTGTTTCCCTAGATCAAAGTGTTCCGCCTTTGTCATGATATCAAAGCTGGATTTATTGCTCTGCGAAGGCACAACTGTGTTTGTTTACAGGTGCAGATAAAAGGTATGAGTGGCTCACAGCACTTCTGAAGCCAGGAGAGCACCATCAGATGATTTCAAGATTGCACCATGCCACAATCCAACATATCGGTTGCATTGTGTAGCGCCAGAATTACAAACCAGCGTCACAGAGGGAGAGCACTGAATGCTGCAGCTCAGTTGGAGTTAAAACCCAGAGCTCAAAGCCATTCTCACATCAAGCCAAAGAGACAGGAACTGGAATCTCTTCCACCCCACCCTGTAACCTCTGAGCTGTTGGAAAAGGGTTGTATTGCCTTCCTTTGCTGCTCTTCCTTCTTCCTCCATGTCTTTTGTTTAAGGCTCAGCCTCAGAGGCAAGCTGGGCAAGAAAAAAAACAAACCTCCTTTGTGCAGGTGCTGAGCTGCTCACCAGGATCCGGCTTAATCCACAGGAACAGCAGCCACAGCGCAGGGGCTGGTAGCAAACAGGCAGGGCTTAGGCAGGTGTGGTGGCATCTCCGGGTTGGGGTCAGGCACCTCCTGGCACCTCTGGGTCTGGTGGAGCACTTAAAGAGTCTGCAGCAGACCGGCTTTTTGCATATTTATTTCAAGCAGGAAGAAATACAAAGAGAACTGCTGCGTAATGAGGATTTTCCCAGGCATGGGTCATGCCAGGTCTGAAGGCAAAGCCTGCAAGTTCACACTCCAGCATGCATTTCCATCTGTCTCAGTTTTCAACAGGCTCAAATAGGAACTTATGTGGAACAGCACACATAGCGTGTGCTGGGTTCATGTGGTGAGCGTACAGGGTGCAGGACCTTGTTCTTGGCAAAGGTGACAGTGCTTGGTGAAGAAAATCACATCCTTCATTAAATATGCTGATGACTGAGTCTTTGACCATAGACTTAGGATCTGAGGGCTGCCATAAGAGTGAAAAAAACCCCTAAAACTCAGTATTACGTACATGTCAGCTTTGGATCACCCCACCTGCTTCTCCAATGAGGCTCGGACAGTGCACTTTGGCTTATCTGGTCCTGCTTCCCTCTGCCAGCACAGCTCCCAAGCCCTCTGCTTCCTCTGCCAAAGCTCAGACTTAGCCCACTATAAATGAATGAGACCCTAAAATGTATCCCATGCTCTTGAATGTGTGTGTGTTGGATGTACGTACCCAGCGATGATACCATGGGAGACACTGCTAAAGGCTTTGTCTTTCACCTCACAGCTCACTTTTTGCTGCAGAGCTTGGTGCGTCACCCATGCACGGGTGAGCCTGGTCTCCATGTGCTCTTTCGGAGGGAGAACAGGTCAGGATCTCTGCAGCTGAGGCTGAGGTCAGGGTGCAGGAGCCGGACCAAGTCCCTCCACTTCTTCCCTCTCCTGAGCTCCTTGCCCCTGACCTGGGCAGTGCCCAGGGCTGCCAGAGTCACTTCCACAGGGATTGCTGCTCCTGCAAACCATGACAGCAGCTTTGGCTCTCAGCACCACTCCAGGTGAGGACGTACTGTGCAACACCACCTTTACCAGTCATGAACCTTACGGATCTGCTGCTGGTTGAAGGGCTGATCCCTGCTCCTGTTGGGTCTTAGCATCTCAGTGGTCCCACCAGCGGCTGCTGCCCTGCACCGAAGAGCATAAATTACACCTAGGACTTCAGCTGAAACCTGGGCATGAGAGCACACGCAAAAGCAATGATTCAGACAGCACCAGGAAGCTTTTATTCCTTCCACTAAGTGCCAATAAAATGCTGCTTCCAGACAACAGTGAAAGCCTCTTCCTTTCCATCCCAGAGCATTGTTGCCTGCTTTGTCAGCGGGGCTTGTCTCATGGACATGGGTCATTGCAGAGATGCTAAATTGTGCTTGTGGTGCATTTAAGACTCCATTGATGATTTAACACATCTGTGGAATCAGCAGAAACCATGAGTGACTTTAACTAATTAAAGACAATTAATTGATACCTATGAATTAGCTACTATAAGCAGTGATTTACTGGGTGAAGATATGAAGTGAAACTTGATGTTTTATAAGGCATTTAAAAATAATCATAAAAAAACTTGCAGACGTCAGATGCTTGAACAGACAAAGGGCTGTGCCCTGCCAGGAGTGAGCTGAGGCCACCCCACTGCAACACGTGGCCTGGGACTCTGCAGATGGCAGCTCCAGACCTGGAAAATGTTTCAAAATTCAGAATTTACATCCTTTTTATCTCTTTTAAAACACAGCCTGTTGATAGACCTGACCTGTAAAAACCAGAGGTTGTCCTGCTTTGTTTTCTGCAGGGGTTTGTTGGCATTTGGCCGTCACTTGAGGGCTGGGACCTCCAGTTCTTCACCTGGGGGCAGTGGGACTGTTGGTCAGTGCTGCACGGCCACTCTGCAACTGATCTAAGTTCCATGGATAGGGAAAGCAGTGAACCCCACACCATGCTCTGAAGGATGGTCAACGCCCGCTCCCTCGAGCAGTGGCATGCAGCGCCATCTGCTCCATGCTCTGCAGAGCTATACCACCCTTGGACATCCCCTGAAAAATGTCCCCCATATTGGGGTGTGCCTGAACTCCACCTGCCAGCCACGATCCACTGTCGGCAGAGGAGTCAGTGTGTGCATTATCCTGCTGGACCCTTCTCCAGTCCCACAAGACTTGAGTCCCTGTCCTGCGCCAGGGACCATGGGCTCAGTCAGGGAGCAAAGCAGGTGAGGAGCATCCCACAGTCACCATGCTTGTCCAGCTCTGCCCTCCTGACACTTGCCCTAACCCCGCCTCTGCTGGCACTACCTCTTTCTCCACCACATGCTTCTCGTGCTCGTACTCCATAGCCCATGGGGCCACCTCAAAGCTCGCATTATGCCTCGTGGGAGGAAGCAACACTCCAGCAACTCTAAGGTGGGAGTAAGGGGATCCCTCTCCATGTGCTTCAACTAATGGGGACAGCAAGAGGTACCACATCCCCGTCTGGTGAGATGCATCGGCTCCTGGCAGTATTCCAGCTTTAAGAGCTGTTGCTCCATTGTCTCAGCTACCACTGAGCTACATCATGGACAGCAACGCTGGTAGGCTGGGCAGAAGCGTGACCCTGGGTCCTTGGGATGGGCATTGACCTGGTGGTCTCAGAGCAGCAATTGCAGGATCTCCTGTGAGGTCCAGAGCACCCTTGCTAACATAACCTAATCAAAGACATGAGCAGGTTGTTTTTATCCAGCAGTAGTGGCAAGACCAGGCTCTATAATATCTGTATTTCAGCCTGGCTTGGACTCCGGGAGTCCTGGGTTTGAGTGTGACCTACACATAGGTCTGGTTGAACACAACCACAGCCCAAAACACTAGCTCAACATTTTACTAGCACCTTCTAGGTAACAAATAAATCTTGGTTTGCATCCATTCCACCACGTGGGGACACTGGTACCCTAGGGAGCACCTTGGCATGGGTCTGCATCAACAGACCACAAGGCGCACATGCTTGTGAGACTGGGCATGGCTCTGCAAGGGTCCAGGCTCATGCAGTGGTCTTGGGACACTTGTGCTGAACATCGGAGGAGGACGCTTTGTATCCCAGGCTGGTAGCAGCTTCTGGAGATTTGAACTCTTGCCAGGACATTGGCGTCACTCTGGAGAGGGCACAGGCCTCCTTGCCCACACCACACTGTAGGATATAAGCCCTGCATCACACCCGTGCCTCAGTGCACCACCTGCCAATGCCTCCGTAGAGCAGCTGAAAGGATCTGGCATCCTGTACTGAACAGACCGTGAGGGACACAACCTGGTCTCCACCAGTTTCTTTGGCTGAGGCACCAGAATTATGTTTGAGCAGACCCTTTTTCCATGTGCTGTGCTCCAGAGTGGTGTAGCATGAGGGACTGCTCCTCGAAGGACCACAGCATGGAGGATGTTAGCATGCTATGGCAGAAGATGCTGATCTGCTGCAATACGCTGGAGGATGCTACATCTCATAGCTTCAGGGAAAATGCCCTGTTAGGGAAGGACAGAGCTCTTTAGCACTTGCACCATGCTCCAGAGGATGCTGGTGCCTTGGTCTGGCATCCAGAGGTCCTGTTGCCTGCGGGGGACATTAAGGCCCTAGCAGGACAGTAGCAGAGCACAAATCTCCACAATATCATGGCACATGGCCAGCAGGTCCAGTGAGGGGATTTTGCCCCTCTACTCGGCTCTTGTGAGATCCCACCCAGAATATTGTGTCCCATTCTGGAATCCTCAACATAAGAAGGATATGCAACTGTTGGAACAGGTGCAGAGGAGGCTATGAAGATGACCCAAGAGCTGAAATACCTCTGCTATGAGGATAAACTAAGAGAGTTGGGGTTCTTCAGCCTGGAGAAGAGAAGGCTCCAAGGAGACCTTAGAGCAACTTCCAGTACGGAAAGGGGCTCCAGGAAATATGGGGAGGGGCTTGTGGTGACAGGATGAGGGGAAATGGCTGTAAATTGGAAGGGGAAAGATTTAGATTAGACATTAGGAAGAAATTCCTCACAATGAGAGTGGGGAAGCCCTGTCCCAGGGAAGCAGTGGTTGCTCCATTCTTGGAGGTGTTCAAGGCCAGGTTGGATGGGACTTGTGACACAGTGGGTGGTGTCCCTGCTCATGGCAGGGGGTTGGAACTGGATGGGTTTTAAGGTCCCTTCCCACCCAAACCATTCCATGATTTTTTGATTGTGACGTTGTTAGTACCCTGCATGACTCTCCAAAAGCTGCTGCCGGGGTCCATGTCTCTGCAGTGCACAGCATCTTGGCCAATCCCGCTGCACCAACCTCATCCACTTGCAAAACACGTGCTGTGCATGGCAGGATGGGCACAGCACCCCTGTACCTCAGAGCTGCTCACCACGCACCCAGCCCTGCACCACGCTCCGGCAAACCATGGCACAATACATGGTGCCACTGCAACACTGCAACCATCACACAACCCGTGCAACACTTGGGGTGATGCCAGCACCCAGAAAGACCCCAGAGAAGACCCCAAAGCACTCTGCCCTGTCCCAAGGGATTTCTGCATCCTGTGGACACAGAAAAACACAGGTGGGCGAGGGAGCATGGGAGGGTTGGTGGCAGAGTTGGGTGCTGACTTGGCTGTTCTGGCACAGCTGGAGCAGCGGGCACCGGGCACAGCGAGGGAGGTGCCAGGCAGGGAGGGAGTGTGCTGGTTTCAGCCCTGCTGTGCAGGGAGCCAGGCTGGCTGGGGGCCAGCACGCTGCCGAGACAGGCAGCGCTGTGGGAAGCAGGGAGTGCCTCCGTACCCTCACCCTGGGTGCTGCCAGCCCTGCAGGGACAGGCAGAGCAGCTGCAGCACCCATGCGCTGCACCGGGCATGGGCAAAGCCCTGCTTTCGCCTGCCAGAAAGGTTTTGAGGATGGACCTTCAAAGTCTGGGAGAAGGGGATATTTTTTTCCCAAGACATCTGGATCATTTTGCCCTGAACCATCCCTCTGGGGCCATGCATCAGGCAGGGTGGAAATGTCACCTGCCAGGCTTTCACTTAGCCACCCTCCAGGGATTTCATATCCCAGCACCACCTCCCTTCCCAGTTCTCTCTTTTTCTCCCAAAAGGGGATCAGGGTCATCCAACCACACTCGTTTTTGAGGAGGTGGGTGACAGGGGGCTGCAGCTTCACTGAAACTGAGGTATCCCAGAGGCTCACTCCCCAAAACCTGATGGCATGTGTAGAAGTAGGCAAAATAAGTTGTCATCCCATGGGCAGCGCAAGGGGGAAACCTGCAGGGTGGACCTGCATCGCTGCGCCCGGCATGGGAAGGACAGGCAGCCCTGGCAAGAAGGGAAACAAAATGTCTCGTCAAGGGAAAATAAGCCCTTGAAGATCCACGATCCTGCAGCTCCAGCCCCTTTCCCCGGTGCTCTGAGAACTGCCTCATGGATGCTGTGGGATAACGGCAAGGGACAGCTTGCCCCAGGCAATGGTCACGCAATCCTGGGGTTTGCTACAGGTTGACAGTCCAGATGCAGGTGTTGGGAACTCTTGGGATTATGCAGCTGTATTGCCCCTGTGGGTGTTGTTTGTGGGAGCGTGATACAGAGACGGCTACAGCTGGATGAAAGCTGTGCACCCCCGAAAGGGCAGGGAAATGGTCTCTCCACACTGACTCATCTCAAGTCTTCATTGCATGCTGTCAGAAACATGCAGAGGAGTCAAACACGGTTGGCCTGGGCCCTTTAGGAAGAGGAAGGAAGAGGGATTAAAGTGGCCTCAAAGCACGACTTGCAATTAATCCATGGACCAAGGAGCCTGGAAGCAGTGAGGCTGACCTGTGAGTCCTGTGAGGCTGACCCTGACCCAGAGGGGTGGTGGGGGGACTGTGGTGCAGCAAAGCAGGAGCTAAAGTGGCCATAACTACGCTCGCTCCAGACTGCAGCAAGAAAAGCAGGTCAAAGTACTGAGGTCTGTTACCAAACCTGCCAAGAACTGCAAGAGTGAGATGCTGTGAGGCAAGGGGACATATTATTCAGGAGGTCCTGTCCAGCTGCTGTCTCCTCGTGCAGCCCAGGGGTCGGGTGGGCAACTGCACTTGCTCAGGCCAGCGCTGCCGGGACTGTCCTGGGTCAGTTTCCTCGGGACTCAGAGCTTCAGGGTGGAGACAACACCCACACCCCCTCACCGTTCTCTTTATTTACAGACACAACATCAGCTGGGGGTGCGGAGATGAGAAAGAGCGCCTTGCGAGGTGTCTCCCACCCAGACAGAGCTGCGCCTGCAGCAAGGTCTTTGTGAGCTCTGTGTAGTGGGAGCGCAGGTAAGTGCAGCGCAGGCTCCACGATGTAGGGAAAACAGCTGGTCGAGCAAAAGGCTGTGTGCCTCTCCATGGCTGAGCCTCCTTTGCCTTCTGAGTCATCTATTTCCACCGCCCGCCCACCATGGTCTTCCCACGGGCACCCTTTGACCTGGAAGAGAAGCAGAAATGCGCTTACAAAAAGGCATTAGTGACCGTGGAAGGCAGGAGGTGCCACTGGTGGAGAGTCAGAGGCCCTGCAAAGAGGACCGGGCCATCTCCAGCCGATGCTCTCTGCCCTGTGGGGAAGAAGGTCTTTAGTGGCCCTGGGTAAAAACTCGGGAGCTAAGTCAGCCTATCTGGTTTGGGACTCCGTGCAACCAAGCTCATGCATCCTGCCAGGTGTTTCTAAGGGCCCCCAATTCCTTTCCCATTATTCTTCCTCCCAAAGTTCCTTCAGAGAAGATTGGGCGAGCTGAATCCCCAGTTGCGAAGGGATGATAACTCCTGTGGGATCCTTCTCGCCAGACCCAGAAGCTGTGGAGCTGTTAGGCAGGACACAGCACATCGCTCTCTTTAACCAGCATCAAGGGAGCAAGCTCAGCTCTGGGCAAGGGTCAGCAGAGAGGAGGAGGCGGCTCAGGTGGACGGTGGACAGCATTTCTGGCATGTCATTCTAAGTGACATGCCAGACTAAGTGACTCCAGCACAGCTTTGGCTGCCAGTTCTTGGCTTCGCCTCCTCCCTCAGCCCCACTGCCAGCCGATGTCAGTCCTGGCATCCATGCAGCACACGTGCAACGGGAGACACACAGCACTCGGGAAACGCCTGTACTCACCCTTTGCTGCAGTACCGGTATGGGTTAGGGCAGGAGAGAAGAAAGATTTGGTGTAAGCGGGTGGAATGTGCTGCTATCTGACACACAGGGCAGGCTGAGCACCCCCCGTGTGAGACGGCAGGATGGGACGGGGAAGCGGGAGCCCCCAAGGGTGGGGTTAAACACCCACTTCCACCCTCCTACAAAGGGTGTCGAGTCCAGTGGAGGGAACAGGGGCACAAGGACAGGCTCCTCTGAACTTGTGGGGCTGTGTAGCTCCCACAGCTCATGGCATTTCACCCCCTACATAAGCTGAGGGGTGCTCCAGCACCTTTCCTTGGATGCTGGGCAGAGCCACTGCAGGGATGGGAGTGGCTGGATGGTGGCAGGACCCTGCAGAACACAAGAGCCCATGTGCACAGGTGAGATCTCCCAAGGATCCATACCCAGCCAGGGTCTCTGGGGGAGGGGGAGCTGGTGGAGGTGGAAGGCAATGAGGGGTCTGTCAATGGGAGCAGAGCAGCATGGATCAGACCTGCAGGTCCATGAACATTGGGAGCTGGACCAGGAGCTGCAGTGGGAAGGACAGGACATGGCTCTGCAAGGGTATGAGAGCGCCAGGAGATATACAGGGAGGGAATTGGGGCCGGTGGAGTAGGGATGTGGATGGGTAGGGTGCATCGAGGAAGGATGCTCAGTCTGCCCAGGGACTTACACTTTCTGGTGGTCACTAACGCGGTTTCGGAGGACGTTGATCTACAAGAGAAATGTAAGCAGATGGTGAGACCTGACAAGGTGCCCCACACCTGGACAGGGAGAATGGTCAGGGCAAAGGTGCATCACTGTTTTCTCTTCCTCAGCAGGTCTTGTGTGGGGTTTGGAGCTGTGATGTGCAGCACAGAGGAAAGCCTGTTGCAGTGCAAAGGACACCTCCCCAGGAGCTGAGAGGCCGCAGGACCACCACCCAGACACTTTCAGCAGCTGTCATATCATCCAACATTTCATAGCCGTGTGCTCTGCCTTGCCAGGCTGGCTGAGAACTACTGGGAGGATGAGTTTGATCACAGAGTCACAGAATCATAGAACGGTTTGGGCTGGAAGGGACCTCAAAGTCCATCCAGTTCCAACCGCCTGTCATAGGCAGAGACACCTCTCACTGGATCAAGGTGCTCAAAGCCCCATCCAGCCTGGCTTTGAACACCTCCAGGGATGGGGCACATCCAAAAAGGTGGCAGACGTGGCTTTGCTTTCAGCGGTGCAGAGCCTGTTAGGTGTTAGTCACCCGATGCACAAGGGTGTCAAAGCCCTTTTCCGATGCAGCCAGCTCTCCTGTGACAGCACCATCAGCCAGACAACCAGCTCGTCTCCCAGGTGGGGAGCAGAAAGAGCAGCCAGGCATAAGGAGGGTGAGCAAGCTGATGGAGGACCTCCCGGCTCACCTCATATTTCTGTCGCTTGAACTTTTCCTGCAGGTCAAATTTCTCAGCCTCCAGGTCACGGATGGTTTGCCATAGTTCCTTGGCCTTTTCCCTGTGGGAAGAGCATGGTGATGTCAGCACAAAAAAAAAAAGGGATGTGGCTCACAGGGACCTTAATGCAGGGGACAGGCCAGTGATGCCACCACGCCGCCTGCTCTACCAGCATGGGTTTCTGTACGGTCCACGCCCAGACAGGGATGTGTAGTCCAGGTGGCAATGCCGGTACCAGATGTGGACCTGAGCCATGGGCTGAGGTTGGAGTGCATGGGGACGTGCATGTCCCACGCGTGTGAGCGTGGCTCCCTCTGATGGTTAGTGCTGCCAGCAGCAGCCTGGCAGTGGTGGCCCCATGGAGCCACGAAGCCCATGTCCCCAGTGGGGTGTCACAGCCCGTCACCCAGCTGGGCCACCACCCTGCTGTCTGCACTGCAAGCCCCAGGCCACCCACTCCAGCCAAAGATGCTGCCCCAGGAGGTGGGACCCAAAGCAGAGCCCCTGTTCTGGACACCCCTCCTGCAGCCCGTGCTCACCTCAGCTTGTCTTCACTGAGGTGGTCAATGTTCAAGGGCTTCCGCCGTTCACTGAGGATCTTCTTCTTCTTTTCCCGCTCTGTTTGCTTCTTCCCACCTTTTTTCTCTGACTAAGGAAAACCACCAGTCCATCAGAGGGAAAGAAATGCACCCAGCTTTTGTTCTACCTCTGTCCCCAGCTCTGCCCCTCAACGTGTTCTGCTTTCGGGATGCCAGAAACACGTGAGATTCTCAAGAAAATTTTGGCAATAGTGGACAAGGTACCCCCTACGCCCTCATCCCTGTCCCTGAGGCAAGGCTGGTCTTTTCCCAGACAGCATCTGCAAAGCTGAGCTTTCAGCAGACATTGGCCCTCTGACCAGTGCTGTGACCCAACCGTGGTGGCCTGTCTTCTGCTTGTGGAAACAGCTGTCTACCAGCACTGAGAACATGCTTAGTGACGTGGGGCCAGCCCACGACTGAGCCCTTCTAGGAGCACCAGCAATTTCATTGCAACCCCCTCAGGTAGCCTCACACCTTCTGCATGTAGCCTCCAAAATGCAGCATGTTGGAGAGCGCTTTCTTTTTCCGTGCTTCCTCCTCAGCCCTCTTCCGTGCCTCCTCTTCCTCTTTGCGAGCTCTTTCTTCCTGCCAGGGTCAGAAGTGGGTCAGAAGCAGAGAGACAGAGACCTAACAGTCCAGCATGTGACACACAGCTCATGCTCCCATGTGGTCCATGGCCAGGCTTCTGCCTCCCAAGACCAGCCCAAGCCCCACAGCCCTGGAAAGATCGGAGAATGGTTTGGGTTGGAAGGGACCTCAAAGCCCATCCAGTTCCACCCCCTGCCATGGGCAGGGACACCTCCCATTGGACCAAGCCCCATCCAACCTGGCCTTGAACACCTCCAGGGATGGGGCAGCCACCGCTGCTCTGGGCAACAAGGGCCTCTCGATCCTCATCATGAAGAATTTCTTCCTACTGTCTAATCTAAATGTTCCCCCTCCAATTTAAAGCTATTTTCCCTTGTCCTGTCACCCCAGGACCCTGTAAAAAGACCCTTCCTGGTTTTCTTGTGCACCGGAGACACTCACAGCCATGCGGGCTTGGCGCTCCTTCTCCCTCTCGCTGCGAATCCGCTGCTGCTCTGCCCTCTCCGCTCGCCGCTGTTCCTGCAGGAGGAGAGGACATTGTCTTGGATGCCCCACGGAATATGCATCCTCTCCGTCCCTAGGGACACATCCCTGACCCCCAACACCTGAAGAGCCCCAGGGGAAGATCTACTGCTCCCATGTCTCCCAGGATACTGCATGGACCAGAGCCCGCAGGGTAGGGTGCATCTCCATTAGACACCCCAGTATCACGGCAGCCAGACCAGGGCCTCTCCTGGCACAGGGGCTCAAAATCTGGCTGAAATCTCAGGCTCTGTCTTGCAGGGACACGGGTTGTCTCAGGTAGCTCTCAGGACTGTGGGGAAAGGATCTTGGCCGTTTGCCCGCAGGGGAGGTGGTGGCAACGGTGATGGAGAGGCAGAGTTTCAGACATACAATCCTGTCCTTGAGGGAGATGAGCTCCTCTTCCTCCTTCTTCCTGCTCTCAAAATGGGCTTCGATGAGGGCCTGAAGTTCATTCAGGTCCTTTTCCATGCGTTTGCGGTGAATGTCCTGCACCAGATAGAAACAGCAGCGATGGTTACACGTTAACACATGAAGCCCTCCGGGAGCTGCAAAGCTGCTGAGCACAGTGTGGAGACACAATGTGAGGGGAGAACCTCATGGCAGTTGACACCGAGTGCACTACTCACATCAAAATCCAGTCTCTCTCCATCTGGGATTTTGGGAGGCACCAGGTTTGGCATGAAGACCCTGCAATTGAAGGTGAGCGGGGGGATGAGGTTCTGGGACAGAACAGCGCCTTTTATCCATGCACTGACCCACCAAGCCCTCCTCTCTGAGCCACACAGTCCCCAGGGATGCAAAGTGAGAATAGTCTGAGGACAGAGAAGTGCAATGCTGCTCGCTGGAGGTTGCCAGCTGGACAGCTTCAGAGGAAGACCTCTGGCATTCCTGGGAAGAGCTCCAATGTGCCCACATGGTTGGAATAACTCTGTGAGCTGCAGGCAATTTGGCCACGATCCTTTGCCAGGCACCCTGGGACTGGCAACCACCCCACTGCTCACCCAAAAGAGGACAGAGGAACTGTGTGCCCCAGCGTGAGCTGCAACAGTGGGCTGGAAACCAGTCTCTCATCCTCTGTGGTCTCCAGGGACGGCAGGATATGCTCAGTAGGGGTACATCAAGACACAAAGGGATGAAGAGATCACAGCTGAGGACAAACCTGCCTCCCACATCGCAGCATCCCACCTGTCCGTGAGGACCTGCAAGTTCCTGGCAACAGTTCATGGCCCTGCTCCTTCAGGCAGGTGCTCCTGCCTCTGGGATGCTGGCGCTCATGCAAACGTGTGCCACATGCCAACCATGGCCAGGTCCATGCTGCAGAAGCAAGACCCTGGCTGTGCCATGGGCTTTGTACCCCAGGCTGGGGTGCATACAAATTTTTTCCTGCTGCAAGGCCGCAAGGCAGTTGGGCTTCCCCCAAAGAACGTGCAAAATGCTTCAAAACCGCCCCTTTATATCACAATCCCCTTTATATTCCACGTTTATCTGCCCATTTCTCTCCCTTTTTCTCTCCGTCTCACAGTCCCAGCCTGCTTTCATGCTTTTGAGGCCTCACTGACCCATGCCCTTCATGGATCATGGTGCTAAGCCCATCGCATGGAGCCTCTGGCACAGCTCCTACGTCAGACTTTGCACCAGCAAAAATGCACTAACACTTACTTGGGCTTTGGCTTTGATTCACCTGCAGGTCCGCAGAAGCAGGAGAGAAAGACAATGTTAGTGTCACAAAGGCATTTGCTTTCACTTCTTGACCCAAGCCCCAAGTCACCAGACCAAGCTACCCCTCTCTTAGCAACACCAGCTGCGCTGTGGATCATCCTCCAGCAAAGAAGCGTGCAATGAGGTGTCCATCTGTGTGCCAAAACCCCAGACACACATTGATGCTCCTGGCTGAGCAGAAAGGCATTTGGTACCTCCTTACACAGGTGAAGGGACAGTTCCTCCCACCCCAGAGAGGAACAAGTATGGATACTTTACCTTCCCCAGGCTCCTGCTCTCGGTCTCCTTCTCCATCTGTGGAAAATACAATGCTTTGGCTTCTGGAAGCCAGTCCTTCTGTGCATCTTGCCCATGGTGGTTCCACCACGCTGTTCCCCTCTGCCCTGTGCGTATCCCCTCTGCAGAACGCAGCTCCACCCCACCAGGATGAACGGGGAGAGAGCGGGTGCCTCATGGACATCCCTCACTCCCAGACAGACCAGGAGAGCCCCAAGTCATCTCCAGGAGGAACCCAGACAAGATTTGCAAGAGCTCAGGCTGGGAAAGCTGTAGTAGTACCCTCTTCTGTATTTTGAGTGAATTTCTTACCTCGGCAGCACAAAGCCATCCCTCCTGCAGGCCTCCTGCTGCCCCATCCCCGGCAGAGGACGGGGCCAGGGCAGCTCTGCCCTATGTACTGCAGATTCTCTCTTGAGCAGCAAATGAATATATCACCAAACACCCCATTACAAGTGCCCAGTGTCTCGGGGGGCTGAGATCAGGACTGAAATGGCCAAAACTTTCTCCTCCATTCTTGCTTTACCTTCTTCTGGTGCTTTCGTTTCATCTTCCTGTTCTGTTTCAAAAGCAATGGGGAGAATATGACTATCCGTGGGTGACAGCAACCATGTTCCCTCAGCACAGAAGGGTCCCGGCACCTCAACTTGGGCAGCACAGCTGGGATCTGAGCCTGCTCCACCAGCTGTGACAGCACAGGGACACACACCAGGAAAGCCCATCTGCTCCAAAGAGTCCAGTGCTCTTTGGAAGGAAAAACTCATCACAGAGTGACCCCAGCTCTGGAAATGCTCCTTCTAAAGCTGCAGGGACCTCTCAGTGGAACAGGCTCAGCAAACTTTTGGCATTCAGCATGCCGGACACAAGCTGTTTGATCAGCAGCCAGGAGAAAACACCATTATTCTCATGCCTGAAGGGCCAAGGGACTTGGTAGATCAGGAAAGGGCGGCTCAGTTTTGACACCTCCTTACTGGAAACCACAGGTACAGGCAGAGCTGCCCCTCTGTGCTACTGGGAACACCCCACACCCTGCTTGGCACCCCACCGAAGTAAAGTGTGGCTACAGCCAAGCCACGGGAACTCGCTGGTGAAGCCACCACACACCTTCTGCCTTCGTTTCTTCGGTCTCTTCCTCCACCTCCTCTACCAGTTCTTCCTGACCTGTGGAATAACGGGCAGCATGAGTCCAACAGCCACTGCTCCCACCAGCTCCCTTCAGACCCCAGTACCCGGACAACGGTGGCTTGGAGCTGGACGAGACAGACACCCGAGGGAGACATAACCACAGGAAGAAGCAGCGGCTCAGAAAGAGAAGGGCTTCACTCTAACCTTTACCCAAGGGCTGTTCTCTTTGGTAGGGCAAAAAAAAAATAAATTAAACTGTTTATAGCCACCTCTGGGTTTGTCTCTCATCCCCTCTCAGCTATCATGCTCTTATACCCCAGGATGGGGAGGGGGTGATTTCTATTGCTTTCCTCTAGCCAGCGAAGAGCAAGACTGGCTGGCGTTAGAGGCTGTGCCTTCAGCACCTTTACAGTCTTATTTATTACACTGTTGGAGCATTTTTCCACTGGAGGGAGCAGTATCCCCACAAGAGTCCTCCACTGGAGTCAGAGTGATGCTCGGGCCCACAGGTCCTAGGAAGACTTGTGGTCCCACAGCAAGAGAGGAAGAAAGAAAAAGAAGATAGCAAACCACGAGTGCATGTGGTTGAGAGATGTAAGAGAGAAGACACAGACACAGGAGCAACGACACAGAGCACAGCAGGGTGGGAAGAAAAAAGTGCAAGAAGCAAGAGAGAGAAGTGGAAGAATGAAAGAAAACCAATTCCCAACCAGGGAGTGGCAAAAGACACACCAACCCATGACATATTCACAGCAGCAGTGGAGATGAAATAAAGAAAGGTGCAATAACTACCATCTTCTTCCTCTATCCATTCTTCCTCTTCTGAGCCAGGGAGGAGGGAAAGGAATAAGCGCAGAGGTTAGTTGCACGCCATGAAGCTGTGGAGTGTGGCTGTGGCATGCATGAGATGTGGACTCCAGCACTGCAGTGGTTTCCCCCTTGTGCCTCTCTTTGCTTTAATGCTCAGGATGGTTTGCCATGGCACGGCAAGAGGCTCAGCCAAACCCAGCTCCCACCCCCAACCCCAAACGAACAGCCCAGCTGTGGCCCAGAGCTGCTGCATGCACCGTCGGGTTTGCTTCTTCGTTGGACTGAGGCAGATGGAGGTTTGTACTTAAGCATCATTATTAGGTATTCAGCTGAAGCTTTGGCTCCCATTGAGTTATTGGGATCACAACTCTGCCAACCCATTTCTGTCCAACATTTCCACCACGGTTTTGAGTGCAGTGATCACTCTGACAAAAAAGGTCCTGAGATAATTCAGCCTGGTTTTGATCCTATAGGTAATTGAGGTGGAAAAGTCTAGAACATGGTCTCATCTGCCTTTCCTGGTCATAATTTGCCCATTGCAGTCAAGGAACTTGCCACCACAACCCACCCAAGCAAAACCAACAGGACAGACAGCACCTGTCCCAGTCCTCGCAACCACCGGTTCAACACATACCTTCTTCCACGTACTCCTCTTCACAGAGCACACATGCGCATGGGAGAGAGGGAAGGGAAAGAAGACACAGTTATTGAAGGCGCTCTGATCATGTCTTAGTTTCAGCCTCACGGCAGCTGCGGATGCTCCATGTCCTCTTACCTTCCTGCTCCCTGCAAACACAATACAAATTTACAGAGTTCAGTTATCTGCTGCAACGGGGCATGTGTGTCTATCAGAGACCCCAAAGGGGGATCTGAGGCTTCCCCAAGGCTGGCTCCCCCTTTTTGGAGCAATGGACAATGACTACTGGGCAGGTTGCTGTGTGGAACACTGTAAGGCAGCAGTGAGACAACATCCAGATCACCCTGAGTTCTGCAGACAGCAGGAGCTGAAGTGCTCGACTGGTGCTTTGACAGTAGTCAGAGCACAACGTCATTTTGCAGCTTGAGAAGATTGAGAGACCATGGCCTGTAATCCCAGAAACGGGCATCTCACAGCCCACCTTGGCCCCACAGTCCTTTCCTGGCCTTGAGGGACATGCACAGTCTGTCTTTGGATGTGTCCGGGCGTCAGGCTGAATGTCAGGGCATGTGAGTCTGTTCTGGCATTTAAACATAAAAAAAGGATTCAGATCTACTTTTCTGCTGGTGGATGAGAAGTAGGAGCCGTGTTTGGACTGATCCCTATGACCACGTCTTGCAGATATTGAGCCCCTCTCTCCAGGGTGCACCCCATGGCCCAGCATCCCTCATCAGCTGAAGTTGCCCTCAGATTTGGGCCTTAATGAGTGATGTTCTGGCTGTGGCAGTAGGATCCCATCAGCAACAGGCTGCTGATATCCATCTCACTGATCCAGAGTGCAGCATTTTTAACGTAGGGACTGTACCTTACCATGACTGTGCTGATACGGGTCCTACAGCAAACCTCCCCACAACGGGAGTCTCAGCACCATCACCACAGCGGTGAGGATGAGGGTGGGATGGAGGGATTTCATGTTGAGTTAATGACGAGAGCTGATGCCCCCGAAACAGCACCTCTAAAGCAATATAGTGACCCTATGGGAAAGTGGGGATAAGGAGAAAGAAAGGGTGTTTTAAAACCACACCACTTACTGTTCACATTCTTCGGTGACCTCTTCAGAGTCCGACATGCCTGGTTATCTAGCAGAATTCAAGATAGGTTGGAAAAAGTGAGGGTTAGGAGCCAAGATAAGGACAAGCACAGCCTGTCCTCCAGCACCCAAGACATGGGCACAGAGATGCTGCGTCTCTCCAAAGCACTTGGAGATTCAAGCTGTTCCCAGCCAAGCTGTGGTGGTGTTATCTAGGCAGAGATAAGGCTCCCCTCTCCCCCTCCTGCCCCAAGACCACAGCTCGCCCCAAATAGGAGGCAGGAGATTAGACACAGCCTCACGCAACACTGATAATCGCTGTCAGGAGCCGTGTTCAGGACATGCAACTCTCCCCACTGCAGCCAGTTCAGGGAGCTGCGTTTTCTCAGGGCACAAGGAAATAACCCAATTATAATGTTCAGTTTGTTTTGCTTCCTGACTATTTTTAGCTCTGTTGGGTTATAGAAATTTGCAGGGACCTCTGTTAGCTCAGATTTACAGCCCTGCACAAGCCATAGCACAAGATCTCAGTGAGACCTCCCAGCCCAGCCCTGAGACTGCAGAGCGTGCTCTGGAAGGGGGCGAGCTGGTCTGGTCTGGAGCCTTTCGCTCCTGGTCCTGGCCTTGAGACTAAGATTACCTAAAGGAGTAAATCATGTGCCCATTCTCAACTTCTCAGCACACCCATCTCCCTCCCAGCCATGGTGAGGAGGACTTTACTCATCATCCCACCTCCTCTAGCTTCCACACTATGCTCCACCACAAGGTCCTCACAGACCAGCCCCATGCTCAGCCTCAGCCCTGGACACCACAGGGCAGCCCTGAGCATCAGCCCAAGCGCCTGCACAGCCTCTCCACTGCTCGCATTCGTGTCAGACCTCAGCAAAGCTCAGATGCTCCAGAACAACGCAAGGCAGCTCTAGAAATAACTTCCAAGTGCTAAACCACCTGTTCCCAGAGCAGCACTGCTTCACTTCCCCTCCTGCCAGGCATCTGGGAACAACTGGTCCTGGCTACATCTGTTGAGCATTTATTACCCGGGAAGGGCAAGGCAGGCTTCAGGATCGTTTATTTAAGATGCTGAATCCGGGACTGGAATCCACAAGCATGGGAAAGATACACAACAGGAGGGGCACCTCTGCATACCCACAGGTCCCAGGCGGGGAGATGTCAAACCTCACTTCCAAGCAGTGACTCAGAAAGTGCTTTTTAGAGACAAATGAAGTCAGAACCCAGCCCTGTGTGCCTCAGGCTCACCGCCTATTTCTGCCATCGTTATTCCCTTCCCTCTGATGGATGCGGGGCTTGACCCCAAGCACTCCCCTCCAGCACCATCTCCTTGATCCCCACTCCACGATAACATCAGTTCCCAGCCCTACTTCTTGCTCAGGCCCAGTGCAGTCCTGCTACCCCCAGAGTTTGGCCTCTGAGCACCCAAGAGTTCATTTGATCTTCTCACAAGAGCAGAGAATTCCTCCTGGCCACAACAGCACAAACACGCATTTGTGAAAGCTTATTTCTACCTTTCCAGTCACCTCTTCTCTCGTACATCACCAGATCCCATAACGCATTTGTTGAGGAACAGCAACAAAACCAGAACTGTTCAGGAGGTACTCAAAAAAAAAGTGGTCCTGGGAAATATTTATCCATACTCTGCACAGGAACAGGTAAACCTTTCTATTAAAGCTTAGAAATGTTGTTTTGAGAGAATTAAGAGAAGACAGCAGACATATTACAGTGTTAAAGAGGAAATCTCGCACTTATTATTGGCTGTAAAACATCTCCCATTATTTACTGTATATTAAATAATGCAAATATCCCTCCTGCTCTTTACAGTCCTCTTCTCCACCTGCTCGGGGGGTGTCTGGTCTCACCTCTGGAGCTGAGTTTATCCTCCACAGTTTGCAGTCCCTGCTTTCCCCGAGGCTACCCAGACCTGGAACTCTCATTTCCCAGCATTTGCTCCAGTGTGGGTAATGTCACTGCTCCTTTTCCACTTCACAGAGTCAAAATATGCATGGGGGCACCCCAGCTCTAACCCACCCGCCATGCTGCCAGCGAGCTGAGGCCAGGCAGGCCTGACACCCCCAAGGGCATCGCATCCCTCCTGTCCCACCCAGAGACACAGGGAACAGGGATCTCTCGAGAACCCCCTGGCACCGGCGCAGCCAAAATCCTTTTCAGCTGCCTTGGCTCACATCAGGGTGGTTCAAAAAGCATTGGGCAAGGTGCAAATACAACCCCCTGGAGAAGGTCCTGATGCTTTATCCAGGGGAATGCCTTCATGGCAAAAGGATGTGCCAGTACAAGCGGCTGGGGAGGACCACGAACCTTGAGCCAAAACCCTTCTGGGTCTTTCACAACTGCCCTTCCACTGTGCATCCTACGCCGCGAGCGGGCAGCCGGCCACCCCCAGCCTTACCTCCGCCGCGGGGTGCCCGTGAGATCCCAGGGAGCTGAGGGCAAGCCAGCGGGTGTCTGGGAAATGCTCTTTGGGGGCAGGAGGCTTTAAGGGGGCTCCAGCGCCCACCCCGGGGCGGGCAGCGCCGGGAGGAATGTGCTCGGCGCCCAGCAAGGAATGCAACACTTGTGAGCTGCTATTTTGGCAGCCGTGGCCGCGGCCCCCTCTGCCTCTCCCCCTTCCCCCCAGGAGCCCATATAAGCCCAAGCTATTGTGTGGCCTCAGAGATTTGCTATTTTAAACCCTCCAGACTGAGATACGCGAGTGCCCGAGGGGCTGACACAAGCCAGCCAGCTGTCACTTTCTAGGGCCGGGGACACTGATAAGGCAGCTCTGCCCGAGCTGAGGACCAGACCCTCCGTCACGGTCCCAGCCTGGGCTCACAGCCACCGCACTGAGCCCAGGATGCTGTAATGAGAAGGGAAGAATCTCAGGCTGCTTTTACCTCTACCCAGGCCACTTTTTTCTCTGCTTTTGCTTTTTTTTCCCCCTCTCCAGAAGAAGGGAAGCGACCCCAGCCCAGCAGCAGGGGACCAGGAGCATCCTAGAAAGAGTAATTTTTATTAGAAAAAATAAAAGGCACAGAGAAAAACAAGTCCTTTCCAAAGCTCAACAAGCGAGATCAGTAGAGGCTGCAGTCCCACACCAAATTTGGACACCGCAACGGTTGCTCAAGGCCCAGCCCGAGCCCATTGAATGGCCCCGGCATGAGGATTAAAGCATCATATTATGGGCTGCCCACGGAACTCTAAAGTGGGCCTGGAGAGAGCATCCCGCATCCCTGCTGGGTGGACTCAGCAGTGTGGGAAGTGCAGGACAAGGGGTCTGCACAGCCATGGGCAAACAGCTCAGGAGGAAGGGCGAAAGAGAATTGAGGTCTGCAGAAAGGGCCCAGCATAGCCGGCTCAGATCCATGCAATCCCAAAAATAAGGCCATGGCCATCCCACCCTTCCCATATCACTAAGTGAAAGGGATTGCTGCTTGTAGTGGGCAGGAGAGGGTAAGGGAAGGGTGAAGAAGGCCAAGGCTCTGGCTCAGCTGCATGCTGGAGGGAGGCACCAGAGCCACCAGGTCCACCTCTCTTCCATGAGGCATCTCCAAGCTACACCGGCACCTGAATGACCTTGCAAACACCGTTTGCCTTTGGTTGGGTCCCTCCAATAGTGACAGCCTAGGAGGAGGGGTGACATCTGCCTGCCCCGCCTCACCCCACATGAGCCAGGCATCAAGGACGAGCATGGTCCACGGACGTGCAGCTGAAACGCCCTCAGCCAGGCTGCTTCTTGCCCCACTGACATGATCCGGCTGCAAAGGAGATGCATAGGCTGATCTTTTTGCAAGAGGTTATGGAGCACAGCCGGAGATTAGGAGCAAAAAAACCAAAATGCTGTGGGGAAATGAAGAAAGGGTTTGTCTTCAGCATTTGCAAGGAGTCTCCAGGCCTGGGCACTCCCAGGCAGGCAGTGAGTGAGAACTGAGGCCGCAGGGTTTATCTTCCAGCCTTCTTCCTTCCCATCCCACAAGCAGAGGACCCTGGCGACCAGGGGTGCACCTGCGCACGGCACCAGGGATTCTCATGGCAGTGGGCTGCTGGACGGCTGGGTCAGGCTGGGGTTTGATCTTCAGAACAAAACAGTTTTTCCCAGATCATCTGATCTTACAACTGGAAAAGAAAGTGAGAAACAGTGAGGCTGAGCCTGAAGCCACAAAGCCTCCCAAAAGGCAGCTACTTTAACAAGGACTGTAGTTGTCCTGAGCAGGGGATGGGGCAGGCAGGCATCCGCTAAATTCCATCACAATGCATTTCCTTTCTTCTCCCAGACCAGACTCCTTCTTACTCTTACAGATGTCTCCAGTTGTACCCTCCTGCTGCCTCCTTCAAGTCGTGGGGTTCTGGCTGTCCCGCATGACCCCTATTCCCCCCACAACCTGCCCCTCTCCCCCTACAGCCTGGTTCTCTCACGCCTGCCCTGTGGGTGATGCACCAGCAGGTAGGTCCCAGCTCTGCTCCGAGATCAGAGGATGCACCAGTTCCCAGAGCAGTTCCATGCCTACCTTGCTGTCTCCAGGGGTGTCTCCAGGCTGCTTTACCCAGACATCTCGGCTTGGCAGGCTGTTTATTTTCCTGATGTGCTGCAAACAGGAGACGGGTAAGTGGCACAAGAAGGTTTTTCCCACGCATCATGTGCAGTGTTGCCTTGGTCTGACTTTAACCAAACTTTGAAGCTTACACGCTCCAGGTAAACTCGGTTGGATTTGAGATCCTCCACCTGGGAGACCCTCGAAAACAAGCTCAGTTCCAGCCCACGGTTCTGGAGGGCAGGAAGCTTTATTATAGGAAAAACTAACAAAGGAGCTGCAGGCTTTACCCAGGGGTGACCCCAGGAGCAAACCCTTTCCTGGCAGACACGGAGCCAGCACAGCCTCCCAGTACAGACAGGTCTGGGCAGTGCTGATCTCCGTAGGCAGCACTGGGGTGTCTGGGCTTGCCTCCCAGGGGTTCAGGGCTGGGCTGGAGCTGTTGCCCCTGCCCTGTGCCCAAGTGGCTGCAGGAGACTCTGCTCCAAGCGGTGGCAAAGCGCCTGATTGACATCTCCAGAGGATTTGCTGGACCTCTCCTTTCCAAGTACAGTGAACTACCCTGAAGCCAAAGGGTCTCCTTGTCTGTCTCTTTTGCATATCCCTGGAGCAGTCGCAGTGGCAGAGTGTTGACCTTGGAGTCATCACTTACAGGCTGCCCATGGCACCCTAAATCTGGCCCGCAGAGAGCACCCCACATCTCTGCTGGGTGGGCTCAGCAGTCTGGGAAGTGCAGGACGAGGGGTCTGCACAGCCATGGGCAAATGGCTCAGGAGGCAAGTCCCCTTAGCTGGGCTCTTTGCCCCTCGCAGCTACGAGACACCCTTCCTCAGGGGTTGGAATACACACAGGGGTGCAGAGCACTCCAGAGCCCGTATGCAGGAGGAACCTCTCAGTGCATGCACAGGTCTCCAAGCCCGGCAGAGCCCAGGGCCAAAGGTCCAAGCACATGGCTCATCTCCCAGTGGCCTCCAGGTCACAGCTAGTTCTCCAGGCTCTGGCAGACATGGGATCATGCCGGGGTCATCTCTCCCACTGGTGGCAGGGTCAGGTCACCCTGCGTGTCCACTGGGACATGCACCCAGCTGGTGCCTGCTCAGTCCTCACCCTACCAAGGGCTGGGATCAGCTGCCTAGGGCACTCTGGGATCAGGACCAGGGCACAGGATCAGGGCACAGCAACAAGACCCCCAACATCTCGCCATGGTGACATTGCAGCACCCAACCCTCTCACCCTGGCTAAGCTCTATTAAACCGTTTAATGGGTTCAGACAAGTGTTCATCAACCCTTTAAGCCCCCCCACCCGAGATGCAGGGACGTGTCCTGCCAGGCTGCCTGGTGTAGGGCTGTAGCCTCAGGTGTCAGCACAAGCCAATACCTTGCTTTTTTCCTCTTTGGCAGGCTCCTGAGCTCGGCTGATCCACAGATTAATGCGGGATGTCACAGATCCTGGGATCTTCAGGTTGTCCTGTGGCATAGAGAGGGACACCAGGTTTACAGCACCAGCTCTCCTACTTCACTAACATAACCCAGGACATTCCCCAGGGTGCAGGGAGACTGAGCAAACCTGCAACAGGCAGAGACCAGCCTACACCTTGGCTCCATCCCAGCTCCTCCAATACCAGTGCATTGGCATGAACCCACCCACTACAAGAGCACAGTTTCAGTGGCAGGTGGTGCCCAAGCCCAGCCCTGCCTGGTGCTGCTCAACAAAGAGAAAACTCCCATCAGACTGCATCCAGGCCAGGTTGTGCATTGGCATCCAAAGAGGAGAAGATTTGTCCAAAAAGCTGGTGCCTGCCCCAGCACAGGACCTTGAAGGAAGGTCCTTGCTCGGGCCAGCTCCTGCTCTTACCTTCCTGACAGTGAGTGGCTCAGCCTTGCTGGGAGCGCTTGCCTCAAAGAAGTTACGCTTGCTGGCCACCCCCTCCGAGGACAGCAAGAGGCTTTTCTGAACAGTCAGGGATGATTTCACCACCTCTGAGCGCTGGGAGGAGAGAGGGCTGTCAGCAGGGGCTGTGCTGCATCCCAAGCAGTGAAAAGCAAAATCCTGCATCTGCCTTGTGTCCCAAGCCCATTGGGGTCTGCTTCCTCCTTGCCCGTCACCAGCTCCTGGGCTTACCCCACTGTAACCCCAGAAGGACCATGCAGCCTCCCCATGACCCTCTCCAATGGGTGTCCCCTCCCTGGTCCTAAAATCCTGAGGTCGATCCCTTTTTCTGCCTGGGACAATCCCCATGCCGCTGGTGGTTCAGTGCAGCTCAGTTCTTACTCTCACTTCCCATTTCAGACATTTCAGACCTTCAGCTCCAGACCTTCCCATTTCAGCTCTCTCTCCCCACACATCCCTTCCATGCCAGCCTGGCTATGCCGAGGGATTTTGGTACCTGCACGGCTGAGTTGTACTTTTCCAGCTTCTCCCCAATGGTGGTGCTGTTACCTGGGATCCTCAGACTCGCACTGGTGAAAAGGAGGGAAGAGAGTTGAATACAGCCCTTTCAGCATCTCCTGGGACTTAATCCATGGTCCTGGGGGACTCCGCTTGACAGGAGACCCCATCCGCCCAAGCACTCCTCCTACATCTGTCTGCCAGGTGAACCACGGCAGTTAATTCCGTGCTGGTGACTGAGATCTCTGGTCTCGCCGTCTTACTAGAGCCACACTGTACACTGAAAAATAGCTCTGAGCTCCTCAGTTTACCCTGTATTCACCACTGCATCTTCACCGGTACCAGCACGAGGTTGCCCACAGCCTGCGCCGCTGCCAGCCTAGGTGCCTGTAAAGCCCCACTCTCTGAGCGAGGGCATCCTATCCACTCCCTGCATTCCGACCTGAGCTCTTGGTTCCACAAGAGTTTTCAATTCCCCTGTCCAAACTCTGCCATGAAGATGTGACCGATCAGTTGATCTGGTCACCAAAGGCAGATCCGGTTGCTCATGGAGCTGAATAGTGGGTTTTGACATCACTGAGGGTGGGACCTTGTTGTGGTGCTGCACCACTCAACATTTAACTACTCCTGTGCAGACCCAAGCACTGATGAGAAACTACATCAACCAGACACAAGCTGTACGTTGGACATTGTCCTGCCCTCCGCTAAGCATCGCTGCCCGTTGGTCAGGCACCACGGGGACTAATGTCCACAATGACTTGCGCCAGGGCATTCACTGGCTGCTACCAGGTCCCATCACCACCTCCTCCTCCTCCCTTGGAAAACAAGGATGGCAATTCCTGCCTGGCAAGACCACAACTACATGAAGAGAGGTGCTGACCTCCTCGTGAGAGGGCTTTGGTTTTCTTCTTTCGTTTTTCTTGAAATCACCTGGAAGACACAAGGAGAGGAGATACTGGAGCCGTCTTTGGTTATCAAAGATAAACATAGGAGAAACTGTCACAGACTCATCTTCCCCATTTTCAAGTAACCTCTATTTTCACCTACACCAAAGCTTTATCTCTTATCTCAACGCTCTCCAGACTAAAGATACTTTGTAGTGCTAACAGTTTTATTCCCAATAAAGCACTATGAAAGCAAATTAAGCTTGTCCTGATTCATGGCAAGGAGTATCTCCACAGCTTTTGGTATTCCCAGCCTCTCCAAGCACTTTATTCCTGACATCTTTTTCGAGGACTAAACCTGGAGGTACTCTCAGGGATTTAACACGACCAGAAAGAGGGTGGATTTCATTTTCAGCCAGTGCTTTCAGAGAAGAATAGAAATGCCAGAGGGCAGATGGTCATTCCTGTGACTCCGGAAAATCTGAGGACAACGAACTCCCTGTTTTCTCATCACTTCCTGGAATTTTCCATCCCAGCACAAAGTGTAGGATCATAGGTGTGTCCACCATCACAGGCCTTTGGTCAGACACAGAGAAGAGAAACAGAGGAAAGACTGAAGCAGAACTGCAGTGCCCAGAGCTTGAGGGAATTTCGAACACACTTTTGGGAGCAGGATTTGCCAATAGAACCTGGAGAACAAAGCAACTCTCCCTTCCCCCCATCCTCCTAAGTGGGGAGCTTTCTCCCTCTTGCTTTAGCTCTTACCCGAAAAGAGACTGTTCTTGGGCTGGTTCGTCTGATGGAGCTGCTGTAGGTGACACGAGACGTATCTGACTTTTCTGCAGGTTCATCCTGGGTAGAAGACAACTGTATTACCACCTCCTTTGAGGGATTCCTGGATGGGTGCTGAGGAAAAAGCAGACATCTGATGCATCCCTGCAGAGAAGGTTGAGGCACTGGGAGCAGTTATGGAGGGAGGAGTTTGAGATCAAAATCCTCCATACCTTGGCTTTTTCACTCGGATATGAAAAGCCCCAAACACATCTTTGTTGAAACCATGATGGTAATCAGTAGTGCTTGCCAGAGGAGGTGATTAAAGTCATACATGCAAGGGAGGGAAAGGTGGTGGGACACTGTCCACCACCTTGTGGCTTGCAGCACTTAGAAAAACCTTACCCAGAAGCCCATGGTTTCATTTCCCTTCTGGTACTTCTGGGCTCTCCATCTCTCTGTTGTCTTCCCAGCACCCAGGACCTCACACCTCAATGGTTGGTGCCTTTTCCATTCCTGCTCACCTGCTGGTCCTGAGATGAGGTCTCCACCGAGGCTGTCTTCTCTTCCTTGCTGAAGCTTCCCTGTCTGGTCAGGATTTTCACTTCACGGACCCGACAGCCTCCCACCTCTGGTGATGACCGCTGCTGTGGCTCCACCTCCTTCCTCTGCTCCTCCAGAGGTGTCCCCACAACTTGTCTCTCTTTGTCCTGGAGACGCACCTTCACTGATGCCTTTCTCTTGGACAACAGCTCAGGGTGCTGGTCTCCTGGTGGGTCTCCTCTGCCCTTGGTCACATCCTGGCCCTGCTGTCCAGGCTGGATGCTCTTTTGGCCCATATGCGGCTTCATCCCTGCCTCCACACAACTCACTTCCCTCCCTGGTTCCTGCTGCTCCTTCTTCTGCTTCAGTTTTTCAGAGACAGACATCGGGGACCTTGTCTGTCTCTCTTCTTGTGACTTCAGCACCTCCAAGAGTTTACGCTCTTCTGCATCCCCAGGGGACACTGGCTTCACTAGGGATTGAGGTCTGGAGACAGAGGGAAAACGGGGGGCAAACCTCAGCACTCTGGGGTCAGAGGGCGGGCTTTACGCTGTGGGTGAAGTTAACCCAGGTGAAAGGCATGGGTTGCAGGGGCTGAGTGTGAAAGTCCCACCAATATCCTGGAGTCATCACTGAAGGCCAGGACTTCAGGTTAGATTATTTATTCTAAATTAGGTTAGATTTAGAATTTGGGTGAGATCTTAGGAAGAAATGTTTTGCTGTGAGGGTGGGGAGGCCCTGGCCCAGGTTGCCCAGAGCAGTGGTGGCTGCCCCATCCCTGGAGGTGTTCAAGGCCAGGTTGGATGGGGCTCTGAGCACCCTGATCCAGTGGGAGGTGTCCCTGCCCATGGTAGGAGGGTTGGAACTGGATGATAGTTAAGGTCTCTTCCATCCCAAACCATTCTGCGATGCTATGACTTGCAGCCACACTCGTCCCTGTCACCCCATCTAGGCTTTCTGAGGACATGTTTGGATTAAAAGTCTTTTTTTTTTCCTTGTTGTGGCTGAGATTAAGCATTTCTGCAGCCTCATCCCAGGACATCAGCACCCACCAAGTCTAGTGACAAGGAGCTGTGGACTCAGAGCAGCACGCTGGGTCTGCTGCTGCACGAGATGTTGTCTGTGACTGTTCGGTGGATTAGGAGAATCAGTATCTTTCCATTTAAAGAGTTGGTAGTAGGACAATCTGCTACGGCACGGTTCACCCATGGCCCCAACACATCCTGCCCTTCCTCCCCACAGGCAAACACAGGACCCAGGTTTGGGAATCGGCAGATAGGACATCTTCCCAGGGCCGTACAGTCGTACCTAAGCAGTCTCCAGGACTTGGGGATGGGACGGGGTAATATTTGCCCTCCCCTTGAATTGTATCATCACATGATGTGACAGACTCAGGAAGAGGGGACATGTCCTGTCCAGCTTGTTCATGTCAGCCATGTCCAACCCCTGTTGAACCCATATGCAACCCCGGCATCCTAACTCCACCACGTCTGTGGAGGGAAACACCTCTAGAGCATGAGCCTCAGTGTGAACACACACTATGTAAATACCAGACATCCCCAAGATCAGCTTAGAGAGTGGGTCAGGTTGTGTAAGCCTGATCCCAAAGCACCTCCAAATCCCACCTCTCCTCAGCAAAGGACTTTGGTAGCACCACTGGAAAGACTTTGGGTGACATTGCCACTTCAGCACAGGTCATACATCACCACCACAAGGTTCATAGGAGTAGGAGGACAGCCAGCCAGGTGCTGCATGCTCAGCTCACCTGCCCTGCAGAGATGGGTCTGCTCTTACCTGTTCATAAGGGCATGGCCAGCAACCCCCTGAGCTGAGCTCCTCAGTAACAACACCCATCCTGGCACACTGTGCCATGGGACATATCAAGGCCCTGACTGAGCCCACCAGAGATATAGCCCTTCTCTTCTACTCCTTCTGAGAAGCCCATCCTTCTGCCCAAGGGCCCGCTGGATGTCTGCTCTGCCCACAGCTCAGCCCACTCTCGTCCAGAAGAGACTCCCACTAACGACAGCATCTTTGGCTCAGGGCTGAGAAAACCAAGACAGCAAGCTGTGAGCTGTCAGCATCATGAGTACGATTGATGCTGGCAGGACCTCACGCACCTGCTGGAAGCTGGGCTGGTGTCTTTTGTGGGGCTAGGAGGTTCTTCATCCTTCGATGTGGAGGACAGCATGCTCCGGTGCCTTCGTCGGCGCTCTCTTTGCTGCTCTTCCTCGTCCTCAAGGTTCCTCTGCCTGGCCAGGCTGTTTGGCAAGAAACATAAAGACATGGTAAGACTGCGTCCTGCATGGGAAGCTTGCAGCCAGACAAGGAAGAAGACTGAAACAGCCTCGGGAAAGGGCTGAGGGGCTGACGGACATTGCCTTCCCCAGCTGCTGCGTGGGGCTGGAGCACCATGCGCTGGGGGACACCAGCTGGGGCATCAGCACAAGCCAGGTGACACAAAGTGCTCTTGCTCCACCCACGTGATGCGAGCATTTCCTAACAAAAGCACTTGACTTCACAACTCCTAATTTCTTCTGTTGGAGGGAGAACTCGCTTAAAAGGAATGCCTACATTACACAGGCCTTCTGGGGCAAGGAAATTCAACCTGTTACTCAGCAAGACCAAGACCCTAGAGCCACCACATAGATCTCAACCACATAAATTGGAAGAGTAACCACTAGCGGCAGAATATTTCAGCCCCAGAGTGAGTTGTGGGGATGTCATTTTCATTTTTATTGAGCCAAAAGCCTCAGACACAAAAGAAGCTGCAGGGTGAGCACTACTGAAAAGCTCAGTCTGGAAACCGGGATGGCAGCAGCGCCCCTTGCTCCCTGTATATGACTGGGAATTTTTTATAATGACAGATTATACAAAGAAAGACAAGGTTATAACAAAGTTTTTAAGAATCATCTTTAAAGGTCTTCTTTTGCACAAGTCAAATGTATATAATTAGTTTTGATAAAATGCAACCTTGAATAAAAAATCATTTGGGAAATACCAGCTTTCCTTTCCTTTCTTTGTGCAAAACACGCCCACCCGCTCTGCCAGCACATGAACCACTGAGCTTTCCACACCAGTGTTCATGTGCTGCAGCACGAGTCCTCAGTCAGCTGCAAACACGCAGAGGTCCAAGTGGAGATCTCCACACCCCAACAGCCCCATGGGGCAGAGCCCTCCTTGCATAGGATCCGTCCCATCGCAGGGTCCCAGCTCTGGAGCTGGCACTCCGGTTTCATCCAAACTTGGGGTTCCCTTTGGGTTTGACTTCTAAGAACATGAAAGTCAGAGTAGGTTCAGGCCCGAGGTATTGCTAACATCATTGCGGACGCAGTGACTCGCAGCGTGGTTTACGAGTTACTGTGTAATGAAAGCTGGGTCATAAATTAATCCACATTACCCCCCGCAAGTATTCGTGGCTTCTGTTCTTCCTGGTTGAGGGACGCGGGGGAGCGTGAAAGGGTCAGCAGAGCAGAACGGAGAGCAAACGAGGGACAGAGCTCAGCACCTGTCTGGGACAGGACGATGCCAGGGGCTGTGCTACCCTTCCCTCCCACTGCCTCCATTCCCAGCTCCCCCAAGCAGCCTTCACACCCCAACAGCAATCAAAGCCACTGCTGGGGACCTGCAGGGAGGTCCCTGATGCTGATCATGGCATCGGGCAAGATGGGAATGGAGAGGGCGTGAAACCCGTCCCAAGGAGCCTGTGAGCATCTCCCGCAGCTCTCACTCTGCTACAGAATGCCTCCCTGTTCAGCTCCTGGTGGCTGCTCGCCTCCACGGTCCTGACCCTGTGAATATTTGTGTACGGCTCAGCTGCGCCAGGAAGGCAGCACGGCTTTATTTGCACAGCCCTTGCGATCCCCCGGAGCGCTGGGCTGCAGCAATGACCGCACACGCACCTTTCCACCCAGCAAAGCCAGCACATGCGTGGGGCCGTATGCACACAGGTGCCTCTGCTAAGTGCTCGTTACATGTCCCTCAAATGACAGCACAGAGCACTAATGTCACTTTACACCCACGTGAGAGCCAGTTACTTCTTTGGTTTTGCATGCATCGGCTCCTTCAAAATGAAAATAATTTTTTCTACCTTGAATCTGCTTGGGTCCTGTAGAGGCAACCCATAACCTGGCATTATCAAATGCAGTTTCTCATCCCTTGTAATTGAGTAATCCACCTATATGCTTTGCCAATCTTCCCCTCCTTTTTTTCCAAGGATTTCTTTTTCACCAACTTACCTTTTTGCACCTCAAAGAATTGGATAAGAAAAGACTGCAAACGTCCCGCTGCCTTGTCCTCTCCGGCTCTGTTAATCATTAGTGCTGAGATATCTGACATTCATGCTTTTTCAGTGAACGCTGTCTAATCGAATGAGGGAGCTGACACTGCCTTCCTGGGTTGTGAAACATCCAGGACCCCGCTGGGCTCGCATTGAGGCAGGTCCACAGAGCAGAGGAGGTGGATCTGGATGGGGCTGGGATGCTCTCCGCATCCATCCAAGCCAGGAGGGAGGCAGGGGCTGAGCCAGCATCCTCCAAGCAACAAATTCTCACTTAATTCCCACTCCTGGGGTCCCAAGGTGGGTGTCCCACCCTAAGTACGGGGGTTGGAATGAGGTCTTGGAGCCATCACACCTAGGATTTCTGCTCCATCTTGTGGGAAAGGGCAGCTGCGTTTGAGCCACCGACACCCTGCCTGTGCAGCCGAGGTGGACAGTGCTTGCCCTGGGGTCTGCAGGAGATCAGGAGGGACCCCCACATCACCCACACCTCGTGTAAGCCCCGGACTCTGCCTTGCCTGCCCCGGCTCCCATTGGAACCAAAATCACTTTTAAGGGAAGACTGAGTGCAGCGGGGCTGCAGGGATCATTCAGAGACTGCCGATGAATCAGGGCTTGCTCAGCGCCCGATGGGCAGAGGCTGCAACCTCCGCATGGCAGAGCCAGGACACGCACCCAGGAGCTGTAGGGCTGAGCGAAAGAAACCCAGCCAGCTCCGGAGCAAGGCTGGAGGCACAGCCCAGCCAGACTGTGCCCCAAAGAAAAGCAAACCAGACCAAAAACCCATCCAACATGGGGCAAGGGTGCGTTTCCAGAACCATTTTCCTATAGAGCACTCAGCTACCCCAGGCAGCAGAATTAAATCTGCCTCTAATCTTGCCCACCCAAAAGAAACTCCAGCAGCACAGAGCTCTAAGCAGTGCTGCCACCACCTCTGTGAGCAACCCGATCCCTGGCAGCTGCCTCCTCTTCATACGCTCCCCAATATTCCTCAGCCAAGGCTCGCAGCCCACCCTCACCCCCTCCCTCCCGTCGGTGGAAAGGGTTAAGCATTAAACCACAGCACCTACCTGGACAGATCTGACCAGTTCCTTCTGCTGAAAGACATTCCTGCTTTCCGTGAGTTTCAGAGAGCCCCCAAAACTTGTGTAGGCATCAAGGCCAAGGAGCTTCGGACCCGTGGGGATCTGTGCTGCCCGGACACTCTGCTCCCCAAGGAGGGAGAAACTCCCGGCAAGGTTATTTCCCTGTGCACCTTTACCCTGCCTGCAACCCGTTTACCACCACGCTGCATCACATGGTTTCTTATCTACCTTGACAGAGGCAAGGCTGTAATTTGTCTACTAGAGGCACTGTGCAAAAGTCGCCCTGCCCAGGAGTGCCACGCAGAAGGAAATCACTCCTCGCTGCCTGCCGTGCCAGGGTTCGAGCAGAGACCCGCGCTCGGGGCTCAATCCATCCAGATCTCCCAGGGTTTCAGAGACAACTCCCTGCAGAGAACCTGTTCTACCAGCCGCTCTCCACCAGTCAACAACTCCCCAACACTGGTGGAGGAGGTGAATAACCTTGGGCTGAGTGGGAGGAGGCTGGCTCCCAGGGATCCAAAACAGTCATTAAAACACCTCCGTCTGGGTGCAGTCCAGCTCTTTCCAAAGAACATGGGAGGATGCCCTGATACTTCCAGTCACGGACTGAGCTGCCATGGCCTCCCCTGGCTTTGCTGCAGTAGAGAGCAGGAATGATGTCTCAGAGGAAGTGGCTGAATCACAGAGATGTCCAGATTTGGGGGGCTGAAGCCCTGTGCCAGAGGAGAGCCCAATCTCATCTCATGCCTGGAACCAGTCTATCAAGAAGGCTGGTCCTGAACCCCATCTCCCCACGGACACAGGACACCCCTCTCCTTCAAAGGGCAGATGTGAAGGCAATAGGGGTCTTATGAGGGTGACAGAGGCACCCAGACACGGCAGAGCCAGATCCAAGCCTGGTTTTCACCCAGGACCAGCCCCAGAGCACGGCATGACCAGGTGCCCACTGCTCCTGGTCAGCTATCGCAGCAGATGCCTGCAGAAAAAAAACACCCAGGACCCCTTGCATGCAAATTCAGTCTCTGACCCCAGTGAGATCCACCTCTCCACCAGCCTGAGGGACTGGTTATGAGGCTGGGCTTGTCACACATGCCTCCAACCCACAGGGGTGTGCCCTGGACCTGAGCAATCAAAGCAACTATTTTAATCAAAGGTTAGTGATTAAGATCCCATTTCTGAAAGATAGTGCTGTGAAATGAGCTGCCTGCTCCGAGCTTGTTCTCTGTTTTTCTTTCTCCTTGCAGCGACTTGTTGTCTCTCAAGTGTTTTCATACATACAGAAAATTCAGCGAGTTGTGGCATAAGGAAAAAAAAATTACTTAAATAACCTTGCAAGCACCCTGCTAATTGCTGACAAACTCTTTATAGCCGTTTGGCATCAGCAAGCTACTATAAAGCAATAAACTTTTCTGATTAATGCACAGGGAGCACTTTATTTGCAAAACTCATTGCCAAAGGACATCACCAGAGCACAGGACTTTACAGGATTTTAAAAAGGATTAGACGGAATGAAGAACACCCCCAGTTAGGATCTACACGGCAAAGGAGTGTAAAACCTCACAGCTTGTGATTCCTCTTATTATTAAGATGAAGAAATGCTGGACAGGCATTTAGTGGCTGAGGATTAATTGCAGGATGAGCCTTGATGACACTCACCCTTCACACCCCTCCAGTCTTCATTTTCAGCTCTGAGGCCTTTTGACCTGAGCGTGGTTTCCTCTTTATTTAAGACCTCTCAATGGGTTTCTCCTCCGTGGATTTGCCCAATTTCCCTCAAACTTAGGAAAACTGTTAGTATGGAAAACACCTTTCCTCAAGGAGTTCCCCAGATCTATTCTCACTGCTGGAAAAGCTCCCTTCTCTCCCCTGGTTTGACTGAGGTCCCGGTGAGCTGTTTGGCAGCACAAAGCATTGATATCTTATGCTTCGAGTTTTTTGCTGCCATAGAGCATTCAGCTCACGTGCTCCCTGGTGTTCCTCATGTTGTTTCACGTTTACCATAATCCCAGGGTATCGTGTTCCAGTAGGCAATGGCCAGCCCAGAGCCCATCATCACACCTATGATGTCACGTTTGATTTTCCCCTCTCTGTATCACTTTATGCTCCCCAAGGTCCTCTGCTATCTCATCCTCAAACTCCAAATCCTGCAAGATCCTTCTGAACATCTGCATCACCAGCCTTCATCTCTGCTGTGCCAAATAAGCAAGAATTATCAGCAGTTTGTTATCTCATCATTATTTCCTACCTGCTAATTGATTATTTACCTCTACTTGGAATTTCCCTCTTAGCCACAGCTGACCTAAAGGTCATTGCTTCTGGAAGTCCAGGAAAACTCTTACCTACCAGGTCACTCTGGTTATCCGCAAGCTCATTGATGTCTTCAGCGAACACCAGTCATTTTGTGAAACTGGACTTCACAAAAGCTATTTTGCCACCCTGAGCTCATCACCAAAGCCCAGACCAAACTGCAGGTCCACAAAGCTGGAGGTGATGTTATTAGGCAGGGACATGAGTCCGTGCAGGGCAGAGATGCTCAGGGGAACCAGTCTGGCATTTATCCAGATCGATGTTACGCACCAGGCTGTCCTATCTGCTGTCCCAGATCTACAACCAGCAAAGGAAAACTACGTGCTCTTGGCTGAGGGAGCTGTGCCACAGGCTCTGCTGTGCGCAGGCAACGCTGTGGTGTAAAACCACACTTCTCCCCAGGAACCTGCTTTGCCCAGGGGTGGCTTTCCAGCAGCTTCACAGGAGGGCTCTGCCAGCGGACCTACATCTGCCTGAGGAGCTCGGGGAGGCAAGCGCTTCATCTGATGCCATTCAGCTGAAGACACCCATTTATACCCAACTAAGGAGCTAAACCAGTATCAGCAGGAGGTTTTTCCCCCTTGGGAACAGTGTCCTGTGTCTCATCCCTAAGCAGAGCCTATTTCTTTGGCTACAGGGCAGCGGATAGCTTCCAGTATCCACAACAGTGCTGTAATTAGGACATTCTTCAATCCAGCTCCAGGGATGAGCAGCGAACCCTCCATCTCCACCTCTTTTCCCCACACCAGTCCCCCAGCATCATCCATGGCTGGGCTCCTCCGTTGGCTCCTGCTGTGCCTCCAGTGCGAGAGCGGAGCCCGCAGCATCCTCTTCCCGATCCCCCCAGCCCGGCTGGGGCAAGGGCCTCCATGGCCAGGGAAGCGATTTTCACCCTTGCTCAGCTGCCATCCCATTCCTGCAGTGGCACAACAGCTCACAAAGATACAACCAGAAAATGGTTTAAAAAGCTCCTCTGTCCTCCCTGCATCCTCGTGCTGGTGCCCCGCGGGTGGGGGCAAGGGTCAGGGCAGCCCCGAGCACAAATCCAGTCTAGGTGAGGAATGGATTGGGGGCAGCGCTAAGGAGAAGGACTTGGGGTGCTGAAGGGTGAGAAGCTCAACATGAGGCGGCCACACAGCCCAGAAACCAACCGTGTCCTGGGCGGCATCCAGAGCAGTGGGGCCAGCAGGGAGGGAGGGGATTCTGCCCCTCTGCTCTGCTCTGCTGAGACCCCACCTGGAATACTGTGTCCAGGTCTGCAGCACAGGAAGGACATGGAGGTGTTGGAGAGAGCCCAGAGGAGGCCACAGAGGTGATCTGAAGGCTGGAGCACCTCCCGTGTGAGGACAGGCTGAGAGAGTTGGGAGTGTTCAGCCTGGAGAAGAGAAGACTCTGCAAAGACTTTAGAGCAGCTTCCAGCGCTGAAACTGCCTCCAGGAAAGCTGGGGAGGGGCTCTGGATCAGACAGTGCAGGGAAAGGAAAAGGGGGAACAGTTTTCAGCTGGAAGAGGGGAGATTGAGGTGAGATCTTAGAAAGACTGTTTTGCTGTGAGGGTGGGGAGGCCCTGGCCCAGGTTGCCCAGAGCAGTGGTGGCTGCCCCATCCCTGGAGGGGTTCCAGGCCAGGTTGGATGGGGCTTGGAGCCCCTGACCCAGAGGGAGGTGTCCCTGCCCATGGCAGGGGGTGGAACTGGATGGACTTTGAGGTCACTTCCATCCCAAAGCATCCCATGAAGCTATGATCCTACATGTCGGATGCACTGGAAACTGAAAACTGGAACTGGTGCAGGGCTACCTCTGCTGTGCGAAGAAAGCCGGAAAGTGTCTGAGACTGGTGTATGTTCAATCAGAAACTGAACAAAACCTGACCACAGCCTTCTCTGTCTTCTGTAGGAAAGGAACAGCCGCTGTCACAGCTGCCTTGCAGCCAGCCAGCAGAGGGCTTTTTTTCATTTGAAATTGAAAACTGAAAAATTTTCTTAAAAGAAATATTTTCAACAAATCTTGATTCAGAAATGCCACAGTGGTGCCACACAGATTCTACAGTGTCCTTCAGGTGCTCATTCTCCTCTGTAGATTGGCCTCCTCAGTAGATGCCTCCTCCTCTGGTGTCACAGGTCTAATGACACAGAACCGTAGATGTTTCCCGGAGTGGTGTCAGTGGAAACATTTCTGGTCATGGAGTGTGAGTCATTGCCAGCCACTGTACGGCAGACTGCATCCCTCAGAGAGCATAAAATTAGTTGTGATGAAAGAGAAATCCCTTCTGATGTGAGTGAGAGGGCTCAGGTCACAGCAACGTAAGACGGAAAAGGTGGATGAACCCTGCTCACACCAAGCACCACATCCCAACCCACCCCGTTCCTCCCCAGGGCTGCAGGATCTGAGCCTGGAGGGCTGAAGGAGGGGAAAATGGGAGTGAAGAAACCCATTTCTCCCCATTTTATACTGTAGGGGGTACATAGGGCCCTCAGTGATGACCCCCAGGGTGACAGGAGGTTATTTATCCATTTATTTGAGGAAATGAATGCTTGGGTTTATAAAGACCTATACCGTAGAATGAGTCTTCTCCTACCCACAGCAGAAAGAGGTGAATGTCTGTTTCCCTAGGAGCCCATGCACACTTTTGTAGGAGACTCCAAGAGCGTACACGGCTTTTATCAGCAGGAGGTCATATGTTCTGCCGGTACAACTGCATCCAGTTCTAACCTTGCGGATGCCACACGGTTACCCCCGGTTTGCCTTCTGCACACCCGCAGTCACAGGATTTGATCTGCACCTGCACCTGCAGCACCGAGGAGGTGACAGAGACCACCACCATCCTCCTCCCTTGCCTCCCTCTGCAGGTCCAACTGGCAGCTGAGTGACAAATACGTTCAGGGAAACATTTGGGCAGAGTTTGGATGTCTCTAGGCAAGACTGATTAGCAAGGAAGTCACAGTGCATCCTAGGGAAGGACGGGACCACTTCACAGCCTGCTAGCAGGGATATTTTTGAAAGACTACGTCAGGCCAAGCCCCTTGCAGCTCCCTCTTTTCAGTTTTGCCAGCAAAACATTTCCAGTAGAAAATCACGGAATAGATTAATATTTTTTTTTTTGCTGTCCAATTTAATATCAAATTTCCAGCACCTTTTGCTTTGCTTTGCTTTGGTGGCTCCTGGCTGCAATGGAGCAACCTGGAGGATGGTAAGGCTCAGACCCTGCTCAGTTCAAGGAGACAGGGCTGACTCAGGCGGTTCTTCTGGAAATGAATACAATTTCATTAACAAATGCTCCAACATCATCTTCTGTCCCTAGGAAAAGCCTTGTGATGCCCTCATTTGGGTTGAGTTTTCAGTAAAACGGGATTAAGTAGGGTTCCCTTCTAACTCCGAGAGAGGAAATTGTGATTGTTGGCATCAGTGAGACTTCAGAGCTGGGCTGGGGTGAGAGGTCCAAGCTGTCCCTTTTACCAAGGTTAGAGTTGGGCTCCCAGCTGGGCCAGAGCCACAGCAGCAGCTCCAGAGCAGAAGTGGAGAAGACTTGGCTTCCAGTTCCAGATGTGTTGGTGAGCTCTGAGGCGTTGCTCTGTGGCAGTTTCGGGTCTCTTGGTGCACAGGATCTAACAATGAGCTGGGCATGGACACAGGCCGGCTGCCGAGCATCAGGCAGAGCCTGGTCCCACAGCACCCATCACCCATACTGCCTTTCATCTCCCCACCCCACAAATGCCATCTCTTTTTTTAATTACCAAAGTAGCATAAATGCACTAAGCGCAGAGCAATGGCTCTCGATCCAGACTTGGCTTGCCATTTTCTGCTTCCAGGTCTAAAGAAGGCTTTGTTTCCATGAAACCTCTCTTGCATTTTCCAGCTATACCAGTTGGTCAGGTAGCTGTTAGTACCTCTCCTCACACGCCTTTCTTCCTCTGCCAGGATTGCTGTTGGGTGTGTGAGTTCCCTCTGGGGATAGCGTGTGCGGTGAGATCCCAGGACGCTGTTTCGGCATGGCTTCCGCTTGGGCAGCGAGCTTGGAGGGACAAGATCATAGCCAAAACCCTTTGCCTCCAGTAGAGGAGCAGATTGGGCCATGGCAGCATCCTTGGATCTCACTACACGCAGTCTCCCGTCACCTATGAGAGCACAGTCGCTTGAGTTGGCCAAGACAGAGGGTTGCTTCCCAGGGCTACACCAGTCAGGAGCCCATCCTGAGGGCCACAGGGTGAGGACAAGCAGTCAGCCAGTCCTGAAACCACGTTAGTCTGCAGCTGCTCCATCAAATTAAGCCTAGAAAACAAAAAAAAGTGGGTGGAAAAGGCTCTGCGTGTTGTGAAACTGCTCAGGTCATGGAGGGGGTAGTCCTGGCTCCAGTTAGCGAGATGATGATGGGGATGTGGAGTCAGGTGGAAGGACGAAGACTTGGCATCTGTGCTTGCTAAAGCAGTTGATGTGTATTTTCCAGCTCACAGCCACCTCTGATCTGACCCTAATTTTGGAAAGAGTTTTCATACTGAGCCTTAAATTCATTGTGAAGGAGCTGCTGGATGTTGTGGCAACCTGGGCACTAACGACCATGCTAGAAATAAGTGTTCCATCAGTTGCCATCTGCCCTAACCCTCTCTGACCAGGGACAAAAGTGAGCAGTTCAGCTCAGCATCCCCAAACTGGCCAAAGGAGGGCATGTTATGCCCAGAGCAATCCATCTCTCCTGCCGGTTTGGAGCCCAAACCCACCTCCCTGTCATGGCTCTCATTTGCAGGGTCACCTGAGTCACCTGAGTCTGCCGCAGGAAGTCATAGAATCGTAGAACTCTTTGGGTTGGAAAGGACCTTTACAGGTCACCCAGTCCAACCCCCTGCAGGAGCAGGGACAGCTTTAACTAGATCAAATTGCTCAGAGCCCCATCCAACTCAACCTTGGAATCCTGCAAGAGCCAGCTGCATGGGGCCACCTTTTTCTGTCCCTGAAGAAATGCAGTGTTTTTCTGGGAAGACTGAGCTCTGTTGGAGACTGCACACCTCTTGTTGCCATTTCCTTACAGCTCTGGTTCCTGTCTGGGACTTTCCTCAGTGTTTATAGTATTTCCTGTACCCTACAAGCTCTCTACAGAGAGACAGGGCAGTGCTGCAACCCCCTTGTGGCACGGGTTTGGAACCATGGGTCATAGAATCATTGAATCATCAAATCAGTAGGTTTGAAAAGATCTTTGAGATCATCAAGATCAATCATACCTGTTCACCAGTTCCCTGAGCACCTCATCCACCCATCTTTTAAATGCCCCCAGGGATGGGGACTCCACCTCACTGGGCATCCTGTTCCAAATCCTGTAATCCCTCTGGATGCCCTGGGGACATGGCCAAGGTGCTGCTCCATCCACCAAGATCACCTTGGGGGATGCTGAGTCTCAGCGTTTCCTGCAGTGCAGCCAGGCAGAAGACCCAATGTGGTGCAAATTGTCACCAGTTCTCCCTTCCAGCCCTGCTCTAGGGATGAGCTGGGACATTCCCAGCTGCTTCCTCTCAACCAGCTGCAGTTTGGGAGCTGTGATATAGAAAACAATAGGACTAGGATGGAAGCGTGAGGTGTTTGTCCTGAAAGATGGGTTCATCTCATACTCTCCAGAAACATTGCCCAAATTAAGCCCTGACATGGAGCTGCCCCATTTCCCAATGCTCCAGTGCCTGTGATGGAGCAGCCGGCGGGAGAGTTGCTGCATGGGTGAGGAAGCTCTGAAGGTTTTCCCAAAACCAGAGGAGAAGGAGATGTGTGGGAATCCAGCAGACAGCCATCTCCACAGTGGGAGTCAAGCCTACGCTGCTTGGGAGGCTGGGACATCTCTGGAGCTCGATGAGGGCTGCGGTGAATGGGAGGGGATGAGGTGGCCCAGGCACGGTGCCAAGGGTCTCATCAGAGCTTGTGGGGCACCAAGGACACCAATCAGCAGCCTGGGAGGCTGGAACAGACGAGCCCAAAGCAAGTTTTAACCCAGGACGTGCTTCTGGCCTGAGCACTGGCACGAGGACACTGAAGGGTGGCAGGAAAGGACCAGGACATCTTCCCCAGTAGGCTGTGGACCAGCACCTGCCCCTGGCCAATGCTCCCCCAGTGATGAGCCCACACGGCAGTCTGCCCAAGAGACTGTCCTTTAATACACGTACAGCCACACGGGTACATCTCAGGATGCTCCTGCCAGAGGATGGGGGAGTGGGAGGACCAGCAACCATCTCCAGGGCCTCTCTGCAGCAGTGGGAGTGAAGCAATGGCCAGTGGCCCCTTGGAGACAGCATGGCCCATGCAGGTGATACCAGGGACTGGCTGCGCTGGGGGTGCGAGGGAGCAGGGCTGATGGCAGTGCTGAAAGAAAGAAGCTCAGATCTCCTTCCCACACAGTTGTCCACGTGTTATCAGCTCAGTAGTGGATTTGGGACAAGGGCGTAAAGAGCATGGAGGGGCAGCGAGGGGAGGGAGGCAGGCAGCAGGAGTGAGGAGGCTCTTCTTCCCGATGCTCCTGTGGGAAAGAAACAGAGCAGTGGGGCAGAAAAGGAGTTTCCAAGCTGCTCTCAGCAGACTGAAGTCGGTGCTGGCGATGCCCGTGTTGTGCAGGATGAGGGTGGTGTGGGCAGTTGACCTCAGAGAGCTGGGGAGGATGAGCTGGGAGAGGAGGAAAGCTGCTGGCAGGGACTCCCTGGTGAGGATGTGTGGGACAGGCATTGTCCCAAGCGTGGGGTGGGAGATGGGGCACGTGGTGCCTTTTTCTGTACTGAGTGAGGGCGGCTTCTGCATTGGCCCAGCGACGAGCACAGAGCAGGGATGCTGCAGGCAGCAATGGGACATCGTGGGGCAAGGAGGAGTGGTCCCCTACCTCTCACTGGCCCGTGGGGGACTTGGCAGCGTCAAACATCTTCTTTCGCCCCTCCATGCCCGACATGGCCTCCACGTTCTTGCGCCAGTCACCCACTTCCACCGGGCGCTCCTGCCGGGAGGGATGGGGACAGCGGTTGCAGAGGTCGTGTGATGGGTCGGGTGGCAGCCCCACACTGTCCCACCCCACGACACAGAGCCCTCAGCCCCTGCGCGCAGGCAGCACCGGGAAGGCGGATGCCCTGCTGCCAGCACCCTCTCCCTCGGAACCAGCTCCGCTGCGTGTCCCTGCGCACAGATCTGACCAAGAAGACGGCAAACAGCATCTGATCTCTGCAAGGAGGTGTGGGCCCATGTGGAAACCCATCCAAAGTCTGGCTAAGTTGCATTAATGCACTAGAAGGCAAAACAAAATGCCTTTAGGAGGAAGAAACCAACACCTGTGACTCACTCTGAATTTACACTGGGGCAAATGCAAGAAAAAACACTTTCTGTGTAGATCTTGCAGCCCGCATAAAACCCATTTCTACCTTCTCCAGGCTTTTGGAAGGGACTGGGACTGCTGGTGTGACAGTAAGAGCTGCTTTTGGAACAGCAAGGGGAGATGACGGCAGCTCTGGGAGCATGCCCAGGTGTCTGCTCTGCCCACCCACAAGCACTCATAGGCTATGAGCCGTGCCCCAAAATCATCTCACAGCATCTAAATTAAACTCAAATCTATTCACCACCTGGTGCTGAGAACTGCAAACACTGTTTTCTGGCTAAAGGTCTGAAAATGGGCTATAGTAGCAACAGGGGGAGAGAGGAAAAGTCATCAAAAATTGAGATTCCCATCCAATGTGCTGAGCTTGGACAAAAGGGTAAGACCCAGGAAAGCGGCACCACTCTTGCCATTGGGGTACCTGCACGCTCTGGCAGGTTTGAGCTTCACTCTCCAGCCAAGTATTGAGGCTTTCCCCTCTCACCTCTCTGCAAAGCAAGTATGAACTGGGATGTTTATCCGAGGCCAAGCATGCTCTCTGGACCTGCTCTGTGTTATCTCATCGGGGTCTGGGGGCTTCCTGGGTGTTTTCTGGGTGTGATTGCACCAAACAGGAGTTCTTCTGGATCCCCAGAAGACCAAAGACCAAACTCTCTGCAAGTGCAGCTCAGCAGATGTGCTGAAGGTGCCCGAGCAGGAAGACCCTCACATGCTCTAGGAGGGAAGAGCACCATGGGCACAATCCTAAACCCCAGTTATTATAATCCATCAGTTACCTAGCCAGGTCAAACTGCTCCCATGTGGTCCCACAACATTCCACAGTGGGCAGCACCTTGCCCCGTGCTTTCTCTGAGGCTTACAAGGGACGAGGACAACACACAGTCTTCACAGGGGACCCTAGAGAAGGGCAAGGGCATCCCTAGGAGGTGTGTCCATCTCTGGCCTCTAGAAGAGTGACCTACCTTCTCCGTGTCCTCCTTCTTGACAGACTTCAGGTTGGCTCTCAGATCCATGGACACCTTGTGCTTGGAGCCCAGCAGAGCCCTCAGCATGGCATCGGCGGAGACACGGACTCGACGCAGTGGGGGTCGCTTGAACTTTCCTCTGAGATCAAGCACCTTGATTTTCAGATCTTTAATCTGAGGGTTGTAGAAAGGAGGAGGATTGGGAAGTCATCACTTGGCTACCGTGCACAAAAATCTCCCATGTGAAACAGGAATCTCTGCGAACACCAAGCCCCAGAGGAGTCTGTGCCTCTCCTGCAGCCACGAGGACCACCTTCACCAAGGGACTGCACAGAGCTGTTGTCTGTGCCTGGCCCCAGCCGGCTGGGAGGGATGCTGTTCCACAAGAAGGAACTCTCACGAGGGGTGACCAGGAGAGAGAGGAGGTTGCCTGTGAACCCAGCAGGCAGTTTGAGTTCCCTGAGGAAGGGAAGAACCTTGTGCTGAGAGATGACTTGCAGAGCAAATACCAACCCTTAGATAGACCTGGAGCATGTCTTACATCCAAGCTCAGCCCAGTCCATGGCAGACACTCAGTGAGGACCAAGCTACCATCCGGGAGGGAGTTAACGTAGAAGCAAACAGCCCATCCTGCCTCCTACCTCCCGAGTGTTATGGTTGCATTTCGCTTCAATGTCATATCTCTCTTCATCCACAATTTCAACCTTCTCGTGCAGCTCCCTGCACAGGTCCTGGGGGCCAAACACAACAGGAGAGCGGTGAGCAATGCCTCTCCTTGCTCCCAAGGAAGTCCCTCCACCCTCGGGCCTGAGCAATACCTGGAGCTGGCTCAAGGAAAGCCCCGTGGTGTTCAGTGGTGTGACCCGCTCAGCCAGGTATCTTTCCTTCTCCGCCTGCTTGTCCACAATCTCCTGTTCCCATTCCTCCTTCGCTTTTGCCAGCATCAAACTCTAAGAGCAAAAGTAAATGGCAGAAGTGTGAACAGACCAGCTCCTCTGTTCCCCATAGGCCTCGTCGCGCAACATCTGTAGATGGGACAGTCCTGTCTGCCTCCCAAACCTCCTCCCTGATGTAGCCGTCCTCTCAAACCACCGTGTTGCTACAGCATACATCAAAAAATCCCTGCACCTTTATGTGGTGACCCTGAAGGCAGGGGGAACATCACGGCCAGAGGTTCCGTGGGCTGCGGGGGCGGTGGTCCTGATGGATGCTGACGCTGGCACTTTGTTTGCTCTGCTGTGGTAGCAAATGATTTTCCCCAAGCCACAACCCAGGGACCTCCCAAGATTGTGTGGCAGAGCTGATGGTGCACAAACACAAGGTCTGTGGCTTTAGAGCTGAAGGCGCTGGAGTCTCTCCCCACCTTAGCAAAAGTGGAGATGAGGAGAGGTTTGTTTGGTGCATGGACCACAAAGCCCACATGAGTGAGGATTTGGGGGAAGACAAGGGATGGGAACGGGAGCTGCTCCCCAGGGCCCATGCTTCTGCCGTGCCTCATCGCTGCGTCCCACCGACCACGCACTTCAACCCTGGCTCCTTTTCCCCAGCAAGACAAAGCCCAGGGAGTTTCCAGCCCTCAGGACTCACCTTCAACAAGAGTTTGCGTGAGGCTGAGATCTTGGATTTTCTCTAGGGGAAAGGGGAAGGGGAAAAAAAAAAAAACATTTGAAAACAAACTCACAGCAGATGCAGAGTAACATCAGGATCACGCCCCAAAGGAAAGGCACTTACCTCCCTGCTGGCAGGTGTGAATTCAGGGAGGAGCAATAAAGAATGAGAAAAGAGCACAGTGAAAAACAGCCAAAAAAAGAGGTGACAGTCAAGAAAAACATCTCACGATTGCAATTGTTTGCCATATTTCTGTATTTAACAGATGCCACCCCCAAGTGAGCCCGCTCCGAGATGCTGATGCTCCCTGGGAAGGCAGTGGGCACTCAGGGCCACTGCTCAGAAAGCCAAAGTGCCACTCCAGCACCGCACACGAGCTGTCACGGTGGCCATCGTGCTGCCCTCAACTCGGTCGCTGTGGTTCAGGCCACAATACCCTTATTCGCGTGCGCCTCGCACTACTGGGGGTGGGCACACTTGGAAATTGGATCCTGTTCAGCTTTGCAGAGCTGGGGCACCTCTGTGTCGTTGCTTCATGAAAGCCTGCACGGAGGTTTCTCCCTTCTGTTCACACCAGGGAATGTGTTATGTTTGTACGATCTGCTACGAGAGCCTCATGGCAAAGCGAGTGGTGCTGCCCAACTGAGATCTGTATTTCAGGGTCTGGGGAAGGTCCGAGATGTGAATCAGGACATTGAAATCATGGGGAATTTTTATTTAAAGACAGTTTTTTTTAAAGGGGAACGATAGAATCAACACTCCAAGCCCCATCCAACCTGGCCTGGAACCCCTCCAGGGATGGGGCAGCCCCCACTGCTCTGGGCAACCTGGGCCAGGGCCTCACCACCCTCACAGGGAAACATTTCTTCCTAAGATCTCATCCCAGTCTCCCCTCTTTCACCTGAAAACCCTTCCTCCTCATCCTATCCCTTCACTCCCTGATCCAGAGCCCCTCCCCAGCTTTCCTGCAGCCCCTTTCAGCACTGGAAGCTGCTTTAAGGTCTCCCCAGAGTCTTCTCTTCTCCAGGCTGAAGGACCCCAACTCTCTCAGCCTGTCCTCACAGCAGAGGGGCTCCAGCCCTCGAGCCATCTCCGTGGCCTCCTCTGGAATGGTGCAGAGGTCTTGAGCACGGGTCAGGTTTGCAGCTGAACAGCCCCCAAAACCAGATAAGCTCAGCTGGCAGAAGGAGCCAGGGGAGGATTTAGTGAAACCTGAGGGAAACTCGTGACACTTACGGCTCTGGCATCGCGGCAGCGCGCTGTGTGCCTGAAAAAAAGAAGGTAAAGAGGCTGAAACAAAAGAGCAAATCCTGAATCCACCAAAGCCCAGAAAGCAGTGGTGGGATGATCCTGAAGTCCGATGCTGCCCCGTTCTGTCAGTGGAGGGAAGCAACTCCGCAGCCTCACCACCCAAATCACCGAGAGGAACCCGCCATGCTCGAAGGAAAACTTATCTCGGGCAAGCTCCAACCTGCCTCCAGCCAGCCCTGCAGGACTCGGTCTCCTGCTCCTCTGGGGTTTTCCCAGAGCTGCTCCTCTGCCAGCTGCCTCACACACCCTAGTTTGGGGTGAGGGCACGGAGGCGAGAGTGGCTGGAAAGCTCAGGAGAAACAGGGCGCCTCGGGATCCCCCACACTGTGTCGGCACAGGGAGTCCTGTCCTGTGGTTCCCCATGGGGAATCACAAGGGTGATGAAGCCATAACCTACCTCGGGAGTGATGGAGCGAGGGGCAACAAGGTACAGCCCAGCGGCTGGGCGGATTCCTTCAGCAGCCACGTCCCTGGTGAAATACTCAGTTTCATATTTTAAATTTGCTTGGTAACCCTATGCCCTGGCAGCTGCTTCAAACGCTCGGCCTCACAGCTCTGCCGCTAACACTTCCCTCTCTTACCAAGAAGCCTGGACACCGCGTAAGCCCAAGAAATAGAAAAACGTATGGGAAAACGCTAATCAATTTTCTTTTTTTTCTCTTTCCAACAAGGTGTACCAAACTGATGCCATATTTCAGATGGGAAAAGCATTTTCCAGTGGTGGATTTAGTCCTCTTCCTTCAAACTGAAACAGCAAAGCTGGGATTTTTTGCCTCAATCCCTTTGCATTCCCCCTAAATTTGGAAACTGTTTTAAACACCCAGGATTCCGGCTGAGGGGGAAGGAAAAGGGAACAACTCTGGACTCAAAGAGCTGCTTCCAGGCATGTGTGGAGCCTCTGCCAAACAAAAGCACACAGTGCACCTCCTGCCCCCATCCGCTGTCCCTGTCCTGTCCCCATCCCCCCTGCTGCCTCACCAGGAAGAATGGAATTTGGGAGGCAAGTGTGATAAAATCCCAACAGGAATTATCTCCTCCAGAACCTGTCCTGGATTTAGAATGAAAAATCCCTGGAACAGGAACTTTTTTCTCCCAGAACATCAGTCCACCGCAGCCAGAGCCACCAGTTCTGTGCCTTTCTGGAGGATTTGGGTGATCCAGCAAACTTCCCGGAGGACTTGCAGGATTGGCAGCTCCTCTTGCCCGAAACCATTGCACGGAGCAGGTTGGGTCCCAGCTACTGTCCCCAAATTTATTTCAGGGAAGGCAGAAAAGCCTTCAGCTCTCAGGAGATGAGCAAGGGCTAAACGAAGCCCCTCAGCGTCGCCCGCACTCCCTGTCGAAGCAAAGCCCGACATCCCTGGAAGGTGGAACCCACACCACACCTCAGGCTGACGACCCCTACCAAGGTCATTCAATTTTTAGGGCGAGGTAGTGCTAAATTGACTTCCCAGAGCAGAGCTGGGACTCAGCTACGCTGGTAAGACATCCCCAGGAATCTTGTGCAGGGACTTCTGGATTCCAGCTGGATCTGCAGCATCCACAAGAGACTTTGCTCTCTGATGGGGATGAGAGGACCTGGACAAGATAATTCTGCCTATTTCTGCTAATTTTGCATGCTGCCAGCCATGAAAATATTCAAAATAATATTAAAAGATTATTAAACCATTATATCATGGAAATCCTTAAAAGAAAGTAACCCATAAACTGAAACACAGTCAATTCTGACACTCTCCCACACCACAGGGGGTTGGAAACACACCACGAACACACGCGCGGTGGACACAATGCCTCACGCACTCTACTCAAACCTTCACGTCCCTGGTCACACTGCGAGCAGTCAGGATAGGACACATGGGCAAATGTTCCCCAAAATGGTCCTGTCTGACAATTTTCAGAAAAAATCAAGCCAACCTCAGCTCCAAAGCACAGTTGGGCTTTTCTGCTGTGTTTCTCCCCATTGCAGTCTCACCAACCCTATCTCTAAGAGCTGAGACAACGTCTGAGCAACCTCAGAGAGGGAGAGAAGTGCAGACAAATTCCTGTGCTGGGGGCTCCTCTGGGCCACACCAACACACGCAGACCCCACGGGTCTCACTCGTGTCCCCACGAGCGCACGCAGAGCCACGGGTACGGGGGCTCCAGCGGCAGTGCCTTACCTAGGGCTGGGCAGGAGGGAGGTGATGCCTGGCGTCTGCAGAGCCGCACACTGCCGGGGGCCGGCGGTGGAGGGGGAGTTTGGAATCGCAGCCCGACTGCAAGTGGTCAGTAAAAATAGCACAAATCCCCTCTTGTGCATGCACGTTTGCAGTGAGCCCCGGTGCCCCATGACGCGATGCACACACCTGGGGCACCGTCTGGAATGCGGGGCGACACACACGCATCGCTCACATGTGTTGGTGCCCCCATGTTGGGTTGCAGCTGTGACTCCCCACGATTTAGTCAATCCTCATGCTGCTTGGGGGTGAATTCCCCTCCTGGGCAGCACGCACAGCCCGAAGACTCACATGCGAGCTGGGGGGGAGCACGTGAACGTGCCGGGTCCGGCTGAGCATCATGCAACAGCGATGACCGTGCCGATGGTTGAATTCTTCACGGCTCATCTGCCTTGGTCCTCTCCAATGTAGCCCAACATCAGAGATGCCAAAAAAGCCCTGACTCTGCAAGGAGGCAGAAACCAAGAACTGAAACACCGCAGTGCATTTACTGCACAGAAAATATCTTTTTTTTTCTTTATTTCTTTTTTTTCTTTTCTTTTTATTTCTTTTCTTTCAGAAAGTCTTTGAAGGGGAGGTGGGGGCTGTAAGCAGCCTGGAGAGCTGATGAAGTGCAGATCCCCATGCACAGTGGTGCACACATGCTCTGCAATGCTGCGAGCATGGTTGATGTCCCCATAGAGCACCGGGCTCCCTGGAGCCACCAGAGCTACCAGAGCAGGAGGGCAAAGCCACCCTGGGCCAGGACAGGGCACATTGTTGAGGGATGATGGGGTAAATCAGCAAAGGTGGGGTTACAGCATCAGGCCAGATGATCATTTGTGGCCAAGAATGGGGCAGTTCCTTCTCTGAGGAGCAGGGCCTCCAGACTCTCCCAGTAGAGTACAGCAGCTTGGGATGCTCAAGCAACTTGGGTGGTGAGACACTGGCCCAGGGTTCCCAGAGCAGTGGTGGCTGCCCCATCCCTGGAAGCGTTCAAGGCCAGGTTGGATGGGGCTTGGAGCCCCTGAGCCAGTGGATCCATGGCAGGGGGTGGGACTGGATGGGCTCTGAGCTCCCTTCTAACCCAAACTGTTCTGTGACTCTATGAACTTTCAGCCCCACGCAAGCCCTGATGTTTCCCCCTTGAAATCTCTGAAAAGCAGCAAAAGAGCTGCTGTTTCTCCTCCCTGCGCCCCGCAAAGCTCCTTGCCCGGTGCCCCTGTGAGGGGAGGCTTCACGTAGCAGAGGACCCCAGGGGCAGGTGGCACCTGTTCCCTAGGATATTTTTAGGGCCAAGTTTAGGAGCAAACAATTCCCAGCGTGCAGTCCAGCAGGGATAATGCCCGGTATTTTAATCCTGAGGTTATTATGGTGGTGGAGGGACATGCAGCTGCATGCACGGGGTAGAGCTCCACGGTGGGGAGCAAAGGGACCCTCTCTGTCCTGCAAAGCAGGGGGTGCATGGTCACCTTCCACAGCTCCTACGCCCTGCCTGGACGCCGACTGGGAGCTGTGCCCTGGTGGGGGGCGATGCAGCAGCCCCCAGCCCAGCACGAGGTCAGTGTCGGAGGCAATGGCTGCGGCAGCCCCATCCTTGTTTGACCCCCTGCACCCACCCAACTCAGGGGCCCCTCCAAGGGCATCTGCTGTTCCCTGGCTCTAAGCGCCAGCGGATCTCCTCCCAGCCACCAAGGAGGAGGTTTTATACCATCCGTTTAGACCTTTATAAGGCAAAAGCCCCCGTGAGGCCATGCCTCCTGCATCTTTCCTCCCAGCTGCCTTGGGATTGTTTTCAGAGCACAGAGGAGCCAAAATTAGCCGGTGACAAAGGCTCTGCATTCCCCACCGCTGTGCCCCAGGGACCTGAGCAGCCTCTGCTGCCCAGGCAGCGGGCAGGGCTGCCTCAGATGCTGTTTGCTCTGGTCTCAGGTTTCATCCTCTGCTGGGACATGGAGTGAGGAGGAGGAAGGAGGAGGTGAGGGGTAGGCTTGTGGGACCCCTCAGTTTGGGGCTTCAGCATCATTTCCAAGCCCTGGTGCTGCCGTGCTGGGGGTGGACTGGCAGGAGTCCAGGTTCCAACCCAATCTCCTCTCCAGACATGATGAAGACACTTAAAGGGTCTCCATCCCCATCTCACAAACCACAACGAGCTGCCTCAAGATGAGGGGTTTCATTAGGTACCACCTGAGGTTGTGGGCTCCCCTCTGAGCTGCTGGCAGGTGGAAGGGGACAGGCAGGAGATCTGTGGGGCAGAGGAGTGTTGAGGCCAAATTCAAAGCAAAATAATGTCCCCCCCATTCCTAGGAGCCACGGATTCAAATGAATGCTTCCCTGTGGGCTGCACCGGAGGGGATGGATGCCAACAGAAAGTTCACAGAGAACTGTATGGGGAAGCCAGACCCATCTAGGACCAGGTCACCAGGGACAGTCTGCTCGTCCCTTGCATCCCAGAGGCTCTTCATGTCACCTGTGTTTGGTCGCTCATGAACAGACAAGCTTGCACTTATTTAGATGGAAGTGGGTGGTTTCTCCCTCCCTCATGATATGTTGAGTCCCTTTAGGGTGTTGGTGGTTCCTCATCATTAGGTACCAGCCCCACAAGCATGGCAGGGGCTACCACAGCTGCCCTCTGGCTTCAGGTGAGATGCACAGGGGTCACAATGGTCCCTGGCTCCTTGGGATGATGGACCTCCAAATTCTAAGGCATCTGACTGCTGTAGTAGTTTGGTTGCCCCAGGTGGATCCTGTTTCCCCGAGGAAGCAGACTTGCAGTGGTCCTGAGGGTTTCCTCTCCCTCCTCAAAGCCCTGGAGCCATCCCACTCATCCTATCCTTGCCCTCTTCCATGCACTGTTCTCATTTCATCAACCCGATAACATTCACAAAGACAACGGTCTTCCCAGGGCATCCAGCACAGAGTTAGAAACAACAGCTGAGCCTCTGTTGTCCTTTGGGACCTCACCCTCCAAATCCATCCTTCACATCCCTTAGCTTCCATGCTCAGAGCCAGCCCCAAATGCTGGGGTGGATGGCAGGAGTCCACCAGCTGCCTCAGTTTTCTCACCGGGCTGGGACAGAGGATACTCCACAGGCTCACCACAGGGTGGGAGAAGGTTTTCCCACTGTGGAACAGCTCAGAGAAACAGGGTAATTGAGGTCACCTACAAGCGAGGTGATCGCAAGGTTGCAGGACTGCAGTGTCGCGTTGCAAAGAAGTCGTGAAGGTCCACGTGCCTTGTCCCACTGAAATTGTCCCTGTCTGAGTGTTTCTCCTGCAGATCATTAAACAGCTCTCACCCCTCATAAAGCGCCAGAAGTGGAAGTGGAGCAGAACCATGATGGTCCTCCACAATCTGAGCTGGGAACAACCAAGGTCCCGGGTCAGACTCCAAACATGACCTATGGAGCTGGAAGACCTCTCCCAGCTCAGGTCTCTGCTGTGCCAATCTTCACTCCTCTTCATCAACCCCACCAGGACAACCACATCCCCCACCACACGGTGAGGCAGAGGCTCCTCATCCATTTGGGATCTGGTACTGCATGTGCCGGGCTTCCAGGTTGAGCACAGCTTCTCCTGCAGCTGAAGAGCCCCATCTTCTCCAGCCACAGCCTCCTGCTCTGGGAGCCCCTACCTGGCTTGCGCTTGGCACCTGTGTCCAGCCTCTCCATCCGCAAGCACGAGGCTCACGCTTCTGAATTTGCGTGGCTGCAGGCAGTAAATCCGTCGGGAAGCATCTGTGGAGCTGGATCCAAAATCAGGACAACCTTCATGAAATGGGAAAAACGCCTTCCACTTCTAGAAATATTCTGGGACGAGTTATTTTTCTCAGGTTAAACAACTTAGGGAAACTTGAAATGTTTGCCCAGACGGGGCAGGCGCCTCTCAAAGCTATCGGGTTCTCTAGGATCAGCATACACTTTATTAAACAGGAGGATTTAGCTCTTTGGAAGAGTGGAAAGTCATTATTAAAATGGAGATGAGCCACCCACCAAAGACTTTAAGCTTCCCATGGTTTTGCCAAGTGACACAGGAAACCTTCCCAGTGTTGATCTTGTTGACTCTTATAAACAAGAGGAGGACGTGAGTTCTTCTGTTCTTCTTTAATGGGCTGACACAATTCAACAGCCATGTCAGTTTTCAATCTCCTAAAAACCAGACTGCTTTTCAGCCTAAGGCAAAATATTTCACAGCAGAAAAAAAAAAAAAAAAAAGAGGGCTGTTACAAATAATCCAAAATTTCCGGCCCAGGTGAGGACCCTGACATGTGTTTTGGACATTTTCAGGGTATTTCCAGGCCCTCCCATCTGCCTCTGAGATCTGCGTCTCAGCATCCCTCTTCTCAGCAAGGCTGGGCTGAGCCCCTGCCACCACCAGGGCAGCTGGGTGGCTCCTGCTCAGGGACAGTGGTGATGGGCACAGTCTTGTATTAAGCTCCGTTGCTGCCCTCTGCAGCTCCAGCAATGCCTGGCCGCTATTTTTGTTCCTTCATGCGGTGCCCGGCGGGTTGGTGAGCTCCTTCCCTCAGCCCCAGCTCCACTGGTGGGTGATGCTCGCAACCACGTTCATCATCCACCGCCCACTCCACATCTCTGGGACATCCTCTCCAAGACACAACATCAGGATGTTGGAAGTAGGGAATGAACACGTGCAGTCCCTGCAATCCACACCCGGACAAAGATGATCCAAGGGCTGGAGCACCTCCCGTAAAAGGACAGGTTGGGAGAGTTGGCGTCGTTCAGCCTGGAGAAGAGAAGGCTATGGGGAGACCTTAGAGCAGATTCCAGTGCTGAAAGGGGGTCCAGGAAAGCTGGGGAGGGGCTCTGGAACAGGGACTGCAGGGAGAAGACAAAGGGGAATGATTTTCAGGTGAAAGATGGGAGATTGGGATGAGATCTTTCTTAGGAGGAAATGCTTTGCTGTGAGGGTGGGGAGGCCCTGGCCCAGGTTGCCCAGAGCAGTGGTGGCTGCCCCATCCCTGGAGGTGTTCAAGGCCAGGTTGGATGGGGCTTGGAGCCCCTGATCCAGTGGGAGGTGTTCCTGCCCATGGCAGGGGGTGGAGCTGGATGGGAAATGAGGTCCCCTTTGACTAAAACCGCCTTATGATTCTGTGACTCCCCCTCCAAGGATCCCAAGCTCTGCATTACAGATCACAGCATTTCTTCCTACACCCAACCACAAGAGGACTCCATTGAAGGGGGCCAAGCCCACCACAGCGGTGGTGTGGACATCCCAACCATTTCATTATATTCCAATATAATTACAATAATACATTATAATTATATTATAATAATGATCAACAATGAAACGATCTCTGGTGCATCTGAAGGAAGATGGACACTTGACACAGAACTAAAAAATAAATACTACTGGCTGCAAACGTGATTTTTTTTTTCCTTTTCATATTTATCTGAGGAAAAACCACCCACAAACTACAGATATTCACAGGAGAAGTGGGGCACTGCCAGCATCTCTGGAAGGCATCTGATGATGAAGGTACACATGGTCTCACCTGCCAAAGATCATTGACCCTGTCATGCTGCAAACTCCTGTCTCAGCACCGTGACCCTCACCACCTTCGCCGGATGCCAGGGAGGTCCAGCCAGTCCCAAACTGATCCCAAAGCCAGGGCTGGGATTTCATCAGTTGGTTAAAAGGGCCCTGAATCTCCCCCTGCCACCTTCCGTGCCCCCAACCTCCTCCTCGCAGTGCAGCACGAAGGATGCCAGCCCAAGCACCCATGGGTGCCGGCAGCCCCCAGCCCGCACGGAGGGTCCGAGGCATCCTCGAGCACTGTGGGGAGGGTCAGTGGAGCGGGGGCACTGTGGGGTTGGGAGCAGCAGAGCTGGACTTTCAGGCTCCTGCCTTTGAACTCAGACAGCTCCGGGGCACCTCACTCCATTGTGGGGCTCACGCTCAGCCCCAGGTCTGCTTGGTGCCCCCAGCATGGGGGTCCCCCAGAGCCAGCCCCTCCTCCCAGGGGGAGCTGCTGTGCTGGAGGGGGGCTGCGAGGCCACATGCCTACCACCTCCACCCCCAGCTGTGCCTCAGTTTCCCCATCTCCAGGAGCACTAAAAACGCTTCCCATGTGTCCTTCCCCTGCCTTTTGGGATGGCTGGAAGCACCCTGCAAGCTCCTTGCATCCCTAACCGTGCGAATTGTCATCTAGAAATCCTTTCATGGTGCCTGGCTTCCTGCAGTGCTCCCAGGGCCCTTCTCCCCACACCCCTGCACACCCGGCTGCTCTCCAAGCTCCTGCCTGCAGGAGATTTTCTCTGGGGTAAAATTAACCCATTTCACCCAACTTCGCCCGTCAGTGCTGAGCTCCAGCCCGCAGCGCTGTGGCACCGCGTCCCTGGCGACGGGGGATGCACCAAACACCGTCCCCGCTCTTCTCGACGGCCAAGTCTCTCGGCTCTTTATTTGCTTCTGAGTCTTGGGATGACCTTTTCCTCTGTGTGAAACATTCAGCCCTCCCAGGAGCTGGGTGAAGCCATCCTGCCTCCCACCCTCACGCCAGGCTCGGCTCTCACCCCTGTGCCGGGGTCGGGCTGAGAATCCCCCACCGAGGACGCATCCGGCAGGTTTGGGGGTCTTCACAGAAGAAACTCCCAAACCTGGAGTGTCCACTGTTCAGGCAGGGCACCAGCTGTGTTTTGGTCTGCAGAGTTATGAGAAGCTCAGAATGGGGCTGGAAAACCTTGGCTTTCCCCATGCCCGGCCCTGAAAGGCCACCGCAGCGATTTGTCTCCCCTTCCTCTATGGACCACCTGAATTCCTCCCCAGCTCACGGGTACCACGACCCCTCTGCTGCCCCATCTGTTGGTGCACAGTGGATGTGTCCATGGCCAGGGCTGGCACTTATACGTGCTCATCAACCATTTTCCTCCCCAGTTGCTTGCTGGCATTTGGAGAACAGAAAACACCTATTTACAGTGAATGAGAGGGCAGAAAAGAAGGATTCAAATCACCCAAAACCAGCTCGAAATTTGGAAGCCTTTGGAAAACCCCTCACCTTGGGTGCTCCCCACCCCTAGGTGCTGCTCTGCCACAGCACAGGCTTGGGAGACTTGCAGGACTTGGAATGAGCCTCACAGAATCCCTTGACTCTGAGAGATAGGTGGGGATTAAGAATCCCCAAGATAGAGATCCTTGCCATGGGAATGCTGTGTGAGCACCAGCACCTTCCTCCAACCACTCACAACGCCATTCCCTCCCAAAATGTGTGTGGGGACATGGTCCATGCCTGGAGCAGCTCCCTGTGGGCAGGTCCCACATCCCTGGAGCCCACCTCGTCTGGGTCACTGGGATCCTGCAGATCCGAGCGGGCTTTGGACACTGCCCTATCTTGGACCCCCAGCCTGTCTCCACTAGCAAGCAGAGCAGTTCCTCTGCAAATGAAGCTCTGGGGACCAGGAATGGCCATGCAGGACTCCTTGGGTGGAAAAACTCCAAAATGTTTATGCCCAGGCTGTTTGGAAAAAGCTTGGCCCTGCACGGTGAGGAGATTCCAGCCATGCCACCATCCCAAAGCCACCTCAGAACCGCCCTGGCACTGGGACAGGGCCCCGTGGGCTCTTGCAGAGGCTCAGGCAGGGTTCAGCTGCCGCAGCCCGGGGGACAGGGCACCGTGCTCCCCGATTCCCACACAGCCGGGCAATCTCTGGAAGGATCTGCAGCCTCCGGCCGCAGGGCTGGGGCTCAGGCTCTGGCTTGCAGAGCCCGGTGGCTCGAGGCGCTGGCGTCTGTGCTGCCTGTCGAGGCAGAGCCATCCCTTCCCTTGCCCCGATCCTGCGGAGCCAGGCAGCGCTGCTCTCGGGTCGCCTGCCCACAAACCACCGTGGGAATCCTGAGGGACGCAGGTGCAGCGCAACAAGTGACGGGAGAGGCGTGGGGAGGCAGCAGGGACTCTGGAGCCGGGCTGTGGGATGCTGGCAGGTTTGGGGGGACACCAGCTACCAGTGAAGCTCGGTGCAGGATTTGTGCTCTCCCATACCCTGCAGGGTCCCACAAATCAAAGCAGCAATGGGGTAAAGCAGCAGAAAGTCCTGTTTGGGGACACTTTGGATACAGGGATTTGGGGTCCCCATTGCTGTCCCCAGAATTCCCCCTTAGCCCGAGGACAGTGTGGGGCAGGACAGTGTCCAGCAGCACGGCCGAGTGCAGTGCCTGGAGGAGTCCCAGCAGCTCCCCAGCCCCTTCTCAACGTGGGGGCTGAGGCAGAGCCGTGTCCCCAGCCATGTCCGTGTGTCCCAGTGTCACTGGCATCCAGGCAGAGGTCACAACCACACCGCTTCCTTCAGGCTCAACCTCATCCGTCCCGTCTTGTCCTGCAGGAGAGGCCCAGGGGTCTCCACCAAGGTCCTGGCCATGTCAGCTGAAGCGCGGTGGGCCCCCAGGCAGGGATGTGACCTCCTGCAATGTCCAGAGCTCCAGTGGTGGCCCTGACTGTGTCCTTTGCCCCACCGTGCCAGGGACGTGTCCGGACCCCTGCAGCTCTGCCAGTCCGGCTCCTGCGGTGCCGCTGTCCTGCCCCAGGACGGGGGAAGCCGGCGCCTGCACCGACTTCCTCAGGGCCACTGTCCCCATCCCCAGGCTGCAGACGGCAGCGGTCTCACTTGCCCGCTGGGATCCCATTCTCCCCACCGCCTGACGAGCTGAGGGCCATCCCCATCCTGCTGTTGGGGTGCTGTGCGTCCACAGGCTGCCTCACCGGGGCTGTGTCGAACTGCACCGCTGCGGAGACAAGGCACTCGTTACCCACCCAGGCAGTGCTGGACGTGGGGCAGGATCCAGCCATGGTCCTCACCACCACCCCGTGCAGAAGATGGCAAAGAGCCTCATCACCCTCCAGACCACCAAGAGAGAGGCAGGGTGTTAAAAGTCCCTCTTCGGGGATGCAGGGAGGTGAAACCCAGTGGGAGATTTGAAGGGCTCAGCCAGTGCGGGCAAACACAGGACCACCACCCTACCGACCCATTCCCACCCATGGGACCCCCTCCAGGATTCCCATGGAGAAGCCAGGTTGGATGGGTCTTTGATCACCCTGATCCAGTGGGAGGTGTCCCTGTTCATGGCAGGGGTTGAAATGGATGATCTTTGGGTTTCTTTCCAACCCAAACCATTCCGTGATTCTATGATTCTAAGCCAAACCTCTTGGAGATGGGACCCAGGGGCTGGGGACCTCATCCTCCAGTCAGCTCTGCACCCTGACGTGGGGTAGGGGGTCCGGTACCTGCTCGGCAGCTGTGCCGGGCACGGACGATCTGGATCGCCTGCTGGTTCTTGAAGCGTACGAGGCCCATGGTGATCTCGGCATTCCAGCCTGGGTCCTCCTGAGCGCAGCGGAAGTCGATCTCGTGGCTGTCGTCCATCACCACCGTGAAGTAGATGTGCCGCTCCTTCCACTCCACGCACTCCACTGCCTTCATGCGTGCAAAGCTCAGCTCCTTGCGCCGCGAGCCCTTGGGCTCAAAGAGCTGCAGCCCCTTCTCCGTCAGCAGGCACCGCTTCTTCTTCCAGAGCTGCAGCAGCCCCCCGCTGCGCTTCTCCAGCACCCCCTCCCTCAGCACCTTCTCGGGGGTCATAGCGGCTCCTCAGATCCTCAGCCCCTCGAGCCGATGCAGCCGCGCATCGCCCGCCGAGGGATTTCCAGCCCCTCCACGTCGAAGCCGGGCCCCGGGACCCCAGCCCCGGTGGGCACAGCACCCTTGGCTCGGGGCTCTCAGAGGGGGTGAGCTTTGGGATGCCCCATGCCGGCCGTGCCCCAGCTCCGCTCGGCGCAGCGTGTGGGATCCCCGGCGCCTCGTGCCCCAGGAGCTGTCGCTACATGCCCAGCCGCTCTCCCACTCGCATTCCTGCGCCTCGCCTGGCCCCTCCTGCCGGGCAGGCACCCTGCACGCCCAGGCGAAGCCCGGCCGGGTCCCCCTGCCCCGGGAGGTGCTTGCGGCGTGCCCGCGGGCTGGCGCTGCCCTCGGTACCCCGGTGGGAACGGGGGGTGGGCACGGGCAAGCTGTTACATTTGCAGTGCCAGCTGTTGGAGGTGCAGGACCTGCTCTTGGGGTGCAGTGCCAGCTGTTAGGGGTGCAATGCCAGCTACTGGGGTGCAAGACCCACTGTTGGGGTGCAATGCCAGCTGTTAGAGGTACAGGACCTGCTGTTGGGGTGCAGTGCCAGCTGTTGGGGTGCAGTACCAGCTGTTGGGGGTGCAGGACCCACAGTTGGGGGTACAGGACCCGCTGTTGGGGTGCAGTGCGTGCTGTTAGGGGTGCAGTACCAGCTGTTGGGGGTGCTGGACCCACAGTTGGCGGTACAGGACCCGCTGTTGGGGTGCAGTTCCAGCTGTTGGGGTGCAGGGCCAGATGTTGAGGGTCAGTGCCAGCTGCTAGGTGTGCAATTCCAGCTGTTGGGGTGTGAGGACAGATTTTGGGGTGCGCTGCCAGATATTAGGGTGCAGGGCCAGATGTTGGGGATACATGACCCACTGTTGGGGTGCAGTGCTAGCTGTTAGGGATGCAGTTCCAGCTGTTGGGGGTGCTGGGCCAGTTGCTGGGTACAGTTCCAAATGTTGGGGTGCAGGGCCAGCTGTTGGGGTGCAGGGCCAGCTGTTAGGGGTGCAGTGCCAAATGTTGGGGTGCAGGGCCAGCTGGGCCCGGGGGCTCGGGGGGCAATGCTAGCTGGGGCAGGGTGCTGTGGGGAGCAGTGCCGGACAGGAAGGCAAAAGCGGACTCGGTGCCACGCAGGGCAGGGGGGGATGGGGTTCAACACCCGCCAAGGCAGCGGTTATGGGGTGCAGCAGCCCGTGGGTGTAGCACCAACGATGCGGGGGCTGTGGGGAACCCTGGGAGGAGGCCCATGAAGGGGGGCAACCCTCGAGCCCTCCCTCCCACCCCCCTGCAGCCGAGGCTGCTGGCCCAGCACACAGAGCTCCTCAAGCCCCCTGCGAGAGGGATTTGAAGCCCCCGCCCCACAGGGAGAACCAGCATCCCCAGCTCTGTGTGACCTGTGCATGGCACAGCCCGGTCCTGTCTGAGTCCTCCCTCCCCTACAGCAAAACACCCGTCTCCTTTCCAGACGGTCTCGTTCCCGGACACGGCAGCGGCGTCTGTTCCCGTGCCAGCGCCTGGCACCGCGAGCTCCATGGTGCCACGCCGGGCTGCCAGCGGGGACAGCTGGGGGCTCCTGCTGGCCGTGGGCTGGTGATGGCCACAGCCTGCCGGGTGGCTGGATGCACCGCCCCAGAGATGCTGAAGGTCCTTTTACCCTGGCAGGGTCTGAGAGGGGAAAAAAAATCCCCCCTGGGGACACGCGGGGGTCTCTGTTTGGGGTTGGTAGCCCGCAGGGCAGCTTGTGGCTCGCTGACACACTGCCGTTCCGGTGCCCACCACCCAGTTCCCCCTGTTCACGCCCCCACAGACCCCAGCCCAGTGCCCCCAGCTCAGCCCCGCTTGCCCCGGCCCCTCCATCGCCCCGTCCCTGCTGGGGGCATCGCCCGCAGCCGGCGTGGCCGGGGGGGCAAGTCTGCAGCGCTGATGAGATGCACCTCATTATCCCTCATTAAGAGGGCAGGGCAGCGGGTGCCGGAGCCAGGAACTCGTTCTTGCTCCCCGAGGCCAACTTCTCCACCTCTCCACGCTGGCAGAGTTCCCACGTGTCCCAGGAGACCCAGGTTCATGACGTCAAGTGGCCCCGGTTGCCCTGCGGCTCTCGCCGCGTTGGGTCAGGCACAGGGCAGCCGCAGAGGTCACCCCTAGCGCCCCAGCACTGCAGGGGGGCAGAGCAGATGGACAGGATCCCCCAGGTGGAGCATCCAAGGCTCTTTCCCACACATGGCTGAAGCTCAGCTCCAGGGACGCTGAGCCCTGGAAACTTTGGGGCGTGTGGTTTTGTGAATGTCACTTCCAGCTCCGCTCCGGCAAGCTGGGATGTCTGTGGGCACTTTTGCTCCACCAGCCGGTGTGTTCTGCTTCCTCACCACCTCGGGGAGAGCCGAGGGCTGCCAACCCCAGCTCTGATGCTCACTGCGTCTCCGCGCTCCAGCCGCCAAGGGAAGGTCATTTTCCCATGGCCATGGGAACTTAAAGGAACTTTGACAAACTCTTTTTCTGCTTCTCTTGCCCCAGCCGGCGGTTCCCAGACCTGGAGGATCAGAGGCTGTCACGGCAGCTCCTGCCCTCCAGCAAATCCAACAGGAAGCACTGCCAGGCTGCCGGCAAGGAAAAAAAGGGCTTCCATGGGTCCCCGTGTGCATCCCATCCCCAGAGAGCCTGAACTGGTGGGTAATGGGGACTGCTGGGGCTCAGGGTTCAGGAGGGGCAAAGTCCTGCCCCAGGCTGGTTCATTCCTCCAAAAGCACCAGGATGTGGCAGTGGTGGTGTGGCATCCCTTGCCACAGGATCTTCCGGCACCACTGTCCATGTTGCTCAGAGAGGTCCCATCACCACCACACTCCAGTGCATCCCTGAGCCAACCCCCTCCGTCATCTCTTCAGAGTCAGGTATGGGTGCCACCACCCCTTCCCAAGGGCTGGCGGCCGCCGTGCCGGCAGCGGAGAGCTATGGGTGCTGCTGGGTGCAACTCGGCTCTGCTGCCTCCAAAGGGAGTTGGACAACGCTTGGGTGCAGGTGTCCAGACGTGTCCAGCGTGGAGCCACGTCCAACCACGGGGAGCAGCAACCAGCAGATGGTAGCAGATGGTCACAGCCATCCCTCTGCAGACTGGGCAGCGATGCCCAGAACGCTCCTCTAATCCCACACAGCTTCTCCTCAGCCTTTCCCCACCTCCGTGCCCTGTGCCTGGAGGTGCAGCCCCAGCAACGCCTGTCCCGGGTCCCCTTGCCAACACAGTGGATGTGGGCTCCTGTCACCCCCTCAGCCGCTCTCAGGAGAACAGTGCAGCTTCAACTGCAAACCTTCAGGGCAAGGTCCCTGTCCCAGGACGTCACAGCCCTTTGGGGCTGAAAGCTCAGCAGGGACCCCCCAGCCTGGAGAAGAGAAGAGTCGAGGAGACTGAGCTCCAGTTTTCCACTGCCCAGAGAAGGGTTGTGGAGAAGGGAGACACAGCAGTGCATGGCAGGACAAGAGACAACGGGCACAGGTGCCACAAGGGAAACCCTGATGTACATAAGGAAAACAATCTCCTCTGCCTGCACAGTGCATGGATGTGACAAGAACCATAGTGGTGGCACCTCCATCCTTTCCAAACTCAACAGGGACACTGGAGGGTCTGATCAACCTGATCTTTGGAGCAAGCTCTGCTTTAAGCAGGAGGTTAGACTCAAGTCATTTGCAGGATCCGTCCACCCTACCTGTTTCTGTGACCCCCATGAAACCCAAACTCAGCGTTTTCTCCGGGCTTTGACCAGCTCTCCAGGAGCCAATGAGGTCCACCACACCTACAATATATTGGCACCTTCCTTCTCTCTGACACAGCCTCTACAACTATGAGGAAAAGAGTCTAAAGAGAGACATGTTCTAGCTTTATTGGCTAAACAGCGCTCCTCGGGCACTATCCCTGCCTGTGCCCACCCAGCCGAGATGCCGCAGCAGTGCAGCATCCACCTCCTGCTCACAGAGAACGCAGGCAGATCCTAACCCCCCACGCCTGTGCGGGGGAGCGGAAACTTTGCCAAGCGAGGGAGCCAGGTTTCGGTCTCCACAAAGGGTGGTACGTGAGCTCCTGAGCCACAGGCGCATCCCTGAACCTGGGGTGTCTTCTCTGCCCACCAAGTGCCATCAGCTATCACCTCTACAAACCCCAGGCACGTCCCTCAGAGCAAGGGGAACAGCCAGAATTTGGGTCCCCGGGTGGGAAACCTGGGGGGAGGAATTTTGGAGGTGCTTAAGGAATGGGGTCCCCATCTCAGCTTCAAAACCACCGTGTAAAAACCAAGGGCGTGATGAACAGAAGAAAGAGCTTAAGCTGATAAAGGAGCCTAAATCCTGCCCCACAGAAGCATTTCTGCCTCTGTTGTGCTTCTCAAAACACCACCCATCTCTTTTATTCAACCACAAAGTTCATAACATTTAAAAAAACCCCAAAACTAAATTCCCTGTGGAGTTCACAACTGCGAGCTGCAGTGAGGCTGGTCTTGTGGGTAACTCGCACCAGTCTGAAGAGGGAATTGGAGAGAAAGTAAAAAGTTTAGATGAAAATGAAGTAAATCTGGGAAGCTGCCAAACTGGTGGCTTTGTGATCCAGGGATCTGCTAAAACCCAGGGAGTAGGTGAAAAGTTGTGAATTATCCAGCACTGCTGGGCACACCTGTTTGGAGAGGCGCCACGTAAAGCGCTGATAGGGGTTTCTATAGGGTGTGCACACATGTCGTGCCACTTACACACCCAAGGTCTGTCCTTGGCCTCCCAGCATCACCCACTGCTCTCGTAATGGTTATCCACCACGGGAGCAGATCAGAGCCCGGCCCAGCCACCCCACAGAGCTCAGGCGGCCACAGCTGGGACGTGTCAGACTGCACTGAGCGGTTCCTCCCTTTGTGCTTGAATCATAAGCTACGATTGTGAACATTTCCTGTCCTCCCTCCACCTCCTGTCCCTCAGCTCTGGTCACTCAGCGCACCTCCTCAGCCCCACACGAGGAATAAACTCTCTGGCAAGGGCAGGCGTGGATCAGCTTTGCTGTTTATTGCTTGCTCGGTGACACGGCATGGCACGGCTGAGCTTGCATCCCGGCGGGATGGGCAACGCGGAGCAGAACGTTTCGGGCACAGGGGCCTCGCTGCAGGTGGGTGCGAGCTGTCTCCCCCCAGCACCCGCCCCAGCAGGACCCGACAGGGATGATGATGGGACTCCCACGGCTTCGGGGTATGCTGGGTCAGGGCGGGGAGGAAGGGGCTCGTGCTGTGAAGCAGCGGGTGGTTATGGATGATGGTGAGGATGCTCACTGCGGTGCGGCAAGGGTCGGGCAGCATGGGCTGGTCCAGACAAGCCCTGAGCGAGTGGAAAGCCCGGCTCCTGGTGCCTCACTGCGAGTGGACGAGCGCCCCAGCGCCTTGTCCAAAGCCGAAGCCCTTGGGACCGAAGTTCTTGGCATAGCAACCTGCAGAGAATGGAAGGGAGAGATGGGTAAGGCCAGCAGCTGAACGCGGTTATGCAGGCAGCCTTTTGCAGAGTTGTTTTGAAGGAATAGCCAAAATTTGCTTCTAGAGCCAGGAACATGAGCACTGAGCCGGTGCGGTGCCCATCCTCCCTGCCTCTGCCCCCTGGGTGGATTGGTTCGCAGTGATAATTCTGCCTTCTACAAAGCTCTTATTCAAAAGGTCTGTGCTCTCCCCAGCCCCTTTTGGCCTTATTTTGGGAATGCCTTGACTCTTACTGAACGCCACTTTAAGCACTCTTCCCCTCAAAGCAGGCACTACCTAAACAGGAGAGGGTTTGCTGTATTTGTTGGGCAAACAGAGAGACCCCAGGCACAGTGGGAAATCCCCCGGCTCTGCCGGCACAGCCAGCCCCCGTGTGCAGCTGGGTGTCACCGCCTCGCAAACCTAAATCCTATCCTGGTTATCAGGGGTTTTCACCACCTGCCTCCCGCTTCGGAGCCTGGAACAAGCCTGTGGGGAAGAGGGCACTCACCTTTGCAGTAGATCTCCCCGTCTTTGTCTGCCAGGGTGGTGGACTCCAGGCTTTTGCCGCACTTGGCACAGCGGAAGCAAGACTTGTGCCAGGACTGTGGGAGAGGAGCAGAGCACGGTCAGACAACCTCTGACCTCTACCTGTTCTGTTTGGTTTGGCTACCAAACAGAATCACTTTTCTCTTTTGGACCCAAAGTGGTTTGCAAAGAGGTCTGAACAGAATTAAAACTTTTCTCTGGGAAGAGCGGTCCTCCCAGCCCCAGGTGGGGAATTATAGAATCATGGAATTATTTGGGTTGGAAGGGACCTCAAAGCCTATCCAGTTCCACCCCCTGCCATGGGCAGGGACACCTCCCACTGGATCAGGGGCTCAAAGCCCCATCCAGCCTGGCCTTGAACACCTCCAGGGAAGGGGCAGCCACCACGGCTCTGGGCAACCTGGGCCAGGGCCTCCCCACCCTCAGAGCAAAATATTTCTCCATAAGATCTCATCTCAATCTCCCCTTTTTCAGCTGAAAAGCCTTCCCCTTTGTCCTCTCCCTGCTGTCCCTGATCAAGAGCCCCTCCCCAGCTTTCCTGGAGCCCCTTTCAGTACTGGAAGATACAGAGAGGAATCATCAGGTGCGGACACTGCTCCTGCGTTGATCTCCTTTTAGAGAGCTTTCATCTTCACTTGCAGCAGTCATTTGTGAAATAATTTATACGATTATCCGTAAGGAGCAATCTCCCCCCTCTTTGGTGATTGCTCTCTCCAAAGCTCCATGATAGATCTCCCAGTCATCCATCTGAGATCCACTGCTGCTGTACTTCAGCCTGGGGGGGCAGCGGGGCTGGGACACCTGCCCCTGCACAACTACAGCTCCAAGGAAGGCAGCAAACAGACAACAAGAATGCAGAAATCAGCCAGTGTTAAAAATAAAAACTCCCTCCACAACTCCACGAGTCCTCTGGGGATAAATGATCTCACAGCCTTTGAGCAGACCTAGAGTGGCCAGAGCAGCTCACAGAGGAATTCAAACAAACGCTTTGGAAAACAGGAAACCTTTTTTGGAAGAAAATGTGAAATTAAGGGGCTGGAGGAGGCGGCAGCAGATGGAGTCATCCAGCAAACATTAGCACATGAAATACATGCTCTGGAATCCTCTCCGGGTCACTTGAGTGTAATTGCTTTGCCAGCTTTGATTCCCCATAAACATCGATGCCAGAAGCCCACCAGGAAGCTCAGATCATGATTTTTAGGGTATGTTTGGCTTCTGACTCTGAGCTGACCCTCAGTCTGTCCATGATAAATCCCTGCACTGCCAGCCAGGGCAAGACGATACTGGGAGGCTCTTGCTGTCAACCAGATGTCTCCTTTCCTTGTTCTGGGGACAGGGGACAAACACAGAAACCCCAGGGAGAATGGAACACATCAGGGTGACACAACATCACCAGTGAGGCTTTCCCAGCATGGCCATCCCCTGCGGCATAAAGCCAAGCAGCCCGACCCAGCTGCACTGGCAAGCTCTGCACGTGTACCCAGCCTTGGAGGGAAAGCTGCTTCAAGGCAGGGACCTCACCTGGGGTCCCAGGACTGACAGAGCAGAAGGTGTCTCCATGCCTTACTAGGCTTCCCAGAGTTTGGCTAGGATGAGGCCACAGCTCAGGACACAAAGGACCCTGAAGAAGTGATGAACTTGGCACGGGAAGTACCAGGGCTGTTGCAGAGCATCTTTTACATCTGACCTCAAGCAGATCCAGTGCACCAGCAAGAATAGCCCAGGAGACATGGACCGAGCCTGTGCTCACACCTCCAACCACCTTGCCCTGCCTATGGCCAGCGCTGACCGCTGGAATTCATCCCCTGCCCCAGATCTGTGCTGTAGAGAAGGATTGTTGGGCATTGCGCTTGCTCAGCTGGCAGTGGCAGCAGCCATGGCTCACACCACATGCTCGCCCTCCCAGTACATCTAGCAGCAGGGAGGTCCACTGTGACCTCTGCTGAGCAGTGCTCCAAATATTTAGTATGAAATGTATTTGTCTCCTATTTACAAGGAGAACACGATGTCCAGGCATGCCCAGCTCTCATTTCAATGCCTCCAGGTCAGTATGGCCATGGACCCCAAGCTCAGCCCTGGCTGAAGGTGTTGGTAGCCCAGCCTGCAGCAGCCTGTGGGCCAGGTCAAGACCTCCTCTGAAGGTCTCCCTGCCACCCAGCAACTTGTGGGGGGTGTGTGCCTCATTCACCCATTCACTCCATTGCCCTTCTTACCTTTCCAGCTCCAATCACCTTCTCCGCTGCATACACCGCTTGACCACAGCGAGGGCACCCATCGGCACCTCCGACTTTCTGGGCCATTCTGGATGCGTTAGGGTTGGTGGGTCGGTGGGGCTGGCCCCTGTGGATGGGAAGGAGTTCTTGATCAGGGCTGGATGAGCAAAGGGGAGGAGGGAAGAGCTATGGGATCACAAATCCCAAACGAGTTGGGAAGGGCTGGAGCTTTAGGCACAATCTGTTGAGCCCCATGGAAACCTTAACCTCACAGCTGCGTGCTAGGAGGGGATGGGCAGCGTGTTCAGGTGATGGGGACGTGTCCCATCAAACCCCATCCTGCCCTGCAAACAGGGTTCAGTGGGTTTTCCCCAAGGAGCAGAAAGGCAGGGCAGCCCATGGCACTCTCCCACTGCTGGAAGTTCCGCGTGAGCTACACAGCCAAGCACCACAAGCCGTCGGGTGTGGGGAGAAGGTGTTCTCAACAGCCCCCGGGTTTGAAAACAAGACTTAAACTTACTCTTCATATTTAATTCCCAGAGATTCACCCTTGTCGGTGCTCAGGGTCCCTGCTCCCTGCCCGTATCCATAGCCCTTGGGGCCATACTTCTTGCCGTAGCAGGACTTGCAGTAGATCTCCTCGCCATGCACAGCAACAGTGGTGCTGTCCAAGTTCTTTTTGCAGACCACTAGAAAAGAAGGGAGGGGCTGTCATTAGCACCCAGAGCTTGCTAATTAGCTGGAGAAAACAAGTCCTCACAAGGGACGGTGCAGCTCAGCTTTCAAGGAGCAAGGAAACCCTTGACAAGATCTTTGTTACAGGGAGGGTGTGCGAAGCAGCCAGAGATAAGGACCACAACAAGAACAGTGTCTGGCTTTAAAAGGAAGCAACTGACAAAGCTACAAGGCTGATACTCAGAAAAAGCTCTGTTAACTCTGTTGGTGCTGGTGTCCTGGAGATGCACTTAAACTGGACAGGGGTTGCAATTTCCCTGCAAACCACTGCAGGATCCCCAAGCCCAGAGCTGGAGCTCACTGGAGCTCTGTCACACTCCTCGTCTGCTGCAAACACGCAGCGATGGGCACTCAGGGGAAGTATTGTCAGCAAAGAGACTTTCCCTTGTGTTTAGACAGAGTAAAAGCAGACCTGCAGCCACTGCCACAGCTGATGCACTGGAAGCTGTTTGGTACATGTTGTGCACAGTTGCCTCTCCAGACCCCAGGACCATGACCGAAGGGTTCATGCTATCTTGTCACCCTGGTCCCTGCCACCATGAGGGTATGCGCAGAGGGTAGTCTCAGGTGAGGACCACTAACTCGGCTGGGTGGTCAAGCATCAGAATCAACGTGAGGTGTAAAATGGGGCAGGAGGAGGTAGCAGCGAGGCCTGGAGTCCCAGCTGACCCATCCAGAGCTTGAGCTTGGTGCTGGGCTCAGGCTACACAGACTCTTCTCCCAGTTTTCAGGTTTTCCAGACCCCTGTCCTAACTCTCACCTTAGCCCCCACATTGGCTTCCAAACCCTTCCTGGAACACACTGTGGCACCCAGCCGGGGATGCAGTCATCACTAGTGTTTACCCACCTCGGTGCAGGATCCAGGTGCCTGGGACAGAGTCCACAGCCCCGAAACCAGATCCTGTTACAGTTGTGACACAGCCTTCCCCCATCCCACTTAATGTCTTAAATGTCACGGCTCCCAGCAGCCTGCTGGCCTCTTTGCCAGCGGAAAAGTTCCTTGGCCTTTACCAATATCACAGGAATGCAAACACAGCAGAGGTCTCCTCCAAGCAGCGCAAACCACAGCAGTGAACGTGGGGACAAGAGCCAGCCTTTCTCAGCCCAATTTCTAAATATGGTCCTTCTCCTCTGGGCTGTGGAGAACCCCATGGCTGCTGCTGGGAGAAGGAGGTGGAAAGGGAAGCATGTCCTGCCTTCTAAGGAGGATTTGGCAGGACCACCTCCTGGCTGGGAGCTCTCCTGTCCCACCACAGCAGGAGCTGGGGACAGAGCACCCATCCCTGCTGAGAAAGACAAGATCAGGCAACCGATTCCCCACAGCCACCATGCTAACGGGCTGGGGTTGGGGTTGTCTCCTCATCACCCTGGAGCTCATCAGGAGCAACTCTGCATTCACACAGAACCTCCAGGAGGGGAATTTGGGCACTCGTACTGGCCCATGCAAAGAGCTTTGTCCTAGCAGTGGGGGTGAATGAGCCCAGTGGCACCTGTCTTTCTTTCTCACCGTGCTGGGTAGGTTTAGAGTTCTGACCTACGCTTTCACAGCCCCCCATCTGCACAAGCCACAGGCGCTTCAAGAGGCAGTAGAAAAATTCTTTCCCAGTCTGCTTCCTAGAAATCATCCCCAGCTCCCCAGTTTCTGCATTGCAGAAATTCCAGGGCACTGCACTCATCGAGTTAAGGACCCTTTGTTTTTCTAAGAGCAACAGAGTTGCTCCACAAAACAATTAGACAAGAGCTGCTGCTACTTTCATACTTTCAGAGGCCAAATGGCCTCGTTACAGCACATTTCTGCGCTTACCATTGGCCCATTTGGGCCATTGCCACCGAGTCAATCACCAAGTCACTCCCTGCCCATCTCCTCTGCTCATGCCCTGTGGTAGGTTTGGCTCCTTTTTGATTTATTTTTGGCAGATCGGGTCAAAGGATTTGTTATTCTCCCCTAAAGATAATTGGATCACGTTCCCTGATGAGGCCCAAAAGCAGCACCGGGGAGCGGGCTGGGAGCTCAGCATCACCCACAGCCGCTGGCCCGGGGCCGAGGGCAGCAGCAGCACTGTGGGGAGGCTGCAGACCCCACAGCCGGGGTGGGCAGAGCCACTGGGTACGTGTGGCGTGGGATTACGCACATCTGCAGGAGCGCCGGCTGTGGTTGGCTTCCATGAGCAGACGTGGAACGAGCTGCTTCTCCGCTTTGGCCAGGCATTCTCTCCCCAGGCAGTGCCTTTGGCTTGATTTCACGGTTCCTGGAGGCCCACTCCGCGCCCTGGGTGCCAACACCACATGGCAGCAGGTCTCCCTAAGCAACCAGCCGTGGGGAAGGGCAGATCAGTGCCACGTCCACACGCTGAGGTCCTGCATTGACATAGACGCAGGTGGCAAAAGCCACTGGAGGTGCGGAGATCAGAGTAACATTCTCCACCCTCCTTATCAGAGGCTGCGGAAGAAACACGGCTTCCTGTCGCAGAGAGCAGCCGCAATAAGGACACAGCCTGCCACCCCCCTGCCCACCCGGGGAAAGCCTCTCCACAGCTCCATTTCTTAGCTCTTTCAAGCCAAGGCAAGGTTTCCAGCCTGGAAGCTCCTAGGTATGAGAGCTATCAGCCACACTGACCTCTCTCGACACCACACAGGGAGCAGAAATGCAGCAACAGCCTCTGTCTCTCCCATCTGCATCCACCTGTGCATGCCAGGCGGACTGGCCAAGAAATATCCAGTATCAGTGCCAGGTGGACACAGGAGCCTGGTGGGATCAGCGGACACTATGACACAGCAGACACCTACAAGGACACTGGTATTTCCCATCTGGAATAGGTCTACTGGGATTAATTCTAGCTGTGTGCCTGCTCACAGAGCCTTGGTCTGCTTGCTGCCCACATGGAAAAGATCACATCCGAGCTTCCTAATGGGATGGTGGGACTGGGAACACAGTACAGGGACCAGCTGAGAAAATGTGAAACCTCAGTGGGACCTTGCTGCAAGGACAGCTCTGACAATGCACTCCCCTATATTGTGTCCAGTTCTGGAATCCCCATCATAAGAAGGAGATGGAACTGCTGGAACGGGTCCAAAGGAGACCACGAGGATGATCTGAGGACTGGAGCCTCTCTGCTGTGAGGACAGGCTGAGAGAGTTGGGGTTGTTCAGCCTGGAGAAGAGAAGGCTCTGGGGAGACCTTAGAGCAGCTTTCAGAACTGAAAGGGGGTCCAGGAAAGCTGGGGAGGGACTTTTTCCAAGGGCCTGGAGTGACAGGATGAGGGGATGTGCTTTAAATTGGAAGGGGAAAAGATTTAAATGAGACATTAGGAAGAAATTCATGATGAGGGTAGGGAGGCCCTGGCCCAGGTTGCCCAGAGCAGTGGTGGCTGCTCCATCCCTGGAGGTGTTCAAGGCCAGGTTGGATGGGGCTTGGAGCCCCTGATCCAGTGGGAGGTGTCCCTGCCCAGGTCAGAGGTGGGGAGCCCAATGATCTCTAAGGTCCAACCCAAACCATTCTATGATTCTATGATTCTATGATCTGTCACAGAGCAGCAGGAACAGCACATTGATGAGCCATCAGTGATCACAAGCAACAGACTCGCTCCTGCTGGCACATGAGAATCTCTGGTTCTGTCTTCAAGGGTCTGTTAAAACACAGGCTGAGGACAGTGGTCATCTTTACGTTCCAAGGTCCTGCAGCCGCTCTGGGCGTGGATGCTCCAGGTTTAAGGAGCTCCTCTTAGCAAGACTCGCCTGTCCCTGCACTTCTGCCTTGCTCCCCGCAAAGGGACAGGAAGGGTTTCTGGGGACCTGGAGCACGAATACAAGAGGATCTGTAGGTTTCTGCAGAGCAGGCAGTGGAAGGGACCTCTGCACTGAGTTACTCCACAGCCAGGTCCTGTTCTGTTGCCCTCCCTGGAGGTGACACGTGGGTTTGAACATACAACAGGGACATCCTCCACAATAGTTGGCTTCCAGGCAGTCTGGAGATGATGCTTTAGCACTTGACATTAGGATTTCCATCGACAGAAGAGCTGGGACAGGACCACATCTTGCTCCCATCATCTCCTGAGACACAGAAACAGACCCCATGACAGCTCCCAACACCCAACCATCTTTTCAGTGTGGCAAAGCCACTTGAGAGACTAAAACTAGCATCACCCCAGAGCAGTGCATGAGATGTGCCACCTGCTGCCACCGCTGTTTGGAGAGTGCCTGTCTCATGCTCCAGCCCTGAACATCTGGAGATAGTCTAGAGGACTCAGCCTAGCCGTTCCCTGATGTCTTTGTCAGGGTGCTGGCTGAGGTCAGCCCTGACGGCTTGGATGGTCTCTGGTGTCCCGGGGTGATCTGAGTTCCTTCAGCAGAACTAACTCCCAAGTCTGTAGAACAGCAGAAACTGCCATATGGCTCCTGCAGCTGGGCGGGGAATCCTAACGAGCATTTACACAGTCCATAAACAGGACATGACGGGGCGCCCAGCGGCAGAGAGCCAGGAAGCAGGGCGGGAGGGGCGAGGGAAGGGCTGGTACTCACTGCACAAGAAGCAGGATTTGTGGAAGCTGCTGCCTTCACATTGCACCTCCTCGGCAAAGTAAACCGCCTTCTGGCACACGCCACACTTCTTTCCTCCTCCCCAGTTCGGCATCCTGCAAAGAGGGCAGAGTCAGAGATGGCATCAGGGCCGGGGACTGGGCACGGCGCGGGCTGGGCTGGAGGCAGGGATGGGGCTGAGCGAGGCAGATGCCGTGGACACTACCAGCAGCGCTCCAGCAGCCGTTCCACATCTGCACGTGTGGACACTACCCACGGGTGTTTGCTGTCTGCACAGACTGGCACGGCTGGTAATTATCAGAAGTCAGGGTGCCCACGCAACCTATCAGGACAGCACCCAGAAGCATCAGCTGCCTCCAAGGGACGACTGGTCCTGCCAGCCAGGAGCAGCAGAAATCCCCCTGTCCTGGAAGCTGTGGGATCTCACAGCTTCTTTCTGTGCCAGGAAAAGGCAGCAGGACAATGAAGGGAGGCAGCACTCGCAGAGGTACCCACGGTGCCAGCACATTGTCAGACCACAGCCCTTTTACCACCCCTTGACTGGGCAAAGCAGCAATGGCCAGGGAGTACAACCAGTGTCCGGGCTGCCACCCCAGCTGGAAACAGTTCCAGCTTCTCCTCTCTAAACACATCTTCCATTTCTGCAACCACAGGGCAGGAGTATAACCAGGGTTGCCCAAAGGGCAGGAGCTGACCCCTGATACCACCCACCGCTGTGTCTCCCCCAGCACCATTAGCCTCTCCTGGCCAACTGCACACAGGTTCTCCCTCTCCTTGGGCATCTCAGTCTCCCTCAGGATGCAGGTACGGTCACGCACGCTGGGAAGTGAGCAGCCCCAGGGGCAAAGGCTCACACACAGGGCAGACACCTGAGCACCAACCTAAGCTACCATGCAGGGCCTTGGCAGGACATAAATGCTTCTATTTCTTTCTCCTCTTTCATGAAATGTATCTGATGAGACACGATCAAGAGGGCCCTTGATCTAGAAACTTGCAGATAACCCCAAAACACTATGAGCAGCTAACACTGGTGGCAGAGCTCCAACACAGAGGGGCCTTGACATTTTTGAAGGTGGGCCAACACCAACCTCAAGACGTTCAACAACAAAGTCCTACAAGGAGGGCGGCAGGCTGGCTGAGTGTGGCTGAGGAGGATCTAACAGCAGCCTGGGGTTGCTACAAAGACAACAAAACCAAATACTCTTTGTTGGTGCCCAATGATATGAGAAGGGTCAACAGCACAAGCTGCAGCTTGGGAGGTCTCCAGAGGCCTCTCCTCCCCATCAGCACTTCAGTAACTCCCCATCCTGCTCCCCACACGGGAACAGGGAGCAGAAGGCAGCCTCCCCGTCACAAGGCACAGCTCCCCGTCACCTGAACAGCTAAAGCAGCAGGACGAGGTCCCCCAAACCAAACACCATTTTCACACCACCTGGCGTGTCACCACACACACGTGCAGGATCTCATCTCCTCCCTCAACTCGGTGGCACGGCTATGAGGAAGGGGATCTGGATCTGCCAGGCACACCAGGGGCACAACTTTTAAGTCCGGTCCTTGCAGCAGCTCCGAGTCCCTGGGTCACCATGGGCAGCTGAAATCCCATCTCCAGGTCTCTGGTCCCCAAGCACACGGCAGGGCCGGTGGCACTGCCCTGCCTGCCAGGCAGCCGGGGAGCTGGGTGCCAAATGCAGCAGCACTGGGGGCTGCATAATTGTCAGACGGAGCAATGAGGGAGCATGATGCACTGCAAACCCTCTGCTCACAGGCGCAGCGGGTTCTCTGTACCTTCCAGTGTGTAGGAAAGTCGAGCACTTCCCTGTGTGAGAGTATTTTGTGAGACAATGGAAAAGAGAAATGGAAAAGAGACAATGGCCATCAGGGCTGGCAGGGCTGCACAGAGGCAATGCCCCGCTCGTGCCCAGCTGCACTCCAAGCCCCGGGATGCACAGAGGGTCCCAGCAGGACAGACAGACAGAGCTGTGCTGGGGCGGGGGCTGGAGGGGAGGATGTGCTGGCTCCAGGGATACAGGGAGCTGTGTTTGGGGTGTGATCCTAGCAGCCGGGAAGTCTCTTTTCTGAATGCCCTGCAGGCTGTGCTTCCCATCACCACACAGTCTGTGCCAAATCCCTCCCTTCCAGCCTGGTGGTTCCAGTCTCAGCCTTTGCATTGCCTTAAAAGGACACAAACTGTTTCTCTCCAGAGCTTGTTTTTTCTCCCTGTAGGAGGGAAGGGCCCGACCTGGTTCAGGAGTTTCCTTGGAGGGCAGAAACATCCAGCAGCATCCCCTGCCAGCCCAGGCAGCGATGCCCAAGCTTGCGCAGCATGGGACCCCACTGGTCCCTTTACCACCTGTGTCAGAGCCCTCATCAAGAATAACACAATGCTGGCTATAATTTGTCTGTGTCCCCCATCCCTTTCCAAACACAGCAGCCGGCAAGCCCCATCTCTGGGACCCCTTGGCCCTGATTTTGGTGGGCAGCCCCTTCCTGAACACTCCTGCCATCACTCCCTGCTCCACATCAGCAAGCTCCTGGACAGACTGCCCGGTGTGGTTCAGAGCCAGCGGCTCCCCTTTGCTCTTCAGGGCACACTTTTCTCCCTTTTACGGCAGCAGCAAAGGAAGAGGCTCTGTTTGTCCCAAACAATAGGGTTCATCTGCCCAGACGGAGACCCTGACAGTGGGGACATCTGCATGTCTGTGGGGAGGGAAAGGTGTTCGTGGGTGAAACTTGTCTGATGTTTGCCAAAGGAGGAGATCAAGACCTTTCACTGTTTCTGCCTCCATGCAGTATAAACACCTTCGTTTTGGCAGGTGACTCCCGCCATGGGGCACCCAGCAGCACAGATGCAGCCCCAGCAAAGCCACATCAATCGGTGTCCCAGCAAGACCTCCCGGCACACACCAGGATGGTTTTTCTGTGGGGAGAGACCATGAAATATTGTCCTAAACATGCAGGGGCTCAAGATAACTCCCAGCTTGGCATAGGGCACGTCCAAGATAAGATTTAAGTTGCAGAGAATTCCCTCTGAGTCCCCAGTAGACACAGGGATGCACAGAGGTCCCAAGAGGCCACACCAGAGACCAAAAAGCCATTTATACTAAAGGTATTGGCAGGAAAGAAAAGAATAGGAGCATCCTGCTCACAGAGCCTGGGACCGGCACCAGCCACTTCAGAAGTAAAACCCTTACATTAGACCCATCATCACAATTCCCTAATTAATGACTGCTTTAAGATATATTAGAGATTTTGCAACCGTGTCAACATTTTCTTCAGAGTACCTTGCACCAGGGAGGAGCTGAGCACCAGATTCTGTCCAATTGCAACCCTTAGTGACCACAGTCGCGCTCCTCCAGAGTGGAACGAGGAACAGGAGGTGACTGTCCTGCAGCCAAAGACCTCCCTGAGCACAGGCAAGAGACATACAGGGCTGCCAAAACTCACAATTACTTTTCTCCCTCCTGCAGCTCCACATCCCATGTACCACAACTTTGCGGCAAACACAGAGCCCTACAGCCAGCATCTTCCATCCCAAGCATGGCCCAGCTATGGAGGTGGTCCATCATCTGCTCTGGATGAGGCAAGGGGTCTCAAAACCCAAGACAGCATCCTTCTCTCAACAGCTGTAGCGCTGGGAAGCACAGACACAAAGGAGGCTTGTGCAGAACCCACAAGTCTGACATGGTTTGGAGATTGACTCAGACATCTCTGAGGGCTTTGCCATGAGAGGATGGGAGAAAGTTAGGAAGGTCCAGAGTGATCTTCACACACAGCTCCCCTACTCTACGATTCCCAAAGCAACAGAGCCAGACATCACTTCTGGCATCACTACTCAGGCAGCTTTCAGGTTTGCTGTGCCTGGGAAAGGGCCAGTGAGAGGCCAGGACCACGCTGAGCTGCTGCCAGACGTGGCTGTCACTGAGCCCTCACCAGCTGTTCCTCAAAGAAAATCTGGAATTTAGGCAGAACAAGAGTCAAAAGCGTTTTCAGGTATGCTAAGAAAAGCTACAGACTTCTGCAGTCCAAATCCATAACCTGACCAAGTTCGCTTTAGCTTTTGCAAAGCCCTTATTTTCCCCAGTCAGTTGTGTCCTTGTCATTCCGTGCTGTCTCCCAGGCCCAGGAATTCAGCTACTTCACAGGCTCCGAGATATCCCAGCCCCAATCCAAGAGACAGGAGAGGCCGGTGCTGAGCCCAGGCTGGACAGATGGTGCCCAGGGGAGCAGGGAAGGCGCTGCACAGGCTGCTGAGCAGCAGCAGCAGCAAGCGCTGAGCTCCTCGCTGAGCAGTGAGACCTCCCCAGGGCCAGGGGTGCTCACAGACCCACACCACCTTTACACCCTCACCACCAATATCTGGAAGAGCCAAGAAGTGCAGCATCCAAAGCCGATCTCACATCTAATGCTACTTTAGCATTTACACTTTCTCACCCAATCCATCCCTCCCAATTCCACACACCCGGTACTTTTGCCAAGCACCAATTAACGGCCCCTCCTACACGCCGGCCCTGCTGCCAGCTCCGAGGTTTGGAAAGCGGCACCTGAAGCTGTGCTCAAGCAGGCCCTCGGCGATGCAAATCTCTGTATAGCGACATCACTCCACAGCAGCGGAGAGGATGGAGCTGGCTGCTTCTCCCAGCTTTATTCAGGCTGCAAAGCGAAGCGACAGCAAAGCCCGTGTTTTGGTGAGGGGATGGGGCACAAGGACTCCACTCACCACCCAGCCCAAGACCACGACCCTGAGATTTCCCTTTGCAAAAAGGGAGCAGGAACACTTAGATGAACGCCAGCAGAAAGTTTGGTGTCCCACTTGGAAGAGGTGGCGCTGCACTGCTGCCCACGTTTAGCAAAGTTCACCAGATCTGATGCAAGAGCTTTGGCTTCCGCATTTGCACCATGTGCAGCAGTGCGCACACTGCCTCGTGTCTCGGTGGGCACTGCAGGGCGGGGCCCGTGCCCCTGCTGCAGCCCCTGCCCTGCATCTGCCCCTGGGGGCGGAGGGAGTGGGGTCCATCCAGCAGATGCAGAAACCAGGGGGTGCAGGAGCTAGGGGGATGTAGGAGGCCAGGGGATGAGGGAGTTCTGGGAATGGAGGAGCTCAGGGGACACAGGAGCTCAGGGGAGGAAAGAGCCCGGGGGATGCAGGTGTTCAGGGGGTGCAGGAGTTCAGGGAATAGAGGAGTTCAAGGGGTGCAAGAGTTCAAGGGGTGCAGGAGCTCGGGGGATGGAGAAGCTCAGGGGATGTAAGGAGCTCAAGCGATGCAGGAGTTCAAGGGGTGCAGCAGCCTGGGGAATGGAGTTGTTCAAGGGATGCAGGAGTTCAAGAGATGCGGGAGCTCGGAGGATGCGGGAGTTCAAGGGATGCAGGAGTTCAGGGGATGCAGGAGCTCGGGGGGTGGAGAAGCACAGGGGACGAAGGAGCCCGGGGGGATGCAGGAGTTCAAGGGATGAAGGAGCCCGGGGGATGCAGGAGTTCAGGGGATGAAGGAGCCCGGGGGATGCAGGAGCTCAAGGGATGCAGGAGTTCAGGGCATGAAGGCACTCGGGGGATGCAGGAGTTCGGGGCATGAAGGCGCTCGGGGGATGCGAGGCCCGGGGGGCCGCGGGGCTGCCCCGCACCTACCTGCGGGGCCGATGTCGAGCGCGGTCGCGGCCGCCGCCCGCGCGGGGCTTTTGTTGTTGGCGGCGGAGGCGGGACGGGGCGGTGGCGCCGGGCAGCGCTGATGTCACCGCGGTCACCGCCCCGAGGGCCCGCGGGAGCGGCGGGAGGAGGAGGGCACCGGCGGGGACCGCACCGGCCCCGGGACCCCCCGGCATCGCCCCATCCCGGCCCCGGCCCCACCACCGGCCCCAGGACCCCCTGCTCCGGGCATCGCCCCACCACTGGTGCCAGGACCCTCACCACCAGCCCCACCACCAGCCTCAGGACCCCCTGTCCTGGGCATTGCCCCACCACTGGTGTCAGGACCCTCACCACCAGCCCCACCACCAGCCCCAGGACCCCCTGTCCTGGGCATTGCCCCACCACTGATGCCAGGACACTCACCACCAGCCCCAGAACCCCCTGTCCTGGGCATTGCTCCACCACTGATGCCAGGACCTCACCGCTGGCCCCACCACCAGCCCCAGAACCCTCCACCCCAGGCACTGCCGCATCCCCAGTCCCGGGACTCCCTGCTCTGGGCACTGCCCACCACCAGCCCAGGAGCCCCTCGTTAACAGCCCCACCACCAGCCCCAGAACCCCCTATCTGGGCATTGCCCCACCACTGGTGTCAGGACCCTCACCACCAGCCCCACCACCAGCCCCAGAACCCCCTGTCTGGGCATTGCCCCACCACTGGTGTCAGGACCCTCACCACCAGCCCCACCACCAGCCCCAGGACCCCCTGTCCTGGGCATTGCCCCACCACTGATGCCAGGACCTCACCGCTGGCCCCACCACCAGCCCCAGAACCCTCCACCCCAGGCACTGCCGCATCCCCAGTCCCGGGACCCCTTGCTCTGGGCACTGCCCACCACCAGCCCAGGAGCCCCTCATTAACAGCCCCACCACCAGCCCCAGGACTCTCAGCCCCAATCCCACCACCATCCTTGAGATCACTGCCACCAGCCCCAGCAGCCCCACAACAGACCCGGCCACCAGCCCTGGGAACCCCCACCATGGGCACTGTCTGCTGCCACCTCCCGCACTGTCCTGAGGATCCCACCCCATCCCGCAGGGGGACAAGTGCTTTGGAGCAGCTGCGGTGGCTCTCTAGAACCCACAGGCTGATGGCCAAACGTATGTGCCATTGGCAATCCTTATCGGATGTTTCAGTCAGTATCCTCTTATGCTCAAAGTTTTCCTCTAAAGTCAAGTAAAAGTTGCAAGAGAAGATGTGGAGAAGGGTGAAAACAGCAAACGTGCTGGCAACAGCTTTCCCAGGGGAGCCTACAGCCACCACGCCGCTGTGAGTGCAGGGATACCGGAATAAGAAACAAGCACAGCAGGACCCTGTGAGGGAAGGGCTGCTGCAGGGGTGTTGGAAAACACTTCCAGCACAGCTGGATGGCAGGGGACGGAGCTGGGAAGGGAGAGAGCTGAACAGGGAAAAGGCCAAAGCACTACAGGCACCGTGCACGCCGGTGTTTGCCGGAGCAGGGATAAACCTCTGTTAGAGAGAGCCCAGAGGAGGCCACGGAGATGATGCGACAGCTGGAGCACCTTCTGCACAAGGACAGGCTGAGGCAGTTGGGGTTGTTCAGCCTGGAGAAGAGAAGGCTCTGAGGAGACCTTACAGCAGCTTCCAGTACTGAAAGGGGCTCCAGGGAAGCTGGGAGGGGCTCTTTATCAGGGACTGCGGGGATAGGACAAGGGGGAATGGTTTTCAGCTGAAAGAGGGGAGATAGATGTGAGATCTTAGGGAGAAATGTTTTGCTGCGAGGGTGGGGAGGCCCTGGCCCAGGTTGCCCAGAGCAGTGGTGGCTGCCCCATCCCTGGAGGTGTTCCAGGCCAGGTTGGATGGGGCTTGGAGCCCCTGATCCAGTGGGAGGTGTCCCTGCCCAAGGCAGGGAGTGGAACTGAATGAACTTTGAGATCCTCTCCGACTCAAACCATTACATGATTCTATGATTCCACCTCCTTGATATCCCACAGCGCCTGCCATACCCTCACACCACACATTAGTGCCCTCTGTGCCTGAACTTCCTGACAGTAGCCCACAGAATGTGTGGCTGCAGGGCTACAAAGTGTGGCTGCCGGGCTACCAGAGCTGCTGGGTCCATTTTTCGCTCTGTGTTTCTATGCAAGGTCAACATGGGAGCCCAAGAAGGCCCAGGACCTTGTGATAAACACGCTCAGGCTCCAGGAAACACTGTTTCCACCGTAAAAAGCAGAGGTTGGCCCACGTGCAAGACCACTACCAAATGCCCTGTCACACACTGCTTGTTCAAATCCCTCGCAGGACTCTGCAGTCCCATTCCGTGTTCGGGCATTCCCTTATGTGCTCATACCTGCCTAATTCTCATCTTGCTGAGGTACAAACTCCCACTCTCTTCTCCCTTGGGAAACATCCACCTGGACATAGCACTCCCCCTCAGCCCATGGAAGGTGACTTCAACAGGGGGCTGCAAGGGGAGCAGAACACCCTCTTCAATCCCTACCTATGGAGAGAAGCGAGGCGGCACTGGACAGAAAAGGGATCTTCCCTTTCTTAGGCATTTTTGGTGTCCTGAAACTTTCAAAGAAGGTTCAGTCCACTAGTGCTCCATCACCTGGAGGCCAGCAAAAGGCAGTCCCTTCCAGCAGCAGCTCCACGGGGAGCTCTGGGGGGGGATGCCAGCAGAAGGCAATAGTTTCACTGATGTCTGTAGCTGCTCCCCACCCCGAGCCTCTGCCCTGGCAGTCTCTGGGGCATCTGTGCTCCATGAGGCTCTTCCAGACCCCGTAGTGGATGGAGAGAAGCTGGATACTCCAGTGCTTCTAATTGCTGTGGCCAGGATTGTCAAGTCAGGCCAAGATGCATTTGGCAAAAGCTCCTATTTCATTTCTCCTGCCTGGGCTGGCCTTCTTCTACTCTAAAAATGTAAGCAGGCATTAAAGAAAAAAGACAGGCGGCAAAGAGATGTTGTCCTCTCTGGGGCTGAGCTCTCTGGAGCTCCTGGGACCCTTCCCACTCGTTTTCCTCTTCAAGCCGCAGCAGCTCACCTTGGGCAGGCAGCCTGGTGAGGAGCCCAGGCTGCTCCGGCTGCTGGGAATGCATTCCCAGTGTTGGGAGGAAGGGAGGAGAGCTGGGAGGGCAGCAGTAGGGTGGTGCTTCCTTTGGACCTGGAAAACTTTGGCATTAGACTCTATTAGATTTTGCCCTGAACTCTGAGTAGGAAATTCCTGGTCCTGAACCGAGGCCTGGAACACAGGAAGGGGATGAGGATCACAAGGGGAATGTGCTTCTCACGTCCTCTGTGCAGGGAAGGCTTTTGTCACAGAGGACCAGGATGCCTTTCGTCTTGCGAGTGGGAGAGAGAGCCGCGCTGCCATCCCAGTAGAGCACAACATGCATGAACGACCATCACCTACAGGGAACCCCAGGCCCTGACCAAGAGCAGCCAAGCAGAGCACAGGTGACCTGGAGGACCCAGTCTTGCTGGGCATGGCCAATCCAGCAGCTCAGAGCAGAGCAGGTCACCCCATCTGTCAGGGGCATTAGGAACAGGGGCATTAGGAATATATTCTCTGGGCATTCAGGGCGCTGCCGGAGGGAATGTGTGGGTCTTAGTTGACAGGGCACAGCCACGTTGCTGAGTGGGGCATCACCAGTTGCCACGATACACACTGGAACCCTGTGAAGAAGACAGTGACATCACCCACTGCAGCTGGTCTGATGGCCACGGACCTCCACAAGGTTCTCTGAGGCCTTGTAGAGAGTTTGAGCCATACCCCAGGGCTGACATCGCCCCAGCACACAGGGATGAGCATCCTTTCCCTGGAGGGCGGGAAACCTCTGCCAGATGATGCAGAGGATGTGCCCAGCACACAGAGCTGGTGATGGTGCTGCAGATGCCAGCCTCCAGCAGACTGGACAGACCTGCCCCTCCAGCTGGCTTCCCACACATGGGAGGCAGGGGCTGGTGGATCTCAGAGGCTCACAGACCCCTATTCGATAGGTGACAGGATGAGAGAAAATGGCCTTAACTTGCACCAGGGCAGGTTCAGAATAGACATCAGGAAAAATTTCTTCACCAAAAAGGTTCTCAGGCACTGTCCCTGGAGATGATTAATAGACAGGTAGACGAGGTGCTCAGGTTTGAGTGGACAGGTATGATTGGATTCAATGATCTCAAAGGTCTTTTCCAACCAAGTGATTCTATGATTCTAAGTCTCTCTTTATCTAAAGAATGTAAGGTCAGACAGAGGACAAGTCCTGTCCCAATTAGTGAAGATTTGGCTGTTATGAAGATCATAACAACATTAAAACGGGTTCTTGGAAAGTAACAGAATACACATGAGATTTCTGGGAAATGTTATACTCATGAATGTAGGTGGGAAATATCTTCTGTGCCCAGCTCTCACCTCATTACACTTGACTGGTGGAATTATCCCCCTTGTGTCCATGCTGTAATAAAGGACGTTTGCTTTCTAGAACTCCAGAATGAGTCTTAGCAAGTTTGTTTGCCAGCATTTTCAGTATCACTTTAAATAAAGTCGTTATTTGTAAGGAAGTGGTTACAGGAAATTCAGAGACTGAAAAGAAGGGAAGTGGTACTTAAAGATATTAGCTGCTGGGAGCACACAGATATGGCTTTTGCTCAGGATCCAGGAGATACATTGCCAAGCCATGCATTCTCATGTTTAGCAACCCAGGAGCAGACCGGGAATAACGAATTTTTGTTCAGAAACTCCCTCCTGAAATAGGAGGAAAACCAGAGCTGAACTGAATTTGAAGGAATAGGTCACAGGAAAGATGAGGGAGGACTGTAGTCACACATACCAGGGATCCCGGGTGTTTGAGATGACAGAAGGATGGCAAGAGGCTCATAGGCACAGACAACAGTCTCATCTTCCAGCCAAGTTTTCTTTTGTTTGGGAATAGATTCCATTTCCAAGAGAAGTAAGACCTGGAATAGGGCTGCCATTCTCCTGGCTGCGATGGCTGCAGAGTGGAGGCAGTTTGCAGAAAGCACAAATTAGAGCCAAGATTTCCAGAAAGTCACTGTCCTGACCCACTGGCATGTAGAGGGAATCCCACAGTTGGAGAACACGGGCAAACCTGTGCACTTGCAAGCAGATCTGCATACCAGGAGCAACGGTATGTATGCCACAAGTGCTGGGATTTACATCCAGTTCTCACGAGATGTGGCCACGGAGGAATTCTCAGCATCCAGAAGCTTAGTCAGATATCCAGGAATCCTAGACAAATGCAGAAAACTCTCTAAATATGCCTGGGTAAAATTCCTGTCAGGAAAATAAGAGGCATTCTTTAAAAACTTCAGTGGCTGATAGTCTCGATCAGGCAGTTTTCACAGGAGCACAGGAGGTCTTGTCAGCTGTGGGGGAAGAGCATGCCTTCACACCCACAATGCCCTCATGAACTCGTAAGCTTGAGCCGCCAACATGGCTGTGCCCACCGCTCTGTGCAGGAGCTGGGGCTCGCAGATGCCGGGCACGCAGACAAGAGTAATTAAATTTTTGAAGCAATCAGTGCAAAGTTAAGGAGCTCCAGGCCTAGTCCAGCATGGCTCCAGCATCCTCATTGTCATGAATAACCGATCCCACTGGGAAAAACACAATATAAAGCCTGGGAAGGCAATAGGAGGCTACTCTGAAGCCATGTCCTGCAGGTGACAGGAGCCTGTGCTGAGGGATCCCAGCCTCCAGCAATCCACAGCCAAAGGCCTTTCTGGCTGAGGATGGCAACTTTGTGTTCGTGACCTTTGATTTTCCACTGTTAGCATATCCTGTGCTTTTAAACCCATCTGGACAGTCAACATCCTCACTGCTCTGCTCTCAGAAGTTGTGTGAATCCCTTTTCCTTATTGTTCTTCTCTGAACTATTTCAGTACTAATAATTCCTAACCCCAATTTTGCACAGCTAATCATTGAATCAATGGTTTGGGTTGGAAGGGACCTCAAAGCCCATCCAGTTCCATCCCCTGCCATGGGCAGGGACACCTCCCACTGGATCAGGGGCTCCAAGCCCCATCCAACCTGGCCTGGAACCCCTCCAGGGATGGGGCAGCCACCACTGCTCTGGGCAGCCTGGGCCAGGGCCTCACCACCCTCACAGCAAAACATTTCTTCCTTAGATCTCATCTCAGTTTCCCCTCTTTCAGCTGAAAACTGTTCCCCCTATCCCTGCACTCCCTGCTAAAGGAGTGAACCATGATCTAGCATCTCCATTGACCAGGGAAGGGATTGTATCCCTCTACTCAGCACTGGTGAGGGCGCACCTCGAATACTCTGTTCAGTTTGGGTCCCTCACTCCAAGAAGGACATTGAGGTCCTAGAGTGCCTCCAGGGAACAGAGCTGGGGAAGGGGCTGGAGAACAAGTCTTACAAGGAGCAGATAAGGGACCTGGGGTTGTTCAGCCTGGAGAAGAGGAGGCTGAGGGGAGACCTCATCGCTGTCTACAACTGCCTGAAAAGAGGTTGTAGAGAGGTGGGTTCTGGGTTCTGGGCTCTTTTCCCAAGTGACAGGTGATAGGAGAGAGGGAATGGCCTCAAGCTGCACCACGGTAGGTTCCACCACCTCAGGAAAAACTCCTTCCCTGAAAGGGTTCTCAAGCCCTGACAGAGGCTGCACGGGGAGGTGGTGGAGTCCCCGTCCCTGGAGGGGTTTAGCAGACAGGTGGATGAGGTGCTTAGGGATCTGGTTCAGTAGTGGACAGGTATGGTTGGACTTGATGGTCTCAAAGGTCTTTTTCAACCAAGGGATTCTATGATTCTATGATCTCTATGAATATTTAATAGCCCTTAATGTGGCCCCTAACTGTGTTCATTAGAGGGGTTCCTAATGGTCTGCATGCCGGGGACTCCAGACACATCGTCCTGTTTTTCCTGAGGTTTTCCCTGGAACTCCGTTGGAAACTACTGGGATTTTTATGACTAATGAGTAGTTGTCATCTGGCCGGGGGGATTTGTCACTAATCATTTAGCAGCGTGCTCATTCTGCAAATCCTCTAACGAACAATTTGAGGCAAATTCTCAGCAGGGCAGACTGATACCACAAAATAACCCGAAGGAGATGGGCAGCTCCTCCATTCGGGATGAAAGACACACTGGGGAGAGCCTGGTCCTCAGCCCCTTTGCAAAGCCAGGCAGGCAGCAGGGTTCTCCAGCCACGAGAGGGGGCTCGGAGAAGGCGTGTGAAAGCCAGCACAAGCATCTCATCCCAAACCCTTCTCAATTGTTTTGGCTACAACAGGTGATAGGAAAAGTAGTTCCTATTACAAAAAGTGGACTATTTTAATTTCAGCTGAAGTAAAGTTCATCCTAATAACTGTATTTTTTGAAAGTTAGACAGAATGTCCCTCTGAGAGCATGGTTTTCTTATAGGATGTTTTTTCAAACTGTTTTCCAGAAACTTTTAGGTCTTGTGTTCAGTGTGATCTGAGCTGAACAGATGTGTCATCTGTAATCACCTCTGTTTGCAGCCTTTCCCCATCTCAAAGGCAAGGTCAGACAGAGCTGGAGCCAGCTCAAAATTAGCAAAAGATTTGGCTGTTGTGAAGTTCATAATAACATTCAAACGAGTCCTTGGAAAATAATAGAATATGCATGAGATTTCTGGGAGAATTTATCCATATGCATGGGAGTAGGAAATATATATATCCCCAGTTCTTGTCTTGCTGCACACGATTGATGGAGATCACTGCCTCATGTTGCTCAGACCTGATAAAGGATGATTGCTTTCTGAAACTCCAGAATGAGTCTTAAAGTGTTTATTTGCCAGCTTTTTTGGTATCAGAGAGACAGCTGAAGGGAGCAGCACTGAGGCCAGAGCCTGCTGTGGTCTGGCTGCCTGCTGCCCCCTGAACTGCTGCCCCTCCACCACTGCCCCATTCAGCTCCATATCCTTTTTCTGCTGGGGATTCCAGTACTGGACGCAGGGTCCAGGTGGGGTCTCATGAGAGCAGAGTAGATGGAGTGAATCCTCTCCGTTGCCCTGCTGGCCGCACTGCTTTTGATGCAGCCCAGGACATGGTTGGTTTCTGGGCTGCAAGTGCACACTGATAGTTGATGATGAGCTTTTCATCAACCAGCACCCTGAGTCCTTCTCCACAGGGCTGCTCTCAATCACATCATCCTGCAGCCTGGACTGAAAGCAGGGACTGCCCCGATCCAGGTGTAGGACCTTGCACTTGGCCCTCTTGAACCTCATGAGGTTCTCCCAGCCCCACTTCTCCAGCCTGTCCAGGTCCCTGTGGATGACATCCCATCCTTACGATGTGGCGATTACACTACTCAGCTTGGTGTCATCTGCAGACTTGCTGAGGGTGCACTCGATCTCACTGTCTATATCATTGATGAAGATATTAAACAGAAGCAGTCCCAGTACAGACCCCTGAGGGACACCACTCGTCACGGATCTCCATCTGGACTTTGAGCCATTGACCACTTCTCTCAATGAGACCATCCAACCAAGTCTTTACCCATCAAACATGGTGCCGATGACACCAAGCTGAGCGGTGTAGTTACCATGCTGGAAAGATGGTATGTCAATCAGAGGGACCTGGACGGGCTGGAAAAGTGGGGCTGTGTGAGCCTCATGAGGTTTAACAAGGCCAAGTGCAAGGTCCTATACGTGGGTCGGGGCAATCCCCATTTTCAGTGTATGATGCGGGATGATGTGATCGAGAGAAGCCCTGCAGAGAAGGACTTGGGGGTGCTGGTTGATGAGAAACTCGACATGAGCCGGCAATGTGCACTCGCAGCCCAGAAACCAACCGTGTCCTGGGCTGCATCAAAAGCAGCGTGGCCAGAAGGGCGAGGGAGAGGATTCTGCTCCTCTATTCCTCTCTTGTGAGATCTCATCTGGAGTATTGTGTCCAGTTCTGGAATCCTCAATGTAAGGAGATGAAACTGTTGGAACGGGTCCAGAGGAGGCTACAAAGATGATCGGAGGGCTGGAGTACCTTCCATACGAGGACAGGCTGAGAGAGTTGGGTTTGTTAGGTCTGGAGAAGAGAAGGCTCTGAGGAGATCTTATAGTGACCTTCGAGTCCCTGAAGGGGCTAGAGGAAAGCTGGAGAGGGGCTGTTCATAAAAGCTTGTGGTGATGGGACGAGGGGGAACGGGTATAAACTGGAGAGGGGCAGATTCAGACTGGACATTAGGGAGAATTTCTTCACTATGTGAGTGGTGAGACACTGGAACAGATTGCCCAGGGAAGCTGTGGCTGCCCCATCCCTGGAGGCGTTCAAGGCCGGGCTGGATGGGCCTTGGACAGCCTGAGCCAGTGGGAGGTGTCCCTGCCCATGGCAGGGGTGGAACTGGATGATCTTTAAGGTCCCTTCCAACCCGAACTATTCTGTGACTCTAAGAGACTATGATTCTAATGTCCCTGGGGAAAGTTGACCCCTTGGTCCAGTGGGAGGTGTCCCTGCCATGGCAGGGGGTGGAACTGGATGATCTTTAAGGTTCGTTCCACCCCAAACCAGTCCAACCCTCCAGGATTCCCTCCCCCAGCACGGAGGGCGTGATGGCGGCCCGCGCGGGGGCTGCTGGGAATTGTAGTCCGCGCATCGGGCAGGCTCGCGGGCGTTGCTGGGAGTTGTAGTCAATACTCTCCCTGGAGGGGCCCCCCGCGAGGGCCGCTGGGAGTTGTAGTCGGCGGGGGCGCGGGATCCTCTGGGATTTGTAGTACGTTCTGCGCAGAAGTGCGGCGCCGCCGGCGGGAACTGCAAGTCCCGGCATCCCCGGCGGCGGGAGGGGGGGTGTCGCGAAGATGGCGGCGGGGGCGTCGCGCGCCGCACCGGGCTGAGGCGCCGCGCGCTCCCCGCGCCTCAGAGCGGCGGCGATGTCGGAGCCCGAGCACCTGGGCGGGAAGCGGGCCGAGTCGGCGCGGCTGCGGCGGGCGGAGCAGCTGCGGCGCTGGAAGGGCTCCCTCACCGAGCAGGAGCCCGTGGCCGGCGGCCGGGGCCGGCACCGCGGCGCGGGGGGCACCCGCGTCCGCTTCGAGGAGGGCGCCGTGTTCCTGGCCGCCTGCGCCAGCGGCGACTGCGAGGAGGTGCGGCGGCTGCTGGGCCGCGGCGCCCGCGTCGACACCACCAACGTGGACGGGCTGACGGCGCTGCACCAGGTACGGGGACCCCCCCACACGGGGACAAAGGGGGATCCGGGCATGCACAGGGGCGCTGAGCGAGGAAATGGGGGGCTGAGCTCGCACAGGGGCGCTGGGCAGCTCAGAGCGGGGATCCGGATTCACACAGGGGTGATGGGAAAGAAAATGAGGCGGTCTGACCTCGCACAGAGGTGCTGAGCACTTCAGTAAGGGGATCCAGCCTTCCACGGGGGCGCTGAGCAGCAAAATGAGAGGGTCTGGCCACACACAACGGTGCTGGGCAGCTCAGGGAGGGGATCCGGACTCGCACAGGGGTGCTGGGCAGCTCAGGGAGGGGATCCGGACTCGCACAGGGGTGCTGGGCAGCTCAGGGAGGGGATCTGGGCTCGCACAGCGGTGCTGGGCAGCTCAGAGAGGGGATCTGGACTTGCACAGGGGTGCTGAGCGCTTTAGTGCAGGGATCCAGCCTCACACAGGAGCACTGAGCAGCTCAGAGAGGGAATCCAGCCTCACAGAGGGGCACTGAGCAGCTCAGAGAGGGGATCCAGCCTCGCACAGGGGTGCTGGGAAAGAAGATGAGGGCCTCTGACTTCACATAGTGGTGCTGGGCAGCTCAGAGAGGGGATCCAGCCTCACACAGGGGCACTGAGCAACTCAGAGAGGGGATTCAAACTCACACGAGGGTGCTGAGCAGAAAAATGAGGGGGTCCAGCCTTGCACAGTGGTGCTGAGCAGCTCAGAGAGGAGATCCAGCCTTGCACTGGGGTGCTGAGCCACTCCATGAGCCCATTCCCTGTGCTGTGCTGGCCGGGCTGTGGGCCTGGCGAGTGCTGGGGTCATTAATTTTGGGTATCTTTCCCTGGGCCCTGTGGAGCCACAGCAGTGTCCGGCCAGTGTCCCCCAGGGTGCAGTTCCTTCAAGGTCCGAAGTGTCTCCTCAGCTTTCTTTGTATCTGAGTTGCCTTGAACCTCCCTGTGCTGCTCCTTGGCTGCCTTGGCAGAGACCACAGTGCCCACGTCTCAGATAATGAGGTTGATTATATTGACGTTCACCCCAATGTGCTGAAAATCATACAAAAGTGGTGGCAGAAGTTGGCCTCAGAGCGGCCAAGCCTTGCCTGTCCAGAAACATGCACTGCCTTTTGTCTCTAGCTTTTGCTGTCCCCATGTAAAGGAGCAGGAACGCGAGGGACCTTGTGGAATTGTGGCTCTTTAATAGTGGGAAACCTGTTGCCATCTCAGAGTGATCAAGAATTTAGCTGGGCATGTGAAATCAGCCTCCCAGGTTGTTGCATGTGGTCAGTGAAATGAATCAGATTGAATCTGGGCCAGCCTTGGACAGAATATTTTCTAAGCTCAGGATCTCCTGGATTAGGTATGGAGTGAAGTGACGGGACTGAGAGAAGAAGCACAGTCCAGGAATAACATCTGGAGATGATGTGCTTGTGAAGAACAATGCTTTAATAACCCAAATAGCAGGACAGTCATTGAGTTGCTTGGGTTTTCTTCATTGCTGGGCTGAAGCATTTGGGACATTTAAAAGCTTGTTTCACAAGTGCACTTGCTTGTGGCTCTCAGTGAGCAAGGGGCAGGCATAGTTACTCATGTTGTTCTGGAGTCCCAAGAATAAGTGCTGAAGCAAAGAACACAGGAGCTTGCAGTCTGTCAGGTTGAATAAGGCTTCAGCTGGCAAAGCAGTGAACTTTGTCACAGCTCAGCTTGCTTTGTGGTTTTTGGGGTAGCAGTAGCAAAGCAGTGACACTGTGGAAGTGATCTCCAATACACAGAATCTTAAAAGGGTTTGGGTTGGAAGGGACCTCAAAGATCATTCAGTTCCAACCCCCTGCCACAGGCAGTGACATCTCCCACCACAGCATGTGTACATTTGTTATCAGATCAGTAAGTCATCGTAGAGACACAGTTAAGGACCTTATACTGAAGAGCTGAATCTAGGGTGGGCAGAATTATGGTAGTGTTGGCATGACTTCATGAGGGCTTTCCAGCCAGGATCGATTCTGATCTCTTCAGAAATATCACAGGATTTGATGTATGTAATGTGAGGCTTGGCCAAGAGTGTGTCGTGAAGTGCCTTGGGCTCGTTGGACAGTGGGTGATTATGTCTGCAAGGGCAACCTTGTGGAATATACAACAAGTCGTATATTGACAAGCAGGCTGCAAATGTAGTTCTGTATATGTACAGAATTGTGTCTTGGGCGCTGAGTGTCAGGTAACAGTGAACAGTAACACCTAGGGCTTGGTGCTTGGAAGAGCTTTGAGATGAGTGAGCAGTCAAGCAGATGCTGGCCGTGCAAGGGAATCTCTTAAGTGTTTCACCAGAAACTTTATGGGAAGGGAGACTGACTTGACTTTGAGTTAATAAAAGCCTTGTTCCAGTGTCCTGTTGATGTGTTAACATTTTCTCATCTGCATCTTTCGGGCAACACTGAAGAGCGCTAAGAAGTTCCTGCACACCCAAATGGGACAAACCCTGATTTGTTAGAGGTTTTGTTGTACATAGGATGCTTTGAGTTGGAGGGGGTCTTTACATGTCATTCAGTCCAACCCCAATCTGTAGCTTGGGTCTGTAAATCTGTATCAGATGAAAATGTTTATTGGCTGTCACTCCCTTGTCACTGAACATGTCCAGAGTAGGTTTGTTCGTGTTACCTGGGGCACAGCGCTGGCCTTGGTGCAGTGTGAGCAGAGTTCCGGTTAGGCTGAGGGTCTCAAAGTGTTGGTTGACAAATGGCACAAAGATTGTACCTGTGAGGGTTTTCCAGTGACTTCTCGTAGAATTAGAGACATAACATCATGAGGTGTAGTGACTGCTTGCTCTCATTTAATGCTTTTGAACCCAAAAGGCCATGCAGTGAGGAAGATCCTACATATTGTAAAAAGTTTCTTTTGTTGAAGTAAATATTGGGTAAAATTCTTTTTCTTGGGTTAAAAATCTTAATGCTAAGTGAACCTTGCTCTGCACATTATCTTTGTAGATAATGGAAGGCTTAACAAAATCAATTAACTTAATTTGTCAGTTGCTATCTGCTTCTGCAGAACCTCAGACCAATCTTGCCAGCTGGGCAAGTTCCGTGGCCCCGAATGTTGTGTGGCATTCAGCAAAGGCAGACTTACTTTCTCTACTATCTGGGCTGTTGTGACTGAGAACCATTCTGTGCTTTCTTGCTGGATGGGAAGCTGTCTGCTATTTATAATGACAAGGCTGATTTTTGAATATAATTTATTAAGTTACAAGGAGTATTTCTGAGCCTCCTTGTGTCATTCTCTTTGGAGGCCTCGCGTGTAGGATAAGCCTACACCAAAGGCCGATGTCTGTTATATGTAGCTCCAGTTACATCTGTATCTTTACCTTAGTGCCCACAAAATGCTTTTGGATGAGCATCAGTCCTCCCTTATCAGAGCTGAGCTTAATTCATTGAATGTGGTGTATTTTTGGTAACGGTTTTGTGTCTAACACAGGTTGGAAAGGGAGATGTTAGCTAAATGTGAGTGAACATCTAGAAGTCATCCAGAAAACCACTACCAGTAGGTGAAGCAAACTATTGGCTGCAGTTGAGCTTTAGTGTTTGCAGATGGTGGGAAGCTGGCATGAAACCCTCTCGCTTCCTCCTGAGTGACAGATGAAACTGAAGAGTGGACTTCTATGAAAACTGAGCCATATGGGACTAAATTTCTGGTGCTGCTGGTTGGGAAGGTGTCTTCATTTCCTAGGCAGTGCTTCTCTGTCTTTAAGAGCTCATTCACAAAGCATGACAGCAGACAAGGTTGTTTATCCTTTGTCTGCCCTTTGATGGTTTACCAGCAATTTCCCTTTTGCCTGTTTCATGGAGAAGTGAGTTGCTCATGAAATAACTCCTGAGTTTCTGTCACTTATTGTGGCCTGGCACTTGTTTTTGCTTTATTTTCAGGTGCTGGGTGGCTGCAGCAATCCTGAAGCTGCTTCCCGAAGAGCCGGGTGCTTTGTGCAGTGGTTCTGGGTTGGGTGGCTGAGTCTGTAATCTCTCAGGAAGTCCGAGTTTAAGTTATTGCTGCTTCTGAGACAGAGCTGTAAAACTGCGGGCATCTCTAGTTGTTCCTCAGAGCGTTATGAAGTAGCATCCATGTCAGACTCTGGCTGGTTGGTTGCTGCTCAGCAAATTCGTCGCTTTACTCACTTGCAAGCATCACATGCAGTCCTAGGGAAGCAGAAGGCAGCAGGGTTTTTAGACAGTCCAAAAACACAGCTGAGGTGTAATGTGTTACATCCCCCTCTCCCTAAAAACAAGGGTCAGGAGATGGTTGGAAGAATCATTGAGGTGGTAACACTGGAACAAAACCCAGGAAATTGAGGGCTTGGAAGAGAGGGTTCCTGTGTGGATTGTTGGTTTCTGTAGCCAGGGCATCATTGCTGGAGAGCATGGAGCAGAGTTGCTGGATCATCTGTTGGAGCTGCAGTGCTGGCTGAAGCAGCCTGGAGAAGTTTTAGAGGATAACTGAGAGAGATCCAGCAGTGATTCCCCAGACAGAGGGCTCATATGCAGCAGCTTTTAGAAGTGTCTCAAGCCAATTTTTCCCTCTCGGTGATTATGCCTTGAGTGTTGAGGATCCAACACAGGATACAGTGGCATGGAAACACTTGAATGAAGTGTTCAGGTACCACTTATGCGTATGTTTGAGGCATCACAGCTGTACTCCAAGGTAGTTTAGTTTCTGGTCTTTTAATCAGTGATATTAGTGTCATACGTCAGGCTGCACTGCCTGAAAATACATTATTCCTTGGAGGAGAAGGTTATCTAGGGATTGCCATACCTCTTCCACCACACTCTGCACAGTTACTTTCTGAAGGTGCACTTCTGCCAAGGGAAACAGAAGTTGCAAGTGGTTGGTAGTGTATTTAACACTGCTCATCAAGCTGAAATATGACGCTGTCAAAAATAGAGTTTATCACTGGGGTAACTGAAGTACTTTTGTTTGGATTTCACTTATAAATGGGAGTACGATAGTATGAACTCTGGATGAAGTGAGAAAGCTTGGAAGCTACCTTCAATACACCAGGAAATTCTTAGACACAGCCAGTTAAAACCTGAAGTGCTATTTTACCAACCTAATGCCTTTATTCTCTTGCTCTTGGCTTACACAGTCCCTTTTTTGGCTTGATGTTTTGTCCCTGTGGGTTAGGTCAATTGTCTGTCCCTTGTTTCTAGTTCAAAACAATCTCCTGTGTAGGCAGGATTAACTCTAGACTAAACAAACTAAACTGAAATGAGTGAGAGCATTGGAGAAGCACTGCTCCTTGCAGTGCCAGGAAGAGTTCCCTGTCCTTGGGCAGGGGCAGTTCCTCAGCTGGCTGGTTTGGCTGCTGGGGATGAACGCAACCCCAGCAGCCACTCAGCTCTTGGGTGCTAGGAGAAACTTGTTCTGTTTTCAGCAGTAGATGGATATTTGTGCTGGGAAATGTGCACCTTTGTTTCCTTCCTTGGCTTCTGTTTGTCCCATCTAGCAATGAGATGAGCCAAGCGCTGTGGTTCCCCATCAACTCTGAGCAAGTGAGCTAGTAGGGTTTTCAGCTACGGCTTCCTCTGTGGCAGTAGCGAGAAGTGATGACCTGGCCCCTTAGTGCTGTCTGGGCAAAGTTCTCACCTCTGCAGCAGGGCTGCTGGGCTCTCCAGTGCTCTGGCCCCACACAGAAGCCTTTGGGAAGCAAGGGTATTTCAGGGAAAGCTTGTTACACTTAAATTCAGCTGAAAGCTTTCTGACTTGTGCAAATAAAATGATCGCGCCTGTGTTAGAGATGGACACACGTCTTTAATGCTGCACACTTGTCTAAATGCACACACTTTGGTAAAACTGAAAGCCTTAGCAAAAAATGCAGGAATGAGCCATGAATGCAGTGGCTGGAATGATCACTGTTCCAGACCAATGTCTTGCAGCTCACGTTGGCATGGCTGGAAACATGCTGAAACATTAAAGCAATGTTTCTGTGTGGAGCTCTCTCAGCTCTAGCCCAGATGAAACTGCCATCATCGCAGTATTGGCTTTGTGATTTATAACACCTCTGGCTTATTGTAGCCGTGAGTGTGAGGGGCTGAGAGATGTTTCTGCTACAAACAGGTTTAGAGACTTAGAATTCTGATGAGGGGCTTGTGAGACGTCTGGAGTGCTGTGTGTTGTAATGTACTGAGATAATAACCGACTGATATTAAAATATAAGACTTCTGAGTTGGTGTGCTCGCTTTCAGTTGAGATTATTGCATCTCATAACTCAGAAAGGCTTGTCAGACTGGGCGTTTGAGAGCGATCTTTTTAGGAAGGCTGGGAGAGGGGAATATTATGTAAGCGGTTGTATAAATTGTGATTTTTTTCTTTCTTGCTCTTGAATACCAATGAGAGCAGGGGGAGCATTAAATACTCTGAAATGTCTGCTTTGCTTTTTAAAAAATCATGTTTGTGCCCAGGGCTGGGATGAAAATGAATGGGAGAGAAACCTAGAGCCTTTCAGGGAAGAGCAGCCCCTGCTCTCCAGCGGCAAGCTCTCTGAATGAGTGAACTGTTTGACCTAGTGATAATGGTGCGGCCCCGGCATGGTGAAGGTGCCCAGTAGAGATCGTAGTGTCTGAGTCCTGAGGTTTATTTTCAGCTCTCCTTCTGCAGGGAGGTGCAGCAGCTGTCCCGGCCATCTCCTTTATTGGGCTGCAGCAAACTGATCTGCGCGGGGACAGAAGATGCAGCTCACGGGAGGTGTTCCATGTGCTAAGCAGGAACAGTTCAGTTTGTAAGAATTTTGAGAGAGTGATTTGGTGGGGATTTAGGTGCCTGTTTTTGTGGGGCTCTCTTCAGTGTCAATACATTTAAGGACAGCTTCACAGTGGGTATAGTCCAGCCAGGCTTGTGCAGAGAAATGTTCCAAGCTGCTGTCAGCTTCTTGAGAACAGAGCGTGATGTGGTCTCTGCACTGTGGGGCTTTTCCTAATCGCATCACTCTGATGGAGCTCCCACCCGCACAGTTTCTAGGCACCAGATTTTACTTCCTCCCTTCACCCCAGAGATGCATGTCCTACAACTTCCTCAATACTTAATTCTTAAAATATGTTTTTTGGCGCAAATTTGCTTTTCCATTCCCAGGCTGGAGAGAATGGTATCTCACACTGCTGGCAGCTGCACCCCCCGAGTCAGGCAGCTCTTCTCATCAAGCTGTTGATAGTCAGAAACGTCAAAATTCTTGATTCAAGCACCTCCACATTTTCCCTTGACAGCACTCATTCGTAATAATTACAATGTGCAGTACTTACAGATTACTGGTAGTTTAGAAAATACATCTGTGTGTGCTCTCGTTAAGTATTTTCATGTTAAACACATATTTGAAAGATCAGTCTCCTTACAGCTTTAAGCTCTCAGCTTAAATATAGTCTTTGCTCATCTGAAAACAATGAAAATTGACTCTTTCAATAGTGTGAGTTTTTTAAAATGCTGTTTTTTCTTCGTGGCTTGTTTCCTGTAGCTGGAAAAATAGAACAGCCGTAACATGTAAGCGCCTTGCTGGAAATGTTTCCATAGTACAATACGCTGACCTTGCAGAGGGACACAGGCAGTTTCAGGGTGGCTTTTCCAGCGTTCAGCCTGGCGCGTAAATCTTTGTGAGCTGTACCGAGTGCAGAATGCCCACCTGCCATCAGCCTTTCCTGTGTCACTGCCTTGCCAGGGTAAAGTTGAACCTGGCTGCTCTCTGATACCCCAAGCTGCAGCATCGATTTGCCACAGTGATTGCTCACCATCCATTTCTGGAGTCTGTCTGCAGCCACCTCCTATTTATAATTTGTCATTCCTCACTGCCTTAGACAGTTGATGCGATTCAGTTACAAAGCTTTATGCTTTTTTACATCTGAAATGATGTGATAGCAACAACTTGTAGCATCAGGCCTTCCTTAAACACCGCTGTGGGTTTAGCAAGAGGTGGCTGATGAGGATTGAGTGAGCTGGTGCCACTGTGTGTGGGGGTCTGCCAGCATAACCTGCCTTACAGCTGTTTAGTTTGCACGTGTAAATGTAATGCCATAACCCAAATGGATGTAAACCGCCCTGGAGCTGGTAAGACCCACACACGGAGCTGCACCAAGTCAGCCAGGCTGTTTGTGTGCTTGGGTTCGTGCTTCCTGGAGGATCACTGCTTTCGTTTTGTTTTGAAGTCAGAGCATGAAGCAGGGTTTCTCTTCCTCTTCCAGGATTTGAATTCATAGGAATGTCAGCCTTACCTGAAACTATTGTTAATTATGGTTCTTGAGTGACAAGCTGATAGGTCATGTGAGATGCTAGTAGCGTTTTCTCCCTTGGAAGATTGCTGGGGCAGGCAATCTCTGCCCCTGCCGCCTGTGAGTAACCAGGCTTGCTTTACTTGTTCTGGTGTAGCCAGGGCAGTGCTCCTAGTTAAAGCATTATCAGAGAGCCTGCCTCTGCCAACAGAAATCATTGGAATACCTTAAACATTGTTTTGAATTTACAGCATGAAATTTTCTTAGAATTGTAGTATCATTAAGGTTGGAAAAGACCTCTAAGCTCATCCAGTCCAACTAAACTCTGTCCCAAAGTGCCACAGTCATGCTTTTTGAACACTCCACCACTGCCCTGGGCAGCCTCTGCCAGGGCTTCAGCACTTTGTCAGTGAAGGATTTTTTCCTGATAGGCTATCTTTAGAATATTAGGATAGAATATCCTGTTTTTATCTAATAGGCCACTTTTCTACCCTGTTTGCTCTCTGTTTTTTGTAAGCAAGATGCCATGCTCCTCACTGTAGACAAATTTCATGGGTTTGTGGATAACAACTGGGTGTGAGCTAACTGATTGCATTCACACAGCCTACACCTGTCCAGGAAGAGGAGCAAGTCTTGAGCCTGGGTAGGAGTTTAAGTGCATCTGTGACAGTCACAAAAGTACTGCAGACTTGTCAAGTATCCCATTTATTTTGTTTTTAAAGTGAAGTGATCATGGCAGCAGAAGTTCCTGTAACAACAAAGCACATGCTTTTGCTTGAGTCTTTAAGTGAACATCAGGAGTGATGTTTGTACTGTTGGTTCCATCTGCACATTGTGTTAGTATAACAAATTGTTACCAAAAATGATTACACTAGCAAAAATGCTTTCAGAGCAACTTGGTGGCATTTGCAGAATGCTACATTCTAGCTTAGTATCACAACACCTTGCTTTTTGATGCAAAAAGTGGTCTTTAAGTAGTCTACACCAAGTTTTTCAAGAAGAATTATGAATACTGAGCTGAAATAGCTCTCCCTGGAGAAGGTGAGGAAGTGGCTTGTTTCCAAAGCAGGTAGCATCTAGGTTAAACCTTCAAAGCTGGCTTCATCACTTGATGCTGGCTTTCAGTTCTTGTCTTGCTTCGTTCTTCTTCGCTATGTTCTTGGGAAGCTGATTGAACTACAGTGCGCTCCAACCAGCTCAACTTACCACATGCTGATAGTCTCATCAGTCTTGTTAGCTGTTCGGGGAGTCTGTGTACCATGCACGAGCTTTGGAAGGTAGAGTTGCACTCAAAACTACTGTTTCGATGACTTTTGCGAAGAAGAAAGTGGTTATTGTGAATCAGAGTCTCTTCCAGACCATTACACTGATAGCCCATAAAAGCCATTATGTTGAGTGCCTCTCATCTGTCTGCTCTGTCCCCCTGAGAACTTGGCAGATCTTTTTCTGCAGAGTTGCTTTCCAGCCGCTTGCCCCAGTCTGTGTCATTGCAAGGAGTTACTCTGTCCTAGGTTAGGCAGGACTTTGCATTTGCCTTGGTTGAGCCTCACAAGCTCTCTGCCAGGCCACTTCTCCAGTCTCTGTAGGTCCCTCTGCTAAGGACCTCCTGCCCAAGACACGCCAGCCAGTCTGACATCATCTGCCAACTTGATGGAAGCGCTGTTAATCAAGTTTGTTAATAAAGAGATTGAACTGTACTGGTCCTAGTACCAGTGTGCAGGGATGGCACTGTCGGTCTGTTACCAGCTGGGCTGTGTCACCTTGTGAGCTGTGTGTTCTGGACAGTTTTCCATCACTTATCATCTGCTGCTGCAGTCCAGGTCTCGACAACCTGCTTATAAGAAGGTTGCCCATGTCAAAGATGTTCCACACTTGTTCCCCTGTCACCCGCCCAGCCAGCTTGTCATTGTGGAGGGCATTCCACCGCCCAGCCAGCTTGTCACCGTGGAGGGCATTCCACCTCGGCAAGATGTCCCGCTGGTAAATCCATGCTGACTGTTCCCAGTCACCACCACCTCCTGCATGTGGCTGGAAGTAGCTTTCAGCAGGATTTACTACGTAGCCTTTCCAGGGACAACATTGGGACCTACAGGCTTGTGGTTCCCTGGATTCTTCTTAAGTGATGGGTGCTGGTTATGTGTCATCAGGGGCCTCCCTTTGTCACGGTGAGCTTTGAAAGAGGACAGTGACTTTGCAGTGACATTGGCCAACTCCCTCCTGAGCCTACATGCATCCTACCTGGTCCCAAATGTAATCCGTGGCCCTTCCTTCTGCTTTATTCCCTGGGCTGAGGCTCTGGTGCTGCACAGTGCAGCAAGCAGGACCTGTCTGCTTTTCCTTAGTCCATTCCTTGTAGCATGTGTGCCTGTCTTGTACCAGACGACTCCCCCTGTGGTGCTCCTGTAGTGCGCAGTGTGGGAAGCTTCAGTCTTCCTTGCCTGTAGCTCTTCGTGGTGACCATCAGACACTCATGCACAGCAAACTAGATGCTTCTAGGGTATCATCATAGAATGGTTTGGGTCTGAAGGGACCTCAAAGCCCATCCAGTTCCACCCCCTGCCATGGGCAGGAGCACCTCCCACTGGATCAAGAGGTCCAAGTCCCATCCATCCTGGCTTTGAACCCCTCCAGGGATGGGGCAGCCACCATTGCTCTGGGCAACTTGGGCCAGGGCCTGCCCACCCTCACAGGAAAATATTTCTTTCTAAGATCTCATCTCCCCTCTTCCAGCTGAAAACTGTTGCCCCTTGTCCTGCCTCCTCACTTCCTCATCAGAGCCCCTCCCCAGCTTTCCTGGAGCCCCTTTCAGTACTGTAAACTGCTCTAACGTCTCCCCAGAGCCTTATCTTCTCCAGACTGAAGAATTCCAGCTCTCCCAGCCTGTCCTTGGATGGAAGGAACAACTTGTTGTTCTGTATTCTTCTTGATAGTCCTGGGTGGGATCTGAGCCTGCTTGGTTGCTGTTCCTGGGCAGTTCCACCATGTGCTGGCTGCTCCTGCATCCCCTAGGTGTGTGTGCTCCTCCGGGTCCACCCAGGCACATGCTAGTCCAAAGCGCCGCTCCTGGAGTTCGGACTGCCCTGGAGCTGTTGGGCCTGTCTCTGGTCCCCATGTCACTTGCCTGCTGGTTGCCATTTGCATCCCAGACTCTCTGTCCCGTAGCCACTTGCAGGCTAACTGGGGGAAAGCTAGAAGGTGGTAGGAGTCCCCTGCAGCTCTGCAGCACCCACACTATTCATCCCCGGACCATCCCCTGCACGGATGGAGCTGTGCCCGAGGTGCTGGCTGTGTTAGACCTCTGTGCAAAGGCTCGGTATGTGCACAGGTAAGATGTCTGTGAGAGTTTGCCTCTCCCTCTGTTTGCAGACAGGTTCCTCAGTCTTTCCACTCCATGGAGCTGGAAGGTGCGATATATTTGGCGAGGTGCGTGCATGAGGACGAGTGTGTTTGCTGGAGGTGACTAGAACTTCTACAGACTTGTGCATATCATTATCTATGGAACGTGGGGACTTTGAGTAAAGAACATCAAGAAGTGATGATTTAGTGGAATTTAAATCCTAATTATTTCAAAATTGAAAGAATGATACTTTGTTCCTGGTGTCCTATCTTTTATATGGGGTAGCTGTGTGCCTTCTCCTCTATTGTACATCACTGCAATAGAGACAGGGTATTCAGGGAGCATACAGTGCTGTTTTTTTCCTGGGGAGTATTGGGAGAGTCTTAGTCTTGTGTACAGCTCAACTAAATAGTTTCAAATGACAAATCTGGCCCAGTTTTGCCATGGTATGCCAAACAGTTTTGTACTGTTTCTTAGCAATGCTGTGTCTGCTGTCTTCAGTCCTTCCTGTACAAAGAGCGCTTAAAATAAAAAATAAAAATTCAGCTTTCTGGGCTTTTCCGAGCTGCAGGGATGGCAGAAGAGGCTCCAGGACTGCTCTCCCAAATGAAAAGGGTCAGATCTTCAGCACCAGCTGGTATTTGTTCAGGAGGAATGAGTGTATGAAGTCACTAAGCTGTTAATTGCTGTGTGTGACGTAGCACTGAGAACAAACCAGGTGCCAGAGGAGCCCCCCCTGCAGCAGGACTGTGCAAGGGGGAAGTGACAGTTCTCCATGCAGTGCTGGTTTCCCAAAAGACTCTGAGAAAAACCCGGGAAATGATGAACCCAAAGGAGTCCACAAGCATGTTGACAGGAGAAATCTGGTGGCAGTTGTACATTCAAATTTCCAAAACGCTTTTGGTAGTGTCACTTTACGGAAGCCCTAAGAAACGAAGCTGTTATGAAATAAAAAGAATCAATCATAGACTCACATAATGTTTTGGGTTGGAAGGGACCTCAAAGCTCATCCAGTTCGACGCCTTGCCATGGGCAGGGACACCTTCCACTGGATCAAGGGCTCCAAGCCCCATCCAACCTGGCCTTGAACACCTCCAGGGATGGGGCAGCCACCACTGCTCTGGGCCAGGGCCTCCCCACCCTCACAGGAAAACATTTCTTTCTAAGATCTCATCTCAATCTCCCCTCTCAGCTGAAAACTGTTCCCCTCATCCTGTCCCTGCACTCCTTGGTCAAGAGCCCCTCCTCAGCTTTCCTGGAGCCCCTTTCAGTTCTGGAAGCTGCTGTAAGATCTCCCTGGAGCCTTCTCTTCTCCAGACTGAACAACTCGAACTCTCTCAGCCTGTCTTCGTAGCAGAGGTGTTCCAGCCCTCAGATCATCCCCGTGGTCTCCTCCTCATTCCAACAGATCCATGTCTTTCCTGTACTCAGGGCTCCAGAACCGGACACAGCTCCAGGTGGGGTCTCACCAGAGTGGAGCAGAGGGACGGAATCCCCTCCCTCACCCTGCTGGTCCTACTGCTCTGGATGCAGCCCAGGACATGGGTGGCTTTCTGGGCTGCAGGAGATGAAACGAAGGTTAGGAATAAAAAATGAGTTTACACGAGGAAGGGGAATTACCCTCTGCATCTGCCAAGGAGTCTGCTGCTCAGCACACCCATATCTGAGATGGAGAAGGAATAAAGGGCGAGGTAACGGTTTGTTGATGGATATTGTTGCATATTCAGGATAATAAAATGGAAAAGCAGGGTTTCACGATACTGGGTAACTGCTGAGGGAAGGGCTGGCAACATTTGATCAGTAAATGGGTGGTAATGGTTGTGGAGAAACAGCAGTTTCAGTTCGGCTGTTACAGGCTGGGGAAGGTTTTGTGGGGACTTAATGTGGTAGCATGGAGTTCTGTAGTGGGTAAAAAAGCAAATCAGATGTGAGGAATTATTAAGAAAGGAATAAATAAAGCAGAAGTCATAAAGGCAATGTGAGTTAATGGGAGTTAATGCTGTGCCTATCTGTAGGTCAGTATGTGCAGTCCTCTTTCTGCCATCGCAAAAAGAGTCATCAGGAGAATGGGGGCAAGAAGAGCCAGGGAGTCACAGAGGGTGTTCTGTACAAGGAAAGATCAAAGCTGTCTACGAGTCCTTCTGACTGGCAGGAAGCCACCAGCGCAGGTAGGGTAGAGGCATCCAAAGTTACACGTAAGGTGTGATTAGGAATGTTTGCTTTTTCCCACAAAGAAGAACTAAACGACTTCAGAATTTTGAAACAGCTATTTGGTTTTCATCCACTCTGAAGCCAGGCTTTAGGGTGGTGTGGCAGCGAGAGTCCCTTTGTGATATAAAGTATAATTAAAAAGGCATTATTTACTACAAGTTAGAGGCAAGAAGAGAAATAAGGGGAGAATTAATAATGCCAAATACCTTCTTAAATGTTAAAGCAATATGTCAAAATGAAAAACCAGCGATGTTTAGCAGGTGAGACAATACTGCGTTGCGTGCATGGGGGGCAGTTGGGCCTTGTATTTAATAGGTGATTCTGATGAATTTTGGGGTAACTTGCAGCAGTGAAATGGGCATTGTATTTCGTAGAATCATAGTGTCCTCTAAGCTAGGGGGATGAATATGTATAGGTATGGGATATCGCCTTGCAAATCCACAGTTTTGAGCCTTTTTCTGTCCCGCTTGCAGCAGCCTGAGCTGATAGAGCTGAATGGGTGCAGTATCGAGGTGTTCTCACAGAAGATGGATTTCATCTTCACTTCCTGGTTTGCACTAGCTGTTCTTTTCTTTCTTGTATGACTGGCTAACAGGATTGACCTTTGCAGCCCCAAATGGTTTGTCTTTTCAATTGATATCACTTGAGTTATTTTGAACAAGCATTCTCTTATGGTGGCAAAGATAAGTGGTGAGTTTGTCTGTTGATGAGAGACTTAGGGCCGTGCCAGCCTCTATGCCGGCAGAGCCAGGGTTTAAACTTCAGAGTGTATTGCAGGAGTTATTTTTGATCCCTTATTAATAGCTGCTATAGAAGGAGCCCTGTGCTTATGGCCAAATATTGTCTTAAAGCTATTTCGAGTACTGGCTCGTCTTCAGTCTGCAACTCACTCAGTCCACCAAATCATTTCGTTTCCATTTAGTTTAGGTCCTCTTAATCTTTAAGAGAATTGTTCAATATTGCAGAAAGTGCAGAAGGAACAAAGAATTGATTGTAGTCACTGGGACGGAGTTGATATGCTGACATTATGCCCAGCATCCTAAAAATTGTGCTGGTGACGTAAAAATTCAAGCCCCGTCCAAACCAAGAACTGCTGCTTTAGGGAAAATAAGATGGTTAATGTAATCTGATTCCAGGCTTGTCTTTTAAAATACAGTGTTACGGTGATGAAACCCTCAAGAGTTGTGGAGGTTTGGGGATACCTGGTGTTAACAAAGCTGCCAGCTCTTTTTTGTTGTTGTTTATTATTTGCTTCTGTGGTCTGGTCACTGTTACTTGAACTGCTCACTCTATCTCCAGTCTGAGCTGCTTTCCTAACCCTTTGGCTTTTTTGAGCAGTGCTTTGATAGCTCTCCTGTTGTGTAATGCTGAAAGCTGCATCTCTTCCTCTACTGTTCGTCTGGCTTCTTGTTGCTTACTCTTTTTCCAACCTGTCCAAGCAGGACCTGTCTGGGCTGTGTTCGTCCGTGGCAGCTGGCGTGCTGTGGGTGTGTGGCTGGAAGAGATCACAGAACACCACCATGGCCAGGCCTCTGCACTAGGGCATCACCAGGTTGATCAGAGCGTTTCCCAAAAGACACTTAACTAATCTGTTCTGAAATGTCTCCACAAAGAGCTCGTCTGCTCCTCCCCTGGAAGCCTCCAGCACCTGGCAAGCTTGAGCAGTTAGGAAGCATTTCTTAGTGTTTGACCCAGTTCTGCTTTCTTCCAAATGAAACTGAATTAGTTTTCCTCTGGTTGCAATTGCTTTCCCTTTCTTAACAGCCTTCCCACTGCTGGAAGACTGTTCCTCTCAAAGTTTTTGGTTTTCTTTTACCAGGATACAGTAAAACTGGTTTTATTTAACCTTTCCAGCTAGTTGGTGTCTTCTGAACTTGCAGTGAGCCTTGTTCTCTGCATTTCTGAGGAGTGAGTTGCTTTCAAATTGAATGTGATACTTAAATGGAGACCTCTCCAGCCCAGGAATAATTTTCTTCAGGGCCATACTAAAAGCAGTCGTCTGTAATGTATTCCTGAATTAGATTTGCTTTCTTCTTCAGCAGCGCCCCACTGAGTCATCCAGCCAAGCCTTAATTACCCAGTGGGGATGGAGATGAGGGGATGGTAAAGCAAAATTAGCAGTAATGGTATAAATCATTAATGGTATAATAACATATTTAGTAAATGTTGCTTTGAAAGATGAAGACCCTAATCGAGCAGTGTGCTCGCTGCAGCGTGAGAGCTGTAGGAGCCAGCATGGTGCGTTGTCATGGTGGCCAGGCCAGGGAGGAGCGGAGTTGCCAGCAGACGAATGAGACCTGTGGCCTAGCAGCACGCTGATCGGGCTGCTTTCAGCCCAGTCTGTCTGGAGTGGATATCCGGTCAGTGATCCGCTCTGGTGCTGCATCCTTTTTATCCTTGCTTTGCTGTTAGATGCCTCCCACCTAAGTGTAGGGATTCTCCCGTTTCGCTTTGTTGTAAGAACATTTGTCAGGAGCACGTTGAGTCTGAGTTCTGTTCCCTGGAGCTCTCCACTTCTCCGCTTTGATTTCATCTCACACCACTAAAATGTGACCACTGTTTCTACATTTTTGTTGAACAGGAGGAGTGGAGTTGGCCCTTGTTAGAGACTGAGACTTCTGGATGAACGTTAACACAGGCTCAAAGTTTTGCAGTCTGGGCTGAATCGAGTGCTTTCCTGTGTACCCTGAGTCCCTGCTGGTACAGCTGCGGTGGGCTGCGGTTCCAGCAGATGTGGAGCGAGCGTCCTCTCTTCCCCACACTTTTTACAACTTGTTCTGTTCTTATCTTTCTGAATTCTTCTGTAGGCAGTTTTTCCCCCAGACCATTATTTATTTCTGTGCTGCCCTACAAGCAGTATAAACTAGATTTGTGATCCCCCAGAAATATGTAAGAAGTGCTTTTGTCAAACAGGAAAAGTTGTTTGGGTTTTTTCCCCCTCACTTGTTAAATTTAAACTTTTGCAAATTCACATCCCATTCATATCTACCACATCTCTTTTAGTTGTGGAGACTAGAATTTCTTATGATAGTGAAAGACAGTGCACCATTACATATGGTCCTAGTGATATTTTCTGTTTTGTTTTGTTCCGTTCCAAATAATTTCTGGAATTTGCTTTGATTTCTGAGCTTGGAGATAATATTTTCCTGCAGCTATTTGTTATAATCCTAAGAGCTTTTCCTGAACAGCAGTAATAAGCTCAGAGCCTTTCATTTTCTTTTATGACGTTAGGTGTATTTTTTGCCTGTGATTCACTCCACAGTTCTCTGCATTGAATTTCATCTGCCATCTTATCAGCAGCTGCTCTGTATTGTAAGATTCTTCTGCAAGTTCATCCTTTTTTTTTACGCTCTTGAACAGTTTCATTAGCAAACTTTGTCATCACAGTAATCATCTCTACTGGATCCTTTATTTAGGGCATTTGACAGCACAGAGCTCGGGATTGATTTCTGCAGAGACCTCCAGGACAAAAATCTGTCGTGTATTCTGGTCTTCCCATCATGGAAATACGTTAAATCATGCAAGGATCTTCTCTTTTACCTTTGCAATTCAGTGTTTTTAGTGCCCTGGTGAGAAGCCTTGTGGAAGGCTCTGTGGATTGTCTCCCCTGGATCTCCCTTGCCCTGGTGCTTGTTTGCCCTTTGAAGAACTCTGGTGACTTTGTGTCATCTGACTACCCTCCACAAAAGCCTTGGTGGCTCTTTTCCAGAATATCGCCATTTCCGATGCATGTGCTGTTCTGTGTTCTACCACCTGCTGATGTAAGCACCAGCACCTTGGTTCTTTTGGAGTTTGAGAAGGTCTCTCCCTTTTTCTGTTCCAGGAGTTCCCTCGCTTCCCAGAGACATTTCCTTTCTATCTTCTCAGCCTTTCATTGAGACACTTGCCTCTTGTCCATTTGTCTGGCGTGATTTCCAAGAGATGCTGCTGTCCAGCAGCCTGACACAAGCTGGTTTGTTTCTAGAGCGTCTCCTGGCTGTGTGTGTCGTGTCTGCAGCAGCAAAGGCTCCCCACAGCCATGGTTCTCGCCACCCGTCTGTCTCTGTGCCTGATCATGAAATCACTTGCTCATGGCCCAGCTCTTGCTTCAAGCTGAGAGCCCAGCCACGCCTAGGGGTGCTTCCATGCTCTTGAGAACGTGTTCCTAGTGAGACAGATCCATCTGCAGGATTGTTCTCCCAAACATTGGCTCACTGCTCACTGCTTTCTCCTGTTAGCTCTTCCTTCGCAGCTGACACAGATGGATTTGCATTGTGATACCTCCTGCACGATGCTCCTAGCTTCTCTTCCCTCCTCAGCAGGGAGACTGTTTCCTGGCTTTGGCAGCTGGGCTTTGGCAGCAAACCTTGCCCTCTCCTATATTCCTCGCGTTCACCACCGAGATTATGGTGCTTTTTTCTGAGCATTGCCACCCGCGAGCAGACTAATGCACAGGTGACCCGGCACAATAAACGTGGAAATTGCTGTCTCCTAGCTGGACTTACAGAATCACAGAACGGCCTGAGTTGGAAGGGGTCCACAAGGATTGTCGAGTTCAACCCCTGTCTGTGCACAGAACACCCCAACATTCAAACATTGTGGGGCTGAGGGCATTGGCCAAATGCTGCTGGAATATTGTCAGGCTTGGTGCTGTAACTGCTTCCCTGGGGAGCTGTTCCAGTGCTCCACCACGCTCTGGGTGAAGATCCTTATGTTCAACCTAACCCTCCCCTGGCACATCTTCCTGCCATTCCCTTGGGTCCTGTCGTTGGTCACCAGAGAGAAGAGCTCAGCTCTTCCTCCTTCCCTTGTGAGGAGGCAGTAAACAGCTATGAGGTTCCCCCTCAGTGTCCTCCGGACTGAACAGACCCAGTGACTTCAGCCACTCCTCATACGACTACCCTGTGTTTTGATTTACTTTAAGTATGATTAATTGCTGCAGTTCCTTGTGAGCTTGGTCAGTCTGCCTGGGTGCTGCTGCTGTAAATGGTACTTACAGGGGTACAGGGTTTGCTTTCCCCCACCACTCCTCCCTTTGCTGTGTGTGTGTTCACTACCTGTTTCTGGCTACGTCCTTTTTCTGGCATCTGCTAGCCAGGGCTGTGCGCCACTTCAGAAGTCCTGACAAACAGGAGTTCACTGTGGGCTGCTGGTATCCAAACCATACAGGGCAAGAGAAGGCTTTTGGGAGACCTTAGAGACCAATACAGAAAGGAGCTACAGGAAAGCTGAGGAGGGACTTCTCTACAAGGGCATGGACTGATAGAATGAGGGGAACGGCTTTAAACTGGAAGGGGAGAGATTTAGGTTAGACATTAGAAGAAATTCTTCACAATGAGGGTGGTGAGGCCCTGGCCCAGATTGCCCAGAGCAGTTGTGGCTGCTCCTCCCTGTTCGAGGCCACGTTGGATGGGGTTTGAGCAGCCTGATCCAGTGGGAGGTGGCCCTGCCTATGGCAGGGGGTTGGAACTGGATGTGCTTTAAGGTCCCTTCCAACCCAGACAGTTCCATGATTCTGTGATTCTGTGTGTGTGGTGTCAAAGCAAGTGACTGGTTTTGTGTTAATGTGGTGAAGACGTAAAAGTTTGTGTCAGGTCTGTATTTTTTTGATCACAGAGACCACACTTCTTGACTCCAAACATCATTAATGTCCCTTGCAAAAGTTGACCCCTACGTTGTGTCCAGCTTTCAAACTCACAAGAGATCTGGTGTTGTGCTGTGACAGGATTCCAGCATGGGGCATCATCCCTACAAAGCACACAGCACTCAGTTACACTCTGCGTGTCTGTGCAAGGGTCCAGCGCAGAACCAGCACCCAAGCAGCACTTGTCCCTCTTCAGTGACCTTATTCTACTGGTTATTTCTTTAACACATCATTTCTCAGCACCGTCTTTGCTACACTTCTTCCCTGGGTATCACCACAACAAAGTCCCTGCCCTCCCTTTGCCCTGCTGATGGTAGCATGAGGGTGATGTGATCCAAAGCCATCGGGGAATGATTTTTGGTACTGGTGGCCATGCTGAGCTTTGCTTCAGTTTGTTTCTCGCAGGATTAAAATACCCCAAAACAACAAAAATGCTTCCCTATGGACTGAGCAGCCCAAATTGGGTCGGTTGATATTTTTCTTCTTTCTTTCCTGTGAGTAAAGGCAAGTTCAAATGAACTCTGCCTGGCCATGTGGCTGACATTTGACTCATGCAAAAAGGATTCTCAGACCTATATTTGCTTCAGTGTTAGCACGTTCATTTAATCTTGGTCTGAGTTTGGAAAAGGCCAGATGTGACTTCCAGTAATGAAAGGGGCTCCAGGAAAGCTGGAGAGGAGCTCTTAATCAGAGACTGGAGGGACAGGATGAGAGGGAAGGGTTTTCAGCTGAAAGAGGGGAGATTGGGATGAGATCTTAGGGAGAAATATTTTGTTGTGAGGGTGGGGAGGCCCTGGCCCAGGTTGCCCAGAGCAGTGGTGGCTGCCCCATCCCTGGAGGTGTTCAAGGCCGGGCTGGATGGGGCTCGGAGCCCCTGATCCAGTGGGAGGTGTCCCTGCCCATGGCAGGGGCTGGAATTGGATGGGCTTTGAGGTCCCTTCCAACCCAAACCATCCTTGGTTCCTGAGTTCTTGGGAAGTTTGTTACCAAAGAGATGTGCAGGCTCTGTCACAGGACTGTGAACTCCTGTACTCTCTTTCACCCACTACTCCAAGCATGTCAGCCGTAGTCTAGACCGTAAATTGCTATTAGATAGACTTTTTTTGCTATGTTTTAAGAAAATATATGACTGAACTTCTCCTTTAATAGCAAATTATACTAAGCTTTTTGTAACATTTAAAAGGAAACATTTCCTTGCAGCTGTACCATGTTAAGTGATGTTGCAAATCCCAGTGATTGCACTGGGAACAGAAACGTTTGCATAATCTCAGCTATGGTCCTGTCAGGAAGAAATGTGGAATTTCTTTCTTTTTAGAAAGATTTCTTTATCCAACACCCTCTTTCTCTGCTCCATCATTTGTTACGCTTCAAAGAAAATTCTGTGTCCTGTGATAGATGTGGTGCCCTTTCCTGCTGGGATTGACAACGCTGGATGGCAGTTGAGCCATGGTGGATAACAGTCTTTCGTTCAGGTAGCAGGCAAGAAGAATGGCAAAACTCAGAAAATCCACTTGTTTACTTGAATTGGAAGGCTCTGAGTTGATGCTAATTGGGCCCTTCTTGGCATTTGCAGGAGCCCAGGGGGCTACCTCTGCGCAAGCTGTGACATCTGTGAGGAAGTGCTGGTTTCTGTGAAAGCAATACCAGCCCTGGAGGGACTTTGTTGCTTTATCTGTTCAAAAACCCAGTTTTTCCCTGGTTCCATTGTGAAAACACCTTTAGGAACTGTGTGAAATAGGTGCAGTGGTACCAGTGGTGTAACACTTGTAGAGCTGAAGGACAGAAGGTTGTTAGGAGAATGTTTCTCTGCTCAGCAAACCTGCAGTTGCTAGTTTCCATTTCCCACACAGGAGTGAAATGCTTGTGAGCTTTCTAATTATGAAATGTAGTTATTTCAGGCAGGAACTAAAACTTCAGTAATTTGACGGCAGGATTTTACTGTCTTGATCCAGTGCCAGAGAACACAGGCTGAGTGGGAGAGAAATGACATACTTAGTGGTCAGAACCACCAAACTGGTGAGACTTGAAAGCTAATGCTGCTCTACGCCATTAGAAGACTGACAGTCCCTGCCTTTTAGTGATAGAAAGGCTTTATTTTTAGTGTTGGCAGTTGGTCAAGTCCTGGACTCATTTCAGGCTCTTCTCAAATTGTACAAAGCGTTAGCCTCCAACTGCTGTTGAAATAATGGTTATTAAAAATCATGTTGGAATTAGGGAGATGAAGATGATGAAAAGGGAGTAAAATGATAATCCAGATTGGATTTATAGTCAGTCCCACGTACTCTGGCTCTGGTTTAGAGCTGTGTGCTTTGGTCTGTGAATGCAAATGGCAAACTAGTCCACTGGCTGCAGAGGGGAAGCAAAGTGGAAGTGGAAAATCACCGTGTTTGGTCCTTCTGAATGAGAGGTGAATTCACTGTAGGGTGTCGGACACAGGGGAGCACGAATAATACAAGGCTGGAGGGGTTGACGTAAGGGGTTAATCTCTGAGGCGTTTTGCATAGTGCAATACCTGCATCTGTGGTCCTTGCTCATCTTCATAGGTTTGCCGGAATACTGTTTAAAAATGTTAAATGAGGGACAAGAAGGTGACAGTCCTGCATGCCTGTGCCTGTCATCCTAGCAGAAGTAAAAACAGGACAATTCAACTTTCTTCCCATTTCACTTACAGAGAGTGTGAGTGTCCATCTGACCTTCTCTTACTTCCAGCAGTGGTTCCAGTTTATGCTCAAGGAGTAGAGTTGGAAGCTTTGGCGTGCTGAGGACTATTGCAGTGAGCGCAGGTGATCTACCAGCCAGCGGTGAAGCAAAGCATGGTGCTTCAGCTTTCACTGGCAAGGCCACGGCTGCAGAGCTAAAGCAGAAGGGCTGATAATTATAAAGAATTTAGCAGGTGTTTAGCTAAGCCATCTATAGTCTAGTGCTGTAGATATTTACATCTGCCTCCTTTTAAATAAGTTGGTGTTGCCAGTGCATATATGAAGGTGTGGAGAGTTTCAAAATGCGGCTTCTATTCAAAGCAGTTTTCCACCTGACATTTTGTGCTGCTGTTTCATCTTGAAAATGCTACGTTCATGAACTAATTATGCCTTTGCACATATTCCTCACTTCCCTTGTGCTCTGCTGGGGTTTCTGTTGTGCTAATCATTCCAAGAGATGTGGTGTTGGTTTTGTTTGATGACGGGTGTGGACACTGCTGAGCACTTCTTGTTGTTGGGGGGCTTTTTCCCATGGAAAAACCTGACATCACCTATACCTCGTTTCCTGCTTATACGAGAATTGTGACTCAACTGCTGCTCAAAACCAAAACAACATGCCTTATTAATCAGTCAAGAAACTATGTATTACCCTTTTTGTCTCATCTCCCTCTCTTTCCCCTCGCTCTCTCTTTAAAACAGCATTTACCTCTTTCTGCTGGTTCTAACATGATTGGGTCAGAATTGGATTTGCACAAGGATTTTAAAACTGGATTTATGGTACAGGAGTGCCCGTACAGGACTTTGTAGCCATCAGGACACCCTAAAGCTGGGGCCAGGAAGAGAGAAGGGGAGGTACAGGAGTTCTGTGTTTTTGCAGGAGCAATAGTAAGAGCTGTTTGTTCTTCCCCAAACCTCTGGTGAGTGTAATTGGTGCTGCTGGACATACGGGATCACTTGGAGGTGGAATTTTTGGTAGTGCTGGTTCTGACAGATGCCCCCTAAGAGTAAAGCTGTGATCGTGAGGCACAATGGCAAGGTCATCCCTTCCAGTGCTGACAGGCGTGAGTGGTGACAGTTGCAAGGCTATTTTGGGAGTGCTTTTCTCTTTGTTTTCTGTGAACTCCTCTCTCTGTGCTCCCAGATTTAACCCTGATGCTGTTGGGCTGCCATCACCCATGCCTCCGTCTGCGGAGTGCTGGCTGCTTTGCAGTACATGTTGACATCATATCTTTACTGTTATTTTGCATTTGGTGGCAGATCGACTCCCTTCATCTTCTGGCTAACCTTGTTCCGTATATTGTAGATTATGACAGGAGAACAGTATGCCATCTAATCCCTTTGTGACTTGTGTGTTGTGACAGTATGACCTTAACTGCCCAGCCCAGTGTGCTAACAGGGATGTTGCTGTTGGTATCACTGTCGTCCTCTGATTTTCAGTAACTTTTCAACCGTTTCTAAAACTCCTCGGAAAGCTATGCTAGCTCTGATCTTATAACATAAAGTTGTGGTAAAGAAAACCATCTCAAAGCCTTGGGTTAAGGAGTGACTTGGTAAATCCTGGCTCTTGTAGGGCACCCACTGCCTGTAAATAATGAGTCTTCTCCTGTGACTGCTGTAAGTCACGGAGGGTGGGATTCCTCTCATCCTGTTGTGAAGGGGTTTGTGCTGTCTGTGGGCAGTGGGAAAGGACAAGGACTGTAAAGGTAAAACATCCCACCTAGCTTAGACAGGCAACACCCTCTGGGTTCAGCTGTTTCTTCATACTTTGAAAATGTAGATGAAAATCTTGTGTAAGGTAAGGTGTGGGAACATACGGCTGGGGCAGAAGGAACCCTGCAAACTGAACAACTGCTTAAGTTGTTGTGGAGGTCTTGGTTTGAATTCAAGACTGCATTTGCATGCACATGGAGAATGTTCCACTTTTGGTTTAGTGGTTTTTATGGCCTGTATTCATAGAATCATGGGATCATTAAGGTTGAAGAAGACCTCTAAGCTCATCCAATCCAACCATCAGTCCGACCCCACCATGCCCACCAAAACATGTCCCAATGGGCCATGGCCACATGGTTTTTGAACCCTTCCAGGGATGGAGACTCCACCACTGCCCTGGGCAACCTCCACCTGGGCTTTACCACTCTGTCAGTAAAGGAAGTTTTCCCCATATCCAATCTAAACCTCCCCTTGCACAACTGAAGGCTATCCCTTCTTGTTCTATCACTTGTTGCTTGTGAGAAGAGACCAGCTCAGTGACTCTTGGGCTCTTCATTTATCTGGAAGAAAACCTTTTGATCAGTTTGAGCATGATGTGGATCTGTCCCACATCATCAAAAGCTGTCTCACCGGTGCTGTTGGGAAAGGATGTGCTTGGTTTATATGAACAAAATTCATTTTATCACCCCATATCTTATGCAGAATCTTTCGTAGCTCAGAGATGGTGCAGCCTCAGCCACCCAAATGAATCAAGGTCAGGTTTCTAGCATGAGAACATCACTCGGGAGGAAAAACAAGAGGCTTGGGTGAATAAAGCATCTAAGCACTGGAGGTGAGACAGTTCTGGATGAGAATAGCTGCAGATACATGCTGCAAATCCATGTCTACTGGTCCTTCCCTGCATTGTAAAGTTCCCTGGATTTACAAGGAATCAGTGGCTGGGATTGTATATATGTAGATACGTGTCATACACACACATCCACAGCCAGGAAAGGTGCTGAGAATTTATTGATAGGGTTCTCAGGCATTGGCAGATGTTGCCCAGGGCAGTGGTGAAGTCCCCATCCCTGGAGACTAAAAAGATGGATTGGATGAGGTGCTCAGGGATGTGGTTTAGTAGTGGACAAGTATGGTTGGACTTGATGATCTCAAACCAAGTGATTCTATAATACAATGAATTCATTGCAGACCCTGTGCAAACAGGGGACATTGGTCTAGAGGTGTGCTGAGGTCCTGTCCATCTGCAGTGATGCAGTGTTCGTTGCATTGGTGTTCTTCACCTCACTGGCACTGCTGTGTGTTGAGAGCTGGATGTGCTTTAAACATCTAAAATATAAACTCTTTCACCATGGAAGAATGGAGTGACTTTCTGAGCAAACCACCACAGGGAGAAAGGTCCTGAAGGTCAGTGCAAGCCGGCCATGCCGTGGATGTGGGGTTGTATGGAAGAATCTGAGGTGTTTGTTAATCCTTTGACTTGAGAGTTACACAAATTGGGATTGGTGATGGAACAGAGGGAGAGAAACAATGTCAAAGGACTGCTGGTGTATAAAGAGCTTTGAAGATGGTATCAGCACTTGATTTCTGGATTGGAAGAGAATGTGATAAAAGGATTAATGATGGGGGTTTCCTGAGCAATCTGTGTTAACAGCAGCATTTTGCACAGGTACTCCTGGGAGGCTCAAGAAATGAATCCTGGAGTAATGAAGAAGAGAGAACGCATGGCCTCTACTGGCCTGGTGTCGCTCATACTCGATTAAAAAGACAGCATTTGTCTGACCAGCTAGTTTGCATGTTGTGTTTATGTGTGACAAGTGGAGCTGCCAAGTGTGATTTCTGTGTGGGAACCTGGAGGACTGCTGCTCGAGAATCTCACACGCTAGGATTATGAGCTTTTCACTCTTCTGCACGGAGAAGTCGCCGAGATAGGGTTCTGTCACAAGATTGACATTGTCACAGTAGAAACACGTAATGCAGAAGCCAAGCATGTTGCCCTTTCTTCTTTTGCCTTCTTGCATCTTTCCTCCACGTTGGGAAAAGGCATAGCTTCTCTCTCTCAAATCCTGACCAACCAAGGAAGGAGCACTACGATTTAAATATAGCCAAAATTAAAAGTGCAGCAGTTATTACAGGTTTCCTGGCTGACTTTGATTCCAAGCACTTGTGTGCACACTGCTGCCATTTTATTATGTGGTCATATGATGCTGGGAGATGTGGCATACTGTTTGTAAACTCAGTATTTACTCAGTGGGGCTGCATTGAGAAATGCAAGATGCTCTCAGACAGATTCACCCTGGTTGGCTGTGCTGCTGTGTGCAGTGCTGCCGAGTTGGGCAAGGAAACAGCAGCTAAGTGTCCCTGTTGCTGCGGAGCTGGCATGCTGAAATGCCAACGAGCACTGTTCTGCCTGAAAACAGTTGCACTGGATGCTGTTCATGTCTTTATGTTAAACTACCGTAATACTGGGAATGTTGTGGGTGCCAGGGACAGCACTGGTGATGTGCAGAAACCTACAGCCTCTGGGTTTGTAACCTTTCCCCTTCTCCACATAGAGGCAAAAAGGTGGGCTTTTTTCCTCACTCAGCTGATCCCAAGCAATTCCTTAGGAATTTGTCGGGTGGTTTAGTTGCTCTCCTCACTGCTATCCAGTGACCAATGGGAATGTATCACCAGTCATAGGCTGAGGAGTTGCTAAATGTGATGCACCTGCTTGAAAGTGAGCAGTATTATACTGCTTACACCTGGTGGGAGCTCCATTCTTGGTCCTCTGAACCCTCTATCTCATCCCATCTGGCTCCTTTTATTCCCTGATCTTCCTATCTCTGTCCTGTGGGGGATGCCCAGGAGATAAGCAAACCAAAAATGTTGGCAGGCAGTTGGAGCTGTTGGTGCTGATGCTCATCAGGAGTTCCAGCTCTGAGGAAGGAGCACACACCAACAGGGTTGTGATAATAATGAGGTCTCATTTTGTTTGGCTGTTGAACAAGCCTTGCCAGACAGCAGAATTTTGCAGAACATTTCCTGGTGTCCCCCGTTTTGCTGTTGTAATGTAAACTTCATGCTGAAAGAGGAATGCCTTGGCAGTAGCTGCTGGCACAACAAAGTGCGGAGGAAAGTGTCCCTGGCTGTGAAGGGCTCCACCTGTCATCGGAGAGGGGGAAGCGAATGTGCCGGATCTGCAACTTTTAGAAACTGAGCACTTCCTCCCTATGGAAAAACTGCTAAATGCTGGTCCCCGGCCAGGAGCTGAAGGAACACCGTGAGCTGTGGATGGAGACTTGCCCAGCGATGCCTGGGATTTCAATCGTATGAGCCAACTTTCTTTGAGCGGTTCGTGGGTAATTCTGGGCACCGGGTGCAGTTTGCATCAAAGACTGCTATAACTGTAATGCATGAGTACCGTTCCAGGAGCATTTGGAGCTAACCAACGGCCAAGCAAAATAGAAGGATGGCAAGAGATTAGCCTGCTGCAGATCTCCGATTAGAGGGAAAGGTAGTCACCACGTACTCCCAACTCTATCGCATCGCCTTGAAGGTCATGTTGTGTCTTTTACAGAGAAAGAAGATAAAGAAGGAATTAAACTTTCAGAGACAAAAATGCTCTGCTCTGGAGTTAACCTTGCTTTTAGCCTTCTCTGCGTGTGTAACCAACAGCTGAGGGTCAACAGTGCCTAAGATTGAAAGAATTAAGCCTCTCTGTGTATGTATTTCCCTCTGTGCAAAGCGAATTCCAGGGCCTATTTAGGGCAGGAGTGTTTCCTCCCAGTGAAGAACTGCTCACAGAAAAGGCAATGCTGCTTCTCAACACCCTTTTCTGGCTGTTTCTTCCTTTGGGGTTGGTGGGCAGGTGTCTGCTTGGTGGGATTGCTGTCTGGTGTAGGTATTCTGACAGTGCCAAGGAACGCTCTATCAAATAAGAGGAGAACTTTGCATAGCAATAGATCCTCTCAGGTTACTAAACTTACCCACTCTCCTAAATTTAAGGTTGAGGATTAATAGTACTTAAGGGAGGACACGTCCACCCCTTTCACTTCCTCTCTGTCCTCTTCTCCTTCCTCCAGTTACCCCAGGTTTTGCTTAGCCAGAAGATCACCTTTACCCTCTGAATCTCAGTGATTGCATTTTTCTTATGTGATGTTTTGCAGTGCTTAATTTTGGCAGATGTGCACAATAAAACATGCAGTGGGGATCTCCTGGAGGGCTGTCAGCAGTCAGGGCTTTTCAAAAATTTAAGATGGGCAAAACTATGTGCCCTGAGCACTTCTAAACAGTGAGGATTTCTGTTCTTTAATTTATAGCTTGGTTAAATGTCATGTATGAAACTATTAATACTATTAATGTGTGTGCAAGTATGAGTGCTGTGATAACATGTAAGTGTTCATCAGTCGATGCTTTAGAACGCAGAAAAACATGGCAGCCCCTCAAAGCTACCACTGAATCTGTCATAACTTCTATACACGTTTTCTAAACTTCCTAAAGTTTAGAAGATCTTTAGAAATTCCCAGGTTTGCTCATTATCCCAGTTTTTGGGCGTGTAATTATTGCTCTAAGATGCATTAAGTTCTCGTAGCATATTAAGATAGGAGTCATGTGTTCTTTTGGGGTATCTGACTAGAACATGCAAGCAGCCCTGTGTCGAGAGTTTCCTACATGAGACAACGATGACACTGTCAGAACTGAAGAGCAGTTATTTAGGACCTCTGTCCAATGCTTTGTTCTGAAACTCCTTTTCCACATCACCTTTAAAAATCTTTGCCAGTATAATCAATACTGTGTATTATCACAAAAATGCAGCAAACCCTTGCATTTTGGTATTTGAGGCAGGCAAGAAGCCAGACCTGCTTGTGTTAACGCAACCTCAAGTTCTTTAAAACCTGTTCGTGCTTCCCAACTCTGTGCTCATTTCTGTTCTCATGTGTCAGTAACTGATATTAAAATAAATATTGTCCCACGGCATGCTCCCACAACTGGAACAGTCATTTTTTCATGGTGCTTGGGTGTAGAAGGGTGGAGCAAGGGTTCTTTTTCTTAGATATTAGGGAATACATCGCTGCCCTGTTAAGGACCCAATACCCCTTTGCGCTTGGCTTTGTCTTGGTGGCAAATGCAAGCAGCAGGCATGAAATGAGCTCTGGTTCCCTGGGGAGTGAGCGAGTGCCTGCTGTTGTCAGCACCAGTGTAGCTTTGTCACTTTGTCATCATTTTATCTCTTCAGAAGCCAGGCAAGTCAAATGACTGTGGATTTCTCTGGAGGAACAGGTGGGGGTTGATCCCATTATCCCTCTGTTTCTAGTGTTCATTCCATAGGAACCATGCAAGATAGGGACCAGCAGAACAATAACAGGCAGAAATTTAAAATAAGGAGGTGAGCTCCATGATGGAACTAAACGGATATTTGATGGTAGAGCTCAGTGAGTCCAGCGGTGTGAGCAAGGGCTGCTCTTTTCTCTTGGCTAATTCCCAGTACATGCAGATGTAGTTGCTGTATTTGGGTGGCTTAAGCGATAAACAATGTAAATATAATTCTCTATCGAATCCATAGTGACATTCTTCAGTCTAAATTTAGATTTGCACTCAAACTGCAGGTAATACTTAACCAAACACAGCAGATCATTAAGTACACACAGGCGTGAAACATCACCTCGCTGCTTTGGCAGAGCTACGCTGATAAAATTCTTCTTTGAGGCTATAATTCTTTACTCAGCCAGAAGTGATGGTGCTCAAAAGAAACCACTACGTGGGCGAGCTTTCCTTGGCTATTCTTGGAGCAATGCACTTATAGATGAAGTCAGGTTTATTTTAAAAGTTCTGTGTAATGATTGCATTCCCAGGACAAGATGTAAATAACTCCTCAATAAGATTGTGAGTGTTATTTATCTGAGGTGTGTTGGGGGGAAACTTGAAGTATATCAACAAATGTGGGTGGCAATAAAATACAGATTAGCTCTGAGTTTTGCAGGCTCAAACTTGAATTTCCAAAAATTTCCTCCTTGAGCTGAAAGGGATTATTGTGTTTTGTGCATCCACATACAGCTCTGTGTCTGTTGCACACTGCCTTCTGACTGCATTTAAATGCATTGTTATGGATGTAAGCCATGAACAGGTTGGTTTGGATAGTTTGGATTATGGAAAGCAGGAATGTATCCCTTCTAGAATATGTCTTAAAATTAAGTCATATTAATATAATTAAGACAGTGTGCTCAAGTGGCCAAGAAGGACAACAGCATCTGGACTCGGATCAGCCATGGTGTGGCCAGCAGGGAAGGGATCGTCCATCTGGACTCAGCACTGGTGAGGCTGCACCTCAGATCCTGGGTTCAGTTTGGGCCCCTCACTCCAAGAAGGACATTGAAGGGCTGGAGCGTGTCTGGAGAAGGGAACGGAGCTGGGGAACGGGCTTGAGCCCAGGGATTCTGGGAACAGCTGAGTGACCTGGGGCTGTTTAGTCCAGAGAAGAGGAGACTGAGGGGAAACCTCATCACTCTGTGCAGCTCCCAGAAAGGAGGTTGAAGTGAGGTGGGTGCTGGTCTCTTCTCCCAGGTAACAAGTGATAGAACAAGAGGAAGTGGCCTCAAGTTCTGCCAGGGGATGTTTGGGTTGGATATTGGGAAAAGTTTCTTTACCAAAAGAGCACTGAAGCCCTGGCAGAGGCTGCCCAGGGCAGGGGTGGAGTCCCCATATCTGCACAGGTTCAAAAACCATGTGGCTGTGGCATTTCAGGCCATGGTTTAGTGAGCACGGTGGGGTTGGGCTGATGGTTGGACTGGGTAAGCTTAGAGGTCTTTTCCAGCCTTAATGATGCTATGATTAATCCTGTGCAGATGGAGCACACATCAGTTCCCCCGTGGTAGGAGTGTTTGGCTTGTGTTTCCTGCTCTTGTCAGCTGCTGAGACTTAGAGGGAACATCTGTACCACAACAGCAGGAGGCAGGAGTTGCAGCAAGAAAAATTCTGATTAGGTGGTAAGAAAATTTACCTACCAAGAGGGTGATGGAGCATTGCAGTGGGGGCCTGGACCAGCCGTGGAGTTTCCTTCCTTGCAGACTGTAAAAACTGGTGCAGGCCCTGAGCAGCCTGATCTAACATCAGATTGAGCCCTGCTTTGAGCAGCTGGGTGGACCAGGTGATCTAAATAAAGGAGAACCAAGGAACAAACCTTGCTCCTCACAGCTGGTGGTAAAACCTGGTTTGCATCCACACTGCTCAGACCTAACCATGTCTCCTGGGACTCCTCCAACCTCACTATGATGCTCCCCAGTCTCCAATATTTTTGTTTTGGTTTGTTGTTTTTTTCCCAGTTCTACTGCCTGAAATAATCCAAGTGAAGTCCTCCAGAGCTGAGTGTACAGGGTGAAGCTGTTTCGTGCCTGACGGTGGGAAAGCATTGATGGACCAAAGCAAAGGGTAGACAGAGCCAACCTAGGAAGATGCTCATCCATTCTGGGTTTGGAGCAGTCCCTGAAGTAAACAATTTCTAGAATTATGCTTGTGCTTTTCTGACAAAGATTAAGGCAAACCTGTCTAAAAGCGGGCCAGGAAACATGGTAACACCTCAGCATATGCACAGTTGGGGCTTGCATGCTTGAGTCTGCTCCTGGGTCATTCTTGACTGCTGCCATAGATGTACATTGTGTGGTCTCATGTTTGCCAAAGAACTGTACTAGGGATGAGTTTTTGGAGTGTGCTTCCTCAGACGCTTCTGGAGAGATTTAAAAGCCCATCTTTTGCCTGGCTGCTCAAGAACCAAGCAAATGTAGGAATCACCTGTATTTGGTTTGAGATTTGCACTTGCAGTAGAAATAACAAGTTGGATGCCCTCGTGTAGGGCATTGCTCTTGAAATGAGCCCTGCAGCACAGATGAATGTGTTAATAGGACAGGATAGGTTTGTCTCTTTGGAGGAGGCGCCAGTTAGAGATTATTTCCTACTTTTCATTACTTGCTGGGAGAGGAATGTATCGTTGGTGTTGCTGTTTTAGAAGAGTGATCATCTGGAAGTTGTCAGGCTGCCATAACTGATAAATGTGCCCACACTGAGCTGCACAGAAGGTCTGAGTGCTGAGATTTTGGAGGAATTCTGACCAAGCTGATTCCCTCGCTGGTAATGAGGAACACAGGCACTGCCTGTGGATGGGCATGCAATATAAGCCAATCCTTTTGTCTCCTGGTCGTGCTTGGTCCTTCTCAGCTGAGGCACATGCATTGGACCTATGTATTAAATTGCCAGCTCATCCTTAAATAGCAGCCTCCAGTGAACTGTAAATGCAGCGCAGAACGTGCTGTAGCTAGGAATATGAGGAAGGAGGAATTCCACATAACAGAACTGCTGAGACCTGAAAATCTAGCTACGCTTTCTTCTGGCAACTTCAAAGCCGGCGGGTCTCCAGGCTCTGGAATTAATACAGCGGCTAATAAAGGGCTGTCATTCTCTTCGGTAGCTCACAGGGTCTGTAGAGCTACCAGGGAAAGTTGTGCGTTGTTATACTCAGGAAAATGAATAAATATTGCGGAATAAAGAGGCTGTTCGCTTCTCTAAAGTTCTGGTGTTGTTATGATTACGTCTGTAACAGCCAAGATCGAGTATAAAGATGGTCTGCTTGAGTCAGGCTTCTTGCGTGGGGGCTGACTCTGCTCACCCCTACCCTGGCCATTGTTACAATGTTATTTCATTGGCATTTTGAGGGAACAATATAATTAAATAAATACAAAGCTTGCCTTCCTTGAAGGAATTTGATGCCAAACCTAAAATTAATAGAGATCTGTGGTTTTACAGTGCATCCGTGTGCCAGGGAATCACACTGTGGGAGAGGGGAAGGAAACAGAGCAGTAGGTGAAGAGTAAAGCCTGAGTGAATTTAGAGGTTGTCCGCCTGAGGCCTCTGAGTTGCAATTAATTTGTGAACATTCTGAAATTAATTTATTTTAGTTCCCAACTAAAAGCTCTCTCAAATTTTAAGGTGTGCTCACTCACAGAGGGGGAAATTCCACCCAGGAGTTACTGCTGCTTATAAGCTGTAAGCGTATGTTGAACCCTTGCTTTAACACCAACACCTTTTTTTTCCTCTTCCTTCTCTCTTCACCCTTCCCCTCCCTGGATGCCCTCTCTCCCCTTCTCGCTTAGGCCTGTATCGATGAGAACCTGGACATGGTGAAGTTCCTTGTGGAAAATGGAGCCAATGTGAACCAGCAGGACAACGAGGGCTGGACCCCACTTCACGCGGTGGCATCGTGCGGCTACCTGAACATAGCAGAGTGAGTGAGTTTCAGGCTGTTCCCCATATTTGTAATTCTTTCCATGTCCAGGTACACATGTGATTGATGTTCTGAGATTTACACAACATCTTGGGGAAGTGATGCCAAAAATAGGTGCATTTTTCTTCTTACTGAATTCTTAATTTGTGAGAATTAAGGTGGAGACTGCAACTGGTTGCCTTTTGCTGATCCCATTACTGGGACTTATGATTCATTAGATGCCTTAGCTAAAACACCAAGCCAGAAGGAAGCAGGGTGGCTGGCAGGCCGGCCCACTGACACAGAGATGTGTGGTGAAGCACAGGTCTGCTGCTGGCTGTCTGTTGTGCGCTTCCATGACCTGGGAGCCTGTGTGGAGTTTGAGTGTTACCTAAGAGCGATTTGGGACTTTTACTGCTCTAACTGAACACAACTCTGTCTCTACAAAATGTATGTTAGCGTAATGACACGCGTATAGCTCTCCTGGTGCAAACCCCAACGGCAGAGGCAGGGTGTGCTGTAAAACGGTTCAAAGGGGACCGCACCAGTGCTTACTCTTACTCTCAAGGTTTGCAAAGTGGCTGTTTTCTGACCATAGACAGGCCTGTGTGAGCAGCACTGCGGTTCTATAGAGACTTTAGAGAGAGAAATGCCATATTCTGGGCTCCGCAGTCACCAGCACACCAACAGCATTATTTTCCTTCAGATTCAGATCTAATGTGTCTGGTTTTTGCATACTGTCTGACAAGAGATGGAGATGGAGATAAAAGTAGCTGCTTGTTACTTTGCTCACAATTAGAGCATTGTCTTGTGGCAGTGCTGGGTTTACAACACAAGGCTCTGGGCTCAGTTTGAACATAACTGGGTGCAACTCTGAGGCCCAGCTGTAGAGCAGTTAGGAATCTGGTGAGTTTAAAAATCAAATGCTTAGGAAAGCAGGGGTAGTAAGCATAACAGAGTTTTGTCCAGAGGAGATTTAGAGCAAAGCTGTAACCTGCTATAACTGACTCCCAACAAAGTTTTGACTCCTCTTGGCACAGTTTCTGATTCCAGGGTTGGAAATAGCATTCTGCATCCAATTGGAGCATTTATTAGGCTCACAAGGGACCCATAGCCTCTCCAGAGAAAGTACTGGTTCCACTCTTCTTGCTGTGCACCAACAGGTTGCTCTGAGACTTTGAGAGTTGCTCAAATACGTGACCTGGAGTGACTGGAACCAAAAAACAGGCCAACGTAAATAGTAGCTTCCCACTGAAATAATTTGTCTGAGGTAACAGCTGCCTTGTAGGTTTGAAGAATAAAGGGAAACAAGAGTATTTCTCAAGAACGTCCTCAACCATATATCCTAACTTCTACTCTTCTTCTGATCTGTATATCTTTTGTGGCTCTTGTCTTTCTGGTTGGTGTCCTCCTCCTGAAACAATTTTTAGCTCTGTGGATTATCCTTTATCTGTTTGTTTTTTCTTCTTTCCAAATACTACTTCTTCAAACGAAGGATGATCTTATTCTTTACCATTCGCACCATGCTTACATATTTAGTCCATCACAGTTAGCAACATTTGAATACTGAGAACTATTCCTCAAAGGCATTGAAAATAAATTTTGAAACAAACCCAAGCAAAAATGTCTTCTTCTGCCTCACCCTTCTCAGTATGTATGCTTAACAGAGACTTTTTTACTGAAAAGTTTACTTTTTTACGGAATTTTTCTGGTTACAAGGTATACGAGCCAAAGATGGCATTAATTGTTCTTGGGTGAACTTTTGGTGTAGTTAATGAAAAGGCAAGTTAAATACTCATGGTGGCTTGGCTTCTGTCTTTTATTTTACTAGTATCTCCTTTTTTTGAAAAAAAAAAAAGCAACCCATAATCTATCAGGTTCATACAAGAACTGGGGGTATTTAAATAACTATATATAGAGAAGTTAAAAGTATAAGCCACTGACCAGAGACCTTGCGTTTAACAATGAATTTTTTTATTCTAGAAATGTGGTAAGAATAAGATACTCATTTGGTAACTGAGCTTGAATGAGAAAGCCACAGATTTTGTTCTTGTATTTGATTTATTGTGTAGGTTGCACTGAACCTGCACACAAGGTCTGATCCATTGGTATGGGTCTCATTCCCACAGGTACTTAATTAGTCATGGAGCCAACGTGGCTGCTGTGAACAGCGAAGGGGAAGTCCCGTCCGACATTGCAGAGGAAGCAGCCATGAAGGACCTGCTTCTGGAACAAGTAAAGAAACAAGGTAAATCGGTGGTGGGATTGAACACGTGGGAGCTAAAGCTCTAAGAATTTCCTTATTGTCTATAGGTGAAGAGATCTGAAATCTGGCCCAAGAGGCAGCAGACAAATTGTGCTTTGGTAGCAGAAGAGTGGAACAGATGCAGAAGGTTTGTGGTGTGCAGTTCTGTCCTTAGGATTCTTCAGAGCAAGGCACCGCAGTACTGAAAGCTGATCCATTAGATCTGTTGGAAGGGAGATTTAATTCTGACCTCTGGTATCAATGAAAGGACTTGATAGGACAGAGGTGGGATTTCCAGTCCTGCCGAGAGTAGGGACCAGGAAATGAACGTGCCCGGCCTGGAGTGACCTCTTTATCCTGATCCTTCCCTGGACTTCTGCCGCCCATCTGCTCTGCCGTTTCCCCTTTCGCATCAAGGTGCCTGTCTGAGGGGCTGCTCTCTGTGCTGTCCCTGCAGAAACATCGCTGGCAGGAGAAACGTCTTGGACAGTGTAACTTGTGTTGTAATTAAGACATACTTCATCAGAGTAAAACTTCCTTCATGCTCATGAAATTCATCTGTGAGGGGTTAGGTGGCTGTACATGCATATCAGAAGTGTAAACCCTGTCCATGAAGTTCATCACAAATGTTTTTGAAGGATGTTTTTAGCTGAACTACATGGGAAGTGGTGAACTGAGGCAAACTGAGCTGACACAGACCAAACTGTCCACACTTGGATAGGTATGGGCTGCGTACTTAGCCAAGAGAAGAGAAGGTTGATGGGGAATCCCGTTGGTGTCCTCCACTGCCTTGAAGGAGGCAATAGAGGCCATGGAGCCAGATTCTTCTCCAAGCTGCGCAGTGACAAGGTGAGAGGAAGAGGTCATAGGTTTGAACAAGGGACATTCTGATTGAATATATATATATATATATGGGAAAAAATGTTTCCCAGGATTGTGCTGGAACCAGGACCCATGGAACTTGTGGAATCTCCATTATTGAAAGCAGTCAAAATTCGGCTGCATTCAGCTCTGAGCAACTTGATCTGGAGTTACCCTTCTTTGAGCATGGATTTGGGCTAGAGACCTCAAGGATTCTTTCTGGTCTAGGTTATTTTATGACTGCAGGTTGGTGTTGGGGCTGTTTGCCCACTGGGTTGAAATCAGTCCTCTCTAACAGATGTGTTCTCTTGGCACGTTATGGGTACTTTATTTTTGAAGCTTTTTTCAGGTATTGTTAGGAAGAGGCCAGTCCCTTGCTGCTCTGTCAGATGTTTCTGTGCACTGGTGAGTTCGTAGCTGTCCATCAGAGAACTGGCTGGTATTTGTGTTAATGTTCCTCTTGGAAAACTGGTGCAGGATCACGTTCCTTCTGGTAAACAACTTTTCACTTTCTAGTCTTGTATTTGTGACAAGGTTATTCTTATTTTGTTCCTCTTTTCCCTCCACTTTGAAATAAGCTTAAATACCCTTTTTCCTTGTATTTAGTTTGCTCACATATTTAGGAAGGAGAATTGTGCCTACAGTCAGCATTTGTTTTACTGGGTTGCCCAAACCATGCCCCATAAGGTTTCAGCTGTATTATTACTGCGCACAATGTTTTATACACCCTTTAGAGAGAGACAAGTTTACACTGATGTAAAGAAAGGATCTGTATCTTTCTGGGCATCCAAGGAAGCCTGACTGGAGAGAGGAGACAGGCGTGGTCTGGAGAGCCTGATAAAACAAATGCTGACTGTAGGCACCATCCTTCACATAATTCTGCCTCAAATGCAGATATTTTGCCTGACACTTCTTGGGATTCTGCTTGGCTTTTTCATTGCTTCACCACATTAGCGGCATCCTGCGAAGATGCCCTGAAATGACCATCTGTCTCCACCGAGCAGCCTCCCACTGATGCCACTTAAAAGGATCGTAGCTGCTGGAGTGAATGCGTTATAAACTTTAAATAAGTGTCCATCCAGCCCTGCAGCCTCTCTTCAGTGGCAGCTAAAAGCAGGTGCCTGCTTCAAATTATAACAACAGGACAAGTGTATCTGATACCTTTTCCAAATGATTTCCCAGCCTCCAGCCACTGTGCCTCAAGGAATCCCTGAGCCAGATGGACTTTCTGTGGACTCACGAATCCCCTGTGGCTTTCTATTCCATGACCTTGTGCAGTCCTTCTTGGGAACTTCTGGCATGTTGTTTAGTAACTACAAACTTCTCTGCTCCTTGTTCTGGAGCTAGTTGTATTTCTGGTCTTTGCAGCATCTTGCGGTGGTGGATTTCACAGTTCAGGCTCTGCATTGAAAAGTTTTTTTTGCTTTTGTTCTGTTTTACACCTAGTGCCCCATAATTTAATTTGGAATCGTGTTGTTCTTATACTGAAAGAACTAACCCATAGGGACAGCTGCTACCGACAGCCTTCTTGATTTTTGAGATTAGTCATCTTCTCCTTCATATCTTTCCTGAGTCAGTGAGCTCTAATCTGGTTTATCTTCTGTGGAGCTGTATTGTGCTTCTGATTGATACATCGTCCTTACATGACCTTATCATCATGAACTCCACTTCCAAAACCAAGTCTAAGATAGTTTTGGTTCTTGTTGGTTTCGTGACGGTTGGCCCAGCGCATCGCCCAGACCCACCTGGCCTCCCCGCAGCACAGTTGTTGTTTCCTAGGGTGGGAAACCTGTCCCTCTGGTTATCGGAAAGCCAGAAGTCCATGTCTCTTATATCTGATGTCAGTATTGGTGGACTCACTTCACTTGACTTCATCTAAAGTAGATCTTTTAAACTATCAGATTAGATTTTATTTTCAACTTTCTATCCCCAAACGGATTTAGAATTGTTTGTCAGAATCCAGTGTTTTGCTATGCAGTGGAATTAACTGAATACTTCATTTGGTGTGACCGGCATGAATGGTTCTTGGTGCAGAACAGAGATCTCCAAACTTGCTTGCAAATCGTACTGAATTCTAAGCGTCGGTACAGTTGGGGTTCTGTTGCTCTTGCAGGAGGCATCCTAGGATCATCTCTTCAGATCTTCACTGTAGGTTTTACTCACACTAGTATTTAATTCCGTTTGCTAGGCTGTCGTTCATGACTCAGTTATTTCCATCTAGGACACCACATATTTAGAGCACAACCGGTGTCTCAGCTTTCTCATTTTTTTGTTAAGTCAGACACTTTGAAGCCTGTGTCAGTGATGCTGCCGTTCTCCTCACTCCTAGGAAATGCTTTTGATGATTTTTGTGGAAGGTTCCAAAGAGGTTACTAATATGTGGTGTAGTGGATGAAATGTAGGGTAAGTTTAATGTGTTCATGAGAGTTTTCACTTGATAATTTCTTCTTCTGGGCTTCACCTTTGTAGGTCTAGACCTAGACCTGGCAAGAAAAGAAGAGGAGCAGCAAATGCTACAGGATGCACGACAGTGGCTGAACAGTGGGAGAATTGAAGATATAAAGCAGCCTCGAACAGGCGCCACGGCTCTTCATGTGGCTGCGGCAAAGGGCTATGCTGAAGTCATGAGGTAGGAGCTCCTTCCAGGGCTGACACATTGAGTTCAGGCCAGTTTTCATAATGAACTCATCTAGCTTTATACTTGAGATAAATTTATCTCATACAGAGATTTTCAGGCTGCTCTTTCTCAAAAGGCTCTGTAGATTTATATGCCTGCACACATTCAGCTTGAAGTGTGCAGGGGCTGGAAGATTCCCTTTCATACCTCTAGTCTTTTAAAGTTATGAGAGCTTTTCAGAGACTGAGCCATAAATTAGGTTTGATTTTCACCATTAGAGTAATAATTTTAGGACTAGAGGACTAGCAGGTAAAACACTATTATGGGACAGGTAGAGGGAGTTGGACTGTTCAGCCTGGAGAAGAGAGGGCTTCAGGGAGATCACAGAGCAGCTTCCGGTACTGAAAGGGGCTCCAGGAAAGCTGGGGAGAGACTTTTTACAAGGGCCTGAAGTGACAGAACAAGGGGAATGGCTTTAACTTGAAAGGGGGAAGATTTAGACTAGATGTCAGGCAGAAATGTTTTGCTGTGAGGGTGGGGAGGCCCTGGCCCAGGTTGCCCAGAGCCGTGCTGGCTGCCCCTTCCCTGGAGGTGTTCAGGGCCAGGTTGGACAGGGCTTGGAGCCCCTAATCCAGTGAAAGGTGTCCCTGCCCAAGGCAGGGGGGTTGGAACTGAATGGGCTTTAAGGTCTGTTTAAGCATAACTTGCTCTCTGAATCTATGATAAAAGCACAGTTTCAGCCTACAAAGTGAGGATTTAAATACTATCTGGAAAAATTCAATGTCCACCCCATCTCACCATCCCCTGCCCCTTAATGCTCTGCTCCTGTAGCCATTAGCAGTCACAGGGATTCCAGAGGTTCTGCTTCTACCACTCTGGCACCTAACAAGCTTATCATGGACATAAACTTGTCCAATATAGTGTTTCCTGGCAAGACAGTATTCCTATTTTTACAGGTAAGGTCACATTAAGGTTTTCAACAATTCTCTACTCTTTATGTATGAGTGGAGCTGCACATAAACATCAGCAGGGTTGCTCTGTTGCCCATGTCAAAATCCCTCCTGGAAGTGTTCGTCCATCTCGATCCTTAATTTCTTGGTTTTAAGTGGCATGACTTTATGTGTAAGGGCTGTTTTTTATCAAGCTCTGGTAATTCTGTTGTCTTCCATTGTTCCTATTTGTATTCTTTCATTAGAGCTTATAATTGAGTTATAAGCTGTCTGTGCCTGTACCGTGCCCAAGAGCAGGAATCTAACACAGCTTATGTGGAATAGAAATGTAATATCTCCTGAATTTGAGATATTGGTCCCGTGGACTTTCAGTGAGGGTTGTGTATCCAGTGCTCCTCTTCGACGGCTGCACTCCCTGTCTGCAGGGTGACTTAGTTCTGGGCAGCATTAATTTTTGCCGTGATAAACAGATCTCACGGAGAGCTGACATTGTTTCAGTCTTGTGTATTTTATGGCCGCCCTGTAAGTCCAAATACAAAGCTTCAGTGAGTTAAACTGAAGGGGCTGGAAGCCAGGAGCTAGCTAACTCTCAAATCAGACATGGAATTTGTCTGTGACCTTGACTCTCTTCGCAGCTGTGTTGCTCCCTTTTGCCAGCTGGAAAATCAACATAAAGTCAGCATCTAATTTAAAATTTCTTTCACACAGAAACACACTGCTGCGATGGGATGACTGGGTTTTATTCATCACAGTCACACATTGGTGTAAAGCTGCAGGACTTTCAAAACTGTTGCTGCCACTCTGGGATCATGCTGGATTTCCCTTGTGCTGCAGGAAGGTGGATGGTGGAATTCTCCATGATGGAAATTTACAGTAGCAGTTTTACTGGACTTAGAATCATAGAATCATGGAATTGTTTGGGCTGCAACGGACCTCAAAGCCCATCCAGTTCGACGCCCTGCCATGAACAGGGACACCTCCCACTGGATCAGGGGCTCCAAGCCCCATCCAACCCGGCCTTGAACACCCCCAAGGATGGGGCAGCCACCACTGCTCTGGGCAACCTGTTCCAGGGCCTCCCCACCCTCACAGGGAAACATTTCTTCCTAAGATCTCATCCCACTCTCCCCTCTTTCAGCTGAAAACTGTTCTCCTCGTCCTACCCCTCCACTCCCTGATTCAGAGCCCCTCACAGCTTTCCTGGAGGCCCTCTCAGTGCTGGAAGGCTGCTAGAAGACTTGCAGAATTATCCTGAAATGTTCTTCAGTATTTAACAAACTTGTTTACAGTCAGTGTTGGTACATGAGCCACTCATGGCTTTCCCCTGGTCACCGGTGTGCCAGGTTACATATGTCTCTGAAGTGTCAGACCACAACTGACTCCTTTCTGTTTATTTTGGTTTGACATATTAAAGCTCCAGATGCTGGGAAACCCCTGGGGCTCTGGGCTGATTGAGAAGGGAGCCGGGAGTGGGGGGGAAAGTGCAGAGCAGTAAATGTAATGCCAGGGTGTTGCCAGGCAGGTTCAGGTGGGTAAGATATGCTTTAACTCTGCAAGGACTAGTCTGCAAAAATACATTTTTGGGTTGTTTAACCAATATGTGGATTATTTAACTTACAGATTTCTTATCTGTCAGTCACAGTAATGTCACTGCTTCTTACCTAGCAGTCCTGCTGGCATTGTCTCCGTATGGGTCTTTCCTTGTTCTCTGGTAGAGCCAAGTCTGAGCCCCATTTACCAAAAGTGCTTTTCATGCCAGGTGCTGTGCTTGGCTCTATGCTGTGGGGTTGGCAGCCCACAGAGGTGTTCGTTGTTTGCTTAGTGCCTGAGTGAGTCTGGCATCTCTTGTCAGCTGGAGCATTTCAGCCTGGGTCACCGAGACCAGGTAAGAAATGAAGGTGTTTTCCCAGTTTAGGACACGCTGAAAGGGAACCTTATCAATTAGACACAGCCCAGCAGGTTTTACAGCAAAGACACTTTTCATTTACTGCCCTTTCCTGTTGCAGCTGCAGGCACATCCCATGGGATGTTGCTGAGGGGAGTAAGCAAGTTAAGAAACTCCTGGCGTGTTGTGAACCATACTACCTCCTCTGTGGCTCACGGCGTGAACTCTTCTGTCGAGAAGTCATTCTCGGGTGGGCAGCGATCAATATTGCTTCTTTCCTCAGGCTCTTGATCCAGGCTGGGTTCAATTTAAATGTCCAGGACAATGACGGCTGGACTCCGCTCCATGCTGCTGCTCACTGGGGAGTGAAGGAAGCTTGTTCCATCCTGGCTGAGGCGCTGTGCGATATGGACATCAGGAACAAGCTGGTCAGTACACACAGACGTTGGCACAACCTATGCAATGTATTTTATAGCCAGATGAATATCGGCTTTATTGTGTACCACTTGATCCAGTGCCGTGAAGAAGTTACACGGTGAGCTGTTCTCCTGGTGTGTGTGGTGGAGCATTTCAAAGCGTTAGAAAATAAAGAGTCTTGACTCGAGGAAGGCAGAAAAGATTTCAAGCATTACTGAAAAAGATGCATGTTTAAACTTGAGGAACAAGATTGTGAGGCAGGATAAGGGCTGATTTGTGTCTTCTTGTTGTAGTGTAATCCTGACTAACAAAAAAGACAGTTTTGAAGTGCAGAATAATATGCTAATATTAAGGTATAAGGCACTGAAAACTACTGAACCCTTGAGAAACTTGCTGCATCGAATCCTTCCTTCTACTGCAATGGTCATTAAAAAAAATTTACTCAGATTTGTGGGAAATGAGTAAAGAAAAATAAGATGGAAGAGAAAGGAGAAAAAAAAATTCCTTTTCCGTCCTAATAGTTGGAAGTTTTTCCTTAAAGAGCCCATAGATTTTCAAGAGCTGCCGTGCGCTCGTCCAGGGCTGTTGTTTGTGTTCCCCTCCCTGCTGCACTGTCCCTGAACCGCTTCCTGGTGGAGCGCGTTCAGTTGTGCCGGGGCTGCTTCTGGAGAAGGAGAAGATTGTGTGTCCTTGGAACAAACAGTACGAGGAGTGAAAGCAGGCAAAGGAATCTGGTAAGAGAAACGTGGCCCATGGTGTGAGTGCCTCTATCTGTACTGGAAACTCCTGTAAAAGAAAGTGCTCGTGAGAAGGAGACGTTTCAGCCTGGTGAGCAAGTTGGCATCAAAAATGTGGGGAAATCTTTTTTGGTTTAAGTGCCATCAGGTGCTTTTCTGAAGTGTTCAGAAAGGGGGGAGGAGGTTGTACTGTGCTACACTTGAAAAGAAACAGGCGCTGTTTTATTTGCTGTGTTACCTGCTCTCTCCAGTCAAGGACTGTCACCTTGCTTATTTGGGTGGCCGAGACAGTCTGTGTTTGATTGGCACTGCCCATCAGGTTTCATTAGATGGTGTTGATTAAGTGGTTATTATAGCTTGAGTTATGGTGAAAAAGTAACTGTTTTCTTGTTTTGTGCCCTGAAGTAATTTTTCTGGTTTATTGTATTTTGAAATGCTTGTGACTGTGGCAACGGTCTCCAGTTTTTTTGGCCTGCTGATGACTGGCAGCCTTTCAGGAGCCTGCAGTACGCGATGATACAAACAGACCAGGTTGATTGCTTTCCTTTGTGGTACAGGTGTCCTTTTCAGAAACCTGGAAACTCAAATGCATTAGCCCTGGTTGTTAGATCTGAGCAGCAGCAATCAGGGAATTGCATTTCCATGGTTAAAGTTGCTTGGATCATGGATTGAGTCATCGAAGTACCCCTGCTGTCACATGGCTTTCCCTGCTCTGGAGAGAAGCAGTAACGGTGTGTTACTCAGCCGCTGGGGAGGGAGGACCTGGAGCACGTTCACTTTTGTTCTTCACTGGCAAATAGTGTTTTTTGAACATGAACACTATGCATATCAGATACCCTCTTGTCTTCTCTTACTGCACCAGGGCCAGACACCATTCGACGTGGCCGATGAGGGACTGGTGGAGCATTTAGAGATGCTGCAGAAGAAACAGACTGTGGTGAGTTTCTGGCAGATCATTTTCCACCTCTCCAATTACCTCTTCACGCACAGGTGTCTCTCGGACATACGGCATCAACAGACACAGGAAGCTGAGGCCCAGCTGGTGTTTTTTTTATGTTAGTCATTTGGAATCTTTAATTTTTAATTACACCGATATTTTTAATAGCTAGAAATCTAGAAAACTGGATGAGTGTGTCAAGAAGGTCAGTAGTGTGCTGACATGCATAATTATGGGAACTGGTAAGGAAGGTATAGTTCATCTTTGGAATTATTCTTGTATAGTTGCTTTGTTGACTGGCCAGCTCTCCAGGATCGGACTGCTCTTTATATTAGAGCGTTCAGTCGAGTTAACTTTGTGTTTGCATCTGAGGAAATAAGCTGTCAGTGTGAAGAAAGAGATTTGTTACCTTATCTGCCTTCCTTACAACTGGGAGAGCTCAGACTGAGAGAGAAGAAACTAAACTACAGAGAATTCTCCACTAAAAGAAATCGGTGATTTCAAAACCATATTGAATTGCCATTTCATAGTGCAGTGGAGGTAGTGCGATGGGTTATAAACAGCAAGTTGGCATTAAAAGGAAAGTAAAAATATTTCTTGGTCAAAGTAAAGCCAGCTGTCAAGCCAGAAAGTTGGGGTTTTGGTTACTTTTTTTCCTGTTTCATCTGATCTGCTCAATTACCTTATTTGAGGGCTTCCAAAAACCAAACCAACTTTCTTTAAAAGAAATAAAAATCAGAAACTATCGTTTAAACCTTAGGTTCAGAAACAGACAAAATGGGAACGCAGCTGATAAACCCGGTGCAGTGTTCTGAGGAACTGGCAGTGTGGGCGGTAGAACTGCAGCTCTGATCATAACCCAGCTGCTGTCATCCCCAAATAGCGTCCTCCACAGCTTGAGAAACTGCTGAAAAATTAATCAGCTTCTTCCTAAACGAGATGTTGATAAATACTATCAGTGTTGTGCTCTGGATTTCCTCCTGTCTCATTGCGCCAGGACTCTGCAGGAAACTGCCCTCCACAAAAGAAAAGAAAAAGCAAAAGCAAAACAACAACAGGAATCTTTTGTGGATGGGCGCTGGCCTGTTTTTAGGCCACCTGTGCAGGGGTCGGCGCCCCCTTCTCTGTACAGCAGCGCTATATAAAGGCCTTCTTCAGTTACCAAGTGAGTGCAGCAAGCTGTAGGAGAGCTGGGGAGAAGAGAAGAATCCGGATCTTATTACACTTTTTTTTGGTGGATATATATTTTTCTAAATAGGAATGCCATTTTATCATATGTGTTTATCATGTGCCATTTTTCTCACTTAAAATAGAAAACCTAGATTAGTTAAGGGTGAAGTAGGCAGTTCCGTGACTTTCCTTCAAGTACATTGTTCAAGTTTCAAAATGGCTCTCAAATCCAATTTTTTTTTAATCTAAGCTTATAGCAGAACCGCACGCTATCCTTGCTAAAAGATTCGCTGCTGTTTTTGGACAGAAGAGAGGATTTTGTTTGATGGGAACAATTAATTTGATTTGGCTTTGGATTTTTTTCCCAATCCCTGAATTACCTTTGAATGGAGCAGGCTGTTGCCTGCACTTCCCTTTGCTGCGCATCAGCAGTTTCTTCTATTTAATGAAATGCTGTACCCCAGATTTTGACTCTGCATTCAGAATTTGCGGAGCTTTTGCTGCTTGTGCCTTGTGTCAGCTACTGCTGAAAGACAATAGCTAGGCTAGAGGTGACAGAAAAGAGACAGCCTTAACGTGAGCCTCTAATTGCCACCCCTGTTTCTACCTCAGCTGTGTCTGTGCTTCTACAAGGTGTGAAACAATTTTTTGGCTACTGATTTGGCCATTGGTGGTGACAGTTCCTGTTGCTGCTCTTTGGGCAAAATGCTTAGAGCTGTGGTGATCGTAGGTGTCCTTGTGTGATCACTTACACTGGCATTTGAGACATGGAAGAGGTGCGCTGTCCTCAGGGGAGGTCCGTTGGTTGCCTGTACAGGGCATGGTTGAATGATTTGCTCTGAGAGCAAGTGAGTAACAGCTCCAGGGCAGCAGTTTTGAACTGAATCCAGCCTGATTTCATGGGCATACAAACAGATGTGGACAGACTTCCAGCACTGGGGCTGCATGGGCAGATGCGGTGCAGGACCATGGAAGCTGGGATTTGACTCTGGGTCTCAGCAGAGTGGCTACAGACTTCTCTGCAGGTTTGCAGCTTGACTCTGAGGACGTGCCGGGTGCCTTGGTATGCCTTTACGAGCTCGGGTCCTGGACATCCAATGCTCTTGCAGATGTACATCTGTTGAATTGGTTTATTAAACTAATCCACAGGATTTTTCATCTAAAAGGCTGGAGTGACCTTATGCTACGGTAATTATTGGATTGTGCTGATGTGGCTTGTTAAGATGTCTCTTTTCATTTTTTCTCCAATCTTCTTGCACTTTTTGACAGTTGCAAAGTGAGAAGGAGACGAGGAATAAGCTAATTGAAGCTGACATGAACGGGAAGCCTCAAAGCAGACTCTTCACCAAGTATGTCTCTTTCCTCTTTGTTAAAAGAAGCTGCACAGGGAAATGGGAGAGCAGCTTCATCTGTTAGCAGTCAGCTGGCCTCAGCTGGTCTAAAATAGTTCACTGCTGTTCGTGTTCATTTCATGGCTTCTCGTACATTTGAGCTCTCTCAAATACAATTGTAGCTGAATGGGAGAACAAGGAGCTGGGCTGGTGCTTCATCCTCCAGCTTCTGCTCTTGCTGAGTATTGATTTGACCTTTGGGCTGAGAACTGCTCCTTTGCCGTTACTTAGAGCCATACAGCCCAGCTGGTGGGTTGTGTTGCACTGGGAGATGAGAGATCACATGTTTTTGGATTGAGAAACATTTGCAAATTTAGGAAATGTGAGACTGGCATTGGAATCCGTGGCAAATGGGCAATGCTGGAAGTGCTGGGATTTTGAGCCTGTAGATGGATTTTGTCCTTTTGCTTGTTCTATTTGTAGTAAATCATGTCTATGTGTTCCTGAGAAGCAGAACTCAGAAATAACTTACTTTCCTGGTAGTCCTTAAAATTTCTGTGTCTTGCAGCAAAGAGAAGATTCTCTATGAGGAAGACACGCTGAAGTCCATGGAAATGGAGGAGGAGAACAAGGACTCTAGCAGTTCTAGTTCAGAAGAAGAGGAAGAAGCTGAAGAAGACGAAGTTTCTGAATCAGATGCTGAAAAAGAGTCAGGTAAGACTCAGAACAGTCTTAGGTTTAATAATTAGCCCAGAAATATTAGGGGATGAGTTTAAAAACTGCTCTGTGGGGGGGTTTATGCTTAGTTGTTAAAGACATCCAGGTGGTCTTACATCCACTGTGTATGTATGGAATGTGGAGCAAGTGTTCTGGAAAGGTGGATGTAAACACTGACTCTCAGGTCAGCATAATTTTTCCAAAAAAAAAAGCTATGAGTAGTATTTTAGTTTCTTTCTCATTGTTCACAGATTGTCCTTACACAGTAGGTTCTTTCTTGTTGGCCAATTCAGTTACTGCAAAGTGGTAGAAAAGCAGTTGGACACATAAGAAGGTAATGGCCTGTTGTCTTTGGAGAAAAGAAATGGAATGAAGGGCTGAAGCTGTTCTGCATCATTACAGAGTGATGACCCCCTAATTTCCCAACATTTAAGGAGTGATGTTTATCCTGGCTGGTCTTTGCTGAGCTGACAGATATGAAAACTATTTGTGTATGACAGTAACTCGGTGAAATGACCCTTTGGCTTTTATATCAAGCAAATGTATTGAGGAAGTCAGTGGTGGAAGCAGGCATGCAGAAGAAGTTGTGTATTTGCTCCACAAATCAGGGATTTGCTAGGGAGCAGCCTTGTACAGTGCTAGTTCTTGTAAACACGGTAGGAACTTGACCAGGATGCCTCTAACACATGTAGACCTACAAGAAGTGGAGCTCTGTGATGGTTAACTGATTCAGCAACAGCGCAAGTTCCTTCAGCAAGGAAAATGCTACAGCACTCAGCTTTAATTTTGTATCAAGCCAGAACAAGTCTTTCTATTGAGTTCATTCACCAAACAAAGCACATTGTACTAATGCACAGGGTCCAACACAAAATAAAATTAGATTGACCGTATAGCTCAGGAACCACGAGTGGGGTGGGGAGACAGAGAGATGGCTATAGAACATGTTCTGACCTGTCGCAGTGAGACACAGCTCAGCTCGATCGCTGCACTCAGTACGATTGGACACATGGTCAAATAGAGACATTTCCTTACTCTCAGCCAGAAAGTGTCGCTGTGCGCCAGCCCACTGCGCTTTGTCTGTGAAACAGATTGAGCTCACAACAACACCCCTGTGCTCGAGCACCGACCCTGTTCACTAGAGCTGGTTCCCTCTTCTCAAAGCTGTGGTCAGTGCTCAGAGGAGCCCATTTGTTGTTGGTAGAAGATGTGAAAGCCAAACCAACGGAGATCCTCAACAGCCTTTCAGAAGAGGATCTATGGGGTTGCTTTGGATGTTGGCAGCATGAGGTGCAGCTGCATGTCAGCTCAGAAGGGAATGCCTGTGAAGGTGATCGTAGCTGATTTTCTTAATTTGTTAAATAAAAAGAGTTATAGACACAGTCTTAGGGGTTTTGTGTTGGATCTCTTAGTTCAAACCACTAAAGCTAAAAGGAAGACAAAAAGCATTCAAGTAATGATTAGGCATCAAGCTTTGGGCTTTTACCACCTGTGCTCTCCTTTCCTAGAGAGGTTATCGGCTCCTTTGAGAAATTTCAATCAACATTGAACTCTTCCCTTGTAAACTTCTCAAATCTCTAATAAAATGAAGGTGAATTCGTCAGCTGGATGTAGATGTAATTGTCAATCGTTGCAGCTGTCAAAGGATGTGCATTTTTAGTGCTCTTCTTAAAGCCAGGCTCATGAGATAACAACATCAGCCCACGTTATAGGAGGGCTCCAAAGAGAAATAGGGATGAAAATAGCCTTTCATAGAAAATTATACGTGTCACAGTATTAGTAGTTTCAAACACAGTCTTAAGAACAATTATGCTTTATTATCTCCTAGACATTTTAAACGTTTGGATGGATACAGGAGGCAGGTTTTTGAAAACATGGAAATTATTTCCTTGTTCCTCTTCATTTGCTTCTGAGATTTAATATTTGCATAGCTTTGCAATTCTGAGCGCTGCTGGACAGAGAGAAGATGACTGTGGTCCCAAAGTGTGCAAAGTCCAGATGAAAGGAGAAAAATAGTCAAAATATTATTATGAGTCATATCTTTGGATCAAAAAAACTTAACTCTGTTGGTAACTGAGTGTAAGAGCACAAATAGAAGTTGGCAGTAATACAGGAGTTTATTTTGAGGTGTGTTTGGAAGGGTCTCAGGTTGCCATGAATTTGTGGAATTTGCAGAGCCTGTGGGAGGAGAAGAAGTGTGAAGAGGTGAGCACTGAAATTGTTGCAGTGTCTCATTACAGTATGTAAGAAATTTGTGTCCTTTCAAACAAAAGCAGCTGCTTTTGTGCAGTGATGCCATTTTATTCATCTTGAGGACAAGTAACTGTTTGACATTGGGTTGGATTTAGATAAGAGAAAGATGAGTAGAACATTCTGTGGTCACTATCTATGCTGGTAACAATTACAGTAGCTAATTATTATTAGTTAAAGCAGGCAAGGGATACTTTCAATGTTTAAAGAACAAACCAAACCAAAAAAAGACACCCCAGGAAACCCCTAAGAAAAATTACATTTGTGCAAAATTAGAGAACTAAATTTTCAGTCTCACCAAATTTATTTTGAGGAGATGGAGCTATTCCTGACCTGTGTCCCTTGACTGGAATTCATAATGTTTCTTACTCAAATTTCAGTGCAATAAAAGGTGGGATACTCCCCTCGAGACAGCGATGCCTGTGGTCGTGCAGTCTCTCACGCCATCAGTACAAGGTTCTCTGCCTGTCCTCCTGCAATTGGCTCCTTTTGGTCACGTTGCTCACAGTTACAGTTCTTTCTGATCTGTCATTACCACTTACGCTTGAGCCCTTGTAATTAGGCTTGACCTTAAAGCTGAGCTCTGTGCTGTGATCTTCCAGGACGGGCTGCCAGTCACCACCTGGCCCAGCCTGCAGAGCCTGCTGGCAGCTGGGTCAGGGCTCTTCTCCCCATCCTGCGATGTTGTGGAGTCTCTGGTGGTTCACAGGCTTCACTCCAGAAATCAGCAAACAGCAAGCATGTCATTTCTTTGTCTGTGTGCATTTCCATGGGTTGCTGAACACCAGGTCAGGTCTGCCAGGAGCCATGGGTAATCCACTGCCCCTTCCTAAAAGAGCACTGAGAAAGCGCAGTGCAACCGTATATGAGGCTCAAGAAATTAAATGCTCTGTTTAGGTGATTTTGGAAGTTCTGAGATAGCACAAAGAGAGGGAAAGATACCTGAGACTTCAGGATGGTACAGACCTTGCTAGGGGAGACACATCTCTGTCTCTTTAACCCTCTATGTGTCAGTGCTGCTAACTACCTGTCATTTTCAAATGTTGATTGATCTTCAGGCTCCGGGGTGCCATCCTCACAGAAGCTCCATACCAAACTGCTTTTTATATGTAATAGAAGATCTTTATTCACTTCACATCCCTCATTTTCCAATACTATTTCGGAGGTTACACTTAAAATGACTGTGTTTTTTCAAAGCCCTGACTGTGTGAGGCTCTCGGAGCTGTTGGTGTGGGTCTGTAGTTTCTCAGAAGTCTTGCGTGTGGCTGTGTTTGGTAAAGTCTGTCTCAGAGCCCTGTGCACTCCTGCCAACCGAACCTGTTGCCTGAGACACAGCCTCTGCCCACTCTCCCCAGTAATGCCTGGTGGAAGTTCTCATGCAAAGCATGGTGCATAGACACAAACAAAATGTTTATACTGGCCAATCACAGTTGTCTCACAAGCAGGGAGCTGCCTGTGAGCTGTGACAGCATTTGCTTAACTTACTTTGAGCCCTGGTAAGGATTTTTGTTGGGAATCAGTCCTGCCTTTGTGTAGAAAAATGGACTTTGCTGTAGAAGAGCAGAAATTCTGCCTACCAGCATAAGCAAGGGCAGCAGAACCGTGTGATAAACCCATCGCAGGCCCACTTGGGGTCCTGGCTGGGATGCACACTCATGTCCTGCTCCACTTCCCAAGCGTTACAAGGGAAGAACAAGCCCTGTGAGAAAAGAAATTGGTGAATCAACAACAAATCTGTTCGTCCTCTTTCAGGGGCTTTCTGCAAAGATTTTGCTTGTCTGAGGAGATGAAGTTGACTGGAAAGCCATCGTGTTTTTGAGGAAGAGGCAAGCCTCCTTGCAGAAAGCCCTGATTAACCTTGGCATTGCTATCGTCTTTGTGGTCCGAGGGGCACTGAGGTCACAGCAGCTTCGTGCACAGTGTGCTTGTAAGGAAGGGCCTTGGAAGTGCAATACTGAAACATTTGGTTTCTCTTGTTGTTTAAAATTGTAGAAAGGAAGGAAGAGCCCTTTGCCAACCACTCCAGCCATGAAAGCAGGCCTAGCATCACTGAGCAAATCCCACCACCCGAGCCCAACTCCTTCACTGCATCTGCCAGAAGAGTAAGTGAATTTGGAATCAATGGGGACTCCGAAAGAGCTCGAAAGCCATAGGTTTTTCTGGGACGCGGACACTCTAAAACTGATTTTCAGAGGAGTTGTAAGACATGCGCTTAGGAAATCATGGTAGTATACAATTTTGATAAGATGCTGTGTTAACAGTATGGGACTGGCACAAAGGAGGGTGTTTGTACGATAAGGTTCCTCTTGAATTTTTTCCCCTCTGAAACAGATTGAGCTGTTCACAAGAACGCTACGTACCACGAGCACTTTGTGTTGCTGTCAATTCTGAGGTATTTGATGCCGATCTCTTACCAGCAGATCTTTCACCCAAGCTGGTCTCTGCTGATGTATCTGCAGTGAATTTGGCACCATCATCTCAAGTGCCACTGACTTGCCAAACTCAGTTGATTCAGTGGCATGATGTTACAACCCAGTAAGCAGAGAGAGTAAAGTTTGCATCTGACTAGCTAGCTGGGCTACGAAAGCTTTTTAAAGGTGAAGCAGAGTTACTGCAATCTCATCTGGATTCTCCAGCTCTCACGTCACTCAGCTAGATGGCACCAGGAGACTCTGTGTTCTCCTGAGGGCTGGTATCTTGTACTTCTGGTTTGGTTTTGCACCAGGATATGCAGAACAGCTATACAAGGTAGGCACTTTGCCAACGTCTGAAGCACTAGGTATATGTTAGAGGGAAAATGCTTCTTGCTTAGTCACAATTCCTTATTTTCAACCTGCTACTATGTCTAACTTCTCATCCAGATCAAGTGAAATAGAGTTCCTCTGGGCGTTGTTCAAATTGGGCTGATTTAGCAGGGGAAGTATTAAAGGTAGAAGGATACTGGGAAGTGTGATTACTTCAGTTAACCTTTTCCCAGCTGCAGAGTATTGTTCTCGCTCATTTGAGCTGTTTAACCCAGAATAAGGCAGTTAGGGTATAGAAGTGGTTCTGCACGCAAAGCAGTTACTAATTTGATCTCAGTCACTTGAGATCAGCTACTTTACCCTGTACACTTCACACACTTGAGTCTTCTGTATCTGTCTTAGGTTGGGTTTTATATGGGAAAATGTGAGTGCTTGTGTTGTCCTCCATTTGCCGAGTTATAATATGTGCTGTTCCTATGTTCAGAACTTACAGAAAGAAGCTTTTACTGTGGATTTGAGCTTTCTCTGAGGGAAGTGTCAAAACTACATTAAAGCACTAAAGCTGCATAGCTCAGGAGACTGGAAGCACTAGAATTAGGAGAGTACAGATTAATCCTGTGCATTGAAATACATTAGCTAAGAGACATGGCTAAAATACTGCAGTGATCGTTTTATCTTTGCAGTTTTGAGTCAATAAGTTTGAGGGCAGAGCTCCACAGTAGCTTCATGTATTCAGGATAATGTCAGATGGTTTGTGTTCTGTAGAATATGTTAGCTATTTTCTATCATATAGATAATATATGTAGATAGTAGAGAGGACAGGATCTAGCGGGACTTCTCTCCCACTTTCTAGCAATCTGCACTGCAGGGACTTGCTGAACGTCTGGTATTTTTTGTATTCTGTGGCCCCTGATGGACTTCCTTATTCACCTTCTGTGTGCCAGCTAAAGGGTTTGTGTACCTTGGTCATATCTCAGCCTGGAGACTCCTAATCTACTGAATAACTCCTCATACAAAAGCTCCTTTCTCTACTAAGTCTTGTTGCTTTTCTCTGAATCTCTTCCTCTTCTTCTGTGCAGCTTTTGAGCCGTGAAGCTGAGCTGTGCGTAATACCAAAGAGTGGTTGTACGCTGCAGTAACACAGAGGCATAATGGTGTTGTGTTCCATATTCTCTTCTCTTCCAATAATTCCTAGTGTATTGTTTGTCTTTATTTCCTACACAACTTGGTGTTGAGCCTCTGTATTTGTAAAATTCTCTCTTGCAGTGCCCTGGCTCTGCTCTTGAATGGCAGCAGACATCTTTCTGTAAGACTCAATGACAATAACTGAAGTTGTACATTGAAGTAGTTATATGTTTGAGGAATAATTTATGTTTTTCAGAAATGCCTCATGTAACAAAAAGCATGAAGATGCATTCTGTGGTGTGTATGAGAATATGCAGTTAAGTGACCACAGTGGGGTTTAAGGTAGAATGGGCCTCTGCAAGCCTGTAGTCCAACTTCTTGCTCAAAGCAGGGTCAACTTTAAGCCCAAGTTATGTTGCTTTGACCCACCCGAGCTCCCATGAGTATTAAGCCTCTGAGGATGGAGATGCCCTACTCTCTTGCTCCCTGTCCCAGTCCAGCATTGCTCTGGGTATGTCTTCCTCCATGCCCATTGGGATTTTCCATGCTGGAGCTCATCAGCTCCTCCTTCTCCTTTCACTGTAGACTGTTGAGAAGAAGTCTGATTACCTTTCCCCTGTAATCCTCACCCCCCTCAGTAGCAGAGCATTTAAATCCTTCCTTTGCTGTTTCTTTTGCATGCTAAACAAGCCAAGTTTCCCCAGCCTCTCCCTTTATGTGTTGTGGGCTCCGGCGCCCTGATGATCTTAATGGCTTCTCCCGGACTCTCTCCGGTGTGATTTGTGTCAGGGTTCTATTTGCAGCCAGTCCCAAGAGTTGATTGCTTTTTCTGCTGTTCTGCCTTTACTGAATAATTCCCCCTTCCTAAACGGGTGCCAAGAAGAGCTTCATTGTTCTTCATATTCTTTCTGCAAAGCTGAAAGAAAGCATTTTGTAGGCAAAGGGAGCTGCACAATGGCACAAGATCTCTTTCATCGTCTGTCCTTGGGGATGAGGGCACTGTAGTAGTTTGTATCCCTGTGAGTTCACCTTGAACTATGTCCTGTAATTAAAGCTAAGCAAGAAATCAAATCCATCTTACATGTTCAAGTGTAGCCCAGCAAAAATTGGGGCTTGTTGAAATGCTTTCAGCACTTAGGTTGTGCCTTGCAGTGCTCTTACTTCTTCCAAATGTCGCTCTTTCTCCTCTACAGTTCAGTTGGCTCAGCAAGTCAGACGAGCAGAAGGATGAGTCACCTTCATCGTGGCGGCTGGGACTACGGAAGACTGGCAGCCACAACACGTTGAGTGAAGTCGCTGCTACTCGTGAGGCACAGAGAGATAAGACTTCTTCTATCTATCGTTCTTCGTCAAGTCCTCGGATTTCTGCATTATTAGACAACAAAGAAAAGGTTTTGCTTTTAGCAAAGATGTTTCAATGCATCCCAGTTGAACAGGCTTTACCTCACAGGCTTGAGACACTTTCACTTTTGTTTTGACTCATTGCTGGGTTTTGTATCCATACCAAACTTAGGGCTCTTTCATTCTTTCTGTTTTCTTTTTTCTTTTGAAAGTTCTTCCTATCCTGTAGGTTGTTCTTGCAGACCTGGAGAAGGTCTGAAGTGGACTGTCTGTGACCAGGGGCTGTCAGTTTGGCACGGCCCATTTTTTACCAGGCAGTATCTGATCTAGACAGTAGCACATGCCTGCAGTGGAAATTCTCCTTCACTGTCATCTGTACGGGTTTTGTCTGTATCCACCAGCTGCATTTGTGAATCCCTTCCCACTTCTTGAATAGCAGTAACTTTGCTGCCGTGTAGCAAAGGGTAGGCACCCTGTCTCTGGAAACATTCATAGTCAGGTTGGACCTGGTCAGGGGCTCTGAGCAACCTGATTGAGCTGAAGATGACCCTGTTTGTTGCAGGAAGGTTGGGCAGTATGGCCTTTAAAGGTCCCTTCCAACCCAAACCACTCTGTAGCTCTATGATTCTCTGATTTATAGGTAGATGTAGCTAGAAGCTGCTTTTGTTCGCTAGTGTGCTCTTCAGAAAATCATTTTCAGAGCTGTTTCTGCTGCCCAAGCAAATGCCTTAACCTAGTTTCCTCAGACAGGAGAATGCTTTCTTAGCTGAAGGAATTTGAGCATGAATTTAGTTGTCACTGAACATGCTGGAAATGTAACAGGTTTACAGCTGAATTACTTCTTTTGCTTCACCAGGATAAAGACAACAAGAGCTACCTTGCCACAATAGCCCCCAGAAGACTAAGCAGTACGAGCGATATAGAAGAAAAAGAAAACAGGTGAGTGACTGAACTTAATGCTCAGCTGTGGCCTGTAACTGGTTCCTCTGGAATAGCTTTTGTGCATATTCATGCTTCATGTGTTTTCTCAGCAGCCCCAAGTACATGGGAATTATATCAAGAGCTGTCTTTAATCTGTAAAAGTTCAGAAACGTTGTTTTCATAGCGGGACAGTGGGCTGGTTTATCACCCCCGTTCATCCACACACAATCTCCATCCAGGAAGGCAGATCTGTACATTCTTGTTCCTTTTACGTGCAAGTGCCTCATTTTGTAGCTGGCACCTGCACTTCTGTCCCTTGCTCTACTGTCACCTCCAGACCCTGTGTTCACACGTCTGTTGGTTTTTGGTTCACTTGAGTCTGTTAACTCTCTAGTTTGTGGAACTGTTTCCGTTGCAGGGGCTGTTTTTATGGTCAGTGTGCACAGCTGCCCCTGGATAGAAACCACCCTATAAATAAGATCAATAGCTGGTACCTCAAGCTATAGTTGAGGTCCCAACCTCTATAAACAGATTCTTCACAGTTCGTGTTAGAGGGAGGAAAATTGGATCTTTGCCTCATTTCCAGCCACTTCCACAGCAGTGAAGAAAGGCACGTGCAGAGGAGTCAGTGTGAGCTATAACTGTTGGGAAGAATTTGTGGCCAGTAACCACCTTGAGAGAATTTCAGCACAGTTTCAGATTCTTTGCTGATCTCTTGCTGGAACCTCCCTGCTGAATTCTTGCTTAATCTCAGGCAGTCACTGTGATGTGGAGCTCAGCAGACAGTTTGTTTAAATGACTGATAAGCTTGAGCGGTTTGGCGGTGGCTAATGTTGAGCGGCACGTCCAGCTGCCTGCTGATAAGTGCCCTGGGCCTGGTAGAGTAGAGATGAGGAGAGTTGGCCTGCAGGAACAGATGGTGCCCAGCTGTACTGGGTAGGACAGATTTTTCCCAATAGCTTTTCCTTTCCAAACAGCTGAATTTCACTTCATGTAACTCACAGGTGCCTGAAGGGGCATCAGCATGGACATGGCAATTGAAAAATGAAAAATAATTGCAGGCTGGCGAGTGTATGGGATGGGTTGTGTTACAAGCTTAAGGTCCTGTCTAAGACCAGAAAGAACAGGACATGCTGCTAAAGTGTGTGGGAAAAGGAGCCCTGATTTTAGATGTGTGATAAATAGGGCTGCTAGTAGTTTACTGATAAATTGTCGAGTAGTGTTAGATATTCCCAAATATTTAGTTTGTTTCATTCTGCTGCTAAGGATAGTAGAGGATTTGCCATACTGCGTTGCTTTACAGTTGTTGCCTGGATACCTCAGAGAATAAAAACTCCTGTCCTGCAATATCTGTCTGTTTGTGCAATGTCATTTGGTACAAGACGACAGAGAGACTATCAGATTACATTATTTAATAGGTTAGATTACTTTTAGGGACAATCCAAATTTCATTTGCAAGTTTTCTGACTAAAAAGGGTCTTGTGGCTCTTTATGCAAAACTCTACATCACCTGGTGATTGTAGAATCATAGAATCCCTAGATTGGAAAAGACCTTTGAGATCATCACTCATTTACTGTCCACTAGTAAATCATAGCCCTGAGGACCTCATCCACCAGTCTTTTAAAACCCTCCAGGGATGGGGAATCCACCACCTTCCTGGGCAGCCTCTGCCAGTGGCTGTGACAACCCTTTTAGTGAAGACATTTTCCCCAATGTCCAACCTGAACCTGCTCTGGCAGGTGACACTTAAGCAATATAGGTGGCAAGAACAGGGACTGATGTCAAGGCTAGCAGAGGTGTTTAAGTGAGTTGTTTCACCTGTGAACAACAGTGCCCCTAGGGGAAGTTTTGCTTGTGATTTTGGAGGCAAAAGCAGACTCCAAAAGTTATTCTAAATGAACATTGTGCTTTCCCCTGCACTAGAGAATCGGCCGTTAACCTCGTGCGGAGCGGCTCCTACACTAGGCAGCCATGGAGGGATGAATCAAAGGGAAATGAAGCTCCCCATTCTGGTGCACCTACTACCTACATATCTACCTACTTGAAAAGGTATGTCCGGTTCTGTCTTATACGGATTCCCAGGCAGCCAGCTCTACTTCTAACGTGCCTCCCAAACTTCAGCCTTCTGCTTGCTGCTTACTGCATCTGGGTAACTGCCCTCGAGACACTCTTCTGCCAGAGCAGGAAAGAAAAATTAAGATTTGCTGATGTTTGTCTGCTAAGTAGTGTTTAAAAGGCCATCGTTTTTGTTGGTCTGTAAATTGTTGAACTCAATTTAAATACTCTTGTTCACATAATTCAAATACAAAGTGTTTTCTCAGTTTTATGCTAGTATTATGGCTAGATAATAAAACAAAAATTGATCATAAAAAGAGAATAAAGTAATTACAGTCTGAAAGTGTTGTTCAGATGGCTATTCACAGGTAAGTTGTAGCTTATCTCTAATTTTTGTTTATATTAATCCATGTTTATGGCATTATCAGAAAAGCGGCATGACTCCTTGTGCATGACTTACAGCACTTGCTAAGGAGTGAGACTGATGTCTGGCTGTTCTCTTGTGGCAGTAAGGAAGCAGTTTCTGCACTGTGTATGTGACATTTTAGAGGCTGATTGCTGGTAAACAGCCAAGCAGAATCAGGAGAGCAATCCTGTGCATAACTTCTTTAATCTCTTATCACTCTGGAAGTCAGAGGCTCAGTTTCCTTGAAGTACCACGTCCTGTCTCTCTCTGGGTGAGGGGAATGAATGCCCTGCTCTCTTAAGGCAAATAATACATTACCGAGTTTTCATCCCAGTTGTGAGGAGGAGGAGGATCAGCCCTTTGCGCAGAGTACATCACCTCACCTTTATTTTAGCTGATAATGGAAAGCATCAAACCAGTGCGTATAAACCTGTCACACTGCAAAGCCATTTGATCTGTGCTTAAGGGAAAAGACAGAAATATTTCAAGGTTTCAGATTGTTTTTCACCAAATTCTATATCCTGAACTAAATAACTGTCCTGAAGATGGAACAATCGCTTGAGATACTTGGGAAGAGGTGGATGGTTTGTGTTCCAGTACTAATGCTGGCAGAGGTAAGCTGTGCTCAAGGATGTCTGTCCAGTTGCTGTGCACATACAGACCAATTTCCATAGGAGGAGAAACAGATGCTGCTTCAAGCAGTAGGCTTTTGGTCTGCTGATCCATTCCAGTGACTTCACGTCTATCCTGGGACATGATGACAGGCGAGCCTCCGCAGCCTGTCTCTCTCTAAAGGCGGTCCGACAGGCCGCAGCTGATTACATTGGAAAACTTGTGCCTCTTGCTGCTGGCACACCATGCTGTTCCCTGAACTGAGAGACAGCCCAGTCACTAACGCCACTAACATGACTGTCTGTTAAAATGTTACAAATGCTGACTGTTTATCTGGGCTAATCCTGAACCAGATTCAGTATTGCACTCACACAGTTGTTCTGTATTCCCTTGGTGAAACTGTACCAGTGAAGGTTTGGCCCAGGTTTGTATGTCACTAATAGTAATTTCTTGTCACAAAGACTGAATTCTGGCCTTTCGTAGGAGCGAGTTGTTCTACAGGCAATTACAGAGAATAGCTTTGCCAGGGAGGAATAAAGAGATCAATGGGTTTGCATTGTGCGCACAAACAGTAGAATCATGATCAGTTTGACCTCTGTCCCGTAGAGTTTTCTGTAAAGAGCACAGAGAAATTAAATATCATTGTATTGAACCTCTGATTTCTCCAGTCTTGTGCATCAGGCTCTAAGATGAGGAAGGGATCCTGGTTGCCTGTTAAAGGCTGAGCTTTTTGTCTCTTCCAAGTATTAACAAAACTCTGAACACAGCTCCAAAAGGTAAAAGCTCATTCAGAGAGAGGAAGAATTCAAGTGAACGTGACATGCTTGGATGTTACTGACAGGAGAACTTCTGTATCTCAGCATTTCTCCTTTACCTCAGCATTTAGCTAATCTCCATAAAGATACTTCGTCATGTTCTAGAAGTGCTTTATGGGACCCCAAAAAGGGACTAAACCACATCTTAAGGTGTTGAAAATGGCTTTTCTTCTATAAGGGGACAAAATCACAAAAGGCAGCAATGTTGCAAATGGTCTTGAGCTTTAGTTGCCGCAAATGTCAGAGCACTCTCTGTAGTGGTAGTCCTGCAGTTCATTCATTCTACTTTTTCTGTGGGTGTACCGCTCGCCCCTAAATTCCTGAAGCCCTGTCCTGACAGCCTGCTCTCCACTGCAGTGCAGATTGGCCTTCCAAGAGCCAGGTCACGTCGCCTGTGTGTTAAAGGACTTGGAGGAAAACCAGCATAGCAGATTGAATTAATTCAGGGTACTTCCTTTGGTATCGACCGTGAGAGATGCCTCACAAGAAGGGATCACATACACCAAAGTGAAAACACTTTTTGGCTTCTACTTCATTTTACACGTTTGCCCAAGCAACTTCTGACTGGTGGTGTTCACATAAAACCATCATGGTGAGTCAGGCCAACGGTCCAGGCAGTCCAGACTCCAGGCAGTCCTGACAGCAATTGGTTTTGAGGATCAAGTTGCAAATGCTAGGATGACTTTTAAGAGCAATCACCCTCCTCCCGCACTCTCCTTGCTTCCAGCAATCCTGATTTTAGGAGCCAAGGGCTAAACTTAACCGTTGTTCTTAATGGCCACCACTGTGGCCAGCTTCCGTAACCGAATCCTATTTTGATCTCTCCAGAACCCTGTGGGAGTGTATTATAAAAACAGTTCTGTGTTTTGTGCAAACCTTTTTTATTAGTATATGTGGAAGCTTTTTAAGGTTTTGAAGGCTTTTAACATTTCAAATTCCACTTGCCATAGCTGTTTGCAGAGGTATTTCTTTTTATCTATTTGGAATGTTGCTTTCCATCTCATTGCTCATTCCCTGATGGTTGCGTTGTGGTGATTATGTTAGAGAATGAGTAGCCACGTGTCAGTGTCTTTTTTATTTCTAAGGTTGAATTCTTTAGCGTAAATTCGTAATCCTCCTTTCTGCACGTTCCTATGAACACAGCTGTTAATTAACCAGATTCCCTGGCTAATCCTTGCCATGCAATTTTCTGGTCCTGTTCATATCAATGTGAACAATTGAGTCAATGCCATAGAGTTCTCCTCACCCTGCGCAGTGCCACCATGCAAGGGAACAGGGTGGAGAGGTGAATTCCTTAGAGCTGGCAATGCCTGGGCTCCCTCGTGAGGTGGATTCTGTGCACGATGCCCCAGCACCGCATCTCTCTGACCCAGGGCATGCGCATGACAGAATTGTCACAATGCCATCACCGTGCTCTTTTCCTCCCTTCCTTCTCCTTCCCCTTTTAGCTCCCTCACTTCTCTGCTCTGTCAGACACTGGATGCTGCTTCCAGCCTCTTGTCTCCCCTTTTCACCCATTACCTTTCCCTTCTGAAACACAGTCCTTGTCAGGTCTTACTCATCAACCCTCCTGTGTCCTCCCTGACAAAGTTTGTTCTCTTTTTTGCAGGCACCCCTCGTGCCCCAGCCTCTATGCCTTGGGGTCTCCTAGGGTGGTGCCACATCAACCCTGCTCCCCCCAGGGTTGCCACCACCTTTTCCTCCGCTACTCCTCTTGTTCCTTCCCTTGGCACATGCTCCACTGCTACGGTCTTCTCAGTAGTCTCATTTCTGCAACTTCATGGCTGCCTGCTGTGCACTCCCCCACCAGCCAGGCTTGGCTACTCCTCCCAGCCCATCTCTTTGGGCTTGGCCTTTTCCTCGGGTGCAAGGAGCCAAGAAGGGAGGCACTTACTTCCAGCCAGATTTCCTGCTCCCCAGTGCTCCAGGCAGGGGCTGGCTTTCCATAGGAAGCTTTGTTTAGGGTCCGGTGGAGGTTGCTGCCTGGTTACAATAGCTTACTTGTTTCTTTGTGACCTGGGTATGGCAAGGAGCCATCAACTGCAGAGCCCAGATGTAGGGTTCCTCCCCATGGAGGCCTTCCAGGCTGCCCCTGTGTCTCTGTTGGCCGTCTAGGGACCGGCTGCTTGTTCTGGGCTGCCCAGGGACATTGTCATATAAAACTGAGTTGTAAACCATGTGCCTGAGTGGACTGGACTGGATCCTTCCTCCAACCTCCTGTTCTTGCCTGTTGTCCTGCCCCTGGCAAGTTTTATTTCAGCCTTGGGCTGCTCTCTCTGACTTTTGCTCCAGTGCTGACTTCCAGTTCCAGTCCGTTGTCTCTGGCTTTCCCATAGTCCTGGAGCTCTTTGTCCTGGTCTGTTTTTCCTCGAGGTCAGCTTTTATTCTTGGTGCAACCATTTTCCTCCATGGTCCACATGTGCTGCCATGGAAGTCATTAGGATGCAGGAGATGAGATGAATCCTTCCAGGCCTTTGATCCTGCAGACAGCCCAGTCTGACCAGTATCAACCAGGAATACCAGTTACTGGGAAAAGCGTGGCAGTGTCCTAGGCCTTACATGCTCACTTGCTCCATGCAGGCAGTGGCAGCCTGTCTGTGGGGCTCGGCCACGTGCTACGAGGAGGTTGGGCCAGATTTCGTCAAGTCTGTTTTTAGAGGTGTGCAGCTTATCCCACTTAGGGTGGATTTTCTCTGATAAAGCAAAAGGGTACATCCTCATATGACAGCCCTCCTTTTGTTCTGTCTCCTCTCCAGAGTCTGAGCACTCCAACACTTCTAATTTTCAGTAAATAAGGATTGTAAAGGTTTTGTTTTAAACTGGCAAGATGAGTATTTCCCTTGCTCACTCTTGATTAGTTGTTGGACAGTTTTTCTAGCTGTTTTCCAGAAATACAGAGTTTGTGCCAAACATGCCTTAAAGAAAATTAGAGCCTGAACTGATCATCTTTGCCAAAGCTTTAAGTCACTGAAAACAAGTTCTTAGAACTTGAAGTCCTGGGCATCCTTAGGGGGTGATGCAGCCAGACCTGCTTATATCACTCTCTCCTTCCCTGCTTTAAGCAATCTCATCCTTGCTCGTTGTTTCTACCTTTCACAGGAGTGCTCTGCGTGCACCACTTTCACTGCAGTAGGGTTTTTACCTTCCCTGATCTTCACTGATTCACCTCCACACCGTTATTCTATCACTGAAGCTCAGCTGGGCTTAGCTAAGAAGGGTGCTGCTAGCGCTGGCCTGCGTGAGCGACCTGCAGCAATGCCGCTGCACTCTAATCTCCTTGCAATCATTTTGCTAAGGTGTAGTACTTACTCCCTTTCCAGCTGAGAGCCCAGCTGTGGTGATGTTCTGTTGAATATTTACTGTGCTCTGAAGGACGTGATTTTGTGATGTTTTACAGTGCTTCATTTGGTAGAAGTAGTGACCTGAGCAGTCCCTACATTTCAGCCAGTCGCAATACATCTCTAGCTACCTCACCCACTGCCATTGGTTCATCTACCTCATTGGGCACCCTGTGGCAACCTGTCTCTTCCTGTCCCACATCTCTCGGTGCGAACACAACTGCATCAACCCGCCAGTATACCAGGTAAAAGCTCACAGCTGAGATAACGCTGCAGAAAAATCAGCATTTGGGTTGGAAGTTCTGAATTACGGAGTGGATTGTGGATTGGAAATGTGCTTCCACATGGGAGGCTCTGATAAGAAATCCCACCATGGTTACGTTGGCCAGTTTGAGTAGTGCGTATGCACCAGCAGGCAGTTACAGCCCATATGTAACCTTAGTTTCTTCACTGGCTGGAGTGGTCCCCTGGCTACCCTGCTAGAGACACAATGTGTTGCTTTGGCGGCTCTCGGGCGTTCAGCGTACAAGCTCTTGGAGTTCATTCCTTCTGCTTATTCACCAGGTACATTTTCTAATCATTGCTGCTACAAACAGGGATGTGAAGACTATGAATTCCTCCTGCTTTTTTTCCTACAAGTTTTTGAAGAGTGATTTTAACGTGTCCTGTTTTCTACAAAACCGGGAGTCTAGAACAAGGAGAATGAACTGTCCATGCTCTCCGAGGTGGCTGGTCTCGGTCAGCAGTTGAGTTCACTTGCTTTGCTTTCCATTATGTCTTCTCTATTTCAGAGCCCCTTTCAGGCAACAAACTGATTCTGCTGTAGAGAAAAATACAGAGGGCATCTCTGCTAGCACCCCTCTAGGTGTAATCACAAATCGTGCCATACTCGGCTCTGCTAATGGTATTGTGAATGCTGGTGCTGCCTCCACCACAGGAAAGGACTGCTCGGCTGAGGAAGCCAGGGAGCGCAGAAGGTTAGTGAGCAGAGTGCCGGGGTGTGTCGGTCCTCCTGTCAGCAGCTCTCACGTGGTGGTGATGGGGGGGTGTAGGAGTGGTTTCTCAGGTGCCAGTAGAGTTACAGGCTGCTGCCCCTGCTCTGTCTTAAGGTTTGGAACTGAGCCATTATGGGTTAAATTTAGTTTTGTAATTTTCTACTTGTCTTTTCAGCGTCTCAGCCTTTTTCTTCAGTAGTCATCTCAGCTACTGACCTTAGTCCGTAAAGCGTCCTTATCGAGGGACAGTAGCCCTTGCAGTAGGTTCAGTAACGTGAATCCCATCTGAAAAAGAGCATTGGACTGAGACACATTCCAATAAAATCATCCCTCTGATTCTTCTCAGCTAAGTTTAGATACGCCCTGTGGGAGACATCGTTGCTGCACCAGTCCCCCACGTTCCCTCTGTGGTCAGTGGGAGAAACCAAATGTTTCCGGAGCGTGGAACATGTGGTACAGCAGGAGATGGACTGCGCTCTAGCACATGCTTTTCTTTTGGTTGGCTATGAAGGAGAGCTTAGCACAGAGGCAGAGGTCTGCCATGTGCAACCAAGGCTGTTCCAGCAGTAGCAGGATTTTGAATTACTCTGAATCCAGCTGATGGTATCTCTTTCTTATCATATGGTGTTATTTTAAGGCTGGGGAAATATAAACCTGGGGTTGCTGGAGCTCTTTCCAAAGGAAAATTACCTAGTGCATTTAAGTACAGAATATCAAATGAGCCACATTTGTTCCTGTAAACAGTTAGACTTTTGAAAAATCTGTATCTTTTGATGACATCGATGAAAGGAAACCGTAATAAATAAAATGCAGCAATGAGCTGTGCATTTCTAACTAGGAACCGGTTCATGGATTGCTTTTAATAATGAGATTCTTCCAAACTGAAATAATAACTCCTTAAAGTACAGACCTTCCTGAGTGGAAATAGTAATCTGACAGATTATAAATAGCCTGAAACCAAAGGACGTGAAAAGCAGTAATGGAAATTATCAGCTTGCACCGATAAAGATGATAGGGCTCAGAAATGCCATGGAATTTGGAGTCATCTCCATGCCCTCTTCCCTGGAGGGAGGGCATACTCACTGTGGGCTTCTCACCTGGAGTCCTGCATCCAGCTCTGGAGTCCTCAGCACATGAGCTATTAAAGCGAGTCCAGAGGAGGACACGGAGATGATGTGAGGGCTGGAGCACCTCCCATAGAAGGACAGGCTGAGACAGTTGGGTTTTTGCAGCCTGGAGAAGAGAAGGCTGTGGGGAGACCTTAGAGCAACTTCCAGCACTGAAAGGGGCTCCAGGGAAGCTGGGAGGGGCTCTTGATCAGGGACTGCAGGGATAGGACAAAGAGGAATGGTTTTCAGCTGAAAGAGGGGAGATTGGGATGAGATCTTAGGGAGAAGTGTTGCTGTGAGGGTGAGGAGGCCCTGGCTCAGGTTGCCCAGAGCAGTGGTGGCTGCTCCATCCTTGGAGGGGTTCAAGGCCAGGCTGGATGGGGCTTGGAGCCCCTGATCCAGTGGGAGGTGTCCCTGCCCATGGCAGGGGGTGGGAATAGATAGGTTTTGAGTTCTTTTCCAACGCAAATCATTGCATGATTCTGTGATTCTCTTTGCTTCAGCTGCAGCAGATCCCAGAAGGAAGGGGACTATGCTCTTGGGAAAATACTCAAACTTCTAATGCTATTAGGGCTTTTTCTCTTTTTTTATCTCAGAGCTGGCACAGGGAGGGCTTTGAAGGTATTGCTGGCATTCCGGTTGAGCCACACACATCTACTCTGTATGCAGGGACAGAATTTGAAATAGCTACTGCAGAGTATCGTTGTCTGTAAGAACACTCAGGTTTAATGCTAGGAGCTCCCTGTCATTTTGCTGGGGTCAGCTGGCTTGGTGTCATTTGCAGTTGAAGTGAGATGAGCTGCCAGAAGACACTGCCAGCGCAAAGTGAGATTGTGCAAAAGAGGACAGAGGGAATATTGTGCTTTCAGTTCACACTTCAGCCCATTTCACACCAGTATCTCCATCCTGCAAAGCCCAGAATCAAGTTGCAGGTGCTTTAGATTCTTCCCTGGAGAAGCGGGTTCCACAAAACCCACCAGTGCTGTCACAGATGGGGAACTTGACTGTAATAGCACTCGTAAATGCCCAAAGAGCATCTGTTTATATTACTGCATTGGTGTTTATTACCAAATCATTTTCTATAAATAATATAGAAGATCTGTTTGTATTTTTATTAGAGAACCATCTCCTCTGAATTATGCTAATGCAGAGAGAAACACCAGAAAATTCCTCCCACCTTTAATTGATGCTTTGAAACTACTGAGGGGAAAAGAACACGGCAGTGATGCGTTGTGGTTGTGGGTGGAGGGAACCTTGTTTAGAAATGTGTGTTTTCTAACAGCAGGACGTAGTGACAGGGGAGCTGCCTGCACAGCTTGAACTAGGAAACATGGACCTGGAGAAACAGGAGAGGGCACTGAAATGGGAAAACCTCATTTTGGAAGGAGGCCAATTCCAGTAAAATGAAATAAAAACGAAAAAGGGCACACAGTTGTCGGGGCAGCGCTGTGTGTGTGGCAGTTCCCACCGGCAGCTGTTGCAGTAGCATTTGGTCTGCTTCAGTGTTTCCAAAGCTCCAGCTTTCTCTTAGCAACATAAACATAAACAAGCTTATCGTCTAATATTAGATCACAGCGACGTCTCCCAGTGTATGCCCTTAAACTATCTATGTGAAGCCTAAAGGTTAAAGCAGAAGAGACTGTGAGGTCTGGACAGGAGTGGCGAGCAACATGCACTGGAGTGTGGATTTGCATCCTTTGGTGGCCAGTGAGCCCTTTCCCTGTCATGTTTCACCTGTGATGTTTTACCTCCTGCTTGTGCCCTGGGTAAACTGGTCTGCAAACACTCTAGTAGCTGGAAAATAGCATGAATCACGCCTTTACGAAGTGGGGGGAAGGAAAAAAGAAAAGGCAGCAGCCCCCGAGAGCTCAGTTCAGAGGAGTGCAGTGTGGCTGTCTACCTGGACAGGTGGCAAATTGCCACCTGGTGCCAGACCGTATGTCCGCGGCATTGGGCTGAGCTGCTGCCGGGCATGTTTGCATGTACCCAGCTGCACGCTCCGCCTGCCTGCCCTCCGCCGCAGCACTGCGGTTGCTGATGCGGAGATGCTGGATGCATGCCATCTGCCAGACTCAATAGTTTGGCCAGGCAATTTCTTTTTCTTTTCTGTGGGAATTTTGGAGCCACTGATGAGCAGTGCTGTTTGGCTGTTTCAGTGACCTCCTGCCAGCATCAAATTGTCTCACATTGCAAATGCGTTTGTCCAGCTGAACTCACAAAACCACTGGCTGTGCTGATGGTGTATCACCAATGGGTGGGCGCCGTGCCTACAGCACCTCACATAGACCCCGTTCTTCCCTGTGCAAAACTACCATCCTTTTGGTTTCTACTTGGTGCAAGCGGGTGGGGGGGAACTCTGAGGGTCCTGTTACTTGCAGCCCACTGCTGAATCATCCACTTTCGTCTGGGCTGAGAGCGGCCCCTAGTGCCACCAAAAGCTCCTTTGCAAAATTACCTGCATCCTTGTCAGTGGAGTTTCGGTGCAGGGCTCTGTGGCCACATCTTCTCTCTCTCGATGGGTTCCCCTGTGTCACAGGCTCCCTGGGCATGGAAAAGGGTCTGCAGGAGATCTTGCCAAGCTGGAATCTGACTTAGGCCAGGAGCGCTCTGCTGCTGAAAGGAGGGTCTGAGGGATCTGGGACTCACTGAAGCCTTTTGTATTATATGAAAGTTTCGATTCCCAGGACAGACTGAAAGGCTACCATGCAGCCCACAGTGGCTCTTGTGCAGGGTTGAATCATAGAATCACTTGGTTGGAAAAGACCTTTGAGATCATCAAGTCCAACCGTTCCTGTCCACTGCTGAACCAGATCTCTGAGCACCTCATCCACCTGCCTTTTAAACCCCTCCATGAATGGGGACTCCACCACCTCCCTGCGCAGCCTCTGCCGGTGCTCAAGAACTCTTTCTGTGAAGAAATTTTTCCTGATGTCCAATCTGGACCTGCTCTGGTGCAAGTTGAGGCCATTCCCTCTCATCCTATCTCCTGTCACTCGGGGGAAGAGACCAACAGCCACCTCTCTTCAACCTTTCAGGCAGTTGTAGACAGTGATAAGGTCTCCCCTTAAGGGTAAGACAGGCTTTGCCTGAGAACTTCTGAAAGGTGAGCTTGTGTTCTCAGTTGTGTGACCAGTTTAAAAGGACCCTCCTGAACCTGAAATACGGCTTGATTCTGCAAGAATTAGGATTTTAATTTATCCTTCCTTCCCCCTATCTCCCCCAGTCACCTTGTTTATCGCATTGCATTCTGCAGTTATGTTTGTTCTTCCTGTTTCTCGGTAAGCTACCAGCGAGGTGGTAGCACTTGCCATCAGGCAAGCTGTTAGAGACAGAAAACGCATCTCTCTCCCTTTTTTTTTCATGTATTCTGAGCAGTTCCTCAGATAACTCAGGCACAGGAGTGAGGTGAGTTTGTTTCCCGAGCAGCCTGGGGGCTGGGGCTCCTTGCCCTCTAAAGTCTCCCCCTGACATTTTTTTCAGATCAAGTTCCCTGACAGTGCAAGGCAAATGTGTCCAGCAAACATTTCTCTTTTCTGCTTCATTCCCAAGAGGAATTTATTTTTCATTCTTCGTTCTAAGGATCCAGCTGCTAATTATAGTAGCATATATTAATAATATATAAATAACTGAATCCTCCTCCACCAGTGCTGTCAGATGATCAATTTTTGGCAAGTCCTTTTACCTCATGATTCTTGTCCTGTCCAAATCCAGAACATGACTCCTCTAGGGTGAGCATGGATGCCCGATATGTCTGTTAACCCTTGTTATCTGCCAAAAAAATAAGAAACACTGATCTCTGTAAGAGTTAAACTTACGGCATTTCTATTCAAGGGATATTTAAATGCCACTGGAGAGGTACTGGTAGAATCATAGAATCATTAGGTTGGAAAAGACTTTTGAGATTATCAAGCCCGACCATACCTGTCCACTACTAAATCATATCCCTAAGTACTTCATCCACCTGTCTTTTAAACTCCAGGGATGGGGACTCCACCGCCTCCCTGGGCAGCCTGTGCCACTGCCTGAGAACCCCTTCAGTGAAGAAATTTTTCCTAGTGTCCGATGTGAACTTCCCTTTATGCAGCTTAAGGCTATCTTGACCTATCACCTGGGAGAAGAGACCAACACCCACCTCACTACAACCTTCGTTCAGGTAGTTATAGAGAGCAATAAGGTCTTCACTCAGCCTCCTCCAGGCTGAAAACCCAGCTCCCTCAGCTGCTTCTTGTAAGACTTGTTCTCCAGCCCCTTCACCAACTTTGTTGCTCTTCTCTGGACTCCAACTCCTGTTGCTCCAGGGCCTCAATGTCTTTCTTATAGTGAGAAGAAGCTGCGAGCATCTCCTAGTTTCCCCCTTGCTTTCAGGAGTATTTGACTTTCTGATCCTTATCATTGATCGTCATAAAGCCCAGTGCGTTTCGTTCTCCTGGGAAAGGTCCCTGGGATACTCGGGCAAGGTGCTGCTGTTTGGCAAGGGACAGATTCCCGTCTGCACTACAGAGCGGACACCAAAAAGTTAAGAGGGCTCTTGATAGGAACCAAACACTCATCTGGCACCTGCTGCTGAAAGCATTTATCTGCCCTGTTTCTGGGGCTAATCTCCTTCCGATAAAGTTGTCCTTTTTATAAAAGGCCTCTGGTGCAGATGATGTGGGAGGGCAGGAATTCCGCCAGCCTTCGGGTTGTCCATGTTGGGAAGAGGCGAGATTGTTCCTGCTGTATCAGAAATCAGGCTGCATTTTAATTAGGGAAAGGTCGAGGTGTGGGATGGGGTCAGTGCTGCCGAGCCGTGTTCCCTGCAAGGGTGGGAGCAGGTGGGTGCTGCGTGCTCAGCTGCTGGCTGCCTCTAGCCAACGTGCAGGGGAAGGAGGGGGCGAGTGTTTTGGCATTTGTTTTGAGTGGGGGAGCCCAGGCTGTAGGTTGGCCTGCTAACCCGAAGCAGGAATATATGCAGGATCCTCCAGGAATGGTCAAGGAAGCAAAGCAGGGACCGCTTAAGCTGACTGATGTAACAGAACTGTGGCTCGGGAGCATGGAGCAAGCAGAAGGTAAAACTGCCTTTCCCCGTCCCTGTTGACATGTAGAATTTGTGCGTGATTCCTCTTTCCTTCCCAATCGTAACCACAGATGTGTTTCACAGATGTATTTAATCCTCGTGTCTAACAGCGCATTTCTAAAATGGCAAATTCTGTAGCCAGGGCTCCCAGTTCCATCTGGGGACGATTACTGGGATGTTCAGGGTATGGGCGTTTACTGATTCAGATAACTTTTGTGTGTCCAAAAACGACTGTTAAACCAAAGAACATACCTGAAAGATTCGTGGAGATGCTGTGAGATGGCACAGCACCAAATCAGCTCTTCCTTGGCTCCACAGCACCGACCCGTGGATGTGGCAGGTGGAGGAGCCAAGGGAGCCAGGTGGTCAACCTGGGATTTCCATGGGAAAAGTTTTTGGGCAAACTCAATAAATCTTCTGTCCTGAGAACAGTGGATGCTGGAAATTGAACCAAAGCCACTGCCACATGCTGAGAAATTGCACTTAGCTCAGCAGGAGATGGAAATCTTTTGTATGTTACTGATAGTGGTGGTTGTGGTCCTTCAGCTGGGATTGGGTCAAGATCGTCTTCCTTGGAACGGCTCCGGTGTCTCTTGGGTGGCTGCTTCCACGAGGTGGCGGTCGAAGGCTGCTCGGATGTGCTCTCCAAGTGAGCGCTTCTCCTCGGGTTTCTCTCGTTCAGTATCTGAACCTTCTTTAGCGCCATCGACTTTGGATTTGATTTTATTTTTCGGTTGCAAAAAGCAACTTCCCAAATAGTCGATTTTTGACAACTGATTTTTTCTTTCTCCAAGGATTTCCTGCCTCATTTCAGACTGTGTAAGCCAGCCTTGGGAGAGCTGTCATAGGGCTGCTTGAGGTTGCTTAAAATGTCAAATTGTGTGGTCTGACTTGCTGCTCGCTTGAAGATGAGTAAGAGAAATACTGACAGAGGCAGGACACACATCTTTGCCTTCATTTCCTTCACCAGCTGGCAGGAGATGGAGTTTCATCCCTCTCCGATTCACACAGCACTTTTTTTAATGCAAAGATCCAGCCTCTGGAGACTGCAGACAGCAGCGCACGTCGTGCCACAGCACAGTAACAAACTGCTCAGCATCCTGTATTGACACTTCATGTCCTATGCAGAGCACAAACCAGCTTCAGAAAATTCCAGGCTGGAAAGCTTTGCACTTGTGACAGCCACAGCTAATGCATTCAGTAACTAAGATGAAGCTCAACAGGGGAAAGGTGCTGCTGGCTCACTTTCTTTTGGATTTGCAGTGGTACTTGCTTTTCTCTGGCAGAAAAAAACCCTGGGTGGTTTTTTTTTGTTTATTTTTAAACAAATACATTTTCCCTTTTTCTGGAAGAACTTTAGAGGTCTGGGCTCACAGCAGCAGCAAGGCTTCTGCAGTTGGTTTAAGGGATGTGATCACTGTGATGTTTGTTGCCTTTTCACCCTTTACTACAATGCTGAATGGCATTAATTACTGCAAAGGGGTAATATTAATCATTTAAAAGCTTCCCATCCATGTGTCTTCCTCAGCCCCAAACTTTGAATTCTCAGAAGGTACCAATGCTGTATTTTCCTCTTCTGGCAGAGGAAACAGAGCACCTGGGCTGAGAGTGAGCAGAGCTGCATTCCTGCCCGTCTGCAGTTGGAGCGCTTCTCATGGTCGGACTCGATGATCCAGTGGGTCCTTTTCCAACATAGTGATTCTGTGATTCACTGCTTGGTGTTTGCTCATCCAGGCTGCAGAGGACGTGTGCTGAGCTGCCATAGGGCTACAGCCCAAAAGCAGCAGCTTCTCTTTCTGAAGGGCATATGAGAGATGAACATGGGCAGATGGGAAAGCACACACAAAATCATCAAGAGCTGTGTGATGCAAAGCGTTCTTACAGCATTGGCTGCTGTACATGTAACCTCAATCCATTGTAAACATCACATCAAAGCGGGGGTTCTCAGGAGGGATAACAGGGACTTGTTGTTTTGATTAACAAGTGACAAAGATCATAAATCTCTTAATCTCTCAAATCAGCACCTGATCGTGTTGAGCTGAGCAGAGCTGTTGCAAAGAAAGAGTTTCATCTTCTGCTTGTTAACCTGCTAAGTATACTTGAAACAGATGATTGAAATTCAGACATTAAACTTCCCTGAGCTGAGTCCAGATTGAAACACAATGACAGCTCCCAGCAGCCAGGACTAACTTGAGAGAGAACAGCAAGTTCGGCCTGGAAATGGTGAATCCTCAGACGAGGCCTTCTGAGCCAGCTTTAAGAGCGTGATCCTGAAATCTTGTTATCTCTCTGTCTTTAGCTTATTAAATAACTCGGCATTGTCTGGCTGGCTCTCCCCTCGCTCCCGGCTCCTATGCTTGCAGTGTCTGACAGTTATCCCTCTCTCCTGCCTGTTGAATGGGCTTCTTAAATTATAGTCAACTTTTCATGGCAATTTCCCTAGGGAGTATTTTCAGTGGCTGATGCATAGAACGTGTTAGTGCAGGGATAAATAAAGTGAGGAACTGAAGCCAGTTGCTTACTTGGATAAAAGAGCAGGAAAATTTCGTTTTCCGAGTGTTTCCATGTAATTGTCAGTGACTGCCTTGCTGCAGGCGCATATGTTATTATCTGACTCAAGGAAGTGTGGTTTGGGAACTGCTGTCGGCATTGTTGCCTGCAAAACTTGCGCTCGCTTCTCTTCCCTCCCCCAGCTTATGGATAGTTTCTCAGCTAATGGCAAATTTCCAGCTTATAGGAATGCATCGCTGGGATGCTGTGCTTCTCCGGTAGTTTCGAGGGGAGCAGTATCAGTACTTAAGGCTTTTTCTGGACTCTTTATTTCTCTCGATATTTCTTTTTTCAATGTATGTCCTATGTACATAAACATATATGTGTGTATTAGAGAGAGAGATGTATGACAAGGATATTTTAAGTACCACACTATTTGGAATAGTGATATTGTACTCTTAAAAAAAGTTATCCTGAATATTTTAGAGCCTGAATATCTGTACAGCTGTCCATATGCTGAGCAAGCCTTTTTGTGTGCAGGAAGACCAAAAGTCCATCCTGGCTTCCAAGGAGACTGTCAGTCACAAGTTTCTAGTCTAGTGAGTGCAGTTCAGAGTCACTCTTGAACTAGAAAGAATTTGGGCTGAGATGAGAGGTGTCAGAGGGCCAGCGGAGTGGCTCCTGCCCATGGCTTCCCTCTACAAGAGCCGCCCCAGTTCACAGCCAGCAGTGCCGCGTTCACAGAGACCAGAACTCCTGCAGGAACCGCCTACCAGATCATATTCTTACTGCAATTGGATGGGAATGTGCGTTTATGGCGATGGAGGGAACCCTCTGGAGCCCATGGGGGTGCGTATCTCCATTTTTTGTGTGCTAACAACAAGGTGGAATGCGTTGAATCCACTCTGACAAGAGGGCAGCTGTAGCATTTAATGAACATTTAGCTTCCAACTTTGTTGGCAAGTTTTGGTGCACGTAGGTGAGCATCTTAGGCAAGCGCTTCCTTGTGCTAGGTCACTAAAGTGTGAAAGCACAGAACGTCACCAAGCTTTACAGATTCTGGGTGTTCCCTCTAGGTTGGGTGATATTGTTCTGCCAAAGGACTGCGTGGTGGTAGATTATGTTTATCACAAACACTGCAATCTGTAACTGCTAGGAGGAGGTTAGGAAGGAAAGAAAGGACAGCAGCGTTGTAAAAAAGACTATCAGAAGCTTCTGTGTTTCTTGGAGAAATTCATCATCTGCTCGTGCTATCTGTGCACTCGTTAACAGAGGATTGGAATTGCTTTTTCTGCATCATTTACCCTTTACGTGGGAGGGATTTCCCTCCATAGGTTCTCTAATGTACAGTTTTGTTCTTGTATTCTTGGTTTACCAGCTTATATATCGAGGGTTACTATTGCCCTGTGTCAAATATCCCCTTCTATTAGTATTTTATTGCAGCTGCTTTTGCCGTGAAATGGTGATGAGCCATTAGAATGCATCTTTGTGTTGTACTGTCCTGATTAAAAGAGTTAACAGAGAAGATAGTTGTCTTGAAAACAGAAATAAGTAAGTGAGAGACAGATTGATTATTCAGTTCCCAGCTTCATTCTAGCTAAGCAGAAATCAAAAGCTTGTAGTTCTCTTGCACCAGCAGGTCACGCCGGTCCCTGTCTCTGGGACCTATAAAATTTCTGCCGTGATTTTGCTGACTCTCACGTGTGCATCTCTAGCAATTTATATTCTGCTGCTTTTACTTGCAACCCAAACTCTGGGAAAAAGCTGTTCTGCTTTCTGCGTGCCTTGAGCTTGGCGTGGTGGCAGCTCTTGTTTCATGTATTGCTCAGAGAGAGCTGATTGCAGGACAATACAATGCGTAGGACCATTTCTTTGAAGATCTGCTTGGATCGTGTGATGTTTGCTGTAATTAATACGATGACATAGATACTGCACTTCATCCGGCGCTGTGTTTCTTGAAAACGTAATTAAAACCTCTGTGGGGTGTTTACAGACTGCCTCATACCCATTTGCTGTCTGTTCCCTGCAGCTTGCTGTGATCTGCAGTTTTTCTGCTTTGGAGAGCAGTGTGTTGCTCTCCCGCACTTCACCCAGCCCAGTCTTGCTTTGTGGCTGCATCAGACCTGCCGTCTCCTTGCAGTGAATTTGTTCTTTCCATCTTTCCACCCCACTTAGCACACTCAGGTCTCTTAAAATTCAGCCAGTAAGCAAAGTGAAGCATCACCTACAACTGTAAAATCTGTCTTTATCCTCTGTACTACAAAGCAAAAACCAAAACACAAAAATAACCCCGAGTAAAGTAAAACTGTGATTGAATTGCCAGGAGCTACAGGGGCTGCTGTTTGCAGTGGAATATTTACAGCACGTCCACCTTCTCTCATCACTGGGAAAAGGCTATAGCTGCTTACTCAGAGAAACCAGCTTTGTCACTGTGCAGTGGCTCTGCCGGATGCTTTGGAAAATTCAGTTATCTCGTGCTTGTAAAATGGTTTTGGGTGAGCTCCAAGAAGTGAGGAATTGTGTAAATGGAAAGAAACCAAAAGTTAGCAATCGATAAAGGCTGCAGCCCAAGCCGAGCTCCTCTGACTTGCGAAATGTGCACGTCTGAAGATTAAGTCCCTGTTATGATTTGGGCACCCAAAATTGCTAATGATATTTTAACATATTCATGTTTTTATATAAATTCAGGGAGAGGCAGAGGAAAAAAGACTGTGAGGATGATGGGGTAAGAGACACAAAATGTTTTTTCTCCTGCTGTATCTGTGCACTCCTGCAAAGCTGTAGCTGAGCGCTGGACTGAGGGAAATCCTGCAGCCCTGCTGCACTCCTGCAAACCCTGCTGCAAAGCTGCTGTCCTGGCTCAGCAGCAGTGTGCCCGGCCTCCCCCGAGCAGCCAATGCTGCCCTCTACTCCGTGGATTTCCATTTGAAACTCCTTTGCAATCTGTTCTGTCCTCCCTCACCCGGTGTCCGGGAGATACGGATTATTTTCTGTTGTGTGCAAAAATACTTCAGCTGCTGCGAACGTGGTGGTGCTCACACAGCCCAGGAGTGTGCTGAACATGCACACTGCATGCGTGCTGGTGGATGAGCTGAACTCCTCCTCAGGCAAAGGCAGGTCTCATCTTTCCTCCCCTTATTCCCGGTGCATGCCTGCAGCTTCTACACGCCTCACTGCAGAGTTCAAGGTGTAAATGCCACTGATTCTGAGCTGTTGCAGCAAACCGCCCACCTTACTGAGCTGCAAATTTACTTGGTTTGGGTGTTTCAGAGAGTTTTTTTATTACTGCTCTGGACTTAATTTGCAGTATATTTTGCAAATGCGTTTCTCCTGCAGGTGGTTTATTCCTGCTGGATGCTGTGCAAATAGAAGCTGTTTGACTTGTGTCAAAAGCTGCAGAAAATGCTTATTGTTTGCATAATGTGCCATTACCTGGGTAGCATATATGCACTGCATAAAGGAGAGCAGGGGAGAGCTACTTGTCTGCAAAATTAGGAGTTGCACAGCTTTCATTCATCAAACAGCAGCTTTTTTTGTTCATGAAACAGCAAATTCTTGGGAGGGCAATCATCCCTCTGAATTTTAGGCGCTTCCCGTGTTAGCATATCCATCACAGCTAGTGTGTCTGTCTGGATAATCAATGGGAAGGAATGAGCTCCTCTGCAGTATGTTCACATGATCTGTGCTGGAGGAACTTTCTTAAGGTGATGAATTGCACCCTGGAAGTGCAGTTTGGTGAGCCTGGCCAGCTTGCATGTAGACATCTCCATCGTAGCCAGCTCCCAGTGCATGATTTATTTCCTCTAGAAGTCTGCAGCGCTGGCGTCTCCAGCACAGATGATTGATCCTTCACACTTTCCTTGTATTCTTTGGAGATCGGAGAAACCCAGGGCATGATTTATTGGGAAATTGCTTACACCAGGATTAGGAGAGAAGCTTCTCACGTGTGTCCCACCAGCACTGGAGGAGACAGGCTCGCATGCTTGTACCTCCAGGCAGTTGGAGGAACCCCCATCAAAGCGATGGATCTGCTGAGCGCCGGAGGCCAGGCTGTGTTTGGTCGCACAGCGCTGAACACCATAGCGTGGAGGTGGAGAAAAGCCATTGTGGTGGATGATTTTAGAATGATCCAGATTTTGTGATTCATTGGGGCTTTGTCATAGCGCAGGAAGTTGGATACCTTGCTAATAGATGTCTTAACCTACTGGATCAGATGTAAAATCCACTCAGCCCATTCCCTGTTAGATGAAAGTGGTTTGTAATGGAGAACAAGGAAGAATCCAAGGACAAAGTAAGCGTATTCCTTGATAGATCTTCATCCCTCGCTTGGCTCGTTATTCTTTGAACATATCTTAGACCTTCGATACTCCGTGAACCTGTGGCAGTGACAAACCTACCAAAGAACACTGCATTTCAGGCACCCTCATCCTTGTACGTTGAGAGAGTGTTAATAATCTTCCCTATTAACCAGACTGAAGAGCCCAATCTAATTAATCTTTCCTAAGATAGAAGCCGCTCCAGCACTATGGAAATCAGCCTTGCTGCTGTGCAATCCCTGACTCTGCAGGAGCGCTGCTGAATTCCTCTCCCGCTCCTCCGCAGCAAATGCCAGGGCAGAGAGTTCAGTTTATATGTTTTCATTTGAATAATTCTTTTGAAATCTCCTCAGTTTAATGAAATCCAGCAGTGACCAGCTCTGTATTTGCACTGGGTGGGTTTCAGTATTAAGGGACTTAGTTTGCTTCAGTGTTTGAAGGTCATTTCTTTTATGTCTTAGCTCTTTTCAAGGTGTTTTGTCTTTGTAAGATGCCTGCAGTTCAGCAGTTTCTAGCGTGATGTGTTTCATATTGATGAAGGCAGCAGATTGCAGGAATATGATCATGAATATAATGACAGAAGGGAGGGTCTGAGAAATGCGCCAGCACAGGGTTTCTGTTCTTGAGATTTTGATCTGAATAGAGGTGGTTCCAGCTTTTTTTTTTTTTCCTAATGATGCAATAGGACATGGAGTGGGGCAAATAATATACTAAATAGGTGCACCTTTTTTTCTCAGAACATATTCAACACTAAAGAGTTTATTTCAAGGCTGTAGGGAGAACATAATGCAAGCTTTTGTGTATTGTGTGCCCATCGGAAAGTTGCCCCAAAGCAGAAGTCGGCAGTAGTCTTGGTAGATGGAGCTAAGATTGTTGTTGTCCCTATGAGAGACAATAATATCTCAGCTCTGGAGTTTGCAGGCAGGAAGGCAGAGCACTTGTTTTTATTTTAACCTCTTCTGCCCTTTTTCTTTCAGGTCATATCTGACTCCAGTGCGGGATGAGGAAGCAGAATCGCTGAGGAAGGCACGATCCAGGCAGGCCCGGCAGACTCGCAGGTCTACACAGGTAAAGAAGGGCAACACTCGCATTCGTGTGCAGGCTGAAGAGAGCTGATGAATAGAGAGGCAGGATTTTCTTTTGCTCTTATATTGTGACTTGGGATGAAGGGCTCGTCTGCCTTCTCACTGTGGTGGAGAGGTTCTGGCAAAAGCTTCTGCAAGCAACTATTACAAAAGACTCCCCCAAGGATACAGGAGGTCGATTTCAGAGTACTTGTCTCTGCAGTATAGATGTCTTTTAGTTTGTAGCTTGATCACGTATGCTTGGGTTGCTTTGAGTCGGTGCTAAGTACACTGGGAGATGTGTTGAAGGCAACAGGATTCTTTCCTTCCTGTTGGTGTAAGGATGAAGGGTTAGCCTGGCGAGTTATGAGCCCGCTGGGCATTTTAAACTGACCTGGAAGACTCAAAATCTGATTGCATAAATTTAAAATGCCTCTGTCTTACTTTCTCTCCAGGGTGTGACACTCACAGACCTTCAGGAGGCAGAGCGAACCTTCAGCCGGTCTCGGGCAGAGCGGCAAGCTCAGGAACAGCAAAGCGAGAAAGCTGAGAGCGTTGAGCCTGCTGAAGACAGCAGTGAGAGGCAGGAGACCCGGTCACGGTGGAGCAGGAATACGGATGAGGAGGTGATCCTCCTGGCCTCACTTCCCAATTTTTAAGAGCTAATGAAACCATTTAGGGTAGCTGAGATCAGGAGAAATTCTTTTGGGGATATTTCTTTAATGTGAGTGTGGACGACTCGCACAAAGAGACATTACTGAGGAATAGGACCTTGCCTCAGCGAGCCGTGTGAGGGATGTGGATATGCAGGTGCTAGAGGTTCGCTGTGCCTTCTGTGTAAATCACAGAAAGCGGAATGAGAAGGGTAATGATAGGAATGTGGCCTGGATCCACCCTTGCTGTGCAGAATGCACTGAGGCTGTGTGTGCACATTTTCCCATGTGCACTGCAAAGTGAGATGCTACCTGTTTCCCCTGCCATCACTTCTGGGCTTTGACTCTAACTCATTCGTTTCTGCTAGATAATTTGTTTGTCTGGCTGCTGGAACAGAGGGATTGATCCCTCTGTGCTCCCACATTGTAGCTGCACAATGTTTTAACATACATCCCAGTCTGATAGAGTGAACCTGATCTGGTGGAGGGAGGCAATTGCTTCCAGCAGAATTAAAGAAAATATTATGTTCTAAAAGATTACCCAGTTCCCTGAAATCTCAAATCTGGTAGTTCCTTTTCATTCCACTAACTTTTTGTCCTTGTTCTTTGCTTGTAGAGTATCTATCGACGATTAAGGTGCCCAGTACAACCAGACAAACCCACGACACCTGTATCTCCCTCGACGTCAGCACCTCTCCTTTATACAAGTTCATACCTGACTCGAACAAATAAGTATCTAGGTCTTGACTCTGTGAATCCAGCAGATTTCAGAGGTGCAGAAATGGAGAAAAATGGTATGTACCCAGGAGAGCGAAGAACAGTCACAACTCAGGGATTTGCATGAGTTTTGGAACTTGCAGTGTGTACACAGAGAGAGAATTAAGTTTACTTGTTATGGTGAGGGGAGCAGGATGAGGAGCTGCCATCTCACCAAACAAATGTTATTTGTTTAAATGCTAATTTAGGATACAGCCAATTGTTTGTAAAAGAGGGGGATGAAAGGATGGTTTCCATTTTGGATAAGTAGATGAAAGTGTAATCCATGGAGTGTTTAGATCTCAGAGCTGGGAGAGCAATTCCACTAGTGCAGTTTGTCCTCAGAATATTCAGGATGATGTGGGGAGAGCTGACAGCTCGGGTAATCTCTCTGATAAAGGAAGGAGTGTGAGTAACCAGATGTAGCAGGGCACTGAGATTCCATTTAATTTGGTTTAATAACTCCTTTGTAATATAACACAAGCCAGGATGATCCTGATCAGCTTGAAAAGAACCCCAGTACCTTAGCAAAAGCACAGGTGTAAATCACTGAAACCAATGCAATCTTTCTTTGCTTGGCCAGAGTGTGAAGACCAGGATTTAGATGACAGATCTCTAAACAAGCAGTCAATCCGAGAGAGGCGGCGGCCAAAGGAGAGGCGAAGAGGCACTGGCATCATTTTCTCGACAAAAGATGTAAGTTTCAGGTCCTTAATGATGAGGACAGAAGAGTTCTGTAACATTTAGGGTGAATTTCCTTCCAGCTCCAAGCTTCAGATTTTCTCCCCTGTCATTTGATTTCTCACTAGTCCTTCCCTCTCCGACTGTATTTCAGTCTGGCACTTCCAAAGGAATTGCATCCCTGTTTGGCCCGCGTAAAAACCTGTGGAAACCTTTCTGGGAAACCTGTTCTTGAGCCATAACTCAGTGTGATCCTTGCAGAACTGTGGAAGAGCCCACGTGGGAGGAGAGAGATTAGATGTCTAGTTTCTTTAGAAGGAGGTCGTGAGCCACTGGAAGTGTTTTCAGATTCCTCAGCACCCAACATTGAGTATGCTTTAGGCCCTCTAAAAAAAAGACAGTGAGGAAGAAGACCTGTGGCTAGAGGCCCTGCCCAGCACCCGAGAAGCACTCACAGTATAAACGCCGTGGAGTTGTCTGTGGTGTGGTCGTTTCTCATAGTCCTGATTTCAAAAGGATTTCTCTTGTCTGAGGGAAGAAATCTAGCCTTCCAAACCCTGGTTAGAGGTTCAGATAGGAAAACAGATCAGCTTTCTCAGGAGGGAATAGATATTATGAAGTCATGGTCAAGAAGTGGGCAACAATTCCAGTCCAGCTATAGACACAGAGCCTTCCGCACCCACCTCGAGGTAGAGACTTCCTGCACAGTACAATGAAAATACCCAGTGGTCTTCCTTGGGGCAGCAGTTGACACGTTTAATATTTAGAGTTAGAGACGAGTTGAATGGCCCTGTTGGAAACCTCAGAAAGACTTGCCTCAAACACCCCTTTTTAATTATTTTTAAATGATTCTTGCATTTTTTCACTTGCGTGCCAAGTGTGATTATTTTTTCTTTTCTTATTTTCTCAGTTAAATGCCTCACAGCTTGCCCAGTTGCATACTGGGTCATTATAGCAGTATTAGCAGCTTCAGAGCAGAAGACAAATCATGTCTGAAAGTTTGTTCATTTCCTGGTTGTTTTTACACAAAACTGCAGCTACAATCTTTAAAACACCTTGCGTTCCGTATGGATTCAGCTGTGACACCGTTGTAGCTTCCACTTGCTCCATGCAGTCCTGGAGCTCTTACAAAGATACAGTGGGTTACAGAGGCTGTGTAAGTGCAAGCTGTCTGAGATGGCGAGTCTTTCCTCCTGAAAGCAGTTTCAAGTGGAAGATACTCCTCGAAAGTCATAATTATGCCACCATTTCAGATATGCGGACTTACAAGTATCACAGCGTTTTTTCCCTGAGTACATCAAGGAGCATTGCTCCTTCTCCTACAGGCTCTTCAGGAGCGTGCAGGTGGCAGTACCCATCTCAAGACACTGACTCTGTTCCCAGTACCGAGATCTTCTAAATGGCCATTAGGTTTTCAAACCTTACTGGGTAATCAGCCAAAAACATGGAATCATGGAATGGTTTGGGTTGGAAGGAACCTCAAAGCCCATCTAGTTCCACCACCACCCACTGCATCAGAGGCTCCAAGCCCCATCCAACCTGGCCTTGAACCCCTCCAGGGATGGGGCAGCCACCACTGCTCTGGGCAACCTGTTCCAGGGCCTCCCCACCCTCATCGTGAAGAATTTCTTCCTCATGTGTAGTCTAAATCTGACCCCTTCCAATTTAAAGCCATTCCCTGTCATCCTGTCACTCCATACCCTTGTAAAATGTCCCTCCCCAGCTCTCTTGTAGCCCCCTTCAGGTACTGGAAGGCCGCTCTAAGGTCTCCCCGGAGCCTGCACTTCTCCAGCCTGAACAACATCTAGACAGGCATTTCATTTGAAAGATGTGATCTTGGCTCTAATGTCAAGTCATAAGCAATACGTTGTTGTCCTGTGATACAATTTTGTTGTCTCCAAGGCTGCCTAATTATATTGTTTCCTTTTCATCCTAGGATGATGATGAAGCTGATGGAAATGAGGAAGTGAAGGAAACTCGGGTAAGTGAAAACATGTGTCTAAATAGTTGGTCTTTCACTCGAGTGTTGGTGGCAAGGAGTCTTCTGTGGCTTTACTTTTATTTATATGAGAAGTTCAGGAGCTGAGCGTGGATTGGGAGGTAATTCTGAGTAGCAAATTGCTTACTGATTTCTTGTTTGAAAGGTAAAGAATATCAACAGTGGCCTAAGCTCAAAGGTTGGCTCTTTGAGAGCTGCGTAGGCCTTTCTCAGGCATGGAAGAAGGGGAGCAGGAGCAGGGGTGGGCACCTACCCGAGAGCGCTGTCAGAAGCTGTGATGGCTGGGGAGCGTGGCCGTCAGGAACTGAGGAAGATCTCAGAATTGCCCTAACTCTGTTGTTTTGAACAGTATGTTTTGTATTTCTAAAATCTGCGCTCTTGTCTCCTCATGGGTTTGTTTTCTTGTGGGAAATTGCCTTGGCAAGCAGCACAGCAGAGCTTGCCCATTGTTTCCCTGCTCTTGCAATGGCCTCACTGTCCTTTGAGGCCCTTTCTTTCATAATAGTTATTGAGTCCTTCCAAACTGCCTTGGTTTCTTTTGGGTTTTGTCTGTCTTTGTCTAAGCCGTGTTTCAGCATGACAACATGACTGACCCTTGCTGTATTAAAGCTGAATGCGTTTCCGGGCTATTAAAGCGAGATGTGCAAGACCTGGGAAAACCAGCTAACGTGAGGTTGCGCGGGGGTCACCCTGCTCATGTGACATTTAATCTTTGCCAGAAAATGGTGAGCTTACCGTAGCTTTTCCACGTACTTTGCAATTCAGTGGAGTGATTGAAGCATCACTTTATTGAAATTAGCTGGTTCTTTGCTGAAAATTCCCAGTTATTGCTCTTCAGGGTGTATTTTTGGATTTCTTTTTGCATTGCTCAGTGGAACAGAGCCAAGTCACGGTGAGCCTTGTGGGGACCGGAGATGCACGTGGTGCTGGGATGGCTCTCAGCCTGTGCTTATCTTTCAGTGCCAGCCTCTGCTTTCCCAGTGCTTACTTTGCAATGTGAAAAGCACAATGTTCCTTCCTGTGGAAGCACCACCTGCTTCAAGTAGCCCAGCTCTTCCCACAGGGTTTCTGTTCCTAGCAGCACACAGCTTCGTTAACCTTCCACTTTAACCCTGCATGAAGGAGTCAGGCACTCATCTTCCTCAAAGCAGTTTTGACATTCCTGCCACCTCACAGAAAGGCTGAAGTATTTTGTAATGTGTAAGAAGTAATAGTAACAAGGACACCTTGCTTCCAGCAGTCGTGTTTTGGACTTGCTGGGAATGTCATCTTCTTCTGTGAAGTTGTCCCAGATCAGCTAAATTAAGACAAAAGAGTATCTGAGACTGCAGGTTTGGAGGCTTCTCAGAGCCTAGTCCTAAAATTGCTGAGAACTCTGTTGAGCGTAGTCCTCACTGCTCCTGTAAGCAGGTAAACTGTGCTCCATGAGAACCCACCGTATGTTCCTGCCCAAAAATTCAGAGTCGCCAGATCTCTTAAAAACAATGCTGATTTTCTACAAATTAATAGCAAGAAATCCTTTTGTCTTAGACTTCTCATAATTTTCTAGTGAGTTCCCATCTAATAGCACAGCAGCTTCCCTTCAGTTCCCATGGACCCTTCGTGCCTGTGCGTAGTGGAAACAGTCCTCTGTTTTCCCACATACCTTACCCACGTTTAGCCTGGTTTAGGCTCCTCTTCCACTCTGCTGCTGCTGTTTTTCCATTCTGCCAGTCCGCTTGTTTTTACCCAGTTTCCAGTTAATTTTCTTTACTACTTGCCTCCTGCATCATAGAATCATAGCCTCATGGAATGGTTTGCGTTGGAAGGGACCTCAAAGCCCATCCAGTTCCACCCCCTGCCATGGGCAGAGACACTGGATCAGGGGCTCCAAGCCCCATCCAACCTGGCCTTGAACACCTCCAGGGATGGGGCAGCCACTGCTGCTCTGGGCGACTTGGCCAGGGCCTCCCCACCCTCACAGAAAACATTTCTCCCAAAGATCTTATCTCAATTTCTTCTCTTTTCTTTGCCCAGGGAGGTGGCCGAGTCACCTTCCCTGGAGGTGTTTAAGGAACGGGTTGATGAAGTGCTTAGGGACATGGTTTAAGGGAGTGTTAGGAATGGTTGGACTCGATGATCCAGTGGGTCCTTTCCAACCTGGTGATTCTATGATTCTTCCAGCTCTTCCCCAGCTTATTTTACCTCCAGATCAGAGAGGTTTCTGTCCTGCTAACCGGACATCCCTTTGGCAAGCATCCCAGAGCAGCTTCTTCCTTTCAGTTCTGGTGTGAAGCAGGAAGTACAATTAGTAATCATTAATTCATTAGTAACAGTAACAATTTCAGGTGCCACCATCAGAATTGCGAACTTGATCATGCTGAAGTGTCCCAGTTTGGTAGCAGACTCCCGAAGGCTCTCCTGATTTCATGTGAGCAGTTATTTTTTAACTCTGCTGTTTATTTCTTGGCTGAGATGAGGAAGATTTTCCCAGAAGCCAAAAAAGGCCCTTCTCGAATTCCCTCCTCCAAAACAAGCAGTGTTGGATTTTAGCAAAGGAAAGGTAGATGCCAGTTTTTAAAAAGGAGCCATTTTTGCTGCTCCCTTTCTTGGTTGATATTATCCTGCCAGTTACAGCTGTGGGCCCACGCTAGGACAGAACCAGAGCAATACGCACTCTTGCTCTCAGGCACAGGCCTAGAGAGTTTCTGCCCTCCACAAGGACGCTATCCAGACTCTAAGGCTCGAAGAGAGCGACAGAGCCCCAGGCATGGGTGGCTTCTGCCTTTGGCTGATGCCATTGTGGTGTCTATTGCAGTCCTGGACCCAGACAGGGACAGGACCAGTCCCTGGCAAGCTCCTGTCCTCAGCCACACACCCGCAGAACTCCTCTACCTTCTACATGGTCTCTAACAATAAAGATAAGTCTTGCAGAGTCTGGCAGAACTCTGGTCAGGAATTCTGCTCATAGAGGGATGGGGGCTGCTTCCTTCTTTCCTGATGTCATCCTGCCTTTGACAGGGGCAGGCAAACACAAGGACAGGAGCACTCCACGGTGCACAGCTGTCCTCATCTGCACGGGCAGAGAGTTTTCCTACCTCTTGGAAGGACCCAGACAATAAAGATAAGTCCTGAAGAGTCTGGCAGAACCCTAGGAGGGAACTGTGCGTCTAGAGGGTCGTGGGCTGCTTCTTCCCTTTCCTGATGTCATCCTGCCTTTGACAGGGGGATGCAAACACAAGGACAGGAGCAGTCCATGGCACACAACTGTCCTCAGCTGCACGGGCAGAGAGGGCTTCCCACACTCTTAGGAGCACCAGTGTGGGAAACCGGCCCAGACGCTTTCACTGAGTTGTAGGCAACTGCAAGCAGTCGCGGGCTAGGATGTGTCAGGCAATCATCCTGTGTTTTGCTACCAGCCCCGCCTTTCTCCTTGTGCTGTGGACTGTTTGGACACATTGTGGAAAGTTGGAAGAGCGGGCGAGGTTTTAATGTGGAATAAATGTTCAAGGGCACAAGGGCTTCAGCTAGAAAAAGCCTCTGGGGAAGCAGCTTGAAGAGGTTTTTGCGTGGTTCCACTGGGAAGGATCTGTAAAGGAAATCCCATGGTGGGAGTTGGAACTGGATGATCTTTAAGGTCGCTTCCAACCCAAACCATTCTGTGATTTGATGAAAGAACCTTTGTTTGTTCTGGGGAGGCCTGATCTGAAACCAGAGGTGGGGAAAAAAGTTTGGCTATAGCCTGGTCTCAATTTCTCAGAAAGAAAAGATTGCGAGAGTCCGAAATAACACATTTGTACCGGGCTGAGCATTGTGGGTAGGCCGGCATCGGGAACCCTTTCTTGCTCCCTGCCAGCCAGTGACTGTGAAATTCCAGCGAGAACTCGGTCGTGGAGAGGCCAGTGAGCATGGATAGAATGTGGCCGGTGCAGGGATAAATCTGTGGCTCTCATTTGGGATGCAGCGTTTGAAGGATAATTGCAGAGGCTAAAGAGGACGGTCCCATGGTACCTTTTGGGGAGGCTTTTCCTCATCTGTGACTTCTGCCAGTGCTATTACACAGCAGGAGAAATTGAGGAACAAATTTGGAAGAAAAGTATATTTTAAATGACGTACTGTACCTAGTAGAATATCATTTGTAATCACTTAAAGGATTTAATCTCCTTGTGTTTCTTTTTACCGGCATAACAGCTGAGCCTCACCTGCCTGTCAGATAGCTCATCAGCAAAGCTTTCAATACAGGGAATGCACTGATTTTTCCTGTTGGCAAAGTAGCAATTTCTGGGCAGTAGAAGTGTCAAAGAAAAGATCTGCTCTCGTGAGCTTCCTCTGAGACAGCCCAGACAGCACAGAACCCAGGCACATCGTGGAGTTACCTTCTGTGCAGGAATAACACTGAAAGATGGGATCCTGGATGACGATCACAATAGGTGTATCACATAGGCTCCGTTCTTATCTCCCTGTACTTTGATTTACAAAACATCAGTGTTTTATATTCTGTGAAACACACTTCCAACCCACTCGGTTTTGCAAATGTTGCGTCTTCTGCTTAATTGCACAGTTAACACAAAGTCACCGGATAGAGGCAGGTGCTAATAAAAACTAAATCTGTCCTACAGAACTGAATTTCTAAGCTGGATTCATGAATTTCAAGGGAAGACCAATGAACTGGAAAATTCCTGATGCAAACTGAATGCCTTGATGTTACAGCTGTTTTGGAGCTGTGGCTTGGGAGTTCTCTTTTTGGGGTGTTTGATTTCTCATCAGTCTGTTTTATTTTAGTGGTGTGGAGGTTTCCGATTCACATTTTATAATCCTGGTATTTACCTTTCCTCAAAGATGGACTTGATAAACAACTAAAAGATAGCAATAGCTTCAGTTTGTGTTTTGTGACCTGCAGACTGCACGTATGGGGAGCCCCGGGAGTTCAGCAGCTGCCCCGGATCCCCTCTTGCCCCGTGCCGCCCAGTGCAGCCGGTGCCAGGCAGACTGTAGCCATGCCTCCGACTGTCTTTTTAAGCTAAGGAAGGCTCTGAGCTCTCCACTTTCTGGACTCAGATTGCCTAATATGGTAAGGTATGTCTTCACAGGCCATGTTGTTTGCTGGGATACAAGGAAAAGTTGCCTACTGAAAGGGAACAAAATAGGTGAACTTCTCGCGAGCTGATAAGGAAGGAAAATCTTTGAATCTGAGTAGCGCTGTATGGTGCCTTCATCCTGTGCCCTTACTGCTACTCGCCCCGGTCCCTCCTGGGGACTGAGGGTGCAGAAGTTTTTCCCCGGTTTCACCTTGAATATTCCCTCCGGGCACAGACACCGGGTGCTGTGGGAGGGAAGGGCTCTGGCCCGTGGCCAGGTAGCCTTGGTGGGCCTGTGCCTCACTTGCACTACTGCAGCTGAATGCTAGAGCATTTCATTATCTGTATCATAAGGCTGTGAGAGATTGGCTCCCTTTAGTCCTGTTTATAAACAAAATGCTGTAACGGGAAGGAAGTCTTTAATGTCCGTGTAACAAGCAATATAAAGTTGAGTCTAAACTAGCAAAAAATTGCTGCAAGAGCATGAGCTAACGTTTTGTCATGGAGCTTTAGCCATGATGGAGAACAGCTTTATGTGTTCAGAGGGCCCTGGGTTCTTTGCGGGGCAGAGCAGGAAAGCACTATAAAAATTTAAAGTCATTCTGCAAATATTCCTACAAAAACATTTCACATCTGCACAGCTGATCTGCCCAAGAGCTGCAGACGGAGATGCGCATGTTGGTTTTTCTTGACCTTAGTATTTTGAGTAGGGCATCAGACTTGCTGTCTGCTGTCCCTGTTGACAGAGCACTCAGCCCACCAGTGTGGCCGCCCAGTTCCTATTTACAGCTCGGGAAAACACATTGTTTGTGCTTAAAGCCAAGGAGGCCAAGGGGGCTACACAGACTACAGGGTTACAGCTAAATGTGTTCAGGTTAATTCCTACACTTCACCACGTTGCTGAATTAGGAAGGTGTCATGTGAAGCAGTGTCCGCGGTGGAGATGGAGATGAGTAACACAAAACCAGCTCAGATCCGATCTGCGGGTCTCAGGATGATGAAGTAAAATCGAGAGTCCTCCAGGAATTATTTACAAGGTCATGGACTCTTAACTATTGAAGGTAACTTCTTGCTTTAACTTCTTGTTTAGTACATTACTCTCACGGTTTCAATGTAGTGTGAGGTGAGTAAACCTTCTTAGTTGTCAGCAAGTGATTTGTCCTGAAGCAATGGAGCTGAGCTTAGCAACGCTTTGGATACCCACCAGATACCTTAGCTTCTGCTGGCATTGCTGGGAGGCTGTGCAGTCAGTTCATTTATCACCCCAGCGTCCTGTCCCTCTGCCTACATGGCTGCTATCTCACAGCTGTCCTGGGATCTTTTTGCTTTCTTCTCAGAAGGATCTGGGAGCAGTGTGACGGATAGGGTGGCAGCAGGATCAGTGCCATGTGTCTGTATCTCTCCACCTCCAATGCAGCAGGGATGCAGCACAGCCACTCCAGGAGGCAGAACTGGTCACGTTCAGTGTGGCTGTTAGCCTAGACTGTTGACCAGAGGAATGGTCGGGCTCTCAGGACCATAGCCCAAAAACAGAATAAATCATAAAATCATAGAATCATAGAATGGGTTGGGTTGGAAGGGACCTCAAAGCCCGTCCAGTTCCACCCTGTGCCATGGGCAGGGACACCTTCCACTGGGTCAGGGGCTCCAAGCCCCATCCAACCTGGCCTTGAACCCCTCCAGGGATGGGGCAGCCACCACTGCTCTGGGCAACCTGGGCCAGGGCCTCCCCACCCTCACAGGAGAACATTTCTTCCTAAGATCTCATCTCAGTCTCCCCTCTTTCAGCTGAAAACCATTCCCCCTCATCTTATATGTCTAATTGCGTTTATAGTGTTTTACTTTTTAAAGGTTTCCAGTGTATGTTTGTGCTTACACATAGAGTGGAGCATCATGTCAAGTTGTGTTGGAAACTGTCAAATTATGTCATGTCATGACATGCTCAAAATTATGATAAGGAAAAATAACTCTAGCTGCTTAACTACTCAGAGTAGGTTCTCTGCCCCTCTGGGAGCTGATGTTCTTGCTTCATTGTCAGTCATCCAGCAGGCCGCAGGGAGGATGTTTCTCCTGACGCGGTTGAAGACATCCTGCAAAAAAATTTGATGATCTGCTGGATTAAAATTCCTGCACACAGCAGGAGATGTCTGGGCCGCCCTGAGCAGCTGTGTCGTGTTGACACGGCTGGCAGCCGTCTGAGAGAATAGGAGAATTGTGTGCAACAGGAGATGGATCCAGCAGGTGCAACTCCAGTCTGTCGTGGGCAGTGCTTCCTTTCCAGCCCTTCTTCCCTGTCTGCTGGGGAACACTGCTTTGTGCTGGTGCGGCAAAGCCCCAGAGAAGCTTAGAGTCCCTGGTGCTTGGATGTACTGTGCAGAATGAGGCGGTCTCGTGTTTAAGTAGGAAATGATTTGTCTCCCAGATATGTCCAGAAGGTGCAAAAAGCAGAAGCAGAATTGCCAGATGGCTAACAAGGAATTGAAGAGTCTTGTAGACATTGAAGTCCTGGAGCATGTCCAGAGAAAAGCAACAAAGCTGGTGAAGGGGATAGAGAACAAGTCTTATGAGGAGCAGCTGAGGGACCTGGGGTTGTTCAGCCTGGAGAAAAGGAGGCTGAGGGGAGACCTCATCACTATCTACAAATGCCTGAGAGGAGGTTGTAGCAAGGTGGGTGCTGGTCTCTTTACCCAAGTGACAGGTGATAGGATGAGAGGGAATGGCCTCAAGTTGCACCCGGGCAGGTTCAGATTGGACATCAGGAAAAATTTCTTTACTGAACAGGTTCTCAGGCACTGGCAGAGGTTGCGCAGGGTGGATTCACCATCCCTGGAGGGTTTTAGCAGACGGGTGCATGAGGTGCTCAGGGATCTGGTTCAGTAGTTGACAGGTACGGTTGGACTTGATGATCTCAAAGGTCTTTTCCAACCTAGTGATTCTATGATTCTAAATTTGTTTGGAAAACTAAAGTCAAATTGCCTGACAATAAATCCTTTGGAAACTACCACTGTCGGAAAAATTGTGCGTTCCAGTGATTCAAGTGTGATGATGCTGTCTGTTGCCCTCATCTATAAAAGGTCACTTTTTGTTCTCAGTTTGTCTCCTCCCACATGCTTGTCTTCAGAAAGAGCCTCATATTTGGAAAGTTGTTAAGTTTTTTGCTTTTGGACATGGAGTTACCCTGCCAGATGTAATATTATTTTGCAGAAGCTACTTCATTATTTGGTAGGTCAAGATGGAGAATCCTTAAGCTGCAAAAGTCCTTCCTGGCAGGATTTTCTTGCTTCAGTTCACGCCTCAGCATGTTTTCATTACTCATTATAGTAGGTACCTAGCACATAGCTAAGGCTGGGCACTGCTGTGGCTTGGGTTTTTGAATATATAGATATGTATATAGAGAGAGAAATCATAGAATCATAGACTGGTTGGGTCAGAAGAGACCTCAAAGCCCATCCATGGCAGAGACACCTCCCACTGGATCAGGGGCTCCAAGCCCCTTTCAGCCTGGCCTTGAACACCTCCAGGGATGGGGCAGCCACCACTGCTCTGGGCAACCTGGGCCAGGGCCTCCCTACCCTTAGTATGAAGAATTTCTTTCTGATGTCTAGTCTAAATCTTCCACTTACCAATTTAAAGCCACACCCCGTCATCCTGTCACTCCGGGCCCCTGTAAAAAGCCCCTCCCCAGCTTTTCTGGAGCCCCTTTCAGCCCTGGAAGCTGCTCTAAGGTGTCCTCAGAGCCTTCTCTTCTCCAAGCTGAACAACCGTAACTCTCTCAGTTTGTCCTCATAGCAGAGGGACTCCAGCCCTTGGGTCAATCTCTGTGGCCTCCTCTAGACCCATTCCAAGAGTTCCATCTCCTTCTTATGCTGGGAATTCCAGACCTGGACACAATACTTCCCCTGCTCCTAGGTTTCATCCTTGGGAGTGAATACAGCCTTCCACACCACAATTTGCTGCTGAAGGGAGGCCAGAAATATACTTGAAACACAGTTTGATAGCAGTGTGTTGAAGTTCTACATCTGTTTGGCCAGTGGCCGATTGCTCCCAGAGGGGAGCTCACCGAAAGGTTTCATAACCATGGAGTGGCTGGGGCGGGGGGGAGGTACGTAGTCTTTTGATCTTAGGTAAAGAACAAAATGGATCACAACTCTATTGTGAGTGCCCTGAGACTGCTGTTTCTCTGTCATATTTTGGAAAGTCCCTTTGCTCGAAATAGCCCTGATTACAGCTGGTTCTTGTATGAGTGTTTGCTTTCTCCATTTCCCTGCCATGGCCTGTTAATATCTGCGAATTTCTGCAACATTCCTCCTCTGTAACAGTGCGGTTTTGCTGCTTTGCCCTTTGGGAAGAAGTGGGATCAGGGAAGAGCGAACCTGTCCGGGAACTCTGGCAGAGTGCAGCTGCTGAACAGCTTCAGCTGCACAGTGTTGTGCTCTGGCACTGCAGGAAAGCGGTGAGGGGCTCTGGATCAGGGAGGGCAGGGATAGGATGACGGGAACGGTTTTCAGCTGAAAGAGGGGAGATAGGGGTGAGATCTTAGGGAGAAATGTTTTGCTGTGAGGGCAGGGAGGCTCTGGCCCAGGTTGCCCAGAGCAGTGTTGGCTGCTCCATCCCTGGAGGTGTTCAAGGCCAGGTTGGATGGGGCTGATCCGGTGGGAGGTGTTCCTGCCTATGGCAGGGGGTGGGACTGGATGGGCTTTAAGGTCCCTTCTAACCCAAATCATTCCATGATTCTACTCTTAACTCAAGATAATTAAATCCTTATCTCTATTCTGCAATCTTCTCTTTAGAGTCAGTTCTCAACCTCTGACCTTAAGGAGGTCCCCAGAGGTGTCAGTGACCACCTCTGCTTCTCATCCTGTTTGAAATACTGGATTCAAGTGTTCAAAGCACCTTGTCCATCCTTTCAAAATCTCAACGCTGCTCTGCAGAACTGCAGGAAGATTTTTCCCCTGCATCCATAGGTTGACACATGTGAAAATGCAGCTTCTGTACTCAGAAGGATGCTTTTTTACTTCTCTTCACTGCTGCTTTTTATTTTCTATACTTGTAAGAAAGCAAAAAGAAAAGAATTCTGAAATTCTAGGTTTAAAATGCACTATTCTCAGCCCACACTCAAATTTTCTGCTTCTGCTAATTTGAATCCAGGTCTACCTGCTGGGTCCAGCATGCAGCCTTTTCATGATAAATTTAGTGAGGGGAGTAAAAAGTGGGTGAAGTATGATGCTGTACATGCTATTGCAGACTGTCAGCTGCCGTGTGTGTGTGTTTGGAGGAAAGGAAGATTCTTTACTTCTGCTTCCTAGTTGTGAGGCGCAACGCCGGGTCTGCTCAGGGGAATCCTGGTCCATGCACTGCAGATGAAAGCCTCTTCACTTTAAGGTTTTTATTCCATTTATGGCAAACTGCTGCAGTGCCTGCACATCGCGGGTGCAGCCCAGCTATTGCTGACCAATAATTGCTTTGCTACAGCCTTCTGTTACCGAATGTAACCATCATTGCCTTTTTCAGTTCGAAATAAACCCTGCGAGGCTATAATTGAACCTGTTAAAGCTTGCACATCGTTTTAAAGTGATTTATTTACAGCACTTTATATAGCAGGTATTTTCAATCAACTTTTCATTATCCACACTAATAGTGGGGTGGGTCCTGCCGGGAATGAAGCTGCTGAGGCTGTGACCCACACAGAACGCAGCCCTCTGGATTCCTACGGTCTGCAGACTGAATCACGAAGGTGATCCAAGGGCTGGAACACCTCCCGTACTGGGACAGGCTGAGGGAATTGGGGTTGTCCAGCCTGGAGAAGAGAAGGCTGAGAAGGAAGGAAAGAGAAGGGGAGACCTTAGAGGAGCTTCCAGTACTGAAAGGGTCTCCAGGAAAGCTGGGGAGGGGCTCTTGATCCGGGGTAACACAGAGGTAGCTGTACAAGAAAGGTTTATTATTCCAGCTTTTAAAGTCTGGCTTTTCCTCGTATCTCCTGATTTAAGTAGCAGTGCTGCTAATTCAACATGAACCCATCGTGCACTGAATTGAGCGTTTTCTCTACCGAGCCAGCAGAATTTCTCTGCACAAAAGGCAATGGGTGCAGGGAATGAAGGTGTGAGAGCAGGAGTGGTAGCAAGACAGCATTTTCTTTGCAGGGGAATCCCCTTCCATAATTTTTGGAAGTGCTCTTGAGACGTTTTACTGCAAGGTCCCACGTAGAGAAAGAAGTCACTGGTGCCCGGGTACTTGAGGTGCACTAATCACTGGCACTGTAACCTTTCATCTGACCGTGGAGCCATGCACGATGCAACAAAAGGGAGTTTCTGACTTTTCAGACCCAAGCTCCGATTGATCCCAGGCTTTTTCTTTGCAAATAGCAATGTTCGTGTCCGATTTGGACACGGGAACAAGTGCAAGGCCTGTAAGAAGCTCTTGCAGGGACAAAGCAGTGGTACTGTTCAGTGTGCGCAAAGGCTGCATGTTGCTTAGGGCTTAATTAATCACAAATACAGGACATCCTGTGGTGAAGGGAAAAACAGGGTTTATTAAACTTTGCCCACAGTATAAATGTTAGTGTAGGACTACTACAGTATGGATTTCAGGTTGTATGACAATCCAGGAACGTAAAAGCAATAGGAAGTCTAATCTTGACTCTGTTCTCTATAGCCCGCATCAATAGTTCAGTAGATATTGGAATTTTCATGTTTAAACCCAATCTCTCTGGATTTTTTACAGCACTCCTTCAGAGCCAGAACGATCATTTTTACGGGCATATAGTGGCGTTGTACCCTGGCTCTTGGAAACAACTGTGCCAGGAGAGTTTATATCGCTGTTCTCCAGAGAAGTGTGATGCAAGTAAATGTGGATTTAGGATTAATTTAAGTATTGCTTAAAATATGACTGACACATTGCAGTGTTTCCCAGGACTGGAACATGACCAAACACAGCAACAGTGTGCTCTCCCTCGGCAGGTGGGAAGTGGACAAGGGGATGCCAGAGACCTTCCAACAGCTCGGTGGGCTGCAGGGTTTTGTGCTGATGGACAGGGATGGTCCCTGGCTGTGTTTAATCTCACATGTGGCCGAGGAGACCCTGTGGGAAGGTGTGTGATGTGGAGACCATCCTGGTGCCGTGTGGCCCCAGTTCCTGTCTTCAGCTCAGCCCATCCATCAGCTGAGCCTTGCGTAGTTGCAGATGCCAACGTACTCTGCAGTACATGCCTGCTCAGGGAGATAGGAAGCTTTGGCTGCCAGTGAAAGAAGTCAGCTGAATGGGAAGTGATTCAGCGACGTACAAGAGTGTGTGGTAAACCTGATGAGCTAAGCGACAGCTAGGATTCTGAGAATATTGTTTGGGGATAATTTGTTCCAAAAATAACAAATACTCCTCCTCATCCTTCAAGTTTTATTAGAATTCTGGTCTCCCAAGAGGGGTTCTCCTCTCGTTTTCCTCTGCACTCCCGGAGAACGTGCCATTAGCTCGCATCATCCCTGAGCATCACTGCAGCCTGGGCTTGAACTCGTAGCTTTGTTTCTCATTTCTGTCTGCTGCAGGTTGGCAAGTTACAGTGTCACTTAAATTGATTTTATGAGTGTCATGTTCTGTGAGTGAAGATATTCAACGCAAATAAAACGGGTGTTTGTATTTTTCCCCTCAAATATTTAACTTAGGATTCCATCTTAAGAAGAGGCCACAGGTATGATCAGAGGGCGGGAGCACCTCCCATCCGAGGGCAGGCTGAGACAGTTGGGGTTGTTCAGCCTGGAAGAGAAGGCTCCAGGGAGATCTCAGAGCAGCTTCCAGTACCAAAAGGGGCTCCAGGAAAGCTGGGGAGGGGCTCTTGATCGGGGAATGCAGGGATAGGATGAGGGGAACAGTTTTCAGCTGAAAGAGGGAGATTGAGATGAGATCTTAGGAAGAGATGTTCTCTTGTGAGGGTGGTGAGGCCCTGGCCCAGGTTGCCCAGAGCAGTGGTGGCTGCCCCATCCCTGGAGGGATTCAAGACCAGGTTGGATGGGGCTTCAAGCCCCTGATCCAGTGGGAGGTGTCCCTGCCCGTGGCAGGGGACACCTGTAAAGGACCTGTAAAGGCCCCTTCCAACCCAATCCATTGCATGTTTCTATTCTGTGATTCTTGCTGGGGAATATCCTTCTCAGGCAGAAACAGTCGGATCTAAACCATAACCTTGACTGCTACAAACATCAAGACAGCAGCACTGCAAAGGAAGAGTCAGGTTACAGACTTGCACAGGGGAAAACTTGAAAGTAAACCATATGAAACAGCAGGAAGAAACCCATAAATTAGGCACCATTGTTGAAATAATGATGAAAGCCGCTATGTTTTGCCATATTGCATCTCATTCTGCTGCCTTTCTCCTGGCTAATAAGGATACTGATGCTCGTGCCACCCCTTCTCTGTAAAATGAGTTGTTGTCCACCAAGATGCTTTTTGTCAATCTGTGAGGCATCTGCACTCAATGACTAATTAACTTTTAATTAGTAGGGAATAGAAAGCTTAGGTTTTGTTTTGGTTTGAGGCTCAGGCTGTTATTTCTGTACTGAAATGTTGATTTTGGAGCTTTCCTGCCCCTCCTCAACAGAACCATGGCGGTGGAGGGATGCGGGGAGGGTTCTTTTAGGACTGGATGGGAGAGGAAGCAAACCCCTACAATTTAGAACTGTTTGACTCCACCTCAGTGACTAAGCCAGGCTTTGTCAGCTGCATAATTGCGATTGAGACACTCCAGTCTGCTGGTGGCCACGCAGGTTAGCCCGGTTTCACTTTACTTGTACTGTTTTGAAACCCCAGAAACTGAAACTAGTACGAAAAGATTATCCGTGTGTGCATGTTGTATAAATATGTATTTAAAAATGTCTGAATTACCTTGTTGTCCTGTGCGGCAGTCGGGGTCCAGAGGAGAGGCTGGGAGAGGCAGAGGGTGGGGGGGATGAGTGCAACAGATGGAGGCTGGAGAGACCAAGGTCCTGCCACAGTCTTCTTGAGCAGCGGGGTGCCCGTCGCTGCCTTCTTGTGTGTCTGCACTTCATTTCCATACCTTTAAAAGGGAATGCAAAAATATTGCCAGGCAGAATTAGACCTCTCCAGATTTTTTCCCCTCCCTGCTGCAGTCAAGGAATAACGAATCCCCTCCTTCCCCATGAGGTATCAAATCGAAACCTGATCGCAAAGTGACTTTCTTAGAGAAGGACATTCCAGCAGCCAGTTTTCCTTCTCTCTGTGTCATACAGTGACACCACATCACCCCTAGTTAGTGAAGATGCTGGATGGCAGCAGGAATTAATGCAGCTGCTCTCCCAAACACCGCGTCAGTAAAATTATATGATTGCCAAGCAGTGTGCGAAAAAAGGGGCAAGATTTCAGATCACAGAGGGATATTGAAGTGTAGCAATACTCTTCAAACATGTTACATAGTCTTCTGCTCTTGATTGGGAATGTTTCCTGATGAAGCAGCCTTTGGAGCTGGAGCAAAAGGTGTGCTGCACACGGGTCAGCTCCAGCACCCAGTAGCTTGGGCAGTCCGTGGTCTGGGTGGGAATGAGTCTGGACAAGATCAAAGCCTTCAAGGTGGTACTAGTTCATTAACACTGTTTTACCAGAACTGGTCCAGGGCCGGTGCCCGGGTTGATGTCTTTCTAGCAATGAAAAACATAGATTTGCAATGTTATGGTTGTCAGACTGTGTTTTGCGTATGAGAGTTTTTAAATCAGCACCCCCTGTGTGTTAGAGGGTGTTCATCAAACCCACGTCCTGTGTGCTTGATTAGACGGGACATTAGGGACATCGCCGGCCTTTGCAGTGAACAATCTTGCTATGTCTGAGACGTTGCAGAGAGTGGCTTCCCGGGAGCCGAGCCGGCGTGTGCAGCAGCCCAGCTCAGCACAGAGCTAGCTGGAAGTTTGTTCAGAGAGGTATGTGCTTTCCCCACCCTTTTCTCCAAGCTCCTCTCCCCTGCTCCTCAATCCCAAACGCTCATTCCAATGGACGTACGTTACACAAGCTCTGTGTCGCCTTCTTGCAGGGCCAAACAGCCTGATGAGCAAACAGCACAAATCCTGTTGTGCTGCCCAAGTGTGCCCTCGCTTTATTGGTACAGACCACTCCTGTCTTTTAAACCATCTTCCTCTGTCGCAGCTGCAAAACGCGTGCTGGAATTGCAGTTTTGCAAAGTGCCAATGATTTGCTTCCGACCTCGCGCTCACAGCCCGCCAGGTCTTGGGACCTTGTGAGTTATTGTCTTTTCTTCCTCCTGCCTCTTTTTTTCCCCCTTTTTTCCCTGCAAGTGGCAGCCCAAATCCCAAGCTGAAAGCGAATCGCTGCTGCTGGCTGCCCTCCAGCATTCCTCACGGAGCGAGTCAGGATCTGGAATGTCAGAAGGCAGCGGCAGGGAGGGACGGGAGAAGCCTGTGCGTGGGTAACGGCGCCCAAGAGGAGGAGGATGGAACAAAACACAACTTCATCTGGACTGCCCCCTTCCAAACCAGCGTTTGTTCCTGATTTATGCTTTCGCGTTTTGCTTAAAGCATGCAGCTCTGCGCAGTGACGGCAGAGAGGTCGCAGCAGCGCTCCGGAGTAAAACAGGGTTTGAGTTTCTTTCCCTTTTTTTTTTTCTGGCAAAAGCTTTGTGTCTCGATAAACCCAGCTGGGCTTCTGTCTCCCTTGCGCTGGGAGTTTTGCCTCCTGCAGTTTTTTGGGGAGATCACTCGGGTCCTGCAGCAAACGCTCTGGACAAGGGGAAATGTCCTTTTGCGGAGAAGTCAGGATGAGGCGCGGCTGGTGAGGCTGGCACGGCACGACGCCCGGCGCTGGAGCACAGCAAGTCCTTGCCGCTTTCTCTTCTTGGACAAGAAGTGTTGTGGAGTTTCAGCTCACCCTGAAGCAGATTAGTGCCTAAAATTATACACCCTAAACAGCAGGCTTTAATTACCAGAGCTGTGAATAGTTTAATTAGTTTGTTCTGACCTTGGAAGAAGGACCTGCCCAGCGCCGTAGAGCAACAGGAGAGCAAGACTTGCATTGCTCCTCAAAGACACCCAGCCCGAGAGGCCATGTCGTCCTTGTACACCCGGAGTAAGGAATACACTCGCAGCAGGAAGGCTCAGTCAGATTCTCCCCCGTCCTCTCCTTCCCCGATCGCAAAGACATTCAGAGTAAGCAGCCTTTTCCTTTCTGTTTTAGCCAGAGACCTGCTGGGCGCGTGCTCAGAGCAGAGAGTGGTGGTGGTGGTTTGCGGTCTTCCCCTTTGGTGACCTGTGTCTGTGGTTTGCTTTGGAAAGAGGATGGTTTAAGTGAAGCTTGGGAAGGTGCCTCTGCAGCAACAGGTTTTAAGCAAGCTGTGAGAGCTCTTGCACTGGGATTCTTTGCCTTAAAGGCTGTAGGGAGTCGCTGGATGGGAGTTTCTCCCTTGCCCTGCTTTTCACAGAAGCACAGCTCTCCCAGTGGGCTACAGCTGGAAGAAAACCTCCTCGATGACAGTGAAGCAAAACCTGACCGGCTCGTTAAACCGCGCCTTCCCACTAGCACTTTGCTGTTGCAGGTGAAACGAGGTTTGCTGTGCAGCTTTCACCCTTGGGGCTGTGATGACCTTTGGGCTAGTTTAATAATTTCAACAACAACCAAAAAAAGAAGAAAACCACTTGTAGCAGGAGGAGAGGCGAGGCAGTTAACCAGTCCTGCCGAACCGGAGCTGGTGTCCCCATCCATTGAGGTGTTTGGAAGCTGGGAACATTTCGTAACAGCATTGCCAGGGGCTGGGAGTCATGTGAAAGGCTATCAGGAAAGGGTCTGTATCATTGTACGGGCAGTCTCCTCGCCATCAAGAAATATTATCATCCCAGAGTCAAAGCTTGGAGGAATTTGTTTTAAAAAGGCAGGCTAATTTTAGATGTAAGCATTAAATTAACCTCAGCACTGATGTTTGTTCGAACCAGATAGGCATTGTCTGCTCCTTTGGAAGGGATAGATCTTGGTCTGGAAAAAGCATTGCCCAAAATATGTAAAAAGGGTTTTAGCAGTCCCTGACCTGGAGAACTTCAACGTAGATGGCCTTCGTGGCAGCTGGTGGCCCCCGGGCTGTTAACTGTTTAACCCAGGAGCCCGCGTCCATGCTGTCTTCCTGTCTGCAATCAGAGCATCTCTGGGGAGTCTTTAGATAATCCAAACTCTCCCCTGGGTGCTCGGATTGATTTCCTCCATCTGTTTGTACGACTGGTCTTACCATTCCCCAGCAAACTGCCCTGGTGTGGATAACCAACTTCACTGCAGGTGGGGAACCCTCCACGTGCTCAGTCATAGAGGAACACTGAAAATGTTTTCATTTCTTTCAAAACTCAAGTTTTTTAAAGTCAGTCATGTTCTGCACACACAGACTGTCACGTTCCTCCCCTTATTCATCCAGGCACAGAAACGAGAGACAAACACCTTGCAAGAGCCATGCCCATGGTATTCACGGTGCTTGCCTGTCTGGTGGAGGCTGATGGAGGTGCTGGGTTTCTCTGTTGAAAGCAGAGACAGGTTCACTGGCCCTTGGGGCCTTGTGGGTGTTGGAGGACGGGGAGGAAGCTCTTGTTTGCGTACAGAAAGGTGCCGAGTGGGAATGGGAGGGCCTGGGGAAGAGCTTCCCTCACCTTCTTGTGGGGTTTTGGTGAAAGCTGCACGTGAGCACAGAAATCTTGGTGGTTCTTGCAGTAATGCTGGTAACGCCGGCCTTGGCTGTAGGGCACCAGGGAGGGAGAAGCCAGGCGAGATGTGCGGCAGCATTGACTCTCAGTTCAGTGTAGGAAACAGTGTTGGTGGCATCTGGGTTAGGGAAGCTGAGGCCTTAGATGGCTGCTTGGGGAAGGGTTTACTTGAGGCAAAAATGCAGTATCTGAGTTAACTCTTTCTCCATCCAAGACAGTGTAATTCTGTCATGAGCGAGAGAAATAATTGAGTGTGATTTCCTATGGCTTTGTCCCATGATTTTTGGCGCATATTTCCCCACACTCTCCACCATGCCCACAACAGCAGACCTTGCTACAGGGCACCACCAACCTCCATAAAACAGGTAGGAACAGGATATCTTGGAGTCTTTTCTCTTTCCATCCAGACATGATTGATACCAGCAGAGCTGTGGACTCTAAATGTTCCCAGCTGAGGAGGGGTGTGAAAACACTTGAGCAGGCGGGGAGCCTCACACATGGTACAGACATGGAAAAAACCTCTTAGAGAAACAGACAAAGCAAAGAAGGTTTTACTTATTTAGGGTATCAGTGCCAAACAGCTGCATTTGGATGTCATTTGCCAAGCAGTTTCCCAAGTTATTCCCTGCTGCACTTGCCCTGCCCCTTCTAATCTTCCTCCTTAGGTGTTGTGATAGATTTGGTTTCTCCACCTTTGATTCTCAGATCTCCTCAGATGCTCAGCTGAGAAGGGTGAGCATTTTGTGGTGAACTCAAAGAGTTCATAAGAAAGACAACGTCCAAATACGCAGAAGACAGGCAGAGGAGCCTGCAGGGGGAGCGAGGTGTTGGTGTGTGACCACCTCCATGTGCAAGGACATGTCCTATTGCCCCTGAACCTCCACAGCCAAAGCACTTCATTTCTTGCATCACAGAGCAGCCTAGAATTAGAGTCCCCAACACAGAAATAGCCAAGTAAATCCTGTAGATCACCCGGGGCACAGCTTGCTCGCTACACTTCTTCAGTTGCTTTAATGGCAGCGTTGCTAGAAAGTAGAAACTCGTATTCCTTTGAAATCCATTGAGATGATCCCATTATTTGGCAAAAGCTTCTGGGTTTACGGCAGTAGGTGCCTTTCCATCACAAGTTTTGTGCCATTGCTGATTGAGCTCAAAGCTGCCCTTCCTCAAAAAATATCATTCCCATAGTCAGACCCAAGGCTGGAATAGGTGATCCACGGTAGGCAGCCTGGTGGGTGTGAGTGAACAAAGAAACGTAGGATTGGAAGGACGAGGGTGAAAGCAAGGACTGGATTTGTTTTGATACTTGGATCAGCCATGGTGTGGCCAACAGAAGCAGGGAAAGGATCATCCCCCTGGACTCATCATTGGTGGGGTCACATCTCAGATCCTGGGTTCAGCTTGGGGCCCCTCACTCCAAGAAGGACATTGAGAGGCTGCAACATGTCCAGAGAAGGGAACAGAGCTGGGGAAAGGTCTGGATAACAAAAGTTCTGGGAGTGGCTGAGGGATCTGGGGCTGTTTAGTCTGGAGAAGAGGAGGCCGAGGGGAGACCTCATCGCTCTCTTCAGCTCCTGAAAGGAGGTTGTGGTGAGGTGGGTGTTGGTCTCTTCTCCCAAGTAACAAGTGATAGGACAAGAGGAAATGGCCTCAAGTTGCTCCAGAGGAGGTTTAGATTGCTTATTTGGAAAAATTTCTTCCCTGACAGAGTGGTGAAGCCCTGGCAGAGGCTGCCCAGGAAAGTGGTGGATTCTCCATCCCTGGAGGGCTTCAAAAAACATGCAGCTGTGGCACTTCAGAGCATGGTTTAGTGGGCACGGTGGGGTTGGGCTGATGGTTGGAGTGGAGGAGCTTAGAGGTCTTCTCCAACCTTAACAATTTTGTGATTCTATTTTATTTTATTTTTAATCCCATTTGTGCTGGGCCAGTTGTTTTCTCATAGGAAGTGCCCTGTAATTTGTGTTTCGGCTCATCCACCTGTTCTTCATGGTGCTTCATAAACCTTGTGTTTCTCTGTTGGATGTTGGTCAGGAAGGAGAATTAAAGCTAAGGAGAACACACAGTCCCAACTTACTGCACCGACTGTAATTACACCTTTCCAGTTGTTTCCCACTTCTGTGTCCGCCAGCCTTCCTCTCTTTCACAGACAGCTCCTTCTTGGCTTGTCCTCCTATATTTTGTGCCGTAAATAAAGACCATCACAACTTAAACCCCCATCCTCACTGGTGGCTGCACCCGCTGGCTGCCGGCGCTCACTGGTCTTTACTTGCTCCTTGAGAAGCTCTACATAATTCTCGCTGTTCTGGCCACATTCACAGTTTCACTATGAGGCATTTTCCTTCTGCTGTTTGATTGCTTCCTCACTGAGCCACCTTCATCTCTTATTCTTTGAGCTTTCCAACCAGGCTTTTTGTCAGTCAGGGTCCAGCAATAAAGTTTTACATACGCTCCCTGGTCCGTACGGATGGGTTTTATTCTTCCTTTCAGTGGAATGGCTGAAAGTCACACTAAGAGGAACACGGGGTGCAAGAGCATCAGCTGGACTGGCTGTATGTTTTCACCAAGTCACTTGATAGTAACAGTCGAGTGCAGAAAGCAACGGCTAGAATCCAAAGCAAATCTTAAAGGAAAGAAAAGCAAATGCACATACCTGTTGGCCCTCTGAGCTGCAGGGACTGGGCACAAAAATAAAATCAGCATGGGTTGGGTATTCATACATAAATAACGGTATAAATTCTTATTGATCTGCTAATGTGACCAAACCAGACTTCTTTTAATCAGAGAGAGATGTCCAGAAGTGTTGAGAGGTTGGTAGAAATGCCCGATCATTACAGCCTTCATGGAGTTTGGAATATAAATGTGTCTGACAGTCAGTTTTCACTCCCTGAGTGCTTTTGCAACAGCCTTAATGCCGTTTCAGGTGTTCATGGTGACAGGTTTATGCTCACCTTAGGTAGACTTGGATGAATCACTTGGCTTGAGAGAACAGAGAGTGTTCTGAGAACGATTCTCCAGGAAACTTTATCTTCCTGGGGTTTTATCTAGTGGCTTGGACTCATTCGAGCTGTGATAAAAATGGTGCTGCATGCATTGAAATGGGGTCAAATAAGTTGTCTGGTGGCATTTTCTATCAGATTTCTGGATTGCTGACTTGTTACACAGTGTTTGCGAAAATTATCGCTCTGCTCCCATTAGCCAACAAAGATGTGGGATGCTGAAACTTGAACTTCAGGGAATTAACCTCAGTCTGTGTTCTCCAGTGCCCTGATTTGTTTATCACTGGTTATTTCTCAAACATTGTGTTCTTTAGATGGTATCAGTACAAAATCCTTCTGGGTTCTGTTTGTTCTTTGGGTTTTTTGAGTTTTCTACTGTAAATGTCCATATCTGGAAGCATGTTGGGAACTTCAATCACTTCCCACTGGATCAGGGGCTTGAAGCCCCATCCAACCTGGCCTTGAACCCCTCCAGGGATGTGGCAGCCACCACTGCTCTGGGCAACCTGGGCCAGGGCCTCCCCACCCTCTCAGGAGAACATTACTCCCTAAGATCTCATCCCACTCTCCCCTTTTTCAGGTGAAAAACATTCCCCCTCATCCTGTCCCTTCACTCCCTCATGAAGAGCCCCTCCCCAGCTTTCCTGGAGCCCCTTTCGGTACTGGAAGCTGCTCTGAGGTCTTCCTGGAGCCTTCTTTTCTTTTGACTGAACAACCCCAGCTCTCTCAGCCTGTCCTTGATACATGAGGTGCTTCAGCCCTTGGATCATCTCCGTGGCCTCCTCTGGACTCGCTCCAACAGATCCATGTCATGGATGATTCAGAAAGAGGCACATGATGTAACTCTACAACCTCATTTAAAATTCCCATGATGACCCTCTGCCGCCTGGTCAGCGATGGGTGCCATGGGAGAAGCTGGTTAAGCAGCCAGCAAGGTGTCACTTGTGATGGCTCAGCTTTCCTGGCTATTGCCCATTGCGGGGCAGGGAGGCCAGAGGGTCAGACGGCAACTGGAGGTTACACCAGACCAGGGAATCGTCCAGGACAGGAGGGATGGAGAAAGAGGATGGTTATTTTTAATTTCAGTTGTCTCACGGTGCAGCCACACAACCAAGCATGTTGGCAGAGCTGAGACAACGTGGCCCTGTGGGGTGGGAATGATCAGCCATGGGAAGTGATGGGCAGAGTGGGTGGAAAATCTGTAGGCAGCAAACCACTTCAAACCACTGAGCTGGAAACCAATGTTTACTTCAGTTGCAAGAGCCCATTATGGTTTTGGTTTTCATAAACCAACTACAAACCTCTAGAAAACAGGGCTGGGAGAGTCTCAGAGCTCAGTCTGCTGATTTTCCCAGGAGCCGTACCTACGCTGTTCCCAACAGAGACTTCTTGTGCTTTGCAGACTTCCACTAAAAGAGATAGTGCCTAATGCACCGGAGCCACAACTGGTGGTCAAAGAAAAGCATATGAATCCTGGTGCATCATCAAGTTGGGTTTGATTTGGGTTTTATTTCTTGTTTGGGTTTGTATTTTTTTTTTTTACAATGAATTGTAAATTCTTTTTAACGACTCCAAGTTGCTGAGGTTCCTATTGCAGTTCAGTAGGAGTAAGAGCTTTGGAGTAGAGGTCCTCAAGTAGATGAGAGCAGCTCCAGGTCCAGATCACAGACTGGCACCTGATCAGGGGCTATTTTAGAGTGAACAAGTGAAGGGAGAGAGGGAGACACTAGAAACTACCTAAATTCTAACAGCACAAGGTTCTTCACGTGATGCAGGCAGGTCAGTGCCCCAAGACCAGCCCTGATGGCTTTTCCATGCAGACGCTGCCTGTGCCCCAGCAGCCGTCCCAGGGATGCTGCGTGGCTGCGAGCTGGACGACGTGTTTGCCACATTGTGGAGCATGATTCACACTGGAAAGTTGGCTTTAGGCGGCTGGAATCCTACATAGTGGCCAAATAGGTGTTTAAATAGCTATTCTTGATCAGAGGTAGAATCACAGAATTTCTTCCTATTATCTCATCTATATATTCCCCCTTCCAAGGACAAGGGGAATGGTTTTCACATGAAAGAGGAGAGACTGAGATGAAATCTTGGGCAGAAATGTTCTCCTGTGAGGATGGGGAGGCCCTGGCCCAGGTTGCCCAGAGCAGTGGTGGCTGCCCCATCCCTGGAGGTGTTCAAGGCCAGGTTGGATGGGGCTTGGAGCTCCTGATCCAGTGGGAGGTGTCCCTGCCCATGGCAAGGGGTTGGAATTGGAAGGGCTTTAAGGTCCCTTCCAACCCAAACCATTCCATAAGTCTATGATAACGCCCAAAATCATCCCGCTAGAGCATTTGAGGGGGCGAGGAAGATATCCTTGCCTACAGACCTGGACCACTCTCATATGGAAGAAATTTAGAAGCAGACGTCTTCTCTTCTTGTGTCCCTTGGCCATTCAGCTTTTATTTTCCTGTGTCTGGAGAGTTATGTCTAAGATCACATTGCTTTGCAAAATTAAATTTTTCACCAATAAAATTTGATCCTTTAGAAAAGAAGGAAAAAAACAAGAGCAAAGACCGTGGGTTTCTGAACTGTGAACTTCACTAAATTGAAATAGACCCAGTTTGATGTTTACATGGCGAGTTTTATCCCCGTGAGACAGCAGGAACAAACTATAGCTGCCACAGAGCCAGCAGGCCACGTGCAAGGAGAGGGAAACTGAGGCACGGGCTGGCGATCGCGCAAGACAGCGTACGAGTGTGGAATGTTTGGATGTGTTTGGGATGGCAGGAGGTGCAGTCGTCAGCCCCTTCCAGATATGGTATTTGTTTCTGATTCAATCCGTGCTAGCCATACTGAAAATGTTCTGTTCCAGCAGCCGCCAGAGCCACTATTCCATCTTGGAGGAGCTTTTAATATTATGCTTCAATAACAGCAGTTTTTATTAAGCAAAGTTTATTGATTTATAGTTTGTGAAAACATTTTGCCTCAGGCTTTGAGGAGCTGGAGGTTACGTGGAGGTGGTTTGGCTACACTGGATTATTAATCATATCAGTGGGATTTTGTAATCCTTGCATTTGCACAAATGCAAACTGGAGTTGGAAGGCAGTGCTATCCATCACGTTGGGACACTGTAGCACACCCCAGCTCCCAGGGTAGCAGAGCAGCCTTCTTCCGGAGGCAATGATCTCCAAATCTGCATCAAAAGCAAAGTTCAGCCAGACCTTTTCCTTGCTCTGCACCCACTGGAAAACAAAACCTGACCCCAACGCTACCTGACTTGAAAGAAAAATGCAACTTGAGGGGAACGCCAATCGGGGTTGTACCCGGCAGGGATGGGGCTGAGGGCTGGGCAGCCTTCCTCATCACTTCTCCTCCATCCGGCTCAGCTCTTGCTCTGCCGGCTCCGGGAAAACTTCTACCTGCAGCAACAAAACACAGCAGAGAGGTTGTCCTTCCTACGGCTGCTGAGCATCAGCCGAGCCAGGGCAGAAACTGGTGGAGGTGTAGAGCTGTGAGACTGCAGGAACGTGGTGGCTTTGGCATGTCAGAGGGAAAGCAGTGGCCCCCAAAGCAGCTGGCTTTGTTCTGTGTTTAATTTCTAAACTGAACAGGACTCTTCAGGAGGATATTAGCGAGCAGAAGAGGTTCCTCAAACTTCCCCTCTTGCTAAAGAAAAGGGAGGGCGGCAGGGCTGGAGCTGGGCTGGGGGGTCTGGGTACATGGAGGTTATTTAGTCGTAAGCGTCCATCAGGATCTCTGAGACAAAACACAGCAGAACAAATTCCTTGAGAACTGTCTTAAAATAGTGCGCATTTTACTGGGGTTGGCCAGTTAGAGATAAAGAAGCATAAAATGTTCCCAAAGTATCTATTTTCTTTTTTTTTTTAAATGTAAATAGAAGATTTTTTCTCTGCTTTGCTGGATCAGATCCCGGCCGCAGGAGAATGCGATTGGAAGCAATTAGGCCAATTTCTGACTTGGCAAGAGCAGCGGCCGATCCCCCTTTTGGCACCACATTTCAGGGCTGCATTTTATCTAAACCTGCCACAAGAAATTTGGGTTTAATTATACTTTACTGAACTCCCAACAGCTGTAAAAGTATCTGAGCTTTTAAGGGAAGCCTCCTGCCCTCCACAGTCCAAACACAGTTCTAAAATCAAGACCATACGTCATTCCAGTGCCGGGCAGCATTCCGTCGGTCCGGGCAAGTAAAGCCACAGCCAGGACCCAGCTGTGCCCTTCCCTTGGGACTTGGCACTGGGAGAACTGGGGGGCCAGAAGGAAGCGGCTTGTGCAGGACCAGCAGGGTGGGGTGATGCCCTTTGCGGTTTTTCTCAGGTCTCATCTCAGATGGCCTGTGTTTTGCCAGCCTGCCTGGGTTGAATCATCTCCAACCTTGTCCGGGAGGGCTGGCCGAGCCCCTTTGCTCCATCTCCCCCAGCACCAACTGGATGTGTTGCCCACCGTGAGATGGATGGGAGGAAGGGTGAAGGGATCTCTCAAGTGAGAGCTAAGCGTTACCAGCAGCCAGCAAGCACACGTGCAAAAGCTCCGTGCTTTTAAGTCTCCCTTTAGAAGTCCTCCCCTTGGGTGTCTGGGTGCCGGAGTGCCGGGGGCTCGGCGCCGCACTGGCTGCCGTGCTGGTTTCTGAATCAGGACAGTCGCCTCCAGTGCCTCGCTTCTCCCTGGGGTCCTCCTCCTCCCGCCCTGAACCCTGCAGCGATTGTGACCCTGTTTAGTTTGCAGGAAGGATAATTTCACAACTCAGTGCTTCCCTGGCTGTTAAATGTTTCTAGTCAAACTTTTGATCCCAAAGGAAATGAAGGAGTCTGGGCAAAACTGTTCTACGTTTGCCAAGGGAAGAAGAAAAAAAAATAACCCAGTGGATGTGCAGAGTTGATGCAGCGATTTCTCAGCATCCCCCCTTTAGCACTGGCAGGTTGCACAGTTCATGGCAAAGTCAGGAAGGGAAAGCCCTCTCTTGCTTCAGCTTAGCCAGTACGGGCACATTTGGTGCCTCAGCTTGTGTTTCCCTCTGTTTAACCTCAACTTCTCTTTCCAGGAATAAATCACAGAATCCTGGAATGGTTTGGGTTGGAAGGGACTTCAAAGCCCATCCAGTTCCCCACCCGCGGGTCAGGTTGCTCCACGCCCCATCTAACCTGGCCTTGAACGCCTCCAGTGTTGGGGCAACCACCACTGCTCTGGGCAGCCTGTTGATTAATGAAGGGAGAGTTTTTGTCCTTCACTTTCTGACTCTGACCTCAGAGTTTCCAGTGGTGGGACAGCATCTCTGAGTAGGTACAACCTTCCTCACCCCTTACACGCTTAGAACCAGCTAACGCTGCAGGAGGTGAAATGGGTGTTCTGTGGTGGTTGTACAAGAATGGGCAGCGAATGGAGGAGCTGGTGGTGCAGGTGCAGCTGGAAGCACGTGGCAATGGTTTCCAAGGATGCTATGGTCAAAAGCAGGACAGAACTGAGCTGGAAAGTAGATGTTTTCTGCTGAAAATGTCTCCAATGTGTTGGCCTCTGAAAGTGGTTGTGTGTCTTTGAGCAAACAGCGGGGACATCTCAGCGGTCCAGTGCCTGCACGCAGGCCTCATGCTGCCCCTCTCCGATGCCTCCTGCACGGCACAGCCTTCTGCCAGGGCTACGAGATTGTAGTAGACATGCTTCCTTGGGCTTCAGAGCCTCTCTTTGTGCTAGGAACTGCTGCTTTCCATGTCCCCTCTTTTAGCTGAAGCCTTTGTTTGAAGGTGTGAAGTGGAACTTTATATTTTATTTAGGATTTTTTCCCCTCCTTTGTCATTAATTAAAAAAAAACACCAAAAAAAACCAAAAAGAGCCCCCCAAAAACCTTGCCTGAATAAGCTGCTCCTTGAAACATCAGCACAAACACTGGCCTTTGTGCAAAATTCAAGAAATATTGAGCCAGAAATGGGTTTAAAACAAAATAAATACATCTTCCCTCCTTCTCTTAAAGCTGATCCACTGAGGAAGACTGTTCCGCACCTTTCATTAAGGCAGGGGCTTTCCAAGAGCTGCTGTAACCTCACGTTCAAGCTCTGTTTTCCAGACCTCAGCATTTATCCGGTTCCTCTCAAACTTCATTATCATCATCATAGAATCCTACGATGTCCTGAATTGGATGGGACCTCCAAGGATCATCGAGTCCAACCCGTCCCTGCACAGGACACCCCAACATTCACACTGTGGGGCTGAGGGCATTGGCCAAATGTTTCTGCAATATTGCCGGCTTCGGGGCCATGCCTGCTTCCCTGGTGAGCTGTTCCAGTGCTCCACCACCCTTGGGGGAAGAACCTTCTCCTCATGTCCAACCTGACCCTTCCCTGGAACATCTTCCTGCCATTCCCTTGGGTCCCGTCATTGGTCACCAGCGAGAAGAGCTCAGAACCTGCTCCTCCTCGTTCCCTTGTGAGGAAGCTGCAGAGCACGATGAGGTCTTCCCTCCATCTCCTCTTCTGCAGCCTGAACAGACCAAGTGACTTCAGCCACTCGTCATCCGACTTCTCTAAACCCTTCACCAACTCCACGCTCTCTCCATTAGCTTTAGGTCATTTTTATCCTATAGTGCCCAGAACTGCCCTCAGTACTCGAGGTGCGGCTGCTGCAGCGTGGAGCAGAGCGCATCTTTGTCTCAAAACACAACACAGAGCTGCGCCCAAAATGGAAGGGAAGGGGAGAGACACCGCCTTTCCCAACCGCTGCAAACACAGGGATTCCCCGTAGCTCCGTGCTGTTTCTGCCAGACTCTTCAGTCATTTTATGGTGAGATGCACTTTAAATGAGCCTGAAAGGAGGTAAAACTGCAGGAGGAGAAATCACTGAGCACTAAGCAATATCCAGCTTTCAGCTAGAGCAGCCCCGGAGCTGCTGCGTGCCGGGTGGCAGATGCAGGCGAGTGAGTTGCTGCCTGTTTGCTCTGCTCCAATCCTTCCTGCAGCAGCAGGAACAAAGCTGCTGGGTTGTAGAATCATGGAATCATTGGGATTGGAAAAGACCTTTGAGCTCATCCAGTCCATCTATCAGCCCAACCCCACCATGCCCACTAAACCATGTCCTGAAGAGCCACGGCCACATGGGTTTTGAACCCCTCCAGGGATCCCCTGGGCAGCCTCTGTCAGGGAAGAAATTGTTCCTGATATCCAACCTAAACCTCCCCTGGTGCAACTCAAGGTCATTTCCTCTCATCCTATCATTTGTCACTTGGGAGAAGAGCCCAGCACCCACCCCACTACAACCTCCTTTCTGGGAATTGCAGAAAGCGATGAGGTCTCCCCTCAGCCTCCTCTTCTCCAGACTGACCGGCCCCAGGGCCCCGAGCCGCTCCCAGAACCTCTGGGCTGCAGACCTTTCCTCAGCTCCGTTCCCTTCTCTGAATGCGCTCCAGAACTTCAATGTCCTTCTTGGAGAGAGGAGCCCAAACTGAACCCAGGATTCGAGGTGCGGCCTCACCAAGGCCAAGCACAGGGGCACGATCTAGCACCTCTCTTCTCGTTAGGGACACAGAAACAATCACAACCTGAAACAATTCTTCTCAGTGTCCACCACAAGAAGGCTTTTAATACAATAAACATGGGTTTGTTTCCCCTTTGCTGTTCCCACCAGCTATGTTTAAAATTATTCCTTTCTTCTCCCACCCCTCCTTTGCAGAAGCCATTCCTGCTCTCTGCCTGTGAAAATCATCTGCTTCTTTGGAGGAAAAAAAAAAGAGACAAAAATGGGGTCCCTGTGTCCCAACAAGCGGAGGGCAGCGCTGCGGGCGGGCTGGCACAGTCCCTGTGCTCTGGGGTGCCTTGTGGTCCTCTGGCTTTGAGCAAAGGATGCTCGTCTGCCCTCCTCCCCGTAGTGGGGTCACTCACCACAGTTCCCGCTGGTGTGTGCTCCCAGGGACCAGGAATCCGGCAGCGTTTCAGGGCCAGGCAAGAGCAGGAGCTCAGAAGTCTTCAAACACGGGGCAGCAAATCTGTCCCCCAGGGCGCTCAGCGCTGGATTTAGTGGTGTGTCCAGGCAGCGCCGGCTCCAACACAGGCAGGCCTGGGCACTGAAAGCCTGGCCCTCATCTTCTCTGTAATGTCCTTCTTGTGTTGACTCCTGTACTTATTAAAAGGATGTGGGGAGACAACTGGTAGTGTCTGCAGGTGGTCGTGTTCACTCAGAGACTTGACACTGCTAATAAAGCAAGCAGGGGAATATCAGGCACAATTTCCAGTTCAAGGGACTGAAAAAGAGTTTGATTGCACCTTAAATTTAAGTAAATGTCTGCCAGCCAAAGAGAAACCCTGCGGAGAAGGAGGTGGCGGGTTGGTGCAGTGCATCCTGCAGGCGCCTGTGCCGTTACACTGATGCTCTGTAAGTGTAGGAAAAAACTGTCCAATTCAGAAAACTTAATTAAACCTGGTGGTTTAAAACTTTCCTGCAACCTTCTCCGGGCATCAGTTGGCCCAGACCATCGCTGGTGTATACGCACCAGGGGTTTACGCTCAAGGCAGCTTTGAGGATGGCATCGCGGAGATTTGGGTGTTAATGGCAAAATAAGAACCTAACCCATGCTTCAGCCAACACACCCACCCTTTTGGCTGCGGTCAGGCTCCTCTCCCTCCCTCATGAGCTTCTGTTTTCTCTCTCCTTGCCACAGTGAAGCTTTCCTTCACAGGGAAGGTTCTTGCCCGTGGAGGAAAAGCACTGTGTGTGATTCCCTCGAGTTTAGCACAAGCACGCAGCTAGCTCTGCGTATCACAGTCTGTTAATCCTTCTCACGCCTGTCGTGCACAGGGCAGGGATCAAAGTCAGGAAGAATGATTTTATTTTAAAAGGGAAACAATAGATTAGTTTTGGTTCAAAGGAGTGGATTTCAATTCTAGAAACCAGGATCTGAGGAGCAAGGTTCAGTGGTTTTTCGGTTAGCAAAAGAAATGAAATCTGAAATACTTCAGAGAAGCTGAAGCAGTTGAGAAGATTCAGGCGGGGATCGGTGGTTCCCAGTTTGGGCATGGGAAGCAGCGTGGTTCAGCTCATTCTGAGCTCGGCCGGCAGGAAACTGGTAGCTCTGCAGTTCTTGAACTGAACTTTTCATTCTCTGTGTTATTAATTCCCTTTCTCTTTCTCTTTTTTTTCCATCAGCATGAAAGACTTTCCAGGTAAGATTTTTATTCTATCTATTATTTCATTCTGTTCTTTCCTATTTAATGTTTCGTGACAGCCTGTTTTGCATGGCTTTGGGGGTTCCTGGTGCTTCACACCAACATCAGCTGAAGCTGGTAGTGGCCGTGTGGCTCTCACCTTAGCTCGGCTGTTGCGCCAGTTTGCTTTCATCCTTTGCTCCCCAAATTATTGAACAGCTACACTACAGAGGAAGAAAACCCTCTATGCCCTATGGAGCTCATTCCCACCATGAAGATGAGAGGTCCATGGGAAATTCCTGCCCATTGGGGTTTGGCTGATACCCGCTGGGTTGTTTCCAGTTGTGAGGGGTGGTGGGTGCCCAGCCAGCAGCCACGATGCCCTGCTGGGCTGAAGGGGACTCGAGGCCCAGCCAGGTGGGCTGACTCTGCCTGTGCCAAAGCACCAGCAGCTCCGTGGTGCCAGGTCTTCATTTCCTTTTAGGTTGGAAGCAGCTACGAACCCCACCACCAGTGACTCCTCCTACAGCGACCGTGCCTCCAGCCGCTCCAGTGCCTACACCCGGAGGGAGAACCGGTTGGCTGCCCTCAGAGCAGAGGAGGAGAGCAACAGGGACTATAAAAAAGTAGGATTTTTAAATTGCATTCTCATCACTGCACACATCTTAGAAGCTGCAGAATCCTGCCCTAAAAGTCTTTGGAAAGGAAGAGAAAAGGTTTATTTTCATTTCCCCTCTTTCCGTTGCTTTTGGAAGTCACACCGGCCTTTTTCAAATGCATCAGCCCTTCAGAGGGTCCAAAAAGACAAGGGTGAAAGGACACCGTGCAGCATCCGGTATCTGGGGGGGCAGTTGAAGAGTCAGGCTGGAGAAATGCTGGAAGGCATTTGAAAGGAGCAAGGAAATATTTTTTCAAATATTTGATCTTTGAAACTTCTGACTTAATCCTTGAAAGGCTGTAATACGGTCTGCCACCCACAGCTGCTGTCAGTGCAAAGACCATACAGAGAATAAAGAAATTAAGATAACCTTAATTCTGAAATTACTATGATGCTGAGAAGCCTCACACATAAGCACCACCCCGCTCTTCTTCATGACCATGGCTGTCCAGAAGAGGCAGGCAATATGTCCAGTTCCTCTTCAAGGGCTGGAAATTCTGCTGCTTTGAAGTAATTAAAGGCAAAAAATCCATTTTAGAACGGCCTAAATTGTCCTCCTTTCTCCTTGTGTTCAAACTAAAAGCGCACAAGAGCAACTAGGGTGTGTTGTGTTGTGAGCACAACCGCATCGTGGGTTCAGACCCATCCAGCACACACACTTAGTACTTTGTTACACTTGATGGTTTGCCTAAATTAAAAACATCCCTTCTCTTTGCTCTCGGCTGTGTTCAAACACCCTGCAAAATGGAACAGCTGTTTTCTTACTGCACATGAATTATGAAAATGCAAGTAAAGCATCCAGCCTAGTTCTGTTTGTCCTTCTTCCAATATCCTGGTGGGGGGGAGTGAAGTGAACCCTGCAGCTGCTTCTGCTCAGGGCTGAGGGCGTCTGCTCGGGGCAGTGCGGCACAGCTGGGTCTGCGAGGCTGCCCGAGAGCAGCCTGGTTAACAGAAACCTCTTCTGTTGCCTTTCAGTTATACGAAAGCGCCCTGTCTGAAAATCAAAAGCTGAAGTCAAAACTGCAAGAAGCCCAGCTTGAGTTGGCCGACATCAAATCAAAGTTGGAAAAAGCAACCCAGGTAAGGCAAAAACTGGCTCCCAGACTGGAGATACTCAACGCTGGCCCGCAGCAAGCCAGAGCGTGTTCCAGCACGGGAAGGGATTTACCTCTGGGAGGGGAAGGTGCTACAGAGAAGATTGTTAATTGTCACAGAAATAAGTGAGTGATTCTGTAAAGACTGCTTCTGCTTTGGGCAAATGCATCTATCTAGGCCTTTGTGCAGCATCCTGTGAATGCCTCTCAGTTTTAATAGCTTTCTATTTTTAATTTACATAGCAGAAACAGGAGAAAACTTCTGACCGGTCCAGCATGCTGGAGTTGGAGAAAAGGGTATGTGTCTCTGCTTTCTTCTGAGTTGCAATCTTTGCTTCGTGTTGCTCTGCAAGGCACAGTAATGAAGGAAAGTGTTAATTAAAAGATAAGTTATATTCTTGCCTTACAGAGCAGTGCACAGTGATAATTGTGTTCTGACCTTTTCAGCCTCTGAGACTTTTCTGCTCTCTTTGCAAATCAGCTTAGTTCTGATTCCCTTCTTTTGTTGTAGGAAGCTATAGACCAATGTATTGTATTGTACTAAGAGACCACTGGTCTGTTATGCTTTAAAATGTTCTTGAGCTTTATAAAAAAAGACTGAGTTTTGGAAGTGGGGGTGGGAAGAAGGCACACGACTGGCTGGGAGTCTGTCATAGAATCATAAAATCACCAGCTTGGAAAGGACCCACCGGATCATCGAGTCCAACCATTCCTATCAATCCTTAAACCATGCCCCTCAGCACCTCATCCACCCGTCCTTTAAACACCCTCCCTGGGCAGCCTCTGCCAGTGCCCAACGACCCTTTCCATTAATTTTTTTTTCCTGATGTCCAGCCTGAACCTCCCCTGGCAGAGCTTGAGGCCATTCCCCCTTGTCCTGTCACCTGTCACTTGGGAGAAAAGGCAAGATCCCTCCTCTCCAGAATCTCCTTTCAGGTAGCTGTAGGGAGCAGTAAGGTCTTCCCTCAGCCTCCTCTTCCCCAGGCTAAACAATCCCAGCTCTCTCAGCCGCTCCTCATAAGACTTGTTCTCCAGCCCCCTCACCAGCTTTGTTGTTCTTCTCTGGACACGCTCCAGAATCTCAACATCCTTCTTGTGATGAGGGGCCCAGAACTGAACACAGTACTTGAGGTGAGATCTCACCAATGCCGAGTACAGAGGGAGAATAACCTGCTTGTCACGCCGTTTCTGATGCAAGCCAAGATGCCATTGGCCTTCTTGGCCACCTGGGCATACTGCTGGCTCATGTTCAGTCAGCTGTCAACCAACACCCCCAGGTCCTTCTCCTCTGGGCAGCTTTCTAGCCAGACTTCTCCTAGTCTGTAATACTGCATAGGGTGGTTATGCCCCAAGTGCAGGACTCAGCATTTGGCCTTGTTAAACCTCATGCCGTTGGCCTCAGCCCAGTCGTCCAGCCTGTTCAGGTCCCTTTGCAGAGCTTCCCTACCCTCCAGCAGATCCATGCTTCCACCCAACTTAGTGTCATCCGCCAACTTGCTAAGGGTGCACTCAATGCCTTCATCCAGGTCATTGATAAAGACATTGAACAGGGCTGGACCCAGTACCGAGCCCTGAGGAACCCCACTTGTAACTGGCCTCCAGCTGGAGTTAATAATATCTTGTCATTATACTTGAAATCTGAATGTTTGAGTGTTCCTTCCTCAACTGAACACGCAGATTTGTTGCAGTGAGCTAAGCTGAACGGGCCGTGTCTGGCTAAAACTCTGCCTTAAGTGCCCATGACTGCAGTCAGCTTGGAAGGGACCCGAGGAGGCCTGTAGCACATCCCAGCAGAGTTAATCAGGTCAGCCAGGCCTTTGTCCCAACATTTCATGAAGACTTCCGAGTGCTGAGTTTCCATAGCTGCATCCCCCTCTTCCAGTTCTGAATTACCCTCATAGTGATTTTATTTTTTGTTATATCTGGTCAGAACCTCCCTGCTTCAGCTGGTGGCCATTACCTCTCATTCATCCACCATGTAGCTCAGTGGTTAATTGAAGCTGGAGCCTGGCTCCAGTTCCTCAGTGGCGTCCACTTACATGTTGGAGGGTCACCTGAAGCACAGGTTCCTCCTGAAGTGTTTCACCTCCTGAATTTTTAGGAGCTTTGCTGGATGGTTGAACCGTGTGTTTAAATTCAGTTCCTACCATGAAAGACATTAATTTTTTATGACTAAATACTTCTTGGGATTTGCCAGATATAGTCTGGAGAAGGTGATGTCCAGGCTCCCCACTTCGGACAGTAAGGCAAGGCGCATCAGCTCTCTGTACCGGGGTGTGATGGAGCTACCGGGCTTTGGATTTTGAAGTTACTGAGGCTGCTGGAGCTGAGCTGGTGCTCAGGCCATGGCATCTGAGCATCTCTGCACTGATCTGAAGCCCAAGAGTGAGGTTCTCTAAGCAGTGATCTGCGTGGGCCTGACTCCTGGCTGTGCAGGCCAAGTGGAGTTATCACACATGCAGGCGTCGCTGTCGTTTGAACATAGCTGCTGGGGCAAGTCAGGACATGGGTAGGGCTTTTCTTTGGAGAAAAAGAGGTGTGGTGATGAGAGCACTTCCCTGAGCAGACATCCCCGACCAGAGGGAGCTCACCACACATCCGTTTCACACCCATGCGATGGTGCCAAGGTGGGGCAATGTCCTGCATTGCTTTTGTTGAATTAGGGCCACAACAACCCTTTTGTTTTCTTAGACAATAAAAGTGCCCGACTTTTCTCAGCGAAGATGGCATTAACTGTTTCCGGGGCGGTTTACACATTTGGCATTGATGAGTCCCTGGATGAAGTGTGCTGTGCACAAGTGACCCAGAACCCATCATCCATGGCCAATACTGTGTTTCTCTCACTCTCCTGGCCTCATGTTTCTTTGCAGAGGGCACAGGAGCAGGACAGAGAGTGTAAAGCCTGTTCTTGACCCATGTTTGTTGTTTCCTCCTGCTCATTGCGCTTTCCTGGGGTGGTTTGAGCCCACTTGTGTTGAACAAGTCATTGATAGAGCCCAGATCCTCCCCTCCAGACGAGGGCTCTAGCTGTCCACTGAGGACACTGCTGGTATTCACGTGCCAGAGCCTATCTCTGCAATTGTTGGTTTCCAAAATATACTGAAAGCAGTCAGCTTTACAGCTTTGAAGCCCTAAATTAATCTGGGAGAAGCAGAATTCCAGGATCCCTTCCCTGTTGTATGATTCTGATTTGACAGGCTCAGTGAGTCCTGTCCTTGCCCCCATGAGTGGGTGCTGTGCAATCCATGGCTTTGCCCACAGAGCCTAAAATCACATTCAATTGGAAAGTCCTGAAGACTGGAAACACTAAAGAAGGGGGGAGTGTTTCATAGAAGGGGTATGAAAAGAGCTCAGGATCTGCCAAAACAGGCCCAGCTGGTTTACCAGCTGCCCTCCCATCTGATCAGCTCGTGGTTGTAACCTGGGCATTGCTTTGAGGTGCTTTTCAATGAATGCTCCTCCAGAAATACGAGTCTCTTATTTTTCTTTAAAATAAAATGTGCTGTAAGTTTACTTCTAAATAGTCGTGACCATCTTTCTTGTGACTCCTTGGAAACAGGAGAAGCGAGCCCTGGAGCGGAAGCTCTCTGAAATGGAAGAGGAGATGAAGGTAGGAAGTAATCTATTCACACTTCTGGGGGTTGTGTTTTGTATTAATGTCTTTTGGGACTGTCACAAGGGAAGAGGATATTAAAGGTGTACATGGGAAGGGACTCACGTTACCTCTGAGCTTGTTCCTTAGTGCAGTCAGAACTTACTTTAATGGCCACGTTCTCCAACCATTAAACACTACTAAACTGTCCTTTTATCATTCGTCTGATTGCACCATATGTTCAATTTGTTACGCTGTTTGATCCAAGAATTGTGAAAGCTGTTCTTCTTAAATGCTTTCCAAAACTAACCTTTTGTGGCATCGATGAGTTTCAGTGTGCTGATCCTCTGTGCTTTGAATAGTCTACAGACCAAGTTAAGCCGTTGAGGTTCTCTCCGGATGGGTAAGAAGACAAAGCTGGCTTTTGAGATCACGCACGCTAGGCAGGAAAAGACACAGAGCGATTGTGTTTCTGTGCTGCCCTCCTAAAAGCATGTTACTGGAAGGCTGTGTTGGTAATCAGCCCGGAATAGATGGCAGCAAAAAGGAATTTGCTTCCTGATGAAATGTGCAGCATGGCTTGCTGTCACGGACATCCACCACCGACTGCTCCTGTGCGTTCTTTCTCATGGCATTGCTTCCAAGGATGGTTCTCCTCCGACCGTGGCTTGGGTGCCCTGCAAGCACGGGGCTGGAGGGGAGCACTGCAGAGCAGGAAGCAGTGTGGTTTGCCACCTAGGTTCACCTAAAACTTCACACTGATTGTGCAGCATTACGTCGTTGTACGCAATACTGTAATGCTCAAATTCACAGAATGCCGTTCCCTCCTTTGCTCTGTGCCCTGTGCTTTCGTTCCCTTTGAGTGTGACCCAGGTAAGACCAAGCTGCTTTAAGAAGCATGGACTCTGGATGAGGGCTGTGAGCTCTCCCAGCACTGATGAAAACCATTTTCTGCCGCCCTGGAGGAGGTTCTAAGTTGATGTTTCTGTTTGAAGCTTCATAAACTTACCAAGCACACATCTTTGAAAGGACCCATTGGCTTGTGCTGCATCTTCTACTGCAATGAGTAGCAGAACGATTTGGTGGAGTCTTGCTGTAAAGGCTCTCTTTTTCCTTTCACAGAGGAGAAAATAAGTGTGGATGTTCTAGCCAGAAAGAAAGGACTGAATTCATTCACTGAATAGGTAGCAACTTTTAACTCCAGAGAGACCTTCCTGTGATTACAGAAATATGGCCTTCAAGAGCAAGTGCAGACAGTAGCAGTTGTGTTGTTTCTTCAGCTATGGAGATCACTCCACAAACCAGCTCAGTCCATGGAGTGAAAAAACAAATTGGTGTCCTCTAGTGGCCTGTCGATTTTAAAATATTTGCATTGGTTACAAAAGCAATTAATGAAAGAATGTGCCTATAGAAACCATTGGGCACAGCCAAAGCACCACTGGTTTGAGTAGTTCGGAGCTGCAGACTGATGGAAGCCGAGATGGGGCAAAAGGAGAAGCACTGCAAGAAGTTTGCTGTGCTGATATTGCCCAGAGAGATGTTCTGGAGATGTGAGGAGCCTGAGGTCCAGCTGACAGTGGGCTGTCAGGTTCTCCAGAGTGGCACTTGCTCTTTGCTCTCTGCTCTGTTCCTGCTGCACTGAACAGTCAAGATGGCCTCGAGTTAACAGAATCAATAGAAATGGAATTAGGAAATCTCTCTTCTAAGGTGCTACTACATTTCCAGTAGCTTTTTGCAAAACCTCAAGCGTCAAAACCTCAGGACTCTGATGTGTCTTTTTTGACAGACGCTCAATAAAAAGGAATATAAAATATCTGAAGATAAAAATGTTGAACTGGACAAGCACTTCTCATGTTCACTTTCATCATGCCTTAAAGCAGGAGTCAGCCCAGTTGTGTTTGCCTGGAATGAGATAACTTCCACGGAACATCCACGGTAGTCCTTGGTGGGGATGTTGAGCCACGAAAAACAATCTCTACATTCTGGTTAGGCTTTCATTCCTGCTCTGTCAGCTGGATAGCTGTGGAGCGGAATGAATAAGCAACTTGAGCAAATCCACCCATTTCCTTTCACGTAGAGAGCAGCAAGGGGCAACAACTGAGCAGCCAGGTTATTGGGTCTTGGGTGATACTGCTGGGTTTAGTATTCTTCCCTTTAAATTGAACCAGTCCTACAGGGCTCATATCCAGCTTTTTGATCCTGGAGTGTCCGTGTCCTGGTCTGTGCATCCCATGTCCTGGCCGAGGCTTTCCTCTTCTTGCAGCTGACTTCATAGGAAGAGGAGACACAGCAGTGGTCACAGGACAGTCCTGGGCTTCTATGACAGATGCTTTGAATCATAGAGTCATCATTTGAGATCGTCAAGTCCAACTGTACCTGTCCACTACTAAACTAGATTCCTGAGCACCTCATCCACCCACCTTTTAAACCCCTCCAGGGGTGGGGACTCCACCACCTCCCTGGGCAGCCTGTACTCAGGCTGTGCTTTGTTCCTTTCATGAGTTTAACCCCTGCTAATGAAGCAGTCAAGAAACGGAAAAGAGCGGCAAACTCAGCAATCTCAAGAGCCTCCTTGGTGCCAGAGCTGCTCCTGCAGACCTGCTCTTGCGAAGGTGACAGAGCAGTGCAGTATTTTCTGAAGTGACTGCAGAATGCGAGTGGAGATACAGCACCTTGGCTGAGGAAGGAGACAGAAAATTAGCATTTGCGCTGAATGAATTCAATGCCAAGTGCCTGAGGTCCCAACTTAACACAGCAATTTTTCTTGAAGGTCACAGAAGCTGCTTTATTCCATAGCAGCACCACACCTCCTGCCTTTGTACATCGTGCATGCTTTGGGCATTGTTATTTCCCCTGGTGCTGCAGGCACAAAAACCTTTAATTGAAGGCAGGTACAGCTGAACTGAGAAACCTGCTTTTGGCAAGCCAAGTATCAAGCAGAGTGATAAGCAATCACAGTGGTATCGTCCAGATTCTGGTCTTCGCCCTTGGCTTCAGTCCCAGCTTCCCGGCCTTTGCTAGGCTTCTTGGCTAAATCGAAGGCTGTCCTACCTGCAGCACACTGACATTTTTACATCAGTGATCCTTTCTATCGTCTGTGGCAGCGTGCTGAGGTCGAGCTGTGTCTGATCATGCCCTGCTGAGGTTTCATGCTATGTTGGTACGGAAAAATAAAGGTGGTCTCTGAAGTGATCACAATCCTTTCCATCAACGTAGCACAGCACCCCGTTTTACATATGTTTGATGTTTTCTGCCAGCTGGATGCTCAGCTGCATTCACTGTGATAAAACAGAGAACGTTTAGTATCCATGATACCACCAAAAGAAATTACTCTTCCAGTAGGAACCATCCTCCAGCAGTTCCGGGTGGGATTGGACACACAAATGGTGTCCATCTGTGGCCTCTCCAGGCACAGGAGAGCCAGCGCAGCTCGGGCAGGTTGAGGGAAGGATGGATGGATGGATGGATGGATGGATGGATGGGATTTGGTGAGAAAGGATCTCACTGCTGAGGTGGTCCTCAAGCTTTTCTGCACTCTGTTGGCCTTAGCTCTGTCCTGGGACTTGTTAATTTATCTAGTGTTGGAATTGTGTTGCTGTAATTCAAGTAGCAGGAGCTGCTTTGTCAGTTTGGCACCCTCAGGGGCATCAAACCCCATCCTTTGCTGACTCCCTGCGCTCACTTGCCTTGCTTCTGTTGGCTTTACAGGGCTTTCAGACGATGTATCTTGATTCCCTAATGGGGAGCAGAGGTAGTGCTTTTGGGTAGCTGAGAACTGAGCTGATGGACGGGGGCTATGCAACGTACTTCTCTTCTGTACAGGAATGAGCCCTGGGACACAATGTCCTGGGATGCAGCCGATTCCTTGCCAGCTGCAGCCAAGTCCATGTCCTGCAAGTTGGGTGGAAGTTCATGCAAGTTCTTTGTATCACAGTGGATTTGCCTGTTCCACTTCTGGTTAAGGACAGACCATGACCTCCCTTTGAGTGCTTTCTACTAATGAAATGGCAGAAAGGAATCCCCTTCCCAGTAGACCCTTCCCTCCGTCTCCTTCCTGCCACTGAAGCTCACAAGTAAGAGGACACAGGAAAGAGCTCCACAAACATGGCGCTGCTTTGCTTCTGGGCTGGGATCTTTTTCACTCGAACATAAAAATATTCTCCTTGCAGATGTTTCCTACTTTGCCCCTGCCTGGTGTCAGTGCTCCCTCCACTGCGGAAGAAGGTTCCTTGTTCACGTGGCCTTACTGCCCAACAAGCTGTCAGGAGGAAGGAGGGACGGGATGCTGCTCAGAAAGCAGCTCTGCAGCCCTCAGCATGTCCTTGCGCCGCTTGGTGTTAATGTTAGGACATGGTTTTGTTTTAGCATCACTGGAAAAATGTGGTCCTGGTAGCAATGGTGATGTCTGCCTGGCCTTTCCTGTTCTGGCTTCCTCGTTGCTTTTATGTTCCTTATCTCCTCTTGCGGCTTTACCTGTGCTGGCCCCACCGTTCCGCTGCCCGTCCTTCGCCTACTTGTTTCTTTTGTCACCAAGAATGCCATGTTTTCACATGAGATGCTTTTGTTCAGACTCCTCTAGTTAAAATTAGCAGTTAAAGGTTCTGACTTTTCACCTCTGAAGATCAGAGACCTATTGAGCCCCGTAACAGAGAAGAGTTGAACGTGGCAGGGATGAAAAATGCACACATGCCCCAGACCTTTTGGTGAGCCTGAAGCCTGAGCAGAGCCAGGAGCTGTCATTCAGCTGCCACAGGGATGAGGGATGCGAGCAGAGGTGGCGTGCATCACAGTCATCTGCTGTAGGACAGTAACGCTTCACTCTGTGCCTTTTGAAGTCTCCCCTGGAGCTCTGATCACTCTTTGCTAGACAAAACCTCCTTAGCTTTTAGAGATACATGAAAAAAATGAGTGTTATAGAAATTCTCAGTCACCAGCAGGAATTTCAAAGGCCCTGTAGGTGAAGTCAGTGGTGATGCTCTCACAGGAGTTTCCAGGTCCAGGGGTGCGGGTAAGCTAGTATGTAGCCTGCAAGAGTCCTACTTTGTGGTGGGAAATCCCTTTATTTGACCTTCTTAAGGGCTTTGGGGGCCCCTGGAGAAAGGGGCATCTCCCCAAACATCCTCAGTGTCTTGTAAAGCTTTCCCCATACGCATGGGAGCTGCTGCCCATCCAGCGCTCACTGCTACTAATTTTTCTTTTATTTATATTTCTTTCTTTTACTGCTTGTGGACTAAATTCACCTTTCTGTGGCCGTTTGTCTCCTTGATGTGTTTTCTCTGTATTTTTTTGTCCACTCCTCTCACTTTCTGCAGAATCTCCACCAGCTCAAACAGATTCACACTCTGAGGCAGATGAATGAGCAACTGCTGGCTGAGAACAGGGCTCTGACCCGGGTCGTAGCCAGGCTTTCTCTGCCTGCCAAGCCCTCCGAATCAGAGGAGCTGTAGCTGCTTTCCCTCCGGCTCATCTCGCCTCCCTCTTCCACTCTTCCAGGCAGGTCTTCGTTCCCTTGGCCGGGCTGCTTCCCCTCGCCTCGTTGCTCTTAGGGGTGTCTGATGATGCTTGTGGCTCAAAAGCAGCATGTGCCAAAGGATCCTCTGGAAGCCAGACGCGTGGCGTTGCTGCCCAGCTGGAGGCTGGGTTTCGCTGGAGGCTCTGTTCGGTCCTGCTGACTTTTGCTCTGCTTGGCCGATGATGCTGACCTCGCCACGTTACTAACCAACCGCATCAGGGGGTTGCCTTGTCCCTGTGGATGGGGTCAATGTCTCCCGTCATCCAGGAGAGAAATAGGAGGACATGCTCCTCACTTGCCATGAGAGTATAAGGCAGGGGGGGATGGCACTGATAAGGCTAACGAAGAGTGATGGATCATAGAATCGCTTGGTTGGAAAAGACCTTTGAGATCATCGAGTCCAACCATACCTGTCCACTACTGAATCAGATCCCTGAGCATCTCATCTGCCCATCTTTTAAACCCCTCCAGGGACAGTGACTCTACCACCTCCCTGCGCAGCCCCTGCCAGTGCCTGAAAACCCTTTCAGTGAAGAAATTTTTCCTGATGTCCAATATGAACCTCCTCTGATGCAGCTTGAGGCCATTCCCTCTCTCCTGTCACCTGTCACTTGTGAAAAGAGACCAACACCCACCTCTTTACAACCTCCTTTCAGGCAGTTGCAGACAGTGATGAGGTCTCCCCTCAGCCTCCTTTTCTCCAGGCTAAACAACCCCAGTCCCTCACTCACTCCTCATAACCCCTGTTCTCCAGCCCCTTCCCCAGCTCTGTTCCCTTCTCTGGAAGCGCTCCAGCCCCTCAATGTCCTTCTTGTAGTGAGGGGCCCAAAACTGAACCCAGGATTCAAGGATCAGCTGCTTCCCCGTGGCTTCCTGCTGTCAGATGGCTTTGGGCTGGCCTTCCCCATGACCTCACCTCGACAGTGTCGCTCTGTGCCTGCTCGGAACACAGTTCCTTTTTCAATTGGCCTTAGTTGGATGAGAAGCTGGCGCTCAGAAGATGAGATTACTCAAGGTCAGCATAAACAATCGGATACATTTCTAGGGCTGTTGTGAAAAGTGCACGTCTTCAACAGGAAGGGGGATTTTAGAAAACCTACAACTGGGCAGCGCTCATCAAGTTTTGTCAGTCGCTTGAGCAAAGAGAACAAGCTCCTTCACTCGTTTTAAAGAGAGTCTGAGTTGAGGTTTTTTCAGTTCACCCGCTGCAGCAGCCCCTCTGCCTCCTGCGGTCAGAGGCTGACCAGGTGCACTCTCTTTTTTCACCTTGTGTTTTCAAATCAGCGCAGAGCAATTAGTGTTTGAATTCCAAGGACGAGCCTTCCACAAGCTTTACCCTCGCATATCACACAGTTAAATTACATCCTTTCTTGCTCCTTCATTGGTTAGGTGCTAAAATTAAGCTGTAAATGATTCTTTCTAGGGCCCTACCTGTCTTTTGCAGGTTAGCGGGGATATTCGGGTCCCTTCAGACATAGCTATTTTTTAAAAAAAGGAAGAAGCAGGATGTTCTCCTGGGCTGGAAGAGGCACCGAGGTATAAAAAACATCTATTCTTAGCACACAAATTATATCAAGGATGATTAACCATAGAAACAAACTAACTGGGGAATTGTGGCTTCCCCTTTCCGGGAGTCTCAGTTCAAGACCACGCATGGATCACAAGGGCAGAGGGAGGGTTCCGTGTTACATGGCCTGAATTGTGCAGCTGGTGGGATTATATCATAGAGTCATGGAATGACTAGGGTTGGAAGGGACCTCCAAGCCCACCCAGTTCCACCCCCTGCCATAGGCAGGGACACCTCCCACTGGATCAGGGGCTCCAACCCCCATCCAACCTGGCCTGGAACCCCTCCAGGGATGGGACAGCCGCGACTGCTCTGGGCAACCTGGACCAGGGCCTCCCCACCCTCACAGCAAAACATTTCTTCCCAAGATCTCATCTCAATCTCCCCTCTTTCAGCTGAAAACTGTTCCCCTTGCCTTATCCCTGCCCTCCCTGATCAAGAGCCCCTCCCCTGCTCTCCTGGAGCCCCTTTCAGTCCTGGAAGCTGCTCTGAGGTCTCCCCAGAGCCTTCTCTTCTCCAGGCTGAACAAGCCCAGCTCCCTCAGCCTGTCCTCATGATCTCACCGTCTTTCTGGTTTAAATCTGTGAAAGTATTCTCAAACCTGTCACTGACTCTTCATAAGCAATGAGTTTACCTCATTCTCCTTCCCAACATGCTTTGAGATCTGAGAGGGAGAATTGAGCAAAGCTATTTCCAGACTCAAAGAAATAATGTTTCACAATGTAAGTCACTGATCTCTCCTCTTCTTCAAGGAAATATTTGCATTGTTGCTTTCCCCCTGCTGACTCCCCTTTGCTCTGACGTGCCCCTTGCAGGCTGCCTGGGGTGTGGGTGGACTTGAGCTTGCTTATAGGTTTGTGTTTCGCTGCTGGTGTCTGAGCTGGAGAAGAGCCGCGTGGCTGCAAGCTCTGCTGATTTGCTTTTCAACCCTTTTAGTAAGTCTAACACAAGATGCTACTGGTACCTGTGAACCTGGTCTCACTGCTGTGCTTAGACATCACAGCTGTATGGTCAGGTCTCTGTTTTAAACCCTGACAGATTTACTGTGTCCTTGCAGTAAAGGACACAGTAAATATCCTTTTCAAAGGATATCAGAGTGTCATGGAATGGTTTGGGTTGGAATGGACCTCAAAACCCGTCCACTTCCACCCCGTGCCATGGGCAGGGACGCCTCCCACTGGATCAGGGGCTCCAAGCCCCATCCAACCGGGTCTTGAACACCTCCAGGGATGGGGCAGCTGCCACTTCTCTGCATTTTCCAAAATCCATGTAATTTCTGAAGTGCCACCTTCTCCAATGTCACCAGGCAGCAGCATGGAGCAGAACTGCTCGGATCAACCCCTAACTTGCTTTATGAGGGCGCTGCGCGCAGTCAGCACCCTGGTCCCCTGCGCACTGTGCCCCATCCCTCATCACCATCCCAGTAAGACTTTGAGAAAGCTTCAGTTTTCAGACCCCTGCGTTACTGCCCTGCTTGACCTGTAGTTTATTTTCCCTGACCTGAGGCTGCTTTTCTTCGAAGGAGGGAACACCCTTGGCCTGGGAGGAATGAAATTTTATAAGGTTGATTTTTAGTTTTCAGAGAGCTGCCTTCACTGGAATCCAGTGCAGTGGGGTTACAGCCAGGAAACATTTCAAGAGGCATTTGCTTTACATATTCTTCTGTTCCTTTCTCTTCAAATAAATCCCCCCAGTTGCACCGAAGCCTATGTGCAAGGCATGGCCACTGTCAGAACTTCCAAGTACGTTGTAGAACCGGGGTGGCTGCTCTCTGCTGTGACTTCTGGGAACCTGTGGCAGATGATGTCTACCAGAGGAAGTGGCAGAGCTTGACATCACTGCCTTGTTGTAGTGATGGACACAGTCAAAGACTGCAAAGCCACCACAAGCAGTGACGCAGAGAGGACAGGATCGGTCCACCCGCAGACCCAACAGTGGTTGAGCTGTCACAGTGCACAGGACTGGAAGGCACCGTGCAGTGTCGTTGGTATCAGATGAAGCTCAGGAGGAAACAGGGAGTGCAGTGTGAGACAGCAAGTGTCCCATTTCTGTGGGCTCCTGAGCTCTTTGGTGATGGGTAATAACAGTCATGATGCTGTTCTGGGGACAGCTGTGTCGTGGATGTGCCTGTCACGTCACCACTGGGTCTGGTGAGACACTTAGAAGTTCCCAAGCTGAAGCTCCAGCCAGCCCAGCACCGTGTTCCCTTTCCCCAGTATCCCACTGGGCTCCACTTTCCCCCTCTCTTGCAAAACCTCCCCTCTGGAGCATCCACCAGCAGCGCCAGCCGGGACAGGGTCAGGCACGTTGGCGCCAGGCACAGCTTGGCCCGGCCCGACTGGGAAAAGGGGGAATTGCTCCAACAGGAGGAGAGCTGGCAGCTGCCCCAAGAGCCGCCTGCGCTCAGCGGTGGTCGTGGAGGGGCTGCAGATGGGAGGAAACAGCAGGAGGTTGTGTCAGAGCTGGAACTCCAGCTTAGGAGGAAGGAGCAGGTTTGAGGGGGATTTTGGATTTGGGGAATTCCTCTAAGATCCGCCTTTGAGAGAGAAGTCATTGCTAAGCTCTTACTGGTGCCGCTCGTGCCCGTGTGTGACCCCATTCCATCCCACACTGATTGCCTGCAGGGCTGCTGGCACCCGTGGTGCGAGATGTGCCTCCTGTGTCACCTTGCAACGGGCAGTACAGTCTCCTTCCAGTCTCTGAACAACCCCTGAAGGTCACCTGCCTGCAGAGTGGGAAGCGAGAGGAGACAGGAGGGGGTTTTGCTAATGAGAAATGCTGGAAAAGTCTTGTTAAAACTGTTTCTTCCTCTTTCCAACCAAAAGCTCTCTGGCCTTTGTCTGTGTCATGACCCATGGTTGAGCTCCAGCATTCAAAATTGAGCACCAAGGAGGTATCTCCAGTGTCAGTGTGTTTTGCCAGTCCTCTGGCCGTGGCACACGCATTTACATTAAACGTGTATGAGCTCCCAAAGAGGTTTAGTTTTGTTCCAAGAGATTTTGCAAGCTAGACTTGGTCCAGTCCTGAGTTAGAATGTCAAACCTTCATTTTCCCCTTTAGTCCTGGCACAACAGAACAAACAAATCAGAAAAAAACAGCTTTATTGTATTCTGCCAAGCCCTTAGAGCCTCTGGGAACAGGTTTGGGATGAAACAGCTCAGAAACAGTTCCTGCCCTCCCAGACTGATCCTGACCAAGTGCTGGGGCCGTGGCATCGCTTCTCACCACAAGCTTTCCTGGCTCCGAGGGCTCCCTGCTGTGCTCGTTGCCCCCCTCGGCCCCTCCACCCCTGATGCCCTGTTTGTAAAAATCCTGGCGATGTTATGGAGAAATTATCGACATGAAGAGTGCGTTGGGTGCAGGAGCAGGTGTGGGAGGGAGGCTCTGCACGCTGCTGCAGCGCACGAGCGTTGAGGAGGACACAAGCCAAGCATCCAGCTGCCCCGTCCCTGCTGTTCCCTCTGGGTCGCAGGGCTTGTCCGGCCACAGCGCTGGGTTGTAATCCCACCTTGTCTTTGTCTCTCTGCAGATTTTAACAGAGCTGAAGTCAGACAACCAAAGGCTGAAGGACGAGAACGGAGCCCTCATTCGTGTCATCAGCAAGCTCTCCAAATAGGAAGCCCGAGCAAAGGCAGGACAAAGAGGGGTGCCCTGTGCGAGCTGCCAACCCTACCACCAAGCCCTACCCCCTCTTTTCCTCCTGTTGAAAGTACAGCAAGAGTTTCAGCCATGGCATCAATCTGTCACACCAGCCTTGCCCTGCCCTTTGCTGTACGGCCCCTTTCTGCCCTCATTTCCCCACAACGCACATCCCTGCTGGTTTATGGTTTTTAAATGAAGCATGTTGTGGTATCTCAGGCATTTTATTCAAGGGAGAAGAGAAACGTGAGGACTGGGTTTGAGCAGCCAAAACTTCTTCCAGAAGCCCAGTATTTGGTGTTGGGCTCCGGTCTGGAGTAGGTAACTCCTATTTTAAAAAGTGATGCCTAAAGAACTAATCCAGCACATCCAAGCCCTTTAGAGGTGGGAAATGTGAACGTGGGCTGGGGCTCTGAAGATGCACATCAGCCCTCCTGAGATATGGGACTCTGGTTAAAATGGGACACTGTGAAAGCCACCAGGGCTGATTTCTGTAACAGGCTGATGGCAGCTGCTTTGCACAGAGGCCTCCTTTCATCCCAGTACACCGAGTCTTTTATTTAATATAAGGTTTCCAACTTGTTCAGTAACATCAGCGCTGACTCTCAGCATCAGACCCCTTATCCCTCACCCCACTTTTCCTCTGCAGCCGGCGGCTTTGGCATCATGCTGTGTCTTTCCAGGGCTCCTGTCTCAGTAGTTGGTAGCATCTGCTAATTGTGCCTGCATTCTTGCTCCTTGGGACAGGATGTCACACAGACACTTGCTGAGCTTTCTGAAGGACAAGCTTGAACCCCTAGAGATCCTCTGCTGCTTTCATGTGTGTGTGAGCGTGAATCACCTTGCAGGGAGCTGTGCCCACCGCAGAAACCAGCTTCTAGCAGCCAGCTGGAGTATTTTCCTGTTGTCTTCATGAAGGCAGAACCCTGTAGAGGACTCTGGTCTGGTATTACAGGTACTTTGCTTTGATTTGCAGCAGGAGTCTGACCCGGCTGACAGGCAGCACTGGTTTGTTTGTAGCGAGAGGGAACGTTGAGGTCCAATCCCACCCGTCTGCGAGGGAAAAGGCTTGGCACAGCTGGGTTTCAGGGCAGAAGTGCAGGGAGCAGTGATCACGTCTCCCCGCATGCTTTGGAAAGGTGTGGGGCCACTGCATCAGAGGGACAAGGAGCTTCCCTTGGGAATGTTGCTAACTATTGCTGGGATGAAAGTCTTTTAATCTGTCAAAAGCTTGCAGTAAGCCTTGACCTTGAAGGAAACCTCAAAAAAAACCCCTCTTTAATGTCAGACATACTCAGAACAGTTTGAAATTGTTCTCCTGATGGGCATTTAGACAGTGGCTACTCTGCATGCTGTGAGGGTTTGATGATAGCAGAGTAACCTGTCATCAGATCTGTTGAGCTTCCCCTTAATCAACTCCTCTCGAGTGATATCTTTCCTCTCAAAGAGACTTCTTGCTGTAGCCAAACCACTTTCCCATCTACAACCTTCCATCCTTGTCTTTTCACTTCCTTTGTCCTTTGTTTTCCCTGCTCCGTCTGGCTGAGAGGTGCAGTCCCAGCCACGGAGTGCGGAGGTTGCCATGAAGAAGTTCTGCCCACGTTCCCTGTGCTGACTCTGGGCTCGAGGCTCCCACTGGGCTGGTGGGACTCTTTCTGCTATGAGAGAGAGATGAGATACTTGAGCATAATTCTTGAGCTTGCTTAACAGATGTGTCTCTGTCAGTCAGTCCTGGGCTTTTTGGACTTTGGCTGGTTATTCCTTCAGAAAGCATGTTTGTTTTCCTCTCCCTTGTTTTTTTTTCTTTGTTTTTTTTTTTTTTTTTTAATCAGTTCTCCATTTTTCCCCTCCCCGTCCTGCCTCTTGCCACCTCTCTAGCTCTTAGAGCTCCCAGTTTTTTCCCAGGCGGCTCAAGACAGAGGTTCCTCTTCCACCGCTCTTCAGCCAGCGGAGCTGTTTTTGCACGGCATGAGATGCCGTTTCTCCTGGTACACTGAGGCCCTTCCTCTGCTGCTGTGCTTCGGGGAGGAAGAGACCAAAGCCAGTAATGGCGTCAGGGTTTCTGCAGAGCACTGCCTAAGCCAGGCATCTTTTTTATATTACTTTATTTTAACCCTGCTATATTTAACAGCTTTAAGTCTTGAGATCTGGTCAATGCTTTTTCTGCACGCCGTTCCCACTTGGTGCACTCTTTATGTGAGTACTTCTGCCGTTCTTGATGTTTTTTTCTCTTGGTGACGCACTCCTCGCTTCAGACTTGGGCTCCCTCAGCTCGGAGCAGGAGTCCAGTCCCTTCTGTGCCGTGTGGAGAAGCCGCTCGCCCGCTGGGGCTGCTGGGAGTGGCTTAGCGCCCACGCAAGCCTCTCAGGTTGTGTATCCCAGCAGGACGAGGGAGGAGATTTCAGACTAAAGATCCTGTTCTTCTCACGAGGCAGGTTCCTGGCAGCATGAAGAAGCCTGGTTTCTGTTTTAGGGAGAGGGTTCAACCCGATCTGACAAATCCATCCTGCACTGACGTTTTGCCCCTTCCTACCAGGACACTCGTTGCATTTTATCCTGCGGAACAGGCTGCAAAGGGTGCAGAAGGCTTCGTTCCTCTGTGTGGTACCTTGCAAAGCCAAACCACTTTAGATTAAGTGTCTGCTTAGCACTGGATTATCCCCTGAACTCTGACCAGGGGAGAGGACCTGCCAACAGTTCAGCCTCGCTGAGCAGCCAAAGCTGTGAGCATTTGGTGAGGACGATGCAATTGCAACCCAAATTTGAGATTCGTTTGGTCTCGCTGAACGCCTGACATAACCAGTGCACTGAGGAGGTAGCGAGTAGGACCCCGCACACTCCGCGCTTGGGACAGAGTGCAGAGCGGGCGGTTTTTAAAGCTGATCCCTATTTGAACCAGAGCATTTGCCAGACGTGATCTCCGTTGGAGAGCACGAGCTTTTTTTTCTAAGCAATTGCTTGGGGTGAATTCATTTTTATTGCTTGGGGTGAACCCACCTATTGTGGCTGCGAGTTTGATGATGGCTCGTTGTAAATAAACTCCTTGGAGAAGCAGGACTGGCTTACGAGATGGGGAGAGAATGTATTTTTATGCAACTTTTGAGTGGCCTTTCAAACCCTGAGATGAATGATTTGTTTTACTGGTTGTTGTTATATAGTGTTATAAGTATTATGTGTTTGAAAGTTTGGGAATAATATTCACATCTATGATGCTTGTAAACACAACAGTATTTATAAATGAATAAAATAAGAGTTGATAAAATAGAAGCTTTGACTTCGCTTTCATCTTTCTGGAGCTGCCGGTTTTTTAGATTAAGATGTCCTGTTGCTCTCGGTGTTTCCATAGCACGACTCGATCAACCAGCTGTAAATCAAGGCAAAACGCGCTGCAGCTACAGGAGGACACGGGGAGGGCAGCACTGCCCTGCAGGAGAGGGACCCATCTGACACTTCGGACCCACAGTGCAGTTCAGGCCCATCTCCGTCTAAGGTCAGGTTGAACTCGAGCAGAGGCTCTGAGCAACCTGATTCAGTTGAAAATGACCCTGCTGATGGCAGGAAGGTGGGACTGGATGGGCTTTCAAGGTCCCTTCCAACCCAAACCACGTTGTGATTTTGTGTTGAGCCCTATATTTACACTGCAATAAGCGCATAGCAACAGGACGGGCATTGGTGCCACATCTTGGAGCCTTTGTCCCGTGTGAGATTTCTAGAAACCTCTGTGTATCTGGGTCTTCAGAAGTGGTTGTGGCAGCTTGAGCTCTTCCCCTTGGGGTCAGGGGTGCCCAGCGCCTCTGCAAAGCAGGGCAGGACCTAGACAAGAATTGATCATAGAATCACAGAGTGGTTTGAGTTGGAAGGGACCACAAAGCCCATCTGGTTCCACCCTCTGCCATGGGCAGGGACACCTCCCACTGGATCAGGGGGCTCCAAGCCCCATCCAACCTGGCCTTAGAATCACAGAATCACTGGGTTGGAAGGGATCCACTGGGTCATTGAGTCCAACCATTCCTAACACTCTCTAAACCATGCCCCTCAGCACCTTGTCCACCCATCCCTTAAACACCTCCAGGGAAGGTGACTCAACCACCTCCCTGGGCAGCCTATTCCAAGCCTTGAACACCTCCAGGGATGGAGCAGCCACCACTGCTCTGGGCAATCTGGGCCAGGGCCTCCCCACCCTCATCGTGAAGAATTTCTTCCTAATGTCTCATCTAACTCTTTCCCCCTTCCAATTTAAAGCCATTCCCCCTTGTCCCATCACTCCAGGCCTTTGTAAAAGTCCCTCCCAGCTTTCCTGGAGCTCCATTTCAGCACTGGAAGCTGCTCTAAGATCTCCCCAGAGCCTTCTCTTCTCCAGGCTGAACAACCCCAACTCTCCCAGCCTGTCCTTGTAGCAGGACCAACCCGAATGTGTTGGGGGTGAAGAATTTGGTGGGGTCCTTTGATGTCCCCACCTGCATCTCACATCTGGGCCAGCCTCAACCAGCCAAGGCTCACGGCTGCCTGGAGAGATCTCCCCCCGTGCATGAGCACCCCCGTGTTTTGGGGGGACCTCACAGGGATCCCCCATCCCTCCATCGTCCCTGGGCTCAGCCCTGGGAGCCGCCTCTGCAGCAGCCGCCCCGCTGACCCCGGCAGCGAAACCAGAGGGGAACCAGGGCTCCTTTCAGCTCGTTTCTTTAATAAGGAGACAGTTATCATTACAAAATAACCGTTGAACAAGAAGAGACGGAAACAACAGAGTCCACACGAGAGGAAGGGGCTTTAAAAGCAGCTTCCCACCGGAGCCGAGCACTGTGGGGCCGGAACAGGGCAGAGCGGGGCTGGCACGGGGGTTCTTGGATCCAGGAACCACCCGAGCCTTTGACTCCCAAAGAAGCTGCTCCTCCCTCCCAGGTTTGGGGGAAGAAGGAAAAGAAAGCTGAACTTGTGGCCAAGCCTCACAGCTTCGCTTCCTTTTAACCCCAGGAGACCAAAGCCGAGCATCTCGATGGCATGGCGGGGTGGGCACCACGGTGCAGCTGGGAGAGGGCACTCCCGGCCCCGAAACGGAACCCCCCCCCGACCAGAAACAACCCAAACTACTCCACGAAGCCTTTTAGCCACTGGATCTTTGCTGCGCCCCAGTCCTTCCAATGCAGAAATGCCACCGGCAGGTCGGCCCTGGCATCCGTGCCCAGCGCTGCCCCGTCCCCTCGCCCCGCAGACGGTGGCATCTGTGGCCACTGAGGCGGCGGCTGATGCGGCTCATCCTGTCAGTTCGGCTCTGCCACTGAGCCCCACGAGACCAGGGGACGGCAGACACATGGGGGAAGGGGGTCACGGCTCACCCGTGGGCTGTCCCTGTGGGCTCCCGGCACGCCGTGGGCTGATATGGCTTCTAAAGTTGCTCCGACGGTGAAATGCACCAACGCGACACACGACACCAAAGCCACGATGTTGCCGTTACCCGGCCATGGGATAAATCCAACGAGATACAGGAACAAGACACACATGGAAGTCACGGCTGTGTCGGTGACGGCTCACCCTCCGCTGGTGGGACTGGCTCGGCATGCTTTGCTTCTTGGCATTGGGTTCTTCTTTTACATCGTTTGATTATGTTTTTATTTGGGGAAAAATTAATCGGGGCGGTGGAGAGCACTCGGGCAATGGGTTTTGTTCGTCGCCGTCTCTGCCTCGCTGGAGAAACGTGGCCGGGACAGAGGTGCTGGCGGCGAGCGGTGGGACAGAGCGTGCGGCGCCGCGCTCGGCGTTCCCCATGCTGCTACTGCTACGAGGCTGCATCGCATGCACGGCTCGTGGTATTTACAGCTATGGCTCCATATATTTGTAACTACACACAACTAAGGGGGGGTCAGAGGCAGCGCAGATGGCTTTAAGATGATGTTTATTTTTCCCTTTTTTATTTAAAAAAAAAAAAAAGATAAATTATGTATTAAAGTCACAGCTCCCCTCCCCCGCTTCTCCAAGGCTTAGAGTCCAAATGGAAACAGCCGGGTGGGATCTCTGCTCCTGTGAGACCCCCGGCGATGCCGCGGGGCTGGGGCGCAGTGGGGGCTGTTTGGGTGTACGGGCGGGCGAACCTCCACCTGCTTCCCAAGGAAAGCTGCCGGGCTGTGCTCACCCGCTGATTGCCAAGAGGAGGATTTTAGTGCTCTTCCCAATTCCTTCTTTTTTAACCTATTTCCACATAAAGCAAATGCCCCCCCCCCACCTTGTGCCTGGATGGATTCAGAAGGGACCCTGACTCCAGAGACCGAATCCTGCCCTGACCGAGGGGCAGCAGCCGCCCTCAGCTCCACAATAATTGTTAAAAGCACCCCGAGATTTCTTCTCCTTTCAGCTACAAGATCAAGACAGGACCTCGTTTGCTGACACTGACACATCCATTAGGAAAAAGGACTAATTAAAGCTGGAGATTGCCCTGCGGGGCCACTCATTTGATGACCTCCGAAGCCCCTGTAGCTCAGCGTGGCCCTGGAGCCACCTTCAGCCCATAGTCGAGCGGCCGGGCTCGCCCCACGGCACAGCTGAGGTGGTGCTGTGATCTTTGCAAGGCTCCATTCCAACCTTCCTACCACCGTACCGCAGCTTGGGTGGCCAAGCCCCAGACCTCCCCAAGGCTGCAGATGTCCCTCCCCGGGCACTGCTCATCCCTCCAGGCGATGGGTCTCATCCCGGTGTCCATCCTGAACCCCTACTTGTTTCCCATCGTCTCCTCGCCCCCAGCAGGAGGTCAGGAACTGGGGACCTCAAGGGCTCTGCCAAAGCATCTGATGGTGTCGGGGTTTGGCACTTTGTCCTCAGGCTCAGGTCCCCCTGCACTGAGGTCCAGCCTGGGCGCTGCACACCCAGAGCAGCATCCTCTCTGCCCAGAGCATTCCCAGAGCTCTGCTTCTCCACCGCAGCCCCCCCGGCTGAGTGCAGCACCCTTTGCTGCTTAACTGTGCCCAAACCCCAAAGCACAGAGCCCAGGGAAGCAAGCGGAGCGGGAACACGAGGCTGCTGAGGAGTCAGAGCCAGGACGGGAACACCAGCTCACACCAGTGGTCCAGTACAGACTGGGCTGAACTGGGCAGAGCTGCCAGCCCCTCTCCTGACGTTGGCTTTCCAGCTCAGGGACTTGGTCCTGGCTCATCCCATGGTAGGAGAGGTGGCCTGGAGGAACTCTCGCCCCCTGTCAGGGACATAGATATGGCTTTTACCCCCGAGGGGAGCAGGAGGGGTGGGTTTGGCAGCCAACGGCCCGGTGGGGAGCAGCAGCTCACGGGGGTCCGGGGCTCCGGATCCTGCTGGCCATGGGCTCGCTCTTGCTCTCCCACTTGCATCACGATGGTGGGATGCAGGGAGGGAGCAGGAGCTCCTCGTAGCCCTCAGCTGTCCTGGGGCTGCACTGGGGTGCCCACAGCAGGGCTGAGCCTGGGGACATGCGATGGCCTTTGGGGAGGCACCTGGCACCGCTCCGCAGGGCTGCCCACTCCGTCTGGAAACCGCTCAGCACAAACCAACCTTGTGGAAGCACCTTGATCTACACATTTCAGCCAAGCGTGATGGGACACACGAAATTCATGCAGTGCTCACCTCACTGGCCTCTGGGGACACTACAGCCGGCAGAGGTGTTGGTGACCTGCACTGCGCTGCCGTTGTGTGCACATCCCACCACGTGTCTCCTCAGGGCTTCCTCTGCTCAGACAGGCCCCACAGCTCCGAGTGCAACATCAAGGGCTTGGCACCCCACCACCACGCCGGCCACGGCGGGGCCCCACACCTCCTGCAAGCCTCTCTCCAGAAGAAGCCAAACCTAGAGCTGGCCAGGAGCTCTTGGCCATTGTAGGTTTGGAACCACAGCTCTCGCCTTTCCAGCACAGAGGGAGGCAGAGCAGGACAGAAGTTGGAAGGTCTTCTCAACTGTTTCGATGTCATCACAACTGTTCACGCCCCAAACAAGCACAGTGGGTCTGGTCGTCACACCATCAGGCTCCAGTACCACCTCCACACAAGGTCAGCAGTTCGCCACGGGAACCCAAGGGAAGGCCGGCGGCAGCGATGCTGCAGGCTGGTGACGCTGCCGCCAGGGAAGGCCCAGGCGTGACGATGGCTTTGCACCTGGAAGGAAAGGGATGGCGAGTGGAGGCGATGGGACATGCAGCAGAAGGGAGCGATGCTGAAAAAACAAAAAGAACCATCCGTGTCTTTAACCTCTTCCCCTGGAAGCTATTGGCACTGTCTGGGAAACCTTCCACAGCCATCGAAGCGTATTTCAGCTCAAAACAGAACGAAAAACCAAAACCAAAGGTTGCGTAACTGAGGTATCGGTAGCTCTGGGTCGCTCTCCTGTCCGCAGTGCCGCGCCACGCTGCCCGGCACATCTCCCTATTTGTTTTTCCCAAGAGCTGCGTCTACTTCTTCCTCCGGCTTCAGCGAGTGCCACTGGGCAATGGGCCGCCGGGGGTTGGCCAGCATGTCAGACCAGTGCCGCAGCTCCGTGCCGGTGGAGTTGAAGCCCGTGAAGATCTTGCCGATGGCTTCGTTCTTCCCCAGCTTGTCGTAGTCCAGCACCGTGATGACCACCTGCACTTTCTGAAGGAGGAAATCTTCTTTAGAGGGGTGCTCTAAAGATCTCCGTGTTCCACAGCCTCCGCGCTGTCCTCACCCCAGGGGTCACCCAAGGCTGAGCTCCACCGTGGCCCATTTTGGGGCAGGGTCCCCTCTGTGCCCATAACTTCCTTCCTCCTCCTTCCCGGAGGAGCCCGGGGGCACGGGGGAGCCCAGCTCATCCTGGGAAAGGGCACCAAGGGGTGGACTGAGGCTGGGAAAGAGTTGTGGGCTACAGTGCGTGATGGGGCTGGGCTGGGGCAAGGGGCACACGTAAGGGCTAGGGCAGGATGTGGAGGGGCAGAAGGCACCTCCCAATGGTCCAAAATGCCCCTGGGACCACTGGGAGGTCCCTGCTGTGCCTGGGGTGAGCACTATAGGACCACGAGCAGAGGAAAGTCCAATTCCAGCTGTGATCTGGTTTGAGGTTCCATCTTCCATGGGTGCTGCCCAGCCTATGCCCCTGCACCAGCTGCTCTCAGCATCAGCCCAGGTTGAGACTGGATGTATTTCATGGGTGACTGGACCAGGAGCTCAGCAGGAGCCACTGAGGCTGTTGGAAAGGCTGGGACATGGGCTCAGGCAGCTGCAAGACTCCCATGGCCTCCACCCTGCCTCCCTCCCAGGGAAGTCATCAAACAAACCTGTATCTGCTCAAAGGGGATCTCAAAGCTGAAGGACTCATTGAAGTAGGGGTTCAGGGTCTTCTTTTTAACTGTGGTCTTCTTCTTCTTCAACCTCTTGCCATTCTGCAGCAGGTGGATCTTCACGTAGGGATCTGTTGGGGCAGGAGGACACATCAGCCAGGACCAAGAAGCCCAGGGAACACCACCGGCCTGGATCCAGGATGATCTCAGCCCAGGAGGAGGTGCACTATGGGGTAAAGAGGCCTTCACAGGTAAAGGTGCTCTGAGGTTTGTGGATGGAGGCAAAAGTCAAAATATTTGGGCTGGAGAGGATTTGTGGGTGCAACGGCCCAAGGGATGGAGCTCTTCTGCATCCTGTGAGTTCCCTTGTAGGAGGGCTGCAGACAGCAGAGTGACAGTGCTGGGTGGTGGCCTGTCACCCCCGTTTCTGTGGCAGGACACCCCAGCAATAAAACTGAACTCATTCGAGGTGTGCAGGTACTGCTCTCCTGGTTCAGGCAGGTCTGGAGAGACCTGTGGACCCCTGGGCAGCGAGCTCAGCCCTGGGATGGAGTTGGGGAGACTCTTCTAGCATAAAACATGCTGTTGACTGAGGTCCTCAGCCCCAAGTTGAGGAGAAGCAGGACCAGGAGCAAATGGCAGAGGAGCATTTTCACCACCCGGGTCCTGCACCGTCCTGTGCACAAACAGTGGCCGACCCAACTCAGTATAATCCTTCTCAAGGGTTGGAGGGCTCATCCCATCTCCATCTCCCCTCAGCCAGACCTTGGGCTTCCCCGAGCCCTGCCAGACTGATGGCCCCAGTGTCCCTCCCCAACAAAGGACGCCAAGAGCCCCACAGCGGGGCTGGAGGAGGATGCCCACAGGCTGACACGTACCTGAGAGACCCCCAACATCCATCTTCTTTAGGTTCTTGGCCTCCAGGATGCAGACAGTGAGCTTCCCAGCCGTGGGCACGTACCGGAGAGAGATGCAGATATCTCCCAGCTTCTCTGGCTGCCAAGTGGAGCAGGGAGCAGATATCAAAGCCTTGCCACTGCATTGTCCCGCAGCGTTGGGACACAGCCCTGCATGGAGATTCCCCCCCAAAACCTGCTCAGCTTTGGATGCAGCCATGAGCTTGCACCCTGTGCACCACCACAAGGATTTCGTCACTTGGAGCTGAGGCAGACAGACCCAGAACACCACTCGAGATGTTTCTACTCCTCGTTTTTGTCATGGTAAAGCTTTTGCACAGGGGAACAACAGGGGTGGATCCTGGCCAACACCCATGGTCAGGAGACACGTGGCATTCAGGTGGGACCCCACAGGGATCATCATCCCAAGCACTGTGGGATGGCCCAGAAAGCAGACCTTGTGTCACAGCCATCTCATATCTCCATCATCCTTTCCAAGGGTTTCAGCTGGCCAAGAGCCTTGCTCTGGCCCCACGCTCACCTCCTCCTTCTCACCACTCTGCAGGTCCCGCCACTCCTCGATGGGCTGGCCCAGGTCCACCGTGTTCATGGGCACCTTCACCTCACCAATGATGTCATGCTTGGAGAAGCGGTCAAAGTCATAGATGGCCATCACTAGCGTCTTCCCACCCAGTTCCTGGTAGGGCACCTGCAAAAAGAGGGCCACCAGGCTGACAGTGGGCTCAGAGGAGTCCAAACCAAGACCACCCGCTCCCAGCAGCGAGGGTCAAAATACAGAACCAGGACACAGTCGGAGGGGAAAATGGGAGTGGGGGAGAAGGTCCAGTGTTTTCGGTAGGAAGCAGCTCACCTTGAAGGTGAAGGTCTCATTGAAGGCAGGGTTGAGTGTCTTCTTCTGTACTTTGGTCTCATACTTTTTCTTCTTGTCAGGGAGTAGGAACACCTTGACATACGGGTCTGAGGTGCCACCCATGTCCAAAGCTGGCAGTTCAGCAGCTTGAAGGATCCCCACAGTCAGCTGGAGGGGAGAGAGGGTTGTCTTCAGCAAGACGCCCCAGGCACGTGCTGCAGATGCCAAAGGCGTCTCCAGCCCAACGTGGGGCAGGACTCCCCACAGCACAGCACCCAGCTCCTCGCTCTCTCCTGTGCCACTCAGGTCCAACAGGGAGATTTCACCTCTCAAATGCCCTCCCTGGTCGAGTCCCACTCCTCCATCACCTCCAACAACCCCCAGCCTCTTCTTCACCTGGTTTGCCTGGAAATCGTAGTCCAGTGAGAACTGCAGCTTGCCCAGGTTCTCCGGCTCCTTCTCCTCCTCTTCACCTTCCCCCTCTGTCAGACCTGTCTCCGCGTCATCATCGTCCTGTTGGTCCTGCAACAGCAGCCAAGGCTCAGCAGCAAGGTCACAGCCCAGCGTCCCCATCCTGGGATCCTCCAGCGCCCCAGCCCTAAAGGCATCTCAAGCCCTGGGTTCTCCCCATGAAGAGCAAGGAGACCTCCCACACTGGGGACATAAAGCCCTGCAAGAGCAGCCCTGGGGTGGCATCAGCTCTGCCTACCACCACGCAGCTGCTGGGAAGCCCCCAGGCTGGTCCAGTCATGACGGGACTCCAGCAGAAGGAGTTTTGGTACGTCTGTGGGGTGGCTGCACACACGCAACCAACCACAAAGGGTGCAGGGCTCCTCCACCCACCGACCCGTGCCCAGGGGCCACTACGGCCAGTGCTGAGGTTTTATTAACTTAGAAACAGAGGCACACCCTAATTGTCCTATGTCTAAGGCAAAGCCACCTCTCCACACCTCCATGGTCCATGGGGTGGGAGCTTTGGCCCCTTATCATCTCTCTGACGTGCCCCTAGGTCCCCCGTCCCATCCTGGAAGCAGCCAATGGAGAAGGGAAGCTCGTGGTGGCACCTACCATGGTGGGCGTCCCAGGATGGAGAGGGAGTGCACAGACAGAGCAGCAGGGGAGGATGTCGGCAAGAGCAGCAGAAGGGAAGAGAGTCATGTTATAGAGAACATCAACAAGGAACCCGCGGTGAAGTGGAGAATTGGGGTTCATATGGGGTTCATAAGTTGAGTCCCAGAAGCTGGCAGCCCTCACCCTCCATCAAGGAACCCCACCCCACATCTCCCCACCACCGCGAGGGCATTGGACAGGCAGGTATGATGGAGCACCTCCACTCAGCACTCGTCTCTCCAGCCCCACCTGTGTGCCCATGGTGCCCACAGGGCTCTGAAGAGCAGGAATGGACACCCAAGATCTCCCACCCTCTCCAGGGCCATTGAATGGCCAGGATCCCTCAAGACCTCCTTCCTGCTGCCCCCTAGGACAGGGAGGTATCTCCAGCTCCGCTCCATGCACCAGCATTTGCCTCTTGAGTACGGGCTTTTTGGGGTCCCCCCAAACCCACAGACCTTGTGGTCCTCCCCTCTCTGCTAAAGGCACAGATAAACAAGAGGCCAACTCAGAGGAAGGCAAGGAGACACAAGGGATTAAATTAACATTTGCTGTTTTGGGTGAAGCACAAGGGCAGCCTGAGCCTAGTTCCATCCAGGCCACCAGCCACTGGAAGAGGACAGGGCTGCTGGCTCAGCTCCAGTCTCCCCATCCCAGGATCTTGTTGGCTCCTTCTCCTCTGCTGCCTGAGCTATGAGGGCCACAAAATGGTTTGTAACTCAACCAGACGGATCATTCTACACCACCAAGTGCAGGACAAGGCCAAGCAGTCCAGAAGGACGTCACCTGGTTGCCCGACTTCATGTCTTTCATGTTCATAGCATTCTTCATGCCTTTGCCCTTCTCCTTCTTGTTCTTCTTCTTCTTGCAGCAGCACTTCTTGCAGATGCAGAAGCAGCAGGTGAGGATGAGAAGTCCAGCTACCACCGCGATGGCGATGAGGGCCCAAGGTGGCACTGTGGGCAAAGGCCGGTGTTGTGGTCAGCCTACAGCTCCCTCCTGGCTCCAGCCACCCCACCGCCTCATCCCACACGCAGCACTGGGACCAGAGTGGTGGTGGGGTCATTGGGAATGGGATACATCAAAAAGGAGGCAGCTACTCACAGGGGATCTTGTTGAGCTCATTCATGAACTTGTCTCGCAGCTTGGTGAACATGTCCTCCTTGCTCTCACCTGGCCCTGCAGCCTCAGTGGAGTTTTCCATTGTGGCCATGGGCATCGTGGTGGCCACGGCCTCTGGGGCCATCATGGATGCTTGCTTGAACGTCATGGTGGGTCAGGGACTCCCTGAAACACAACAAAGCCACAGTGATCACCCAGGTTCCTGCTGCCCCTACTCCTCCACGTGCCCAGGCTGTGTCCTTCAGAAGATGTCTCCACAGAGGACAACTGCATCGACAGTAGGGCTAAATCAGGGTCTTGATCTTCTGCTAGAGGGGCACAGGGACAACGGTTATGAAGGACATGAGAACTCAGACTCACGGATTACCTCACAAGTGACGGGAAGCCCAGTCATCCTCTGCCCCAGCCCAGCAGGGTTTGAAGCAAGAATGGGGACAACTCATTATCTTGCAAGTGTGGTATTCACTCCTGCAAGCAAAACTGGACCCAAAATGCCTCCTTAACCCAGCTCCAAGCCCCAAGTGCCTCCCCAACCCAACTCCAGGCCCAAAGTGCCTCCACAACCCAACTCAAGACCCAAAATGCCTCCACAACCCAACTCTAGGCCCAAAGTGCCTCTCTAACCCAGAAGAAGGCAAGCTTGCAAAGGGAAGATCAGAGCAGGCAAGAAGCCGAGGGAATTAATGGTGCTGGTAGAGTTAAGGAGAATCAAAGGCTGCCGCTGGGGGAAGCAAAGACCTGAGCAGGAGCACAGATGCCAGAGTAAGGAGTTTCTGGGGGCACATGAGTTCTGGAATGGGGAGAAACCCTTGTCCTGCACCTCTTCTGCCTGCTTGGTGAAGCCTCCTCGCCCCAAGCATTTTCCCCCTCACACCAGCTGTTCCTCCATCCTTCCCACAGGGGTGGAAGAGGAGTGTTCTCGCCTCAAAAAGTCAACCAGAGACAACCGGGGCTTTCCTGCTCCCAAATGGCTCTGGCTCCAGCTGATTCTGTGACTTCCACCCCAACAAGGTCCCTGCCATGAGCACATGCTTCACCACCACAACATCCCTGCTTAGAAAGAGCTACAGGCACCAATGGCAGGGCTGACGTTTCCAGGGCTGCCAAAAGCATCTGGTTGACCTACAAACCAGGTTGATGGCAGGTCCTGCTCCCCAGGGGAGAGTCTACAGCGACCCCAGCCCCAGGAGCCAAGATGAGCTGCAGCACGAAGGGATTGAATGTACTCTCAGTAAGTCCACAGATGACACTAAGCCAGGTGGAAGTGTCAATCTGCTTGAGGGTGGGGAGGCTTTTCAGAGGGATCTGGCCAGGCTGGATCCATGGCTGAGACCAATGGGATGAGGTTCAACCAGGCCAAGTGCGAGGTCCTGTACTTGGGAAACAAGAACCCTGTGCAGCTCCAGGCTTTGGGAAGAGCGGCTAGAAAGCTGCCTGGCAGAGAAGGACCTGAGAGTGTTGGTTGATAGCAGCTGAATGTGAGCCAGCAGTGGCCCAGGTGGCCAAGAAGGCCAATGGCATCTTGGCTTGTATCAGCCATGGTGTGGCCAGCAGGAGCAGGGAAGGGATCGTCACCCTGCACTCAGCACTGGTGAGGCTGCACCTCGAATCCTGGGTTCAGATTTGGGTTTCTCACTCCAAGGAGGACCTTGAGGGGCTGGAGCATGTCCAGAGAAGGGGAACAGAGATGGAGAAGGGGCTGGAGAAGAGGTCTTATGAGGAGCAGCTTAGGGACCTGGAGTTGTTTAGCCTGGAGAAAAGAAGACTGAGGGGAGACCTGACCTCATCTCTGTCTACCAATTGCTGAGAGGAGGTTGTAGTGATGTGGGTGTTGGTCTCTTCTCCCAAGTGACAGGTGATAGGATGAGAGGAAATAGCCTCAAGTTGCACCAGGGCAGGTTCAGGTTGGACATCAGGAAAAATGTCTTCACCGAGAGGGTTCTCGGGCACGGGCAGAGGCTGCACTGGGAGGTGGTAGAGTCCCCAATCCTGGAAGGATTTAACAGACGGGTGCATGAGGTGCTCAGGGATCTGGTTCAGTGGTGGACAGGTATGGTTGGACTCGATGATCTCAAAGGTCTTTTCCAACCAAGCGATTCTATGACTGTCTCCCCACAGCTAGCCAGGAGCATCACCTCTTGGTTTAACCTTCATGCCTTCCAACAGCAGCATTTGCCGTGGGAATGCAATAAAGGCAAAGCAAACAGAAAGGCTCAGTCACCAGCACCGCTGGGGCAGCAGGACCCCCTGGCAGATGCACAGGGGAGGGGGCGGCTGGAGAAATCCTTTTGCTGGCTTGCAGCTGGCTTTGTCCTGTTCCCACACCCTTCCCCCCCTTGCAGAGCAAAGGGGGCACCATCCCCAACTGGCTTTAAATTGGAGGGGAGAAGATTTAGACTAGACATTGGGAAGAAATTCTTCACGCTGAGGGTGGGGAGGCCCTGGCCCAGGTTGCCCAGAGCAGTGGTGGCTGCCCCATCCCTGGAGGTGTTCAAGGCCAGGTTGGATGGGGCTTGGAGCCCCTGATCCAGTGGGAGGTGTCCCTGCCCATGACCAGTGGAACTGGATGGGCTTTGAGGTCCCTTCCAACCCAAACCATTCCATGATTCTATGAAACAGAGTAAACCCAGTGTGATCTTCTTTAGGATGAACCTCTTGGAGGCAAAGCTACTGGGATCCATCCTGGCTGGGCAGAAGAAAGGGCTGCAGTAAATAATCCTGCATGTGCGAACTTGGGGGCTATTTTTAATCTGGTTTAGGGCTTTTCTTTGGCTCCTTCCTGCATTTTGAAACCCTGTGTGTGCTTTCCAGAGCCACATGTACCAGAAACTCCCTTGAAAAGTGCAAGGAGTAACTTCTGGAGGTGCAGTTCATCCAGGAGGGTTGGGAGCTTCCAGCCCAAAACACAACACTCATTTATTGCAAATATGCCAAATCAAAGGCCAAATTCAACAAATCAAAGGCAACTCTCAGCCAGCAAACTCTGGCTGCAAAAACAGAGGTTTTGCAGACACTCTTTTGCAAGCCCATGCCTTTCCTGAGCATCTTCGAGAGCTACACCAATAGTCAGACCCTGCAGTTGAACAGCTATGGATCCAATTGTTTGTTACTTGGGAGAAGAACCCAGCACCCAACTTGCTACAACCTCCTCTCAGGCAGTTGTAGACAGTGATGAGGTCTCCCTTCTGCCTCCTTTTCTCCAGGTTAAGCAATCCCAGGTCCCTCAGCTGCTCCTCATGAGACTTCTTCTCCAGCCCCTTCCCCAGCTCCATTCCCCTTCTCTGGACACACTCCAGCCCCTCAATGTCCTTCTTGGAGTGAGAAACCCAAACTGGGATTCGAGGATTTGAGATGTGGCCTCACCAGCACCAGGCACAGGGGTTTAATCCCACCTTGAGAGTCGTCCGGGATTGCTGGGGGCCTGAATGTGAACGTTCTCATCCATCTCACGAGGAAAACTTTCATCCATGTGATATTGATCTGCCTGTGTGCACACATCTCTCTGTATCTGAGTGGTTATTGCACTGTGTAGTAAATAGGACCGAATCTCATCATTTTTTTAGTTTAACTCGCTAATTAATTTGATTACAACCCGTATATTGGATTGGGTTTTAATTACTTTGTTAATCAATTTATAATTAAGTGTTAATAGGAAATTCACAATCTTACCTTATTAAACTCTAAATTGCTGATAAATCACAGTTTGGTGAATTCCCATCCGCGACAGGGATACGCTAATTCAGGACACAACTGCCAACGGCTTGGAGCTCAGGAGCGTCCCTCGCCTACAGCCTGCAACTCCGAAACCAGTATGGACCACAATAACCAGCTCCTCCTTTGGATTTACCCATTCTGGATGTCTGTGGAGGTCCACCGGCTTGGACCTGCTCCACATGGATGCCCCTCAAACATGCTGGGGAGCTAAGAAGTTCTCCACACTCTATCAGCTCCTTCTCCTGTCCTTGGACCTTGGACACAACCACCTTCATGCCCCGTGGAGTGGCTGTAACTGCCACAAACACCAGAATAGGCATCGCACAGCCACAACACATCAGCCAACTCCCCGTAACTCAGCAGTGGACGGCGCTGGGGGACGGACCGAGATGCTGGAGGTGCCCACAGCCACCACACCCTGAATCAGGTGTGAATCAGGGTGAATCAGGAGCTGCTTCAAGGATTATTTGATGCAGAGAGCTCCACAAACCTTTCCATCAGCCGAGGATACCCAGCCTTCTTTCAGTTTTTCACCTATTTGCTGGAGTCACCATGAGTGCCGGCAGCTCCGTGCCCCAGAGCCAGGCGGCACTGGGCAGCACTGGGCAGCACTGGGAGCTGCAGGCATCCTCGCAAGCTGGCCTGCTGGGAAGAAATGGTTGGCATGGAACCTCTTTTATTGAGGTGATAGGGATGGGGACAGGATGATGTCCCCTGCCTGCTACATGGCCAGCAGCTCCCCATAGCCCCGCTATGACCTCACAGCAGCTTTTCATCCCATAAATTCACCCCTTGGATGGGGTTTTTACCCTCGTGGATCAGGCAAAGCATTTCCAAGCAGGGTTCTCGCTGCAAGAAGACCAGCCTGAGGGTTTTTTTTCCCCCCATTACAGCACTGGGGTTTGCCAGGAGGCAAGCAGAGCTGCCGGAGGAGCTGCAAGCAGGCAAGCAGATGCTGCCTGGGGCAGTTTGGATGCTCTCCAGCTCACTGCAGGCACTGTTTTTGCAACGGTGGCTCCCCGACCTGACCTGTATTTCTGTGCAAACAGCAATCTGTGCCAAAGCAGGATCGGGGTGAGCTCTGCAGGCAGCTGGGCTTGGGGAGAAGAAAAACGCTGGGCAGCACTGGGCATCCAAGGTGGGGGATGCTGTCACCTGCCCTGAGCTCCTCGCCCCAGGCAGTGGTACCCAAGAGCTGCGAGGCACTGGCTTTGAAGGGTTCTGAGCACCAGGATGGCCCTCTCCTGCCCCCCAAGCTCCAGATCCTGCCCCCAGGCCAGGAGGAGGCTAAGTCCTGGCTCTGCCCTGCTCCCACAGGCACAGGACAGGGGGTTCCTGGCGAGCTCCCCTGGGTGGGCAGCAAGGACAGCAGTGCAAAGCGAGGGGGGCACCAGGGTGGGAGACCCTGCCGCGACACAGCCCTTGGCAGTCGTGCAGTGCAGGGTGGGCAGCACCCGGTGCGGGGACCCACCGAGCCAACCTCCCTCCAGTACCCACACCCTCGGGTACCCCGTGCAGCTCCAGGCTGCTGCGGCTCCCTGTGCTGCAGGCATCGAGCTGCGGCAGCCCCGCTGCAGTGCTCTGCAGCACAGCCGGGCACAGGCTGCGACTGCGATGCTGCTCACAACCTGCTGCGAACGCTTACCGTGACCTAGGGGACGGGGCAGGTGACAGGGGCACAGCGAGGGGCGCTGAGAACATGCAGCGCGGCGTGTGCTTCAGCCCGTGTGTGCATCCCTCATACCTGCTTGCATATCCCACGCGCACGCACTTGCATGCGTGTTTGTGCATGGCAAGGGATGTAAATGCTCGGGCAGTGTGCATACATGTGCAAGTGCGCAGGTACAGGGTGTGCAAATGCTTGTGCAAGGAGTGTGCATGCACACCCGCAGATGGGGACGGGATGCTGTCCCCTGCTCGCCACACGGCCAGCATCTCCCCATAGTCCCACTACAACGTGTTAGTGCACAGCAGATGCACTTGTGCACGGCACGTTTGCCGGTCTGTGCACGTGTGCAGGCACCTCTGTGACACACGCAACTGCTCATACGTGGGATATGCAAGCAGCTAGGAAGGGATGCACACTTACACAAGTGCTTGTGCAGCTTGCAAGTGTGCGCACATGTGCTTGTGCACAGGGCATGCACGCGTGTCTGTGTTCTGGCAGTCATGTGCACGTGTGTGTACGAGCACATCTACTCTTGATGTGTGTGAGTGCTCGTGCACGCGTGCAGCACTACAAGTGTTTTTGCCCACAGGTGTGCAACGCGCCTGGGTGTGCGCACACCAGTGCCCGCTCTGTGTACTTCTGTGCCCACCTTCTGCGTGCCAGCACGCATGTGCACAGCTCCTCAGAGGTTTGCACATGCGTGTGCATGACTGTGCACGTGTGTGCATGCTGCTGGAAGGGGACGGTGCGCAATGCATGGAGCATCCGTGCCTTTGCGGGGTGGCACCAGCACTGTCACCACGCACACCTCTGCATGCTGAGGGGGCACTGGGACAGTGTGTTCCCCGCCTCAGTGTCGCGGCGAGTGGCTGCTGATTGATGGCTGGAAAGAATTTATAACGCAAGAAGGGAAACCCCTGGCAGCGGTGGGAGCGGCAGGGGGGCACGGGGAGATGCACCACAGCGGGGACAAGGTGCAGTGCAGGTGCTCAGCTGGGGAAATGCTGCTCTGGGGGTTATGGAGGGTGCTTTGGGGTGCTGCCCAGGGCTCAGGAGTTGCAGGCAGCATCAGACCTTGCTGTGATGGCTATTTTTGAACAAGGTAAGATAATTAGTGTCATTAATTGCTCCATCGTCTGCACAAGCAGTCCACATGCTCAGCAGATGAGGACTGGGGGGGAAACTGAGGCATGAGAAGGGCTGGGAGGGCAGGTTCATGGGAACCCTGTTTCTCCCCTCCCCTTGCCTGGGTCTCTTGGAGCCTGCAGGACCCCACACCCCCTGCCATAGGGATGGGGGGCTTGATCCTGCCCCACCATGTAAGGGGCCAGGGCTGGGCAGGGTGAGGATGCCGTGGGGCAGGCAGTGGGGCAGTGGGCACATCCCCTCACTCGCCAGCCCTGCCACCGCCTCGCAGCATGTCCTTGGTCACATCCCTTGTCCCCCAGCTTGCCTGCTGCAGAATCAAGGGGGGGACCCCGACTTCTTGGCTGTGGGTGCGAAGCCGTTCCCAGCCCCATGGAGCACATTCCTGGTCAGAAGGGCCCATCCCGGCCCCCTGTCCCTGACCCCTCTGGAGGTGCCTCCAGCCCCCTCAGTGCTGCTGGGAGGGCGGCAGGGATGCGCGCCGCGGGCCCTCAGCACTGCAATGCAGTCCTGCTCCAGCTCTGCTTGCCTTTTTTTTTTTTTTTTAATTTTGCAATTTTTCTTTTTCTTTTTTTTTTTTTTTTTTTCCCCCTCCTTCTTGCACGTTGCCGCAGGAGCCGGGGCGCCCATCGCAGCACCCTGCTGGAGGCTGGAGGGGAGCTCGGCCCTCCGTTACCGCTGCTGCCCCCCAAAACACCGCTCGGCCGCCCCCGCCGAGGGCATCACCTGCGACTCCTCCAGTGCTTGAAGTTTCCTCTTTACTCCTCCTGCAGAACCACACTGGTTTGGAGCTGCCCCCGCCACCCCCCTCCCACTCCCCATTCCTCTGCCAAGACCCCAGTGATTTAAAGACATAAATAAATAAAGACAGTTATAAATAACCATTCCTGTCAGTCCTTTGCCCGAAAACAAGGGTTGGTTATGGCACCATTAACAAATACCAGCTGAGGAGGGGTTCTCACCACCCCTCCTGCCCCGCTGCTCAGCCCCGGGATCCCCAGCTCCTCCCCACCCTGTGCCCTCCGGAACACACGAGAGCTCATCTAGGGAGCAGGACAGGGTGGGCTTCACCCTGTGGCTGCTGCGGAGACCCCAGCTGCTGGACCCCTGCGGTGCATCACCCCAATCTCACTGCCCCTCATTGTCCTGCAGCCCCCCAGGTGCTCCCCCCAGCCCACCCCCATGCGTCACCCTGAACCCCCAACACGTCACCCCCACAGCGCACTCCCCCCAGCTGCAAACATCTGGCCTGGAAGAAGCTCCAGGGTCCCATGTCCAACGCAGCCCCCCAGGCAGCAGCTCCCCCCGCTCCCCAACAGACTCTGCCCTCACCCCCTCCCTGTTAGAGCCCTTCTTGCAACCCGCACTGAGCCCCAAACAAGACCCACTGGGGCTTTGGCCCTTTGCTGGTGTAAACCCCTCTGGCTCCACCACCCTTGTGGGGGCTCTGCTGATTTACACCGGAGGGGAGCTGGCTCCAGCTCAACTGTGCTCCAGAGGGACAGAGTCCCCCAATCCCGTTTACACATAATTAAAACCCAGGCTGAGTTGCACTTGCCGGCAGCGCCCCAGGGTCTGGTGGGATGGAAATCCCATGCTGGAACTGACGATCCCATTTCAATCCACCTCAGGGCATTTCCCATAGTGGGAAAAGCAGTTCTGACCCTGGAAAAATCCCTTTCACGAGCGCTTCATCCATCCTATCCTGCTAAAGGGTCCATCCCAGAGACCCCCTGGGCTGCCACAGCCAAAATCTGGGGGCACAAGGGGTCCCCGGTGATGGTCCTGAGCATGACAGGTACCGGACAGGACAGGAGATGGAGAAGGGAGTTTGGAGGAGAGAATTCATCAGCTGGGGTGGGGGTTTTGGGGACCATGCAGGGAGAAGCGGAGTACACAGATGAGCGACGGCAGCGGTCTTCACCCACCCACAAACCATTCTCAGTGGTTACACAAACCGGCTGGTTAAAACGGGGGAAACGGGAAGGTTCACCGCTTTAAAAGATTCCAAGGTCCTCAGGATGCCTCTCCCCCAGCCCCATGCTCTTAACCTCATCAGCTGAGGTGCCGAGTGAAGGACGATGCCCGGGAAGGGAATGTGGGGACATAGGGAAGGACCGAGATCATAGAATCCGAGAATCATAGGTTGGAGAAGACCTTTGAGATCATCAACTCCAACCGTACCTGTCCACTACTAAACCACATCCCTGAGCACCTCACGCACCCCTCCAGGGACGGGGACCCCCCCACCTCCCTGGGCAGCCTCTGCCATGGCCCTGGAACCCTGTCAGTGAAGAAGTATTTCCTAAAACATCCCCGCGGCCCACAGGCAGAGTGGGGGGTGTCGGGGGATCCAGCTGCTGGAAACCCCCCTGATCCTCTGCAGGGGAGGCTTTGGCAGCCAAAACCTCTCCCCAACAGGGAGGCAAAGCCCGCTGTGATGGCAGAGAACAGAAAACAGCAACAAATCAAGATTAATGAGGCTGAGGCAGCAATTAGTGCCGGCAGCTGGTGGCTGAGCGCCAGGCTGGGCTGTGGGCAGGCAGGGAAGGGGGGACCCGGCTCCCAGCTCTCCCAGTTCAGGGTGCTGGGTCCCGGCTTGTCCCAGGGAGACCCCAATAAGGGGAGAAGCTCGTTAGGTAACGGCTGCTGCTACCACGGACCCGGAGCAATGAGTTATTGCTCCTTTATGGGGCGGCAAAGCCAAGGCTGTGAGCCCATTAAGTGAGATGGAGAGGGGGGGACCCTCCGTGAATGTCAGCTTTGGGACCCCTAAACCTGCACCACCCTGTGTCAGCAGAAAGGCTTGGATGATTGCTAATGAAAATCCCAAACTGCTCCCAAAGGGAAGCCCTCTCCCACCCTGGTGTTGGCAGGAAGCCCGGGCACTAGTGCATAGAATCAGAGAATCATGGAATCATGGAATGGTTTGGGTTGGAAGGGACCTCAAAGCCCATCCAGTCCTATCCCCTGCCATGGGCAGGGACACCTCCCAGCACACCTGGTTGCTCCAAGCCCCATCCAACCTGTCCTTGAACACCTCCAGCGATGGGGCAGCCACAGCTTCTCTGGGCACCCTGGCCAGGGCCTCCCCACCCTCATCATGAAGAATTTCTTCCTAATGTCTCATCTAAATCTTCCCCCCCTTCCAATTTAGATCCATTCCCCCTCATCCCATCACTCTATGCCCTTTTCAAAAGCCCCTCTCCAGCTTTCCTGGAGCCCCTTTCAGTACTAGAAGCTTCTCTAAGGTCCCCCTGGAGCCTTCTCTTCTCCAGGCCCTTCTGCATCCCGCGGGCAAGCAGGGATTTTGGGGTAGAGCTGAGACATTTGGCAGTTCCCCGGCCAGATCTTGATGCCAGCGGCCGTTTGGCCCAGGAATAGTGGTCCAAGAGCTGACGGGGGGCAGAACCCGCCTCTTCCAGATGCGATGCCTGTGCACCCCTTCAGCCCTTCTCAGAAGTAAAGACCCTCCATCAACACTTCTGTCGTTGTGGGGCTGACGTTTCCAGGCTGCCGTGTCGGACACGGAGGGGACACGCTGGGCCAGAGTTTCAGCTCACAGCAATGAGAGTCTCATTAAGGCAAAACCACGACTTGGCTTCTAATGGTCATTTGATTAACAGAGACTTGCTGGCACTGGCTGTGCGGAGGCATGAGGAGACCAAGGGGTCAGGGAGGAGGGACAGGACAGGGAGCTGGGGAGGAGGCTGTAAGAAGGGGCTCTGCAACAACACAGCCCAGCAAACCTGGAACCCTTCCCCAGTCCCAGCACAAATCCACAATCGCTGCTTTAGCGATGCCAGATCAGACCCTTCAGCAGCAGCAGCCCAGGCTAACTTCAGGCACACTTTCCACCACGGGTCCCCGCTCCCACCTGCATCTCCCTTCTCATCTATGCTGCTGAGGGCGAGGGAAGTTTCTGCTCCTCCATCCCCGTTATTTTCAGGGATGGATGTTTATACGGAAGCGGACAGCAGCACAGGTGAGGTGGGGTGATGGAGCATCCTTACTCCATCACCCCTGTAGAGACACATCCCCTGTGCCCCCACCCAAGCATGAGCACACGCTGTTGGTGACCCCCAAGCTCTCCAGTCCCCTCAGCCCCAAAGGCGCATCACTGCCGGCTCCCTGAGGGGAACTGAGGCACAGCACAGGGCAGCAGCACCTTGAAAGAGAAACCCCACAAATGGGGCTGAGCCATCCACACACAGGGGTGAACTGCACTGTTCTTCACAGCTCAGAGCCATGCTGGGACCGTGCAGCTCTGCCGGCACCTGCATTAGTGCCACAGCCACCAGCGCCTGCCAGGACCTACAGTGCTGCTCACCATCCTGCCGGCCAGACACCAAGAGCATCTCTGGATGCAGACTGGACCTGGCTTTCATCCCCTTCCTCGCTGAGGCATGCTCTGCTCACCACCTCTCATCACCAGCCGGTACCCAGCTCGTCTAATTAAAAGCTAATGATGCGCTGGGGCTCAGCAACCCTGACTGCAGGCCCTTCCTGGGAGTGGAGTAATTGGGGGAGCGGGGCCACCATGCTGTAAAACTCTGATTAGTTCCCCAGCTGGTCCCTGGCATGTCCCCGCAGCCCTACTCTGCTGCAGAGGCACATTCAGGGTCCCCCTCCTCGCTCTGAGCTGGAGGTGCTGGGAACGGACACTGCAAATGGACCCAGGACCACGGGGTGATGAGCTCCTCCCTCGCTGTCCCATGTGTGGGGACCCCAGATCCTCACCTTGGAGCTCTCAACCTCAAGAAAGGGGACCCAGCCCTGGGCTCACTGGGGAGCTCTCGTAAAATAAAACAATAAAAAAATAAATGCAAGGGCTGCTGGGTTTAGAGCCTGGCACCGGCCTTCGATAGAAGAACTGCTCTCGCATCACAGCAGCTGCGTTATTTACAGCAAACCCAAGAGACATCGAACAGTTAAATGCAGTCTTAAAGGTAGCCTTCATCCATCACTCGGGTACCAGATTAACGGCTTCTGATGCTCCCAAGTCAAAGTCACCAGCTCGGATCCAGGCAGGCTGTGCCGAGCTGCCACAGCTCCCACTGAGGGCAGCGCACCCAGGGGAACGGGCACCCAACAAGCAGCAGGGATCTCATCCTGTCCCCCAGCTCAGCTCCAGGAATCTCCCTGTGCAGCAGCATCACCCCAGGCACCCTGTCCCGTATTAGGGTCCCCTTCCAGTTGGCAAGGGTTCCCCCAAAGAATCATGCCTACCTGGGGCTGCTCGCAGAGCTGCACGGTTTGTCCCTGCACGGGGCCACCGCTGGCAGCCAGCAGCATCAGGGTGCCAGGCCAGACAGCTCAGGGGATGGCTGTGCCTTCGCCTCTGAAATCAGGACAGCATCGAGGTGAAACAGGGGAAGAGGCGAGGGCCAGCGCGTGATGCCTGCACCTGCTTCGGCAGGGAGAGGACGCCGGCAGACGGGTGCTCAAAGCCTCGCCTGGCACCCAGGGGTGCTGCTCCCCAAGCCCCCGGTTCCCAGGGGTCAGGTCCCACTCATCCCTCACCGCCAGCGTCGCTTCTGCCCCAGCAGTGAAGGAAGGACACGAGGAAGCTGAAACTAGGGCTGGTGCCAGGGCTCCCATGGGAGCCGGGGTAGGCGCTGCGGCAGCCGCTCCCACCACACCAACCAGTGTTTTGGTGCCAGCAGTGAAGGGACCAGCAAGCACCTTCTCCCTCCTCCCTTCTACGGCTCTGGGCTCTCCACTTCCATCTGGTGCTGCCGCAATGCTTGGCAGACCCACAGAAGGCAGCCACCTTGCTGATCAGCTGGGGAGCAAACAGGAGATCGTGACGACGTACCTGCTTATAAAACCACAGAGCGTGGCACCAGCAAAGGTCAAGGTCCCCCCAGCGCACCGGGAGCAGCCCGTGGCCCCTCCAGCCCCCAGTGTGGTGGCACAAGCACGGTGCTGTGCCGAAGAGGGGACAGGCCACCCACGTCCCTCCAGTCCGCAGGGAGGTTGCAGCAGCTCCGCTCGGGCTGTGGGAACCACTCACCGTCAGCGTTTCACCCAGAGGGTTTTAGCACATACCATGCGCTGCACACCCCCCTGTGGGGACATAACCACCCCTGAGGACACCAGAGCATCCCACGTGGCACTGGTGGCTGCAGCCAAGCCTTGGCAAACCGCTGGACTCACCCCAACCACAGCCAGGCAGGCAGCCCTTGGCTCCACAGAGCCGAAAATGGCCAAAAAGGCCTCCAAAAAAGAAAGGGGGGTGGGTGCTGTCAGTGCCCGGCTGCCGCTGCGGCGCCGATGATGCCGTGGTGGCTGTGCCTCATTCTGCCAGTGAGACCAGCACAGCTAAACAGGGCATCAGAAGGTGATGGGCTGAGTGATGCTGGCACTTTGAAGGCTCTGCATAGCCAAGCGTGCCCGAAACCCACCTACCCGGGCTGGCACTGCTCCGCCTGCAATGCTGCCCCGCTGCCCGCACGCCCTGGCAGCGGCCCCGTGCAAGAGCAATGGCTCACGATCGATACAGGGGGAGAAAAAAGAAGCCAGACAAGCTCCTGGGGCAAAGCCAGCAGCTGCTCCAGGAGAGCTCTGAGACGAGGTCGATCGATTTGAGACAGGAGAGCACACACCCTGGGCTGCTCCTAAGCTAAATGAGCACAAGCTAAACCAGCAGATACCAGCCACAAGGTGCCACATCCAGGGACAAGGCTCCACATGCCCGTCAGGCTGTGGCCCCCAGAGGGATCTCCCGAGCACTCATCCAAGCCCAAGGTGGCAATGGGCAAGGGTTAGAAACCCAGAAAAGTGGCTCCAGCGATGCCCACCGCTCAGCACCCCCTGCCTCCCCGCAGGCTGGGGCTCAGCCCCCGGGCACCCGCTGTCTCCGGATGATGCTGGGAGCTGCTTGAGCTGCTTGCCCAGCTCCAAGGCACAGAGAGCCCCCGCGCTCCTGGGGCCACGCGTCCTGGCAGCATTCGGGGTGAGAAAGGGGATGGTGAAGGCACAACGATGATGGCATCAGCAGGGACAGAGCAACACGCCAGCCCAGGGGGATTTAATCACGACATGAAGCACCATCAAGGCCAGGACAGTGGGAAGTGACTCACACAAATAAACCTTGTGTAGATGGAGAAGAGCCCCCATGAGAACCAGGAGTCCAGCCCTGACAATGGGTAAGTGCACAACCACGGGGTCCTCTGCTCCTCCCAGCCCCTCCAAGATGCATCCCTACATTGCTCCAGGTGGTCCGGGGGCACAACAGCACGTGCTTTTGGGGCTGCATGGAAGAACTGCTCTGGCGATGCGTCTCGGGGAAGGCTATCTCCCCCAGGAAAAACCCAGCGAGCCCAGCTGCCTGGGGAGCAGCAAAGCACGCTGGCTCCCAGTGCCCAGCAACAGCTGCCAGACCAACACCAGCAGCCACTGTCCCCTCCGAGGGTCCCCCAGAGCCACCAGACAGGGACAGTCTCCATCAGGCTCTCACGCAACACCAACCAGCAGCTGAGCCTGGCACGGCCACACCGCAGTTCACTGCGACAGCCAGGCTGCCGGCAGCAACGCTCATGTGTGGGCAGCAGCGGGCACGCGCTGGCGCCTTCTCCCCAGGCACCAACTTGGCTCTTCCCCAGCTTTGATCCAGGAGAGAACTCTGTATCTCCCCTGGGATCAGAGCGAGACAGCATCAGGGCATCCGTGTGCTTGGAAATCCATGCACAGCACTGAAATCTAGAGTTGTTTTCCCCCTTGAATCAAGGCTGATGGGAGCAGTGGCCACCTTGGTGATCCCAGCAGCCCTCGGTCACAATCACAGAATTATGGAATGGTTTGGGTTGGAAGGGACCTCGAAGCCCATCCAGTTCCACCCCCTGTCATGGGCAGGGACACCTCCCGCTGGATCAGGGGCTCCAAGCCCCATCCAATCTGGCCTTGAACCCCTCCAGGGATGGGGCAGCCACCACTGCTTTGGGCACCCTGGGCCAGGGCCTCCCCACCCCCATCGTGAAGCATTTCTTTCTAATGTCTAGTCTAAATCTTTCCCCTTCCAATTTAAAGCCATTCCCCCTCATCCTGTCTTTGCACTCCCTGATCAAGAGCTCCTCCCCAGCTTTCCTGGAGCCCCTTTCAGTACTGGAAGCTGCTCTAAGGTCTCCTCAGAGCCTTCTCTTCTCCAGGCTGAACAACCTCAACTCTCAGCCTGTCCTCATAGCAGAAGGGCTCCAGCCCTTGGATCATCTTTGTAGCCTCTTCTGAACCTGTTCCAACCATATCCCACAGGAGGAGGTGGGAAGCATCTTCCCAGCATGCCACGATGTTGCCAAGCAGTTTGGTGGCTGGTCCCAGCTCCTGGGGGTTGGCAGAATCACTTTGGAGTGAGACATCACAGGGGGTTCATGGGCGATGAGAAACGCCTCTACCCACTCCAGTGCTTCCACAGCAGCAGCTGCCGGATCAGCTCTGCCAACCCCAAACCAGCCTGGCACACCTCGGGCATCCCCGCTGCCCGCAGACACCCACTCGTCCCCATGAGGAGCTTCAGCCCAGCCCTGGAGCAGCTCCCTGCCACCACCTCCAGCTCTCTGTGGGCTCAGATGGACTCAAAGGTTGGAAGAACCCGAGCTCAGCGCTGTGGCTGCCCTCAGCACCCTCCTGCACCACAACCACCCGCTTTGCTCACTATATCCTGCACCAGCCCAGAGCCCCCGTCTGCTGCACTCTCCCAGGGCCGGAAGGAGCTAGGGAGCAAGAAACACCCCAGATTAATTAAAAGACACTGCTTTTCCTCAAGATGCACAGCCCGTGTGGACGATGCCCCCATACGAGGCGTGCCCCACCAGGAGCCCCTTCCAGGCACGTGGGGCTGCAGATGCCTAACGATCAGCAGTCGGCAGCGACGGATCTGGTGCAGTCAGACAACCACTTGCACTGGGAGAGCGGGATGTGGGGCCAGGCAGCAGCAATGCAGCACCGTCCAGCACCACCACAGTCAGCCCTCAGCACCACTGTGCCCTCCGCCAGAGCCAGCTGCGCTTCCCCCATCCCAAAGCCGTGGCACAGGGGCTGCAGCACCTGCAGAGCCACCGGCAGTGACAGGGAGCTCCTCCAGCCTCCAACACCACTATCAGACCTGCATCAGCATCCAGGGGCACTGCGAGTCCTCCTCCACACACCGGAGAGGATTAAACATCACCCAAGTTCCAGTATGTGGGTCCGGGGTGCAGCAGCCCCCAAGCACAGGGAGGGGCTGGGACCCCAAGGATGGCAGCGCCCACGGCACCAGCACAGTCCTCAGCTCTAGGATGACACCAGCACGGGGCATCCCCGATTCCAGCCACGTGTTGCCTAATTTATGGTTTAATTAATAAATGGGGAATTATGCCGAGTTTATCCAATACTTTCAGACGCGTGATGTTATCAAAATCCCATTACCAATGAAGGAAGGCATGAAAAGCATAATTAGCTTTGGCATCTGAAACACTTCAGTTGATGAGATAACACAGTTATTAGGGCTAATAATCAAAGGGCACGTTGGGGAACGCAGCCTCCGGCAGAAGCTGAGCCAAGGGCAGCCACAGCCCGGTGCGGGGATGAACGGGGGAACAGCCAGGTTTTCACCTGGGAGGAAAAGGCTGACCGCAGCCAAGGGCAAAAGCATTTTGCCAGACTGCACTTATCATCGGCTCCGGATATTGGCACAAGGAAAGCACTGGCGGCCACCAGGCTGAGAAGGAGCATGGCCAGGCACAACGATGAGCACCCCTGCCAGGGGTAGGGAAGAGGAAAAGAAAAAAAAATGGAAGAGTTGAAACCCAGCAGGTTCTGGGTCCTGACCACTTGCTTTGGGCATCAATCCTTCTGGAGGTCAGCGCGGCTGCCGGCTCACTGCTCTCCTGCGCAGCCCGGAGAAGGAGAAACTCAAGTCATAATTAGGAGCTGCAGTCATCCGGCTCCCAGAGCTGGGGCTTTGCCAAAACCACCACGAGCCAGAGGAATAGACCTCTCCCATCCCTCAGGGGTGAGCAGGAGTCCCGTCTCACTTTGATGGCCGTTAACTCAGGCGCAGTGACCGTCCCTGGCACTGATGGAGCAGGAGGCAGCTCCCCTGGGAGCAGCCGGCAGCAAACGCCACTGCTGCGCCATCCCACCCGGTCCATGGGCACAGCCTCGTGGGGACAACTCGCCAGCAGGAAGGCGGGTGATTTGCAACCCCTTCTCCCCAACCATATATATAAGGATGGATACATAAATATAGAAGGCTATTGATGTATATATACTGGGATGTCCTCCCTCCTGCCGTGACGCCGCATGGCACTGGGCGCTGTGCGGCAGAGGGTGCAGAGCCAGGGCTGCCGGCGGCGATGCAGTGCTGCCCACGCTGGCTCACTGCTGCGGTCCCTGAGCTGCCAAGCGGTGAGGGACGTGTCCTTGCCCTGCAGTCGGGGGCACTGGGGCTTCGGGCCGGCTCCTGGCAAACAGGGCACTTGTGCTAACCATGGAGGGTTGGGAGAGCCGGGCTCAGTGCCGGGTGATTGGGCAAGGTCAGACCCATATCTGTGCCTCACCAGCTGTATGGATGGGACAGGGCATCGTTCCGAGGAGCTTCGGGACTTGGAGGGATGTTTTACTAGCTTGTTCCTTTCCCAAGCAGCAGAGGTGACATCCCACTGTCACTGCTGGCTTAAATGACCTTGGGTGCATCACCTCTTCTGTGCCCACGCTCCCGCAGCACATGGGACCACAGCAAGCCATGGTACTTCCCACTAAGATCCTGTAGTGAAAAGCACCCAAGCACAGCCAAGGCACAGAGCAGTGGTTGCTCCAGGGGTGCTCCGGGGCTCCGGCAGCCCCCAGCCAAGGCACTGCGCTAGCGAGGAATAATGCAGCAGGCAGGAGACGACTCCTGCCGGTGGCTGCACTTCTGTACAGTGTGCACAGGAGTGACATCGCTGCAGCAGCACCTCAGTGCACAATAAATGTGAGCTTTCGCTCCAGGACTGAAGTTTTCACTGCTGCAGAGGAGCAGGCGGGGAGTCCTTCAGCGCCCTGCAGCTGCCACAGCGTGGGGGACTTTGCTGGGAGACGCTCTGCAGTGGGTGACATCCTACCGTGGGTGACATCCTGCAGCAGGGGACACCCCGTGGCACCCCCTGCCCTGGTCACTCTCACCTGAAGGACAGGGGAGTGCCCAGTGCAGAGGGACACGCAGAGGCACCGGCGCAGCTGGGGACCACAAAGCAATGCATCACACAGACATGTGCGTCCCTCTCCCCGTGCAATATTGCCTGTCCCCCGTGCAATGTGCAGAGCTCTTTGGGGATCACTCCTGCCCCCCTTTCAAAGTAGGCTGCAGGGGAGCCGCGAGGCGCGGGGCACAGCTGCGACACAGCCGTGGGGGTAAGGGATGCAGCACCTCGATGCTGATGTCCTCAGCTCCGGGGAGAGCCCCTTCCTCGCCGCTGCACCCCAACAGCAAGCGTGAGGAGCAAAGGAGGAATCCCGGCGCTTGCTGCAACCACGGCGGGGAAATTCAGTGTGGAGAAGGCACTGGCTGGAGCTGGCTCCCGGCCAGGCCGCTACGGAGAAGCCGCCGGTGCAGCGGCTGGAGCCAAGGAGCTTCTACTGGTTTCCAGCACTGGGACACGGTCCTTGCAGTGCACCGGTCCCCAGGCACCCCCAGGGCTAAGACCCCCAGGGCGCTCGCAATGGGGCGCACACAGGGATGCTGGAGCAGCTCTCGGCACCCAGAGGGCACCTCTGACCCGGTGGCTCGGCTCTGCCCTCCACCCCGAGGTATCCCCGCATCCCGGGGGTCCCGCATCCTCGGGTGGATCCACATCCTGAGGGGGCTCCTGCATCCCCTGGGTAGCCCCGCGTCCGGAGGGGAGGCGCATCGTCAAGGCAGCTCCGCATCCCGACGTGGGTCCCGCATCCTCGGATGCATCCGCATCCCGAGAGGGAGTCCCGCATCCCAAGGGGGTCCTGAATCCCCCAAGGCAGCTCCACATCTCGACGGGGGGTCCCTCATCCCCGTGTGAATCCGCATCCCAGGGGGATCCCGCATCCCAGTAGGGGAGTCCTGCATCATGGGGCGGTGGTCCGCATTCCCGGGGGGGTCGACATTCCCGGGGGGCTCCGCATCCCGAAAGGGGGTTCCGCATCCCTGCAGGGAGTCCTGCATCCCCGGGGCAGCTCCATATCCAGCAGCGGGAGGGGGGCAGTCCCGCATCCCGGGGGGGTCCCGCACGACACGGAGGCTCCCCATACCGAGAGAGTCCCGCATCCCGCGGACGGTGCTGCCTCCCCGGTGTGGTTCCGCATCCCGTGGGGGTCCCTGCCACCCCCGCAGCCCCCGCAGAAGCGGCTGCACCCACCTCCCCACGGGCTCGTTCCCCGGCCGCCTCCGGGGCGCCGCACCGCGCGGGCAGCCTCGGGGCACGGGACGGGACCCCGGCGGGAGCGGCACCGGGACGGATGGGGCGGAGCGCGGGCGGCCCGAGCGGCTGCGGCACCGAGGGGGGCTCGGGGCACTCACCGGGCGGCGCGGCGGGAGCGGCGGGAGCGGAGCGGGCGCTGCGGCAGCCCCGGCCCCTCCGGGCTCGTGTGCGGCGGCCACGCCCCCTGCCCGAGACCACGCCCACAGTCAGGTCTGTCCACGCCCCCTGCCCTAGACCCCACCCACAGACAGCCTCGGTCACGCCCCCTGCCCGAGACCACGCCCGCAGTCAGTCTCGGCCACGCCCCCTGCACGAGATCACGCCCACAGTCAGCCCCACCACGCCCCTGTCACCAGACCGCGCCCATTTTCAGTCCTAGCCACGCTGCCTGCCGGAAGACCACGCCCACTGGTAGTCCTGGTCACGCCCCCCTGCCCGTAGTCACACCCATAGTCAGCCGTGCTCACGGCTGGCAAACCACGTCTACTGTTTGACCTGTTGCGCCCCTTGCCTGAGACCACGCCCACCGGCCGAGTGACTCCGCCCCCTACCGACAGACCACGCCCACAGCCAGGCCGACCCCTCCCCTTCTCTGAGACCACTCCCATAGCCAGGGGATCATGCTCCCTGTTGGGAGATCATCTCCCCACCCCTGGCCCATCCCGACCCAGTCCAGCCCCCTTATGGAATACCACGCCCACAATCAGCCCCGGGAGGCCCCGCCCCCAGCACACCACGCCCCCGTCTGCCCTGGCCCCACCCCCGGCGGGAGGCCCCACCCAGACAGGCCCCGCCCCCCACAGCCACTGCCTCACCTTGGGGCCCCCCAGCCCTGGGCCGCCTTCTCCGGGTGACCTCACACCAGGCTCCTCACATCAGGCTCCCCATCAGGGTGACACTCCGCTGGGCCCCTCACACCAGGCACCTCCCCGAGGTCACCTCACGCGGGTCCCCCCTCATCCGTCGCCTCAGAACACACCACGTGACACTGGTCACTCTTCACCGGTCGCCTCAGACTGTTTGCCTTCCATTCATGAGCTCACACCAATTATGGTGGGTCACCACAATGTCAGTCATCTCGCACAGTTCATCTCACTCCTGTCACCACTCATTGGGGTCACCTCACACCTGTCTCTTCACACATGTCACCTCACACCGGTCACCCCTTATCCTCTACCTCGCACTGGGGTATTCTCCCTCTGCTCACCTTACAAGTCATAGAATCACAGAATAGTTTGGGTTGGAAGGAACCTTAAAGATCATCCAGTTCCAACCCCCTGCCATAGGCAGGGAAACTCCACCAGACCAGGCTGCTCAAGGCCCATCCAGCCCGGCCTTGGACACCTCCAGGGATGGGGCAGCCACAACTTCCTTGGGCAACTTGGGCCAGTGCCTCACCACTCTAATCATGAAGAAATTCACAGCTTTCTTGTAGCCCCTTCAGGTACTGGAAGTTCGCTATAAGATCTCCTTGGAGCCTTCCCTTCTCCAGGCTGAACAACCCCAACTCTCTCAGCCTGTCCTCGTATGGAAGGTGATCAAGCTCTCCAATCATCTTTGTAGCCTTCTTTGAACCCGTTCCAACAGTTCCATCTCCTTCTTACATTGAGGATTCCAGAACTGGACACAATACTCCAGATGAGATCTCACAAGAGAGGAGCAGAGGGGCAGAATCACCTCTCTCGCCCTGCTGGCCACGCTGGCCAGTCATCCCTTACTGGTTACCCCTCATCAGTCACCTTGAACTGCTCACCTTCAATCAGGCACATCACACCTGTCCCCTCAACACCTGTCGCCTTGGTCTGGTCACCCCTCACTGGTCACCTCACACACAGTCACTTCACACAGAATGCCTTCCAGCAGTCACCCCATATTGGTCACCTCACATCCACCATCTCCCATCGGTCACCTCACCCTGTGATGGTCTATTCACACCACTCTCCCCCAGCAGTCACCTCTCACCAGGGACCTTACGCAGGTCACCTTGCATACCCACACCCCCCATTGCCTCACCCACCACGGCCAGAGTCCTGCTGCAGCCGCAGCAGAGCGGGGCAGCGGTGGGGAGAGGTGACACTGTGCCCACCCTCAGGTCCAGAGGGCTCCTGGGAAAACAGCTTTCAATTTGGGGTGAAAACAGCAAGAAAAAGCCTGATGGGATTCAAGTGAGGAGCCTGGGCAGGATGCAGGGGGAGATTTGTCCTCGCTACAGCTTCCCTGTCCCCATCTGCTGGGGAAGGAGAACTTGGGGCACCCCTTGCTCCTCACAGCTGGGATGGGGAGAGGGACCAACCCCCACTCCCTGGCCCCGGTGCAGCAGTCAGGGCAGCTGAGCCACACCAGGACACGGGAGGCTGCTCCAGCCAGAGCCACTCACCATGGGCTGATGTACGTGCGCCCCCGCGCTGGCCCAGTGCCACCGCAGGCTGACTTTATGAGATAGAAATACCCATTAGTCAAATTAAAACGAGGTTCGTCAGCATTGGTGCTCGGCAATGCCAGCAGGGGCTGTTCCAGCTCAACGTGGTGGTGGGCACAGAGCAGCTCCATTGCAAGGGAGGAGGCCGTTGGGCTGGGCGTGCCCGCGTGCCAGTGCCAGGAGAGACAGTGCCTGGAGGGGGACCCCAGGGTCCCCGCTGGGCTGGGAGCTCTATCACCAAAGCCACCACACATCTCAGCCCCCCAGACACCCTCTGGGCACTGGGTGCACCCCTGGGTCCGATGCAGCTGTGACAGCTCGCCCCACACCAACAGAAATTGGATTGCCTCTAAAATTGAGACATAGGTTTGATGGGTGGATCATTCTTTGGATAAGGAACTTGCTGGATATCTCCATCCAAAGAGCTGCAGTCGTTTACTCAGTGTCCAAACGAGTAATGAGTGGTGTCCCTCAAGGGTCCATACTGGGACCAATACTATTTAATACCTTCAACAACAACATGGAGAGTGGGATCGAGTGCAGGTTTGCAGGTGATACCAAGCTGGGTGGTGCAGTCAATACGCTTGATGGATGGGATGTCATCCAGAGGGACCTGGACAGAGCAGAGGAGTGGACCATGTGAACGTCATGAAGTTGAACAAAGCCAAGTGTGAGGTCCTGCACCTGGGTCAGGGCAATCCCCACTATCAGAAGAGACTCGGGGGTGGATGGATGGATGGATGGATGGATGGATGGATGGATGAATGGATGGATGGAGAGCAGTCCTGTGGAAAAGCACTTGGGGGTACTGCTGGGTGACATGAGTTGGCAATATGCTCTTGCATTCCAGAAAGTCAACCATATCTTGGGCTGCATCCAAAGAAGTGTAGCCAGCAAGTAAAGAGAGGGAATGCTCCTCTGCTTCCCTCTGGTTAGCCCCCACCTGGAGCCCCGTGTCCAGCCCTGGGATCCTCAGCACAAGGACATGGATCTATTGGAGCGAGTCCAGTGGAGGCCACAAAAATGATGGAACACCTTTCCTGTGAGGAAGGGCTGAAGGAGTTAGAGTGTTAAGCCTGGAGAAGAGAAGGCTCCAGGGAGACCTAAGTGTGTCCTTACCGAGTATAAGAGGAGTTGTAAGAAAGATAGAAAGAGATTTTTTTTTTTCCCAAGGCCTCTAATGACAGGGGAGAGGGTTTTAAACTGGAGGAGGGCAGGGACAGATTGGGCAGAAGGAAGAAACATTGTGTGGTGAAGGTGGTGAGATGCTGAACAAGTTGCCCAGAGCAGTGGTGGCTGCCCCATCCCTCGAGGTGTTCAAGGCCAGGCTGGATGGGGCTTGGAGCCCCTGATCGAGTGGGAGGTGTCCCTGCCCATGGCAAGGGTGTCCTACGAAAAGGGCCTGCATTTCCCTGGTGGGAGATGCTGGTGGCACCCAGGGCCACGTTGGGAGGAGCTGTGGGTGCTGGCGTACCTGGGCTGGGTGCTGTAGCCCAGCGGTGCTGCTGCACATGCCAGGCTCCGTGCTCGAGCCATGCTGTGCCTGGTGGCTGATGCTGCACACCCAGCACTGCGGCACGCACGGAGAGGCGCCCGGCACGTCCTGCTGCAAGTTCTGGACGCAGTGTGCACACGGTGCCTGGTGTGAGGTCACCTCCATGAGGTGCTGAGGGTGAGGTCACCATGACGAGGCACCTGGTGTGAGGTCACCCTGAGGAGATGCCCAGTCTGAGGTCACACTGAGGAGGTGCCCTGTGTGAGGTCACCTTGAAGAGGTGCCCCTTATGAGGTCACCCCAAGGAGATGCCCATTGTGAGGTGACCATGACGAGGTGTCTGGTGTGAGGTCACCCTGAGGAGCTGGCCATTGTGAGGTCACACTAAGGAGCTGGCCATTGTGAGGTCACACTGAGGAGGTTCCTGCTGTGAGGTCACACTGAAGAGGTACCCAGTGTGAGGTCACCCCAAGGAGATGCCCATTGTGAGGTAACCATGACGAGGTGTCTGGTGTGAGGTCACCCTGAGGAGGTGCCCGTTGCAAGGTCACCCTGAAGAGGTTACTGCTGTGAGGTCACACTTAAGAGTTGCCCATTTTGAGGTCACCCTGAGGAGGTGCCCATTGTGAGGTCACCCTGAGGAAGTGACTGGTGTGAGGTCCCCCTAAGGAGGTGCCCATTGTGAGGTCATCCTGAGGAGGTGCCCAGTGTGAGGTCACCCTGAGGAGGTGCCCATTGTGAGGTCACCCTGAGGAAGTGACTGGTGTGAGGTCCCCCTAAGGAGGTGCCCATTGTGAGGTCATCCTGAGGAGGTGCCCGGTGTGAGGTCACCCTGAGGAGGTGCCTGATGTGAGGTCACCCTGAAGAGGTGCCCATTGAGAGGCCACCCTGAGGAGGTGCACAGTATGAGGTCACACCAAGGAGGTGCCCATTGTGAGGTCACGCTGAGGAGGTGACAGGTGTGAGGTCACCCTGAGGAGGTGCCCATTGTGAGGCCACCCTGAGGAGGTGCACAGTATGAGGTCACTCTGAGGAGATGCCCATTGTGAGGTCACCATGACGAGGTGTCTTGTGTGAGGTCACCCTGAGGAGGTGCCCTGTATGAGGTCACCCTGAGGAGGTGCCCGTTGTGAGGTCACCCTGAAGAGGTTCCTGCTGTGAGGTCTCACTGAGGAGGTGCCCACTGTGAGGTCACCATGAGGAGTTGCCTGATGTGAGGTCACCCTGAGGAGATGCCCATTGTCAGGTCACACTGAAGAGGTGCCCACTGTGTGGTCATCCTGAGGAGGTGCCCATTGTGAGGTCACCCTGAGGAGGTGACTGGTGTGAGGTCACCCTTGGAGATGCCCATTGTGAGGTCACACAGAGGAGGTGCCTGATGTGAGGTCACCCTGAGGAGATGCCCATTGTGAGGTTACCCTGAGGAGGTGCCCATTGTGACGTCATCCTGAAGAGTTGCCCATTGTGAGGTCACCCTGAGGAGGTGCCCATTGTGACGTCATCCTGAAGAGTTGCCCATTGTGAGGTCACCCTTAGGAGGTGACTGATGTGAGGTCACCCTAAGGAGGTGCCCATTGTGAGGTCACCCTGAAGAGGTTCCTGCTGTTAGGTCTCGCTGAAGAGGTGCCCATTGTGAGGTCACCCTTAGGAGGTGACTGATGTGAGGTCACCCTGAGGAGGTGCCCGTTGTGAGGTCACCCTGAAGAGGTGCTCATTGTGAGGTCACCCTGAGGAGGTGCCCATTGTGAGGTCACCATGAGGACGTGACTGATGTGAGGTCACCCTGATGAGGTGCCCATTGTGAGGTCACACTGAGGAGGTGCCAATTGTGAGGTCACCCTGAAGAGGTGCCCATTATGAGGTCACCATGAGGCGGCGCCCATTGTGAGGTCACCCTGAGGAGATGCCCAGTCTGAGGTCACACTGAGGAGGTGCCCTGTGTGAGGTCACCTTGAAGAGGTGCCCCTTATGAGGTCACCCCAAGGAGATGCCCATTGTGAGGTGACCATGACGAGGTGTCTGGTGTGAGGTCACCCTGAGGAGCTGGCCATTGTGAGGTCACACTAAGGAGCTGGCCATTGTGAGGTCACACTGAGGAGGTTCCTGCTGTGAGGTCACACTGAAGAGGTACCCAGTGTGAGGTCACCCCAAGGAGATGCCCATTGTGAGGTAACCATGACGAGGTGTCTGGTGTGAGGTCACCCTGAGGAGGTGCCCGTTGCAAGGTCACCCTGAAGAGGTTACTGCTGTGAGGTCACACTTAAGAGTTGCCCATTTTGAGGTCACCCTGAGGAGGTGCCCAGTGTGAGGTCACCCTGAGGAGGTGCCCATTGTGAGGTCACCCTGAGGAAGTGACTGGTGTGAGGTCCCCCTAAGGAGGTGCCCATTGTGAGGTCATCCTGAGGAGGTGCCCGGTGTGAGGTCACCCTGAGGAGGTGCCTGATGTGAGGTCACCCTGAAGAGTTGCCCATTGTGAGGTCACCCTGAGGAGGTGCCTGATGTGAGGTCACCCTAAGGAGGTGCCCGTTGTGAGGTCACCCTGAAGAGGTTCCTGCTGTTAGGTCTCGCTGAAGAGGTGCCCATTGTGAGGTCACCCTTAGGAGGTGACTGATGTGAGGTCACCCTGAGGAGGTGCCCGTTGTGAGGTCACCCTGAAGAGGTGCTCATTGTGAGGTCACCCTGAGGAGGTGCCCATTGTGAGGTCACCATGAGGACGTGACTGATGTGAGGTCACCCTGATGAGGTGCCCATTGTGAGGTCACACTGAGGAGGTGCCAATTGTGAGGTCACCCTGAAGAGGTGCCCATTATGAGGTCACCATGAGGAGGTGACTGATGTGAGGTCACACTGAGGAGGTGCCCATTGTGAGGTCACACTGAGGAGGTGCCCGGTGTGATGTCACCCTGAAGATGTGGCGATTGTGAGGCCACCATGAGGAGGTGCCCAGTATGCAGTCACCCCAAGGAGATGACCGTTGTGAAGTCACCCTGCGGAGGTGCCCATTGTGAGGTCACCCTGAGGAGGTGACTGATGTGAGGTCACCCTGAGGAGGTGCCCATTGTGAGGTCACCCTGAGGAGGTGCACAGTATGAGGTGACCCCGAGGAGATGCCCATTGTGAGGTCACCATGAGGAGGTGCCCATTGTGAGGTCACACTGAGGAGGTGCTTGGTGTGATGTCACCCTGAGGATGTGGCCATTGTGAGGCCACTATGAGGAGGTGTCCAGTATGCAGTCACCCCAAGGAGATGACCATTGTGAGGTCACCCTGAGGAGGTGCCCGATGTGAGGTAACCCTGAGGAGGTGCCTGTTGTGAGGCCACCCTGAGGAGGTGCACAGTATGAGGTCACCCCGAGGAGATGCCCATTGTGAGGTCACCATGAGGAGGTGCCCATTGTGAGGTCACACAGAGGAGGTGCCCGGTGTGAGGTCACCCTGATGATGTGGCCATTGTGAGGTCACCCTGAGGAGGTGCCCGTTGTGAGGTCATCCTGAAGAGTTACCCATTGTGAGGTCACCCTGAGGAGGTGCCCTGTATGAGGTCACCCTGAGGAGATGCCCATTGTGAGGTCACCACGACGAGGTGTCTGGTGTGAGGTCACCCTGATGAGGTGCCCATTGTGAGGTCTCCCTGAAGAGGTTCCTGCTGTGTGGTCTCACTGAATAGGTGGCCATTGTGAGATCACCCTGAGGAGTTGCCTGATGTGAGATCACCTTTAGGAGGTGACTGATGTGAGGTCACCCTAAGGAGGTGACTGGTGTGAGGTCACCCTGAGGAGGTGCCCATTGTGAGGTCACCCTGAGGAGGTGCCCATTGTGAGGTCACCATGAAGAGGTTCCTGCTGTGAGGTCTCACTGAAGAGGTGCCCATTGTGAGGTCACCCTGAGGAGGTGACTGATGTGAGGTCACACTGAGGAGGTGCCCATTGTGAGGTCACACTGAGGAGCTGCTCATTGTGAGGTCACCCTGAGGAGTTGCCCATTGTGAGGTCACCATGAAGAGGTGCCCATTGTGAGGTCACCCTGAGGAGGTGACTGGTGTGAGGTCACCCTGAGGACATTCCCATTGTGAGGTCACCATGAGGAGGTGCCCGGTGTGAGGTCACACTGAGGAGGTGCCCGGTGTGAGGTCACCCTGAGGATGTGGCCATTGTGAGGCCACCATGAGGAGTTGCCCAGTATGCAGTCAGCCCAAGGAGATGACCGTTGTGAGGTCACCCTGAGGAGGTGCCCGATGTGAGGTCACCCTGAGGAGGTGCCCATTGTGAGGCCACCCTGAGGAGGTGCCCATTGTGAGGTCACACTGAGGAGGTTCCTGCTGTGAGGTCTCACTGAAGAGGTGCCCATTGTGAGGTCACCCTGAGGAGTTGCCTGATGTGAGGTCACCCTGAGGAGGTACCCAGTGTGAGGTCACCCTGAGGGGGTGCCAGGTGTGAGGTCACCCTGAGGAGGTACCGAGTGTGAGGTCACCCACTCTGGTGAGATTCCACCTGGAGTCCTGTGCCCAGTTCTGGAGCTCTGAGCACAGAAATCATAGAATCTCAGAATGCTTTGTGTTGGAAGGGACCTCAAAGCTCATCCAGTCCCACCCCCTGCCATGGGCAGTGACACCTCCCACTGTATCCCGTTGCTCCAAGCCCCACCCAACCTGGCCTTGAACACCTCCAGGGATGGGACCTTATGTCCAATCTAAATCTTCTCCCTTCCAATTTAAAGCTGTTCCCCCTCATCCTGTCACTCCAGACTATTGTAAAGAGCCCCTCCTCAGCTTTCCTGGAGCCCCTTTCAGTGCTGGAAGCTGCTCTTAAAGCTCCCTGGAGCCTTCTCCAGACTGAAGAACCCCAACTCTCTCAGCCTATTCTCACAGCAGAGGGGTTCCAGCTCTTGGATCACCTCCATGCTCTCCTCTGGACCCGTTCCAACAGTTCCATCTTCTTCTTGTGCTGGGGATTCCAGAATTGGACACAGGGAGGACATGTATCTGTTGGAGTGGGACACGGATCTGATCCAGTGGGAGGTGTCCGTGCCCACAGCAGGGGATGGAACTGGATGGACTTGGAGGTCCCTTCCAGCCCAAACCATTCCACAATTCAAAGGGGAGATGGGGACCAGCCCTGGTGAAGTGAAAGGGACCCAGGGGACCCTCAAACTGCCCTCCTGTCACATTCCAGCCAAGATCTGCACCAGGGAGGGATCTCCCACTTAAAGCAGAACTGTTCAAACCAGGAGCATCTCTGCACGCTGCAGACTTAAGAGGAGTTCAGGCTCAAAAGAGACGTCCCTGCCTGATAAAACAGCTCCCAGCATCCTGCCAAAAGAAGCCAAGATTCCAAACCAGGAGCATTTCTACAGACCCCCTCCCTGCCCCCGGGTTCTGCAGGAAGGTGACAGATGTGCAGTGGCACAAGCACAACTGTCCCACCCCTCTCCCACACAGGGACAGACCCACGATCACCCCAAAACAGGACCAGCAGCCAGGCGGTACAGGAGATAACTTTATTGAACCCAATGGTGTTAGACAGACGACTGAGAAGAGACATGCCGGTTGGTGCGGGCAGCGTGGGCAGCAGGAGCCGACTTGGTGCAAGGGCTGGATTTGTTTCTGTCTTTTGTAATATCCTCAAGCCTTTTCCTGGCTTCCTTTTAGACTTCTTTGACATTTTCTTTTTTTTTTCTTAAGTAAAAACAACGAATCGTGGAAAGAGTCCAGATGGTGTTTGTTCCCTATGATTGTTCCCGCAGCTATGTACAATGTGGGGTTGGGTGTCAACATCAGGTATAAAATGGAGCGAGTTTACAAACTTGGAGGAGGCAAGGAAAAAGCAAAGACAGACAGGCGAGAGCAGTAGAAATCTGGACCAAAATCTTAAAGAGAAATTTAAAAAGTGCTATAAAACCCCTCGGCAAGGAATACCATGCAGTTAAGAAACACAAAACCCAGTCAATCACACAGATCATCTAAAACAGGAATTTGTCCATTTCGTCTTTTATTTAATTAAAAAAAGGTTGTCTGCTTTTAATAGAAAAAAGCTAAAATTGTAAGGTTCAGGCCACTGGGAGGCAGCAGCTCGAGGGGGCAGGAGGGTGAGGCGCTGGCGTCTCCCAGCTCCAGCCCCTCAGGAAGGCTCCTGGCTCTTCCAGGGGCCACGGGCACCTTTGGGGGCAATCGGCACCTTTGGAGGCGATGGGGCTCCTCTAGGGGTCACAGACATCCTTGGGGATCATGGGTTGCCGTGGGGGCATCAGGCACCTTTGGGGTGATGGGCACCCTTGGGAGGTGGTAGGTTCCTTTGGGGGTCACGGGCACCCTTGGGGGCATCAGGCACCTTCAGGGGTGACGGGCACGTTGGAGGTGATGGGCTCCTCTGGGGGTTATGGACACCTTTGGGGGTGACAGGCACCCCTCGGAGATGATGGGTACCCTTGAGGGCACCAGGCACCTTTGGGGTGATGGGCTCCTTTGGGGGTCACAGGCACCATTAGGGGCAGTGGTCAACTTTGGGGTTGACGGGCACCTTTTGGAGGTGATGGGAACCCTTGGAGGTGATGGGAACCCTTGGAGGCATCAGGCACCTTCTGAGGTGATGGGGGATGAGCTAGTGCAATCTTTGGACCCTTCCCCGTGGGGACAGGAGGCTCAGCCCACAGCCTGGCAGCCCTGGGGGACACTCAGCCCACAGCCGGCTTGGGGACATGAGGTGCTCAGTGTAAGCCAGGAGGAGCCCATCGAGGCGCCTCCCCTCTAGGTGGGAAAGCCCCCCACCACACACCATGGCATGCTGGCTGGCATCGCCCTCACCCTTTCCCTTCCCCACAGGGATTCCTCCTGATCTACACCACAACGCGCCACTCATCTCCAGCACGCCCCAGCTGAGGCTCTGGAGCAACAGGCAGCCCCGCACCAGGGCAGGATAGGGCAAAGCCCCCGGAAAGAGGCTGGGGGACACCCAGCAGCACAGCCCCGAACATGCCGGTGATGGGGACAGCTTGGTCAACGTTTTGGTGGCTCCGTGGGGGTGTCAGAAAAGAAAGTCAGGCCCAGGCAAGGCTGCCTGCAGAGCAAGAGGGGAGTGTGAGCCCTCTCCACCCACAGCATTGCCCAGGCACGGGGCAGCCCCCAAAGGTGCATCGTGGCCTTTTCCTGCCCCGGGCACCGCAGCCCAGAGGAGGTGAGAGGAGCTGGAGGGGAGAGCCGGGTCCCCACTGCCAGCCTCGAGCGGCTGCTGAGCCAGTGTCTCGTACAATCAGAAAAGAAGTCAGCACAGCACAGTTATCACAGATTACAAAAAGAAAAAAAAAAACAAAAACAGGAAAGAGGCGCAGGGCTGGGCCCCACCAACTCACGCAGGGCGTTCAACTACGGATCTATTTACAGCGAGTCCTTAGCCGACAGTGGCAACACAAGATTAGGCGAATGGAAAGCCCTAGCGTCCAAGCCAGCGTGGGGAGGGACGTCCCTGTGCGAAGGGGCCAGGGCCCTGGGTGGCAGCAGGGAGACAGCGGGGAGGCTGCCGGACAGACGGAGAAGTGAGCACCATGGGCGCACGCGCCACGGTTGGGCTGCGCCAGCCGGCGAGGCAAGAGGCACCAGCCAAGAGAGCACCAAGGGCAGAGGGGACGGCCACCTCCAAGCGGCGCCAGCAGCAAAGCCAGGCCTTGGAGGGGATGCCTGTTTTGGAGGGTTGTGAGGTGTCCCTGAAGGCCACCGCGGCAGGGCTGAGGCTGCCTGGTCCCCAGCCCAGTGAGGTTTGGGGACAGGATGGGCTCGGTTGGCCTGGCCCGGGGTCACCTCTCCCCAGGAGGCTCCCCAGGGCCCAGATGGACGGCAGCAGAGGGGAGCAGGGGCTCCCGGCTGGGCTCAGGGAGGGAGGCACTGGCTTCGCCAAGCAGACCAGAGCCAGGCAAGCAAAGGTGCCAAAGGCAGCAAGCCCAGCTTGGCCATGCTCAGGCTCGTGCCAGCACCCCCGTCCCATCTCAGCCAAGCTGGCTTTGGGGACAGCAAGGTCACCGCAGCCAGGGCAGGGTGTGACCCTGCCAGCCAGAGCCCCCTCTGCCCCTTCCCACACAGCTGGGGACTAAGGCACCACAGCAGCACCGGGACTGATCCCCTCCATGCCAGGAGCCTCACCTGTGCCATCGCGGCACAGCCAAGGGGGTGCGTGGCAGCCCGCGCTATCCCCAGAGCAGCGACACGGGGCACAGCGCCATCCTGCCAGGCCCGAGGGCACGGGAAGGCATGGGGCTGTGGGGACCCAGCGGCACGGGGACTGCCCCCCAGCACAGCCCACGTCCCTGAGCCTGGCAGCAGCCAGGGGATGTGGGGCAGGCGTCCGGCTGCCCAAGGAGGGCCGCAGCACCCTTCCCTGCCAGCGCTGGGGAACCTGGGCAGGGGAAGCCCTGGGGCATCCTGACCTGGTGGGAGACCTCGTCCCCAGGGCCAGACTCTGCCTTGTGCTTTGGGGAGCAGGAAGCCACCAGGCAAGGGGCTGTTCCAGGAGCATCCCGCTGCCGCCAGCTGCCAAGTTCCATCTCAGCCAAGCTGTGAGGCCCCAGGAGGTGGGTTCAGGGACTGGAAATTGTCCAGTGAGCACCAGTTTCATGACAGAGGTGATTTGAGCAGTGGAACCAACAGCTACAAAAGAAACCAAAGGGAAAGGGAGCTGCTTACAGGTAAGCAGTGGGCACCGGGTCACAGGTTCCAGGCCAGGAGAGCAAAGAACCAGTACAAAAGAGGGAGCAAAGTGAAGTCTGGACTCGGCCAAAGGAAAATAGGAGGGGGGAAATAAAATAAAATAAAATAACAAAAGCTGGGTTTATTGGGCTGTCCTGGTTGCAGCGGCTGCCATGCAGGTGAAATGGGGAATGTACAAAGACAGCGGCAAGAGCCGCACTCCTCCTCGGCCAATGCAAGGCGGGTGCTTCCCGCAGCAGTGGCTCTCTCATCGCCTGCCCTCGGCTACGCCTGGCTGGGTGGAGAGGGAGCTGGAGACCCTCATGCCCGCGCTCTTATCCTGCAGCCACACGCTCCTCCTTGCTCCCAGCTTTGGCCCAGGGGGCTCCCACGGGGTCCCTGCCCCACGCAGGGGCCTTCCTGCAGCTCCCGGGAGCTGGGGCTCGGCCGCATCGCTTGCCCTAGCGCCAAAGCCCGAGAGTTTGCAATAGAGACAGAAAAAAAGAGAAACCAAGATTCTCCTACCCCCAGGGACGGGAGGGGAGATGGCACCTTGCGCTCTCCCACAGATGAGCTGAGCTTCCCCACGCTCCATCGGGATGCGCCGGAGCCCTGGTCCTCTCCGCTCGCTTGACGGCCCCGTGCTCCAAGATACCAAAGGAAAAGGAGAGCAGCCCGGCGGGAGCAGTGGTTCGCAGCGGCTCACAGCGGCTCCCCTCCGCCTGGGCCGGCATGTCCAGGCCTCACAGAGTCGACTGCAGGTCGGGATCCACCATGGTCTCACGGTCCGGAGACTCGATGTAGTTGGCAGCTTCCTGGAGTTTCAGCAGCATGGCCATCTGCGGAGAGAGGAGCGTGGCACCAAGCACGAGGGGGACAAGAAGGCCGGGGAAGCCAAGGCCACTCGGCCCTCTTTGTCCTCCTGTACAAACCAGCCACCCGTAGAGAGTAAAGTAAAGCCTAGAAATGCTGCAAAATCCCTCCCTGCCATCAGGATCCAGCCTTGGGCGCAGCCGGGATGCTCAAGACTGAGCATGCCAAAGCAGTGCAGGGGGACAGCCCCAGAACATCAGCTGGCATCAGCAGTGGCAGCCCGCTGCCAGCTAGCAGCCTCTCCAGAGGCGCGTCGGGACACAGACACGCAAGCCCCAGGCTGCGTGTGCCTGTGTGTGGATGTGATGCCTCACGGAGCACCGGGCTGTGCCAACAATGTGCCTCAGTGCGCCGCCTGCCTGCCAGTGTCCCCATCCCACACCCACTGCTCCTCCCAGGAGCCAAAAATGTTTCTGTATCCCGGAGTCAGGGTTTTTTACACGGAAAAATCACTGGAAAAGAAAATCGCAGCTCCACTCTGCTCCCTCATCCTCCACCCATTGGCCGGTGCCCGGCACAGCAGGGCCATACCAGAGGGTCCGAGTCCAGGGAGCTGGGCGTCGTGTCTTTGACGGTGCGCTCCTCCGGAGGGGAAACGGTGCTGTGGGGCCCGATGGTGGGTGGCGGCAGGTGGTACAGCTTGGACTGGTCCTGCTGTGCTGACGGCCAGGGCAGGGTGTCCCGCACCCACTCCACAGGGTCCTCCCAGGCAGCCTTCTGCCCGTGGACCTGCAGACAGGGAGCAAGCGGCAGCCATCCCTTCAGCATGTGCCAGAGCCAGTGACATGGCACCGCGAGCCCCCCAGGGCAGCACTCTGTCCTGCTGCAGCCACAGGGCAGAACAGGGACTGACAGATGCCATCCATCCCAAAATCCCAGCTCCTCCCCTCTGCCTGACTTGTTAGACTGCTGCATCAGCATGTCCCCAAGCACCACGGGCTTGCGTCCCCACGTGCCAGGCTGCTCTGGGTACCTTAAGCCCATCTTTTGCGCCCTCCTGCAGGTAAGGGATGATGGAGTTGTTCCACAGGTCGATGAACCAGGTCCGGAAATCCTCAATTCCAATGGGGCAGGACAGGAAGAAGCAGGGACCTGCAGGGGAGGAGGTAGAATGTGAAAATGGGAGCTGGGTCCCCCTGCTCCGGTCACTGGACCCATGGCAGCACAGCACCAAGGTCAGCAAGCCTGGCAGCGCAGGGTGCCCTGAGCTCGGCCACCTCCTGGGAGCAGCGCCTGGGCAGCATCTGCCCGGGACACACGAGAGGAAAGTAAGCTCCTGGGCAAGCACAGGGGCTGCTGTGTTCGATTCGCCCCTCAAAAGCACAGTGAGGCAAAGGAAGACCTGACTGGGAAACCACAGCTGCTCCATGCCCAAGGAAGGGTGCCAAGAAGACCAGCAGCCTTGGCTGACACCACTGTGACAGCTCCCACAGGGCATGGGAACAAATGCCACCCAGGGAAGGGCAACACTTAGATGTTTTGCCCACTAGATTTCAGTCGTGTGGGACTGGGGTACATGGGGACGCACATCAGCTCCCCAAAATCCTTCGGGATGGTTTTGCCCCAGCCCCTGGGGACTCCCAGCAGCGTGAGGCAGAAGAAAGAGATGTGCAGCAAGGCCTTACCGATGAGGAAGTCAGAGGTGCTGTGTTTCTCCAGGAAGGTGTGCAAGTGGTACCAGAGCTTGGGCACCCAGTCCAGCACACGCAGCAGCTCCTCCTTGTTGGCATTGATGTCCGTGTCTGACTCTAGCAGCTTCCGCCGCAGGTAGCGCACCAGGAAGCCGTTGGCTGGCTCCACGTTGTTTGAGAAGGTCAGCATCCTGGGGAAAAGAATCAAGCGTTCAGGGCTGAGTCCCCACGCAAGCTGTCCTGCTCCCCAGCACCCTCAGGGGACCTCCCAGTATCCCCACACTGCATGTGCCCAAGGTTGGGGCACCAGGGATAGCAGGGACAGGGCTGGGGCTCGGTCTTCATCACGGTCCCCAATCACAGAACATGTCCCCCAGACTTCCCAGGCACAGGACTGATGTCCTTTGCCCCTCCAACGCCACAGGGATGGTCCCCAAGGATGCAGGATTCCCACCTGAAGCTCAGATGGAGGCCATGGTTTGGGGTCATCTTCACAGGCTGGTTGGTGGTGCCGATGATGTAGGGGCTGAGTGAGAGAAGGAGAGAGACCGGCTCCATGAGAAAAAGCACCCTACACCTTCCCGTCTCACAGCAGAGCTATTTGAGTACAGCAGAGATGCAGCCCCATCGCCACGGGGATCTCGCCGAGCGCAGCAAGGAGCATGCGCGTGCCCAAGGCGGACGCAGTGGGACTCTCACCATTTGTGATACTTGCAGGTGAGCGCGCCATTGACGAGTTCGCTGATGGAGCCTGCCTCGCTGAGGTCATCCAGGAGGATCACCAGCGGCACATCCGCCATGCCCGTCTCCCTGTCGATCTGGTTGGCCAGGTTGGAGAGGTATAGCTGCAGGTCCTGCAGGGAACAGCCCAGGTGTCATACACAGGGCCACGGCGTGGCTGCTAATGGGGACCGCAGCAAGAGCACCAGGAGGGGCAGGTCCAGCTGCTGTGTGCCCCACCTTGCAGGACTGCTGGTGCATGTTGAAGGTGCTGACGATGCCCTCGGTGACGTCCCGGCCCGAGCGCTCCACCAGGTACTCTGCCAGGCGGTTGGTCAGGTAGGTCTTGCCAGTGCCACTGGGTCCCGAGAGGATGAGGCGCCGGTGCTTCAGCAGGAGGCTGATGTAATGCTGCATCATGGGCTTGGGAATGAGTGTCTCAAACACCAGGCTGTCCACGCACTTCTCCTTCAAGCCTGCAGGCAGGAGAGGGCTGAGGGTCCCACTCATGTCCCATAACAACACAAGAGAGGAAAAAGAGGACAGTGGAGCCTCTTCACCACACTGACCTTTGAGTGTCACAACGATGCTGGTCAGGCCCCGGCGACACAGCGGCAGCTCTGGTGGCTCCGTGTCCAGGATCCGCTTGATGTGGCTGATGCTGTAGCCGTAGACAGACTCAGTGCTGAGCCCCAGAGTGGAAGCAGGATCCATCTTGGTGATGTAATCCTACAAGGACAAGGACAGAGCTGTCAGTGTCCCTGAGGACTGGCACGGAGCAACTGGTGCTCAGCAGCTCCAGGGGAGCCCTGTAAGGACCTGGGCCAAGGAGTCAGGCATGGTGGACCAACATAAGAAGATACCTCTCAAGAACAGGATCCTCACATTCCTACCTTGAAGACCTGGCAGACAGCTTCATCCAGCATCTTCCAGTCCACCTTCCCGCTCACCTTGGTCCAACCCAAGAAAAACTCTTGCTGCTTGAGGTCCTAGGAGCCAAGGCAAAGGTGTGCACATTGGAGCACCACATCCAGCCCTGGACAGGCGTCTTCCACAGGTCAGGCTCCCCATACAGTCCACACTTACCCCCTTGATGATGTGCTGGGGTGGCATGCGCACCACAATCCGCAGCATCAACTCATCCTTCTGAGCACCAGCGCTGACAGCATCCATGGGGGACACATCTAGAGATGGAGCAGTGAGGCTGTGCCAGCAGGAAGAGCCGAGCCACTGGGCCTGACCGTGCCCAGCCCGGGACAAATCCTGCCACGGCAAGCGATGGCCCCAGCAGCACAACAGCTCCCCGTGCACAGCTGCCTCCAGGTGAGCAGCAGCACATGCCCACCAGATGCCTCCTCCCAGGGGCCTGTGGTGACCATCACCCATCACCCACACCTCTGCCCCAGCCCTTCCCTGGCTGCTGGCAGCTCCGTCACTCCTACCTGTGTCCCCCAGGCTGGAGCTGAAGGCATGGCCAAGGCTGAGACCCAGCGAGCGCCGCGGCGAAGAGGAGGCTGATGTGCTTGTGACATGGCCAGGAACAGAGCCCAGCACTGCCGAGGGCCCTGGGCCCACTTTGAGCCGGTCATTCTCAGCCTTCAGGAGATCCACCTCCAGCTGAGGGAGAACCAGTCACAGCACTGAGTGAGGAGCTGGATGCTGGCAGCGTCCCCAGGGCTGCAGCATGGCTCCAGGGGCGCAGAGAGTGGCCACCAGGTCTTCAGAGCCAGCAGAGGTCCTCACCTGCATGTTGTGCATGGTCTCCCGCAGCTGCTCCAGCTGGTGTGCCGAGTTGAGAGCCTCCAGGCGGATGTCTGTAAGCTTCATCTCCTTTTCCCACAGCTCTGAGCGCAGCTCAGACACCTCCTTCTTCTCTGGTTCACCCTCACTGTGGGCCGGGAAGAGCCTGAGCCATGGGAGAGACTCGGTTTTGCACACACCCAGGGCAGGAGTGTGCAGCCCTCATGACGGCCCTTCCTACCCGTTGCCGGCCGCCCTGGCCCTACGTACTCAGCTGTGTCGATGCCCACGGAGGAGGACGTGGAGGATTTGATGGAGGGTGAGGCGGTCTCCGTGGAGCCATGCTGCAGCTTTGGGGAGGAGGGGGCCGACGAGTCCGGCGTGGCGATCTCTTCAATATCCGAGTAGGACGAGGCCGATTTGGGTCCCTTCTTGATGCTGAAGGCCTTGTTGAAGGAGCTGCGTAGCTATGGGAGACAAAAATGCTCTTGTTAGGGTCAGCCCAACAGTGCAGCCTTGCAAGCAGAGACCTGTCCTGGTCTACCCTGAGCCCTCTGCCTGCCCAGGACCCGAGCTGAGCTGGGACCAGTAACACCATACCCGTCACCAAGGCAGGACTGTGCCGTACCAGTGTCGCAGGAAGGCACAGAGCTGACCCCGCTCCGCTGGCATGGCCGATGGATGGGGCGGCGCAGCCCTTCATGCAACGCTCCAGCCTGGATGGCACCAAACAGCCCCACAGAGTGGGACCCGTGGCCCAGTCTGGCTGCCCCCAGTCCTACTCCCTCCCAGCACCCACATCAGGGTGTCCAGACACCACACCAGCTCCCTGGTCCATCGGGAAGGGCCAATTCCATCCTCACATTCACCCCACCACAGTCACCCCAACAAGCGGTGTTCTGGCAGACGTGTCCACCCCCAAGCCACCGCAGGGCCAGGGTCCTGGTGCAAGGGGACAATTCCAGCCCCACAGACCCTTCGGCCCTGCAGGGTTCTCCTGGAACTAGAGATGGTGGGCCAGTCCCAACGAGACCTCCCTGGGGCATGCAGCATGCACACAGCACACAAGGAGCAGTGGGCGGGTGGAGCAGTGTGCCGAGGCCAGGGAGGGCAGCGGGACACTGCGCAGGGGCCAAATCCAGCCTGGGTCCCGCTTACGCACCACCAGCCTGTGGGAGAGCAGCAGGATGGGCACCCCAAGCTCACACCACATCCCTTGGAAGGCCAGAGCCTGATCCAAGGGGAGGTGGGAGAAAGAAGGGATGAAGAATGGGCAGGATTTGATCCAGCTCCTGCAGGCTGGTCTGGGGTGTCCCCAAAACCAAAAACATTACATTTCAGGCTCTGCCGATGGCAGGAGCAGAGCACAGAGACAGAACCACTTGAGGACATATCAGGCCAGCCCTGGCAATGCAGAGCTGGGCAGCACCACTCCCCGGTGCCACAGTCAGGGCTACAGGGTGGGTCTCCATCCCAAAAGATCCCCATTCCAAAAGATCTGGCTACAGGGAGGCAGGAGAATGCCTGCCTTCCCGGGACAAGAAGGGGCTGTCCCCTTCGAAGCCCTTCCTGCTGCCTCAGGGCTGCCCAGGACTGTTCAGCCCATTGCATGGGTGCATATTTTGGCTTTAACATCAAAAGAAGAAACCAAGGTGCGTGCAGCCCAGCTGGGGATCCGTGCCGGTGGGATGGATGGGATGGGTAGTGTTATGAGCATTGTCCTGCAAAATGGAGTGAGAGCCCTGGCCGGGCACAGCATGGGGTGGAGGGGACGGTGTAGGACTTACCTCGTACACCTGGAAAAAAAGGGTTGAGGTCAGCATAGGGGGAGAGAAACAAAACAAAGCAAGACTTAATTGCACATCCAGCTCCGAGCTGCCTGGCCAAGGTGTCCAGAACCCCACACTGCCAGAGCTTGCAGAGGCAGAAGGGAGATGTAGGGGAAAAACAAGGGAGCAGGTGTGCAGGACCAGGGCTAGAAAACTCCCAGAGGGGCTGGAGAAGTCCCAGCCAACACATTAAGACACAAATCCATGGTGGCTACATGCTCCTTGCCAGTGCTGTCCCCAGGGGACAGAGGGGACCAACACCACAGTGCCAAGGCAGAGTGAGAGCAGCCGGCTCGTGGGGCTGACCCTGATCAGACTGCCAGTGGCTCCCCAAGCCCTGCTCCTTCTGCCAGTGTCCCATCCAACCCACCCAGCTCTTCTTCTTCTTCTTCTTGGCATCGGCGTCCTTGCTGCTGCCGATACTGGAGTGGCTGGTGATGCTGTTGAGGCTGGAGATGCTGTCGGAGGAGTTCTGCCGCTTGATGCGCAGCTCTGGGTCAGCAAGAGAAGCAGGAGAGACCAGGAAAGGGGGTATCAGCAAACTGCATCAGCCTCGACGCCAGAGCCACCCACACTTTCCTCTCTGTGCTCCTTCCCTTCTCCCACCCAAACACCTTCCAAGCTCTCGGAGTCACCTTCTAAGATGACACTGGGCTCGGACACCACAAAGTTGCCGCCATATGGGACAGCGACACTGAGCCCCAGGGAGATGCCCAGAGCAGTGGTTCTGCTCCTGTCCCAGTCCACCTCCTCCCGGCTCCTTCCACTCACATAGTGGTTTCAGGGCCAGAAACAGCACTCAGGGGAACAAAGCCAAGATCAGCAGCCAGAGCAAAGGGCTGGGTAAGAAAGTGCCCCAGGGAGGACGACCATCCCATCATACCCAGGTACCAGCGCCAAGATCTCCTGTGGCGACAGCTCTGGCTGCCCAACCCCAGCTTCAGATGCTCCAGGAGCCCAGGTGGGGAAGAGTGGCTGCCCAGGGACCTTGCTTCCCGCGTGAATGCCTCACACGAGCGAGGTGTGCCTGTGGCTCTGGGTCAGCCCTGGCAGAGGCAGCCCGGCTGGGCTCAGGCGAGCGGCTCAGGAAGGGCTGCAGCCCTGCTGGGGGTGGATGCGGCAGCCTGACCTTTGGGGGTCACGTCAGTGCCATTCAGGGCACCCTGGATCACAGCTTGGGCCTCCGAGTTCTTCTTCTTCAGGAAGTCAATGGTCTCCCGCAAGTCCAGCAGCTCCGTGTCCTGGGGAAGCAGAGGCAGAAGCTGCAGTGTGCATTCCAATGGTGCAGGGCCCACCTCGAGAGCACCCCTGGGGCAGGCAGTGTCACAGCAGTTCACCCACATCCAGTCCCAAGAGAGCACCCTCCTGCACCACCACAGACCCCCAAAGCCTACTTCACTCCTCAAGAGCACCCACCTTCTCCTCAGCAGTCTCAGCCAAGTGTCGCAGGCGCGACGTCATGCTCACCAGGCTCTGCTCAAAAGCTGCCACCAGGTTGGCCTGGGAGAGGTGGAGAAATTGGTGAGTACCCATGTGTGGGCAAGCTTAGGAAGAGCTGCTGGAAAGCTGCCCAGCAGAAAAGGACCTGGAGGTGCTGGTCGACAGTGGCTGAACGTGACCCAGCAGTGGCCCAGGTGGCCAAGAAGGCCAACAGCATCCCGGCTTGGATCAGCCATGGTGTGGCCAACAGGAGCAGGGAAGGGATTGACCCCTGTGCTTGGCGCTGGTGAGGCCACACCTCGAATCCTGGGCTCAGTTGGGGGCCCCTCACTCCAAGAAGGACATTGGGGGGCTGGAACGTGTCCAGAGAAGGGATCGGAGATGGGGAAGGGTCTGGAGCCCAGGGATTCTGGAAGCGGCTGAAAGACCTGGGGCTGTTTAGGCTGGAGAAGAGGAGGCTGAGGGGAGACGTCGTCCCTGTCCACAACTGCCTGAGAGGAGGTTGTGGTGAGGCGGGTGCTGAGTTCTTCTCCCAAGTAACAAGTGACAGGATGAGGGAAATGGCCTCAAGTTGTGTGAGGGGAGGTTTAAGTTGGATATTAGGAACCATTTCTTCACTGTAAGGATCATCAAGCCCTGGCAGAGGCTGCCCAGGGAGGCAGTGGAGTCCCCATCCTTGGAGGGTTTCAAAGGCCGTGTGGCTGTGGTGCTCAGGGACAGGGTTGAGCGGTGCAGTTGGCAGTGCTGGGTTTACGGTTGGGCTGGATGATCTTAAAGGTCTTTTGCAATCTAAATGATTCTGTGATTCTAAGCACCCATGGCTGGATGAGCACCTACTGCCAGGTGTGGGATGCCAGAGGCTGGAAAGAGGAAATCAAGGCTCTCGAGGGTTCAGGCTGGCACCAGCCCCGCACACAGCAGGGACACAGAGCAGCGTGTCCTGCAGCGGGCAGCGGCTCCCGTGGGACTCACATTAGCAGACAGCTGGGACGTCAGGGTGGCCACCTTCTCCTGTGAGGATTCCAGCTCGCGGCGCAGCTTGCGGATTTGCTGTAGGGAGAGAGCGGAGGGAGTGAGAAGGGCCAGGCGCTCGCCTCCCTGCAGAAGCAGGGGAAGGCAACGAGCAGAGGGCGTGAGCTCACCTCAGACTGCATCTTCTCCTCAGCCTGGCGGCACGAGAGCAGAGAGACAGACAGACAGAAGCAGGCAGTCAGGAGGGCAGCGAGGCACGGACAGGCTCAGCACAAGGCAGAGGCATGCACAGAGCCCCCCTGTTCCCACCCGCATCCCCCCAGCCATGCGAAAAGCGGGGCAGCATGGAGGTGGCTCTTACGGAGGAGTAGGTGGAGGATGCGCTCGAGGCCAGGGACAGCACCGATCCATGAACTGCAACAGAATGAAACCCAGCGTGTCAGGGTGCTCCTGGCTCGCGGCATCCCCAGGGGCTGCAGGTGCGGGGCAGAGCAGGGTGCAGGGATGGAGCTCCCAGAGGAGGGGGGTTCTGTGGGGGGACAGGGGAGGCAAAGGGTGGGATGGCAGCTGCTCAGCACTGCTCATTTCTTGGTTCCTGGCTGGTGACCTCCTCAGGCATGTGGAGCATCCTCCGCCTCCTCCTCCCTCTCTGGCTGAGCCCAGGGGCTCTGCCCCCCTCCCCGACTGCGTGGGTACCCACCTCCCCAATGCCTCGGCATCCTGGGACCAAGGCAGGGACACCGGGCATACACGGGAGTCAGGGTGGGCTGTAGCCCAGAGCAGATGTCAGGCGCAGAAGGGTCCACCAGGCCCCTTGGGGCCACCATCCCCTGCTGTGATGCTAAGGATGGGATGCACCAACAGTGCTGCAGCAGGGACAAGTGTGGGGGGAGCCGCAGTGTGCCCCAACCCTGGGGAGCTGCCTTTGCCTGGGCAGGGGCGCAGCACACTCTCACCATCGTCCACAGGGTCGCGGAAGGAGCCCGAGCGGATCATGCCCTTGGGCTTGTCGGCCAGGGAGAGGGTGCTGCCCATCTGAGATGTGCTGTACAGCTCAAAGGTGGAGTCGTGGGTGGGGATGCTGTTGGAGCGGGTGATCCGCGGGGTTGTGGTGGCAGTGGGGCTCACTGCAAGGAGAAAGCGGGGGTGAGGCAGGGTCAGACACACTGGGGAGCTGGGATCGGGATGGGAAGCAAGGCTGGGAGTGATCCATGGGAGCTGGGTTGAGGATTGGAAGCAGGGAACATGGACCCAAAGCTGGTAGTGCAGGGGGAAAGCTAAAAGAGATTTACATTGGGACGACCTGGACACCAGTACCAAAGTAATCACAGGGCTGAGAAACAAATCCACCACCCTGGGATAAAGTGGGCACCACTGTGCCAGAGCCTGTCACCTTCCAGTGCAAGAGAGGAGCATCTCATCACCTGGTGCTCCCCACCAGCAGCTCCAACCCATCTGCCTGGGCCTCCAAGCCCTCCAGGAGCACATTGGTCCTGGCAAGAGCAGGGCAGAGCTCACCCTTTGCCTTGCTGGGCACCCCTAGAGAAGCAGGGGCCATGGGCAGATCCGCAAGGGTGGATGAGAAGCCTGCAGCGGAGATGCTGGACATCTCTGGGCCCTGGGCACAATCCAGCACCTTGGTGGGCCAAAAGCACCAGGCGCTGGGTTTTAGGGCTGCTGGGTGTCAAGAAGCAAAGCCACACCCAGGGCAGCATCAGCAAATCACATGGGGAGCACGCGGCGATAGGGGGCAGGAGGGACAGGGCTTGCTGCAAGCAGAAGGGAGCTGGTGGTGGAGGGCACTGACCGATGCTGGTGAGCGGCCCCTTCCCGACCAGTGCCATGGGGAGGGTGGGGGGCGAGGGAAGCTCCTGCTGGTCGTCAGACTCGGGGAGCCCGCTGCCAATGGCATGTGAATGGCGCCGCTCCTTGGCCTCCTCCTGGGAGTGGAGCTGGTACCTGGGGGGCAGAGCAGAGATCAGCATGGTGAGCTTGACCAACACCAGCCCAAGTCTGACCTGCTGCACCGCAGCCCGGCCTGCTCAGCGTGGAGGGCACGCGAGCCCCCCACGGAAAGCCCCACATGCCCACTCTCTCTCCCCAGCATTGTCCAAAAGTGATTCGGGCTCTTTTACCTCAACCCTTTCTTGGGCAGGGTGTTCCTGTCACGGTTGGCACTGGAAGGGAAGAAAGATCAGTCACATCCCTGCACAGGTGAAGGAAGGTGCCATGGCGGTTAAGCCACAGGGACAGGGTGCTTTTCCCCAGAAAAGGAGCAGGAAAGAAGCCTCAGAAGTAGGCAAAGTCATGGCAGGATGGCAGGGAGAGATCTGAGCCCACAGAGGTGTCCCAGCAGCCCTGTGTCCTCCCTCCAGCCATACCTGTCCAGATGCGCGAGCCGGGGGCTCCCACTCCAGCCCAGCTCCCCTGCCTCTTCCTCCTCCTCTGTGCTCGCGGGGGGCACGGCAGCAGGGGTGGTGGTGGTGGTGGTGGTGGTGCTGCCCCCCGAAAAGGCACTGGGCAGGCTCATGGGCATCTGCAGGGACTCCATGCTGCGGTGCAGGCCTGAGAGCTTGGAGTACATCCTACCCTCCTTGGGTACGCTGAAGCCGCCCATGAGCTCCAGGCCCTGGGAGAAGCTGGCCGAGTTGATATTAAGGATGGGGGCAGGACTGGGGCTGAAGGGCGTGATATGCCCACCAGCCGGGTGCGGCTCCTTGGCAGTGTGGGGAGGGTGCGCCTCGCTGGAGGAGGGCAAGTCCAGGCTGTTGGAGTTGACCTTGTCCAAGTTGGCCAGCGCGGGAGGCTTCACGAAGGTCTTGGCAGCCGCTCTGGAAAGGGAAAACAGGTAAGGAAGCAGGTGAGATTTGGGTGCTAGGCACAGCTTGGTGCTGGGCACCACCGTGCATGGCACCTACTGCCCTCAGAGGTGGAAGGATCGTACCTGAGAGGGGTGGGGGGCAACTCAGCGACCTTGGCCGCTGGTAAGAGGTTGGCCTGGGCTTTTGGTGTGCTCTCGGGTGAGCTGACACTCTTCACTGTCCCACACTCAGAGTCAAGTGCCACTGCCTTGGCTTTAGCCTTCTCCTTCTCACGGTCAGTCTGATTCACAGGGGCTGGCGTGCTGCGGCCGGTGCCAATCTTGGATGGCTCCTTGAGCCGTGACACCGAGATGCTGCCCTGCTTGGTGCTCAGCACGCTGGGATCGATGCTACTGCTGACTGGCCGGTTCGCACCGCGGCCACCAGTCACACTCATGGAGCTGGATTTGGCCGGCCGGGGCAGGCTGCGGTACTGGATGTTGGAACGAGCCCCTGGGGCCAGGAACCCGGGCTCGGCTGCATTGGAGACATCCAGGCTCGTTTTCCTCCCGCTGACTGGCTTGACAGGGATGCCAGAGCTCTTCTGGACCTTGCCGAGTGTGGCCGAGCCCCCAGCCTGCATGACGGTGGCCGTGCCAGTGGCAGGAGCTGGTTTCTTATAGCCAAAGGAGCTGGAGGCAGAGGGTCGCACGAGACCCGAGGGTGGCTTCTTGGCATCGGCGGTGCGGTCACGGCTGGCATCAGAAGAGGAGCGCTGCAGACCTGTGCCCTTCACAGACAGCTTGCTCTTGTCAGTAGCTTTGGTCTCAGGTTTGCCTGGTGGGCAGGGAAGGATGGGTTAGCGTCCACAGAGTCTTTGGGGACACTTGGGTGTGAACTAGCCCAGATGGGACATCGGAGATGAGGGGATGTCATGGAGACGAAGGGGCATGCCATTGCCCTAGGTGTCAGGGCAGAGCCACAGCCAGGGCTCCAGTGCACCCAGTTAGCCCAGTGCATGGCCACAGCAGCAGGGCTTCGCATGGGTCCAGACCTGCCCACAGGGATGCACAGCCCCGCTACCCCTCTAGGCCACATCCAGCTGCCGAGCTGAGCGCAGCCACAGCGCATGCCCTGGCTGACACGCACACAGAAGGCCCATGAAAACACCACCCAACCCTCTCCCCATCAGAGGGGCTGGGCCCTACCCAAATCAGGTCTTACCTGCCACTTTGAGGGTGCTCTGGGCTGTGTGGGTGATGGGGGAGGTCACAGCCACTGGAGGGGTCTTGCCCTTCTTGAGGGAGGCCGGGGTGCCCAGACTGACGGGCTTCTTCAGCTCACCACCCTTGGGCCCCTCGTCACCACCCTCTGAGGGCTCCCTCCGCCACTTGGAGGAGCCATGCTCCATCTTGAGGCTGCTGCTGTCGTAGTCCAGCTTCTTGGGCGCCTTGTCCTCACCCTCTCCGTACCAGCTCAGCCCACTCTCTGCCAGCGAGCGCTTCTCCGAGTCCGTGCGCAGCTGTGGGCAGAGCAGCGTTAGCAGTGCCCCTGGCAGCCACCCCAAACCCAGCCTCAGGGAGCACCGGCCAGCTGGGAGAGGGATGCTCCAGACAGCTGTGCCGTGCCTCAACTTCCCCACGCCGGCACCCTCCATCCCCTCCCTCCCAGCGCCTGTGGCACCAGGCCAGGACTGGTGCCAGGAAGGGTGCAGGCAACAGGGGTACGTACCGCTACGGCCGAGTTCCTGCGTGAGGCGGTGGGTGTGGAGGGCAGGGAGTTAAGCGAGGAGCTGGCGTTGAAGTCCTCCGAGCTGAGGTTGTCAGAGGCATCACTGAGGCCGCTGCTGATGGAGCTGCTCTCGTCCCAGCTGCAAGGGCAGAGAGAGCATCAGAGCCCCCTGCCCAGCCCCGGCAGGTCCTGACAGCCACAGGACGCCCCCTCGCCCGCTGCGAGGCTGCCGCAGGGACCCGGCACCTGCTGGCCACAGCCCAGCCTGGCACGCGCTCAGCATGCTGCAAGCACGATGTGAGCACAACGAACCCCCCGACCCCCGATCTCCCCATTAGGGCCCCTGGGGGATTTGGGGGTACAGAGAGTATCTGTGCAGCGCGGCGAGGCCAGAACCTGTGCTGGCAGAGCTGGCAGCACTGCAGTTGGCACCGAGGCGCCTACAACCTGCCCCACCGAGAGGGCTGGAAGAATTGCCGGAAAGGGGCAGAGATGGGCTGGATCAAACACACCAGCCACTATGCAGTATCAGCCTTCCTCAAGTGGCCTCATCCCTGCCTCCCTGCACCCTGCTGCCTCTCTCCATCCCCCGCGGCAGGCACAGGCAGCAGGTACGGGCACTGCCGCGGTGCTGGGGCAGCTGCTCCATGCCAGGGGCTCAGTGGACCATGCACAAGCCCATCTCCAGGGCTGTCAATCAGCGCAGTGCCGGGGCAGCAGCTGCCTCCACGCCCCACAGGCCTGGCCAGCTCTGGGATGTGCCCGCAGCAATCGGCACAGCCAGACACGAGGTGTTTTCCAGCAGGATGGTCACAGCCCCTTTCAGGTCAGCAGCTGAGTAGGTCAGTGAGGCCCCACGGCTTCCAAGGGGCTGAGGGTGACAAGCAGCAGTGCTGCAGAGGGAAGCAGAGCTGGGGTCTGCAGCCAGCCCCAGTCTCTGCCAGAGACACCCATTCCCCACATGGCAGCCATAGAGGTGCGGGAGGAGCCCAGTGAGCAGCAGAGCCCCAGCTGCCGGCTGGCACCCCCCAAATGTCACTGCAGCCCTGGCTGAGCTGGGCACAGGACCTGGCATCAGAGAGGGTACCCACTGGGCACCTCCACCAACCTAAACACCAGGGCGCAAGCAACAGCCACCACCATCCCCTCGGGGATGCCCAAACACCTCAGGACAGAGCAATGCAGGCAGTTCTAGACCCCTCCAATCAGCCCCCCATATCCTGCTCTTCCCAGGCATCGGGGACTGGCCACAGCCAGGATGGGGCTGGGGCAGACACGGTCCCCTCCATCCCCACAGCATCTGGAACAGAGCTTCACGGGCACTGCTGCCCAGAAAGGGATTTGGTTACCACCTTATGCCTGGGATGTGTAGAATCATAGAATCACTAGGTTAGAAAAGGCCTTTGAGATCATCGAGCCCAACCGTACTTCCAGGCTGCCCGGCTACGAGCTTCTCCCACCATCAGCCCCTTCTTCGGGGATGACTTCCCACTGGGACACAAATGCTCACCTCAGAGCACACGGCGGAACTCCTCTCCCACACTGGCACCGCCCTCACATCCAGCGGTGCTGGGAGCGAGGCAGGGCTTTGGGGAGCTGCGTCCCATGGGCACACAGCTATGACCCAGCCTGACACTGGCTCTCTCCAGCCTGGCCTTCCCGGCCCAGCAGGGCAAACCCCAAATGCTCTCCCAGCCTCCCACAGGAAGCCCGCGCGGGCCTGCCCCTGCCTGTCCAGAGAGTCCAAGGGCAACAGGTGCAGGGCCAGGGGCTGAATCGGGGCAGGAGCGGAGCCCAGACCCTTCATAGCAGCCCTGTGCAGCACAAGGGCCATAGGTGACATCCCAAAACCACTGAATTCATGGGGTGAAGTCTTGGAGCCAGACACCCACAGTGCGGTGTCCCCACCTCTCTCATAGAATCGCTTGGTTGGAAAAGACCTTTGAGATCATCGAGTAAAACCATACCCGTCCACCACTAAACCAGATCCCCAAGCACCTCATCCACTGATCTTTTAAACCCCTCCAGGGACGGGGTCTCCACCACCTCCCTGGGCAGCCTCGGCCAGTGTCCAAGACCCTCTTGGTGAAGACATTTTTCAAACTTGATGTCCAACCTGAACCTGCCCTGGTGTAACTTGAGGCCATTTCCTCTCATCCCATCTCCTGTCACCTGGGAGAAGAGCCCACCACCCATCTCACTACAACCTCCTCTCAGACACTGATGAGGTCTCCCCTCAGTCTCCTTTGCTCCAGAATAAACCACCCCAGGTCCCTCAGCCGCTCCTCATAACCCCTGTTCTCCAGACCCTTCCCCAGCTCTCTTCCCCTTCTCTGGACACTCTTCAGCCCCTCAATGTCCTTCTTGGAGTGAAGGGCCACAAACTAAACCCAAGATTTGAGGTGCAGCCTCACCAGTGCTGAGTCCAGGGGCGTCCAGGGGCACAATCTGCTCCTGCTGGCCACGCTGTTGCTGATCCAAGCCAAAGTGCCACTGACCTCCATGGCCACCTGGGCCACTGCTGGCCCCTGTTCAGCTGCTGCGCTCTCAGCTGGTGCACAGAGGGTCCCCAAAACCAGCACGCCCATGCCACACCCAGCGCAGCCCGGAAAGCTTGAACTCAGGCTGCACCAGCTCCCGGGGCACAGCCGAGCCCCAACACGCCAGTCCCAACAGTCGGGGTCACTGAGTGCCCCCACTGCCCCCAAATGAGAGGCAGGCACGCCGCAGCGTCACACTGGGGGCAACACTGGATTCCTTGCTTTGGGCTCCAGCCCCTCCACCTTACAGAGAGCAACTCCCTCTCCTTTCAGCCGGCACCACACCAAACCCACCCCAAAAGCAGCAACGAGCGGGGACCCCGCAAGCCTCACATCCACCCCGAGGGAGGGAGGCTCAAGGGCAGCGCGGCAGCGAGGCGGGGGCTGCAGCAGCGTGAGCATCCCACCAGGCACCCAGGCACCGAGAGACCCCAACATGGCCTTGATGCCCACACAGCCCAGCAACACCAGCATCGCCCCGGTGATGCTGACAGGGCCCTGGTGATGCCTGCACAACCTTGGTGATGCCAACCTGACCCCAGGGATGCCGCCACAACCCCCATGATGCCCACATGGCCCTAGGAATGCCGGCACAAGCCCTGGTGATGCCTGCACAGCCCCTGTGATGCCCACCTGACCCCAGTGCTGCTGACACGGACCTCATGATGCCCACTGAACCCTCGTGATGCCCACATGGTGCTGCTGATGCCTACCCGACCCTGGTGATGTAAATCCAACCCCAGGGATGCCCCCACAGCCCTGGTGACACCCACACAAGTCCCCGCAATGCTCACCTGACCTCGGCAATGCCCACACAATCCCAGTGGTACCTGCACAGCCCCAGGGATGCCTACAAAAGCCCTAGTGATGCCCTCAGGGCCCCTGTGATGCTCACCTGACCTTGGTGATGCCCACATGGCCCCAGCGATGCCAGCACAACCTCAATGATGCCAACACAGCCCCGGTGATGCCCACACAGCCCCAGTGATGCCAGCACAAGCCCTGGTGATGCCCACATGGCCCCAGCGATGCCTGCACAACCTCAATGATGCCAACAGAGCCCTGGTGATGCCCACCCAACCCCAGGGATGCCCACATGACCCCAGTGATGCCAGCAAAAGCTCTGGTGACACCAACACACACCCCAGCAATGCTCACCTGACCTTGGCAATGCCCACGCAATCCCAGTGGGGCCTGCACGGCTCCTGTGATGCTCACCTGACCTTGGTGATGCCCACGCAATCCTAGTGGGGCCTGCACGGCTCCTGTGATGCTCACCTGACCTTGGTGATGCCCACATGGCCTCAGCGATGCCTGCACGGCCTCAATGATGCCCACACAGACCCAGTGATGCTGACACAACCACAGTGATGCCAGCACAAGCCCTGGTGATGCCGGCACTGCCCTAGTGACACCAACACACGTCTCAGTGATGCCCACACAACCACAGTGCTGCCAGTATAAGCCCTAGTGATGCATATCCAACCCCGGTGATGCCCACCCAACCCTGGTGATGCCCACACAATCCCAGTGATGCCCATACGACCGCAGTGATGCCAACACAGCATTGGTGATGCCGACATATCCCTGGTGATGCCAGCACATGCCCCAGTGATGCACATCCAGCCCTGATAATGCCGGCACATGCCCCAGTGATGCTGGCACAAGCCCTGGCGATACACATCCCGCCCTGATAATGCCAGCACAAGCTCCAGTGATGCCGGCACCAACCCTGGTGATGCACATCCAGCCCTGATAATGCCGGCACAAGCTCCAGTGATGCCGGCACAAGCCCTGGTGATAAACATCCAACGCCAGTTATGCCGCCTGACCCTGGTGATGCCCACACAGCCCTGGTGATGCCCGTACGACCGCAGCGATGCCGACACAGCATTGGTGATGCCGGCATATCCAACCTCGATAATTCCAGCACAAGCCCCGGTGATGCCGGCACGGCCCCGGGGATGCCCATCCAGCCACGGGGATGCCCATCCAGCTCCAATAATGCCAGCACAAGCCCCGGGGATGCCCGCCCAGCCCCATCCCCCCCCCGATCCCGCGGCAGCGGCTGCACCGGGGCAGCAGGGAGGGACCCGGCGAGGGATGCTCGGCTCCCCCCCGCCCCATCGCGGATCCCCGGCGGGGGATGCAGATGCAGGTGCGTGTCCGTCTGTCCGCCCCCGCCCCGCCGTCCCCGAGACAAAGAGGCGCCCGCGGGGCTTTGTCCGCGCCCCCCGGTACCTGCCGGGCCGCGCCCCGCCCGCAGCATCGCGGGGAAAGGGGGAAACGGGGCGGGGCCGGGACCGCCCCGGCTTAAAGGAGCCCGGACCCACCGGGGGAGCCCAGCCGGCACGGCGCCAGCGCCCCCCGGTCACCCGCATCCAGCCCCGGTGCCTCTAGTTCCACCCCAGTGCCCCCACAGTCACCCCCATCCAGCCCCAGTGTCCCCAGTCCCGCCCCAGTGTCGCCCAGTCACCCACATGCAGCCCTCAGTTCCACCTCCACATCCAGCCCCAGTCCCCTCCGCTCCTCTCCAGTGCCCCCCGGTCACCCGCATCCAGCCTCAGCGCCCTCAGTCCCACCCCCGCATCCAGCTCCAGTTCCACCTCCCCAGTCCCGCCCCCGCATCCAGCCCCAGTGACCCCAGTTCCACCCCCACACCCAGCCTCAGTGCCCCCCAGTCATCCACATGAAGCCCCAGTCCCCCCTCACTGTCCCCCAGTCCCCCGCATCCAGCCCCAGTGACCCCAGTTCCACCCCCACATCCAGCGTCAGTGCCCCCCAGTCACCCACATGAAGCCCCAGTCCCCCCTCACTGTCCCCCAGTCCCATGCATCCAGCCCCAGTGCCCCCCAGACCCACCCAGCCCAGGGCCCTCCCCAGCCCAGACCCTCACATCCAGCTCCAGTGCCCTCCACTCCCGCCCCAATACCCCCAAGTGACCCACATCCAGCCCCAGTGCCCCTCAGCCCCGCCCATTCCAGTGTTCCCCAGTCCCATCCCCCCAACCAGCTCCAGTGCCCCCCAGTTACCCACATCCAGCCTCAGTGCCCCAGGTCCCGCCTATGACCCCTCCACCCCCAGTGAACCCCAGCCTCAGCCCAGCATCCCTCCAGTCTCCACCCATCCTCTCCCATCTGCCCCCACAGCCTCCAAGCCCCCACCCATGTCCACAAAGGCAGCCCCCAACCTCCCAGTCCCATCCCCACATCCAGTCCCAGTGCTCCCAGTCCTGCCCCAGTGCCCCCTGTCCCATCCCCACACCCAGCCCCAGTGCCCCCCAACCCCATCCGTCCCAGCGCCCTCCCCAGCCCAGAGACCCCCAGTCCCATCCCTGCACAAGCCCCAGTGCCCCCCAGTTATGCTCATGGCCCCTCTGCCCCAGTGTCCCCAGCCTCAGCTCAGCATCCCCCCAAAGGCAGCCTCAGTGCCCCCCAGTCTTGCCCCCACATCCAGCTCCCCTAAGTCCTCCCCCAGTGCCCCCAGTCCCATCCCTGCATCCAGCTCCAGTGCCCCCTAGACCCATTCTCACATCCAGCCCCAGTGCCCCCCAGTCCCACTCATGAACTCCCACCCCTGGTGTCCTCAGCCTGAGCCCAGCACCCCCCCAATCTCCGCTCACCCCCTCCCCAGCTGCCCCCACACCCGCAAGCCCCCACCCACAGCCCCCGTGCCCCACTCCAGCCCACTACATGGCACCAGTGTTCCCAGTCCCTCTCAGCCTGGCCCCAGCACCCCCAAACATCTCCCCGAGGGGCTCGGGGGGGGGGCTCTGCCTGTGCCCAGCCCCGTGGGTGCCAGGATGGTTGCTCCCAGCAACCACAGCTCCTGCGAGGACATCCGTGCCTGCATCCTGCATTTTATTAACCAAAATCCCTCTTTCTGTCCTTATTTCCCCCTCTCGCCCAAGAGCAGGAGCTGCACCCCCTGGGTCCTCGCCGGGGTGACGCCGGGGACCCCGGCCTGGCCGCAGCAGGCAGAGAGGGTTAACTGCAGCCTTGGCAGAACAAGCCCTGTCCCTGCGGGCTGGGAAATAAGTAATTCCTTCCTCACGCCTTCCTCGCCTTCCTCGCAGGCAACGCCAACGCCTCTTGGCTCCCTCCTCGCTGCACAGCCCCATCGCCATCGCTCGCCGCGGTGCTTGCCCGGGCGAGGCGAGGTGCTGCGGCACGTCGTGAGAACCAAGCATACAGGACCTCTCTGGTGCCCAGCCATCTCCATCCCCACCACCACACCCTGCCTGCACCCACCGTCTCCTCCTCCTGGCCGCTGGTGACACCGCTCCGGCACGCTCGGTGCCTCCCGCTGTGGGGTGACGGCAACGTGCGCCAATGGGTGCGGCAGCACGGCCTGTCCAGCATCACATCTCCATGGCCTGGCCGGCCTGGCACGACGCCGGACCCCATCCCCTCCTCTCCCTCCTCCTGGCCAGCTGCCCCAGCCCCACCACAGCCGGCTCGGGCAGCGCTCGCCGGAGCAGCCCTGGCTTTTGCATGGTGGGAGCCATCCCGGCACAGCCTGGCACAAGAGCCACCAGGAAAGGCGGCTTCAATCCTGCCGGAGCCAGGGCACTGATGGCAGAGAACCGCTGTTGGCCACAGCAGCTGTGGTGGCACCAGCATCGCACCAGCACCGGCCCCTCAGCGGAGGAGACCCCCGGCCCATTTCTTGGCAGCCACTCCTGTCGGAGCCGCAGGGCCAGAATTCTCCCCGCTTCCCCTGTCCCGCGCTGGCACAGACCGATCCGCGCCCAGCACTCGTGTCCATGCCAGGCTGGGCTGCCGAATCGCAGCCGCCCACCTGAAGACCATCTGCATCAAAGAGAGCTCCTTTTGGTCCACCCCAACCTTCTCCTCCTGCTCTACCGCGGTCGCTACCAAGGAGGAAATACGGGGCTTGCACTGGGGGGTCTCCACACCCCCCAGTCAGGGGGCGCGGGGACCACGGGCGGCATCTCCCATCACAGCCCCATCCTGCACGACCAGTGAGAGCAGCGAGGGCACAGCCGGGGCTCTTCCCTCCCTCCTTTCTCCTCCACTTAATGGGGCAGAAAAACCAATTAGCTGAATAAATCGGAGGGGGGGGTGGGGACTCCCCGCGGGCATGGGAGCGGGAAATGGGGCTCTGCTTCCACCTCAGGAACCACCTCAGGGCATCACAACACCCACAACCCCCTCTCAGACCCTCTTAGGGTCCCCACAGCCCCCCCTCGCCCCCTCCATGCCCTTTTAACAGCCCCAGGCACCTCCAACACCCCTTGAGAACCCTGCAGACCCACTCAGGACCCTCCAGATTTCTCTAAGGTCTCCCCAGGCACCCTACAGCCCTGTGTACCCCCCAGTACTCCCCACAAACCCCCAGGTAGCCCCCAGATAGCGCCAGCCCTCACCACCAGCCAGGATGCCCTCACCCCAGGTGATCCCGCTGGCACTTCAGGTACTGGGAACTGGCACCCTTCACCGAAGCTCAGAGGAACAGGGGGCTGCAGAGACCTCACAAATGGGGAAACTGAGGCAGGGAAGGGGGTCTGACTCGCCTGAGCTCACCCAGCAGAAGATCACATCCCAGCAGCTGCTCTACTCCCCTGGCCTCCCGGCAGCGCTGCCCCTGGCTCCCCAGCCTCCAAGTTCCCGAGGGGTGTTGGGGGTTCCCTCCGGCAACACCAAGTGCACGTGGCCCCTGTGAAGGGGGACCCGCAGCCAGGCTTGCGCCTCCAGCTCTGCCCTGCAACCGCAGTAATAGCAGGGTCTGATTTCCTCCAAGCAGCGAGGCCGATGCCGTGGGGGTGTCAGCCAGCATGCACTCCCTCGCGGCGATGAACTCAGCCGCAGACCCCAACCACACGCCTGGCCACCACACCAGCAGGGCTGGGGGGCAAACAACACAGGGTCCCCCCTCTGCACCCCCTGAGCAGCGGAAACCCCGGAGGAAGCGCATCCCCACGAGGGGATCCCCAGCTGTTTCAGGAAGGCTGACCCATGAAGCCTCGCTCGGGGCACCCTGCGCGGCCGCGTGTGGCGCTCAGGGAGTCCCAGGGCAGTGCCGGGGTGGGGAGCAGTGTGACTCAGCCCGCTTGCGAAATTCCTATTTTTTCCCGTTGTCTGGAGAAGCTGGTGGCCTCGGACACCTCTATCTGCAGCGGCTGCGCCCCTTCGCAGGCAGTGGGGTGGCACGAGGCAAGCGGCAAAGCCAGATCATGAGCTCCCCAGGTGGCAAGCGGGCAGGCAGCCGGGTTTGGGGGGCAGATCCTCTGGAGCAGCTCTGCCCAGGGCGCGTGGGTGTGCGAGGTCAAGCCCTGAGCTCAGCTCTGCTCCGTCTCTGCGCCCAGCCCCAGCAACGAGCCGCAAAGGCCAGGAGCTTCCCAAATCCTGGACATGATCTGAGCTCCGCAAGCCAAGCAAGTCCAGGATCCGCTTCCCAAACCTCCTCTCCTGCAGCCACTGCCGCAGCAGCACAGCCTGGGCAGCCCCGGGGTCAGCGTCAGTGCCGGGTGCCTCGAGCCAAACCCCAAACTACGGAGCTGGCTGGAACGCGGCACACGGGAAGGGCACTTCCATGGTGGTGATGGCCAGCGGGGCTCTGGGTCCCTTTTCTGGGAGCGTCCCCTGTCCACAGCTGGAGGGAGGAACCTGCCGAGCCCCAGCACGCGGCGCAGTGCAGCAAATATTTATCCATCACCGCTTCCCCACTGCGCCCCGGCCAGCTGGGCTGGGGCCCTGCGCACACGCCGGGCCACGTGCGGGGCCACAGCCGTGCTCCGCAGGATGTCCCCAACGAGAAATGACTTCACAGGCTCGCAGGGACAGTGGCGAGGGGTCAGGCTGGAATGGCCAACTTCAAGTGAGGGGCGTTTGAGGGAAAGGAGCAGAGCGCCAATCGTGTTCGGAGATGGAGAGGAGTGCGGCCGCTCCCCCGCTGCTCTCAGGGAGCGAAGCCAAACATCTGCTCCCACCTCCGGTTGAGCCGAGCCCAAGTGGCTGAGATGAAGCCAGAGCTGGGCCAGCCGGAGCATGGCGGGAGCCAGCTCCAGAGTATCCATCCTGGGGACATGCTCCCTGCCGGAGGGGACCACGGGCTCCGCAGCACCATCACAGTGGCACAGGATGGTGCGCAGACTGTACCATGAGCTGGATACACACCAATCCCCGAGTCCCTTGCAGTCCTGATGTCAAAGGCTACTGCCACAGCTCCATTCCATGCATGGCATACGGGGGTGCAGGTGCTGCCACCACTGCAGTCGGATGCAACACCACCTCTCTTTCCACTCCCAACAGAAAACAAGGCCCAAAAGGACACCCCAAAATCACAGCAGGACTGATCACCCCCAGTCCTGGGCGCGCACAAAGATTTCCCCAGGACATTGAAAGACCCATGGGACGTGCACAGTCTCAGGATTGGCTCTGGAGTGCTGCCTGCACACCCGCACCGCAGCATGCACGATCACCAGCACTCCCGCAGCCACGGTGGTGAGAAGGCGCTGACTCAGCTGCCAGCGCCCCTCACCCCTCCCTGCGCCTCCAGCCCTCTGCGTGGGGATGGCAGGATCGGGCCCAGTGGCACCCATGCTCTGGCAGCCTGGGCATCCCCATTTGCACCCTGCCAAGGTCAAACTCAGCCACAAGAATCTGCCACCGCAGGGTATTTAAGCAGCTCCATGGATGGAGGCAGCTTGTCCCAATTTACCCCTCAGGATCTCCTCTTGGGAGCAGCACAACCCACAAGTATCATCCCAGGGCACAGGGCTGAGCTGAGGTTTCGTGTCCCCATACCTCACCTCCAGTACCAGAGACAGGGAGAGGTGCTCCTCCTCCCACCTACCCTGCAAGCCCCACTGCGAGCTGCTCTCCCCTGCTCTGACCCTCTCCCAGTCGGCAGGGGGGATCAAGGGAAACTGAGGCATGGCCAAGGCTACAGAACTAGTCCCTTCAACCCCTATCCAGTGCCCTGCACTGCCCCATAGCATGAGGTGCACCATGGGGAGATGCTGAGATCCCGCTAAGCCCTCTGTACTGGGGGCAGCAGCCTGATGGACCCCTCTGGGGACACCCAGAGCACCCGAGCAGCCTCATGGCAGCATCGGTGTGGGGAAACAGCTGAGGAATGAGCCTTCTGACCAAGGGTCTGACAAAAGGAGGGAGGCAAGGAGGACATGCAGGATGCTCTCCAAGCCCAGCTGATGCGGCACAGTGGTGCAAAGCAGGGATGAGCTGACACCCTTGCCATGCCCTCAGCCCCGCACCCTGTCCTGCATGGGTTGGGGAAAGCCCCATGGCCTCAGGCAGGCAGGGCTGGGGGGTGGGAGCCAGCGTACCCCATCATCACCCAACCACAGCGAAGCCCCACAGCACCCCACTTGCTCCCCACCACATCCCAGATGGCCCCAGTTAACACTTGGGCGTGATGCACACTCACTCGCTGGCAGCCAGGACCCACAAGAGCCGCTCACATCAGGCCCCTGAGCACACACTGCACGCAGGGAGAGGCACCAACACGCAGCTGCACTGCGCTGCTGGGGAATGGCAGCTCTGTGTGCCAGAGGTGGCACCGCTCGGATACGCAGGATGTGGTTGGGATGAAACCGGGCAAAGCCTGGCTTGAATATTCCCGCTTGCGAGCTCTCCACCTCCTCAGCCACTGCCTGATTCTCGCGCAGGTCTGCACATGAAGGTGCCCGCGCTCCTGCATCACGGTGCCAGCACTGTGGCTGCATGGACGCAGAGCTGGATCAGTGGGGTGACCTTGCTGGGGTGACCTCCAGGGTCTGGAACATCCCCAGCCCAGCCTGGGTGGGAGAGCACCGCTGGCAGGACCACGGCCCGCCAGGGAAAGGGAACAGCGAGCAGCACACTGAGCGGTGCTGGATGGAAACCAGAGTCAACAGCAGCCAGGGAAGGAAGTAAAGATTTTTCAGTGCTAGGAGACAGCCCAGGGGCTGGTGTTGTCCCTGCCTGCACCCTGCCCAGACCCAAAGGGCAGGAGAGCAGCACCATCCCAGTGGATGTGGAAGCAACCTGAGCTCGCTGCCTGTGTGCTGCAGTCACCACGGTGCTGGCGGCAGCATGGGCACAACCTAGGGCTGCTGCCAGCCTGGGCTGTGCTGGGTCGCTGTCGGCTGAGGGCTGCCCTGCTTCAGAGCATGGGGATGCGGTGACAACAGGAACAAAAGAGGGCCTTGTTACCAAACAGGGAGGGCAAAGCTAGCATTTTCCAACCCCAAAGCCAGCAGCTGGCTGCTGGTGGAGGGGAGCCACGAATGCCAGCCCAGCAGTTACAGCTGGGCAAGGAGCCCAGGTGCCAGCACATCTTGCTGATGCAGAAATGCTTCTGGGGGCTGGCTTGTCCCCTGCTCTTACCACTAGACCTGATCACCCCAGCCCCTCTCCAAGCTGGGCCCTGGGACCCCCACTGGGCTCACCCTGACAACCACCCCGCTGGATTCACCACAATACCTCCACAGACAGCCCCACACCGCAGCCGTGCCTCACCTACCTCTGCCCTCTCTCCTCGCAGGCTGGTTCTCCAGGTAGCCGCGGGGGTGCCGGGTCCCATCCCACAGGAGTTGTGCCCCTGCATCCTTCTGAACTGGCTCTGACCTACTGCCCTACAAGGCTGGGTGCGCGCCGGCGTGGTGCAGGAGGCACTGGCCCAGTGGCCCAAGCCTGGGGGCTGGTGGCCCCATCTGCAGCACTCGGCTCCTGCCCGGTGCATTAGCAGCACGGGGAGACGGGGCCCGGGGGGGGATTTGCTTTCTAGGTCAGAGCCAGCTGAGAAGGCTGGATGAGGGGCTGCGCTGGATAAGGGGCTGCGCTGGAGGAGGGCTCCCAACCAGCTTGGGGAGGAGGGGATGCCCCTGCTCCCCTGCCCCAGCACTGCACCCAGTCAGTGCTCAGGCCCCTGGACCACAGCATCCCCCAGCACCCGTCATGGGAACCCCCTGGGGACAGAGGTGCTGTCACATTGCCCACCCTGCCCCCCAAAGCGCTGCTGTGGGGCCACAGAGGACAGAGCGGTGACTTGGTCATCACACGCTGTATGCCAGCAACATCCTGGGATGTGTCGCATCCCCAGGACGTGTCCCTGTGGATAAGGGGGTCCTGTGCCACTCCAGCTGCCCTCCTGCACCCATCCCTGGGGAGAGAAACCCAGCACGGGGCACCCAGCTCCTCTCTGCACCCACTGGCAGCGTGCTGGGAATTTCCTGCAGGGAAATCTCACTGGGGACCCTGCGCAGGAACAGGGACCGCGGCGCCCGGCCATGGCGGTGCTGGCCCAGTTTGCTGTGACACCCAAAGCCCCACTCGCACCAGGGGACCACAATGGCCTCACAAAAGGCTCAGCTGCACAGGGCTCCATCCCCAAAGCTCAGCCTTTCCCAGGAGAGGTGGAACCTGCTCGGGGCAGTGCTCAGGGCTGAGCCCAGCGAGGGTCCCCCGGGCCCAATCCTGCCCGCATTCTGCCAGCTCAGGGGCTGATGGAGATGAAGCGATGCTCAGGTGCACCCCCTCCCAGTGCCACCTCCACAGCCAAGGGCACCACAAGGTTATCTGCCTCCAAGATGAGACAAGGAGGAAGATAGGGAACAGTGGAGTCCTTCAAGCCCCACAGCCAGACCCGCTGCGGCCCCAGCCATCCAGGAAACCCCAAAGCCACCCTGTCGCACATCAGTCCCCGCGGTCTGGTGGCCAGTGGCAGAAGGTGGTGATGTACCACCTCTGGCTGCCAAGCGAGCGGTTATGGAGCCCAGGAGGGGCAATGCACCCCTGTTCCTAAGCACAGTGTAGCCCCCCAGGGCCACCCCGGTGCCTGTGGGGAGGACGGGCCCAATGCCTGTGCTGCCGTGACCACTCTTGCCGCTGAGGCAGAGGACGGAAGGGTCAGAGGACAGCACAGCACCCCTCGCTGTATCCCCCACAACCACAACATGCATCTCTGAGCCATGTCTGGGAGTGTTGGCCGCAGGCTGGGTGTGAAGTCACAGGCTCTGATGTGACTACGGCCACCCCAGGAGGGCCGGAGCAGCACTGTCAGGAGGCCAAATACCTCCCCTGCTCTGGGACAGCTCAAATGCTGGAGATATTTATTTTCTCCTGCGCTGAAACAGGAAACCTCCAACATGCTGAAACCCTGGACCCCCGCCAGAGTCAGGGGCACCTCAACAGTGCAGCAGGAGCTGGATGCGTCTGGAAAGAAACTGTGAGCCCTGAGTGTACTGGGTTGTGCCCACCCAGCAGGAGATGCTCCTGGCCTCGCGGGTGGAGGGAGTGAAAGGGGCTGACGGGGGTCCCAAAAGGAGAGGACCCTGCTCAGCAAGTGCACCCTGCTCTTCCATGGTGCCACCCAATGCCAATGACACCTTGGTGCCCAGTTCTCACTGGGGTGCTGGAGACCTCACGTGACCCAACCTGTCCCACCACGGGCCACCAGCAGTCCTGGCTGGACATGGGAGATCCCTGCAGTGCCAGGGTCAGAGCTGGTAGCTCAGACTCAGTGGTGTAAACTGGGAGAGCACCTCTGAAAGCAGCAGAACGCTCTGGCCCAGGGTTCCCGCAGCCACACACCACGTGCCTCTCTGGGAGCACCCAGATCAAGCTGGACATTTCCCATGTGCCAGGAGAGCAGCACGACCCCGCTCAGGGGTTCACTGGCCCAGCATCACCTGCACTGCAAGGCTAGACTGCCTTGCCACTAGGAAAGCATCTCCTGGGATGCAAAGACATGACACATCCACCAGACTGGCCATGATCTCTGTGCTCCTCCATCCATCCCTGCTGCACCTGGTGCCCCTCTGCCGCCAGCCAAAGAGGAGGTGGTGGAACCTCCAGGACTGTCTCAGTCTGGGCAAGGGCCCGACACAGGCCCGGCACAGGCACTTACCCCGTGGTGATATCCTCATCCTCCGTCAAGGTCTTGCCCATCAGATCGCTGTCGCTCATGTAGCCTGACTTCAGCTCCACATCGTCAGTGTCCAGTGCCTCGACCAGCTCCAGGCGGGAGATGTGGCTCAGCTTGCTGGGGCTGCGCATGGGCATGGTGTGCGAGTAGTGCGCCCGCTCGCCGTGCATGTACCAGCTAGGGGTGCCCTCGGAGCGGCAGGTGCCCCCAACTGATGGTGCGTCCCCAGCCTGCAGGCGTGGGCTCGACTGCCCATAGCGCCAGGACAGCGGGGAGGAGCGGTTTGAGAGGCTGGAGACACTCCGCGGGTTGGCTTCATCACTGTCATAGCACGTCATCTCCAGGGAGCTGCGAGGACAGGGAGCAGAGGCATTAGAATCACAGAATCACTAGCTTGGAAAATACCCTTAAGATCATCAAGTCCAACCATACCTGTCCACCACTAAACCAGATCCCTGAGCACCTCATCCACCCAACTGTTAAACCCCTCCAGGGATGGGGTCTCCACCATCTCCCTGGGCAGCCTCTGCCAGTGCCTGAGAACCCTTTCCATGAAGACATTTTTCCTGATGTCTAATCTGGACCTGCCATGGTGCAATTTAAGGCCAATTCCCTGTTGTCCTATTGTCTGTCACTTGGGAGAAGAGACCAGCACACACCTCATTACCACCTCCTCGCAGGTAGTTGTAGACAGTGATGAGGTCTTCCCTCAGCCTCCTTTGCTCCAGACTAAACAGCCCCACTTCCCTCAGCTGCTCCTCAGAACCATTGTTCTCCAACCCTTTTTCCAGGTCTGTTCCCCTTCTCTGGATGTGCTCCAGCCCCTCAGCGTCCTTCTTAGAGTGAGGGGCCCCCAACTGAACCCAGGATTCGAGGTGCAGCCTCACCAGTGCCGAGTCCAGCGGCACAATCTCTTCCCTGCTCCTGATGACCACGCTGTTCTTGATACAGGCCAAGATGCCATTGGCCTCCTGGGCCACCTGGGCCACTGCTGGCCTATGTTCAGACAATCGTCAACCAACACCCCCCAGGTCCTTCTCAGCCAGGCAGCCTTCCAGCAGCTCTTCCTCAAGCCGGGAGCACTGCATGGGGTTTTCGTGACCCAACACATGACACCCACGCCACCCTCCCCTACTAGGGTCTAGTGGTGCCCATTTCTCCACAGGACTGTGGAGTGGGATGTGGGGTGCGATGGGGGTCTGTGCCTCCCTATGGCCCCAACTGCCCCACAGCGTAAGTGCTCCCCACAGGGCTCAACGAGGCCACCTCAGGGGCTGGGGCTGCCACCAGGGCTGCCTGCAAACACGCAGAGGGAGAGGGATCCATACGTTGGTGGATCCTGCCTCTCTGGAGCCAGCCCTGGCCCCAGCCCCAGTTGTGCTGAACCCCACTAATAGGGAGCCTTCAGTCGGAAGCCCAGACGTGCTCCCTCATGCCCAGGCTGCTCTTCCTCAACCATTTCTCCACCAGCATTTCAACGTCTGCATCCCAATATCACCCCAGACCCAGGATATGACGAAATAGAGTGGTGGCACACTGATCTCAGGGGATGTGGCAGCGGGCCATGCCGGGGAGCAGGGGCTGTGAGCGAAAAGGATGTCAAGGGGCAGACCAGGGACTGGGTGCCGGCAGCAGCATCCCACACCAAACCTCTACAGAGTAAAGCTCCACTTTCGGGTGGGAGGGGACGCACCAAGACAGAGCCCACGAGCACAGCAGGAACTGGGAGTTCAGTTACTCCCCATACCCCTCAGAGTGTATTTTGGGCACATGTCATGTCGGGGAGTGATGCTGAAACTAAATTTAGACACCAAAAAAATGATTACTTCTTGGAGCAGCTCCTCAGGAACCCACAGTCCTCGACTTGGCTCCAAACGTTACTATCAGCGAGCTATTTACTAGCTTGGATTAAACGTTCCTGCAGGAGCACCAAAAGCCAAACCCCGGCTACGGTACTGAATCTAAAACAGGGAACTACATAAAAAACTAGGAAGTTTGTTAAAGTGGAACTAAAAGGGGCAGCTAAAAGGGTTTACTTATTGTCGGCACCACAAAGGCTATTTGAGGATATTTTGCCAGCAGCTCGGAGCAGATGCAAATCACATCTCCAAGCAAGACAATGGTAGAGTCCCCGCAGCAGCTCATGCAGCCCTGCAGACGGGTGCGAGGGCTGCCAGAAGTACGGGGACATCTTTCAGGAAAGAAAAAGTTGTGCCCTAGCAAGGAAACAGCAAAAGCTGCGTCCGCAGCCACTGGATGCAAGATCACAATGAGGAAAACCGGAGAAATCTGAGGAACAGTTTGTGGAAGGAATAAAGAGAGAACCTGAAGCGGCTACAGGGACAATGGTGATGCAGGGCACATCTAGAGCACTGTGGGTGACATCCGTACCGGACACGCTTGTAGGAAGCATTCCCAAGAGCAGAATTAGTGGGTATGTGTGTCATTTCAACACACCGGGGAAGAGCTGACACAGCGCTGGTAAAGGAAAATCCAGCTCACAACCGCATGCAGCTCCTGGAGGGATGCAGGGAGCACAGAGGGTGGGGGAGGAGTGCCCTCACCAAAGAGAGATGAAGCTTCCAAATAAACTCAGCTGCCATAGGATGAGAGGGAAGATCCTCACGTATTTAATAACTGCTAACAGGACAGAAGGCAGGGGTCGGCATCCCTGGGCTATCAATATCCAGTTTTCTCCATGGCAGGGATCCGGACGAGGCCTCTGCCACGTGATGCACTCATCAAGAAAAGGAAGTGATAATGAAGAGTCAAACCCCACCAGCAATGCTAATTTAATCACTCTTAATATCCTCACCCTATTTTCCTAAGGCTGGGGCTGACAAAGGATTTGCAGCCGAGCTGAGCTCTGGGGCACGAAGGCAGCGGGTGGAGCCGGACACGCATGAATGCAGAGTGAGCGCAGAGCGAACGCAAAGCAGCCCTGACTCGGCGAGAGCCCAGCTGTAAACCAGCTCCTGCACCGAGCAAAGGGATGGCAGAGCTGTAATGGATAATTCCAGGAAACCACCAGCTCGCGGAATATTGCTGCGGCTCTGGACAAATCCCACTGCCCCAGCGCCTCTGCAGCCTCTGGCTGGGAAAGACTGGCAAGCGTAGCAAGGATGAGCAAGGTCCAGATGAGCTTCTGGCTTAAGAAGAGCTAAATCAAACGGGCTGCTTCATCCTGGATGAAGGTGATCGAGGGGGGAGAGTCTGTAATGATGGGTGGTGGGGGAAGGCAGGGAGGGAAGCTGCTGCTTTTTGCCCTTTCCAAACAAAAATAAGGATCGAGGGAGGCCACGAGGTGGCAACAAATGCCAAGAGAAGGATGTTCACCACATCCTCGGCTTTCTCGGCTGGCTGACACCCCGACACAGCCCCTCTGCAAAGCCCAGGCTCCTGAATGCAGCTGCACCAGAGGGGAGGGGACCCTGGGAGATGCCCCCTCCGCATCCCACGGAGCTGCTGTGCAGACCCCGAGCACGGCCAGAGCAGAGCAGTAACTCGGTCTCAAGTGAGAGACCTGGGGGGCACACAGGTAAGTCCCAGATGGGTCAGAGACCTCCGAACACAGGCAGACCCACTGCTCTGGTCCATCATCCTGTCCCCAGCCCGGTGGTGCCCCCAGCCCCAGCTGCCACCCCGGGGTGCTGCCAGCCAGGTCGTTGCTGAGGGCTTCTCCATCATCAGCTCTACACAGAATAGAGAAACCGAGTCACAGCTGGCGACGGAGCCTGTGGTCCACACCTGGGCATGCGCAGGGGTACCTTCACCTTAGGTTGTCCACATGGGGACACCCGACCACCAGGAACAGACCTCACCCTCTGCCTGGGGGCTGGGGAAACTGGCTCCCCTCAGGACCACCCTCACCCACCCCCACCATCCCAGAGCACGTGAGGTGGTGTTGGACCAAGAGCACGGGCAGAGATGGGGCTCTGCTGTAGCCCTGTGCACCAGACCCCCTGGATTTGGGGGATCTCTCCAAGGCCCCACGCCATGGAGCATGGCCAGCGCCCTCCCACCCACGTGGCCCTCGCCCAGAGCAGAGCCACTTCCCAAGGACACTGGTTGCAAGGAAGGGGTGGTGGGGATCCAGTGCTGCGGCCTCACCTGTGAGACACCTGGGAGCCTCTCAGGCTGGACATGGTCTCCTCCAGGTTCTGCCGAAGGTCGAGCACATTTTGTACCGTCCTCTTCCTCTGGGACTCGGGGTCTATGGAGAAACAAGGCAGAAGCTTTGAAGGGATGAATGGCTCCTGAGCCCCTCAGCTTGTGGCTGTACCCACAGCCCCTTCCCACACCCCTCTGCCCACTCCTGTGCCCACCAGCCCCTCCCACCCCCTTTTCTGCCTGTGGCTGTGCCCACAGTCCCTTCCCACACCCCTCTGCCCATGCTGTCTCTGTCCTCTGGGAAAGGGCAGGGCAGGGCTGGCACAGGGCTGGAGATGCACCACTACAGAATGCTCCCAAGGGTTCTGCAGCGGGGATGGGGGTGTCTGTTCCAGGAAGGATGAGCTGTGGAGGATCAAGTGGGGCCACAGGTCCCACACAGGTGACAGGACACCAGCTAGAGTCGGGCAACCCTGAACCGTGTGGAGGAGCACCTGTCCTGGAAGAACATCCCCAAATGAATCAAGGGTTGGAGCACCTCTCATGCAAGGACAAGCTGCTGTTCAACCTGGAGAAGAGAAGGCTGTGGGGAGACCTTAGAGCAGCTTCCAGTACTGAAAGGGGCTCCAGGAAAGCTGGGGAGGAGCTCTTCATCAAAAAGCACACGGACAGGATAAGGAGGAATGGTTTTCAGCTGAAAGAGGGGAGATTAAGATGAGATCTTTGGGAGAAATGTTTTCTGTGAAGGTGGGGAGGCCCCGGCCAAGTCGCCCAGAGCAGTGGTGGCTGCCCCATCCCTGGAGGGGTTCAAGGCCAGGTTGGATGGGGCTTGGAGCCCCTGATCCAGTGGGAGGTGTCCCTGCCCATGGCAGAGGGTGGGACTGGATGGGCTTTGAGGTCCCTTCCAATCAAAACCCTTCTGTGACTCTATTTTATGAAACCTGCCCCTGCGTACCCCAGGAACCTGGGTGCTCCGGCAGGAGACATGGGCACCACAGCAGCGCCACCCAGCTCACAGCCAGCAGGAACTCAGGAGATGTCAGGCAGTGGTGCAAGCATACACATGTGTCTACACGCCTGCACAGCCACACACGTGTGCGTACACACCTGCACCCCCATGCACAATCGTGTCACCCACTCCCAGAGACACACACCCACACCCACATACACACACAGGAGGGGCCACTCCTGGCACAGCCCTGGCAGCGGTGCCGGGCTCAGGGCACAGCTCCAGCCCCACAGCCCTGCCCCACTCGTATGCGTCTCAGCGCCTAACAGCCATCCCAGCATTGCTTTGATCCTGATTTCAAGCCTTTCAGCCTCATCTTGCCACTGAACCGCAGTGACAGCGGGTGCTGGGGACGCTGGCTGTGGCTCCTCCTAATGTAACGTGGCAACTAGCGCTTCGGGATTTGCAGCGGCACCGTGTGCGCTGCAGCAATGCAGGGGCCGGGGGACACCGCCAGCACATATTTCAGCGAGCTCCCCGCAACGGTATGGCCACGCGCCTGGCACATGAGCAGGGATCAGGTCCCTTTGTCCCCACCACACACCAACCGCAACACCGCACACACCGCAGGCAGCACCCATGGGTGATGCTGCCCCGTCCCTGGGGTCTGGTCGCTCACTGGCCCAGGCAGGAGCTCCTCAAACCAGTGAAGCAGCTCAGATGTATGCACGACCCCGGAATGTGGTGACAAGCAGTGCCTGCCCCAATGAGACAGGTTAAATCAAGCAGGTTAAAGCGGTTGTAGATGAGGGGAAGCGGAGTAGCGAGTGCACAGGGCACCCTGTGTGGCCGGCACAGGCTGTCACATCAGGATACTCGGCCTCGCGTGTGTCCGAGCGCCCTGGCCCAGCTCCCAGATCAAGGCGGAACAGGAGGCAAGTCATGAACTCGTCACTAAATCTTCATCGTGTCCCACATGGAGCCTCCAGCCAGTGCCCCAGAGCCACAGGACAGGGCTGTGCAGGCAGCCAGGCCTGAGGGATGCGGCGCTGGAGCAGAGGGGGCTGCGCACACAGCACCGGGTGCAGAGGAGGCTCGAGGGGCCCTTGGTGTCGGCGACAAGCACCCGCCTGCTCTGCAGCTGGGGACAAGAGGATTTTGTGTCCCTCCAGCAGGGCAGGCAGAAACGGCTGTGTTGGCAGATCAGAGGCACCTCAGAGCCCACCAGGTCCTGCTCTTGGGCTGCCTGGAAAGATGGATTTTCAGGCTTAAAATGGCAGGGCAGAAGCCTGAGGCCAAGTCCACTGCTACTACACATCCGATCTGTAGGACAATGGAAGATTTTGCATGGGAGGAACACCTGAACCTTAGGGAAGAGCAATAAAACACGCACCAGGGTCGCCACGAGTCCATGCGGGGAGGACTGAGCACCCTCAGCTCCCCAACCCTGGCTGCATTCTGTGGCTGCTCCCCACCCACAGCCCGGCTCACGCACCCAGAGAAGGTGGCACATGCGCACCCCAGCAGCACCACATCCCTGTGGGCTGGGCTGGGACGGAGCAGGATGGGATGGAAGAGCCACTCTTGTGCCCTGGTGCTGCCGGCAGCTCCCACGCCCCTGCCAGGCAAGGCTCTCTCCCAAAAAAAAAACATTGGCTGCCCTCCCCACAGCCACCCACGGCCATTCCCCAAGGCACAAAGCCAGCACCGGGCCCACTACAGTGTCCCCATCCCAACGTCCCCACCCCAGCATCGGGGCTGGCACATGGGTGCCTCCCCCCCGGCACCCTCACTGTGCTGGAGGATCCCAGCAGCAGGGAGCCCCAGCAGACCCAGGGGAAGGAGCAACATCCGAGGGCTCAGGACGCAGCGCTTCACAGAATTACTAGGTTGGAAAAGACCTCCTGGATCATCGAGTGCAACCATTCCTATCAACCACTAACCCATGTCCCTGAGCACCTCATCTACCTGTCTTTTAAATACCTTCAGGGATAGTGACTCCACAGCCTCCGCCGGTGCCCAATGACCCTTTCTGTGAAAATTTTTTTTCTGACGTCCAGCCTGAACCTCCCCTGGCGCAGCTTGAGGCCACTTGAGCTTCAGGGTGGTGGCATTGACTCGCATCGCCAAAGGTACCGTCAGCCATCCATGCCTAGCCCCGAGCTTTTGGGTGACAGTCTCAGTCACTCCAGCCTCTGGTGTCACCCCAGGAAAAGCAGCAGCTCCCACCTGGATAAGGGCCAGGACTCAGGAGCTGCTCACCTACCCCTGGCACACGTCCTGCTGGCCGCATTGCTGCCAGCGCTCAAGTGCCACTGCCCGTCCCCGCTGTGTTGGGGGGGCTGGTGGCAGTGGGTCCCCACAGCCTGTTTGCCAGGTGTGGCAAGGGGCCAGGGGCTGTCTCAGGGCTGGCTGAGTCGCTGCACAACGGAGCTGAGCAGAAACCAGAGCTGCTGGGAGAAGCCAGAGTGTGGGAACGGCAGGAGTGCGCTGGATTCCTCCCCACATCGATTTAGCAAGCTTGCCACAGCCAGATGTTTCCAGCTGCCGGAGTGGGATGCAGCAGGGACGGCTCATCCTGTGCTGCGGTGGGGTCAGACGGACACCCTGCCCCGGCCAGGCTCATTTCCCTGGCAGCCGTGGCTGGGATGTGTCCCACAGTGTCCTTCGCTTCACCAGAGCTGTAGGCTTGGGGACCAGCCCTCCCATGCACCCCAGCTCCAGGCTGGCTTCAGCCTTGTTCATGCCTCCCTGCCGCTCTGGCAGGCTCCATCCTGCGAAGTGGATGACGCAGCCACTGTCCCCCACCAGATCCCCCTGCCCGAGTCGCTCTCCCCTGTGCCAGGCTGGGTCTGCAGTTTCTTTATTAACTGAGCACTCTCAGGGCTCTCTCCAACATCAGCAAACACAATACGGCACCGCTCACACACAGGGAAGCTGAGGCAGGAAGCCTCAGCCCATTCCCAACCATGCCATCATCTACAAGTGCTATCTCGCACGCCCTCCATCGCTCTTCTCCGTCAAACCACTGGCACAGTGGTGGCACAGTGGGTGCAAGCCTGCCACAGCGCTGCCCATCATCTCATCTCCTGCCGTGCACAACCAGGAAAGCAGGAGGTACCATCGCCAAGAAGAGCATCAGTGAGACTGGATGTGGGGCTGCAAGCAGCTGAGCAAGGACAGAGCTGGCTCTGGGCAAGGCGCTGTGGCTCTTACAGTGCTGGGCACCACAGAGCCAGGGCCAGAGGAAACCAGGCAGCACCAGGTTGTGCTCATGTCCAGCCCTTCCCATCTCTTCCAAGAGTGAGTGGCAGCAGCTCCTCTGCCTGCACGACGGGGTGCAGCCGCATCCCCACCGCCTGGCGCTGCCGACGTGGCCAAGTACGTCAAGGAATGAGGAAATCATCAACTCCAAACGGCTCGTGACAGCTCATTTCAAAGGAGCATGTGGCCAACATCTCCCGCTGCGGCCAGGCAGAGTCGCGTCCACGGGACATGTGTGCCCCATGTGCCTTGGCACAGAAACCTCTGTGTGTGAGTGTGCGTGAACACTGCCCGAGCGCTCGTTCCCATCATGCGTGTGTTTGTGCGCAGGCCACATGGCAGCGAAACCCTTCTGCCTGCAGAGAGTTGCGTGTGTGCATATGCACGCCTGTGCCCCTGCATGCGCGCCCGCACAGACGGACACCGCCAACGCTGGGACAAGGGGCTCACCTGTGCTCTTACAGCAGGAGTGGGGCACTCACACGTGTGCCTTCCAGTCCCCCATCACCCAAATGGTCTCATTACAGTGGATCAGACTTGCAAAGGACTCCTGGCAACTCAGTAAAGATTTTAATGGCAAGCGGGAATTTGCTGTAAAAGGCCTCGCAGTGTTTCCGAGTCATTACGGTGGGCCCCTCTTACACAGTAGCTGCAACCAATTTCCCCAGGCCATGAAACATTTCTAACTGGTTGCTCAACTCCTTCCAGCGCATTGAAAAATAAACTAATAACCTCTGCAATAAAACCCATTCTCCTGGGGCCGCGAGACTCCTCCAGCCCAGCCGAGCTCCCCTGCTCCATAAACCCTAGCTCAGATCCATGCTTCTCCCACCGCGCCGTCTCAGCCCCTGCTCCAGCTGCGTTTGTGAATGAATCAGCCCAGGCGTCGCTTTGCTGGTATTTTCCATGCAAAGCCTCCGTTCCGGCACTCGGCCCCTGCCACAGCTGGGCTGCTCGCCCGAAGGGAGACCCGAGATCCTGAGCCCAGTGGGTTCCCAGCTAACAGCCTGCAGTGTGTGATTCAGTTACCAGCGTCTTGGCGCGCCAACAGCAGAGTCTTTCCATATGGAGCAAAACGGCTTTATCTTGCATTTCTTACATCCAGCTCTGATTCATGCTCCCGGATGGCTGGGCAGGGGGATGGTCACAACCTGCAATCCTTCTCCCTATGGCCTTACTAATTCTTCTTCCCCACCCCCAACAGCCACCAAACAGGCTAAATGAGCAGCAGAGATCACCAATAGGACTCCACAGCGTGATTGCCAGGTCCATAGTCTTGATTTCCACCATCAGCCTTGTGTTCCAGCCTGGCCTCATCCCTGCAATCCATGCATGCATGGGAACTGGGTACCCAGATGACCAACCAGGGCCTCCAATACACCTAAGCAGATCAACGAGAAGCATGGCCATTGTCACCCACCCCTGGAGGTGTTCAAGGCCAAGTAGGATGGGGCTTTGAGCAACCTGACCCAGTGGCAGGCGTGTGGAACTGGATGGGCTTTGAGGTCCCTTCCAACCCAAACCACTCTATCAACTCTGTGAAGGCAGCAACCCCCAGGACTGGCAGAGCCAGAATTGCCGTTCTCCAGGGATGCAAAAGCACAGCCTCCTGCCAGCGGGAACCGGGGACATGCAGGGAATGCTCCAGATACCTGAGGATAGGTCCCATCCCTGGCTCCAGCCAGGGCAGGCTGGGCTCCCTGCTTGCTGCCACTCTGCACGTAGCCCTGCACAGGCTGCGAGGCGGAGACTGGATGCAGCCCAACATGTCCTGCGCTTGCCCTTGGCAGAGGAAGGAAAGGCCAAGAAGTAAAAGTTGTGGGAAGAACAGGGTTACAGTGGGCAGCGCCAGCAGGACGGTGTGCGCTACGCATGGTCCAGGCCTCCTGAAAAGCCCCAGCCCCTGCAGGGACATGGTGAGAGGAGAGCAGTGGCAGGACCCAGCTTTGGCACAGCCACCCCATGTCTCACACCTCGCTGAACCCTTCTGCACAAGAACACAGCTCTGCAGGAGGTTCCAAGGAGGCTCCAGCGAGGAATCATAGAATCATTAGGCTGGAAAAAACCTTTGAGATCAACTCCAACCATACCTGCCCACCACTAAATCATATCCCTAAGCACTCCATCCACCCATCTTTCAAACACCTCCAGGAATGGGGACTCTACCACCACCCTGGATAGAAGGAAGCCCCTTCCTCTGCCTACGGCCACCATCCCCACCATTGCAGCCAGTGCAGGCTGGGGCAGCCCCACACCGCACGTGGGGGACGTCAGCTCCCCGCTGACAGGCGAGAGCAGAGAATTAGCTGCAGTGCAGCGGTGACAGGCCAGGACTTCAGCCGAATCAGCACTTCTGGGGCGATCACGGCTGCTAAGCCTTGCGAATCACTGCTCGTAACGAGCACAGGGCTGAGAGACCTGGAGCCTGGACACCGTCTGGCTCGAGCGAGCCAAGCTTTTAAAAGGGATTCAGACTTTCTCAGGCTAGAGCAGCCATAAATCTACTTAATTGGGTCTCTCCCATACACAAGTTTCCAAATGAACCCGCTGGAGAGACCCAGACCGGGCCTCCAGCCCATTTGTGGGTTATTCTTTCAATGGATGCTCTGCTTGGCCCCAAACCACCCCACCTGCGCATCCAAACTACAGCTCCTTTTACAGCAGCGAGAGTCTCTAGCTGCTCAGCGCCCTGTGCATCCCACACCTTCCTCTGCCCTAAGCTGATGAGCTGGGAGAGCCCAAAATCCCTCATGTCAGGGCAGATCCCGCTCCTGCATGTGGCACTGCGCATCCCTGTACCAGAGCTGCCTCCAAAGCTGCTCCTGCAAAGTGCTGGAGAAGCTGGGATCATTCCAACAGTCCTGTCCATGGGTCTCTAGAATAACCCAGAGGAAACACTTGTGCGGCATGGGAACAAGGGGAATTGCCGACAGTGGGTGGATAGGCTGGATCAGAGAATCATGGCATGGGTTGGGTTGGAAGGGACCTCAAAGCCCATCCAGTTCCACCCCCTGCCATGGGCAGGGACACCTCCCACTGGATCAGGGGCTCCAAGCCCCATCCAACCCGGCCTTGAACACGTCCAGGGATGGGGCAGCCACCACTGCTCTGGGCAACCTGGGCCAGGGCCTCCCCACTCGCGGTGTGAAGAATTTCTTCCTAATGTCTAATCTAAATCTTCCCCCTTTCAATTAAAGCCATTCCCCCTCATTCTATTGCTCTATGCCCTTCTAAGAAGCCCCTCCCCAGCTTTCCTGCAGCCCCTTTCAGCACTGGAAGCTGCTCTAAGGTCTCCTCTGAGCCTTCTCTTCTCCAGGCTGAACAACCCCAACTCTCTCAGCCTGTCCTCACAGCAGAGGGGCTCCATGCATCAAGGATCCACTCCGGATCACGCGCCCAGGGCTGCCCCCACCTCTGGACATGGGCACACACAGCAGCAGGACTGTGCGGTTCCTGCCTCCCCAGCCAGCAGCCCCATGGCCTCGGGCACACAGAGACACCTCCCTAGCGGTCTCTGCACCCAGGGTGTCTCCGAAGCTGTGGCTCTTGCAGAGTGGGTTCAGGCTGGTCATACAGCTTTCCCTGCCTCAGTTTCCCCCCGGGGTTCTGCATTATCGGGGTGTGCTGGCACAGCAGAGCCCACCCAGCACCTCGGAAACACCCAAGCAGACCCAACGAGAAGCACAGCTCTGCACACGACACCTTTAACACGGCCATCAGCAGACGTTAAGGCAACACTGCAAACCCTGCACAAAAAAAAAGCAAAAAAAAAAAGCCATAAAGGCAGGGAAAAGCCAAAAAGAAAACCAAAAATCCCATGGCAAAACAGAAGGTGCAGGGGGGCCCCAGTCTGGAAGCACCAGAGCAGCCAGCAGCAGCGGGTTCATGCTCCCCACACGCCACCAGATGTGGTTTGGACATTGTGGAAATTCAAAATTCCAGATGGCTCTTTTTGGGTGGGTTTTTTTTGTTTTTTTTTTTTTTTCCTTGCCTCATTTCCAAGGCAACAAGACTCGCTGTCATCTGCTGGTTGCCATAGAGATTTCACCTGATTCTGCTTCAGCAGAACAGAAAGCCGGGCTTGCTCGCTGCTGCCGAGGAGCCACGAGCCGCGACCGCCTTCAAACTTACTGGGAAGAGCAGAGATAAATGGGGCTTTATACGACAGAGGCAATGGACTGATTCAGAGGATCAAAGGAAGGAACTGCGGGTTTCTATAGCACAAATCAGCCCTTCACTTAAATGCTTCGGTGCCCTCCAGATGTGCTCTCCACGATGGGCTTTGCTTGGTGCAGGAGGGGAATCCTAGGCCCACTTCTTCCTGCATCTTGTGGATCAAGCAAGGATCTCACGGCCTTGTGGATCAAGCAAGGATCTCACGGCCAGGGCCAACGGCCCATCATGGCCATGTCCTTCCTCCCATTCCCACCCTCCTTCACTGAGCACAACCCTCCTCCGAAGCCCCCGTAGCCCAGAGGGCAAGCAACCCGAAGGGAGGATGGGGCAAATGCAGAAGCAGCCAGTGAGGAGAGAGACCTTTGGGCAAGAGCAGAGATGTCCGTAGGTCTGCATTCAGCACAGCTCGGCAGCCACAAGCATAGGGGTGAAGCACCACGTGCCCCGCAGCCGGCCACGTGCAGTGCTTGCTCCACATCGGGCGCTGGCGCCGTCTCAGCAGTCCCGTTATTGCTGAGGATCCTCCATGGAGATGCTGTGGTGCCTTCATGTGTGGTTCACAGTCGTTCCCCTCAGACCCCTACTCGCCCCAGTCCTGCAGCGGCTTCGCAACTGCCAGGCCCGGAGAGACACGACTCAACCTGCGACAGTAGCTCTTGGACTTGCAGCCAGATGCCCCAAAAGAGCAGCTCTGATGGCTCCAGGGAGCCGAGCTGCTCTGCCCGGGGCTCCCGTTTGCTGAGGACATCGAATCCCTTGGGCATGGGAGAAGATCCTGGATGCTGGCAGGATGCTCACAGGTGGCAGTCACCCCTGGGTACAACAGGCAGAAGCCCCCATGCTCATCCCTCCTCGCTGCTCTCCAGGCCTGGCTGAAAGGGTGTTTATCAGAGCAGAAGCCTGTCCCCTCCCCAGCCCACGTCCCCGTACCAGGGCCGGCGGGGAAGGGCCCCGTCGGGCAGCTCTTGGCTCACATTGACTCTGTTCTGCAGGGAGAACAGAGCCATTAGCAGAGCCAAACTCCCCATTCCCAGCCAGAATACGGCCATGCTTGGGGAAGCTTTATATTCACAGAGACAAACAACTCACATTTGCTTTTTAACTGTTGGAATTGCACCCACTGGGACAGAGCAAACAGGGAGCCTTTTGTCCCCCTCGCCTTGTGACTGCAAGCTTTGTGCAGAGCAATGCGTTGCAAACACAATTCTCCCCGGCCTCAGCTGGGCTCTGGTAGACACTTGGTCTGTCTGTCCGTCACCAGATGAGCCAACAAGCCCTCGTGTCTCCAGCAAGAATGCAAAATGTCCTCCCTGGCTCCACCGCCAGCCACAGCCTGCAGAGCTGCTCTGCGCTCAGCTGCTTCTCAGAGCCACCAGGACAGACCCAAAACCCAGATGGGGCTGGAGGAAGGCAGTGGCTCTGCGCTCACTGAAGAGCAAACAGGAGTGGGAAACTGAAGTTGCAGGGGCTTTGTGCTGCAGAGCTGCTCACTCCAGTTACAGCTCGCTTGGAAAGCAAGAGAGAGCACATGCAAGCATGGGAAATACCAGCATGGAATGGGCACAAGGGCCAGGGCACTGTGAACCTCCAGGGAAGGTACACAAGTCACCTGGAGGTTTCTGGAGACCTCCAGCCCATTGCTGAGCTCCTGAGCATCAGAGCTGGCAAGGTACTTGCCAAGCTGCCACAGGCACTGGTGCTGCCCAGAGCTGCCACCCTGGAGAGGGAGAAGGGACCCTCAGAGCAGGAATGTCCTTCAGGCACTGGCTGAACCCCCATACTGGCCCAGCCACAACCACCCAGGGATGAGCATCCTTCACTCCAGAAGAATGAGACCCCTGTGGTGCCGTGCAACTCCAAACCCTGCACCTCGGAAAGGGCATCAGTGCTTGTGAGCTCACCCTGGGTTCTCTGCAAAGCCCAGGGATGCCAGACCATGAAGATGGTCCAGCTGCAGGCAGGACCAGACCTCGGGGAAGGTCATCAGCCATTGCTTGAGGTGGTCCCCCAAGAGCACCTCAAGAGATGAGCCAGGGCAGGAGGCAAAGCACCTCGGTTTCCCACAGCCCCACGGGACAAACCCAGCTCAAATGAGTTCCAGACTCATTAGTGGATCTATTGTTGCCACCTCCCGTGGGAGGAGGGAGATAACCGAGGCTATTTTTGCTTCCATCTGGGGAATCGTTTCCCTCCAACGTGTACTGCCACGATGCTAATTTTTAAGGCTGACGATTAATTGATGTCAGGCTCATTATGGGGCCAATGGATCCCCCCTCCCCAGGAGCACCAAGGACAAGGGGGGTATGTTTTGACAGATGTCTTGTGTGAGTGACATCCTAACAACAGAGGAAAATGGGAGCCATTACCATGGAAAGCCCTGGAAATGGGAAGGGAAGTGGCTGCACGCGACCCCAGCGCCCTTCCCCACACACTCTCTAATCAGCCCTTCACGCTCTGCCCTGACGGTTTCCAGGGCTTTGCTCCAGAGATAAATGTCCATTGTGTGAGCGCGGGGGTAATTGAATCTCCTGCCTGTGGCGCGGGCAGTGGGGAAGGCTCAGCCTTTCTTCTCCCCCAGCCCCAGCCTCGCAGGAGGGCCAGGTGCCAAACTGGCGCTGGCACTGGGCACAGCAGCCTGTGGAGAGACAGAAACAAGCCCAGTGCACACACCATCACAGGGATCCCACAAGGTTTAGGGTCTCACTCCACCTGCAGTCCCTGGCAGTGGGGTGGGTGAGCACTGCTGGCTCGTGGGGTGCCTGGGGGTGCTGGGGGTGGTGGTCCTACCAGGCAGCGGGGCAAGGTTCACCTCTGAAAATCACAGCAGTGTCTGCAGCATCAGCCCAGAAGCGGCTGAGGAACAACATCCACATCACAGGGTCCCTGCACGCTGCCTGGGTGACGTCCAGCCGCAGCCAAACCCAGTATGCTCTCCCGAAGGGGAAGGAAGCACCACAGCAGGAGGTTTGCTGGAAGAGGGCACCATAGCTCTGATGTGACACTCCATCTCCTAGGCCCCCTGTGCAGCCAAAGGAACCAGCAACTCCATGGTCCCCACCCAGAGGTGGGATAAGGCATCTCCGTGAATCATCACAGAACCTAGGGTGACCCAATGAGTGTAGGTGAACCCCGCTCTCCTGCCTGCTACCCAGCTCCTCCAGGCCCTCCAGCTTTCAACAAGGGAGGGCAGAGCAGCACACCCTGCCTCACCCAGCAGCACCCTCCCCGCCCCATGAATGGTACCCTTACCTCTGCTGGCCTCGTTACCCGCTGCTCTGGACCCATCCCAGGAAGGTGCTTTCCCCACACGGGAGCTGGGAGCACCGACGGCCCCGTGTGCCTCTCCCCAGCCTGCAGCCCCCTCCACCCTGCTCCTCCGGCTGCCTCACGCCATGCACGGCAGCTGCCATCACAGCTGGGGTTTCATCCTGCTGCCTCGCAGCACTGCCTTGCATCCCCACGCCGGGGAGATGCTGGGTCTCTGCTGGAGAGGTGCTGGGTCTGTGTTGAGGGGAGATGCTGGGTCTCCATCCATCCATCCTCAGCACCACCAATTCCTCCACCAGTGCTGGCGTCCAGGCTACTGATCCGCGGGCGCTATCATTACAAACTTGTTTTAATTGCTGCGCAGTGCCTCCAGCACCCTTTACAGGGAGAGGGACGCAGATGAATAAATTGTCTATTCTTAGCACTGCCAGCTTCCCCTCGGGAGCGCAGGGGTGAGGGTTTGCTGCGTTCGGCCGCGGGTCCTGTATTGTCCTCCAGCTGCTCCCCAACTTGCTCCTCCTCTCACAGTGCCCTCGGTGAGTCCTCACCACCAGGAAAAGGCTTTCTCAAACAGCAGTTGTGTTCTTCCCAGCAAAGGTGACATGCAGATCCTGTCTCCTTCAGGAAATCTGTGTGTGCCATTGGAGGGAAGGGGATGCTTGGGACTAGAAAGCTCTCTGCCACCACGGTGGGTGTCGCCACTCGGTCCCTGCTCTTCTCCCCAGTACCCCCATTCCCACAGCATCCTGGCCAGGCACTGCAGTGCGGCTGGGGGATAGCATGGAGGAATAGTGCTCTTCACCTCAAATCCATCACCTGTGTTACAGCAACTGGGGGCCTCTGACGTGTGTTAAGACTCAACACAAAAGCCATTTCACTCCATGAATCTACGTTCTGCTGTGAGCATGGCAGTGCCAGGGTGGAAAACGCTCCAAAAAAGGCTTCAGCACCGGCACGAGGGATTTCAGTGGAACCTCTGGGCTCTCCATGGTGTGCCAGCTCCTGCTGTCGTCCACACCACACACCCGCCAACACCAAGGGCCGAGTGACACGCAGTGATAGCGCCCATGACACACCCCTCACTCGGACTTTAAACAGGAGAGTGGCCACTTGCTTACGGACTCTTGCGCAGCAAAAAGCCCCATCCCTTGTATGCTGCAGGAACCGTTTAAGCATGCCAAGAGCACGCTGAGTCACACAGCCTGGCTTAGACGGTTCGGGATCCCCCCCACCAAGCTGGAGACAATGCTGTCCCCGGCACCGTGCACACGGCTGTCCCGCAGGCAGCAGCCTCCTGGGGACACGACCCTCCCCGGACAGCATGGGGGGGTCTCCAGCAGCACCGCAGCCAGGATTTATCCCCTGCAAGATGTTCCACATCCACACAATGGTGGAGGCAAGCCCTCTCCACCGTGGGAAGCAGCACTGCAATGTGCCTTGAGCTCCTCTCCCCACATTCGCTCCGGGGCCCTGTCCAGGCACTGACGATGCAGAGCCCAGAGCCATAACTGCTGCAGGAAAAGCTGAGCCAATTCTCCAGCTTGGGAGAAAGCATCAGCCAAAAGTCACTCAAACAAGGAAGTGATTTGTCTTCCTCTGGCTGCAGTTCCCCCTGACAAAGGAGCATGGAGCAGGGAAGTCGGTCGAGATCACGTGCGGTGTTACCGACCAAGCGACCACCGAATCAGAGACTGGGAGCGCTCACACCAGGAGCCTGAGAGATAAAGCAGAGCAGGCGAAAAGGGATGAAAAAAGACACGCCATGCGACCCCTCACTCGATCCAAGCCAGGCATTGCATCCAACAGTTCTGAATATGAAATACACACAATGAGCTCCAGCGAATAATTAATCCCTTCAGGAACACTGTAAGTGATTGCAGACAGCTTACCAAGAGGAGAAAAAAATTGGAAAGTCATTGAAAAATTACCATAAAATGTTTCTTTTTCTGCTCCAGTGTGAAATACAATGAGATCTGCTAGGAGATGTCTCTGTTCTGCAAAATTCAAAGGCGATGGATTTAAGCTGTTTCTCTAACACCACTCACTCTACCTGACAAGCTGACGGCTGTGAGAAATGGTTGGGCTTGATGATCTCAAAGCTCTTTTCCAACCTAGTGATTCTATGATTCGATGAGAAACCAGCCCAACCCAAAGCAGAGGGGCAAGCGCCCCTCTCAGCAGCTCCCGCCACCTCACCTCACATCGGTGGGACACTGTGGCGGCAGACTCCGCAGGGGACAAAGCAGGGCACAGAAAGGCACCCACATTATATCATGGCTACATCCCTGATTCACACCCTGCAGAGACATTCTGTAGTTCAGATGTATGGGAAGTGCCAGCAGCAGCGCCAAGCATAAACCCGGCTCCTGGAGCAGGATGAGCCCTCCCGGTGATGAGGTTTCAAGCCAAGGGCTCGCTGGCAATGGTTCAGCCGCATCACGCAGTGCCAGCCACCCCTTCGCCTGCCACGACGTCCCCGCTCCACCCCCGTGGTCCCTCTCTCCTCCTGCACCTCCTGCAGCGCTAAGCAGCCAATCCTCCAAGGGTTCTGATTTGGCCCAAATCCTGTCCCGCTGCACCCAAAGCCCTGCCCCTGCGTAGTACCGCGCCCGGGGCAACCACACAACTGCCCTCCCGGCACTGCACAAACGGGCAAGGAGCCACCTCTGCTCTCCTGCAAAGCCACCACACACAGACCAGACCAGCCACGTCCTGTGGATGGACGACAGCCACCCGGGGCATATGCGGTCCTGTCCCCCCTCAGCCTCCAGGGATCTTCAGCCCCGGCACCGGCGAGGGAGGAATCACAGGGCAGTGCAGTTGCCTTTTACCTTCCCATGGTATTTTTCGATCATTTTTCTACTCGTAAACCTGGGGTTTATTAAAAAGAGCATTAGGAAATGTGTTTCCTCCCGTCGATAAAGTGACTTACAATTAGTTGGAATTTTAAAATTAAAAACACACCCTAAACTTTCACTTCCACTTGAAATCACTCTGGCTTGGAAAACAGTTTTTCCCCCAGCATGTCCTCTTCTGGGTTTTCCCCCTCTTTCCTGTTCTCTCCTAGCCATGTTTTTGTTTAAAAATTCATCAGGCCAGGGAAAAAATCCGGGGCAGGACAAGAGGGAAGGGAAAAAAAGAAAAAAGCAGAAGAAACTGTGGTTTTGCAAACCCATCTCCGAGCAGGGGAGAAGCAGACTTGCCTTCCTCTTGGAAAGCAAGAGGTGCTCAGCAGGATGAGGGAATATCATGTACTAACAAACACAGCACAGCAGTGGATGCGACCCAGCTGAGCCTGCAACCCTCCCCGGGCTGATGCAGCTGCCCCAGCACAGCGACCAGCCTCAACTGCAGGAAAGGGATGGATGAGCCAGGAAAATCTCCGTGTGTGTCAATGTAGGACACAGTCCATTCCGGTACTGACTGTAAAGCCCCGCTGCTGCTCCCAGTTGAGCTCACAAAGACCCAAACAGCTCATAACAAGGCTCTTGCTCCAATGAGCCAAGTACCGGAGCATGTCCGGCTACGGTGGGGCTCTGAGCTGGACGCTGGTTGACACGAGGCACATCCCACACGCAACACTGATTTGGGGAAGGACGGAGATGTATCCAGGTGCCGCTATTCAGCCGTAAGGTCACTCCTTACACTGGTGCGCTGTGCCCAGTAGGTACAGACACCGAACGCAGGGTGCTGCTGATGGGGTAGGGACAGCCTGCATCCCTCAGCATCCCCCCAGCTCCAGGGGTTGCTCCCACCCCAGGCTGATCCCACCTCACAGCACCCGAGCTTCCCCACGGCAATGTGCATTTTAAGGCCAGCTGCAGCACTTTCCGCACAGGACATGCATAACATCTGCTTAGGAGCGAGAACGCTCCGCAAGGGGATGGAAAGCTATATGGAAATGGAAGATCATTACCATGATCTCCTTGGAAACATCCCATCAGAGCAAGTTTTTCTTCCTCCTTCTTCTCTCTCCCCCTGTGCACAAATTCTGGCACCCATGCGTCGCTTGGCGTTGCTTCAGCACTGTGGGTCCAAAATGCAGGCGTCTGCTTTCTAAAGCCATTGTCTAGGATGTGCTATTGAGCTGCAGAACACGGATGGTTTGGGATGGAAAACAGGCATCTCTTGCAATACAAAAAGAAGCTGGCAACCCAGATTTGATTCGTCTTTGATTCTATAGAGAATCTCAACCAAACAAAATTTGCTTTATTCCCACAAAGGAAACAAGAATCTTAGCAACAAAACAAATCGGCACCTCTGCCCCTGAATACAGCGATGAGCAAACCGAGAGCAGAGCAAAGGAAGCGCGGCTTCGCCCCGCTGGTCACCACTGCGGCATGGAGCAGCGGGTTTGGAAAGCAGCACAGCACGGTTGTACACGCTAACACGCTCCACTTGGGAATGTGAGACTGGAAAAGCTGCTTTAAAAATTTACTTTTGAATCAGAACTCTGGGTTTCTCTCCTCTTTGCATGCCGTTACATTTCTCAAGTGCTTGTGCAGCCAGTTCAAGGCAGGGAGATTTTTCAGGAACCCCAAGAGCTTCACCAGTTTTAGCACAGTGACTATTTGCCGAGGAAATCATCCCAGAAAATTTATTACTTGCTATTCACTTTCAGAAGTAAGCAGGGCTGGGAAGCGCAGAGCAGTGCAAACAGCAGCTGAGCAGAGATTCAATCCTGCCCCCAGGTTACTGTACTTTCCCCACGACTAATAAGCTATCGGATGGGAGGCGACCTCCTATCGCAAGCACTGCTGCCACGCAAATTCTGCTTGCAGAGGGTTTTCAGAGCAGTTTTAAACTCCCAACCTCCAGGCCTCGCTCTGCACAGCCCTGAAAGCATCTCGCAGGCTCCAGGAAGCGACTCCCTCGCTCATCCCCCATGCTGCTGTACGAGCGGGGCCGTTCCCCTCTCCCTTGCAGGAACCAGCCACATGTTCTCCATCTGGGAGCAGATGCCCATAAGCCAATAAGCTCAACTTGAAAAACTAACTGAAAATAGCACAAAATCTCTGAGTGCTCTACAGGCCGCGGCTGGATGATGGATATTAGCGCTCCAGCAGCACCGGGATGCCGTTTGGCACAGCGTGGCAAAAGCACAGCTCACAGGGGTCAGGGAAATGAAAACGAGATGGCTGAAGGTGCTGCTGCCTGAGCATCTGTCCTCTTCCCAGTGCTCTTGCCTGTGAGGAAGGAGGGCCTCGGTCTGCTGGCAATCAGCCTCCAAACCACAGTGGTGCTCAGCCTGGAGTATGGAAGCACTCAAACATCGTTCCTCCCAAAGCCCTGAATCCACTGGGATTGGGATCTCTAAGGCAAAACTGAGCATCCGCAGGGCTGCTGTAGCTCTGCCAGGCTGTCACGGCTGGATGGGGACAGACACGCCATGGGCTGTGCCTCTTGTGCTCCAACACAGGGGAAAGTCCTGGCGAGAAAGGCTGTGGCACCACCCAGGGCAGGAACCCACACTGCCCCATCAGAGCTGAGCCTGCGGCACCATCGGTGCAGGACAAGGAGCTGGAGTTCCTTCTGGGCGATGCTGCCCCACGGGGTCAGGATGCAGCCAGCTTTCAGGTGCATTTAGCCACTTGACAGTGGAAGACAGGCAGTCCAGACAGTGATACATTCAGCCTCAAACCAACCCAGGGTGAGCCATGAAAATGGAATTTGCCAAAAGACAATGCGGTGATGATTTGTGAGCCCCCAGCTATGTGCAGCCTGAGGCACAAACGACTCAGGTCTGCAGCTGGGAGTCAGGCAAATGCCGGTGCTTCCCCTTGGCCAGAAATCACATAACGTGTTCTCCAGGCCAAGCAGGATTTTAAACCCATACCAAGTCTATATGCAGATAGAATCATACAATCACTAGGTTGGAAAAGACCTTTGAGATCATCAATCGTACCTGTTCACTATTAAACCACATCCCTGAGCACCTCATTCACTCATCTTTTAAACCCCTCCAGGAATGGGGTCTCCACCACCTCCCTGGGCAGCCTCTGCCAGTGCCCAGTAACCCTTTCGGTGAAGACATTTTTCTTGATGTCCAATCTGAACCTGCCCTGGTGCAACGTGAGGCCATTCCCTCTTGTCCTATCAAACAAACATTGTTTGGGAGAGAAACCATCGCTTCCAGGAGCCAACTGGTCCCTTGCATGCTGGCACCTCTGCTTCTAAGACCCCTCAGTGACTCCAGTTCTCTGCAAGAGTTTCTGTTAAGTTTTCAAATGAACCTACGGTCTGTGGGAGATGCCAGAGTGCAAGGCTCCCACCTTGCCCAGTGGCCGGGGTAGACCAGAGAAAAACCCAGGGCTGTCCCCATTGCCTCCCCATCGCTGCTTGCCTTTGGCAGTCTTGTCCTGAGCTGTCTCAGTGGGACAGGAAAGCAACGTGCCAAACACCACCACAGCGAGACTCAGATCTCTCCCACCTTTTGGTCTGCAGCCACACCAAACCCTACGGAGCCCAGCTGTGGTCCAAGGTCGACTGCTTTGGAGCTGGCCAGGCAACGTTTCCAGGACACACTCTGTCCATCTTCCTTGCTGGGGTGGGGAGGAAGCTAAACTTCATTATTCCTCTTGCTTTTGCTCTTGCACATTGGAAGCTTGGAGCCGTCTCCTCATCACTCCTTTGCTACAGCGAAGTGAAAGCAAGGAGTCGAAAGGCAAGAAGGCTGCAAAAGGCCACAGTTGGGTGGCCCACAGCCCTGCGCTCATGGTGTCCACAGCACACATAGCCCTGTGTTGGTCCTGCCCTTGCAGAGCCGGACAGTCCCAGGTTCCAGCCCCAGTCTATCAAATGCTTTTCCTTCCAGCCTTAACATGCGGGGACTCAGTTGTCCCCCCTCCAGCCAAGCAGTGCTACCACCTCAGAGCCTGATGAAATGCCCCTGCCTTGCCCAGCTCCACCATCAAGGCTGGGAGAAGCCTCAGGAGGTGGGAGTGGGTGCTGTCAACATGTCCCCAGCTCCAACACCAAGGCTGGGAGAAGCCTGAGGAGGTGGGAGTGGGTGCTGTCAACATGTCCCCAGCTCCAACACCAAGGCTGGGAGAAGCCTGAGGAGGTGGGAGTGGGTGCTGTCAACATATCCCTGGCTCCACCAACAAGGCTGGGAGAAGCCTCGGGATGTGGGAGTGGGTGCTGTCAACGTGTCCCCTGCAGCACCACACTGGGAACCGGCTGGGGAGGAATGGGCTCGCCCCATCGCATGGCCCACGGCATGTTCTCTGCCAGCCCCAGGTCACCTCGCCGAGCTCCCCACCACAGCAATCGATGCACATAAGCCACTATCTGTGCTTCCACTTGTTTGCATCAGCTTGGAAATCTAATGCCAAGTCAGAGATAAAGTGAACTGGAAACACTCCAATAGCGTCTAACGCTTCCAGCCCGAGGGTTCCTTAATGAGATGAGTTTCAACATTGCAGGTCCCAGCCCGAAGAGCAGGTTCCTTTGCCTCGCTCCCCAAGCGCATCCCTCCTTGCTAGCGCCTACATCTCCCCACAAGCCAGGCTACGAAAGGGAAGGGCCACTCCCCATCGGGTGGGTTTTACACAGCTCAAACTGTGCCCATATGTGAAGGGGTTCGCACCACGCTCCCCACAAAAGGCTGAGTCCTGACGAGGACAGGGTTGTGCAGCAGAGCCATGACAAAGCAGCCGACCCCCAGGCTTGAAAAAAAACAGCATAAACTCCTTTCCATGCCCATCTGGGCTGGCAGAGGACCAAGATGTGTCCTACACCAACATGCAGGAAGCCTGAGACGGTGATGCTGCGCATGGGCAGCAGACGCGTGATTTTGAGAAGTGTTTCATCAGTGAGTTATTCTCAGCCCACGGCTATGCTGAAAGCTCTCATGGCTATAAATATCCAGCGACAGAGTCGTACCTGAGTTGCAGCTTTGAACGTGCCTCGGGGCTGATCACAGAATTGGGAGATTCAGGCTGCTCAGCACAGAGGCTGGGGCAGGGCCAGACTGGGGACATTTCAGTCTCACCAGAAAAATCACAGAGGTGTATGCTTCACAAAACCTTAGCTTTGGCCAGTTTGGGCTCCCAGTACAGCCAGTAAGGACTGAGTTTGGCCAACACTGTGCACTTATTCAGGGCGTTATTGAATAAGCTTGTCCAGTTGTAGAGTCTCGTTGCCAGCTTTGTCACACCTGCTGACAAAATATGCAAAGGTGGGACATGGAGCAGCCCCAGATCCCAACCAGCAGGGCTGGCACTGGAAATAAAAGCAGTTCAGCCTTTCCTTGGCTCTAAAGGTGTGGTGCTGCCCCTCCATCATGCTGCAGTTAGGACATTGCCTCCTCCAGCTCACACATTACAAGCTTCAGAACCTACAGCACGGCTCTTCCATTTTCCTGGGTCACACAAGAAAAACCACAACCTCCAGCAGCTTCCCTGAGCTGCAGAGGATCTCAGTCACAAGCCATACCTCCAGGTCCCCGAGCAGGAGAGGCTCCCACCCCACAGCTGAACCCAGGCGACTGGCTGGTGAGCCGATGGAGCAGGCGTGGAGCCCAGCCCTCCCACCACATCACCTGCAGCTGCGAGTCAGGCTCACAACCTGCTGAGGGAACAACAGCCTCGCAAGCATGGCACAAAACCCTCAACTCCAGTTCCCGACTGAAAGTCACCACCTGGGTCCCCTTTAGAAGGTTCCTCCTGGCCAGCTGACCATCCCACCCCTATCCGCACTGCCACTGGGGGAGATCCGACCTGGGGGAGCCACAGGATGGTTTGGGTTGGAAGGGACCTCCAAGCCCATCCAGTTCCACCCCCTGCCATGGGAAGGGACACCTCCCACTGGATCAGGGGCTCCAAGCCCCATCCAACCTGGCCTTGAACCCCTCCAGGGATGGGGCAGCCACCACTGCTCTGGGCAACCTGGGCCAGGGCCTCCCCACCCTCACAGGAGAACATTTCTTCCTAAGATCTCACCTCAACCTCCCCTCTTTCAGCTGGAAACCCTTCCCCTCATCCTATCCCTGCAGTCCCTGATCAAGAGCCCCTCTCCAGCTTTCCTGGAGCCCCTTTCAGTACCAGAAGCTGCTCTAAGTCTCCTCAGGGCCTTCTCTTCCCCAGACTGAACAGTCCCAACTCATACAGGGCTGTGCTCGTACAGGAGGTGCTCCAGCCCTCGGATCATCTTCGTGGCTCCCCATGCAAGGGTAGAGCAGCCCTGCCTTTACACCTTCAGAATTCCTGGATTTGCCACAAACTCCTTCCATAATTTCAGGGGGACGCTTCAGGCCAGAGCCTTGCAGGTCCGCTGGCCAGGGGAGCACTGCAAAGCCTCCTGATGAGCAGAGGAGCTCTAGGACAGAGACAAAAAAGACTGACACGAAACCGAAGAGGGATATGGAGTGAGTAAGCATCACTGATGCCTAACCCAGGTAGTTGCGGGAACCTCTGTGCTCCCTACAGCACTGGCGCACTCCTGTGTGCACGAAGGTGGAGGCACACGTCCCTGCTGCAGCCCACGCCTGCGTCCTCCCCGGCAGCGCGGGGGCCACGTGTCACCTCGTGGTCTGCCAGGCAGCACCTCCAGGGAGTTCATACACCACACTGGGGCCACGAGGCTCTCGAGCCACCTCCCTGCTGCAAGGCTGTTCCCAAGAGCGAGGAAAATGTCCAGCCCAACCGCCCTGTGCTCGTGCAGAGCTCGCCTAAGCAGATTCCAGCAGCACCTTCCAGTGGGAAATGAATCTCAGCCCTTCTCCTGAATTAATAAAAAATACATTACTGCTTCAATTGGACAAGACAAATACCAGCGTAAGGAATGAAAGAAACGCTTGAGTGAAACAAAATGGGGAAGAAATGGCTTAGAGGAAAGGCAAGCTGATCAGCGGGTGCGCCGGGCATTGCTCGTCGGTGTCACATCCTTGACACAAGCACATCTCCATTTGCACAGCTTCTAATCTCAGCCCTGCAATGCAGCATCCCCTGCCTTCCCAGCTCCCCTCCACGCTCGGCTCCGCGGCTCAGAGCTGCAATGCAGCAGCGTGGGAAAGCCCCGTTCCCCACTCCCCCTTCGCCCCTCCACGAGCCGTGCTAAGCTTCCCCGGCCAGGCTCCTCTCCTCGCACGTATTCTGCCTTTCCAAGCTCACTGCTTCCCAGGCTGGAGAAGCGGCAATCCCTCCTCGGGCTCCACCAGGAGAGCTGCTTCACATGCTCGGAGGGGGACATGACTTTGCAGGGTAGATGATACAGCAGAACCACACTGTATGCGACCTCCCACACCCTGCATACCCACAGCTCCGTACGAGACACCCTCAAGGTGGGAAGCCTGGAGAGGACAAGAGCTGAGTTACCCTGAAGGACGGAGCCATCCCTGCTCCACCCATAAGTGCATCCAGACCCAGCGGTGTTACTGCCGGGCTCCAACCACAGCTGCCACCGGTACCAGAAATGCTGCACACACACACTGCGCTGGGACCTTGCAGGGCACCAAATGCCACCTGTGCAGTGGCACAAGAGACGCTCAGGATGGGATGAGCTCAGAGGATACGTCAGCGGGTCCATGCCCCACCGCTGAGCCAGGCGAGCTGCGTGGGCCCAGCCTGAGATCACAGAAAACCGCCTGGTCTCCTTGGGCAGGACTGTGGCCCAGCCGGGAGGCACACGCTAGCCATGGGCACTCCCAGGCCACGGCAGATGAGCTGGCGCTGAGCTGGCATCACCCACAGGTGACACACCTTGGAGGGTACAAGCTCTGGCTCTACACCGAGCCGGAGCGAATCCTCCCTTGTGCAGAGGGCATGAGCATCATCCAAGCGTTGTCCTCGGATGCAAGTGAGGGCAGGCAGGGAGGACCAGGGAACTTCTTGTCTGGCACCACGAAGCTGCATGGGAAGCCAAGGAGCGGGTAACCCAAACCGATGTAACAGGGTGAGGGCACTTGTGCCAGGGAAGGGCTGCGGGCACAAAGACATGTGCCATAGCATGAGAAGCCGAAAACACAGAGCTGGGGACAGGGGTCATCAGGAAGACACTCTCTAGAAGTACCCAGAACTGCCACACGTTCCCCAAGTGCCACCCAAGCTGGACACAAGTTGCTCATGAAGCACATGGAGCGGGCAGGACCCATGGGTGCGCTTCTGCAAGGGCAAACCACCCCAGGAGCCCTCAGCTCTGAGGGGACAGCAGGGGCTTGAGGGGATGTCCCCCAGGCCCAACTGGGGTCACACGCCACCAGCAGATCCCAAATAGCATTCCAGAACTGCACACAATTTTGGGTTCATTTATGCATTTTGTCAGTGGACAAATGTTAGATTTGAGGGCAAGATACAGGCAGCCACTGGGAAAGCCCTCCTGGAACAGTGATTTTCAAACTCTTTGAAGGAAGCATTTGTTTCAACAGTACATCCTCAAATATTTTTGCCCTCAAGTGTTTGCTCTGCTACTTTTCCATGGGAAATTTTGAAAACCAAATTTTTTTTTTTTTTTGCTAGCACTTTTTCTGCACTGCCATTATCACTGGGAACATGGCATACCCCAAATAGCTTCCACAGAACCCTCTGGGGCCCTCCGGTCATGTTTCCAGACCTCCTCTCCCCTCACTGCAGCCACCTCAGCCAAAGCAAGGAGACACCTACTCCTTGCTGTCAGCTCCCGGGAGCAGGCTGGAAGCAGCAATGTGACCGTGTTCCTCTCCCCTTTCTCCTCATCCCTACCCCACACGCAGGATCCCAGCTCTGCAGCTAGAAGGAAATAAATCCCCACCCCAACAACCTCATCACACAGGGGCCTTCAGAGAGGAATAACGTTAGTTTGACAGTGACATCAGGACAGCCGCACCGCTTTACGAGGCAATAACCCGCTCCTATCACTGTGAAGAGCTACTTGGTCTCTGACCTCCTTACGCTCTCCTGCCAGGGAGCCTGGCTACTGCTGCACAGCACTGCAATGCCCGTAAGTACTCAGTTACACAGCCAGGAACGCCGTGGGGCAGAGGTAGGAACGCCGTGGGGCAGAGGTGCTCCTTTCAGTCCCATTCTATGCACCTGAGCAGCAAGGATGGTCATCGGGGATACCTTGGTCAGAGAATCACAAAATGGACTGAATCGGAAGGGACCCACAAGGTCATCGAGTTCAACCCCTGTTCCTGCACAGGACACCCCAACATTCACACCATGGGGCTGAGGGCGTTGGCCAAAGGCTTCTGGAATATTGTTAAGTTGGCTGCTTCAGGAGCTGCTCCAGTGCTCCATCACCCTCTGAACCTTGAAGAACATTCTCCTCACGTCTAACTTAACCTTCCCCTGGCACATCTTCCTGCCATTCCCTCAGGTCCTACTAGAGCTGGGAATGTGCTCCCACAGGACACATCAGACACCAGCCAAGCATTTTCCCTGAGCCGTGGTTTCCTTTTCAAACCAACCACAGTCAGAGGCGACGTGAAGCTCCTTCCCTTGGAGGAGCCCATCTGCCCACAGCAGCCCCTTGGCTCTCCTCACCACCACCACCGGGCTGCTGGCACCCACCGCCCAGCCAGCCGCCAGCTCAGCATAGCTGGGGTCTGCCCTGCCTGCGTGCCGGTGCCACGGAGGAGCCAGGCTGCCACACGGGACTGGGGGCATTGCCCACCCGCGGCCAGCCAACGGCTGCAGGACCGAGATGCGTTCTAGCTAGTCCTGCGGCATTCAGTGGGGTGGCAAAGCCTCCTGCAGTGAGCATTTTGGAGAACATCATCTCCCCTGGGATCCCACGTGTGCCTGCCTGGGCTCTGGCCCATGCAACACCTGCCGCTTATTCGCTTATGCCCATTAGCAGCCACTTAAGGGGCACCACACCAAGCAAGAGATGGCCAAGGAAATAGCTGCAGAAAGGAGCTGCAGGATCCTGGAGGAGCTCTGGGGACCTCAGGGTAAGTGCAGCAATCACGCTGGGCACCGCATCCCAGTGCCAACCAACTCTCTTGCAGCCCGTACGTGCCTCCACACCTGCACGCTCTTGGGCGCTGCACGCGGAGACGGGCAGGGCGAGCTTTGTACAGCGAGCTCTTCCACCACATGCCCTCCATACCCTTCATCCCGCGGCCGGGCACTGGTGTAATTAGCAACCCCAGCTGCCAGCCAGCTTTGATGAGAAGCCTCAGTCTTTGGTTGATGCGAAATGTATAATTTGGATGACGGAAATAGCCTCTACAAAGCACATGTGGTTGCTGAGTCCCAGTGACCTCTCCTGTTTCATGCAGGCTGCTCTGCTTTAAACGTGGTTACATCTCCATCAGCTCCACAAAGGCTTCGGTGCCATCAAACAGATGACACAGCAGAGCAACCGAATGAGAGGTAACATTTGGCCACTACTAAATAAACTGTACTTTTGGCCAGCACTGACTTGGGAGTGCTTCTGGCAGAAGAGGCATGAGGTGGAGATGAGAACGCAGGTGTGGAGACCAAAGACGCACAAGGTCTCTACAAGCCCTCGCACGCTGGTGGAGCAGGGAGCCCAGGGTAGGCAGAGGCAGCACAAGGCTCGTAACACAGGTCAACAGTTCAAGGACAACAAGATCTGCAAAGTCCCTGCAACTCCTGTCTCTTTCCTCCCAGTGCAAACTAAGCTTGCAGGTCTTCTCATGCCACTCGGCAAAGGGTGTTCTCCAGCAAACATGGCAAAATAGCTCAGGCTGATGTTTCTCTTGCCAAAGGGATCTGTTAAACAGCAGATAAACCTCCCCTCCCTCCCAAGCACCTCCTGCAGCAACCAGGAGGAAGTCCCTCTCCTGGCCCTACTCACCAGCCCTACCAAGGCGTGAAGCTCACTCTCCTGAGCAAGTGGGATCCTGTCCCATCCAGGTCTGTTCCCACCACCAGTGCAACCTCTCCCTTGAGGAGCCAGGCTGTGGGAAGCACCGTCACCCCTGGAGAAGGTTTCATCTACCTGGACCACACTAGATGATAAGCAAAGGGATCAGGACCAGAACCTCAGCGTGCCCAGGCTCGCACAGCCCCAGCCGTGGCTCTGCCACTGGCAGAAGTCACAGAGCAGCTACCACCACGGTCACACCGCTCCTTCCCCTGCACATCCCAAGCTCCTTGTCAGCATCCCCACCACATGGGCTGCGGAGGACGCGCTGGGTCATGGTTGGCTTGGTTGAGCAGGTAGCACTCAACAGCACAGCGCCCACGACGCACAGCCCCACAGAAGGAAAGCGACGTTTCAGCAGGGTTAAACTGCTGCCAGGCCACCCCAGGCAGTTCCCACCTCACATGGACAACCGGCCCTCAGTCCCCACCACAGGAAGCGCGGCAATCTGTACGTCTTGGAAAATGTTCTATTTCAGCAAACACACAGAGCAGGGCGTTCAGAGGACGGATTCAGCAGAGTTTGGCCCTCATGGGCCAGCTGACCTCATCTTCAAATGGCCAGTGCAGTCCAAAGGGATGCTCGACATCTCCCAAGGTCAAGGCCAGTCTTGCTCCCCCACAGCAAGCCCTGGTGCTGGCAGAGGCCACGCAGCCAGCCCAGAAACCAAGGTAGGTGTTGGAGGGAGTGCTGCAAGCCATGGTCTTCCTGAGCACGTGCCCGAGTGTCTGTCCTGCGGGCAGGATCACGGGTACTCCAGCAAGCGCCACAGGCCAGGAGTCCCTCCGCCGTGGGCCAGCGCTGCACCCTCCAGGAAGCCAAAGGGTTTCTCGTGGGGTGCTGATGAAACCCCACCCGAGAGGACAGCATCACAGCGCGGCATGGAGATACCCCAGGCATGCCAACACCAGCGGACTGAGGAATTCTCCCGCAATCCTGCCCTGCTCCCTCGGCATCTGCTGCTACCTGGCATTAGGTCTGAGGGCAGACGGCCACAACCCAGCTGTGGGACCAGCCTTCGTTCTTACGGTCTTCCTACCCACACCTTGTGCCACTCTGGGGCTCTCCAGGAGCTGCTCGCAGAGCCCCAGTGAGCCCTGGGAGGGGACGGGGCAGGGTGCACTCCACCACCGCTGCTCCCGAGGGTGTGCATGGCCAGCAAGCCAAGGGCGATGGTCTAGGAGGCTCCTTCCTGTGTGCCGGCACGCACAGGGGCACGCTGTGCCAGAGCCCTGCACTGGAGCAGAGGCTGCGACGCTCCAAAGGCTCCTGAAGCCGTGGGGTGTGCAGCAGGGAACCAGACTCAGCAAGCACGGCTTTACAGGCGCGTGACTTGAGCGAGTCCTACAGCTCATTCCACCTCTCCAAACCTCCCCTGCAGCCCCAGCTGGGGCAAATTTCTCCCCTTCCTCCCCGCAGCAAAGCTCTGCTCAACACACCTAGAAGGCATCTTCAGCCAGCTCTCAAAGCCCTAGAGAAGCTCCTGGCCCCCTAAAAGGGTGGCCTAGGCAGGGAACTTGAGGGACCGGACACACCAAGGCTCCCTGCCACCAGGGCTTGACACCCAGCTCACCCAGGTACCAGGAGCAGCACAACAGCTGCACAGAGCTCATTTGCCACCTTCTCATGCCAGCTTGCCAGACCAAACTGAGCTCTTTGGAGCGGCAAGACCCCTGCATTCCTCGCACTGTCAAGCCCACTGACCGCACAGGTGCTGCCGGATGGGACGCAGGGGAGAGCGTGTGGCAGTGGGAAGCAGAGGGCTCCCGAGGCTGATGTGGTTTCCTAGAGATCAGCAGGATGGGAAACACGAGGGCTGGGCACGCCCGTGCCAAGACCCAGTGGCGTGACTCACGAGGGCTCCACGGATCCCAAGATCAGAGGCAGGGCCAGCACCGGTGGGGCAGCGCTCCTTGCTCGAATGGGAATCCAGCACACACACAATGAGCTCTGGATCACACAGACTCAGGGATCAAACCCACCCGGATAGCAAGATGCAGGCAGCCATGGGTTGAAACTCACATAAACCCTGTGGCGGCATCCTTGGAGGACCCTCCTCAGCAGGGCCCAAGACCTCGGAGAAGCTCTGGATTTGAAGCCTCCTGCCCAAAGTGCAGGCAGCGCCACAGCCCCTGCGCACAGCACCTCCACCGTGCCTCCCCTGGGCCAGCCACCTCGACGGCACCCGGCTGGGCAACCTCCAGCATCTTTGGCTGGGAGTAGAGACCAGGGTTGACTGAAAAGACATGCTAGGGAGGATGAGCTCAACCGCCACCTGCCACTCCTCCTCGTGATGAGGCTGGAGCCAGGGTGAGAGGTGGCTGTGTGCCGGCCCTCGGGCTGGATGACAGCGCCTTCCACCCCACTGAGGCCCATGGTGCCTTCGGCCTCCGCATCCCTTGCACATCCTTGCACATCCCTTCTCCCTCACCCTCAGCATCCTTTGCACATCCTTGCACATCCCTTTGCCCTCACCCTCGGCATCACTTGCACATCCCTTCACCTTCTCTCTCAGCATCCTCTGCACATCCCTGCGCCTTCTCCCTTGGCATCCTTGTGCATGCCCTCGCCCTCTCCCTTGGCATCCCTTGCACATCCCTGTGCTTTCTCCCTTGCCATCCCTTCACCCTCTCCCTCAGCATCTCTTGCACACCCCTGTGCCTTCTCCCTCGGCATCCCTGCACATCCCAGCACCCTTGGCACCCTTGTGCAACCCTTCACTCTTGCCCTAGGCATTCCTTGCATATCCCTTCATTCTTGGCATCCCTTGCACATCCCAGCGCCTTCTCCCTCCACGTCCTTGTGCATCCATTCTCCCTCGCCCTCAGCATCCCGTGAACATCCTTGTGCCTTCATTGGCATCCTTGTGCACCCCTTCTTCATTGTCCTTAGCATCCCTTGCACATCCCTTTCTCCCTCACTCTTGGCATCCTTTGCACACCCCCGCACCTTCTCCCTCAGCATTCCTGCGCCTTCTTCCTTGGCATCCCTTGCACACTCCTTCACTCTTGGTGTCCCTTGCACACCTCTGTGCCTTCTCCCTCAGCATTCTTGTGTATCCCCGTGCCTTCTCCCTCGGCATCCTTGTGCATCCCTGCACCTTCTCCCTTGGCACCCCTCGCACACTCCTTCGCTCTTGGCATGCCTTGCACATCCCTTACCCTGCAGCATCCCTTGCATGCTCCTTCTCCCTTGGCACCCCTGTGCCTTCTCCCTCGGCACCCTTGTGCATCCTTGTGCTTTCTCCCTCAGCATCCCTTGCACACCCTTGCACATCCCTCCTCCCTCAGTGTCCCTTGCACACTCCCTCTCCCTCAGCATCCTTGTGCATCCCTGTGACTTCCCCCTCAGCACCTCTTGCAGACTCCTCTGCCCTCGGCACCCCTTGCACACCTCTGTGCCTTCTTCCTTGGCATCCTTGTGCATGCCAGCACCTTCTCCCTCGGCACCCCTTGCACATCCCTTCTCCCTCAGCATTCTTGTGCACCCCTGCACCTTCTCCTTTGGCACCCCTTGCACACCCTTGCACATCCCTCCTCCCTCTGCGCTCCTTGCACACCCTTGCACAGCCCCGCGCCTTCTTCCTTGGCATCCTTGTGCATCCCTGTGCCTTCTCCCTCAGTATCACAACACCTTTTCCCTTGCACATCCCTCCTCCCTCTGAACCCCTTGCACACCCCTTCTCCCTTGGAACCCCTTGCACACCTCTATGCCTTCTCCCTTAGCTTCCTTGTGCATCCTGCTCCTTCTCTGGCACCCCTTGCACACCCCTTTTCCCTCAGCATCCTTGTGTATCCCTGTGCCTCCTCCCTCGGTATCCCAGCACATTCTCCCTTGCACACCCTTCCTCCCTCTGCATCCCTTGCACACCCCTTCTCCCTCGGCACCCTTTGCACACCTCTATGCCTCCTCCCTTGGTATCTTTGTGCATCCCAGCACCTTCTCCCTCGGCATCCTTGTATATCCCTGTGCTTCCTCCCTCGACATGCCAGCACCTTCTCCCTTGCACGCCCCTCCTCCCTCTGCACCCCTTGCTCACTCTTGCACACCCCTTCTCTCTCGGCACCCCTCGCACACCCTTGTCCCTTGGCACTCCTTGCACGCTCCTTCTCCCTCGGCATCCTTGTGCATCCCTGCGCCTCCTCCCTTGGTATCCCAGCACCTTGTCCCTTGCACACCCCCCTCCCTTGGCATCCTTGTGCATCCCTACGCCTTCTCCTTTGGCACCTTTTGCACACTCCTTTGCTCTTGGCACCTCTCGCACGCCCTCGCACACCCCTCCTCCCTCTGCAGTCCTTGCACACCCCTTTGCCCTCGGCACCCCTCGCACAGCCCCGCGCCTTCGCCCCCGGCATCCTCGCGCATCCCAGCGCCCCCCTCCCCCCCGCCCCGCACTCACCGAGCATCTGGCTGAAGAGCAGCTGCTCCAGGTCGCCCAGCACGGTGACCACGAGCTCGGGGTCCACCTTGAGGTAGGGCTTGTCGGCGGGCGCGGGGCCGGCGGGCGGGGCGGCGGGGCCGAGCGGCCGCACCTCGGCGCAGGGCCCGCGGGGGATGCGGCTGGGCCGGCGCGGCGGCAGCAGCGAGTGCTCGGAGCGGGACAGGCTGCGGGACATGCCGACCCCGCCGCCGCCGCCGCCGCCGCCGCCGCCGCCTCCCGCCGCCCGGGACATGTCGTCGCTCCAGCGCGGCTCGCAGAGCTGCCGCTTCTTCTCGGCGTCGGTGAGGAACGCCAGGTTGGTGAGCGACTTCTGCTTGCGCAGGGCCGGGCCGGCGGGCGGGCGGCCCTCGGCGCTGCTCGCCTTGAAGACGCGCAACTCGGCGCCCCGAGCGGCCGCGGGGGCCGCCGCCTTGGCTCGCTTCGGCGTCACGGAGCCCTCGGGGCCGCGCCGGTACCCGCGCTCCTCCTCGCCCGCCTCCGCCTCGCTCTTGAGGTTGGCGCCCAGCATCCCCGCGCTGCGACCATTTAACCCGCCGGGCGCTGCTGCTGGTGCTGCGGCACCGCGAGGGAGAGACAGAGAGAGAAGGGAGCGCCGTCAGCGCCCGCCCCACCGGCGCGGGGCGGGGATGGGGGGCGCGGCACCACCACCCCCCCGCCGCCCCGCTCTGCCGCCCCCCCGCCCGCCGCCAACCAGCGGAACGGCAGCGGCGAACAAAAAGGGCCTCCCCGCCCTCCTCCTCCCGCCTCTCCTCCGAGCGGGCGGGGCGGGAAACGGGGAGGGGGGAGCGAGGGGGGGGGGGGGCGCGGGGCGGGGCTATATGGGACCCCGGGGGCAGAGGGGGCGTGTTGGACCCCCAGGACCGTGGGGGAGCCCGGCGGCAGCACAGCCATGCGGGAGCACCAGGACTGTATGGGACCCCGGGACTATATCAGACCCCGGGAACGGTGGGGGCATGTGGGACCCCCAGGACCATGTGGGACCCCCAGGACTTATACGGGACCTTGGGGGCATCAGGAGCGTGTGGGACGCCCAGACCTTTATGGGACTCTGGGAGCATCGGAGGCATGCAGCACCCCGGGGCTGTGTGGGACCTCGGGGGCAGAGGGGCCATGCAGGACCCCCAGGACTATATGGGATCCCGGGGGCAGAGGGGCCGTGCAGGACCCTGAGGGTAATGTGGGACCTCAGGGGCAGCAGAGCCATGTGGGACCCGCAGGACTATATCAGACCCCGGGAGCAGTGGGGGCACATGGGACCCCCAAGACTAAATGGGACCCTGGGGGGGAGCAGAGCAGTGCGGGACCCCCAGGACCATGTGGGAGCCAGGGAGCTGCAAAGCCATGTGGAACCCCCAGGCCTATATGGGACCCTGGGGGCATCAGGGGCAGGCAGGACCCTGGGGCTGTGCGGGACCTCCAGGACAATATGAGACTGCAGGAGCAGTGGGGGTATGCAGGACCCCCAGGACTATATCAGCCCCAGGGGGCAGTGGGGGCATGTGGGACCCCTAGGACTATGGGGGAACCCAGGGGCACCAGAGCCATGCAGGACCCCCAGGAATATATGGGACCCCAGGGGCATGAGGGGTGTGCGGGGCCCCCAGGACTATATGGGACCCCGGGGTCAGGGGGGCTGTGCAGGACCTTGGGGTCATGTGGGACCCCAGAGGCAGCAGGAGCATGAAGGACCCCCAGGACTATATGGGACCCCAGGGGCAGTGGGGGCATGTGGGACCCCAGGACTATATGGGACCTAGGGGGCATCAGGGGTCTGTGGGACCCCCAGGACTGTATGGGAACCTGTTGGCAGCAGAGCCATGTTGGCAGCAGAGCCAGAAACCCTGGGGTTGCGTGGGACCTCGGGGGCAGTGGGGCTTTGAAGGACCCCTAGGACTATATAGGACCCCAGGAACAGCGGGGCATGTGGGACCCCCAGGACTATATGGGACCCTGGGGGCATCAGGGGCATGCAGGAACCCCAGGACTATATGGGACCCTGGAGGTCAGAGGGACTGTGCAGGACCTCGGGGTCATGTGGGACTTCAGGGGCAGCAGGAGCATGCGGGACCCCCAGGGCTATATCAGACCACGGGGGCAGCAGAGCCACGTGGGACCCCTAGGATTATATGGGACCTCGGGGGCAGCAGGCCTGTGTGGGATCCCCAGGACTATATGGGACCCTGTGGGGGAGCATGGCTATGCGGGACCCCCAGGACTATATGAGACCTTGGGGGCATCAGGACCATGCAGGACCTTCAGGACTGTATGGGATGCAGGGGGCAGCAGAGCTGTGTGGGACTCCCAGGGCTATATGGGACTTCGGGGGCAGTGGGGCTGTGAGGGACCCCCAGGGCCATGTGGGACCCCCCAGGACTACATGGGACACCAGGGGCAGTGGGGGCACGTGAGACCCAGGACTGTATTGGACCCTGGGAGCAGCGGGGGTGAGCGGGACCCCGTGGCGAGGGTGAAGCTGGCAGGCACGGTGCTGCAAGCACCCCGTGGGTACCAGAGGCATGACCTCACGTCAAGCTCATCTCAGCCGCCGGCGAGGATGCAGCGGGTGCTGGGGGGCAGTGGGGAAGGCAGCGGGGTGCCCCCCAGCACCCTCCGTGGGAAGCACCCCCGTAGCCCCCCGCCCTGTCACCGCACACCCAGCCCCAAGGGTGCAAAGCTCCTTCTTTCCCCCAGCGGTGACCCCAGGAGCCCTCGAGGGACCCTGTGGCCCCCAAACCCAGCGGGGCCCCTCCAGTGATCTGGAGGAATTAAGGGGTTGGGGGAAAGAGGGGGAGCAGGATCTGGTTATCATCAGTTTTCATTAATTACCCGTCCCTCGGGAGGGGTGAATTAAGTCTATTTGGTGACCTCACGCAGGCTGCCATGGCAACCGCCGGAAAATATTGCATTAGAGCCCATCACTCCGCTGCCGAGATAAGAGCCGGGAGAGCCAGGGCCGGTGCGGGACCCCAGCCCGGCCCCCGCGCGGCAGCATGGCCGCCCCGTGGGGTTCAGCCTGTGGGGATGCTGAGGAGCCCCAAAAGAACTCAGCCAGGATGGGCCAGCCAAAGGTGCCCCAAAAAACAGATGTTTTGCACTAAAAGATGCTGCTGGGGCAGGATGAAGCTGCCCGCTGCACCACAAAGCTGCTCTGATTTTGGGGGGCTGTTGGAGCCCTCACTGGGCTATGAGGTTCCTGGGCCTCCCAGTGTCCCCTGTCCCCTCCGGCCGGGCCGAACAGAGCCTCAAAAGGACGTGGGCCAGGGTGGAGGCGTGGAGCAAGGGAAAGGATCTGGCCCTTTCCCCAGCACCAAACCCGCTCAGCTCACCGAAGGCCTGGGACAAGGCGAGCAGGGCCGCTGCGCTGGGAACACGCCAGCCCAGCTCGCTCCCCTCCTGCTTTCTCCCGGAAAATCCTCCCTCTACCGCTGGTTCCATGCTTCCCAAACTGGGGCTCAGCATTGAACCCCGTGACGCTCTGCCTGGGCTGTGCTGGGAGCCCCTGGGGCTCTGACCGATTTCTGTCCCTTTGAATCACCCAGCAAAGCTCCCAGGTCTTTTTTTCCCCTTCCCTGCCCATCCCTGGAGCATCCCTGCCATCCTCCGCTGCCCTGGCAACCGCCACCCCAGCAGCCCTTCCACTCCAGATTTACGCCAAAGCAAGAGCCAGAGGGGACCAGGTTGTCCCCAACCTCGCGGGGGACTCGTTCACCCCCCGAGAAAGGGGATGCCGAGGCACCTGCCTCTACTCCAGCTTCCTGCCAGCCTCTTGGAAATGGGTCATTCCTGGAGCTCAACAGGAAACTGGGAAGAGGAGGGAAAGGAGCCAAGCAGGGCCATGTCCCAGCAGCCTCACTGGAAGGGATGGAACCCCCATGCCCGAGCCGTAACGGATGCCGACGTGGCTCCTGTGCCTGGGGAGGCCACGCCATGGCGTGTAGTTTTCTCCATAAGGGTCATGGCTACAGCCGTGCCATCCCTAGGGAAGTTGGGGAATCTCCCGTGGGGGGGGTGTTCCCCCCACTGCCCCACCAGCCAGCCCCAGTCTCCAGCACAGGGCTGTGGGGGCTGAGCTCCCGCAGGAGCCTCTGTCCCTGTCACCATCACGGCAGCCCCCCAGCAGGACCCCCCATCCCTGCCAATCCCCCTGGACTCACTTGGACGTCTGGGTTTGGGATCAGGATCAGGTCCTTCTGCGGAACCAGGGCACTCGTCACCCCGGGACGTGGTCCTCTCCTCCTCCTGGTCCTTCTGCATCCTGGGGGAGGCAGAAGCTGGTGAGGGTGGGGAGCAGGGGTGCATCGCAGGTGGCAGCCGGCTGGCAGCCCCCCGGAGAGAGAGATGCAGTGCCTCGGACTCTGCCAGGGTTTGGGGACACCGATCCCATGGCAAGGGCATCCCATCCCTGCCATCCCATCATGGCATCCCGGGCACCCCATTCCACTCTGAGCCCATCCCCTGCCCCACACCAGCTCCCATGGATGCCCCAGGAACGCCCGGCACCCCAGACCCAGTGGAAACCCTCCTTCTGGGGCAGAGCCCCCAGACCCAACCCCACCGTTCCCCACAGCCACCCCTCCAAGCCCACCCATCTCCCCTGTCCCTGTGTCCCCCTGACCCCATGCCCCCCCCCATCCCTGGGCACTCACCGGTACTGGAAGGGTGCCACGGTGGCGGTGACGGGGTGGCTGTGCGGGGGACCCGAGGAGAAGGTGATGGCCCCCGACCCGAACGCAGGGCCCCTGCCCTCCGAGCCATCTTGGGGTTCATCCCCTGTCCCCACCATGGCCGCCCCACCGCCCTTCCCTGGGGACACCCCCAGCCGCACCCCACCCCTGCCCTGAGCTGGGGGCACTTTGGGCAGCTCGGTGGTCCCCATCCCACTGCCTGCCCCCCTCTTCCTGCTGCCCCCCGCCTCAGGACACTTCCCAGGGGGCACCAGGGGTCTCATGGTGGCTTTTTGCCCGCTGTGACGGGGGATGCCAGGGCTGCCCTCCCTGCCCTCCGCCCGCTCGCGGCTGGCAGCTCTGCCAGCGCCTTTGGGCTTGAGGGTCTTGGGGCTGGGGGCCGGCATCTTCCCCGGCTGGGGGGACAGAGCTCTGGGGGCGACAGGGAGCCCCGGCGTGCTCGGAGGGGCCACAGCATGTGGCTTGCCGTGAGCCACGGCACGGGGCACCGGGATGGCAGAGGCGAAGTGGCTGCGGCCAGGCGGGTTGATGTTGGCCGTCCCGTTCATCCTGGCGAGGCGGCTGCTGGTGGGGCTGTAGGGGGAGAGGAGGGTTGATCAGGCCCCGGCAGGGTGAGGGGATGGGCATGGCATGCATCCCACATCCCCTTGGCCACACCAGACTCTAGTCCTGGCCCCCATAGACTGTTGGCGCTCAAGGACCCCAGCCTGGGAGGCAGCCACTGCATCCCACACCCCAGCATGAGGACATACGTGATGCCCACCAGGATCCACAGGGCTCGGGCATGTGTAACGTCCTCCTCCAGGGACCCTGTGCAGCAGCCCCATCCCCATGTCCCCATGTCCCCACAACAAGGTCTCTGCAGCAAGGCCACGCAGGCACAGACTCTCACCACAGAGTTGTGCCACAGACAGGATGGCCCCTTGGCCAACCCAAACCTTCTCCTCGTCCCCAAAACCAACTCCTGGATGAACAAGACCATCTCCTGGCCATCCACGACCAACTCCTGGTCATATGAGACCACTTCCCAGACATCTGAGACCATGTTCTGATCATCCAAGACCACTTCCAGCAGTATGAGGACCACCTTTGTCACCCTATTCCTCAGGCCATGACTGATGTCTGTGCCCCACTGCCACCCTCCCCACCCCTCAGTGTCCCCCCACATGGTGCGTACCACCCCATCTCTCCATCTTCCTGCTCACAGCTTGCCCCACAGTGACTGTTCCCGGCATCACCACCCAGACAGTGCTCCCATCCCCTTGCCTTGGTGTTTTGCTCCGTGCAGATGAGGATGGAGGCTCAGCGCACCTCGCCATCCCATCCTAAGCATCCGCAGGCGCGCAGGGACCATTGCTACCACCAGTGACAGGGATATCTACACAGTCACAGCGAGAAGCTCAGCCCTCCTGCAGGCTTTGCCTGGGCAGGCAGAGCAGAGCTCAGCGAGACAGTCAGCCACGGAGCAAAGCTCCGTCTCCAAACACCTCTTGGCCACCGCTTTCCAGGAAAAAAAACAACCCAAAACTCAAAAAAAGGGCTTTTTTTTCCAGGGGTTGGAGTGGTTTGAAAAATGGGAAGATGTGGCTCTGCAGGCGCCTGTGCCAACCCGTGCTCCCTCTCCCCACCACAGCTGCAGCAAAATGAAGGTCAAATAGGTGCTGGGTGCCATAAATCTCCCGGGACACACATTTTGTGGGTCACTCCAGTGTGGTTTCACTCACACATACACAAAGGAAAAACTCTGAGGAGAACGGCAGCTTTTTCGGGGTAGCTGAGCATCCTAAGAGGAACCATCAGCCCAAGGTTGGCCACGCGCAGCCCCGTCGCCCCTGGGAAGTTCCTCTCCGTCCGTGCTGGCTTCGGGACAGGTGGGTGCAGCGAGCACAAGTGAGGCTTTGTGTTCCTGCTCCAGTGAGCGCGTTTGGGGCCACACCGGAGATGAACAAAGCCGTTCCCAGCAGGCGGGTGGACGATGCAGCCCAGGGATGGAGCCGCACACAAGCCGCTCTGTTTGCAGCCCAGGGCCAGCAACCTGGCTACCTTTCAAACCACCTGGCTGAGACGGAGCTTCTCTGGAGCTGGAGAAAGGTTCCTGCCAAGCCGTGGGGTGCAAGGGGATGGTTCCACCCCCACCATGGGAACAGCCCTCGGGCTCAGCCCTGCACCCCTTGCATCTCCCAGCGGAGGGTGCTGCTTAAGCAAGGTCCAAAAATGCCCCAAACAGGCCCACGTTGCCTCTTCCCCAACCTACAGCTGCCCCAGGCCCAGCTCCCCTCAGGCTTTTGGGAGTCTGCAAGGATCAAGCCATGTCCCACATGGCCCACAGGAGCCCCCCAAGAGTGCCTGTAGCCCTGTTGCGGGTGAACGCACCCAAATTCCCTTTCGCCAGCCCCACATGAGCTGGATCACTTGATCAACAGAGCCACAGGTCACGGGGAGAAGGGCTGATGCGGCGAAGGAGATGTGATCATCACCGCGCCCCACTCCAGCACCAGCTGGGAGCTACAAAGCCCTTTTCAAGGCAGTTTTAATTAAGGGGAAGAGGGAATCTACACACACAGCTCTGGGCTTGCGCTCACTGGAGCCTTTGAAATGGCCAGGGAGGCTTTCCCTCTCCCCACACCCGGCTGAGACATCTCTGTCTCCACTTGCTGTGGTCGTGGCCCCGCGTCTCAGTGCTGGTGGGTGGAGGAAGCCTTGGGACAGGGTACCTGGGGGTCTCTGGGACAAATCCAGCCCTGAGCCACTGTGTGGGATGAGATGAAGATGGACACTGGGGCTCTGTGCCCATACACTGGCAAACACGGCTGGATCCAGCCCCAGTGTGCAACCACAGCCCCCTGTAAGGGGTGGCGCAGGGCGATGGAGCTGGGATCTCACCAGTGCTGGCACCAGTCAGCACCCAAGGGTGCTGCGGGCTGGGAGCTGTGTGGGGCTTTCCCTGCGCCCATGGGATTTCCTTGCACCCACCAAGATCACTCCTGGGAGTCGCCAGGTCTCAGCACCCAGCACCAACCAGGGGCTGGAGGCCAGCACATCCCCAGGCCCACCACACACCCAAGTCCCTTCTGCAGCCCACCCAACAGAAAATATCAGCAACAATGGGCTCCTCCCCAACCCTTCAGCCATTTCCCAGGTTGTGCCCCACAACCCACCAATTCTGCACTTTTTATCACTCTCTCGAACCCAGCTCCTGCCCCAGGGGTGCTGTGCCTGGCGGAGATGTTCATAGCTGCCAAATACCTTGTGCAAATGCCGACAGCATTGGCCGTCCTCCCTGTAAGCACAAAGACGCCCAGGATGGGGGTGAGACCCAGCAAAGCTCCAGCCTCACGGACACGAGTGGCTAAACCACCAGCCCCAACTCACCTATTTCACCCTCAGGGTCCCTCGCACAAACATCTCCAGCCTCGGGGCTGCTGCTGGTGGGTTTTCTCCTAATGCAGAGGCAGATCCTCTGCCCCTGCCTCCATAAGGCTAGTCTCGAGCTCCTCATCAACCAACTCAGAGAAAAACAATGTTCCTCTAGATTTATGCTACGACCTTACCTTCACTTGCACCCTCTAAGCATCATCAGCAACCAACAGCCCTCCGGTCCTGCCTGCTCGCCGGGCACGTGGCATTGGTGCTGTAACCAGGTTTTATAGATTTTTTTTTTCCAGTCTATTCACTTTGGGTTTCTTGCTGGTGGACACAGCTTCCATTTCTCCCCTCTGAGCCCACCAGCAGCCACGTGGCTGCAGCAGAAGCCAAAGCTGCCATGCTGGCCACAAAAAAATCAATCCTCCTCTTGTGCTCGCAGGGTTGAGGTTTCCCAGAAGATGCCGCTGCCTGCTGGGAGTCAGGCTCCTGAGCCGTCCCCTCTCCGCAGCACACACCACAGAGGGGGTCTGAGGACACCCATCGCTTTACGGCATCTGGTGAAGCATGAGAGACTCCTCCTCAGGCTTCACCCTGCTTTGGAGATGCTGGGGGCTTGCCCTGGGCTGGCTGAGGGGAGGTGTGGATGCAGTTCTGCTCCCCTCGGGCTGTAACACCAGACGGACCCTCGGGCTGGGATCCTGCACCAGAGACGCCACCGCAGCGAGGAACAGCAACTCTCACCAACTCCTCATTTCCCCCCATCAGCCCCAAGAGGAGCTGCTGCTGCGCCCACTACTCATTTCCTTCCATTTCATCACTTCTCATCCCATCATTTTATTAACTAGCACAAACTAAAACCATTCCCGGGAGAGACTTGTCCCGCTTTTCTTCCAAACAGGTTTTTCGCTGGCCTCCAGATCGCTTTCTACCCCATCCAAACACTGCCCCCAGGGACCACGTCGCACTCTGCGTGCTCCCCACGTGCTGTGGCAGCAGGAGAGCGGGCGAGCGCTCCATCCCGCTGGCGTCGTGCCGCTGCTTTGGCTAAAGCAGGTTACGGCTTGACCTACATAGACCCAGGCAGCTCCTCTGCAATTAGCTTGAAAGGGAAACTACTTTCTCCTTTAATGCAACCCGGCCGCAGGCCCTCCCTGTCCTCGGAGCAGCTCTCGGAAACCGTCTGCCGCTTCCCCTCTGGGCAATGTTAGCACCAGAAATTTGCACCTGATGCTTTAATCTTGAGACTTCCAGCCACCAGGTGGGGTTTTGGCCCGATATCCCCAGTTATCAGCTTGGGGTCGCTGGGTCTTGAAGCAAATACCGCAAATGCACACAAGGTATTTTAGCACCAGGGGATATTTTGGAGAAGCCGTGGCAGCACTGCGAGCAGCAAAGCCCTACCTGGGTGCTGGGAGTGAGCCTCTCTGGGAAGCCAGAGATACTCATCTCCCAGACGGGGGAAGGGTGCTCATCCCAGCTAACACCAGAGCTCAGGTCTGGAGCGCTGGGCTGGTATCTGCTGGATCCAGTGCTGAGCTTGAGTTTTCCCTGCATTAAAGACCTTTAAGTCCAGAGGCATGGTGGTTTCTGATCCCTTTGGGTGATGCCATCCACAAAGACATGGGTGTTCACACTGAAGGAAAATGGAACAGCCTCAGCCAAGCCGTGTCCTTCATCCCAGGACAAACACAACTCGGCACATCCCTGAAGGCATCTCCTTCAAAAAGGCATCTGTTGTGCTTGGAGCATGAGCTACTTCCTTGGCCCCGTGTCCAAATGCATCTCACACATGCGATTTTAGAAGGCAGAAATGAATACAGGGACCTGGGGCCAAAGTTTCATTTCATGTCCCTGTTTCACATGCGAGCAGTCACTGGAGCATCCCCAGCATCAAAGCAGATCCGCTTCAGAGCCATCCATCCCCCGAGCAGAGCTGGCGACAGCCACCCCCCAGCTCCTGGACCCGTGGGGCTGCGCTGCTCCCGACCCTGCGCTGGGGCTACACCGAGCAGCCAACACACCGGCTCCTCCACGATGCCTCGGATGGGTCCAATCTCTGGCTCTCCCATGGTCTCAAGAGAAAAGCTAACAGCTCTGCAGCATGTAGGGCTACAAAGATGATCAGAGGGCTGGAGCACCTCCCATATGAGGACAGGCTGAGAGAGTTGGGGTTGTTCAGCCTGGAGAAGACATTGGGGAGACCTTATAGTGACCTTCCAGTATCTGAAGGGGCTACAGGAAAGCTGTAGAGGGACTGTTTACAAAGGCATGGAGTGACAGGAAAAGGGGGAATGGCTTTACATTGGAAAAGGGCAGATTTAGACTAGACATTAGAAAGAAATTCTTCACAATGAAGGTGGGGAGGCCCTGGCCCAGGTTGCCCAGAGCAGTGGTGGCTGCCCCATCCCTGGAGGGGTTCCAGGCCAGGTTGGATGGGGCTTGGAGCCCCTGATCCAGTGGGAGGTGTCCCTGCCCATGGCAGCGGGTTGGGACTGGATGGGCTTTGTTGTCCCTTCCAACCCAAACCATTCTATGATTCTGTGATTCTACAAGCATTTCGCTCTATTCCTTAAGTGTTTGGGGGTGACTTTTGTGAACCAGACTAAGTTTGCTTCTCTCTTAGCTCTCATAGCTGAGAGATCCCTGCTAGGAGTGAAACTCTGCCCCACACCCCTGGGATAATTGTGGCAGGAGTCTGAGCGTGAACACTTAGTGATGCAAAAAAGGTATTAAACCCTTCAGTTGCTGCTGGCGTCTCGCTGCCACACCGTGCCTCGATTTCCCCACCCTGACACAGCTTCTGCTAGAGGTGAGGGAGCTGAAACTAGGCTGATAAATAGTTATAAGGGAGGATGGATCCTTCCCTGGATGTGCTGGGCTGCAAAACAGCTCCATAAATCAGGAGCCACCCCTGAGACACTCGCAGGACCGGCAGCACAGGAGAGCCAGGGGCTGCAGCAGAGCCAGCCGTGCCGGATCTCAACTGGGAGATGCTCGGGGGCTGCAGAGCATCATCTGTTTTTAAGGGTGAGGATGGAAGGGGGCAGCTCAAGGGAGAACCCCGGGGTGTGAACAGCTGAGAACTGAGGCCACGTCAAGGAACAGATCCTGGTTCTGTGACACTGGTGCCCCTTGAAGGGACACATCACGGTTCTGTGACACCAATGCCCTCGAAGGGACAGATCATGGTTCCGTGACACCGATGCCACTTGAAGGGACAGATCATGGTTCTGTGACACCAATGCCCCTTGGAACCGCTGCGCACATCTCACAGCCTGCACAGGATCCAGCACTGAGCTGCCTTCGGGGTGGCTGTGTGCCAGCGTGGCCTCCTCACCGGCACGCTTGGGAAGGATGACAAAGAAAAGGCTCCTTGTGACACAAGGGACATAAAACTTTCCTAAGAGAAACAGAGGGGGTAGAGGCAGAAAAGAGCCTTCAGAGGAGAACAAGCAGCCGATTCAGCTGCCAGCCCCGTCGCTCCAGCCCCTGCGCCCTGGCCGAGACCTGGCCTGCCTGCCAGCTGGTGCCACTGCCTGGGACATTGCCACCGTCCGCGTCACCGGGGCTCTGGGCTCGGTCCTTGCCCAGGGAGGCCTCACTGCTCCCTTCTCCCTGCCCCTCCAGAGGGGTGATGCTGTGGGTGGCTCATGTGGGTGGCAGGGGACAGGTTCCCCTGGGCACGGGCAGCAGGCGGGTAAGAGGATGGGAGAAGAGGTTTATGCAGCCCCAGCTGTGCCCTGGCTGCTACCCCACCATGAGCTGGGGGCTCTGGGCACTGCTAGGAGAGGAGCTGAGGGCTGGTCTGGGAGGAGAGGGATGGAAGCTGCCTGTTGTCAGAGCAAAGATGCCCAGCCCTGTAGCACTAAGCTCTGCTTTAGCCCCTTCAGGCACTTAAACCACTTTAATAAAACTATGCTCTGAGCGAAGTTTAGCTCTCAGCTCGACCGACCGCAGCAGCTTCTGCCACCAACAGCCCTGCGTGTGGCAGTGAAATCGAGCTCTGCCCAGGCTGGGTTTGCCTGGAGCAAATCCTGCCGCGGGAACGAGGATGGGACAGAGCTCCGGGGCTGGGGCGGGGTCTGTGCCAGGAGCCCCGAGGGCACCGGGGGCGTCCCGGTCCCTGGTCCCGACCACAGCTTCATTGTCCCCACGGCTCACCCTGTGCCACCCCCCGCCCCAGCCCGCAGCTCTGTCCCCGAGGCTGTCAGCCCGATCGGCGGCTCCAGTCCGCCGGAGGGACCCCCCCACCCGATCCCACCGCGCGGCCCCACGGGCGGGGCGGGGGCACGGGGCGGCCCCTCCGCGCATTCAGGAGGTGCCGGTGCTGGACAGCTCCGCCCGCGGCACCGCCCCCGGCCGGGACCGCCCCGGTGTCCCCATCACCCCCCGATGTCCCCATTACTACACCGTGTCCCCATCACCCCCCGGTGCCCCCGTCACCCCCCGGTGTCCCCATCATCCCCCGGTGCCCCCGTCACCCCCCGGTGTCCCGATCACCCCCGGTGTCCCCGTCACCCCCCGGTGCCCCCGTCACCCCCCGGTGTCCCCATCATCCCCCGGTGCCCCAGTCACCCCCCGTTGTCCCCCTCACTCCCCCGTGTCCCCGTCACCCCCCGATGTCCCCGTCACCCCCCGGTGCCCCCATCACCCCCCCGATGTCCCCATCACCCCCGGTGCCCCCGTCACCCTCCGGTGTCCCAGTCATCCCCTGGTGTCCCCATCACACACACTGGTGTCGCCATCACCGCCCAGTGCCACCGTCACACACCCCCCCCCCCCCCCCCGGTGTCACCATCCCCGCCCCGTGTCACCATCACCTCCCCTGGGGCTGGTGCCCCTCCCCCCCGGGCTGTGTCACTCCCCCTCCCCAGCCGGTGTCACCACCCCCGGGACGGTACCGCCTCCACCAGCCGATGTCCCCTCCCCAGCCTGTCTGTCCCCCTCCCCAGCCCGTGTCCTCTCTCCGGTTGCTGTCCTTCCCCAGCCCCTGTCTGTCCTCCCCCCCCACCCAGTGTCCCCCGCCCTGGGCCAGCAGTGGCCATCACCGCCCGCGCGGGGCTACCAGTGTGAGTCCCATGCCACCAGCACACGGGGGTCCCGGGGCCCCCCTGTCCCGCAGGTGCCGGGCTGTGGCAGCACCATCTGTCCCCAGTCCGCTGCCATCTGTCCTCCCGCACCGCTGCCTGTCTGCCCCCAGTGTCCCCAGCAGCCCTGGGGACCAGGGCAGGGCTGCCTGCCATGGGCTGACACCTGCTCAACCTCCTCCAGCCATTTACCACCCGGAACATGGGTTTGGGTTGTGTTTGGGGGTCTCCTTGGTCCCCACTCAACCCCTGTGCCGCTGGCGAGAGAAGCCATGAAGCCATCGGCAGCCCCGTTCCTCCTGGCACACTGGGCACCGCAGAGCCCAGGGTCGTTTTGTGACCCAGCACCACAGCCAAACCAGAACAACTCCCATTGCAGCTCCCGAAGGCTTCAAAACCTCCCAAAAAACCTACCCCAAAACCTCCCCAGAACCTCCCCGGCCCCTCAGTGCTGCCACAGAGCCAAGGAGCCCCTAGCACTGCATCCCGGCCGGATCCAGCCCTCAGCCAGCCACATCCTGAGCCTATATGCAGCTGATCGGATGGGTCATGTTTGGGGAAACTTCTGCCTAGGCCAAAACTCTCCAAAGCTGATGGCATAGTTTGTTCCTGCCACATCACAGACCTGCCCCTTGGTTCCCAGGATTTTAGGGAAGAGCAGATGTCGCAGTGTCTGCCTTCGCCTCTGCTACCGCTGTGTGCAAACGACTCCCCCCCGTCCTCAGCCCTGGAAGCCCAAGACGCGTTTTGGCTTTGCTGAGCAGGGTGGTGGGGAGAGGCAGCTGCGCAGCAAGGTTTGAGACTCATGAACTCAGCAGATGCTGTCGCCTTTGCAGGCAGACGCGTGCGGCGTGGTGGTCACTCATCGTCCCCATCCCAGCACAGGTGGTGGTGCATCCCCAGCACCCTCTGAGGAGCCTCTCGCTGTCTGACTTTTCCTCCCAACAGTCAGCTCTCCAAAGTCCACACTGGACAGTGACCAAAAAAGTCATTTTTCCCACCCAAAGCAGGTTAAGAATTCAAAAAACACCGCAGGGAGCTGGGGGTGGGCAGCGCTGGAGAAACAGCAAAGGGTTGGGCGTAACATGGTCCAAAGTGGGAGCTTTAACCCCGAGAGCAGACACACAGAGCCCAGGGTGATGCCCATCGCCACGTCCCTCGCTGCAAAGCAGCTGAGCTCCAAGCTGGGGCACTTTTAGACACCAAATCTGCTTTGGGTGATGAACAACACCAGGAAAAGTCAACTCATGGCTCTGATTCCCAACTGAATCCCCTAATTGCCCCCAGTACCCACCTAAGCGCCCCAGTCCCACTACGAGCCAAACTTCCCTGTCTGGTCTTACCTGGGCAAGCGGGATGAGCCTCCCCTCAGCCCAAGAGTCCCTTGTACAATAAATAAATCCACTGCTCTTGCAACCAGGACCCTTCTCAGCAGCGTTCGCCCTGAGAGCCCCAGTGCACCTCAAGGGAGTTCCCTTGGGACAACCAGGTGTTTGCAATGGAAAGCAAAAGCCATGGGGAGCCCTTAATGGGATGAGTGGATTTTCCAGTGAGCTGCAAATCCGCAGTGGTTGCTGACAAACACCTCCTTGCTCTGGTCCTGGGGGGTCACAGTGCTCCCTGCTCCGAGCAGGAGCAGGCAGGCTGCCCACCCACCACCACTGCCCGATCCAACTGACACACACCCCGGAGGAAGCCGTGTCCCTAGGGTTTATCAGAACAACCCTGATGCCAACGTCCCCAAAGAGCTGAGGTTTGCACAGGGGAAGAGGCGGGCAGGGGCCCTCCCTGACCCCAGCACCCTCCCATCAGCCCCAGAGCAGATGGTAGCTCTGGTCCCACCACCCTCTTACACCTGAAAGTAAACATCCTGCCTCTGAGGGATGCAGCTCATGGAGCCACCATGGGTCCATCACACCCAGAGGACACGGCTTTCCCGGAGGGGAGTGCAGGCACTGCTCGAGCACCATAGAATCATTGTATGTTATGGGTTGGAAGGGACCTTAAAGATCATCCAGTTCCCCCCCCCCTACCATGGGCAGGGACACCTCCCACTGGTTCAGGTTGCTCAAAGCCCCATCCAACCTGGCCTTGAACACCTCCAGGGACTGGGCAGCCACAACTTCCCTGGGTAACCTGGGCCAGCGCCTCACCATTCCCATGATGAAGAATTCCTTCTTAGTGCCTAATCTAAATCTTCCCCCTTCCAATTTAAAGCCACTAATTAAACCATTTCCCCTCTCCAGCTTAAAGCTCAAGCATCTCTTGAGCATTCCTTGAGCATCCTTTGAGCATCCCACCCGCCCACAGTGAGCAGCTCATGCGAGGATGGCACAGTCCTGCTGTCCCCTCACCCACATCCCCTGGGTCGGGAGCTCCAGCAGGGACCCAACACCCCAGGGGCAGCGGTGGAGGGCGCAGAGCCCGGTGAGGTGATGGACAAGGAGGGAAGGAGTGGATGAGAAGTCCTGACTTATTGCCTGGCCCTGAGCAGGGGGAGTTTCCGCTGCCGGAGGTGACGCCGCCCGGCTGCATCCGCACGCGCCCCACAGCCATGTCCGGTGGGAGCTGAGGATGAGGATGCAGGGACAAGTACAAATCCAACTCCTCCAGCTCCCATCTCCGCTCTTCCACAGGAGTAGGGGAATCCAGGCAAAGACTGGGAGGCGTAAACTCAAGCGCCATCCACCATTGCAAACCCACTCCCTGCAGCACAGCTGAGAACTTAGGAGACCAATTCCCACATCCCAGTGGTGAAAGGATGCCAGGCCACCCACCTCCCAGTTCCCCAACCAGCCCTGGGGATAGGTGCCTTGTCCCCAGCTCTCCCCTCCCAATGCGATGCCTTAGAATCATAGAATCATAGAATCACCAGGTTGGAAAGGACCCACTGGATCATCGAGTCCAACCATTCCTAACACTCCCTTAAACCATGTCCCTAAGCACTTCATCCACCCTTTCCTTAAACACCTCCAGGGAAGGTGACTCAACCACCTCCCTTGGCAGCTGTTCCAGTGCCCAATGACTCTTTCCGTGAAGAATTTTTTTCTGGGGTGCCTTGGAGCACCCCAACCCCTGGTGCCTACAGGGCAGCACCCAGGCTCCCGGCTTCATTCCCTCTGTGGCCAAATCCTGCCCCAGTGCACAGCAACGCGAATGGCAGGCGTGGCTGGGTCTGGCCCCAGTGCAGGCACTGCGGTGTAAATCCCAGCGGGTCAAAGCACCAGCGGGTGCTGGATGATGGTGGGGACACACGGAGACTGCAGGGCAGGAGCCAAGTGGCACTAGGATGTGCTACCAAGCCTTTTGGGGAAGGGGATTTGCAGGATGTGGCCTGTGATGAAGCAAGATGCAGCTACTGCGGGTGCTCACGGGAACCCAGCGCTGAGATGGGGTGACCCAAAGCTCCCCAAAAGCTCCCACAGGACAGCAGTGACGCTGCAGGTGGCTCAGGGACTCTGCTAGGCTGGGGCATCGACCAGGCAAGCCTGAAGCCGAATGGGGGGCACCGTCCCAGCAGCGGCTTCACCCCAGGTTCAGGCCCCACAGCCTCACCGACCCCCCCTGGACAAAGCAAAGCTGCAAAGCCCCCCGAGGCCTCTCCCCTGGTTAACCTTCAGCCAGCAAAACTCCTGCTTTCTCCAATTACTGTCACTTCCCGTGACAGTGACAGTCAGTGCCAGGGACTCCTCCAACCCCTCTCCCCCCAAACACCCCCTAATCCAGTTAATCCAGCAGCAGCACCCAGTGTCCATCAGGCCACCTGGACCCTGTGGTATGGCTAGCACAAAGCTCGTTAGAAGCTGTGTGCTAATGAGCAGGGCTCAGACCATGCCAGCAAATGCGCCAGGGAAGATAACAAAGTGTGCTGGGCCAGGTTGGTGGCCTATCCATCACCTGGGAGCATTCGAGAAGGACCCAATTTGCCAGCCTCACTGCTGCCTGTGCCTCAGTTTCCCCACATGTTCCCATCAGCTGTGTTAGTTCCCACAGTCGATGACTGCCCTGGCAGGTCCCAGTCCCTGAGCCGTGTTTCTAGAGGCTCACACTCCTCTGGCCTTGGTTAGGGCTTGGGGGCCAACCCTGCCCAGTGGGGACAAGTGGTGACATGAGCTGGGGTGTCCCTGGGACAGAAGGTGCAGACGGCAGAGCCAACTCTGTCCTGGCTGCCCTGTTCCTGGGGACTCATCCTCATCCCAGCCTGGTTTCCCCGCTGCTCAGGGTGCAAAGGGTTGCAAGAGGACAGCATGGGACATCCCTGGCTGCCACCCAATAGGTGACGTGGGGCTGTCATCCACCCACCAGCAGAGACAGGAAGGTGTTGCCACGGCAGTGGGAATGGGTGCTAATGAGCCCCAGCCCCTGCTGGTGCCCCGTCCCACGCCAATGTCCCCATCACACACTGGTGTCCCCACCTCTGCCCAGTGTCCCCATCCCAGGCTGACGTCCCCATCACATGCTGGTGCCCCCACCGCTACCCAATGTCCCCATCCCAGGCTGATGTCCCCTGTCACTGTGCTGGTGCTGGCGCTGGGAGCAAATGCAGGCGAGGCATGTCCCATCAGATCAGTGAGCGAAAGCACTCTGTGATGGCGCTGAGCACCAGCAGGCGTTCTCCCTCCCACAGCCCTGCACGGGCTCTGGGCTGCCCAGGAAGGGGTAACACAGGCCCAGGCTGCTCGAGCTGGAGGCTTGAGCCTGGTGGCACTGACCAGCAGGGTGTCCAGGCCTGGTGGCACTGGGACAGGGTGGGGTGTCCAGGCCTGGTGGCACTGGGACAGCGGGGTGTCCAGGCCGGTGGCACTAAAACAGCGGGGTGTCCAGGCCTGGTGGCACTGACCAGCAGGGTGTCCAGGCCTGGTGGCGCTGGGACGGGGCAGGGTGTCCAGGCCTGGTGGCACTGGGACAGGGCGGGGTGTCCAGGCCTGGTGGCACTGGGGACAGGACAGTGCCTGACCCTGATGGCACTGAGGACAGGGCCATGTCCTGACCCATGGCAGCTCCAGCCAGGCCCAGGCTGGTGGCCTGGCCGGGGGTCTCAGTGGCCCCGTGGGGTCAGGGCTCCGACAGCCCCAGCTGGAGTCACCTGGACCCCTGCCCGCCCGCGGCCGAGGCCCCTCGTCCCCCAGGCCCTGCTCACTCTGTCCACAGGCGGAAACACCTTTTTCCTGTCCGTGGGGCTGCCGGGAGGGGGGTGACAGGAAAAACCCCGGTGTCCTGGTGCGTTATTTATAACCTGGTGCCAGCGGGGCTGCCCGCATCGCCCCACAGCGTCCCCGCTGCGCCCCGAGCCCCGCTCCAGCCTTCACAGCCCCAGCCCTGCATCCCATCCCAGTCCCCAACCCCATTGCCATCCCCACAGAATCACAGAATGGTTTGGGGTGGAAGAGACCTCAAAGTCCATTCAGTTCCACCCTCTGCCATGGGCAGGGTCAAATCCCACTGGACCAAGGGATCCCATCCCCACCCTCATCCATCTCCTCGATCCCATTCCTCTCTCCACAAACCAAGACCCGGCCTGGAGAACCCCCTGGCAGAGAGAGGAGGCACAACTCCTGCCTCAGTGACAACATTCTGCCCTGAACCGACACCAACGATCATCCAGCCCCACACTCCCCATCCCAACCAATCTCCCCCCATTCCAAACCCCCCAGCCCCTCAGGAGCTGGTTCCCTGTTCCAGGGATGAGCGGCAGGGCTGGATCCAGCCTGTGCCCACAGCCCAGGAGCCTTTTGCCCCGTCCAGTCCTCAAAAGACATTGTGGGGAAACTGAGGCACGGGACAAGGAGGACCCTGAGGTGGCAAGCAGGGCGATGGGGAGCTGTGGGGGACACACATGAGCAGAGCAGGCAGAGCAGGCAGCTCGTGCCCCCCCAGAGAGGTTACAAGCAGCCCCACACCCCCCGGCACATACAGTTACTCAGCGCCATGACTCAGCCAGGATCCGGCCCGGCCAGCCGGGATTTCCTGGCTCAGCTTCCCTGGCTGCAAAATTGGACCCCTCTGTCCAACCCCACCTGGTAAGGACACAGCCACCATCCCACTGTGCTGGTGTGCAGGGGGCTGTGACCCCTCTGGCAGCACCCAGTCACTCCCCAGCACTGGGGACAACAGTGTGAGTGGCTGTGGCAGAGCCTTGGGGAGCGCAGGCAGCACCCATGGGCAAACACTTCCTCGCCCAGGTTAGCCCAGTGGGGCATCCAGCAGGGGCGGCTGTGGGGCCAGCAGCGGGACCAGCAATGGGGCCAGCAGTGGGACCAGCAGTGGGGCCAGCAGTGGGACCAGCAGTGGGGCCAGCATCAGGACCAGTAGCAGGACCCGCAGCAGGACCAGCAGTGGAGCCAGCAGCGGAGCCAGCATCCTAGCATCCCAGCACACCCAGTTCCCTGGCTCTCCTCCCAGTTGTTTTTTTCCTAGGTGAAATCCAGGGAAACAGGAACTCCACTGTGGGGCTTCACCGCTTCCCTCTCGTGGGGCGGTGGCACATTAATGCCCTGTGGGAGACACGGCCCACCCTGAAGTCACCTCTAAGTTCTCCCCCTGAGCTCTGCTATCCCAGTTTGGCTGCAGGGCTGAGTGAAGCCAGGCTGCGATGCTGCACCCGGGGATGCTGGGGTGGCTGGGATGGCCAAGCATCCCCCGGGTGGTGGAGCACCCAGCAGGGAGAAGCCATCAGGCCCTTCACCATAAGTGAAAACAGCATTTTAAAGAAAGCCACAGTCCCTGCTGTCCCCACAGCAGCACGGGAACACAGAGCGTCTGGAATCCCGCAGCCCTGGGTGCCCACAGCCCTGCAGCACCTTCTCGTGCCTGAAATGAGAGCACCGACCTCCTCTGTCTGTTGAGAGGAGATGTGGGGCAGCACGACACTCGTTTCCCCAGCCCAAGCCAGCTCTCTGGAGAACCATCACCCCTTTTGGCAGTCCCCGTGCCTCAGTTTCCCCCTGTCATCCTTTGTTGGCACTGGGGTTTGTTTGGGCAGGCGAGGCAGAAGGAGGCAGCACCAGCCCCTGCCTCCAGCACCGCGGTGGCTTCCCGCAGCCCCCCTCTGCTGGGAACAGGGGGTGACTGGGGGACACCCATGGCCACTGGGACATGGGAACTTGCCAGCCCGGCCACACTGTGGCCCCCACTGCCAAAGCAGTGTCCCCGTGGAGAGGCAAGGACACAGGGGGACACAAGGGGCTGCCCCAAGTGTCAGGCGGTGCCAGCCCCCACAGCCACTGCCTGTCACTCCCAATCCCACCAGCATGTCCCCCACATCACCACTGGTGCCCGCAGCATGACCTCATCACCTCGGTCCCCACCCGGGTGCTCCCCATCATCTGCCGTCCCCAGCCGCATGTGCCTCGGGTCTCCCTGGTCCCTGGCAGGGTGCCCCCATCACACCCACTCCCCACCAAGCTGTCCCCGATGTCACCACCGATCCCCGTCGGGGTGTCTCCTATCACAGCTGGTCTTTGCCAAGGTGTCCCCTGTGCCTCCCAGGTCCCCATAGGCTGTCCCCCACCACCCCGGTCCCCTCCGAGATGTCCTTCGTCACCCGGGTCCAACCGGGCTGTCCCCATCACCCCGATCCCTCTGTGATGTCCCCCATCACTCTGGTCCTCCCGATCTGTCCCCATCACCCTGACCTGTCTCTTCCACCCCGATCTGTCCCCATCTCCCAAATCTGTCCCCATCCCCGATCTGTCCCCATCTCCCAAATCTGTCCCCATCCCCGATCTGTCCCCATCTCCCCAGTCTGTCCCCATCCCCCGATCTGTCCCCATCTCCCCAGTCTGTCCCCATCCCCGGGGCTGTCCCCCCACCCCCGAGCTGTCCCCCATCACCCCCGGTCCCCTCCGAGGTGTCCTCTGTCACCCTGGTCCAACCGGGCTGTCTCCGTCACCTTGATCCTTCTGAGATGTCCCCAGATGTCCCCCATCGCTCTGGTCCCCCCGCTCCGTCCCCCCCGCGCCACCCCCGCCGCACTCACCGCCCGCCGCTCCCGGTACCGCCGCCCGGACCCCGCGCCAAGGGCGGAGCCGCCCCCGCCCCGCCCCCCCCGCCGAGGGACCGCCCCGGCCCGGGCACCTGAGCTCCTGGAGCTCCCCATGGATCCCCGTGGAGCCCGGGACCCATGGATCTCCCCGGTTCCCCTGACCCATGGATCCCCGTGCATCCCGACCCATGGATCTCCCTGGAGCCCCTGACGCACGGGTACCCCACTGAATGCCCCTGACCCATGGACCCCCGTGCACCCATGGATGCCCCACTGGATGCTGTGACCCATGTACCCCCATGCACCCTCTGACCCATGGATCCCCCAATGGATCCCCTGATCCATGGATCTGTCTGGAGCCCCTGACCCACGGACCCCACCACTGGCTCCCTCCATAGATCCCCCACATCCCTCTCCCTGGATCTCCCCAGATCCCCACACGGGCCCCTTCCCAGGTTCCCCACGGACCCCGCACCCCCATGGACGCTCCCCCTGGATTCCATTGACCCCCGGATCCCCCCCCCGGATCCCCTCCATCGATCCCGCATCCCCTCGGATCCCCCCTCCATGGATTCCCCTCAATGGATCGCACTCCACCCCCCCTTCCCCTGTGGATCCCTCCCCTACGGTTTCCCCAGGATCCCCCGCTCCATGCAGTCCGTCCCCATGGATCTCCCAGAGTCTCTCCCCTCGGTTTCCCCGGGATCCCCCTCACATGCATCTCTCTCCCTCCCTGGATCCTCCCTCCATGCCCCTCCTCGCCTGGCTTCCCCCTGAACTCCGCCCCCGCCCGCCCCCGAGGCCCCGCCTCCGCCCGCCTGGCCCCGCCCCTTCCCGGACCCCTAGCTGCTTTGCGGCTTTGGCCCCGCCCCTTCCCTTAGTGCCCCGCCCCCGCTAGCTGACTCCTCCCCGTCGACCAGCCCACGCCCTTTATCTGCATGGCCACGCCCACATCAACAACGCCCCAGTCGTCCATTATCTGCCTGGCCATGCCCCCGTCAGTTACCGACGCCTCATATCGACCGGACCACTCCCGACATGGGCTAATCACGCCCCTCCCGTCATCTAACCGCACCCTTTACCGCCCTGACCCCGCCCCCTCTGCCGGCTAACCACGCCCCATCTGCACGACCCCACCTCCCTGATGTCTAACCACGCCCATTGCCGCCTTGATCCCGCCCCCTCTGCCGGCTAACCACGCCCGTATCGCCCCGGGCCCGTCTCCCGCCATCTAACCGCGCCCCCTTATCGGCAAACCACGCCCCTATCGATAACCACGCCCGTTACCTGCACGGCCCCCCCGCCGTCCACCCTCTTCCTTTACACACCAGGCCACGCCCCCTCCCGGTTGACCCCACCCCCCGCGCGGCGATGGCGGCGCCGGTGCGGGACGCGGCCTCGGCCAGTGACGCGGGCGCGTGGGAGCCGCAGCACGTGCACCTGGGGCTGCGAGTGTCGTTCGCAGCGGGCGCGGGGCGGGTGCGCGGGGCGGCGCGGCTGGCGCTGCGGTGCGCGCGCGAGGGGGCGGCGGAGCTGCGGCTGGACGCGCACCCCAGCCTGGCCGTGCGCCGCGCCGCGCTGCTGCCGCCCGGCGGGAACCCCCCCGGCGAGACCCTGCCCGTGCGATGCTGCCCCTTCGCCAGCTACGGAAGCGCTCTGCACATCGACCTGCCCCGGCCCGCCCGCGCCGGGGAGCGCCTCGACGTCCTCATCGAATACGAGGCGGGGGATGGGCCCGGGGTGAGGGGGGAGATGGGGGGACAGGGGGGACGGGGAGGTGACAGAGGCTGAGGGGACGGGGGGGGGGGGGTGAGGGGACAGAGCTGAGGGGACGGGAGGAGATGGGGAAATAGGGGACTGAGGGGACAGGGGGGACAGGGAGGGGACCTGAGGGGACCGCGAGGCTGAGGGGACAGGGGAGAGCTGAGGGGACGGGGGGACTGACGGGAATGGGGTGCGAGGAGAGCTCGGGATGCGAGGACAGGAAGTTGAGGGGGATTGAGGGGATGGGGGGGCTGAGGGGACAGGGGGGAGATGGGGGAATAGGAGACTGAGGGGACAGGGGGGACAGGGAGGGGACAGAGCTGAAGGGACAGGGGGGCTGAGGGGGCAGTGGGAGCTGAGGGGAATGGGGTGCGAGAAGAGCTCAGGGGATGCAGGGACAGGAATTTGAGGGGGATTGAGGGGATGGGGGGATGGAGGGAGCTGAGAGGATGGGGGCATGAGGGGATGGGGAAGCCGGGGGCCAAGAGGGCTGTGAGGACAGGGAGTTGAGGGGGGCTGAGGGGACAAGGGGAACGGGGAAGCTGTGGGGATGGAGGGGGCTGAGGGTATGGGGAGTTGAGGGGACACAGGGAGCTGGGGGGCTGAGGGGGAGCTGAGAGGATGGGGGTTGAGGGTACAGGGGGAGCTGGGGGGATGGGGACTTGGGGACTGAGGGGATGGTGGAGCATGGGGCACAAGGGGCTGGGAGGATGGGGAGTTGAGGGGTGCTGAGGGGACATAGGAACTGGGTGGAGCTGAGGAGACAGGGGATGGGGGGCTGAGGGGAGGGGGGAGGTAGGAGAATTGGGGGCACAGAGAGCAGAGTGGACAGGGGCATGGGAGAGCTGGGGAGACAGGGGGATGGGGATGGGAGGAGCGGGGGTGACACTAGACCCAGAGCAGGCTGAGATCCCCTGGCACAGAAGCCCTGGCTCCATCAGCATAGAGCACCCCTGGGTGAGGAGGCAGGCATGCCCCTCACCCCGGCCTTTCCTTCCTCCAGGTGTGCTGGCTCACACCGGAGCAAACAGCAGGGAAGCAGAAGCCCTTCATGTACACACAAGGCCAGGCCGTCCTCAACAGGTCCTTCTTCCCTTGCTTCGACACCCCGTCAGTCAAATGCCCGTACTCGGCCACGGTGGAGGTGAGTGGGGCACAGGGAGCACACCAGGCTGCAGACCCAGCCACCCCCATGCCCAGCAGGAGCAAAGCCCTCCAGGAGTTTGCAAAGTTTGCTGGTGGAAAAGCTGCCGTCTCTTTTGCTGGATGTACCAAAGCACTGGGGCATTGCATGAGTGACACTGCCCAGGCCCCTGTGCAGGGTGAGCACTTCAGAGGCGATGCTTGTCACACATCACATCCTCCACCACAGGACCCCTGATCTCCAATCTGAACCTGCCCTTGTGCAACTTAAGGCTGTTCCCTCTCATCCTGTCACCTGTCCCTTGCGCAAAGAGACCAGCACCCACCTCGCTACAACCTCCTTTCAGGCAGTTGTAGAGAATGATGAGGTCTCCCCTCAGCCTCCTCTAGGCTAAACAACTCCAGGTCCCTCAGCCACTCCTTGTAAGGCTTGTTCTCCAGCCCCTTCATCAGCTTTGTTGCTCTTCTCTAGATGCACTCCAAGAGCAGCTGTCAGTCCCCAGGTTTAGTACAAAAATGGGACTAAATAATCCAAATACCCTCCTTGTGTGCGGGTGGTCACACGGTGGCCGTGGGCCACCATGGTGTGCTGGCCTGCTGTGGGTGAGGGAATCTGCTTATCAATGTGACACCAAGCCAAGGCTGATGGCACGTGGTGACATCAGCTGATGATGCTGGAATTTATTTTGCCTCTTGCTCTAACTTCTACCCATAAAGCTTCAGCAGAATCGTCCCACAACAGGTGACCACGTGTTACAGGCCACAAGAGAGACTGATTTGCCGAGCCTGTTGTGGTTACCTGACAAATGAGGCCAGATATTGCCAAGAACCACTTAACTGTTTTTTATTAAAGAAGAAGAGAAAGGGGTAAAAAGAGTGAAGGGAAAAAGAGTGTGTGATATAATGAAAGTCACTGCCAGGTTTTTGTGGTGTCCTGCCAATCTCACGTCGTGTCTGTCTCACTGGGTGATGGTGGTGGTTTCCTGAAGGTGATTGGGCTCTCCAGGTTCAACATCCTTTTGTACCATCTCTGCTGTGGATGCCGTCCAGTCCATTCACAGGTTGAGTTAAAGGTCTCACCTGGGGCCAATACAACGCTTTCATGTGCAGGCCACGAGCTCACAGTCCACGCAGCCTCCGCTGCACAGCTGTGAGTTAGAGCCCACCAACCTGCCTGTGTGTGCCCCAAGCAGCCAAAAGCAAAGTAGCTGCAGTTACACAGTTACCACAGATCTATCGTATTCGTGCCATTGTTATAGGATTTCAGAATCTTATTCTCTTCAAGCACCACCAAATACAAATTTTGAGACAAATCCAACAGTCGCACCGTGGTGCTGTCATAGAGCCCTAGAGGAATGCTCTGTACCAAGAAAATTTTATTCCATGTGGCACTATGAGGGCTCGTCCCGCTTTGGGGTGGAGAGACTGGATCAGTCTCCCAGGGCTCAGCCCAGGCCAGTGGATTGGCCCTGGGTTCTACTTTGGCTTGAGAACAGGAAAAATGAGCTGTTGTGTAAGAAATGGGAGGAGTGCCAGCACCTGAAGGATCTGCATCCTCTGACCTTTCAGCACCTGCAGCTCCAGCATTTCTTTATCTCGCTGGCACCTTGCACGGCAGCTCTGGGTGTTCTGATGTTGCACCGAGCTGCTGTTGGAGCTCAAGTGCTGAGTGATGCTGTTGCAGGGATGCAGCTCTGATCCCGGGTTGCAGTTCAGGGCATTACTGCTCTGCGCCCCAAAACCTGCAGTGCCCATGGACCCACCACCTTCAGCACTCTGGGACACGTTCACTGTCGGACATTGCAGCATCCCCAGCTGGGTTAAGTGACGTCCCACTCTGTATGTTATGGATCTAGTAGATGTTTTTATCTACGTGTCAGGTCCCTGAAGGTTTCACAGCTGTGATGAGTGCCACGAGCTGGGAGAAGCAGAATGATACCACCTTCGTCTTCAAGATGTCCCAGCCGATCCCATCATACCTGATTGCTCTGGCTGTTGGGGACATTGTGTCTGCTGAAGTTGGCCCAAGGTGAGCAGCGCTGGAGGAGACTTAGGCGTTAGGTCCTGGCTGTGGGAACTGCACGGTGAAGCTCCCGTGCTGGGCTGTCCCATGGCAGCTGCCTCTCCCTACACTGCTGGGCTCTGGAGAGCAGGCAGGCGTGAGATGCTGGCCATGAGCATGACCTGCTCAGTTCTCCATCGGCTGTGCACGTGGTGCTGTGTCATCAGACCACAGGCTCTGCTGGGCAAGGGTGTTTCTTACTCTTGAGAGTGAGGAGGAGCCTCAGTGCTGGGTCTCCTTGCCTGCCAGGGTGTACCTGGCTCTGCTTATTTCACCCCCGTGCATGACAGCAGTGGGTCCCATTCACAGAGAGTCTCAGATCTCTTCCCAGGGCCAGTGGGAGCCACATAAAAGCCCTTTGACATTCAGACAAGGAAAGAAATTACAGCAGTTTGCACTATCGGTCTCATTAGCTTCCTTTATCAGCAGGCTTTTATTTTGCTCTGGAATAAACTTGTGCAGTTTTTGTCTGATGAAGCAATAGGGTAAAAGTCTGCTAATGGTTACAACGTCCTCCTCTACTCTTGGCCAGGAGCCGAGTCTGGGCTGAGCCCTGCCTGATTGAGGCTGCAAAGAAGGAGTACGATGGGGTGATTGAAGAGTTCCTGGTGGTTGGAGAGAAGCTCTTTGGACCTTATGTTTGGGGCAGGTACGGACTCATGCTCCCAAAGGGCTTCGCTCCCTGGGGCCAGGGAGGGAGCATCCCCCCCCGTCCCGAGCAGCCTCTGCAGGAGGAGCTGAGTCTGACCAGTCGTCTGCTCTTCCCTGACAGGTACGACATCCTCTTCATGCCGCCCTCCTTCCCCTTTGGTGGGATGGAGAATCCCTGCCTCACCTTTGTGACACCCTGCCTGCTGGCCGGGGACCGCTCCCTGGTGGATGTCATCATCCACGAGATCTCCCACAGCTGGTTTGGCAACCTGGTCACCAACGCCACATGGGGCGAGTTTTGGCTGAACGAGGGCTTCACCATGTACGCCCAGAGGCGCATTTCCACTGAGATCTACGGTACGTGGCCTTGCCTGGCTCTGGGGCATCGAGTCCCAGTGTGTGGCTGTGCCATTGCAGGCAGGACACATGCAGGTCGGGGGTCCATGTGCTGTGGCTCTGCATTCGTCGGAGCGCTGCGTGCAGGGCCAGAGCCTGCACTGCATCTCAGAAGAGGAAAAGCGTCGCAGCCTGCAACGCGCTGAGGTTTTTGTGTTGGCAACAGAACCATCTTCACTCAGAGAGCTGGATGGAGCCCTTGCGGCCCCGTGCCAGGGACATGGGTGCTGCAATCTTGACCAGCCTCACTTTCCTCTTGCTCCTGCAGCTCCCATGGGAGCTGATGCCGGGTGCCCTGAGCTCCCCCCTGGACACATGGTCACATCCAGCAGCTCGGGCACTCCTGGCACTGTTTGCTGCATCCAGCTCAATTTTCACGGCTCTCATATCCTCTTGCTTTTGGGCTGGGTCACTGTGCCTCTCTATAGCACTGGCATTCCAGTGCCTTGTTTATTGGTTTCCTCCTCTCCCAGCTCATAAGTGAACGCTGTTTCCCTCCTGTAACAGCATCCTTTGTGCTCCAAGCACCCGGGGCCTTGGCTGGGGTCTCCGAACACCTCCTGCTTGTCTCTGCCCAGGTCTGGCGTACACATGCCTGGAGGCTGCGACGGGAAGGGCCCTCCTGCGCCAGCACATGGACAACACAGGAGAGGACCATCCACTCAACAAGCTGCGGGTGGTCATCGAGCCAGGTCCGTGGGGTGTCCCTGTCCTCCCAGAGCCGCACGGGAAGGGCAGGGGCAAGTGACGGGCCCTGCTGGGCGGGGTGTGTCTCATGGATTGCAATAGATCCAGCACCAGTGGTGGGACCCGAGTGAGGCGATGGCTTCCGGAGGGATGTGACAGGCCTGCAGCCAGCAGATAAAGCAGAAATCCTGCTGCACCCAAGGGCCTGTTTGTTTTGCAGATGGGCAGATGATTCCTGAGGATTTTCCCATTTCTAGGTGTCAATCCGGATGACACGTACAATGAAACGCCCTATGAGAAGGGGTACTGCTTCGTGAGCTACTTGGCCCATCTCGTGGGGGACCAGAGCAAATTCGATGCCTTCCTCCAGGTCGGTATGAGGAGGTCCCAAGTGGAGAGGCCAAGTCACCCAAAACCCCACAGCGGGAGGCGAGAGCGCAAGGGGACCCTGGGAATGATGGGGTGAACAGAGTGTCTGGAGAGAGGAAGAGGAGATGAGAAACAGAGATGTTCACCGAGGGGATGGGATGAGGGCAGAGCCTGGCCCTGTGCAGGCAGCAGGCGGTGGTGATGCTCAGAGCTGTTCTAGGGGGTGTGGGGGCCTGGGGGCAGCCTCTGAGGGGCACAGGGGCAGTGTGGGCTCGGCGACACTAAGGCCCTGTGAGATGGAGCACGGGAGGGCTGGGCAGCAGTGCCAGGATGAGTGTGCGCTGCATCACACCCTGGTCATCCCCGCAGGCCTACGTGAACCGGTTCAAGTTCCAGAGCATCACAGCAGATGATGCCCTCGCTTTCTTCCTGGAGCATTTCCCAGAGCTGAAGGAGAAAGGCGTGGATTCCATCCCAGGTCAGCGTGGTGCCTTCCTGGACAGGGGACTGGGGAGCTGCTTTGAAAACCAGCACCTTTGGGTGTCAGAGCCATCCCATGTGCCCTATTGTGCACATTGGTTTGTGCTCTTTACTGGGGACACTGCTGCCACTCCTGGCCTCGGCTTCAATGGATGAGGTGCAGCGCTGGCCTGCCCGAGATCAGGCACTAACCGGGGCTTGGCCATGCCCCTGCTCAGCCTGACTTTCTCCACACAAATCCAGTCCATGCTGTGCGCTCAGGTGTTTTCTGTGGTTTCCCCACAGACAGCTGAGGCTGGTGAGTAGCACCAACGTGAAAGTGAGCTGGTGGAGCCACTGGTGAGCACTGGGGCCAGGTTTAGCCAGTGTGCCCGGCTCAGCTCAGCCTGGGAGATCCAGGCTTGGCAGGAGCTTTCCAGGCTGGAGCCAACTGGTCTTGCTGGTGGCAGCAGGGTTGTTGCCACACAAGCACACACACAGAGCCCAGGGTGGCTTAACAAGCTAACCCCGTTAGTGCCTGTTCGTCGCCATCCCTGGGCAGGTTTGCTGCTGCTGGGGATGCACTCGGAGGCAGCCGCGGGATGTCTGGGCAGCAGCACCTGGTGTGGGGTTGAGGAAATGGTCCCAGTTCTCCCTCCCTTCCTTGCTCAGGCTTTGAGTTCGACCGCTGGCTGAACACGCCAGGGTGGCCGCCCTACCTGCCCGACCTCTCGCCAGGGGAGCAGCTGATGAAGCCGGCAGATGAGCTGGCAGCGCTCTGGGAAGCCAACAGCTTAAACATGGAGGCGATCAAAGCCGTGGACATCACAGCCTGGAGGGTGTACCAGCTGATTTACTTCTTGGATCGAGTTCTGGAGAAATCCCCCCTGCCAGAAGGTGAGGGCCGGGTCAGCTCTTGGGGCTGCAGTGCCCATGGGAGACACGGGGTGATGCGCCCTGGTCCAACCAGTTGGCTGGGGACGTGAGGATCCATCAGCGAGTTGTAGGGGTCCGTGGCCATCAGCCCGTCCCTGCTGTGGTCCAGCGGTGTCCCTCCCAGCATCTGGAAAGCTTCAGTCAGCGGGGTGGGGAGAGGAGAGCCAGGGGAATTGCGTCCCTAGGTGTATGGGGACATGTGCAGTGGCAGGGAGGAGCCATGCTGGCCCTTGGCTGGGCTGTCATCTCCTTATGTCATCTCCTTATATTCACGACTCCTTGCACTCTTTTGCGAGGGACCTCCTTAATGCTGGCAGCCCAAGCCACCAGGCACGTGGCTCTGCAGGGATGCCTGGGCCCTGGAGGCCCAACAAGGCACCTTCCTGCAAGTGCTTGGGATGCTCCTAGAGCTGAGGGTGCCAGGAGGGCGAGGTAGTCCAGGGCAGCATTTGCAGCATGGCCAGGGTGGGCTGCAGGGTCCGGTCAGAGCATGGGCTGGGAGCTGGAAGCAGAGCCCCATCGGGATGCTGACGATCCTCCTCTCGCAGGCAATGTGGAAAGACTGAGCAAGATGTACCCAAAGATCTCCAAGGCCCAGAATGCCGAGCTACGGCTCCGCTGGTGCCAGATTATCCTCAAGAACAACCTCGAGGCTGAGTACAGCAAGGTCAAGGAATTCCTCCACAGCCAGGTTTGTTCTGGGAAGCAATGCCTGTGCCCAGCAGCACTGAGGGAGATGGGCACAGGAAACAGGACCTTCTGTGCTGGCCACCAGGGCTTGGCTCATAATAGGCCCAGAGAATGGTTTTGGTTGGAAGAGACCTTAAACATTATCCAGTCCAACCCCCTGCCATGCGCAGGGAGACCTCCCACTGGATCAGGGGCTCCAAGCCCCATCCAACCTGGCCTGGAACCCCTCCAGGGGTGGGGCAGCCACCACTGCTCTGGGCAACCTGGGCCAGGGCCTCCCCACATTCTTTGTCCAGCATTTCTTCCTTATTTTCTGATCAGCCCCTTTGAGCACTGGAAGCTGCTCTAAGGTCTCCCCAAAGCCCTCTCTTCTCCAGGCTGAACAACCCCAACTCTCTGAGCCTTTCTCTGACTATTTCTGTGCCATCCTCTGGACCTGCTCCAACAAGTCCATGTCTGTCTTGCACTGGGGTCCCCAGAGCTGGACGCAGGACTCCAGGTGGGGTCTTGCTAGAGTGAAGGGGCAGAATCCCCTCCCTCAACCTGCTGGTCACACCCAGGACAGGCTTGGCTTTCTGGGCTGCAAGTGTACATTGTTGGGTCATGTCCTATTTGTTGCCCACCAACAACCCCAAGTCCTTCTCTACGGGGCTGCTCTCCCTCCCTCCCTGACAGTGGGGGTTGCCCTGTCTGAGCTACAGGACCTTGCACTTGGCCTTGTTGAACTCCCAGAGCTGCTCATGGGCTCACTCTTTCTTCAAGGACAAGGTCTTCTCCCCTCCCCTCATGCTGCAGAGACCCGGGTTGCCCACAGTGGCATTTTCCATGCTGTCCCACTCCTCCAGGGCGATGCTGGAGGCGTTGTGCCCTGGTTGGGGGACATGGGGCTCCTGAGACGTCACCCCACACAGCTGGGAGGAGGCTGGGGTGTTGACCCCCTCTCTGTCTCTGCAGGGGAAGCAGAAGTACACGCTGCCCCTCTACCGTGCCATGTGGGGCGGGTCGGAGTCAGCCCGGGCCCTGGCCACGGAGACCTTCTCTGCTACAGCTCCTCAGCTGCACATCAATGTCCAGAACTACGTCAAGAAGATCCTGGGCCTGGAGGTGGTGGACAACTAGTGCAGCGTGGGCTCCCATCTCTCCACAGGCTTCCCTCTGGCAGGACCTCGGTGCTCTCTCCCTCACTGCACACTTCCTTATTAAATCTTGCTGGTTTTTTCCTCTTTCCTTGCTGCTCCTGTTCCCAGTGACTCCTGCCCAGGAACCAGGCTGGTGCTCCAGGAGGGAACACTGCCAGCGCTGCTCGGGTGTGAGCAGGTCACTCCCGGTGGCTGCTCCTGCTGTTGGCACAGTAGGGATGGACCTGGTGTTGGCATCTTCAGGGCTGATCCGCACCTGTCCTTGTGAGCTCCAGCCAAGCTGTGACAGTGGGGACAGAGGAGTGGGTCCTGTGCCAGGGGGGGTGGTGTCTGCACTGTGGGGACCTGACCCTGCAGGCTGTGGTGGGAGTGAAGAGGGAAAATGGGCTCTTGGCTTCAGAGCCCCTCGGTGCTGCAGAGGAGGAGCTGCTCTTCCCGAGGTGTCTGCCCTGCATCACACTGGGGTTCGCTTTGGGGTCAGGGAAAGGGGTTTGTTCCTGCTCTCCCAGGGGGACAGCGCTCTGCAAGGGGTGAGACGCCCACTGAGCCCACGGGAGAGGACATGGCAAACTGGCCATTCCACAGGGGCTGCCACGCCTGCTCCGGCTCCACTGGCTCCCAGCGGGAGCAGCCTTTGGACTGGGACCATCTCAAACCTGATGACAGCAGCGCAGTGGGTGGGGGTCCGTGCCCTCAGGAAACAGTCCCCCTGCTCCGGGGAGCAGCCGACAAACACCACAAGCACTGGATGTGCTGCCGGGTGCCACTCTTTGCAGTTTGCCGGCATCAATCACAGTGTGGGGACAGTGGTGTAAAGTGTGACCTGAAGGCTTAGAGAGCCTGCGTGGCCTACATAGGGTTGGAGACTGCAGTGACGAGACCAAGCCAGCAGGCCCCGATGTTCCTTAGTCCTTATCAAGTGCAGGAATGTAAGCACACCCCAAAATTCCTGTACGAAACTGCCCCAAAGCTGCCCCAACACCAGGAACCTCAGGAACTCACGGCCGTAACAGCCCCAAGGCCACTGTCTCACAAGGGTGCTCTGAGGTGCAGTAACAAACACCCAGTTCCTCAGCCAGCACCAAACGCCGCTCTGTGCTGGCCCCGCTGCCGGGCTGGCGGCTGTAACTGCTCCACCTCCAGCTGCTCCTGCCAGGCCTCCGAGCCAGAGATCCCCCAGGAAACCCCGGGTGCCTCGTGGGGCTCCGGGGCTGTGCATCTGCCTGGTTGTACAGCAAAGTCAGCCCATTTGCCCCCAACCGCTCTGGCGCTTCTCTCACTCCCTTCTCCTGGGCCGGAGCTCATTCCCACAGGGCCAAACCACGGGGAGCACAAGAGGAGCTGCCACAGCCCCACCATGCTTCCACGGGCAGCTCAAGCCAAAGGGAGCAGAGCTCTGGTTCCTCTCCCAGAGGGCTGCACGATCCCAGTGCCTCGCCCAGCAGCAGCCCAGCCGCAAAGCGCAGTGATGATGGAGCAGCACCATAAACTGTGACTCTGACAGTAAATCCCAGAGATGCAGCGCAGTTCTGACCAAACACTGCAGTCATCAGAGTCGGGACTTGACCAAAATCACCTCCAAAGGAAACACATCTGCAGTGCACGTCTCAGGGAAGCAGAGGTTGTTCGCTTCCTCACTGATGGGCTCAGGAATAAGCTCCAAAAAGAGCTCGAGAAAATGGAGCCAAAGGAGTTATGGCATGGTTGAAACCAGCCCATTCTTCCCTTATGAGGAAACAAGGCTGTGTGTGGTTGGGAAATGGGTGTCCTCTAGTGGATTCGGCATGGCTGAAAAGAACTTGTAGTATTCTTACAAGTTGTAGTACACAACCCTTGTCCCTTTGCAGATCTTCTGGCTTCCCAGGGAACCTGCAGACTGTCAGTACAATTAACACAACCTCTGATAAGAGACTTCATCACCTCTGAGGCATCTGGAAAAGATCTCTCAGACTGACAATGAGCCCTGGGCTTCCAGACGCAGCTGCCACTTCTGGGCTGTGACTCACCTGAGCAAGCCAGCAGCGGGAGACAGGCCCAGCGGTCCCTAAAGCATTTCCCCTGGACGAAACGAAATGACACATTTCCCACTGCACAGAGATGGCAACGCACTCAGCACACCGAGCAACACACATGCACGTTGGGCTACGGGGCTGCCGAAGAGGAGCCCACAGCTCATACTGCACTGGGAACGCTTCACTGGCCTGGATTAAAAACAATGCTGACAAAGGTGGGGACTCTGCGGCTGGGCAGCTGCGCTTCCCAGGAGAGATTGTCCCCCTTGGTGGCTCCCAGCAGGGCTGGGGCAGCTCTGTCTGTAGGAGTTTCACCAATACCTCTCAACCTCCGCTGCTGCCCAGCTACGCTGTGTCATTCAGCAGGCAGGGAAACGATCCTCTCCCCTCCGTTGCATGGGATGCACCCAGCACAGTGGGGAGCAGGGGAACTGCAGCCGGGAGGGAAGATCAGCTGCTTCCTAACTGGCTGGGAAAGGTGTTCTGCCTTTGTTCACCTTCCTACAAAAGCAAGAGCTGAGGAAGACGCGTCAGCACAAAATTAGTAACAAGATATAGCACACTTATTTTTAACTAAGTGACCTTCATCAAGCTCCCAGCTCTTTTTGCTTCAATTATTCCAAAAATGAAAGCCAAGCCAATCATGAAATGCCAGAAGAAGATGTTGACTCTTTATTAACAAATTGCTTTAGAAAGGCTTAGTGGGACAGCATTAATGGATTTGATGGTCAGAAAGGACCGCTGTAATCTTCCAGGCTGACCTGCCGCAGAACACAGGTCTGGCCCTCCTGCAGCCCACCAACCGAGGCAGCTGGGAAAGGTTTGTCTTTTAACTCACACCATGGAGAGCCTCCAAGAAGTCACCACCTTCTGGTCCAGCAGTCAGCCTCGCTGTGAACACCATGTGCTCTCCTTCCAGTTCTGTAATACCTCACTTCCACTCACAGCATTAGTGACTCTCTTACGACTGCTTTATTTTCCAGTATGAAAGTAATAACAGGCTTGATTCTAAACTAAGTTACTCCCCAAACCACATGGAATTAATTCATTCCTGTAATGGTTTCAATTTTAAATTTGCGCAACAGAGACCAAACCCTTCTGAACCATGAAGGTACAAACCAGGCGAATCCACGGGAGGGCAGCTCGGCGGTCCGTATTCCTCTAGGCCGCCTGCTATGCTGGGTAGACACTGAGCAGCTCAGTATGGAATGGTAAAAAAAGAAAATCAAGTGTAAAGTGCTAGGGTTTTTTGAGGAACAAATGAAAAGTTCGATTACCAAAGCCCGTCATATGTCTGAGCCCAGCTCTGCGCACTGCTTGTCTGATATGTGGTTAGCTAACGACTCTATGATGTCAAGGAGGAGGAGCTGACTCAGGGAGCGGAGATTTGGCAACTTGGAGACCTTCAAGAAAAAGAAGAACAGAACAGAAAAAAACCAGAAATAAATTAAAGCCCTCCCATAAATCACAGCTGGTGTATCATGGGTTCACCCTACCACCCCAGGCCAAACAGGCAGAGCACGTACAGGCTGAAATTGCAGTCGTGGGGCGGGGGCTGCAGAGAACAGCTTGGGGGGGGGCGCTCCAGTCACCACCTCACACACATACAACCCAATTCCAGACAGCTGAGTGAGGGATGGGAATAGAGAACAGCAGAGCCGCTGATCCCACCACTCCCTCTGAGGAAGAAGCGTAATTACTGTTCATATTGACACTCTGCTGCTAACGGGTGCCAAGTAAGCACTCTCCTAAAAAGCAAAGTTGGGCACCAGCACAGCCCTGAACTGTGCAGCCTGCGTGCTTCCACGGAGAACAGACCCTCAGACCTGATCTCTCCTCAGCAGAGGTTGCTCGTTCAGCTGTCACACCTCCCGCAGCCAAAGTGGGTCACTGGAGCTCTAGACAACAAAAACCTTCGCCATGTCAGGAACATGAGAATCTACAACAATCTTTATGCTCTTGGGCTGTTCAGAAGCTCAACCATTATCATAAAGGAGCTCTACACACTCCTTCCTTCTCGACAACCTCCTAGTATTAAGCTGGTAATCCCTTCTTCTGGAGTTATTAACATATATGCCCATCCTTGAAGGCCAACTCTGCCCAAAAGCCTGTCCACTCACCCCGACAGCATTAACTGATCTATTAAAGACAGCGCCTTCCTCTAAGGCGCTCGGCTGTGATAAAGAATAAAGATGTCCCAAGCATCCTTTAAAATCCACAAAGGAAACGGCTGAGTACACTTTCAGAAAGAGCTCAGGACGTGTGCTTGCAGGAATATCCCCAAACTAAGGGTCCATGAGGACTGGGAAGAGAAGAGCCTTCCTGAACCCTGGTGGAATCCTGCCCCTGCGCCGAGGCACACACTGTGGAGGAACAGACCAGGGTGTCGGCAGAAACACTTTGGAACAGCAGCTTTATTAGGGCTTTTGCACAAAACTGACACACAAGAACCTAAAGCCACGTTGCCCCAACTAACAAACCTCTGAGAATAGCTCTTCCATCAGTGTTCTCACTGCAGGGAGAGCTCCTCGCAGTCCAAACCGGGAATACTGTTAATCGAGCTGGAAGAACAGGAGATGCCAGGGCCAGACACCCATCCTGCCTAAGCCCCAATGATCCAAAGGGCTCGTGCAGCTGCAACAAATGAGCCTTCAGAGCCTGCGGCTGGCCAGGGGCAGAACGGCGAGCATTCCGGCCCAGCCACACAAAAGCTGCCCAGCGCCAGGCCAAAAATCACACACTGAAGCCTCTCAGGCCAAAGAAAAACATTGCATAATTAAGATTTCTTCGTGCACATCTGCTTGACAGCCTTCCAGCCACGTTTTGATGGAAACTGTTCTAACAGTCAACAGTTTAAATAGAAAACATTTCCAAATATTCTGCTTAGTGGAGTACAATTGAGTAACGCCCTTCAGCTCAAACCTCTCTTCTGACATGGTGCAATGTTCGTTTCCCCCCCATACGGTTTGGTGAGAATCACACCACCCTCTTCATCTTCCTGTGGCCCCCACTGGGAAGTAGAGACTGTGAGATTTCAGCTCTCATGGGCTGTAACACCTCAATCCCGAACCCACGGAGATGTTGCAGGCCCCAGGCTGCCCTGGAACCCGCGCTGGGACTGTTCCCCGTCCCCGGCTGAGGCTGTGCCACTTCGCAGGGTTCGTGAGATGAAGCCAGGGGTGGTGCCCTCGCGCGGGGCCGTCTCCGCTGGGAGTGCGATTCCTGGATGTTGGCTCAACTCTCAAGGCTTTTTATGCATTTTCAGTTATTTCTGAGTGTAAAATAATTACGCTTGGGCAACTCTGGCATTTAGTAAAGAGCCTGAACATCTCCCTCTGTGTCATCTTTAGATACAAATGGGACTGAGCAGTGCTTTTCTTCCCCATGGGCAGCGGCAGGAGGATTGTGGGATTAAATACACAGAAGGCAGAGAGCTCCTGGAGCACCAGCTAAGGAATTAAGGAATTATTATCACCAATTGTGTAGCACTCAGAAACACTGATTTCTGGGATCCATCAATCTCAATGCCATTTGTGCACCAAACTGGTGACATTCTCAGGAAAGGACAGTACAGGAACAGCTAAATGACAACACTCGTCCTCTCTGGAGCGAGGACAGGAACATCAGCACATCAGGCTCCTGACTTTTCCTATCAATCACTCTTGTCTCATCCCACACATCAAAACATGGAGACCTCAGAAAGCCCAGACAGGACATGGTATTTTGCCTTTTGAGCATATGACAATATAACATCTAAGACAGAGAATACATCAAAAGAAATCTGAACAGCACACTCGTAACTGCCAGGGAAAGAGAGATTTGTGCCCTCAGTACTTAACAAACTGATCTTGCTACACACAAGAACCCAATGATGGCATGGCACAAATTTAACAGCTGGAACGAGCAGAAATGGAAGCAATTCTGGATAACTTCTGTTTTGGAAGGTCTTTACATTGCCAGACCAGGCTGTTCTAGTATTTTGTTTTAGTGTGAAAAGAATGCCTAGTAGCCTTGCCAGCGAGCGTCAGCGACACACAGCCAGCACTCAGCTGTCTCACGTGAGAAAGAATGAAATGGATTCCTATATTACCGTGTCTTTAACCAATGCAGCGATAGAGGACAGCAGCTCTCAAAAGCCCCAGAAAAGATGCAACCAACCTTGGTGAACTGGTGAACGATAATGTGCAGGCAGTGCCTCTTCATGTCCAGGGCCTGGGTCTTGTCAGCCGCCTCTAAAATCTACAGCAAAAGCAACGGTGTGAGTTTCCTTCCACGGCTCAGATGCACAGCGCACAGATGCTGTTCTGGCTCAGAGGAGGGAACTCCTCTGAGCTCGGGAAACTGCAATTTTTCCTTACAAACCCGAATCTTTTCTGAACTAGTCAAAAATCAGTCTTGGATTTAAAATGTGTGGAGTCCTCAGGAGACAACCACCAAGGAACAGCACCGCGTTCCCTGAAGTGCCCCAGTGAGACTGGTGTGGGCAGAGCCAAAAGCAGCTAAGGCTGGAATTGATTCTCCTCATGTTCTCTGCCTACATAAATGGCTTTGCAGGCTCTCTTATCACAGAATATTTTTTGTTAGCTTAAACTTCATTGCCAGATCCTGTCAGCATTACTGATGGAACAGGACTAGCGTTACGAGCACATCAACCCTTGCTCTGGTAGAAGTCTACTTGAGTGCTGAGCACATGGTACAACCTGAAAAAGACCTTCAGAAATGCTGGTCTGCCATGGGGGATGAGGAGCTTAAGAGGAACATCCTGCTGGCCAGCAGGGCAATACCAGGTAAAAACTTCAGCACAGGGCCACTGGAAACAAAGCTGCTGAGGGCTGTGCTCCCGCATAGGCGTCAACCACGTGGGGCCACCATCGTTCAGAGGGTTTGTGGATGTCACTCTGGAAGCGACTTGGTGCACCAGGCACCCACTTGCCTGGACCCTCTGGCTTTCCCGTATCTAAGTCAAGCGACTGATGAGAGCCGTTTGGGACAATTACCTGGAGCACGTTCTCCACAGTGACGTTCATTTCTAGATTCTGCTTACAGTACGCCTGCAGCCTGTTGTTGGAGAAGCCGTAATAGTACGGCGCAGCAAAGAGGTAGCTGTTTATCTCATTAAGGAAAAACAGGTAAAGGAAAGGCGACAGCACTGATTGCAAATCCAAATCAATGACAGAATTGAAAATGCAGTGCCTGTTAATGCAACCCTGGCAGATAATCCTCGCAGACTGCGCCTGGCAATGCAGAGCAAAAGGTGAAGCTGCTGTACACACGCTTTGGGGAGATACTTCAGGTACTGTAGATGCAAGGATACAGGGAGTCTTCAGGCGGCATGTTCACTTCTCCATAATAAATGTATCTAAGCATAGATTCAAATGCTTGCTTGCTGGGAACCATTTCACCTATAGAAATATTCACTTGTCCATCTTCTGGCATGAAGGAACGGAACATGGCTTCGAAGTAACTGGAATATGAAATAAAACTGATGTAACACATTCTGCAGACAGAGGGTTTTAACCCAGCATTGTTCCAAGGCTGCTATGGAGCGTTGCAGCCTCCAAGGAAGCAAGTTCGGGTGACAACTTGGGGAAAAAAACCTGTTAAATTGTTGTTTCATAGATGTCAGCCTGTGAGAGAGCTTCAAATATAATCCTCCTAATTTCCATCATCACTACCTGAAATTTGTCTCAGTTTCTTGAAAATTAGGACACATGATGCTTTGATTTTCCTCTGATTTGCATAAGACCCAGTAGAGAGCTTAAAGCATTATGAGCTTCCTTGGTATCTGCAGGCTGCCAATCAAGCAGGGCTGTTTTAAGAGCTTCTGGTGAAACACCAAAGTAACTAATACTGAATATTATTATTTGGACTAGAAAAAATTTGTGACAGTATCTGAAATAGAAATTTTACGTGAACACTATGACTTGCAGCACGTAAAGGTGCCGGAACACAGAACACATGATAAAGGAACAAACCCGCATCAGTCCCGTACTGAGGAGGAAGAACAGTTCCCATCTTCAGATGGGTGAATTTGCCTCTATGACAGTATGGGAATGATCCATTTCTTTGTTATGCACCACTTCTTGCTATGTTTCCCCATATCCAGTCTTAAATACCAGCAAGTGAGAAAGAGATCCAAGTTTCACATGATCCAAAATGGATTCACCACCAGAAGGCTCTTTCTGACCTCAGTGGACATCTGTTGCTTTCCACTTCACTGAAACTGCCTTGCACCTTGCACTCTTTTTCCCTTTCTGTGATTTTACAGATTCTTTGCCTTGCGGTGCAGCTCTAGAGAATCTCTACAGTTTTAATTTCTTCCCATCTTTCCCTGCTGGGTATCAAACTGAAAAAAGCATTTAATCACTGTTGTTTAAAGGCTTATTATGCTCATCGAGCAAAGCTGCATCTTATACTTCATGTGGATATGAAGTTCCTCCCTGTGTTCTAAAAAAATCAAGCTGATCCCGATTGCGCAGCACTGAATTCTGCACACCCACTACTTGTTCCAGTTGCAGTGAGCGGCGACTCACCTGGAGCGGGCTGCCAGGATCGCTTTATGGGCCGGGCGCGGGTGGCCGTCGAGGAGAAGGATGATATCACAGAACTCAGTCCCAGCTCCTTCCAGGTAAGCCTTCATGTCCTGAATTAAAGACGTTCCTGAAAGTTAACGTAATGAAATAGTTCAAGCCACACCAGTTCAGATGACCAGGCAGTACTGAACTAACAGACAGCCAAGCTGTAGCTCCAGCTCCTCGTTCCTTTGGGACCCTTGGGGTGAGCGCAAGGCAAGCCCTTCCTCATCATCTAGGAGCACAATGAGCCTCACTCTTCCCAATCACAACCCATTCCCTACTGCCCATCCTAGAATGAACCTGTCGGCTCTGCTTCCAAACCGCTGACAGCAAACACTGCCAGTGGCCACACCGAAAGGTGTTCTCGACAGAGAAAGAAATCTGATTTTTCCCCACCTCCTTATCATCATTTCCAATCACTAGGAATATAAAATTTTGTCTCTCAACAGAAAAGCTTTCCCAAATGCTCAATAAAGGCTTCTTTTATCCAAAATGTTAATTAACCTTTGAAAATACACAGTAACTGAGAAATAGGGCACATATAAGTCTGATGCAAATTCACTCATATTTTTGAAGTTCATCTTTCAAATTTTTTGATGTTTGGGTCTCTCGCACCATTCCACCACATAACGTGTAGATGAAGTGCTTAAGGACATGGTTTAAGGGAGTGCTAGGAATGGTTGGACTCGATGATCCAGCGGGTCCTTTCCAACCTGGTGATTCTATGATTATATGATTCCAGCTCCGGATAAAGAAGCTGGACATGCCACCTCCCCAGGCGGTGCACCTCTCTCATACCCGGGACAAATGCCAGCCAAAGCCTTTCTACCTGACCTTCCAGGACTGGCTTCCCTATCTTCTCCTCAAGTTTCCAGTTCTTTTCGTGCAGTATCCCAAATCAATACTGGCACTGCCTCTGAATGTTGGGGCCTCAGCAAACCTCATTATTACATTCCCTTTCTCGTGTGTGTTGGGATAATAAAGCCTTGAATAAAGCTCATCTCAAATCAGGCTGTGATGAATTATGTAGTAGAACTGTAAATCAAATCTTGTCCTTCCAGCAAAACCACAGAATGAAAATTAAAGACATGACCACTAGTACAGGTTATCTCTCTTCTCAAAGTCTTCTCCTCCCTATCTTCTCTTCCTTTCTTCTGTTAGCTTTGTTTTTCCTTGGTTAATTTCTCCACATTTTCCCCCCTCTCACAACAACCTCGACCCCGTCAGCACTGGCTCGCCTGCAAGATGATCTTCCTTACTCCTGCTACTGCTTTGGTGAAAACCTAGGAGCAGGCCAACCCTCCTACTCAGCTTTCTAACCTTCTAGTCCACTTCAACTGAAAGTCCACTGTATTTACTTCAGTCGTTCTTTACACCCTTCCTTCTGCCTTCTCTTTCCCTGAACAGATCAGGATACGGTCCTGCGAGAACATGACTACATTTAATACAACCCCTCACACATTTTGATGGGGATAATGCTCTGACTGAAGCTCACCGGAAGAACCAGCGTGCCCTGTCTTAGTCTGGGAAGCAGCTCAGGCATGGTTACGCCAGCTGGAGAATCAGTGGTCTGCACTGGTCTCCTTCCTAGGCTGTTTCCTAGACTAATCAAACCATTAGCAATGCAAAACCAGTGCAAACAATACGTTTACAAAGCATAAAGTTACCGATGTCGAGCGGCTGATCAGAATGTGTTCGAACAGGAGGCTGCTGTTTCCTCCGTACAATCTCCACGATGAGGGACGAAGAAAGATGCTCAAACTCCTTCATCATTATTACCTGATTAAAATGGGATTCCTTCACCACAAAGTTCAGGCAATGTTCCTAAAAAAAATAAAATATTAACAAAAAAATTACAATTTATTGCACAAAGCCATCGTAGACCATCACACAAATGCTACCGCGTTACACGTGTAACAGCCACCCTTTTGTCAGGACCCTCCATGTGGCTCCTACAGCTGGGATTGTCAAACAGTGATCTCCCTCCTAAGTGACCATCTAGGGTCCTACTTGAACAGGAAATTCAGGACAATTTGAAGCATCTAGAAAATTCTGGCTAAGAAATACTAACAAGGAAAAGATCGTCTCCCATCTGGCTGCTCAAAGATTTCTAAAATAGGAATCTCAGGAGATGCCGAAAACCTCACAGAGCTAAGATTGCTTGCTACCTCATAATAATTCTTTATATGATTTGATACCAAAAGTTAATTAGAAGGGTGAAGAGGTCTTAACATTATACACTAAGGGTACAAATAGTTTGCAGGATTTCCTTGCGCGCATTTTGCCTTAACCTTTTCCATCAGGGCTGCACAGTCTGAAACAGCCCTGGTAGGTTCTTGCATGACAAACTTGCTAGAAAAATCACTGTGCGGAAAGCTGGCAAATGATCCAGACCTAAGGTTGAACAGGTAAAGGGGCAAAAAATGGCACTTCATCACCCACTGTGAACCAAGGCTTTCCCTCAGACTTACATAAGTGAAAAATATAATCTATAGCAGCAAATCAGAAGACGAGTACAAAATTCACCCACTGAATCATCACTGCTCTCCATTTTCTGCCAGGCTATTTCGCCCAGGATCCAGAGGGATCTGCCCAGGACCCATCTGTGCAATATTCTAAACAACGGCTGGGAAGCCAGAAAGAGCAGCCTTCTGTAGATGGTACCTGCCCACCAATGCACCGTTGAGGAGATAGGATGCCAACGGGCGGTGATCTTGACCAAATGCTGTGGACGGACTGCCATCACCCTGCTGGAAGCGAAGGCAGGACGAGGTACCCAGCTGATCTGAAATGACTGGCACTAAGTTCCATCAAGGCCAAGGTATTTGCTTGGGCTTCTGGGCAGCTAACGGCATCACGATCCTATGCACAGACCCTGCCAGCGCTTACGTACTTGGTGCCAACTCTGCTGCTGCCCTGGATGCCTTTCCTCTGCCCACAACCAGTGCATAAAGAGGACGTGCTGGCACATACTGGTTTCTCTACCCTCACTCTCCTACGTGGCCAAGTGATGTGCAAAGGCGGCTCAACAGGCATTGCATGTCCTTGCACCAACTCTCGAGTTTCTTCTTTGTAGCTTTAAGCAGAATTGACTCTGGCCACTGTTGGTGGGAACGAGAACACCACAGTAAACCCTGCTCTGAAGCCTGGGGGTATTGACTCTATCAGCTTTCAGCAAATGCCTAAAAGCCCCTGTCCCGCTACAGAGAATCACAGACACATTTTGGTTTTCGGTAGAGAGTTTTTTAGACCAAAGGCATAGACCAGAACTGTGTTTTTCTCATCAGATCCAGTAAGAGAACCTGTTTGCAGTCTTTTTATAAAATAGTGGGACCAGTAAATGCGCCGGTTCCGCCTCGCTGCAGTGAGTGAATTGATGAAGAGCCAAAGTCATTTTGCCCTTTAAATCCTACAGGACTGATCTGCAAAAATATCAAACGCTTATTGAAGAAAAACCTACACAATATTCACAAGCAAGTGCAGGACAATCCACACTGACATACACTCCAGGAAAAAGAACTGAATTTGCAAAATCCGACAGCTTTTGCAAAACATTAATTGCATAAATTTTATTTTTTAAAGTTCCTTATCAGTTACTTTGCATGCAAAATGTGATTCACCTTTAGCTGATCCAGCTGAAGCTTGTTAGCATTTTCACACACAATGAGCACATTCTGCAGATCTACGGATGCTTCAATATATTGAAGGCAGAGCTGTTCCAGCCGAGAGAGCTTGAAATTTAGGGCTAGTTTGTATACATCCATAATAAGTAACACATCCTGCACGTGACCTGAAATGACGAGAGAGAAAAATAGCGTTCCATAACTCGAGAGAGATCACAGAACAAAATCAGAAACCTTTTCTCAAAGTATTTCTTTTTACATCAACCTGAGCATTCAGAACAGTGGAACTGGAATCCATCGGTAAAGTACTTTTATCGGGAAAATCATTCCATGGCTGCTTAGACGACATCAAGGATCAATATTAGGAAAGGAGTGAGTGGTCTTTCAAACCTGAGGCAGGAACCAGCCTCCCCAAAAGATTTTTTGGCTAAGGATTTTGTAACTATCTGGATCAAAATCTTTTAAAAGAAAGCAAAGCCTCCAGCACCACTGATGAGCTCTGAAGCCAGCAGCCCGCTTTCCCAAGGTGTTCAGCTGCTGACAGCTCTGCTGCAGTCCTTGGGTTTTACACCTTCCTAGCAATCAGCTTCTGATTCAGACAGACCCTTCTGCAGGTGCTTTGTGCAGACCTGAGCCTGGTCTAGAAGAGAAGGGCAGCGTGGACTCTCACAGGCCACAGTGATGGGGCGCTGGGTCACCAACCCAAGCAATAACCCTCCAGTCTTTGCTTTCCTCACAGGAGAGCTCTGGCCATCTGCTGTAACTACTTTTTGATAGAGAAAAGCCTTCTCGCACGTCACGTGCCTTCCCTGTGTCTAATCGTGAAAATCCCATTTATAAGCATGCCCAATCCTATTAGCTCAGCCTCTGGATGGATCCCCAAGGTGCTGCCCTCTGAACTGAGAGGAGCGACTAGGAATACAAATGGTCAGGGCAGGGCCCCCAGAGGATCCCAGCAGACAGGTAAGCACCAAGGAGAACATCTGATGGGCTGGGGAGAAGGGTGGAAGCCTGTAACAAAGGGAAGAGTTCAGCCGGTCTGATCCTGCCCTGCAACAGGCACAAAGAGGATCAGCGAGCTGGCAGAGAGCAGCATCGGGCAATGTCAGCAGACACTGAGAAAGCTCCTTCGTCCCCATTAATTCAGCTTGCTCTCAGACAGGCCACTTCACAGGGAAAGCCTTGCGACAAATTATTATTATCCTAAGAATTACCTTCTATAGAAAGGAAAATCCTGCACTGAAACTGAAGCAAAGCTTCCAGCATTAGGACAGACATACCTCACTTTACATGTCCCGTGGCTGCGGTTTTCCCAGCCCCACTAGCTGGAGCTCCCTTGGTATCCAGTCTGATCTCATCACCCAAACAGGGCCGTGAGCAAGCCTGGCTGTGTGGGAGCTGCGAGATCTCTGCTATTACCTCCCACTCTGCACATGATTTTAACTCAAGGATCTTCAATGGATGCATCAAGCAGATTTCTCCTTTCTTGAGGCATTCTTTTGGATCAGCATTTTGAAGACACAATAAATACTGGCTTTGCTCTGCTTTTCTGTGTGGGCTGTTTGCAATGGAGCAAAACAATACCAGAAAAAGGAAATAAGGCAACCCAAGATAAAAACACTGTCCAGGAGGGCTGCTGTAATGTTTGAAACATCATGACATTTTTGCTTGTGTGGTTGGGTTTTTTACACCTTTTGGAAAGATCAGGAACCTGCTTCTCCTTGATGTTTGAAAAGATTCAGGAAAAAACAAAGCGCTGTTCACATGCTTAGGCAGAAATCTGCTTTTTTTTAAAATCTTGGGTAAATAATAAATCATCTGCTCAGTGTCAAAATAAATGTTTGCTCCCCGGTTGCTGGTTTTTTTTCTATCCTGCTGCCCTACCTTTGCGAGGGTATTTTATTTTATCCGTATACAGAAACTGCATGAGCACCTCGAAGGGTTGTGCCTCAGCCTCTCGGATGGGAACTTCCAGCAGTGGCTGCAGGCGGCACAACTTGACATTCCCACCGATCCCATCCTTCTGACATGTCGCATGACCCTCATCTTCAATATCTTGCTTTGATTTCTAATGAGACAGAAAAACCACTCAAACACGGCAGGAAGGCTGTGTCAGCTCAGCTCACACATTGCTGCCAAACGGGAGGAAAGTTCCTTCTCAAGACTGCACGTTCTTCAAGACCAAGATCTCTCTACTTTCAAGATTATCTTAAAGATAACGAAGAATCCATATGCCTTAGACTTACTGTTCCATATCCTGTGACAAACACAGATCAGACAAATGTGAGCTCCTGGATAAAGCCCAAAAGCACGACCTCAGAAAAGGGAGGAATTCATTCCACTGAGCTCACATTTCTGCCCTCAGCAGGAACAGCATCTCTTCTTGGAGAAGAAAGATGTAGGAGCAGGTTCCACAGAACCCTGCCTTGCAAAGACAGAGCTCAAAGTGCTGCACAGAAGTATTTTAAGCCACTCTGTTACTTTCAAGCTCCCCTTTGACAGCCTCTCCCTACAGCTTTTCCAGTGAAACTGGAAGGCTGTGGGTGGCAAAGCAATTAACGAAAGGGCAATGAGGCATCTGTAAGTCTCACTGTAGGTTGTGTGCTACCACTTCCTCAACAGCAGTAAAATGTTTGCTGCTGAAAAGCTGTAAGTAGTTAAAATTAAGGGACAATGAACCAGAAGCCCCAGACTTTCAACTCTGGAACAAGTCAGGAAATGCTAAAGGGAACAGAGCCAGCCTCAAAATCTTAACACCGCCTTCCGTCTAATCTGTTTAATCTTGCAGGCCATCCCTGATGACAAGCAGCTTTTCCCCTCCCCAAGGGTATTCCACAAGATTAGAACACAGACAGTTATGAGAGCTTCCAAGAACCACACTGCCAAATCCAGATAACTGGATTAACTCCGGTTCCTCCACGTTACACTCCTCGCCTGGCCTGACAGACATGCAGCAGCCCACGCTAATACTAATTATCCTCTTTAGTTTACTTGCTCCAGAGCACCTCAGCGTCAGATGCTGCTCTGGTCCTACCTCTGTCTCAGCAGATTTCTTTCCCTGACAACCAGCTCCCAAAGTGGCCAGAGCAAGCGTCACCTTCTCACAGCAGCACTGTTCTAAAATACTCACCTGTTTCAACCTCTCCCTTGCCTGGATGATTTTCTTTTTCAGCCACTTGCAGCGAGCTGTAACAATTGCAGTGTGCCCTCGGACCCGTTCTTCCTTCTATTGAAGGTAAAGCAAGAACACACATTAAACTTTGATTCCCAGATCCCATGGCGGTGGCAGATGGCAGGAGCTGCAGAACCTGGGCCGAACTCTGTGTTACTACATATTTAGTTTAAGTTAGAATCAAAGGCAGCCTCACATCTGCTCTGCACGTACAGATCAAATCCAAACCCCATTTTCCCCAAAGACTAAAGGCAAGCACCATTTGGAAAAAGTCTTTGTTACATTCACTAAATGGAAGCTGTTGCTTAGGTTCAGTGTCACAGAAACCAATTCTTATTGTTCTATCTGATTTCTGGTTTAATTTTCTCTTTTCAAAACAACAGTATGTTTTTTTTGCTATTGTTCTTCATAATCTACTACTTACATTGTTGAGGATCTCTTACCTCATCTCTGCAAAGCGTTTTATAACTTGCCTTTTGCAAAAGAAATGCAGTTAAGTTTAAATTTCTCATATTTTTCTTCAGAAAACATGTTTTTAAAATTTTACAATTGTTTCATTACTGGCCAATCATTCCCGTCCTAATTCTTCTCATTCCATTTTATCTCAGTAATTAAAAATGGCTCCTGAAATGACACATGGATTGGAAAACCAGTGACCTGCTCCTCCAGGAGACAGCTGGGACCTCAGAGCACAGAGGTCATTCATATCATTTCATACTGCAACTATATACAATGTGCTCTGACAAATGCGGGTTATGTCTCAGCGATCCACAGATCTTCTCAGTTTAAACGTTTCTTCTTTGACATTCTACAAATCCATCTGGATCAGCACAATGTACTAAACCAGACAGACCCCATTTTCACTCTCGATGCTGCTCTTACAGCTTCATTCCCAGGGTTTCTGGCTCAATTCCCATCCAGTTTGTTTTTCCCCAGCAAACACGGTACGCGCAGTAACATCCCGTTGGGCACAGTTTCAATAAATTCTACTCACCTCTCCCAAAACGAACTCCAAGTCGCTGAACTGCCTGTTTTCCCACAGCCTCCCATAATCTTCATGTAGGGTGCATTTAGGGTAACAGGAAAACTGAAGAAATAAACCCAGAGAAGGCAGAATTCATTTCAAATGCCTACACCCCAAAGCACTGTAGTTACATACAATGTCGCTGGATTGTCTTACTAACTTGCCCTCGCTGTAGTACATAAAGCAGAAAACAGCAAGCAAATGGAACACACACAAGGACTTCCTCTATGGTGAGGACGATGAAAGAGCACACAGGGTAGTAGGGAAGAAACGTCTCCCCTCACGGCCTGCAGATATCAGGAATTGGTGGCAGGGAGCCTTGGCCGCTCTTGGGACTCATCTGAGGTCCCAGGCAGTACGAATAAACTTCAGCCTAGGGAGGATTTGACCTGGGGCGAGTTATCTTGAAATTTAAAATTCCCAGAGTGACTGGGGGTAGGAGTGGGAGCGCTGCAAGAAGAGAAAAGGTCAGCGCAAAACGCTCTGGCCTAGGACCCCCAAACTGACAATCCATGAAGACGAGCAGTCAATTTTCAGTTAAACAACCTGAAAAATCCTCTCTGATAAGATTTTTTCTAATAACCTGTCAAAATAAGTTGTTGTGATCTCTGTTAGGACTCCAGAAGGCACTGAGGAGCTTGGCCTTACCGAGACATCTGTCCAGATAACACACCCAAAAGATCGCAAAGATATACATCAACCTTTGGCAGCTGAATCAGAAATGAAAGGCTGCCTGTAGGAGGGATGTTAAATGAAAGCCATCGAGCTCACAGTGAGCCAAACCAGAAACTCCACCACATCCAAGCCAGAGCCAGGAGGATTCAGGAGGAATGGTGTGGGTGTTTGAGTCTGTTTATCAGCGAATTACCTGGAACCGGTACATTTCTCCACTTCTAACGTTATTGTCCACTGTGCCGCCAAAGATGTACATTGCATCGGAGATAACGGCTGCCGCATGGAAGAGTCTCCCACTGGGTAACTAGGGAAAGAAAAGGACAAGAGAAGTGAGGGAATACAAAGCCTTGTTTTTCTCCCAAGAAAAAGGACATGCAATAGATCAACAGTGAGAAGGGAAAACTGATGTAATCTGAAGTGATACGATCGCTTGTGTCCTAAGATTGACATTTACTACATTTTTTGATCGTTTCTGAGTATATCTAGAAAATCCTTTCCTGTCACATTTAAAAACATGTCCCCATGGTCCCTTCTAATCAGAATGGTACATACACAGGGCTCCATACGTCATGACGGTTACAGGATAGACAATTTGCCAAACTCGGACTCAACACTAAGTTTTACAGAGAAAATTAAAATGCACATCTAGTAATAAACAGATTCTGCAAACATAATCACGATATAAACTCTGAGTTTATTCTGAGTATTACCAAGAACCTGAAAGGTAAATGATCATCTATCCCAGCAGGATGTTGAACCACAGGCTTATAAACGCACGCCTTCCCCACAGCTCGCTGGGGTGGAACCATCTGGCTAAGGAGCCCCTCCAGCAATGCCAGGTTCCGCGCAGAAGCCCAGCACTGGAGATGGTGACAGAGATGGCACCACGTGGCTGAGTCTCCTTTCTCCATCATGCCAGGTCCACAGAAGATAAAGTCTTCCCACGCTGCAGGAAGCCCCAGCTATTTTGAGGACTGAAGGACTGCAATGCCGTGCAAATCACTGTACACCCTGAAGCTGCAAATTCAGATGATTTTTGAAGCAGGAAGGAGTCACCGCCAAGACAAAGCCACAGCGACCCTCCTGCCTGGGACAGACCACATCATTTTTACCCATTTCTTGAGGTTACACAAAGGGATCTGACCAAATTAGCACATCTCACTGAGACAGCTCACAGAAAGTCTTCGAGACGTGACAGTAACTTCATTTTTTTTCCTAGTTTCATCAGGCTTGTTTTGTCTTCCAGGCTGTAAATCTCATTAAATCTTTGCCTACAAAATAAAAAGCCCTCTGGTATAAGAGATCTTTTCTTCTTGTACATATTTATAGACTCCACTCAAGTAAATTCTGACACGAAACAAGATTATGTGTAGCTGGAGAGACATATTTTCCAGGAAAGCATGCTGACTGGCAGTTTTCATTACCACCGAGTTATCCCTTTTACCGCAGCATCACACCACGGTCTCTTTTAGCTTGTGACTCACCACTCTTTCCATTACTTTTTCTTTTCTTCAAACTACTGCTATTAAGGACACAACCCCCCCTCCAGCCTCGAGGCCCTGTGTGGGTTCTTTCTCAGGGGTACAAATCACAGATTTAGTCACCATATGATGCGCGTTTGTCTGCAGCAGCTTCACAAGCCATCGGATCCCTCTGGAGAAACAAGACCCCTTCTGTCTCTGGCATGCTTCAGGGATACTTTATCAAAGGAATGTTAGACTTGGTGCTAATAAGTACTGTGATGGGAAGATTATGGAATAATATTGATCTATCCGTACATTCCTGCTGGGCCTCTCTGTTCGATACCTCTCCAAAAGAAGATGAGATTACTGTCAAACATAATCTATTTTATATGGCCTCTGCTCATTCTTAGTAGTAATATCATCAATGAAATAAGATGTACTGACTGGAAAAAGTCAAATATATTATAGTAGTTTAAAAATACATCAGTGACCTTTACCAAGTGGACCTCCAACCTCAGGCAAAAGTATGGAGTTTGCTTGCCATGACCAACTTCCACACAACTGGAAAGGCTGACTTTCACTTTATTACAGTATCTTTTTCACAAGCGACTCTCCAAAAACAATCAAAGAACTATTCTGACAGAGATCAAACACACCTGGTTTACACTTATTCCGGTAATCTCCCCCACCTTTTTTTTTTTAATAAATAATACTCTAGCTTTGTTTTTAAATGAAATAATTCTCAATATTCTCTAGCATTTGTTTTTAAAACGCAGCCATTGTAGTTAACTGCATTTTTTTTTTAATCAAAAAAACTTTTCTCATTTGGTGCCAGAAAGGAAACATGAATCATCTGAGTATTCAACCAGGGAACACCACGCTTGCTAGTCACATCACACTTAACTCAAATGATCTGTAAGGAATGTTACAATGATCATTTTGAATTTATAATGGTCGGTACTAGAGCAGTCAAGGAACCAGATTTTTGCCACTCACCAGTAACTCAAGCAATCAAACCACTCTACTTTTTATATACACATAACACATTTTTAGAGCCATAGAGAGAGAAATGTAAAATATGAACAGATAGCCCAAAAAAAGAAAGGCCATACACAGTTCATCAAAACATTGTGCAGCTGAGGGTTTCACCGTATTTGTTTTCCTGAATCAGAAGAGCAGAATTCAAGCCAGCACAAACCCTCACACAAGGATGGCAACCCCACCAAGCAGTGGGACAGCGATGCCTCCTTCAAGAAGACAACGCTCAGCCACACCAGGACCAAGGCTCTGGCCAGAGAGCTTTGTCCCAGCGTAAACCAGAGGAGCTTGGTCCTCAAGAACATAATCGGTGCAAAAAGTTTAACAGAGCTCAGAAGCATAAACAGCTGGAAAGCCATCAACAGCTGGAGAGCCATGCTGGGCTCCGTGTTCCTCCTCCACCAACACCAGAGGCCAAAACCCTGTCCTACCTCAAACTTTCTGCTGTGAGACCTCCCAAGCTGCCAAATCCAGCTGCTGAATACACTCAACTCAGGTAGAGTTTATACGGAACAGATAGGAAATAATAATTGTTTTGCTAGCCAGGGTGGTCAGAAATCCTCCCAGCATGGGAGGGAGAGTCCACAAGGGAACTCACAAAAAGAGAGACACAAAACTATGCCTATGCATGCCAAATTCAGCAGCCCAGCACTGCAGGGTGGGAGTTACAAAGCCTTATTTCAAACACTAGAGACCCCTGTTCATGGGCCTGTGTTTCACAGAACACACAGTTTGTCTTGTCGAAGGCTGAGATAATTCAAGTGCGTAACATCCTGCCAGAAGAAATGAATCTAAGCTTCTTTGATGCAGATATTTACATACCCCTATCTTCCTTTTCCTCTTAACTTTCCAAGCAAAGTCTCTTCCCCTGTTCTAGTGCAAACAGTCAAGTCTGATCTGATAAACTTCCAGGAAGGTCTGTTCATGCAAAGGTGGGACAAGAATCACTGTAACAGAGCAAATCTGAGACCCGCACGGCCAGTATCAAGCACTACAGGGCTGCACCCGCAGGACCACAATCCCCTGTTACAGCCTGAAAGGGAGTACAGAAACTCCAATTTTCAACACATAATCATTTTACTACAAACAACTGTGTAGGCAGAAAAAGGTGTGCCATATTTCTTCCCATTCAAACTATTCCTTCCTTGCTTCAATTTAAGCATTAATCACATTAACACAGTTAAGAGTTTCTGGCCCAGGCTGCCCAAAGCAGTGGTGGCTGCCCCATCCCTGGAGGGGTTCAAGGCCAGGTTGGATGAGGCTTGGAGCCCCTGATCCAGTGGGAGGTGTCCCTGCCCATGGCAGGGGGTGGAACTGGATGCGCTTTGAGGTCCGTTCCAGCCCAAACCATCAATGATTCAATGATTCTTTCCCTCCTTTCTGCAGTAACTCTTCCTGCACTCCCAAACACACACTTCAGCTCTCATCTTCCCTTCTCTAGGCACTTCCAGCTCTTTCGGCATTTCAGTGGGACCATGTTTGTCAATCACTCTTACAGATTTCCTACTGATTCTCTCACTGGTTTGCATGTTTGTATTCCATTCATCTGCACAAGCAAAGGATTATTACGAGTTGTAGTTTATCTGAACTGACTCAGACAACGAATCCATCACCTCAGTATGCAGCGAGTCACTGTCTGCTCACAGCACTCACAGGCAAAGCTCCACGCACTCCTTTGCTGGGAGCAGAACCTCTCCTCCTCACCTTCCCAGACTGTCTTTCTGGTTGTGTGAGCTATTTCACCAGGTCCAACGGGGTTGTAGCTCTGCCGCTGCGGTCAACCTTCTAATCACTCCTGTCTCCTACACATATTTGTGCACACGTTTGTGCAGAGCCAACTGAGATGGCCTGTCTTCACAGCGGGAGAGCAAAAGCCTTTCCAATTCTGTTGTCCACCAGAAGCTTCCTCCCACGACTTCACTTCTCCTGACAGCAACCCTTCCCTGATGTACCTGAGTGTAAATATTGCAGAGAACAGGGTGAGAATTGCAGTCAGTATGAAAAATAGAGTTATTACACCACAGAGCCAGGCCTGCGTTAGGTAAGCTGAACGATAAAGGCACACCGGTGTACCTACCAGTAAAGTCCTCCTGATACAATAACAACTGCTATCTGAAACCAGCACCACGCAAACACTGCTTGAATCTGGCAGGTGAGATAATCTGTAAGGGTTTCTGCTGGCGCAACTCCAGATGGTCGTGTGTGAACCAGAGTCCTTCTACCTGCCAGTGCACACGAGTATTTGTCAGCTCAGGATCCTACACTTATCTTTCAGTCAATGTGATCTCCTTACTTTATTTGTGGGTGCCTGACAAAAAACATTTTAGGTTCAGTTCTGACACCTCTGCTGATCTGGGCTGGCATCCCTCTCTGAGATACACCGCCCTGTTTCATCTGTTGAAGTGTTTTCTCTATTTAAGTTTAATGAGATTTGCTATCTGAAGCTCTTTTCAAGATGGAATCTCTGCTTGCAAAAGCAGAACTCTTCAGTCACCTTTGCTTTCTTTTCAGAACACCTTTCCCATTCCACATTGCCGGCACAATTAGAGCTATCATTTCCAGAATTCAAGTATTTCTTTCATAAAGTTTTTTTTTTGCATTTCTTGTGCTGAAACCTCGCTCCACATCCTGTCTAGACAGCACAAATTGAGTTTGTCCTGTGATGCTCATCAGGATTCTGATTTGACTTGCAAAGCTGGGCATTAGTGTTGCTTCTCCCTGTGCTAGAGCACCTAGCAATCATTCAAATAGTTGAGATCACAGCCGTGAGCATCATCTCTGGGGCTGATTCCATATACTTTAAAATAAACTTAGTTAAATCTGTGCAAACTCCTACATAGGCTAATTGATTTAAATTTTTACCTCACCAGGAATACATTCCGCTTCACTTGATGTCCTTAATAAATTAAGTTGAATCAATGTAAAAGTAAAATTAAATCAAATGAGTAGTTTGCATGCAGGGGTCAATACCAGTCTTCTATACGCAATTTAGAACTCACATGTGCACAGTAACTCACATGTGCACAGTCAAGGCTTAAGTGGTTCTCAGATTACAGTTCAAGCTGAAACAGCTCAAGATAAATTTGTAAGTATATACAAGGCTGGGATTCATTTCCCTGGAATAAATTTAATTTTCTTTTTTTGAAGTCTTTTTTACAAATGTCTCCTTATTTACCTCTGGGTCTGCTATGGGTGGTTGTTTAATTGTTGTTATGCTGAAATCTAAACCAAATACATCCTGAGGTTCTTTTAAACCACATTCTTCTGAAGGTAAGGAAGGCGCTTCCTTCAGGGCAGATGCTCTCTCATCTACTTTGGGATGATCTAAAAACGATAGCATGTAGAAGTATAGATGAGAGGCAGAAGTGACTGGACATAGAGAGGGAGTCCTCCTGCAGGTGAAGCTCCAAAACACTGTGCTCAATCGGCCAGAGATAGCACTGCAGTCTCATCCAGCACCTCTCACTGTGACTGAACAATTTAACACTGCAGTCCTGTAGTTTTCTTATGTTTTTTACAATGACAGGCGTAAACCACAATTAAAATCTTAAGTATTAATTGCTTTTTGTCTGTCCTCTTCCTCCCATGGCTCTTCTCCCATGAGAAGCTGGGATTTTGTTTAATGCAAGTAGAAAGTATGCATATCAGGAAGAAAGATGGCAACAAAGCGCTATCTGTCAGCCATTCCCACAGCCTGAGACAGATCTCCCACAGTTTGGCTCAATGAAAACACGGGGCAGATGGATCCTCACGACATGACAACCTGTACTTTATGGCAAAGCTGATTAGCACGTGTGGAAGATGACACTGTAAACCTTTCCTACGGCTGACACGTTGCACCGTGGCGTGACAACCAGCAACATGCACAGAGCTAACGGCACCGCTGCTGCTGCTCCACCGGAGAGCCGTGCGCTCCTCAAGGGCCCAGCCTGAGCTGTCCAGATGCAACTCTTCTCTGCCTCTGTCAAGAGATCTGGGTCAGTTACAAAACTGGAACTGTCTCGCAGGGAGGTTCATTCTCTCAGCTGCAAAGAACACGTCAGCTACGCTATCACTGCAGGCTGTGACTACTTGGGCTGTTTTCGGTGTTTATCTGTTCTCTCTTATACATTTCACAAAGCATTTCTAGCATCTTCTCAGTGCTATTTCAGATTGAAATTTCAACACTATGAGCAGCATTAGGAAATGTACTGAGGAAGCTCATTATTGCCCTGAACTCCAAAGCCAGTAAAGATGCGCTCACATCTCTTTTGCAATCTAGGAACACTGAGGAGTCTCTCTAGCCTCCAATACCACTAAAAACTCTGAGCCAAAATGAAACAGAAAGAGCCAAAATGAAATAGAAAGACCCAAAGGCATTGACACACAAACTCGGGGAACCAACATAAACTAAAAGGTAAAAAAAAATATCTATTTGTTCTCTGAAAAGGGAAGAAAACCATAAGCTCCAACAAGCTCACATGAGAGGTCTCCATCAGTAGCTGTTTATGCTCCAGAGATGCTTCTACAGCGTCATACCAGGTAACAGCATAAAACTCAAAACAGATGGGCAGACAGAGCTTTGAATATTCGTTAAGTTCAAGGAGGTTTAAGGAATTAAAATGTGCTGGGTGCAGAAAATCTACACGATTTTCAGACAGAATTGGAACAGTCTCCTTTTGGAGTGAACTTCCGAGATACAGAGCTCTGCAAATGAACAAAGGAGGAGAAGGCAAATGCCAAAGGGTTGCCTTTTCTTATACAGCTGTTCCTTCCAGTTTATGGCAATGGACTCGGCTATGCTAGCCTGCAGCTCTAGGTATCTGAGAGCAAACAAAGTGCTGTTTGTAATCCATGAAATACCTACTACTTGTAAAAATCTAACATGATACAAACCTAAGAACACAGTGTGGGCAAAGGCTTTTCACCTGTAAGAAGGAGCATCCAGCTAACCACAGGCCAGGCAACTGCAGCTTGATCCTGAGAAGGTTGTGCAGCAAATCCTCGAGGAAGCTGCTTGCCCCACATGCAGGAGGTGACTGGGAACAGTCAGCAAGGACTCATCAAGGATAAAATTTTCCCTAATTTCCCTGACTGATCATCTCCTACAAAATGGTGACTGGCTTCACAGATGAGAGGAGAGCACTACGTTTTCAACAAGTCTGTGGCTGATACCAAACTGTCTGGAGCAGTTGAAATGCTGCTGTTCATCTGAGCTGGAAAAACGGGCTGATGGGCACCTTATGAAGTTCTGCCAAGGCAAATGTGAATTTCTGCCTCTGGGAGAGAATAATTGCAATGATACAGGCTGGGGACTGGCTGTCTAGAAACCAGCTCTGTAGAAAAAACAGCAGATGGGAGTCCTGGTGGAAAACAAGCTGAACAGGAGCCAGCAGTGTTCCCCTGCAGCAAGGCCAGCAGCATCCTCTGCTGTATCAGCAAGCGTGTAGCCAGCAGGCCGAGGGAAGAGATTTTTTTCTCCTCTATCCAGTATTTGTAAGACCACATCTGAAGTTCTCTGCCCAACGCTGGGCTCCCCAGTACAAGGCACCGACCTCCACAGACATAAACAAAATCAGTGGAGGGCTCCTGAGATGATCAGGGGCTCCAGCACATGATGCACGAGAGAAGGAAAGGCAAAGGAGATACCTTACTGCCTGCAGGTACCCATGGGGAGAGAGCAGAGAAGACAGAGCCCCTCTTCCAAAAGGTGCCCAGTGGAAAGACAAGAAGCAATAGACACCAGTTAGGGAGTGGGAAATGCTTTCTCAGTAGGACAAGGAGTGTCTTTCATCACATCAGTGGACAAACACTGGAACAGTAGCAAGGAGAGGCTGTTGGATCTGTCCTTATAGACAGACCTGGACTGGACAAGGTCTTGAGCAACCTGCCCTCACCCAGCCTGCTTTGAGCACAAGGTTAGACCCAAAACCTCTGGAGGCCCCTCTCAAGCTGCTTGCTTTTGCGATTCTAAGACTTTCTCCTGTTCTTTAACGTACTCCAGGTCTGGAAGCCCAGCTCGGCTCTCCAGCTCAGATGGAAATTTAATATATATATTAGATGGAAATTTAGCCTTTCCTTTGTACCATACAAGAAACAGTAAATTAAAAATCTATCACAGATAGCTGGAAAAGACCTCAACAAAGGCTGTTTCCATTCCTCTGCCCCAAGACCACCTATTTCATTCCCAGCTGGTTCTTAAAGACTTCCAGCAGTAGAGGCTTCTCAAAACTCCTCATGAAATCTTCAACACCATGCTAACGTTAGCAAGCTGAAAATATTTTGTCTGCAATGTTTTTATTGAGATAGTCATAACTACATTACCAACACAGATCCATCTACACAATAGTGGTGTGAAGCAGAGGATCATCTCAGTAAGAATCATTTCCTCATACGAAGCAGTTAATACGGAAGAGGGATGGTGGTGGACTGTGGCAGAGGACAGAAAGTTGACCATGACGAAGAAACCAACAACACAGGATAGATCACTAGATACAAAAGCAAATTCATTAATAACAAAATCCGGTTGCGATATCAGCTCTTCTAGAGCTTTTGCAGTTCTGGCTATGGTAAGTAGCGTATGGGACAATGGACACCATTTGGATGTCCCACTCTGCGCTGAGGGTGAGATTTTTCCATTTGACATCCACTGGAGAAGGCAGTATGGAAATAGGGAGGTCAGATCATTAGAATGACATTCAGCCATGAGCCCTTATAACTGTAAAGGTCAGAACAGGAGACTATCAGTAACTGACTACAGCTCTAATAACAGTAATCATGCTTTCCTTACAATATATCAGTTGCAAATTTAAGAAGTAGCACTAATGTATAATTCACCCAAGAGAATTAGGCACAGTTTAAAGAGTAAACATTGCCAAGGCCAACAAACACATTATACTGAAATCTAACAATGGATGACAAAAAACAAGTGATCAACCACTTGCTGCTCTGTGGCACCGCGACATGCATCAAAAATCAACCTACCATAACAGTACTTTGGGCATCTAAATTGGACTGCCTGCATGAAACAGCCCACAAAACTTCCTCAGAGTAACAGAGAAATGGAGCCTTTCTTTTAGGAAAACTTTATTTTCAGAAAATATTAAATCCTGGTAGTACTGAAGAATCTACCCTAAAGCTCTGAGGAAATGTTCCAGTGAATCACTACCCTCTTTACAACTGTAAGCTTTTGTTTCCTTTTCTTTTCTTAGTCTAAATATTTCCAGTTTCACCTTTAAGTCTCTGGATCTGGCTTTCTCTTTCACCAACAGGTTACAAAGCCTGTTCCCCAGGTAAGCCAGTGAAGAACCCATTTCCTACACCTTCCCTAAAAGAGACAATTCTCCACAGCGCTTTCCCACCTTCAGTCCTTTACAGATCGCTTCCCTGAAAAACCTCCCTCATCTGTGAACGCCAGACAGCAAGATGTTACACTAGAAGATCTATCTAATGAACATGGGACTGATGTATTTATATTACTAAATGATACCACCCTGTGTCAGCTTCTGGAGCCTAGAATATCAGCAGCATTTCCAGCTGTGTTACATCACAGAGAGCTGCTCTCAGCTCCCACAAGGACTAAAGTTCTTAAGTCACTGTTTCTAGGGACACTGGAGGGGAAACTATTAAGCGTAACCCACACACCCTGTCCTTAAAGGTGTCGCTTTACATACACGCCAAAACACATACTGTTTGTGCCCAAAGCCAAACCACCCTGACTGGACCATTATTTTAATCATTAATTGTTTCTAGACATGTAGTAAATATTAAGGGAAAGCTGTGATTTTCAGCTTTCTTTCAGTCATTGCCAAAAATTCATAGCAATGCGCCTAAAGGACCCAAACAGAGTAATCCCTCCTCATTCAGAGCCATCTTTCAGACCTTTCAGTTATCTGACTTTATATGGACTTTATGTAAGTCCTGTCAATACTGGACTGCTTCAATTTCTTACTGCTGAGTGAGCTACTGAAATATATTTCTTCTCCCTATTGTCCACATAAGCCTGTGTTTTGCTTTCTCTGGAGGAATTCTGTAGAAGGGTGTAATAAACGTCCCTCAGAAAGGATATATGAATGTAGACCTGACAAACAGAAATTGCGCTGTGCAGCAATCTTAACTACAGCTACTCAGACAACCAGGTTTTTATAAATACTAATATTTTCATAGAATCATGGAATGGTTTGGGTTGGAAGGGACTTCAAAACCCATCCAGTTCCACCCCCCTGCCACGGGCAGGGACATCTCCCACTGGATCAGGGGCTCCAAGCCCCATCCAACCTGGCCTTGAACACCTCCAGAGACGGGGCAGCCTGGGCCAGGGACTCTCCACCCTCAGAGAAAAACATTTCTTCTTAAGATCTCACTTCAATCTCCCCCCTTTCAGCTCAAAACCATTCTTTCCCTTTTCCTTTCCCTGCACTCCCTGATCAAGAGCCCCTCCCCAGCTCTCCTGGAGCCCTTTCAGTACTGGAAGCTGCTCTAATGTCTCCCCGCAGCCTTCTCTTCTCCAGGCTGAACAATCCCAACTCTCTCAGCCTGTCCTCGCACGGGAGGTGCTCCAGCCCTTGGATCATCTCTGTGGCCTCCTCTGGACCCATTCCAACACCTCCATGTCCTTCCTGTGCTGAGGACTCCAGACCTGGACACAGTATTCCAGGTGGGGTCTCAGCAGAGTGGAGCAGAGGGACAGAATCCCCTCCATTCCTGCTGTCCCCACTGCTCTGGATGCCGCCCAGGATACGGTTGGTTTCTGGGCTGTGTTGCTGACTCAAGTGCAGCTTCTCATCCCTCAGCACCCCAAGTCCTTCTCCTCAGGGCTGCTCTCAATCCATACTCTGCCCAGCCTGGTTTTGTGCTTGGAGTTGCCCTGACCCAGGGCACATTTTCTCTCCAGCTCAGTTGCCCTGACCCAGGGCACAAGGCGTCTCTCTCCAGCTTAATGAGCACAATCTTGGAAAGGTCACTGGTATGAAGATCCTAAATTTTTAAAACATATTTTCCAAACAGGATTCAAGTCTGAACACTACATACTACTCATAAACACAAAAAGTATCTGTTTTCTCTTTGGACTGTGAAATGCTGAATTTTTTCCCTCCTAGCAGAATATGATATCCTGATAACTACACTCACCACATCTGAAGGCAGAGCTTGTTAGGGGCCTCGCTGCAGGAATTCAGGGTTTTGTTCACATAACAACATCCTTCTTTTGCCTGAAGATAACTTGACTGGTGTAAATGATCCCTGCACAGGGAGACCATGGCAGACGCACCCACAGGAGGATGAGTAAGTCCTTTTCATCTTTCTTAGCTGCCCACAAATCACGTCACTGCAATCCATCTAAACTGTGCTTCCAAGTAAGCCAGAGAAGGTTAACAAACATTAATCCCCCTTTTTGCTTATTAGAAGAAAAAATAAGAGCTTTGCAAGTCATAGATTTCTATTGCTCTTGGCTTGGAAAGGCCTACTTGTGAGTGAGACTCAAATGTCCCAAAGGCCACATTTCAGAGATTTCTCCAGTAACTGCAGGACAGGCAGATCGGTACCTGGAGTTACTGGGGAGAGGAGAGGACCTTGCCTGGTGCCGGGAGCGATGCACAGACAGTGTAACCATCCCTCATGCTGACCTTCGTTAAGCACTGCAAGGAAAGAGAATGTTCTTCCGCTTCCTACGACATCTTGTCCTCAGCAGTGGCTTTTCCCAAACATCATTTTTGATTCTGCAGGACTGCGTCCACAAATCTGTGTGCAATCTTCCCAGACTTTGAGCTCCTCTGTCATTCCCTGCAGAACACTCCTGTGCTGCAGCACAAACCATGACTGCCGCGTGCATGCGTGTTTCCGTCTGCTGCTGGGAATCGACTCTGCAGGATGGGATATTCTCCCTCTTATTGCCTGCTGCGTTTTTGTGGTGTTCCAGCCTTCTTGAGAAAGCCAAGAATATTTTGAGTTTAATAGGGATACTCAGGGCCAATAAAGAAATGAAAAAATATATTTAAATTATTTTAAAGTCTTCTGATAGCCCAGTAGGAAGGAAACCCAGCTCCTCAGGAAGCTTTGGCAGTGTCAAGCAGGCAGGCACAGACTCAGATGTGATTCTCCCCTGGCTTCCTTAGAAAAGTAGAACCCCCAGCTGTGAAGATGATCTAACAGCGAAGATGGAGAACAGCTTTGTGTGCTCTGTGAATACATATGTACATATTATAGCATCAAGAGGAAGGTACAAGGAGCTATGGATTGCTACTGTGCAGTTCAGACAGCGCATCTTTATTTTCATTTTGAAGACATCCTAAAGCCATAAAATAGGAGTTCCTGGTGTATTTCCGAAGTATTGACCTGTTCCACTTTAGTTCTCCCTCTTCTACTTATATATTACTTATTTATTCACTTTCCCACCCTCCTCACCTTGCGCACTGCCAGCAGTTTCAAGAGACCTTGGCAAAGAACCGGAACAGGGCCGTCACCAGGCTTGTTCCAGTTTCTGCTCTACCTCTTTAGCCAAAATGCAGGAAACACCAGGCTGCCTCATTGCCCCTACAGCGCCCAATACCCAATTGCTCCTTTTCCTCAACAACTGCTTCTGCAACCACCCTGGAACTCGCCCTGCACCCCTGTTATTAACACTCGAACTGTGCCACCTTCTCTGGGTAAAAAGCTCGAGATCTTTCAGCCTCACGTACGTGTCACCTTCTACATTGCCCACACAAATGCCATATGCACCGGACAGTCTATTTCTATTACTGGCACGTGCAGGTCTGGAAAGTCCAATTCACCACCGGGATCACTCCAAAAAGCTTCTCAGGGCTGCCTTAGTCTTAGTTCAGAGGATGTAAAAGACTGGAATGGCAGCAGTGCCTCTCCTTCAGCACGACTGTAAGAAACCTCTTGCAAAGCACTGTAAAAACCACTACTGCATCAACAGCTAAATCAGCACTAACCTTTCTTATTTTGGACTCTGGAGGCTTTACCCACAATGTCCAAAAGAAGAGAGGATTAAGGAAATGCATTACCTGATGATAAGTATGAAAGTTCACCTCCGTACCGTACTGCTAAGCAAAGCTGGAATGCAGCATTTCTAGGATCACATAACAAGAAAAACAGAAAAATACAAGAAGAGCACGTGCTATGCAATCCATCTGCTAGAAAAAACCCAGCTCTATCCAAAGCCAAGAGGGATTATCCTGCTGCAGGGTAACAGGGGTCACCATCACTTCACACATAAGCAGAATTCTTCAAGTGCTCGGAAAGTGTTGCAGTCATTGTCTTCTACTTTGTTTCAACTTAACTGTAAACTTTGTTCACAGGTAGAGGTAAGAAAGGAAATTTCAAGTTCAGAGTGTTGTGGGCATAGTGTGGTGTTAGATTCACTGCCACTGCCAAAAGCCTTTGCCAAAAGCTCATAGAAACTTGCAGAAAACAATTCTGAAATGATCCAGTTATCACTCTGGAACACACAAAATCACTTAAAACTTACTTAAAACACCAAAGCCTCTCAGGCCTCGCAGTTAATCAGCCCTCTACGAAAACTGACTATCACGTGTTCCAACAGCGCTTCAGTCTCACTTCCCATTTCTAGGAAATTTGTCTCCAGATGCCGCAGCTGTGGAAAAACCTTCACAACACACTCAACCAACTGACACCTGCCTGGGTTACAGAGAGCCCGAGAAGAGCTCCCAAACACAAAGTGACGTTTGGCAGGGGATCGGTCAGGTAACAACGCTGTTTGACAACATTGCCAGGTGCACTTCTGCTCCTGAAAGCAATAAGCAAGCGTGTCACGGAGAACCAGGGACTGAGGATGCCTCAAGTGCCAAATGATAACATTGGTCAGAACAGAAAGGGATCGGAACTCTTGAAAGCAACCCTACCTTTAAAACGCTGGGGATGCTGTTTTATTAATTTCATAGGAAAACAATTCAGTTTTGTAAAGCTTGAAACAGGCTTAGCTGTTACAAAATACCTTGGTCAAACAATTTTTCAAAGTGAGATCCGCACACACAGTTGATTTAAGAGCGGTGTGTAAATGTTTTTTTCCTCTTCACCAAATGCTGAGTCGCATGCATTTGCACACAAACTAAAACACAGGGCAAGAGCCAGGGATGTGAGCACCTCTTCATAACAATTCCGACAGAACTAGTAAATCTGCATTCAATCCGAGTTCATGTAATATTCATGTCTTTAAGGTACAACCTTAATCTCTGCAGTTCTTACAGGAAACAAACATCAAGTATCCCTTTGTGCAGCTCAGCCAGTGCACTCTAACATTTTAGCATGGCTTAAGGGAAAATCTATTAAAATGAACAAATGCAGCCTCCGCATCCATTCTAAATCCAGGAAATACAGGTATTAGTGCAGGCTTTGGGAAACCTGCTGGCTTGTGCATTCTGGGAATGAAATGATCAGAGGCCACTGAAACCCCATCTACTGAAATGTGAGCTGAAACATGTACTGGAACCATGAAAACTCTCAGCACTTCAACGTGAAATACCAGGTTAGCCCACAGACAGGATCCAGTGAGCAGCCCAAAAGAAACATATCAATATGTTCATCAACTTCTTCTTAATATTTTCTCCTGTGAGGCATTTGCCTGGGGGCTCCTGCCTTTTTTATATTCATGTAAGAACCTACAGTTTTTAGATTATGTATCTATCTTATGAATGCAAATATGTTCAAAAAAGCCACTTCTGAGCCTCCCTATGACCTCTAGTATTGTTTTACAGTCACACCTTTATAAGCTTGACCTAAAAGGGAAATGCTATTCTCTATAGTTACAGAATGTATATGATTTTACACAAACGGGCATAGGTTACCATGAAACCATCAAAATCTTGTCTCTTCCGCTTCAAGAGCATCACACAGCCAACCACACAAACACCGGCCCGCACAGTGAATTCAGTCCTAACCTTTGCCAGATACCGAATGACTCAAAACTTGAACTACAAGTGTCTGATGGTATTTATTTGAGCAGTACTAAGAGAAGTTTTAAATGTGTCAACACTGGCTAATTTTTAAAGACTGCTGCCCGCAAGAGATCAGCTGTTGAAGCATTGGTGGGAAGAGGCTGTTCCTAAAAGTCAATGTCCCGGTTAAAAATAGGTCCATAGCCTGACAGCAAAAATGTGTCAAAAAAAGATGGAGCATGAAAGGAAAAACCGAGAGCTGAACATTTTACCTCACTATCTGGGCTGGGCTGGATGACTTCCCAAGTCTGAGAGTCCACGTCGTAGCAGTGAAGTTCGTTGGGCAGTGTGTTATCTGCAGCACCACCAAACACGTAGAGATGCCGGTCGAACGCAACCATTGTGTGGCCGTATCTTCGCTGGGGAGGAGGAGGGGAGCCACGAAGCAAGTGCTCGGTAGGAATTCGTGTCCAACTGAGACATTAAAGATGAAACAGTATATTTTTTACAATTCTTCTCTGCAAAGTAAGTTTTTTAACTCTGAGATCTTAAGAACAAAGAAGAGCAGCTCTGTTACAGTAGTTATTGAACCTACATGAACACAGACGATGGCTAATCCTGCAGATTTTTCACAGACCTACATCAGCTCCGTGTCGCTAAACTTCTTACTGAAAACGTGATGAAGGAAACAGGGTTCTACAACCCAGATGTATCTATGTCAACCCAGCAGCTCAAAGACCACAGCTGGAGAAGGAATCAATGATCTACTATCGCACATTTTAAAAGCTAACCTAAGGGCATCATTCTGATTACGTAACACATTTTGATAAGGCATTGCACATTCCCAATGACAGCACAATTTCAGCCAAAGCTTCCAGGCCATTCATTAGCTGTGGTTTCAGTTGTGGCTCCACTTCAGCCAGTAACCAGACCGACCAGGTTGTCAGAACAGACCAGTGCATCTGTATTCCCGCTTATTGGCACTTCCCCATCAGTGAGGCCACATTTTCATAGTAATGGTCAAACCTGAGCAAGTCACACCAAATGTCTCAAACAGAACAGTCAAGACACTAAAGCCAGGGAGTTCAGTAGATAATCGGGATTTCACAGGACCTCTGTCTGGTTTTAATCAGGTATTTATATAACAACTTCTACGAAGGTAATATTCTGAATACACTCACATCCATGCTTACTCTTTACAGTCAATCTACTACCTCTCTGTTCATCTGCTGAAAAAGATCTGATGCACATGGCAAATGACTTACTAAATAACAGCCCATACTTTATCTTATCTACCCCTCCTCATCATGAGATGCTATATTCTTCCTCAATACCCTTAAGTACCAGCATTTCTCAACTGAAGTAGTTGAGGATTATGTGGATTTTGTGCGACTTAACTGTCTACACTTACATCTTTTCCTTGAATTCAAACTGAAAGAGATTATTGGTAATCTTTGCTCCACTTTGGCCAGAGAAAACAAACATCTTGTCTTTGCAAACAGCCACAGGGAAATTACAGCATGAAGGAGGAATTTCACCGCTTTGTTCAATCTGAAAGACAACAAAGTTCAAAATAAGAAATGCATTCCTGTAGCGCAGAGCTACAGCACGTTCAATGGCTGCAGGACCCCGTGACACATCAGCGCTCAGAGACCACCTGGCAGCAATGGGTGCAGACAGCCCAGCACAAATCCAGCTACAGGTAATCAACTAATGCTGTGCTTACATGTCTGCACAGACTGATTCTACCATGGATAAAGAGGACAGGAGGCCACATTTCTAAACCCGCTGATACAGTAGGATCAGGACTCTAATTGTGATGCCAGCCAGCAAAGCTCCCAGTCCATGGCAGGGGTTAGGTGGGAAACGCAGTCCCCTTTCACCGGGGCAGAGCAAAGCCACCTGGGCAACCTACAGGTGCAGTCCAGATTCACAAGCAAGAATCACATTTTTACATATGCTCAGTTTTCCAAATGCACAAATCGAATTTGAACTTTTTTTTTTTTTCATTTGTGTTTCAAACAGATTCTGAAGAGAGAGCAGTGCAGGCGAGCATAGGATACTTTTAATAATTGTGTATGAAAACCAAAGAAGGAAACTCTGTGTTGGTTGAAATCAAAGCTTCTTACCTCTTCCCAGCATGTGAGCTCTCTATCCTGTAGGCCAACCGTCCACATATCATTTAACCTATGGTATAACGCAAAAAAGGCCTGGTTTGAAACAGTTTATTTTTGCTAATTTTCATTTTATGGAGTTGAAAGGACAGAGATCCTATTTTGTCAGAATTTCTTCTCCTGCATGGGAAGAATCTCCTACTTCCGCTAACAGAAAAAAATATTAGAATCTTTTTGTCCTACACCTAAATTTTAAGCCGCCACCTAAGCTTGCTCTAGCACCTTCCTGGTTACAAGCATCCTACAGTCAGCAGTGACACACAGCGACTCTGCCTGAAGCTTAAGGATTTGAGCTATTTAATCTTCAGGATTTTTACAGAAATACTCCTTATTACCCTGCCTCCTTCTGCCCATCCCCACTGTCCCTGCGACTGACCAGAGCAATTAGTGATGTGGCTGAATACTACCTCAAACACGTAAAGCAGGACAAAGTGGGTGACCTGACACATCAGTGACTGCTGTGTATCTGATTATGCTTTTCCCAGTACAAGTTACTCACAGACAACTACAGATGTTTCCTTTGTTCACATCTGCCTGGAGGCTCGTGTTCCACATAAAGACATTTTTTAATAGGATTAGACATATTTAACATAAGTTAGGCAGCTTCCCTCACCCAATCCCTCCTTCCAGCTAAGCAAGGTCCCTGGGGAAGTCCCTAAGCCAGAACTGAGCAATTCCGGTCAGGCACCTTTTTCCCATTCCTCCTCCAGAAATAGAGATGAGTCCATCTGTTTTTCCAGTTACCACTGTTCTCCCGGAGACTTTGAGGAGTTGATAACTTTCCCACTGATTCTCCTCGTAAAAGGAGGCAGCCCAGCATGCCAAGGCAGCTCCTGGTTTGTCATAATCTCTATACGCTCTCACAGTGCAGATATTGTGCAATAACATAAAATCGTTTTCATCAAGACAGAAAAAAACTAAGCATTCAGAATGGATTCTTCCCTGATAGACAGCAAGCGTGAAGAGCTGCCACTTGAGTCAAGGCACCAGACTCTCCCTAACCTCCCAGTACCACTCAGTCCAGACTTCCCCCATCCCAAATCTCATCTCCCTTCAACCTCAATAATCTGGGTATTTCAGTGCAATTCCCACTAAGAGCATCACGTATTTCCAAAGGAAAAGCTGACGTGTTGTTCTCAGTTCTGTCATACAACTTCACAGAAAACCCATGCTTTGTTCTGTGAGTCTTCAGTGACATCAGCAGGCCTCTGACGCTTCTTTCAAGAAATGCTCATTTGCCAGATTTCAAAGATCACGCAGCATCTTTACAAGAAGACAGGTGTCCAATCATACATCCATGGCCACGCCGAGTCACCAGATTTTTAGGTTTTAAACATAAATTTATTTGAATGCAAACTGGCGAACCGCAAAAAACAGAATGCTCAACCACAGGCTTTGGCTTTTGCAAAGCTCCAGCTATGTGTTTAGATCGCTTGGTACATGAAAACATCTCTACAGAGGAGAAAAGTGACGGACTGGGATTTTACAATGCCCCCGAGAAGAGAGTGACTCCACCACATACCGTGCGTTGCCATCATATCCTGCGAAGATCCACAGCTTGTCACTGTACACTGTTGCGCCGTGAGCTGACCTTGCAACTGGCAACCTGCAATTGAGAGCAGTGAGAAAACTCGCCTTAACTGACCTGCAGAGGTGCTGCGGGGAGGATCCGCACGACAGATAGAATGTACAGGTAAGAAGAACAAAGCACCCTACACAGAACGGCTTCAGGCCAAGAAATTGCTTGTTACACGTCCTCAAAACATAATGCAAGCCTCTGAAGGGTACATTTGAGAATTGTAGCCTCTGCTTCCTTTGTTAGAAAAAACTACTGTATAAAGGAAAAAACCCAAACAATTAATTCCTTGCCAGGCCTTGGATACTGTGGAGTATTTTATGGAAAGCAGCTAAATAGTGGGGCAGTTAACAGCACTATCGTTATGACAAAGTGGTGATCCACTTGTGCTATAAAATCCCAGGCGTATTTTCAGGCACTAAGAAGGTGGAACACACCAATGAGACCCAGCACAGAGCTCACAGTGCTTATTTGGGATTGTTCAGCAGGGCATTCCCAAGATGCAGCGCCCACAATAAAAGATCCTACAGTCCTGCACTTTCTCTTCCGTAATTGTTGCTGTTTTCGCTAAATCAGCCAAGAAGTGTTGAACAAAGCTGTGATGCCACCAGGCCAGCAGATGTAACATGAGCTTGTTAGAGCTCATCTCTGTGGTCTGCACACTTGTAACTGTGGGCAAAGAAAAGGACACCGATTTGGTAAAATCGGAATGACTCTCTGAAATGTCCAGAGTTGCTAGAATAACCAGAAAGAGAAATTACTCACGTGGTGCATGTCCTAAAACACAATATATGTTCATCAGAAGTGAGTAAGAGTAACTCAAGAGCAGCTCATGCATTCCTCATCTCTTTCTACAAACCACAGTAATAAACGTTCTCTTCCCTCCTCCACTAAAATCAGCCCTTCACAAACTCCAAATATGCAGCAACCTGCGCGTCAAGACATGAAGAGTTCCATACATTGGGGTGGGAAACATGAACAGTTAGGTCAAATCACAGATAACACCCTGCAAGCGGAACAAAGTCCACTTTAAGAAGGAATTAATTACTGGGCTTGATTTTGCCTTGGAAAGCTGAATCCCAGGAACTTGTATTCAACAGAGCCAAACATCTATCGTCCACTATTTCTGAACCGATTTGTGTGACCACACATCACCACTTCAGGGCAATTCCAGAAAGTCTGTGCATTTCAGAGCACTCCAAGAAAGTCAAATTTTAACCAGAAAAGAATACGTGGATTTAACCACAAATAAGCTTTGAATTGGTTTCTGATAAAACTAAACAAACTATGAGGGATCAACAAATTTCACGCTATCCTTGAAAAAGAAACAATTAAAATGAAAAAATTTCCTTTGCTGCCATCCCTTCTGTCACAGAAATGAAACGTGAAGAATGGATTCTGGTCAGATTTCCAATGCAGCGTGCTCGCAAACAAGAGGCCTTGTGAAAAAAACTCTTTCAGAACAAAAGACAGTTTTCAGAAATATTTAATCGGGAAAAGAGAGCAGAAATCGTCCCGCAGCCTTAATGTGAGCACTGTAACTAAACATAACTGCGCCACTTGACGTGTTTGCCACTACGCTCAAATTGCCTTGAAGAGCAGGGTAATAACCTCAGATCCTTACCTTCCTTCAGTCTTCCACTCTGTCCACTGTCCAGTTGCAAACTTATATTCAAAGAGATCATTTTTATTCTTCAGGTTGGAATTGGAATAAATGTCTCCAGTGTAGCCACCTGGGCAACAACAGCTCCGTTAGACTCAAACGCAACACAGCATTCACATTTCTAGTCGTTACATTAGAAGGAAACTTGACTTTGGATCACATCAAGCGACGGTGTTCGTCAAACAGACTGCTACGGGGAGAATTCTCCACTCCTATCCCTGAAGAAACACTACAGTAATGAGTTTCAAGCCTTCTTTACTTTAGACAAAACAGTAAAAGTATTTCCAAGCTCAAGTTGAAATCACAGTCAGCCATGAAAAACATTGTATTTGGTACTGAATGAGATCTTTTGGCACTTCCTAAAAATCTCTTTTCCAAACAGTACCAGCACGTTTATCGCTCCAAGCGCGCACAACTGATCTGCTGCTGCCTTACCGAACACAAACATGCTGCTCCCGTAGACCACAGCCGAGTGATGATACCGCGGTGCTGGTGGAGTCCCCGTCGTAAAAGCCCTGCACAACATGTAGAACAGCAGCAATCAAACAAATTTGTCAGCCTTCAGGCACTCACAGCTACGGGGCAGATTTGAAAAAGAAACAATTGTTAAATGTTATTCTACTGCTCCTGAGTGTTTTCACCAGTTTTGGTTTCTTAATACTAAGATTTTAGGACAGAATTAGTGCTGTAAGCGTGAACAGCAGACCAACGCGATGCTGCCGAAATCTGTGTGGCAGAGATGTGACGTGAGGCAGGGGTAACACAGGCTGCCCAGTCCAGAGTGAAGGAGCAAAGCAACAACATGTGAGAGCCCCCTTGGCACCTTTCCTGCCCAAGGGGCTGCAGCAGCCCCGTCCCTTTGCCCACACATTCTCCCAGCACCCCTCACAAGGCGTACGAATCATGGCACCCACGACGCTCTGCCCATTGTCCCCTCACTTAGCAGGAGCTGTGCAGGGGCACTCAGGAGCCTCCTTTGCAGCTCAGTCACACGCCAGGCTTGCAGAGGTCAGCTGCAACAGTGCCTGGGTCAGGGGTGGTGCTTCCCCTTGGATGCTCTGGTAGAGGCCCCAGCTTTTACACTCAGGCCCAAGGTGCTGAGGAAAGATGAAACACCTCCCACCCATGCCAGCAGCCCTCCGTCATGGAGCAGAGCCAGGAGCGCACGGCGCAGCCCACCTGCACCACGAGCAGTCCTTCACGTCGAAGCGCAGCAGGTCGTTCAGCATTGTCTTCCTGCAGGGAGGAATGGGAGAGAGGGCTGAGCCAAGCTGAGAAGCCCGTGAGGGCATCACGGATGGGGGATGTGAGAGAAGTGAGGAATCATCTTACCCTGGTTCGCCATCAGTGGGGTCACCCATACGTCCCATCCCATTCTCCAGGGGATGCTGTTAACTTCCTAACCTGTACAATGCCAGGGGGGTGGGGAGCCCATGGAAGCACCATCCTGACCCCTTCCTCCGTCTTTCGTCTTTTCTCCTTTTCTTCCTGTTGCTCAGTTTTCAAAGGGACTATTAATTCAGCTGCGTTTCTGCCTTGAAGTTCTTTTAGGTCTTGCTCCCTTTTATTATTACTCTCCCTGTCTTGCTAAGCAGCTTCTAAGCAGGTACCTTGCATTTTGCAAATATTCCTTCCTCTTCCATCCTCTCCACGCCCTTGGCCACCTTCGGCTTTCTTCCACAACTCCTGCCACAATCCACCAATGGCTATAATCTAAGGGCATATTCTGTCAGGATTTATTGCCTATCCCTATGGGAAAGAAACTGTTGGACACAATGACCCCAGTGGGTTGCTAAAAGGAATTTGGTAGAATTATAGAACCACAGAACCACGGAATGGTTTGGGTTGGAAAGAACCTCAAAGCCCAACCAGTTCCAACCCCCTGCCATGGGCAGGGACACCTCCCACTGGATCAGGGGCTCCAAGCCCCATCCAATCTGGCCTCGAACACCACCAGGGATGGGGCAAGAACGACTCAGGGACACAAATAATGGACAGAGAACCCTGATTATTGTCCACCACGATGCAGTGACACACTGAGCACCGATGCATATGAGCCTGCATCCCCCATCATGCGTTTCATGCATCAATAGCCGGTGGATTTTCAAAGACTCATGTATTGCAGAAGAAAGTAACCTGTGGATAGAAGAGTCTCATGCATGGCTTTTCCATCCCCTGCAATGTGACTAAGAGTCAACCACTTTATCCTATAAATATGACAGCCTAAGTGAGCTTTCCTGGCGCTGTCCCTGCTCGGCTGCACAGTGATGATCTCCCCTTGCACTGGGATGCCTCTCAAGGTACTCCTCAAGGTAGAAAGCTCTCATGCCAGAGGCAGTTAACTTTGGCAAGCAGCCAACATCACGTTAGGAAGAAATTCTTCACTGTGAGGGTGGCAGGCCCTGGCCCAGGTAAGTGGTGGCTGCCCCATCCCTGGAGGTGTTCAAAGCCAGGTTGGATGGGGCTCTGAGCCCCCTGATCCAGTGGGAGGTGTCCCTGCCCATGGCAGGGGGTGGGACTGGATGGGCTTTAAGGTCCCTTCCAGCCTAAATCATTCCACGATGCTCTAATAACCTTTTAATGTGGTAATTTGATTGCATGCTGAATTGACACTAAGGAAACTTTACCATCTGCGTAGCTGCTTAATGTTTATTATTACAAGCTTTGTATAGGCAACTCCATCAGACATAAACCATGGACCGAGTCTGAAACTAAGCTCTGACCTGGCCAGGCATCAGCTCCGTAAGGAGCTCAGAGAGTGAGGGGGATTCCTCTGACTCTGACATCCTAGCAGGAGGGTCTCCCTGACCCCTCTGCATCTCTGGTCTCTCTGTGAACTCAGTTCTAGCTCAATGTTACCCTGTATGCTTCTTCCACATAGTAATTAATAGCGTGAACCCTACCATCAACCTCCACTAAGTCATGCTTTTTGCAGTGTCATGTTAAAACCACTTCTGCTGATACTGTGAGCAGCGATTCCTTCAGTGACTGAATCCACTGCCTGTGGATTGAAGGGCAGCCCTGATTCCCTCCGTCCCAGTGCCCGCCCAGGACAGCCCTGATCCCCCTGGCACAAGAAATAGTTACTATAACAAAAAGTGGACTATTTTGATTTAAGCTAAAATGGAGCTAAGTTTCACCCAAGTAGCTACATTTTTTGAAAGTTAGACAGAACGCCCCTCTGACAGCCTGGTTTCTTTTACAGCATGTTTTTTTTCCAACAGCGTATTTCCTGAAGCTGAACACAGCAATTCCTGTGTTCAGTGTGGTCTGTGCTGAACAGAGGGATCCACATCCGATCCCCTCTGCGTGCAGCCTCTCTCCGTCTCAAATGCAAGGTCCAAAGGCCCAGTTAGCAAAGATTTGGCTGCTGTGAAGTTCATAATAACATAAAAATGAGTCCTTGGAAAACAACAGAATCATAGAATCAAGTTGGAAAAGACCCTTGAGATCATCGAGTGCAACCACACCTGTGCACTATTAAACCAGATCCCTGAGCACTTCAACCACCCATCTGTTAAACCCCTCCAGGGACGGGGACTCCACCACCTCCCTGGGCAGCCTCTGCCAGTGCCTGAGAACCTTTTTGGTGAAGACATTATTCCTGATGCCCAATCTGAACCTGCCCTGGTGCAACTTGAGGCCATTCCCTCTCTCCTATCACCCCTCACTTGGGAGAACAGACCAGCACCCACCTTGGTACAACCTTTCAGGCAGTTATAGACAGATGAGGTCTCCCCTCAGGCTAACCACCCCCAGGTCCCTCAGTCCCCTGTCCTCCAGCCCCGACCCCGCTCCAGCACTCGCAGAAGGCGTCTGGAAGGATTTACCCCCCCCGGCGGTGGAAGCAGCTCCCGAGCGGGTCCCGGGAGCCGCCGTGCCGCACGTTCGGGGCGCTCCTCACCCGTTGTCGCCGCCGAAGACGTATATGGCGTCCCGGTAGGCCACCACGGTGTGTTTGCTGCGCCTGCGGGCGGAGAGCGCGGTCAGAGAGCGCGATGAGGCGCGCCCGCGGCCCGGCCCCCCCGCCCGCCGCTCACCGCGCGCCCACGAACTCGTCGCAGGGCGGGAGGCGGCGCCACCGGTGCACCGTCTCGAAGGGCTCGAAGTTGAGGGTGAGGTACTCGACGCTATCCGAGCAGCTGTGGTCGAAATCCACACTCGGCGCCACCTTCGAACGCCCCGCAGGGGCCCCGCCGGCCGCCATGGCCACAGCTCCCGGCGTGCACCGCGGCTCCCACAGTGCGCCGCGCGGACTACAGCTCCCGGCGTGCACTGCGCCCGGTGGGGACTGCTCTTCCCGGCGCGCACTGCGCGGACTACAGCTCCCAGCATGCACCGGCGCTCGGCACGTCCTCCTGCATCCCCCAACTAGTTACCGATGAGGGTGGGGAGGCCTTGGCTCAGGTTGCCCGGAGCAGTGGTGGCTGCCCCATCCCTGGAGGGGTTCCAGGCCAGGCTGGATGGGGCTTGGAGCCCCTGATCCAGTGGGAGGTGTCCCTGCCCATGGCAGGGGGTGGGACTGGATGGGCTTTGAGGTCATAGAATCACTAGGTTAGGAAAGACCTCTTGGATCACCAGTCCAACCATTCTTAGCTGCCATCAAACCATGTCCCTGAGCACCTCGTCTACCCGTCTTTTAAACACCTCCAGGGATGGTGACTCCACCTCCTCCCTGGGCAGCCTCTGCTGGTGCCCCATGACCCTTTCTGTGGAAAATTTTTATTGCTATCCAGTCTGACCCTCCCCTGGTGCAGCTTGAGGCCATTCCTCCTTGTCCTGTCCTCTGATACTTGGGAGAAGAAGCCAGCACCCTCCTCTCTACAACCTCCTTTCAGGGAGTTGCAGAGAGCAATAAGGTCTCCCCTCAGCCTCCTCTTCTCCAGGCTAAACAACCCCAGCTCCCTCATAAGACTTGTTCTCCAGCCCCTTCCCCAACTTCGTTACTCTTCTCTGGACACACTCCAGAGCCTCAACATCCTTCTTGTAGTGAGGAGCCCGGAACTGAACCCAGGATTTGAGGTGCGGACTCACCAGTGCTGAGTCCAGGGGCAGAATAACCTCCCTGGACCTCCTGGTCACGCTGTTCCTGATACAAGCCAAGATGCCATTGGCCTTCTCGGCCACCTGGGCCACCACTGGATCATGTTCAGTCGCTGTCAACCAACACCCCCAGGTCCTTCTCTTCTGGGCAGCTTTCTAGCCACTCTTCGCCAGGTCTGTAGCTGCGCAGGGTCGTTGTGCCCCAAGTGCAGGACCCGGCATTTGGCCTTGTTAAACCTCATGCCATTGGTCTCGGCCCAGCAGTCCAGCCTGTTCAGATCCCTTTGGAGACTCCCTACCCTCCAGCAGATCGACACTTCCTCCCAGCTTAGTGTCATCCCTCCCAGCCGAACTATTCTGTCATTCTTGTTTAGAAATGGATCTTGGAACACTGACCATTGTGTTAGGAGGAAGGAGGACAGCGAGAAAGCAGAAGGGCAAAGGTGTTACAGCAGTGGGGCAGAGGCCCCTCGGCCCTGTGCTGTTGCTCTCGGTTCAGCCATGTTTAGGGAAAGCCCAAGAATTTATTGCCAAAAAGCATCCTGCATGCCAGAGGTTTGCTCGCGCCAGAGCGCGCTGCGCAACCGTGTTGTTCCTGTGCCCACCGTGCGTGGGACAGGGCCACCCCCAGGGCTGCTCCAGACTCCAGCTCCCATGCAATGGCGCTGTGCACAGCCAGCGCAGGCCAAGCTGATGCTGCAGGGACAGTGCAGAGTCCCCAAAAGCCATTTACGTCCCCCAATCTTTCCCATCTCACCAGCCGCACTCCTGGAAAAGCCATAACGCCTGCAAATCAAAGAGCAACTCCCAGCCAGTACACAGATGAACACCAACAGGCACCCCACAACTGGCCCGTTTGCTCTGAGGACCTCACGACCACACAGAAACACTTGCATGTCTCTGTTCAGGACAAGGAAGAGCATCAGCAGTATGAGTCCATCTCATTTTCATGGCTTTGTTCAAACCCATGACTTGCTGTCCCTGCAGCAGCACCAAGGCAGGCAGCAGGCAGCCCCACCAGGAGCAGAGAACTCCACCAGCTCTGGCCAACCAGGCCTTAAGGTCCTCTGTTTACCAACACCCTAAACACACCCAGATGCTTGGTTTTCATTTACCCCCAAGAATGTATGACTGGTTTGGGGCCCTGCTGCCAACACATGGAGCTATAAAAGATGGTCCCACCTCTTCCCAGGGCTGGGCCTGGTCACCGCGAAGACACTTGCTTGCTCCCTCCTGCGCAGCTCTCGGCGCCGCTGCAGCCCTCCATTTCCAGCCAGGGTTCCCTCAAGAGACTGCTCTGTGTTGCTTAATTTGTTGGCCCTTTTCAGTGAAAGCTGAGACACACAAATGCCTCAAATCAAAACCCCTAACAGACTTAAGAAAACAAAAGTAATGTCTAGGCAGAAAACACAGCCACAGCATTCTGCTGAAGCAACGGCCACGGCACAAAGTTTAATCATATCCTTACACACCAGAGAATCCACAGGGAAGAAAGATACAGAGCAGCACGGAAACTTTAGATCAGAGCTTATACCTTGTTAAAGACATACACGCACAAACCAGGCTCCAGATTCTGCTTCTTGGAGCCATTCACACAAAACCATCGAGGACTCGCGTTGGTGGTCAACGAGCCGGGGGGGGATTCCCCCTCGTTCTGCCCATTCCCAGGCACAGCTCGAAGGGTTGGGGTGAGAGAGGGGAGCAAGGTCTGCTTTAGAATTCAGGGTTATCCTACCCTTTTCCTCACACATGCTATACAAATTGTGCCATCTTTGTCTGTTAAGAAGTTAATTTATTATCCCCTCCTGGTAGAAAAGTGAAAAGCTATACTTTGTTAGACCAGCAAGATACAGAATTACTCCAGCTCTTTGGAGACTTTTAGATACAACTTCGAAGCATATCATTCCACAAGGGAACAGCAAGTGCCTTTCTTAAGAAAGGAAACTCTATAATGGGTCAGGCTTTTCTTTTAAGCAGAAGATGTATCCATTACAGGACTCCCTTTCTGTCCAGATGACTCCTGTGAAATATCCTAACACCCAAGTGGCACACAGAGAAAGTTACCTAAGGAGAAATGTGTCTTTAAGAAGTGATTTCAGGAAAGAAGGACAAGTTCCTGTTTTCTGTGTTTCATAAGAAGGATACCAATATGTATTTTAATCATTTTATTTTCATTTTCCCCAAAAGGGAACCAAAGGCAGAGAGGTGGTGTGAGATACATCACGCTGTTCTTACGGGTAAATCAATTTGCAAATGTTATTTTACCACTCTATAAAAATACACACAGGAGTGTGAAGGAAGCAAAGGAGTTCAGAGTGGCTGTTGAGGAGCAAATATGTTAAATACAATCATTTTTCCCCCCCCCCCAGATAGTGGCTCCTTAAACCCACGCCTTTAGTAGCCACAAGCCACAGGAACAGAAACTTAAGTGGTAGCTTCCTTTGAGCATGTGCACACAAAAGCATCAGTAAAGAACTGCTCCCATGGGACCAGACAGGAGATGTGAGTGGCAAAGCTCCATCCACAACAGGAAAGGAGATATGCATTCAGTTTTATTGTTTAGCTCCCCATCCAAACTCCTGTAAACAGGTTCCATACCATTCAGGCATCTCTGATGAAAGTCTATAGTTCTATAAAAAGTCACGCTGTAAGATCAAGATATTTACCCTGTATGTGTTATGCGAGAGTGAAGAGGAACAACCTTCTGATTTCTCATGATACATCCAAGCAATCTGTAAGTGACCCAGTTCCTTTCTCTGTCCAACTGTGCTGTGGGAAACCCAGTGAAGTGCCTCTTCACAGGTAGAGACAGTTTGCTTTTAAAAATATTAAGGACACATTTTTTTTATCTTTAAGAACTTCCTGGAAAGTTACTGTGGAAAATGAAAGTGCTCCCGTGGTGAGACCAACGTGCAAAGCTCTACAGGCTTCCGTCCTTGCTGCTTTCTTAGTTTTCCTTCCCTTGGCAGATTCATGTTAACGTGAGGCTCAAGACATCGCAACGAGGCCATCATCCACCTGTAACAAGCAGGCAGACACTGGAAAATGTTTTATGTTTAATCATAAAACGTGGAATATGCCAAAAAAATATTGTTTGGATATGATCAGTATGGTCTCTTCAGCAGGTTTATATACCGATGGCCTGCAACACTCGCTTTTCATTCTCATTGAGATGGTCTGAAAACATTGCATAGCAGGGCTGCTGCGCAAACTGACAGAGGAAGTCAGTGAGATAGGCCTGAAAAGAAGACAGAAACACCCAGTTAGCATCACGTCACCTTGGAAATCCTCTTTCTTTCATGTACTAAAATATAAACCTCAATGTGCACCCAAACAAAGGGCTTGCAGGAACAAAAAAGCGATGCAGAAGGACGGCAGCAGAGGGGAAGGGCTGATAAACAGCTTCCAGGTGGTGGGAAAAGCAAGAGCGAGAGATGCCACAGGGGCTTTGACTAGATGGAAGCATCTCCCAGTGGAGTATGAAATTCTGTCATGTTCTCCAAGCTGCTGCTGACTTCAGCAAATGGCTCTGAAGCTCATGGGGAGAAAATTCTCATCTCCCTCTGTTCAGAAAGTTTTTTTCATTCGAATTTCCATTCGCTGATCCAACAAGGGAAAACAGCTCCAGACATTCCTGGGATACTCAGTACTTTCCAAAGTTATTTCAGTGAACTGAGTACCTGAGGGACAGGGATCAATAAATGGTGCTTGCAGTGGTTTACAGGTTTGTTGAAGTACAAAATAAAACCCTCTAAGTTTACAGAGAATGATAGGAATCTGATTTAAAAACCCCTTTCTAGAGCATCACCTGGAGATCTATTTGGTAAAGAGGGTCATTTAATGCATCTGGATCGTCCTCTTCATCATCTTCATAGTAATCCTCATCTGTCAGGGGCAAATCAGCAGGTTTTAACATAAAACAGAGCAAAACACCTCAGAAGTACTCTATTAGAAGCCCAAGGATCCAAAAAGAAATCGTTTCAGCACTACTGGGTAAAAAACAATCGTATCAGAATATTTGCTCCTTATGAGAGCGCCGCAGCCCCAAACAAGCAGGGTTGCAGTGCGAGTCGCAAGGAATGTGCAAGTGAGATGAGCACACGCGGGACAGCAGGTAAGCATGTTCGTTAGTTACGTGCGTGATTATCTTAGGCCTTCCTCTTATGGCAGGGCAACAGATTTCCAGTTCTGTGCTGATGTAAGCAGTCTCCCTTATCCTGTTTCCTTGTGAGCGTCTCCCTTCTAAGACCATATGCAAGCTGGGGAGCAGAGATGGTATCACCCGCCTCATCTTTATGCAGCAATCACTTCTCAAAGTCACTTTACAAACAAGCTCATCCACTTTTACAACAGCACTGTCATCCCCAGGTCACGGCTACATCGCTGAGCATCAATTCTCTCTTTAGAAGAAACGCGTCTCTGAACGTCACAGCAACATGAAGGCTACACAACATTTGGAGTCTCAGGTGAAAAGCACAGTTATTTAATCTCTGAGTTATGAAAAGACACATCCCTCTCTTACAGAAAAAGGGCCTTATTCAAAATCCCAGCGGAGCATTTCCCTCCCCTCACCTGCAGCCTCTGTTGAGCTGCTGTCAAGGAAAGGAAACTTTAACCAGGATGTCATCTACTCTATTTTCACTTTGAGCAAGCAGTTTGAAGCTGTTGCTTACCGTACTTGTTTGTGGAAAGAATATCTGATAAGAACTGTCCTGCTAAGCCTTCATCTTCATCTTCATCCTCTTCCTGATCCTCCAACATATCATTCGAATCATCTGTTTAGAAACAAAACAAAATCCCAGAGGCCCAGGCTGTCGATCTCTCTGCAGGGCATGGTAGAGCTTTTAGGCAAACATCCCTGCTGGTGTCGGTGGGTGAAGGGAAACACCTGCAGCCCTTCCCATCCCTTGGGACTGAGAAACTTGAGAACTGGAGCTACGCAAAATGCAGCTACAAGAATGAAAGCTTGAAGCAGGGAGGAAGAAAGCAAACCAGATACACAAAGAAAGGATAATTTTATTGGCATATGGTGAGATCCCATCTTCCAAACTGGCCCAAAATAATTTTCCAGCTTAAGAATACACAACGCTGACTGATCTTATCCTTGGGATCAGTGTTTAAGCCTTTGTAATTGCAGGTAAATGATTTACTACTGCGAGTTTGTTAGTACTATAAATGCTTCTGAAGAGATTACAAAGTAAAGTTAAGCCATGCAAAGAGGAAAAGTAAACCCAGTACTTTACCTTGGCTCCAATCTGCAGTTGTCTGTCTGGATGCATTTGCCTCCATCGCATTAGAGAGTTCGTTTATTATTAATTTTAAGATTTTTACTAACAAAGGAATGTTTGTCCAACGTTCAGGATCTGTAAGAGAAGAAAAATAAATATTCATTGTGATTTTAATAAAAAGTGGTTAGAAACAGGCCATTTTTTGTTATGGTGGTTCATTTATTTTCAATTTTACCACACATTTAAAATGCTGACATGAAAGAAAAACTTCCAGATTGGGAGGAAAAAGGAACTGGCATAAAAACCCTAAACGTTCTCTCTGTACACCTTCACAGCTGAATGGAACAAAGGCATGGTTAAAATCTTCACAGCTGAATGAATCTGTGAGTCTACTCAATGAGATCACAGTTACAAATGAGTTCATCATACGTTCTCCCCTGAAGTTACTGCAGCACATCCAGCAGCCCACGAGCAGCTCTCCCACAGGTGGTCTGCCCTCAGACACTGTAAGGTCCACCTTTTCCGCACCACCATTCCTGTGGGTCTTAATTATTACATAGGGATGGCTAGACAGCCATCACTGGAAAAGTCCAGATCCTATCAAACACAGAAACTGGAAGCACTAGTTAAATCCTTATTGATATTAGTATTAATCTTTGTTTAACTCAAATGCCGCCAATTGCCATTCTTTTCTCTGAAGAGACAACATCTGAGTGTACTGGTTTGGTTTTTTAAAGCAAAGAATAATAAGGTTGTGGGTGTTTTGTGACCACTGCTGACACTCCTAGTGCTTTCCCCTATTTATTTCCTTTTCTAACAGTTCCTGCCTCAACCCAAACTCCGGAGCTCACGGCAGTTGGGAGGCTCAGGGAGCACCAACTGCCTCGCTGGGCCTCCCGTCTGGATTGTACAGCCATTACATCCTGTCCCACAACCGGCTGCACACCAGCTCTAGCACAGCAAGTTGCAGAACCGAGGTTCAGACTGACCGTTGAGGAGAGCGGCTCCCAAGTGTCTTCCCTTCTGAGGTTCAGACCCCAGAAAAATCTGCCCTGTCATCTCTCCAGCTTAATACAGGAATCTCTATACAGTAATCTCCAACCAAAGATTTTGAGTTCAGACAATTAAAAATAAGAAAAGTCTTATGCAGGAGACTGGCCAAGCTTTCCTTAAAAGTGATCTCTCACTTGTAGAAATAATTGCTGATACTTGTGAAAGTCTCTCATCAAAAAAAATGCTACTTGTTTTTTTCAGTCTCTGCATTCACCAAACACTTCCAGAGAAACATTGAGAAGTTATCAATTCTATCTCATTAGACAGAAGAGGATGATGCAAAACAGCATATGTAAATAACTCCCTATCCTCCAGCACCTCATCCACTTATCTTAAATCAGAGATATCAGGAGTGTCCCAAATCAGTTCTTGGCAGAATCTACATATCCATTATTTGCCTTCAGTACATGATGTATGGCTTGGCTCTAAAAAACAAGAAGCACCTTCTGTAGGAAATACCTCCCACAGCTTTGCATGACCTGCAAGATCGATTTTAAGGCTTTTCCCTGCATCTACTAACTGGAAAAAAAACCTGTTAAGAACAGCAAAATGATTACTTACTTTTGGCCGACTTCGATCGTGTCCGTATTCCCTCATCCATATTAAATATTTCTTCTCCCTTTACCCTAATGTCCTGAAGCCGCTTGTCATCCGTGTTGATGCCATACTGCAGGAGTTTACACAGCGCTACAGAGCTGAGGAGCAGAGAACAGGAAAATTACAGATTAGGATTTCTCTGAGTTGTCTGGCTTTCCCAGTGAACTGTTACCAGGGAGCCCATCTCCACAGCAGACACTCAGACACCAGTTTTCTACACTTTTGCCAAGAACAAGCATTACAGAATTTTCTCATTTCTCCTGCAGCAGCATCAAGACTGGACTCACCTCCTGACCTGCAATGCAAGCCAAAAACTGACAAAGCTTCGGATTAAACGCTGCCAAACAGTGCACACATACATGAAAGGCTTTTCCAGTTCAGAAGGGCCACAAGGATAAACACAAATATCATGTGCAGATGAAGACAGAATTAAGAGGAAAGCAGTGGCAAGAAAGCAGTAATTTGGTTGATCTGCAGCCATGAACACGTCTTCTCCTTTCTCCATTCTCAAAGCTCTTCACTTCTTGTCCTTCATGGTTCTGCTACACTCAGACCTTCAGCTTCCTCAGTATCTTGACGTGTTCTTTCTGCCCCTACTGCTCAGAATTCTGCTCCACACTTTCAAATCTTCTCTGGTTCCAGTCCATTTTCAAGACATACTGAGGATGTTTTTGACTACAGGTTAAGGCCACCTATTTAAGCTTGGCACTCTCAAACCTCTCTGTTGGCGCCAAAAGTCTCAAACTGAAGTTTTGGAGCTCCATGTAACTTGCTTTTTTCATGCTTTCACTTCACACCTTCTTTTCCTCTCACACTATGGCTCTCAGTTCCCATACTGCTGGTTTGGACGCAGATCTTACGCACCACCCTGAGCTGCCAGAAGTTTTCCCATCATTTCATGAGGCAAGTGGAGAGCAAACAGCACCTTCTTCAACCCACCCCTTGCAGGGATGGGACTGACACACACAGAAGCTGCCAGCTGTCCTCACATTCCTTTTACCAACTCTGAACAAGAGGGTCCTCTGAGCAAGCACTGCCTTCCTTCGGCACGCAGAGAACACCCAGCATTTTCTAATGAACAATAAAAATCGCTGTAAGTAACCCAAATCTAAGTGTTTAAGAGAGTGTGGAACCTGCCAAGCCACAAATACACAAATAGCTCTGATCTTGGACAATGCGAAGACAAGCACTGAACAACAAAGTTTAACCTTGTTTCCCTGTCAGCACCAGCCTTGGCTTCCCTGTGGCCATAAGCAGCTGCAGAGGATCCTGCAGCCAATCCTCCTCTCTCAAAATGGGGATAAACCACTGCTTTTTAGGCATGAAACAGACCAAGTGTGACTGAAAACAGCACCAGATCCCCCAATCAGCCTGCCTTATTTATTTCCCAGGCTGTTTGACTGCCTTACAACAATAACACACTGACGCAAACTAAGAAGTGAGTTCACAGCTGGCGAGACCCCTGAGAGCGGTCTGTTAGGCTTCACAATTCCAGAAAAATCAAAGACAGCAGCTGCACCAAAATTTAAATTAATACAGAGCATTTTATGCTTTGGACTACAGCCCTCGGCCTCCACCGGAACACAGATGCGCTCCTACAGCAAAAGGGAGACAAAACGCTGTCAGTTGATCTCTCTACTGACTTGTAAGAGATTGTTAAATCAACAAGAAACCACCAGATTCTCTTTGGAAACCTTCTATGATGCCCTGAAACTCTGCAGTAGTCTGTAAAGGCAGTTTCACATCTGGAAGCTACTCTTATCCCATTCACAGACGTCCAGTCCCAAAAGCACTCCTTTGCTTGCAAGAGACTCTCCCCTTCCCCTCGGGTCACCCTGCTCCAGCACAGCCACCAGGCAGCAACGGGAGCACTAAGAGGAAGAGCAGATCGCTCCAATTGCCACAGCTCTCCTAAGCCAAACCGACAGCGCAGGGAAGAAAAGCACTCTGCCCAACACCAGCACACACTAATCCGAGCCTTGTCCTTGCACCCAGTGCACTTAATTGCAATGGGATGATCAGTCAAGTAACATTAATGCACGGATCCTGCTTCTGAAACATCCTACCTGACTTTGCCTTCATACTGCCCGTAGAACAAGTGCTGCCGGCTCATCCATTCAGCCATTACGAACTCCAAGGCCGGCTTGCCGGTTGGTCCCGGGAGACTGCACAGGAACTCCAGGAGTGGCTCCAGTTGTGAGTGAACCAAGTGAGCAAACACCATAATCAAGGACTATAGGAGGAGAAAGGAAATGTGAGCTGTACATAATGTAATAACTGAAAATGTTTCATCAAATATTCAAGTAACTGGGTCTCCTGCAAGAGTAGAAACTGTGCTCACCAACCCCAAGAGGAAGTGTAACCACCTCAAAGATACTGCATGCTACAAAAGCAGGCAATAAACTAGTGCAGTCAGCAGTAGTACTGATCCCCCCACCAGAAAATATAGCAGGAAATAATTTACTCACACCTATGCCCCAAAGTAACAGACCTTCCTAAAGCAAATATTAGAAAATTATTTTAAAAACATCAGAGGTTGCAGTGGCCTTTTGACAAGCAAAAACATCACGTGGCAACAGACACTGCGGGTGCCATCATTCGCTCAGTGGGCCCCAAGCTATACACACAGCTCTGAATCCAGGCATGCCCAGCAGAAATGTGCCTTGTTAGGAAGCTGACGAACAGCAGTTATCGGTCCTGAGCCAGAGCCCTTATCCTCTTCCCCTTTCATCACCCCAGGGAGTCACCACAGGACCACCCTTCTCCCACATGACGATTCAGCAGCAGGTTTCCAACCCAAGTGAACACAAGTTTTAGGGAAAGAACTCTAAGTTTTAGAAAGGTTGTTTACAAGATGCAGTTTCACAGTAGACACTTAAAGACCAGGGGTAAATTTAACATGCTGCATATGTCTAAATGTCCATCTCCAAGCCTGAGGGGTTCCCTGCAGGCTTCCTCAGGGAAAAGCTGCCCACCCTGAGTCCATCTTTCAGGCTAATGCAGGGAAGAGATTCAGGATTGCAAAAGGCTCATTTCTCCTCTCCTGGCTACAAGGACTTCAATGTGGCTGCTTCAGATTTAAGCTTCTGGATCTCAAATTAGGCAAAGTGAGAGCCATTCTGAACAGCCAAGAATTAACAGTATAACCCAGGAGGGGGAAATCACGGCTTTCAGATGACATCTGAACAGCCTCTTGATTCACCACATGCTGGCTTGAAAAACCTACACAGAGCAATCAGAGAAATACACAAGATGGACGAGCAAAGGGAGCCCCAGCCAAGCGCTGCACTGAGGGTAAAGGTGGGATCTTGCCAGATGGCAGAACTCCTCAACAGTTCCTCTGGAGGAATCAGGGCAGCCATCACATGATTTTTTATAATAAGGGCACATGCAAGAAAGACAGGAGAGAGAATGAAGACCACTGGGATATAATCATTCCATAAAACTGTGTCACTATAAATAGGTCAAGGCTGGAAGATGCAGTGATGCTCTTTGTCCAGCCTCTCGTCTGATGCAGGTCAACTCTACCTCCCATCCACCCAAAGTTCACTTTGTCCCAGCGCCCAGGCATATATCCTGAGTACAGCACAAATCCACTCCAAAAGACGTGCCGCATTTGCCACAGCATCCTTACTACCGCAACTCCTTTCACAAGCACAAGGTCATGAAGGACTATTTAAGGTGTACTAAGCCTTATTGACAAGAACCTGGCTTACCCAGTGATCTGGATAACGCTCTGTATGAGCGGAGCAGGCACCTTCCTGACTGCTACAAGAGGATACAGCGATCGTCCAACTGCACCAGCCATAAAAAATCAGGCACAACATTCAAAAACATGATGACGATTTCTTTTCCTGACACTTCCACATACCCTCCTGGGTGCTCTCACCTGCATCACACTGAGCGTCTCCGCTTGTTGCATTTTGCTCAGGATAGCCCTCAGGATCTGGTCCAAGTTCTCTCCCAGCTCACTTCCTGCTTTGGAAATCAAAGTGGAGACCAGCCTGCCCACGAAGGCAGCAGTGAATTCCGAGGTCCTTGGATCCAGAAGCTGGCTTACCACCTGCATCACATACCACAGTCCATTGTGGCCTTGCTCATCGTGCCACTGCGCAATCTGCTCCAGTGCCACTGAGACGTACGCACGCAGACACTCGCCGCCATTCTGAACGAGAGAAGAATCGCATTAGGATTTCCCTTTCTAAGTAGGGGACAGAGGAAGACATCTACTTCCATCACCCGAAAAAGACCCTTAGCCAAGATGAAAACAATGGGCAAAACGGTGGCATCCGTAAAAAGGATCCAAGGTCTCCAATGTGCAGAGAAATGAGTGCCTAAAATTAAAGATAACTTCAAAAGACTTCAGTCTTTCGAAGCACAGCCCTCACAGCCCAGGCAGCTACCACAATCAGCTAATAAACACAAAGACAACCTAAACAGCTGCAGTTTTGTGCCAGTCATCGCAAAGGGTAGCTGCACTACAAAACTAAGGAAATTAAGTCAAGTTTATTATTTATAAGACAGCTGGTAACTGGAATGAAAGGGCACCCTGCACCTCTACCTTCCAGAGTTCTTATTTTCTTGCTTAAATACTCTATAAAGATATCACCAGCTAACAGCAGAGCCAGACAATAAGCACAGCTCAGGCACTACTGCTGTTCAAGATGAATCCTTGCTCTCCCTCCATCCCATATCTGGCTCAGCCAAAACAGTTTACCTTCCCTTCTCACCTAAATGAATGCAGGAGGAAGTTGCTAGGAGGAGGAGGAGGTCTGCACAGGAGGCCTTTTGCTTCCCTGGACCTCAGTGTGTTCCTGCAGACAGCCCCTGCCATCCCTAGGGGTGATGAAAATTATTATGGGGCAAGAAAAACAGTATTGTTTTGTGGTTTTTTTGGTTGGGTTTTGACAGCCTCGGGATTTATTTTAATGTGCTCCAGAGCCCTAAAATATTTAGGATCAATGTGTCTGCCTATTCACTCTGGTCCTCCAAGTTAAGGAACAATGAGTAAACACCATTGCAGGCCCTTGACCAGCAGTACTTCCACAATAAACTGGAGGTGACAGAGGCTCTTGAGGACGTGCTGATAGAAAGCCTGGGCTTTGTCTTAAAGGCTCTCTGTCTTTGCCACCTCTTTTGAACTCAGAGAACCCTGCAATCCTTACAATCCCCAGCGTTACCTGCATAGTAGCATTGTCATCTGTGTTCAAGCTGCACTGAGCCACTGCAGGGAATGCTTGGCAGATCAGGAGCTGGGACAGAGGAGGTTTTGTATTCCTCACAACTGTGGTCAATATATCAATAGAAGTCTGAAAGGAAAACACAAACAAAAGCACCCTTACAGCAGCAGTCGCAGTACACTTAAGTCAGCATTATCCGCCACTGATGCTAGTATCAAAGGTGTAAATGGGAAGGATGTGAGCCAGTACTGCTGTCACATCCTGATTTTACAGTCTAGGATGTCTAAGCTGGAGGACCTTGGAATCTTGCACCCCAGCACCACTGAGTTTGACACAAACACATGGTGCCTGTCATAAAAGCTCCCGAGGCCGTTCCAACATTAAAAGCAGTGGAACTACTTGAATACAGTACACGGTTTCACAGTACCCTGACACATGCTAATCAGTACAGCCAGTCCTAGTTGACTTGTTCCATTTTGCTTACATCGATTTACATTTATTTTAATTACCCATAAGCAATTGTTATTCATACCAATCAACAGGCAGACAATAATCATATTAATAAAGATGCTTATGAGTTAAAATACCATTCTACACTGTCAGTGCTTAATCTTTGTAAGGGTATGTTTTATACAAAGGAAAAACCTATAGAATTTATCTCCAGTAATTCATACATGTGTGACGTATAAATCAGAAAAAGCCTTAGAAAAAAGTGCAAGGGATAGTAGCGTAGCCTGCTGGAGAACATTTCACCAAAGAGAGATGTTACTGGTGAAAGATGGCTGCGTCAAAGCAAAATGCCTAGGGATGCGCTGCAGAGACTGGAAGAAGGCCAGACGAACAGTTCAAAGTTAACTTTTGGAAGCATCTCCCCCCACCTGCAGTTTGCCTTTTGTCCGCAAAAAAACCACTACCAACGATCAAAGTCACTGTTCCAAAGCAGTTTAAAAGCAACCTTTCTACTCTTTGCAGACCAGCCATCCTCTGTGTTAAAGAGCAGGGAATCATCTCCAGCTAAGACCATGTACACTATAGCACTTACTGCACAAAGCCCTGCTGGGATCTTGTCAGCAGGGGCCTGCATGATGCTGACAAGAGTTGGTATTAGCCTCATCTGCATTGGACCCTGGCAGGCTTCTATCTGAGCTAGCTCCTTAAAGATATCTTGGGCAAGAGAAGCAACAACTGGATCTGGAGAGAGAAAGCACCATTTACTGAAACATACTAACAAACACATCGCAGTTTTTGCTACTGCTATTTCGCATCGGCAAAGCAAGTTTTGCTTCCAGCTTTACCGCCAAATGAATCAATGTTCATTCAATTAGCATTTATTACGTTTTCAGCACCGGGATGCAGTAGCAAAAACAACTGTACTTTGAGAACGTAACTTGAATGCCTACCGTTACTGTACTTCAGAAATATTGCAATCGTGAAGGGGCAGATTTTGTTCTCCACGCTTGCTGTGAATGCTGGGTCTACCGTACAGACAATGCAGAGCGTCTCCATCACAAGGTTTAGGACCTCTGAACTGAACTGAGTCGCCAAGTGGATCAGCCCGTCAAGAATGCTAGGAAGGAAAGGCTGCAACACGTGCGTGCTCTCAGAGATCTTCAGCTGGTCACAGTATCTGGACAAGAAATTCATGATACCAACACATATCATATATTTTTTATATATTGATACTTTCATATATGATAAATTAAACATTTATCATATATTAAAGTAATCTATATTTTTAATTCCAGATCATACACAAGGAATTATTCCACACCACCCACTCTTTTTCAGTTTACTCCACCAGGAGTTTTCCCTCAGTCTGCTGTTCCTAGATCTCTCCACAGCTCAGCTATCATTTCTCCCCATCCCACCCTTGATGGTTCACAGAAGCAGAGTTGAGTCGAGCGATGGTAAAAGCTTCTGCACCTTAGTAACATTTCTCTCTCAAAAACTGCCCATCAATGGAGAAAATAAACCATGAGGAAAAAGCAGTCTGAGACAGACAAAGCTTAGAAAGCGTTTCATTACCATGTTCTACAAGCAAGCTAGGGACAGATAAAACATTTTCAGGAATAACTGAGTTATAAGTCTCTGCCATTGCTTATTCATTAACGTTTCAGTGCAAAGACAAGGTGTTTTTTTTGGGAATAGTAGGGGTTTGCAAGGAAGGGTGTTTTGTGTTTGGTTAACTTTTGTTTTACCTTCTTACATTAATGTTAATTTTTCACTTTAGAATCAATACAGCAGATCTTCCTTTTTCCTTCCAGCAACTTATTTACATAAACAGGATCAAAACAGAATGAACATTTCTTATTGCTGGGATCTGCTACAGGAGCCCATATTATGTCATCCAATCTTTGTGACTAAAGAGGAGTAACCTGGGTTTCATCTTTTCGCTTCCATCGCTCCCTAGTCCTGCTTCTCTTTGTGACAGTATCCATCAACATTGTATTGTAGTCAACCTTGAAAGTCAATTTGCTATTCCTTATTAGAGTCATTCTATTTTGAACTTGCTTGCTCACGGCTTTTAAGTTGACACCTATTTCATTCAAAGCAAATACTTCCACTGTCTATACAGAAATGTTATTTAACAGATTACTTCTATAACTGTAATCAATATCGCCTGTCCCCGGGGCTTTGGAATACCCAAGGATTCACTTACCCCCAGATGGCTCGGACCGCAGAGATTCGGACCGAAGGAGGCTGGGTTTCGTGCAGACCGCTGACAGTAGCTTGCAAGAACTGCTGGATTAGTTCTGGAGACATTGCCACTGTGAAACGGCTGGCGGCCCACAGAGCACGGCCCAGGAGAAACGGGGACACTGAATGAAACAAAACCGGAGGGGTTTTAAAATCAGTTTTATTAATTTAAAATTACAGCTGCTTCCATCCATTACCCAAAACTTTGCTATCCCAGTAGGAAACTGGTATGATGTGACACAGAAGATGAGGATGCAGGCATGCAAGGGATTTTTGTACATGCGCAGAATCTACTTTATTTTCTCAGTTATTGAAAAAAATAATTTCCCATTTGTTTAACAAAAATTTCTTCCCTCAAGTGCTTCTGCTTGATTTTTTTCATCAATGCAGAGATACAGCTTTTACTGATCATCAAAACAGAAGTAATGGAACAGAATGAAGACTTTTTCAGTAACTCCTATTCATCTGGCTCAATATTCTGTCCCCAGGAGTAGGAAATAGAAGAAGCTTAGAGGAAAGAATTGGAGAAACAGAGCACATACGCAGGGATCTTTACAGATTACTCTTCTAGTGTCCAGCCATCACCTGGTAATCACAGAACACAATGTTCAACAGCACCAGAAAAAGAGTGAACACTCATTACCTCCTCACCCATTTACACTTCTTGAGGTTTGAGGTATCCTTATTGCATTTAACCCTTCTGCCTTTTCAGGCTAAAAGGAATCTATCAAGGCTATCCTCAAACAGATTTCTATTTCTCAGCATCTTTACTGCCATTATTTATGCTCCTGCAAGTATTAATTTTAAGATGAGGACACCGAAAACTCCATGCGAGACGTACAGTAACAAAAAAACCTGTTTTCTAAGCAAGTATTATAAAAAACAAGATTTCTTTGTCTTATTACCATTACTAAGCATTAAACAGACACTGTCTGAGAGCTACTGAGGTACTGACTCCAGAAGCTCGTTCTAGAGTACAATCGCTCATTTACAGCCCAAACCCACATCGGTAGGTTTGTGTAAATACCTAAGGTGGGTGTTGGGCCTGGTTTGGGGTTTTTCTATGCATTACACATTGCACATTATTTCTTCATTCAAAATTAACTCAGAAAAAAAGCCTTCTTTGAAATAGGCTAAATGAATGTTTCTTTCATAGAAGCATCCAACAATTTCTTTTTCTGCACTGACACAACTTAGTGTGGACTCATCAATAATGTCGTACTGGTTTAAACCTCTCAAATTTTAATATTTTGCAAGTCAGACTTTGACCTTCTTGCACATTAATGTAAGATCACACAGAAAGGAGAAGCCTGCAGAGCTCCCAGTAACAGGGTCCCACTCAACTGGGAGTACTATTGGAATTCAAGCGCTACAATTAGCGTCACCCTCAGTGTACAGAAAATGGGATAGGATGTTGCTGCAGGAATTCTGGAGCCTGCTCAAGTGTTCCCCAGGAACTGAAACAAACCAACAGAACAGCTGTTCTCCACCAAGTTCCCCAAGCAATCGCGCTTCTATCTCCAGCACTCCAGGCTCAAGTATCCAGCCAACAGGGAGTTTCAACTGAGAGCATAGTGCCCCACATTTAAAGGGTTTGTATCAGACCTGGCAGCATGTGTGAACACAGAAGATAAGATTTATGCCCTTTGCCATGTACAATACGCACATCCGTGTTTCACATCACCACATGTACCGCAACCCAACTCATCAGACACGTTAATTTGCAAGAGAGTTCCAAGGTCTCGCACTCATCCATTACTCTGAGAAATGGCAAGGGCCAATGTACCTGAAAGGTTGAGGTCTGCAAGAACAACGTTTGTCAGGAAGCCATGCATATCAAAATGTATTCTACCGTTCTTCACGCTGTCTGTAATAATAGATTTCACCGAGCCTAGGGCCAGCATACAAGCTTCATGTATCTTCCACCTGCAAAACAATTCAGATGCCTTTCAGCTTTTTCTTCCATCATCATCTCAAGGAATAGATACAAACTCTGAAGCATTCATTAGTATTTTTTTGGTCTAAGCTACCATAACAGTTTTCTTGACCTCAAAGAAAATAATTTTCAAAAACCCTGAAAGAAAGAATACTCATAAAACTCTGCAAGATGGGCGCTTGGAAACTCACCCAGGACAGGCAGCATTCTCAATTGCTTTCGAAAATATGGGTCAAACAGTTGTTACTTCTTGTACTGATTTTGTTCCCATAATAAAAAAAAAAGAAACAAGACCCTTCTATGAAGGCTTATGTTTCCAGCTGTGTCTTGCTTGATTCTATGTGCGGAAGCACTGCCATACATTAAAGGTTTAAAAATGTCTATTTTTGCATTACGTTTTGTTAAGTATGGTGAAATAGAGTTAGGCGCAAATACCACTTCTCCTTGGTTTTATTTATGAAACAAATAACCTACTTTAAAACTCAGCACAATGAGGCAGACAGGGACTCAGTGTCTGACTTTGCAGACATTCCATCGCTGCTAACTGAACAGACTATCCTCTTTGACACCAACATTCAAAATAAACACAAACACCGAACTAATGCCATGAGAGAACTATGGAAGAGCTATATAAGAGCTATGGAACAGCCACCAGGTACCCTTGCAACTGAACCTTTTTTTCCCATCCCTGAGTTACAGTAAAAACCACAACTCTGAAGTTCTAAAACGTAACACACAGATACGTCTGCAGCACCGCAAGCTCTTCTGCACATCAAGTGAAAAAGCAAAAAGATGTACCTGAAATTTTAAGCTCGATTAACCAAACACAAAGTGAAAGTACCACCCATTTCTCTTCAGACTGCGTATTACTATTATTTCCAATGAGATGCCTAAGGAATTGTCAAGGTCTGGAGGGAGGGAGCCTGGGGACAGCCAGCTTATGCTAGGGATTGCTGGAATTATTCCACATGAAGATCTCATCATTTGGCTCAAGAGCTGCTCTACTTCCTCCTTCTTCTAACTAGGGTTCTCAAATTTCATCCTTGTCCATCAGTAGCAGTGTCATAAAAAACATGTGGTGAAATTGTGCTCTACCCTGTCCTGGAAAAGAGCTTGATATTCGTACCAGTGTCATTCCCGGCTGCCTCATCTCCTTACCAATGCTCAGCACCGCTGTTTTTAGCCTGCTCAGCTTCTTGTAAATGCCTTGTAGCTGTTGCGGCCAAAGCAGAGGCGCTCTCATTCTGGAAATCAGCAGCCACAGCCTGCGCAGAAGGAAACAATACTTAATTGTACAGACTTCTAAAAGTTGGCCTTTTCTCCAAATGTGCTTCCTGAAGGTAGGTTTATTATTTGCTATTATTATTTTGGTTGCGTCTAAACTTGGAACACGTTTCATACCAGCAAAAGATCCTGAGCAGCAATCCTCACTGTGTAGGAAAAAGTGTCATCATCTTCATCCTCCACAAACTGTTGTGGATTTGCGGTCCAAACTTTTATCTAAACCAAAACGGAGACAAAAAGGACAGGGTCAGTAATGAACTCAGAACATAAAGGGAAACAGAGCTTTTCTGCTCCCAGTAATCTCAGATTTGTAAAACTACTTTCAGAACATTTCTCTGCCATGGGAAGTTGTTGCCCTCAGCTGATTTTTCTCATACTCTGGTGGAGAAACCTTTGAAAAGGAGAAACGCTCTTTGTTCTGAGCTCATGTTGCTCTTCTGGTCCTCACCTGAGGTCAGACTTTGACAGAACTAATGACTGACCTGGAATCAACACCACATTTTTATTTATGGATAAGGAAATGGGGGAAGCAGATGAATCTTTCACAGAGGGACTGGTTTTATGCATTTATACCTAAACAAAGAGAATGGCTGTCAGGCCTGGGAGTCCAGGAGCCATGTAGAATTTCAGTATAAATTATTTCATACTGCTTGCACAATATTTTCACTATCATAGAAATCTTGCTATCCCTTTCACAGCATGGTAATCCTCATTTTCACAGCATAAGCCTTCACGAATAAATGAAGGAGGTAAGCTTGAGAGAGTTGGCATTGTTCAGCCTGGAGAAGGTTCCAGGGAGACCTTGTCATGGTCTTTCCATATATAAAGGAGGCTGTTGAGAAAGACTTTTTACCAGGGCCAGTTGTGACAGAACAAAGGTTTTCATCTGAAAAGAAGGGAGATTGAGATGAGATCTTAGGAAGAAATGTTTTCCTGTGAGGGTGGGAGGCTCTGGCCCAGGCTGCCCAGAGCAGTGGTGGCTGCCCCATCCCTGGAGGTGTTCAGGGCCAGGTTGGATGGGGCTTTGACCCCCTGATCCAGTGGAAGGTGTCCCGGCCTATGGCAGAGCGTGGGACTGGATGGGCTTTGAGGGTCCCTTCCAACCCAAACTGTTCTCTGATTCTATGATTCTCCACATTTCACCACTGAGGAACATTTGGATGCTCTTGCCCTTACTCTTGGCACAGCAAAATGACAGAACAGCCTATTAGATGACAGCAGCTTCCACACGCTGAAACTCCTCCTCAGACATTAGCTGTTTTAAATCTCTCATTACATTTGCTTCCTACACAAGACAAACACGCTCACCTGCTCCTCTGTGATCTGCATGTAAAGGAGGATGTAGTAGATCAGTTCTGGCAAAGCCTTCTTCACTGTGCTCTTAAATTTGTTGTTTTCCAACAAGGCATGAACAAATTCAAATATGCTGAATACGAGATTTTCAAAGCCCAATACTTCACCTGAACAAAGAAGTGGAAAAGAAGATCATGACTGGATATGCCAACATACAAGAGAGATACAAATGGGTGTCAAATATAGTTGCAAACTGTTAGCTTGCCTGAGGAGATGTTTATTCTTACTTCTGGATTAACAAGGGCGGCAGCAGCAGCCCCCAGAGGATGCCTGACCTCATCACTTTCTGCTCTCCTCCCACCTCATCACACACCTCTCATTAAAACTCAACAAGCTCAACCTAAAACTCGTTTAGTTTTCTTCTGTCCCATTACTTTTACCTCAAGATTCTTGCAGAACTCAATCCTTGAGTCATAAGAAATTTCGCAGCTTCATTGATCACACTCCCACGTAACTTGCAAAGAAGTGATGGACACTGTTCTAACACTATAAACGTTATCTTTAGGCACAATCTCCACAGTGTTTCAGTCACCACTTTGACAGCAACAGTATTTAGGCAAGTCCGTTCCTTTACAAAAGAGAAGGCAGAACTGCAGTTTAACAAGTTCTTACCATCGGAATCCACAGGGTCCTCCACCTCTTCTGTGTAATTTACTTCTGTTCTCACATAAGTGCATGGAGTTAAGTAAATATGTGTGTTTCCTTTTAGGAAATTCTATTTGGGAATTAACCTGTTTTTATCTTAATATTCCTGATAACTAGGGAAGTTTTCTTTCTTAAAAAACACTTCGACTTTATGCACACTCTTGTGTTTCAGAAGACAAGCTCCAACAGCTCCAAACTTTGTGAATTGTCCAACTTCAAAGACCATTTCCACAACATTTCAGCACATCCTTTGGATCACTTGATTACCAAGGTAACCGAAAACTTCATTTATGTTAGAATTCTGCAAGAATGAAACCACTCGGACTCACTCTTCCCAGGGGATGGTGAGGCAATTCCACATTTCCCAGCAGCTGAAGGGTAAGGAGCCACCCCATGCTCCCACATGCCACCTTATCTTGGCTCTGCTCCCTACCAGGCCTCTCCATGAGCCTCCAACCCTGCAAAGTGGCAGAAAACCAACCTGAGGGTGGAGAGGAAGGAGTTTCTTTGGGGATGGCAAACTGAAGGTCCAACAAGGTCCACAGCAAACACAAGGGGAGAAGGACAGGAGTTTCCTGTTTTGCAAACAAAGAACTCTTTTGTCAGCTCAGCTGCCAGCAGGACTGCAGTGGGACTCAGGAGAGGAGAAATCCACCACCAAAAACTTAACAAACAGCTCATTTTATTTTAACAGATGTCTAAAAAAACCAACACCTCCAAAACCAGCTGACCTTGGAACCAGACAGCCTCCACTTGCTCCAGCACTAAGGCAACTTTTATGGTCTCCCTGCCTGTTCTCACTCTACGAGCGCCTATCATCCAGCAAGCATCAGGATTCTGAAACACAAGAGTATGCAAGCAGCTTTGACACAAAAAGGTCTAGATCTATGCTCTCTAGAACGGTCATTCTTTTTAAACTACAGAGGAAAAGCTCAGTCAGCTCCCACGCTATCACCACGACGACCATCCAATTCTGCTGTTTATACCAAAAATTTAGCAAAGGCTACCAGAAGGCTCAGTGTTCTGTAATGGTTTCATTATAAATGTCTAAAAGGCAACTTTTGGATTAAGAACACAGGAAGATTTCACTTGTCAGTTTGCAAGGACTGGGAAAACTACCAAGAGAACACCTCTCCCATGGCCAATTGTGCAGTGAAGTGATAAGTTATGAAATTTAAAAGGCAAATCAAGTTCAGCAGCAAGTGTAACCAGCCACTAACAGTGCTGTGCAAGGGATATTGCAGATTCTCTTTTACCTGAAGTCTTTATGTTGTGTCTAGAAATGTTTTTAAGACTATTTTCACTGAAGAGTACCAGAAACAATGCAGAGATATGCTATAATTCTGCAGCCAGGATAAGACAGGCTCTCGCATCATTCACATATACAACTTCTAAGCTAAAAGAAACTTAGTGGAGCCTACGAAGTGACAGAAATACCCAGTACCTCTACACCAGAGGTGCCTGAATCCTGTCTGAACGCCCGACTACTCCACATCCCCAGCTCTTCACCCATGTCCAGATCCTTACTGTGTATGAGACAGAGTTTGTCTTGTTCTGTTCTGATTAAACCATTCCCTACAAAGGATATAAGGCGGCACTTTCTGTGAGGGTGTTCCAGACAATGGGCAGGATCTGCTGCATTGACGAAACCATGTGCTTCGGATAGTTTTTCACAAGTGCTGTCACAGCCTGGAACAAAAAAGGATACCCATGAGAAGCAGAACCAGGGACAACCAACAAACACTCAAATCACAGGCTGCTGTTTCATTAACAATTAATGATCCAATGTCTTCCTGCCACCAAGGTCTCTCCCTCTAACCACGCAGTCCCTGTTCTCGCACAAACTCTAACAGACCCCTTTGAAGATTTGCTGTTCTGCACAGCTCTGGAAATGAAGACAATGCAGTAAGCTGGTGGTAAGGGACAGAGTCCAATCGAAAGTACATCACTGCACAGCACTCTCTGGACACAATTTTCACCTGGGAGCTATCTCAGAAAACAAACTCTGATATAAGTAAAACCAGATCACAGCCTATTTCCAGGGAATAGCTGCAGGTGAAAACACAAATCTAGATCAATTCTCTCATCTATTTCAGCGACAGCCACAGGCAGCTGTGCCAGACCAGCGCAGGGGCTGCTCTGGGAGCAGCTCAGCAGCACCAAAGCAGATCACGTCTGGGGAGTTTCATGAAGCTGAGCACCCTGACTTAGGGGAGCCCTTTCACTGACACTTCCCAGACAGCTTCTGGGATCCTGAGGAGTTGGGAGAACTCTCACTCTACCTAACAGGCACGACCTCCTCCTGTAGGGGCACAGCTCTTGTTATTTCATATTGGTTACAGAAAAGCCCCCCAAACTGACTGGCAGCCTTACAAAATATGTGGGTCTACATTTGTTCCTACTTACCCAACACTAAACTCAACAGTTTGTCCAGCTTGTTTGTAGCACTGCATACATTAATAGAAAAGAAACCAAAACAATTCACCTTCCAGAAAAAAAACCAGCATTCTCCTATCTGTACTGCAGCTACTGTGTCTGTCACGAGTGAACAGCCAGAGACTATCCAGTCATAGAAGTTGGAGCATGAGTCATTGAGGTGACAGAACTATTACAAAAAATTCCTTGTGACAAAAAACAGCTTCCAGGGAAAAAAACCCCCACTTTATGCAGGTGCTGGCAGAGGATCTGAACATGATCTGCAAGAGTGCTGCACACACACCAGCCTGACTGGGGCCACAGCAGCATCTAAAGAGATGAGTTCCATACGCTGCTACTTATGAACCCCATGCAAGTTTCTCTAGCCAAGCCAATCTTGCAGGAAGCTTTGCTAGAGTGACAAGAGAGTTCTTCAACTCAACAGTTCTAACGACAGAAGGCTACATTTGCAAGTTCATCAATTTCCTGAAGTGTAAGTCATTAAAAAAAGAGCACTCGCTCCTGCCAAATGTTATATTTCAACCCCTGGCCTCTCATCCTCACAATCCCCCTGCTTGTTTGGGCTAAAAGAACCGCTTCACAGATCTCCTCCTCTGCCAACCCCCATCTACTGGTCCACCACCTATTAAATCCTCTAAGAAAATCCTTATCCATTTCTCTTCAAATCAAACTGCTTCCCAAGCAGGACTTTTAAAGGCCAAGCCCCTGCCTGCATTCACACCTGTAGCCGGAGTCACAGCACTGGCACCAACAGCTCCGCTGGGGGAGCAACATGACAGCTCCTGAGCCCCTTCCAGCTCCAGAACGCTTCCAGCCCCAGAACCCTTCCAGCTATTCTGCAAGCAAACATCATACTGTCTCATGACTATTTGCTCAGCACCTCCTTAAAGTCACTGTATTAAAGCCTTTTCTAGCTTCGCTTCCTGCTTGTGTCCTTGGACAGAGAAGGAATCCCCAGATATGGAGATATAAAGCTTAAAATACATGGCAGCAGCAGCAGGAGGGCCTGCTAAAGGTCTGCTTTGCTTGTACACTTAGAAAATCTACCCCAAGACAGTGGCCACCGCCTTGTCTCCATCCAACAACAAAGAGGGTATGATTCATTATTTTTTCTAACTAATTATTTGTTCCAACAGCAGGAAAAATATAAGCATAACTCTTATAGCTCAGGCATTGAACGAACAGATTTTAAGCATATGCAAAGAAGCACCTCAGCAAGGCCGCAAGATACTTCAAACTGTTGGTTACATGGCATTCTGGACATGAGTACTGCGTGCGAAGTACACCATATCTGCGCTCCCTCGCTATGTCATTTGTCTTACTTCTGTTACCTGTCATGTTTAAGCACTCCTGTTTCTCTCAAAACAATTAACAGTGGTGTGCCCAACAACCACATTGGACTGGAATTCTAGAACCATTTAGCTGCAGCTCATTCATCCTCGGAGATATCAAATTAATTCACATTCAACTATCAAAACAATAAATAACACCATGGGTATTTTGTTCGAGCCCTCACAGTTGAAAATATTTTTGTTGTGGTCAAATCTCCCATCTCTAGGGGCTAAAGGTGCTGACCCTCCTGCTGATAACTGCTTGTAAACTTGTGACCACACTTGGGAAGACTGGGGACAAATCAGAATCGCCGGCTCTCCATGACATGCCCCAGTCTACTCACTTTTTTGAACAGGACAGCTCTCCCAGCACATCAGGCAGATGTGCATACTTCAGTGTTGCTCGTTCAGGCTTTCAACACTGTCCTGCAAAATGCTCTTATATGGAAAGCAAGACATTTTAGGTTAAGGCTGCCCCTGATTTCTACCGAGAACTCCATGAACGTTGGAGTACAAAGCTCTTGAGAGACAGGGAAGAAAAAAATCCTTTCTGTCATTTGCTGCACAGCACTTCATCAAGGAAACAAAGACAGGACTGAGTTCACATGTGGCTGAAAATGTACTGTTTTAAAAAGTCTCAATTCCCTCCATTGCATCAGCATTTCAAGGAGTTCCTGTAATGATCTCTGCAGAGCTGGCTTAACCAATCCCTTGAGGTCCCTTACTTCTGCATTACAATGACTATAAAATCCACTTTTCTGCAAGGGAAGGCAATTGATGGGTCTTTCACCTGAATCCCTTTTCCCTTAGAAAATGGGTATCGTCAGCTTAGAAACCCTAAGTGACAAAATCATTAATTGCCCTGAGCCAACAGCCAGAATACTTATCTCTGCAAAAACAGCCTCCTACAAACCACTTGTCAGCACCACATCTTCTGAATTTACTTTTTAAATCCATATTGATTTTCTGTTGTCATTGATGCCACCCAACACACAACAGTGCACTCAGACAGAATTCCTCTCTTGTACTGCCCCCACCTCGCAGGGGCCCAGAGCAGATGCCCACACACGATTCAGGAATAGAGCAAGAACATGATGACATTTCCCTCAACACTTTCCCAGCCTGTCACATCTTTCAAGAGGCCACTGCTGTGTATCCGTGCAGACACAAGTACAAACAGCTCCAGTTCCAGTCAGCACCGCTAAGGAAGTAACTAAAAAGGCTGTGGAATGTGTGAATACAACAAGAACAGAACTAGTCTATCGACAGAGGGAAGCCACCAACTACAACTGCTTCCCCTGTAGGCTGAAAACTACTTCTACATACTTCCAGATGTGTGTATCTGGAACCAGAGATTCAGACGTTCTCGAGCCTGTTCTAATCAAGAATACACCCTGCAGTGTGTCACAGTTTTGCCCTTCATGTTAGTGTTCCTACATGTAACCATCCTGGGAATCCCAGTGCACAGCCAATGGAAAGGGAAAAAAGCACAGGAGAGACTCTCGCAATGGAACTTGCCAACATCCTACCCCAAACTCCCTTCCATCTGGTGCTGCTCCTGCTGTTTCCAGTGTACGATACCTGTGATCCCTTACTGAGAACTGACAGGATGCCATAGCCCAGGGAATGCCACGTTTAACAGGACCGGGAAAACAAGTTCCACAACACAGACCTCAGTGGGTGCTAGTTTGTATGATACAATAGCATCCTCCCAGTATTTATTTACATGGCTCCAGCGCAAAGCTGGTCATTATGAAAAACTCTGGATGCTTGTCTTTAATAACTCTTCCTTGCTTTCTTCAGGCAATGTGGCTGGACGGGCCTCAGCCAACTCTTCAGAACTCTGTGACCCAAGTCCGCCTTTACCCGGCTCACGTGCCAGCAAACAGAAGCGCTGGATTTGACTCTGCAGCTTATGTTTTTTGAGCTCTTCATGCAGGCAAGTGTTCACTGGGACTCCAGGGCCTTCCCAGCTGCTGAGGGTTCTACACACCTACACTGGCACTCTTGTTCCCATGCATGAAGCTACACACACAGAACTCTGCAGTCTAATCTTCTTCCTCCAGGAAACCAGGCGAACAGAAAGATTTTCCAACTCTCTTTGGCAGGGATAATTTAGCCTTTAAGCACCTGCACATAACAAGCTTCTAAAACTTCATTGCAGCAGAATTCTTCAGAAAAGACAGATAATTTAACTACTGAGTATGGTGTCAAACAAGATGCATCCAAGTCTTAGATTAGCAAATGACAAGGCCAGATCATCCTATGGATCAATCCCTATGGATAAATTTATGGACAGATCCCTATGGATCTCATCATAGGTGTTTCAGTATAGGCGAAACAATTTATTTCGATCTTGTACGGTGCTGAGAGCCAAAAGACTTCACTATTCATAACATGCGCAATGCTTGGAGAGGTGACATGTGCTCAACGGTCTCTGTTTTCCAGCACATCTGACAGTGTATTGGTGTTCCATTCTTTATCTAATCAGGCTTATGTGACTTACCTTTAAGACTTCCATCTTAAACCCACTGTCTGATGTAGGTCCATCAGGCATTTGCAGGGCCTGAACAAAGGCCTCCGTGAACTGCTGCACCACAGGGAAAATAAGGACTTTGGCCGCACCCTGGTTACAATCAATGCAAACACAGGTGAATACCACACACAGAACCCCTATGCCTGACAAGTAAAGCTCAGAAGCAAACAGCAACTGCACTTTTCTGCTACAAAGCTGAAGAGGGACTCGTGGCAACAGCACAACATTGCGAAGTCACATGAAATACTTGTTTCAGATATCACTTGGCTCTTTCCTTATGCTCGGAACTAAGCTCAGCTGAATCCCACCCTTCAAAATCGCATAGCACAGGCTGATACAAAACACAGCTACATCCAAGCTAATGGCTTCAGACCTTAGATACAGATCCAGACAATCCAGCCCAGAGAGTTTCAGGAGCAGCGTGCATCCTCCTAAAGAGGCACTTCCATTTGCCTGGATGAATCATGCCCTGCTCCCTTGGACTACGAAAGAAGCCTGGGGTGACCATATCACACTCCAACCACAGTGAGCCCTGTGGGCAACGTTTATCTCCCTCAGAGCTACTCTCTCCCAAACCAAACACTCTTTGTGAGCTGAGCATCAACAGCTGGCCTGAAGATTACCACGGTGATTCTTCCTAGGAAAATGCAGTAAATATTTTTCCAGATGTCGAAGCACTCCATAAGCAGTGCTTGGCAGAACAAGTAATGCTGGACAAAAATAATCTTTTTGAGAATATTCCTCCTAATATCATAGCTAGGGCAGTAAAGTTGTATGCTTAAATAAATTACGAAATACCACTTCAGTGATTTCAATATGAGAAGTTCTGTTTACAATGTAAAGGAGACTTTCAGTGCTCCTCCAGAACAAGACCGTGGGGAGCTATTGCTGTCTTTTGGACACTGGCTCCAGCTGCATGATATTATTGCATGAGTAACCTTGTCAGTGCAACAGAGATAGGGTGTAATTATCAGAACATCCCAACAGTCTGCACTGAATTGCTCCCTGTGCAAACAGGGAGGAAACAGCAGATACAGCCACTCAGCAACAATCAGCCATGAGACTGAGAGCCACTCTTTCCCACCCCTACTCCCCAAAAAGAACAACTTATTGTCTGGGCAGTGCAGGGAAATCCACTTGTCAAAGGCCACATAAAATGCAGGTGTGCTCAGAGCCAGACAGGAGACTTGTGTATTAAGCTCCTTATTTTCAGTGTGGGTTGGTTCTGCCCCACCCCCGACCCCCCTGAGCTATTCTTCTAAAATTTTGCTTGGTTTCTACCACCCCTTCAGGAACAAAAAGCTAACATGCATGCCAGAGCAACCGATGAAGGTCCAGGACTTTTAGCCAATGCCTCACTCAAGGGCCAGAACACACAGTTCACTGGGGGACTGGAAGCCATGACAGGGATTTCCGAACAAAGGAATGATAAACCATCTCCTCCCGACGCTGACTCCCGTTTCTCTGAGCTGTTACAAGCATTTCTGTTTATATGTGACAAGTTAATAATGGAATTATGAATTATGGAAGCCAAGTCACAGTATGAAGGCATGCACCTAAAGGAGGAGTTAGCCACTTTGCATGTGTTAAATGACTCCCTCTTCCCCACAACTCCAGCTGACAGCGTACATAACTCTCCAACATCTCACTTTCATCTTAACAGTTGTTTAGAACCTTGCTCAGTTTGAACTCAGTGATGCTGTGGGGTAAGTTAAACTCTTGCCTTTTCCAGTTCTTCCATGTTACAGATCATATGGGCACATGTGGTAAATATCTCCACTGCACGTGACCTTGTGCGAATACCATACACCTAGGAAAAAGTTTAAATAATCGATCAGGAACACAAGATACTTTTATTTCCTTTAATTTTCTTTTAATTCTATTTATTTTTTGCTTTAACTTGATTCTCTTACATTATCACTGGATTCAACATCTCTGCTGAAACGTTAGCAGCCATCAACTATCACATCACCAAGAAAATTCTCAAAGTCAACTCATACTGCAGTACAGCTTAACCACTAAATCTGGAGTTTCTCTGTTCCAAGAAACACTCTCACTAATGCCACTCAGCACCAACTCAGTAATGACGGTCATACCTCTGCCATTGTGAAGATCTTGTACATCTCTGGAAGAATAACAGGAGCAACATGCGGCATCTGTGTGTCCGTCACTTCCCGTGTAAACTCTAGGAGATGGAAATAGAAGGGAAGTTATTACAAGAAAACAATTTTGTAGGCAACAGCGACCACTTAGTCTTTGGGAAACAGTAATAATGTACTGAAAACACAGTGATTTGTCCTTGACTGATTAGTATTGTCTGGCCTACCCACGGCAACCCTTGAAGGCAAGTGGAAAAATATCACACTAAAAATCGCAGGTTATCTGTAGAGGTGTCGCAACCAAACTTCCCTCCAAGCTATAATGTGTAGCACAGAGCCTTCTTCCTCAGCTTCCATGACATCTGCTGAGCATGCAATTCAACAGTGACCGACAAGCATCATGCCCAGCAGAAGAGAAGCAGCAAATTCCAATTTTTTTCAATTTCGAGTGAAAAATGATAAGATATGAAGGCAAGAAAAAGCCTAAACTGCTTCTTCCATCAGCCTTGCCAAAGCTCCCGCATACACGTACCCGTAAGCACTCTCATGGCTCCGTGCACCGCATTCACATCTCCACTAACCAGCATCTCCATCAGGAGGTTGAAGAGCTCGGGCCAGGCTTCGGGCCAGTCCCAGTGGGCTATTGCCGAGACTGCGTACGCAACGCTCGAGCGCACTTTGCTGATGGATTCCCTCAGCCCATTGGGGAGGAGCTCCCTAATAGCAACTTTGGCCTGTAGGAAATAACATTGTTTAACAAAACATACCCAGTCATAAAACAACTTAATAGAAAGTGATACCTATGACTTTATTCCGATATTGAGTAAGCACTGTTTCACAAAATGAACACTCATGAGATGCAAAACCTTGCACGCTACAGCCCATAAATTTTTACAGAAAGCTGCAAGATGGGCTTTACCATCACACTCTTCTCGCACAGAGCGCTCGGGCAAGCGTATGTAATTGCAGCTCCCAGCTGCAGTGAGACAGGATGTGGATATCCACGTGGGAGACACCCAGAGTTAGACAAGACAAATCCCAGCTCCAGTATCAGGGATGACGTTTGCTTACTTTGGAAGATTTTAGGAAACAAGAACCAGTCACACAACCCAGAAGGGACAGGAAAAAAAAAAAAGCCCGCACTTCTGGGGCATAATTCACAGTATCTATTTCAAGCAACTCTATCTGGATGGGATGAATCATCTGGATGTGAAAGATGCTCCAGTCACAGTGGCAAGGGGCTGGAATCTCTGGCCATTTTAGCTGTCGGATACTCCTACTGAACAGATTTCTAATGAAACCTGCAGAACTTTACACTAGAATTTGTCATGGGAAAACAGTTGTTAAATCCCAAGCTGAAAACCATGTGATTTAGCAAAACTCTGAAAAAAGACTGCCAGAACCAGTGTTTGTAAAACCTACAAAGCAGCTTTCTTCTACTCTTGCACTTAGAGCAGCAGAAATATTAGAGCTGAACTTCTCCTACAGAAATTAGCCCAAGCTTCTCAAGCCATGTGTTGTTTTAAGCAACCGAAACCAATTTTCAAAGTGGAAAATGTCAGGAAACCTTAACTGAAGCCATTAATCCTCATAATACAGAAGGGCACTGACACAAGGGCCATCTACAAAAGTAATACTCGATAGATGAAGTGTCTCAAAGCAGAGAACACGAAACCAAATCTTACCCTTTCCGTGGTCTCTGGAGGTCTAAACTTTTCTGACTGAGAACACCAGTGAGTTTCCACATACTGTTTCAGAATGACAGATGCTAGCTGTATTAGAAGAGAGGCCAGGAATCAGGAACAATACTTGCAACCATGGTGTCACCCCGACCTGTTTGCTTTGACTTCCATCCCATCATCCTGCTTTTAGACCAGTGACAGGGCTTGTCAAAAATGCAAAATCTTCATGAAACAGACCAAAAAAGCTATTGCAGTGAAAAGATGAACTGATGGCTATTCAGTGAGCACCAAAGCCTTGTACAGCACTGACACAAAGCAGCAGCTTTACTTTCCCACCTTTAAAAAGGCACACAATATGGCCTACATGGTAACTAAAGAAATACAGACCTTCACCTTCCTTTTCCAGGAGAAAAACACCTACAGAAATGGCTGCTGCAAAGACAAGTCACACCTCTGCTTGCTGATGCTTCCCATCCACCCAAGAAACTGTGCTCATTCCCAGTATAGAACTGCCTCAGCACCAGGTTCAGTAAGTCCATAAAGCATTATTTTCTAAAAAGGTAAGTTTATAACACCTGAATAATGTTGAAAGAGAGCAAGTAATGACTCTAGAGAAACGTACAGGAAAATGGAGATGCAGTAGTGGAAAGCTACCTCCAATTTCTCACCTGGAAATGTGAGAGAATATTCTAAACAACAACGAAACTGCTGTCCAAATTCTTTCTACAGTGCCAGGTAAACTCACCTGACGGATGGCCAGAGCTCCCTGGGGATCTACAGTCAGTTCTGCTAAATGAACACCAAATTCTGCAAGCAAAAAAAAGAAGGAAAAGAAAAAAACCATGTTAGTATCATAACTTCTATTCCCACACAGTAAAACTCATCAAGATATTTAGAGAAAGACATCATACCAATGGAATGACTCATATGTGGGAAGGAGAAGACAATTCCAAAGTGTAGCTACTCAAATGAATCATGAACATGAATTCTACCTTGTGCTCTCTGCACAAACTTCATTTATTTTCCCAGCACCTTATTTCTTTTTCTCATTAGCAAAAAAATTTTGCAACATCAGTCAATAATGAGAAAATTATTTACAGTTTCTTAAAAAAACAGATCTTATCTACAATGTAAGGTCCTTGGTCCAGCCTCTACACGAGGGATGCATGAATAAGATCCAGGATGAGTTGAGACAGAAGACAGTCAGCCTGCAGTCTCCATCCGGAGAGTGGTTTGGAAACGTGACTTTAGCTGTCCCCAAACACACCCTATGACAGCTCAAAGTGCCCCATGCACTTTCCTGAGCAAACTCTGCCCAAGCACTGACACCAGGAACCGCCTGCACCATCTTATGGCCCGCAGGACCCTCACCAGCAAGACATTTGTCCACAAAAAGCAAGAGTTTCTTCAGCTGCCAAGCAAGTTCTGTAACAGAGGCAACACTGAAATGCTTGTACCAATTCTGTTGATGACCGAGCACAGGAAATCACAACCAGGAAGAGCAATAAACCCATAAGCCTTCATAAATTTGCTTAAAATTGCACCTTTATGTTCCAGATAGCTGATAACTGTGCTAAATACTTTGTTTAACTTCACCAGTCTGCTTAAAGAACGCACTTGTCAGTCTTTACTTCTTGAAGCTGTGGAGCAGAAGGTATGCCCCGAGGGCCCACCAGCACACCCTGACTCCCATGGACTGCTGCAATGTGCTGGCAGCACCTCCAACAAAACCAACTGAAATCCCTTCTCAAAAAGAGTTCAGTCACTTTCCTCAGCAGCATATTTAGGTGCCTCACACACGTGGTTATCTGAGTTTCTCCTAACATTCACCTTGCTTGTAAGAGGCTTTTCTGGGCTTGGAGATAATTGCCGCTCGCTTTCCCATGCTTGCACTAAACAAGCCCAGTTCCTTCAACCTTTCTTCATAGATGCTGCATTTAAAAAAAAAAAAGAGGAAAAAAACCCTATTATTCAAGCTGCAAAAGCAGGGAGCCTCATTCTGAGAGGTACTTAACCTAATACGCCTCTGCAGCAGTAATTATCCTTTGAGTTGTCTGCAATGCTGCAGACTTGAATATCGCATTGTATTTCAGCCACATTTTCAAAGGGCATAAATGAACTCAGAAGCCAGAAAAAATGGAACCTCACACAGTTGCAAATCTCTACTACCCCTATTTTAACATCTTTACATCTGTTTGCACACAGGCATTTGACTGTTCCCCTTTACATACGGTAATCTGCATTTGATTTACAATATTTATTCCAGTGATTTCAGGCTACATCTCCCATTTTCCAACCTCTGGTTAGTTCGCTCTCCACACAGGCCGCAGTGCCAGCAGACTCGAGGTGGCCTCACTACCGCAGCGACCCAGGGTTCTGTCTCACAAGCCCTACGGTTTGACAATAAGCCACTGATAATAAAGGTTTTCAGCCAACTATGCGTCTTAAAAGCATTAGAAAAATGTATCTTATCAACTGATAAATGACCACTGTGGCAAATTCGTATTGGGAATCCTACTGAACTCACATCATGCCCAGCTCTTGCTTGTTTAAGTAACAAGCCAGCTCTCCCGTCAAACAAAACTTATATGGAATTATCAAGAACAGCTCATACAAAACAGGATAGGCTGTGTAGCATCTATTTGCTCTCTGCAACTACCTGAAAGGAGGTTGCAGAGAGGAGGGTGCTGGCCTTTTCTCCAAGTGTCAGGGGACAGGACAAGGGGCAATGGCCTCAAGTTGCGCCAGTGGAGGGTCAGACTGGACATCAGAAAAAAATTTTTCACAGAAAGGGTCATCAGGCACCAGCAGAGGCTGCCCATGGAGGGGGTGGAGTCCCCAGCCCTGGAGGTATTTAAAGGACAGGTAGATGAGGTGCTCAGGGACATGGTTTAGAGGTTGATAGGAATGGTTGGACTCGATGATCCAAATGGTCTTTTCCTCCCTAGTGATTCTATGATTCTATTTATCCCATTATGTTATAGACACTGGCAACTGTTTAATGAGCAGGCCCAAGAATCCTTCCAGGGACTGAAATTCCCCTGGTTGTGGCACAGGTCACTGGCTCCTCTTTGGTCAAAGAACCGCTTTACTACTGGTTATTGCCCAGCTGGCGAGGGACTTGCTATCTTTATCATGGGTAACTGTGGTTCGAATGCATCTCTTGTTAAGTGCTTCCTCCACTTATATTTTGTAGATTTGAGTCATCCGAAACGTCAAGTCTTCTTCCCAAGACAAAGTCTGTAAAACTAAAACAATCAGAAACTTTTAACAAAGGGCCTGGCACAGGGAACACTTTACAAACCCATTTCCTCCCAGGTCTGCTTATCCTCGATATCAGTGAAGCCCCACTCTCCTCCTTCACAAACAGGCTCCATCTGCCACAAAACCAGTTCACATAATCACTTCCCTCCCACCTTTTTTGAGAAATGAAGCTCGACAAAACAAAAAAATTGTATTAAGCAAGCTGTGAGGAATAAACGAGCAGGGTCTTCTACTGAATGAGCACACTTCCCACATCCTGCCTTGTTGAACTGGACCAAGCACCAACGGAGTCGGGCTCAATGTGCCCACACAGAGCTGGTTCGGGAGCTGCGATGGGTCCCTTTAGCTGTCTTTGCCAGGGCCGGCAGAGGAAGGGGCCATGATAGCTCTGCAGCCGGCCCAGGTGCATCCCTGGCCAGTCCCACACTGACACTCCACAACAAACCAGCATTCAGTCTGCAGAGACCAGAGCTCCCCATCGCAAACAGAGTTCCCTTTACCCAACATTTGCCCACCCCTTGGGCATTGCAGTCTTCAGCTACACCGGCGCAGACGTTCTCCACAAGACTGGTTTTCGATATGATCACAAAGTAATTTGGGTTGAAAGGGATCTCAGGAGGTCACCCTATCCATCCTCCTGCTCACAGCACGGTAGCCACGAGGCCAAACAGAAGCAGTGTGTGGAAGGCACCTACAGACAGACCAGGAAAACACCAAGCAAGTACCTAACGCTCAGCCATAGCTTTTATTCACTACAAAAGGGCTTCTTTGAGGAACTGCTTCATCATCCACCATGATGCTCAATGATTACTCCAGAAGGACTCTTCTTTTTAGCAAACCTCTGAAAAATACAACTGTATTTTGCTCACTTCTTAGCAAAGTACACAAAGATGAAGGCCAGTCAGCTCTGGCATCCGCAATGGCTTTAGGCATCTCACTTGAAATCCCTTCTTCACAGCTTCTCACTTCACTCAACGTGTGTCTGCAGCATTCCACAGCGCAAATAATGGTATTTGCTGCTGTGAATAACTTTTCTTCCTGAAAGTCAGATATCACACGGCCCAACACAGCCATTTCTTGTTTTGATTTCCCCAGTAAAAATTTGGTTCAATGTCACAAATGTTAAGTCCTGTTAAAAACTCAGCTTAAATTATCCATTCACAGGATTTCCACCCATTTCTGCCCATCATCCACTCTGTGATTCAATTTACAGCCAAGAGACCATCACACAACCACATACTGCAGTCAGGTTTGTGAATTCTCCAGAATCTCTCCTTCTACATGACACTTTTTTTATGCCATAAAAACATAGAATTACTTGGTTAGAAAAGACCTCTGATATCATAGAGTCCAACTGTACCTGTCCACTACTAAACCAGATCCCTGAGCACTTCATCCATCTGTCTTTTAAACACCTCCAGGGATGAGGTCTCCACCACTTCCCTGTGCAGCCTCCGCCACGGCCCGAGAACCCACTCCATGAAGGCATTTTTCCCAATGTCTGATCTGAACCTGCCCTCGTGCAACTTGCGGCCATTCCCTCTTGTCCTATCACCTGTCATTTGGCAGAAGAGAACAACATCCACCTCACTACCACCTTCTTTCCAGGAGCTGCAGACATTGATGAGAAGTCTCCCCTCAGCCTCCTCTTCTCCAGGCTAAACAGCCCGAGGTCCCTCAGCCGCTCCTCATAACCCTTGTTCTCCAGACCCTTCTCCAGCTCCATTCCCTTTCTCTGTCCCTTTTTCTTTCTCCAGCTCCTCAATGTCTTTCTTGTACTGAGGGGTCCCCACCCGAACCCAGGACTCGAGGTGCGGCCTCACCAATGCCAAGTACAGAGGCACAATCACTTTCCAGGTCCTGATGACCACGCTGTTCTTCATACAGACCAAGATGCCATTGGCTTCTTGGCCACCTGGGCCACCGCTGGCTCCTGTTCAGCCTCTGTCAACCAACACCACCAGATGCTTCTTGGCCAGGCATAATCAAGGAGTTACCTAGTGAAACACAGATGTTACTCTCAACATCACATGCATCAAAACAGTTATGTCAGGAAGGAGCTGCCCATAAGGAAAACCACACTGAACAAGTGATTCTACAGGTTCCGTGCTACCACTGTCCCTACAGCCGTGCTCCTGATACAAATGGACAGCCATTCGCATCAGAGAATCCATGGAGCTTTAAAGCATCAACTGGAATGTACTGAGCTGCCTACTCTGGGGGAGAAGACACTAAAAGAACATTTACAAGACCCGTGAAGCCGATATTCAAATCGGAGATCACCCTCAAAACAAAGCACTGGTTGTCTCCTGCACACGACTAGTCTCAAACAAGATGGACAAGAAGCTTTAAAGAGCGTCAGCAAGCCCGGATTGACACAAGTCAATTTGCTAAGGTCAGTGCCGTCTTCACAGTCACCTGTGTATCTCAGCTTCTGGCAACGACCGACCTTGCAAAGGACTGAGCTGGAGATGCCTTTCCACACACAAGGTGTCAGAACAGAAGCCAAGTTGAAGAGAGCCATATAAATGCCCTTCCTACCTGCAAAAAGGGCAAACAGAAACACATAACATAGACAGGCAAACGAAAGGCAATGCTCCAGTCTGGAGCCACTCACCTCTCACCACCACAATTCCAAAGCACAAGAGTGAGTAGCTCAGAGACTTAATACCATCATAACAAATATTAGACTTGCTGTCTAACCAGGCACACGGGCAGCAGTATTTTTGATTTCAACTGTACAAGAAGTTGGCATTAAAACTCCTTATCAGCATAATTTAGGGAATGTGTTACAAACATTGCTCCTCCTAACAGGGTCAAAGAACGATTCCTCCTGGTGGACGTACACCATACACCTTCAGAGACACACTGCCCCTGCTCCGATGTCCCGGGAGACAGCTTGGCCTCCACACATGCTCTCTGACACAGTAAGACCTAGAGAAAGAGGTTATTTTTATGTATTATGGAATGATCCTCAAGCCCTACGACGACAGTTGCAGCACACATGAATACTATCAGAGATTGTGTGCAGCATTACCTGGACAGACCAGATAGAGGGGGAATGGAAACACTATCCCTCTGCACTGGGAACAAGTTGATGGTGGAGTTGAGCCAAGACAGACACATGCATGGCAGTTCCGCTCCACAAACTGGAGCTCTCATTTCTCCTGCCTTCCCCTGAACAGTCTCAGACATTGCTTTTATTTAAAAGCTAGAGATAACAAAAATCACCAGGTGACCTTTCATCTTTCCAGAGACCAACAGTAACGCATCTCCCATCCCCTAGATGTCAGGTGATGCCTCTTCCCACCAGGGAAGACACAGGAGTGGGGAAGAGCCAGAAATGCTAGGGACACGTTCGGAAGGTGCTCGAGGTGATACTGCAGGGAGAAACTACCACCATGTCCTTACTCCAGAGCCCATGTCACCTATTCCTCTAGAACAGCAGTATCAAGGCAAACAGGAGACTTTCTTGGACAGTTCAGCCTGTGCCAGAGGCTCCCTCTGACTGCATTTCTACCCAGCGAGCTGCTTCAGGGAGCTCAACGGCAACCTCACAAAAACCAGAACCATCCCAACCTGGCTAAACCCTGCGTGGAGGAGAGCGGGTGCTGGAGAGAGGCAGCACGCAGGGAGAGCTAACTGCTGTCTTGGCTTGGCTTAACCGTACTGCACCATCGATCCTGCAAGTGGCTCTAGGAAAGGGCTGAGGGCAGAGCAACGCTTCCCCCAACACACTCCTTCAAAATCTTGGCGCTGGGAGCCTCCTGAAGCAGGTGTAGTATCTGACCAGAGTGTCTAAAGGCTCTCGGTGAGCTTCTTCCTCCAGAAATACCAAAATTACTGCTGTCTCTGACACCCAACAGGAATGAGTTCCACAGTTTGCGCACTGGGGGAAACAACCTACATGTTTCAGATTTGTTTTCATCTTGTGGTAGCTTTATGAGAAGCCACAAATAATCACTCCTCATTCACCCTTTCTGCCCACTATGATTTCAGAGCCTCCATCTCTGCTAACTCTCTCTTAGGCAGAAACATCAATGTATTCACTCCTTCTGAGAACAGAAGCTTTTCCCACACCTCTGTGAATGTCTCTGTGCTGCATTCATACTGCCCTGCTTTATCCCTCCAGAGAGCACTGAGCCAGTAACGCATGCGGCGCTGGGACTGCAGAAGCATGAGGAATTTATGTCGTGCTTTGTTCTCTGTTCCCTCCTTAACGGTCCGTTTGGCTTTCAGAGCACGGCCACACAGTGAATGGGGTATGTTCAGCAGAGCCTCCGCACTGACAATGGGATCTCTTCTCCCACTGGCACCTGCCAGGACAGCTCATTACTTTTTAAGGTACCATCTGGGCTGTCTCCCCATCCCTGACCGTTACTTTGCTGACCAGCACTGACCTCCACCTATGGTTTCACACACTCAACTCACTTGTGTGAAATCATTCTCTAATTTTTCCCATCGATTCTCGCTCCGGCCAGACCACACAGCAGAGTGCAGCACTATCAGCCACTTCGTCACACCACTACTCACTGCTTTCCACATCATTTCTGGACGTGCTGAGCAGTCCAGATTTGCATGGGACTCAATTATCTCCCTGCAGCCTGAAGCATGACCAGTCACCTCTACCTCTCTTCTTCAAGCCTCCCATCTGTTATTAATTCAAGAACTGCCCCCAGCAGTTCAGCTTCTTCAAAACATTTCAGTAAGGGTGTTTTCTAAAAGCTCTTTGGCAGCCCCAGGACTCCTTCCCACAGCTTTTCTATGAAACACAGGCACTCTGACACAACAATCTCACGTCCCCAGCTCTCCTTATTCCAGCTCTTGATGTGATTTTAACTCTTACGGGCAGCGCAAAAACCACACCAACTCACCTGTAAGAATCCCATCATTCACTCTCCAGTCCTCACCTTAGAGACTTTACTAAAAACTGTCCCATGTTTACCAGTCCCTAAGTGGCAAGTTTTACAGTAATTCAATGTTTCAATACCTGAGATCCATCCTGTAGCATTTATTTAAAGTAAACCCATAAATTAAACTGCTTCTACTCATGCTTCAACTTGATGTGGGTTTTGCAATGTGCATCCTGTAGATGCCCTTCCACAGACCAAAGTAAGTCAACACCAACATCAGTTCCGCTGCCCTGCAGCTCCGTCCTCCTGAACATACTTCACACACTTCAGGCACCTGTTGACTATGAATACCTCTGAAACGCGCTCTGATCCACTACATGTGAAAGCATCACAAGTTCTTATGTGTTCAACAAGTTTTTACGTCTTTAACAAGTTTTTCCCTTAATTTTTTTTGCTTACCTTCATTTATTTTTCCATTAAAAGTGCTAATATTTGCGCTCTTTCCTCCTGCCATCACTTTTATGTTCAGCATGTTCTTTACGCTGCTTAACAATACCGCACTTTTTGTTTCTTTAAAGTACTTCTGACACACACAATCTATATTTCTTTCCCCCAGCAATAAGGTGTTGGCAAACACCGTCCTTTAGCTCCGCTTCTAGGCTTTTGCAAGCACTGAAAGGAGAACACAGCTTATTCCTTTCATGCTGCTTGACTAGGACGAGAGAGAAGAAATCACAGAAGCACAGAACAATTCAGCTGAGAGAGATCTTGGGAGGGCTCCAGTCCAACCCTGTGATCAAAGCAGCATCAAATAAGGTTGCCCAAAGCATTTTCTAGGAAGGCCTTGGAGGTGCTCAAGGCTGGTAGCCGCACAGCTTCTCTGGACAACCCGCTCCAAAGCTTCGTGCAGATTACACTGAAAATGTTTCTCGTTATGTCCAGTCTGAACCTCTTCTTTCAGTCTGTGTCTGTTTTCCTTCATCCTCTCCCACCTCCCAGTGACAGCCTCCTCATTGTTACTAGTAGCTGCTGTCAGATCCACCTGCAAAACTCTCGTCTCCATACTGCAAACCCTTCTGCTCCAGCATCCCCTCACATGGCGAGCGCTGCAGTTCCCCACCTGAGGTGGCCCTTTGCTGAGCTTACGCCTGTCAATCGCTTTGCCTTCTGCCAGGGGGTGGGAGCACAACCAGACCAGTGTCCCAGCTGTGGTCTAACAAGTGCTGACCAGAGAGGGCTGACGGCCGCCTCTGACCCTGTAGATGCAGCCTGGGATGCAGCTGGCCCCCCAGGGCATGATGCTGGCCCTGTCCGGCTTGCCAGCCACCAGGAACCCCAGGCCCTTTGTTGCAGAGCTGCTCCCCGCCAGGCGGTGCCCAGCCTGCTCCCCAGTAGCAGGTTCTCCTGCCCAGGTGCAGAACTTGGTGTGTGACTTTGCTGAATTTCAGGAGGCTCCTCTCAGCCCGGCCTTGCAGGGCTCTCTGGGAGGCAGTGCTTCCCTCCAGGCGGCACGAGGGTTATTCTGCAGCCTCCCCCAGGTCACCAGCACAGGTCCTGCAACAGAGCTGGGCGGTTCTGGGACTGCGACCGCAGAGGAAAACTGTGTGACTTCAGGATATTTGTAAAACAGTGACAAAACAGAGGCATAGGCGATTCCATTCCTCTTGCCCTTACCATTGCCAAATGCAGTTTTGTTGCATTCCTGGGCTCTCAGAGGGATCTCAGGGGCACCCATCACCTACAGCCCTTCAAAACCTAAATCTCTTCTGGAAGCCTGATACCAAAACCATTACAGAACCCTGATTGCATTTCTGGTGGTAAGATTCAGACTGGGGAAAAACAAGCTGCTCCTGCTGAAGCGCAACACTGACTGCAGTAGCTCTGCAAGGCAAAGGCTCTATGGGTCAACAAACCTCACAGCGTTCTAGACCTGCTGCAATGCCAACAAATCACACAGAAAAACCTCAAACAGCACAGATTTCCTGGTCATGCATCAAGGAAGACTTAACCTGAGAGTTAACCTCACAGGACTGCATAACAAGAAACACTTTATCACTTTTCCTTCCCTTCATGCCCCTTTCATTCCCAAAGCAGCATTATCATACGCTATTCTGGACGCAGTCACACCCTTGCACCTTCCTCCTCTGTACCATAAGCTTCCTTTGATAATGTTTCTGAACTAAAGTTCAGGAGCATTAAGTCTCTAGAACACTTCACAAAACACTTTTGGAATGGCACAACTGGACAAAGGTAAGGCAAAATTTCCTTGAGAAAAACCCATCCCACCCAGCTGCCAGGGCACAGGCTGTGTTGCTCTCTCCAGTGCCAAGCTCCCGACACAGATTACCTGAGAATCTCCAAGCAGTTTCTACAGATTCCAGTGAGTTGGGATGGGTCATAAAATTTAAACTGAAGTGAAATAAAACATTACCATCAACAGGTTCTTAAGTATTGCTTTCACCTAGGAAAAACAGCAAGTGCAAGAGCCAGTGTAGTGACACCACAGAGAGGCCAGATGAGTGATGGAATAACGAGAGACACTGTCTGAATTTGGGGTGTTTGCTCTTCTAAGCTCTGTCTTTTCAAAGCCACAGGCTGGCTGCCATCCAGCTCTAGCCTCCCGCGTGTCCATGTTTGCTTTGCCTTTATTGCATTCCCACAGCAAATGCTGCTGTTGGAAGGCATGAAGGTTAAACCAAGAGGTGATGCTCCTGGCTAGCTGTGGGGAGACAGTCATAGAATTGCTTGGTTGGAAAAGACCTTTGAGATCATTGAGTCCAACCATACCTGTCCACTACTGAAACAGATCCGTGAGCACCTCATACATCCGTCTTTTAAACCCCTCCAGGGACGGAGACTCCACCACCTCCCTGGGCAGCCTCTGCCAGTGCCTGAGAACCCCTTCAGTTAAAGAATTTTTTCCATATCCAGTCTGAACCTGCCCTGGTGCAACTTGAGGCCATTTCACAAAACCTCAAGCTGTTCACAAAGGCTTGCAGTGATAGGATAAAGGGGAACGGGTATAAACTGCAGAGGGCCCAGGTTACCCACGAAAGCCGTGGCTGCCCCATCCCTGGAGGTGTTCAAGGCCAGGTTGGATGGGGTTTGAGCAGCCTGATCTAGTGGGATGTCCCTGTGGATGGGCTTTGAGGTCCCTTCCAACCCAAACTATTCTATGATTTCCTCTCGTCCTATCGTCTGTCACTTGGGAGCAGAGCCCAGCACCCACGTCGCTCCAACCTCCTTTCAGGAGCTGCACAGAGCGATGAGGTCTCCCCTCAGCCTCCTCTTCTCCAGACTAAACAGCCCCAGGGCCCTCAACCTCTCCCAGAACCCCTGTTCTCCACTCCCTTCCCCAGCTCCGTTCCCTTCCCTGGACTCTCCAGTCCCTCAATGTCCTTCTTGGCGTGAGGGCCCCATCCCGGACCCCGGATCCGCTCCCCGCCGGGCCCGCACTCACCCTCCGTCACCTCCAGCACCTTCACCTGCTCCTCGGCGGCCGCGCGCACCGCCTGCACCGGGCACAGGATCCCCGTCAGCGTCTCCACCAGCGCCTCCTTCAGCCCCTGCGCCACCGGCCCCGCTCCCGGCCCCGCTCCCGGCCCCGGCCCCGGCCCCGCGCCGCCGCCCGCGCCCGCCATCGCCCCAGCGCGCCGCGCGCCAAACGCGCCTCACACGCCGCACGCGGGGGGGCAGCGCGCACAGTGCCCCTGGCGGTGCGGCGGGCTCAGAGCACAGCGGGACTCGAGCTGGCACAGCGCCCCTAGCGGCGAGCACGGGGCACAGCAGGGCTGGGAGTGCACAGCTCCCCTAGCGGCGAGCACGGGGCACAGCGGGGCTCGGAGTGCACAGCTCCCCTAGCGGCGAGCACAGGGCACAGCAGGGCTGGGAGTGCACAGCTCCCCTGGCGGCGAGCACGGGGCACAGCGGGGCTCGGAGTGCACAGCTCCCCTAGCGGCGAGCACAGGGCACAGCAGGGCTGGGAGTGCACAGCTCCCCTGGCGGCGGGCTCAGGGCACATCGGGGCTCGGGCAATCACAGCGCCCCCTGTGGGCGGGCACAGTGCTGGAGGACCCCCAAGCGCGGGAGCCTGCGAGCCCGCTTTGTGCCCCTCGAGTGGTAAAAATCATAAATCATAGAATCACCAGGTTGGAAAAGATTCTTGGATCATCGAGTCCAACCATTCCTATCAACCACTAAACCATGTCCCTGAGCACTTCGTCTACCCGTCCTTTAGACCCCTCCAGGGACGGTGACTCCATCCCCTCCCCGGGCAGCCTCTGACAGGGCCCCATGACCCTTCCTGTGAAAAATCTTCCTTTTATATCCAGTCTGACCCTCCACCGGCAGAGCTTGAGGCTGTTCCCCCTTGTCCTGTTCCCTGACACTTGGGAGAAGAGCCCATCTCCGTCCTCTCTACACCCTCCTTTCCGGGACCTGCAGACAGTGATGAGGTCTCCCCTCAGCCTCCTTTTCTGCAGGCTGAACAACCCCAGGGCCCTCAGCCGTTCCTCGTAAGACTTGTAATCACCTCTCTAAAGCTCATTCCGGTGTTTTAGAGAGTGAGCATCCTTCAACCAGGCTGAGGCAACTGATCTCCATCTCGTGTGCAATGACACACGGGCTGGGGCAGCACAGATCCTGCTGACAGGGATGAATTCTCCCACAGATCCCAAGCATGTTCTGTTCCTCTCAAGGACTAATTTCAGTGTTATTATCAACTTTGCAAAGTCAAATCTCTGCTAATTTGGAGCTGGCTCTGGCTCTGCTGACTTTGGCTTTAAGATAGATGAAAACTCCCAGCCCAGGGGGTTCCAGCAGCAGCCCCCGCTGTTCACAGAATGGTTTGGGTTGGAAGGGACCTCAAAGCCCGTCCAGTTCCACCCCCTGCCATGGGCAGGGACCCTCCCACTGGATCAGGGGCTTCAAGCCCCATCCAACCTGGCCTGGAACCCCTCCAGGGATGGGGCAGCCACCACTGCTCTGGGCAACCTGGGCCAAGGCCTCCGCACCCGCACAGGGAAGAAATTCCTCCTTGTGTCCAATCTAACTCTGCCCCTCTCCAGTTTGTACCCATTCCCCCTCATCCTATCGCCATGAGCCTTTGTGAACAGCCCCCCTCCAGCTTTTCTGTAGCCCCTTCAGGTACTGGAAGGTCGCTATAAGATCTCCTCTGAGTCTTCTCCAGACTGAACAAATCCAACTCGCTCAGCCTGTCCCCATACAGGAGGTGCTCCAGCCCTCCCATCATCTTTGTAGCCTCCTCTGGACCTGTTGCAACAGTTCCATCTCCTTCTTACATTGAGGATTCCAGAACTGGACACAATACTCCAGATGAGGTCTCACAAGAGAGGAATAGAGGGGCAGAATCCCCTCACCCTGCTGGCAATGCTTCTTTGGATGCAGCCCAGGACACGGTTGGCCTTCTGGGCTGCAAGCGCATGTTGCCGGCTCATGCCAAGCTTCTCATCCCCCAGCACCCCAAATCCTTCTCTTCAGGACAGCTCTCAATCACATTATCCCCCATCCTGTATTGAAATCAGGGTTTGCCCCAACCCAGATGTAGGACATTGCACTTGGCCTTGTTCAACCTCATGAGGTTCTCACAGGCCCACTTCTCCAGACTGTCCAGGTCCCTGTGGATGACATCCCATCCTTCTGGTGTGGCAATTGCACCACTCAGTTTGGTGTCATCTGCAGACTTGCTGAGGGTGCACTCAATCTCACTGTCTATATCATTGATAAAGATACTGAACAGCACCGGTCCCAGTACGGACCCCTGAGGGACACCACTCGTCACGGATCTCCATCTGGACTTCAGCACAGCTCACACTGAGTACAAGGCGTGAGCATCTTCAAAGAATGAAAAGTTTCAGAAAAAAAACACTGTCAGAAAGAAACCATGCTCTCAGAGGGATGTTCTGTGTGACGTTCAAAGGGCACAACTCCTGAGATGAACTGTACTTCAGCATAAATCAAAATATTGCACTTTGTGTAACAGGAACGGCTACTCATATCCCAGGTGTGGGGTTTTCGGGCCCCGCAGGAGCCAGGGAGGTAAAAAAGTATTTCCTATGACACATACTGCAATATTTTGATTTATGCTGAAGTACAGTTCAGTTTCATCTAAGAAATCTTTGAATGTTACACAGAATATCCCTCTGAGAGCGTGCTTTTTTATAGCATGGTTTTATAGCATGGTTTTTTTTCCTGAATACTGTTTTTTCCAGATACCGCTACACTCTTTGTTCTTTTGGAGGTGATAATGTCTTGTATTCAGCATGATCTGTGCTGAACAGTTGTGTCTTCTTCTCTGATCATCCCTGTTTGCAGCCCTTCCCCATCTCAAATGCAAGGTCAGGCAGAGTTGGAGACAGATCCAAATTAGGAAGGCGTGTCACTGTTGTGAAGCTCATAATAATATTAAAATGAGTCCTTGGAAAGTAATACAACATGCATAAGATTTCTGGGAAAATTTATACACATGAATGTCAGTGGGGATCCGTGCTGTCCCAGCTCATCTCACTGCACATGATGCATGGAGATCAGTTGCCCAGGCCTGAATAAAGGATGCTGCTTTCTAAAACTCCAAAATGAGTCTTAGAAAGTCGATTTCCTGGCATTTTCAGTATCCGGGGGGGCAGCCAGAGCCTGGGAAAGGTGTTCAGTCCTTCACATCGCACCATGGCACTGAGCAGCACCCACCACAAGCCCTGAGAAGCCCCCCAGGAGCGGGGGAAGCTGCTCAGAGGCTGCGCCCAAGGGCCAGGTGCAGCCACTAAGGCCAAACCAACTCAATTTTGTTTCTAAATGGTGTGAAGGTCACCTTTGGAGCAAGGTTTCCTTGCGAGAGTGTTGAGAGGGTAATGCATGAAGGGGTTCCAGTCCTTCCCACCACGCTGTGCATGAGTTCTGCACAGAAAGGGCGCTAGTGCTGCTTCAGGGCAGCACATCACAGGGCTCTGGACACCTCTCCATGGGGACAACTCCCCCTGGGCAGCCCCAAGCGCTGGCTCCCAGCGATGAGGAGACCAACAGCATCCCCTCCACTGCCTGTGAGAGCCCACTCGCTGCCAGGCGCCCGGGCGTCCCTGTCGAGAGTCAGCCGGGCAGAGCCGGCCCTTTGTGCTGTCTGCAGGGCACCATGAAGATCTCTGGCTCCGAGCAGCTCAAGCACAAGGGACGGGGCCAACTCTGCAGGAGGCTTTGCTCTCGATGGCACAGGAGGGGCCTCAGGCTACAGGCGTGCTGCGCTGCTCCAGAGCAGAGCTGGGAAGTCAATTAAGCGTCAAGTTCCGATTCAGGTGGCGCTTAAGGAGCTACCAGGACAGTGTGAGTCAGGAACAAGGCTGCGGGCGGTGGTCTCGAGCTGTGCGTAAAACAGGAGCTGCATGTACACAGGGGGTGAAGGACTGCTCTGCTTCCATTGCTGTTCTGTACAACTGTTTACTTAGGAAGTAGAAGCAATCTTACAAATCGTTACAAGTACCAAAAGCAGTAGTAACGCGTACAAACGGGGCTCTTCAGAGCATGGCTTCCCATCCCAACCGGGCGGGCGGCGGAGGTGCTGTGCACGGCTCTCCAGAAGCTCCTTGCGTACCAGCTGCAGGCAGTTACAAGCTGACAGTCACAAAAACATCGGCCAGACCACAAAGTCAGATCATCTTCTGCAGAAGTTTGGGATGCTGGGCTGATGGACCACATCTCTCCCTCTAAAATGAACAGGCCAGGACAGAGGCTCGCTTGCCCTTCACCCCACAGCCACGCTCTCCCTGGGGAGAGCAGATTCCTTCCCAACCAGCGGCACAGGCACAACCAGGTTAGGGTGGTATTTTTGTGGGAATGGGGAAGAAGAGCAGACACGTGCCCAGGGGCAGAGACTGGGCCCTGGCTGCCCCGCTCATTGCTCACCTTCTCTACAAGGTGAATATGGATCAATTTTCTTTTTTTCATTCCCAACTCAAAATGCTGTCTCTGATGAAGGAACAAATACGTATTTTACATGAGATGTAACTCCTGCTCGCCCAGGGTCATCTGCTCACCTTTGCACCATCCTCAGATGTTGGCTTAGAGAAAAACACGAGCGGATTCCTGCTGCACCAACACCAGCGAGACTGGCCCAGGATTATCCTACCAGACTTTCTGCTGGCCGCCAAACACTAGAACCAACATCTCTGTGTGAGTATTTGTGATCATTTTTGTCCCTTCTTAGCATTCGGAATGGTTTCCTCTGTGCTTACTAACATTCTGCAGAAAATGAGGATGCAGTTTAGGGAGAGGAGGGACATCCCAGAGCAATGCTCGTCTAGCCCATAATGCCTCTTTTTTTTCGAGTGACCATACAACTGCTCTGAATGCCTGTCCCCCCATCCTCCCGTATTTGTAGAAGTTACGTTTAGTTGAACCTTCCGGGATTTTTCAGGTTTGAATTCCCATCTGGTTTGTACGTTGCACGGTCTCTTCATTGATGCTTCCTGCAGAGCCAGCAAACTTGGAGCTCGCCTTTCAAATGCTGAAGACTTTGCCTCAAAGCCAAATGGGTTCCAACATTCATCTTTTCTTTCGAAGTGCTTTAGGGGAGAAAGATCAGTCACCACAAAAAGATTATATTCTCAGCATGAGAAGGTATTTTCTGATGAACTCCTCGTTTCCTCCTGTGACATTCCAGTTCCTGCGTGAGGCAGTCCTTGGATGCCCTGGGGCCCCACCGAAGGGATGATCCCACAGAAGATGTGCGGCTGATGTGGGGCTGCTGTAACCAGCAAAACTCTCTAGGAGCAATCGGGGCCAGCACAGAGAATCATAGAATCGTGAATGGTTTAGGTTGGAAGGGACCTCAAAGCCCATCCAGTTCCACCCCCTGCCATGCGCAGGGACACCTCCTACTGGATCAGGGGCTCCAAGCCCCATCCAACCTGGCCTTGAACCCCTCCAGGGATGGGGCAGCCACCGCTGCTTGGCCAGTGAACAGGCACAGCCAGCAGCCTGAGCTCTGGGGTGTTATCCGGGGGCATGGGAGGTGCCTGACCTGTCCCCTAGTTGGTTAAAGTTTAACTCCAGGCAGCAGCAAGAACATGAAACCCAAAAGCCCAACGGACAGCGCAGGCAGCCCAATGCCCAGCAACTACTGTCCAACATTGGTTTTGTTCTCAACAAACCCAGGGTGATGGAGATGCTCTTTGAGTGAACTGTGCCACCTGTAGACAGGGAGCTACTGATTTTACTGCTCTTTATAAAATATCTATACACTTTTAGATGCCCAGCTCAGACAGATTTCCAGAGGCACTTCCCCCCCTGCCCTAAATATGGCCCAGTGTTGTGATTAAACAGCCAAGTCCCTTTAAGAGCACAAAAGGAAGCAGTAGGATTAACAAACATTTTGGAACTGGAAAAACTGAAGTACGTGATGAAGCTGCACCTCTTCATTGAGGGCAGCCCACTGTTTCTTTTCAATCGCCTTTCAGCAAACCTTCCTCAGCACTTGGAATGTCGGACCCAGCAGCGCATCACATCATCACACGGGCTTTTATGGTTTTGTAAAATATTTATTCTTTTTACCCAGGATCCTTTTACTGATACAATTTTTGTCTGTCTCAAATAGAACATGAGTGTTGAACCTGCAGTACTATTAATCTAGTCTGACCTGACTGCTTAATCACCTCTTCCAGGCATAGCTTTTGTTTTTATTGATGCTTCTCTTGGGTTGGGGCTGTTGCCTTCAGCGACTGATGTGTTTACACCCTAGAGGAGGATGCAGCGTGTTCACTTCTGAAGTGATAAAGCTGTTTTTTCAAGGCTGCACCTCAACCCTTCTCTTGGGAAAACACAATCTTTTCTACACTCATAGAAGAGACATCTCAGCTCGTCAAAGTTGCTTCCCAGTAGCTGCTGCCTGTGCATCTGGAGACCTTCCCTTCTCTTCCCAAATCCCCTGTGACACGTGTAGTCGTGCCCTATAAGCACATCGCCTCCTGCAGAAAGCAGCCCAAACACTAATTGTTGCTCTTCCCGGTTGATCTGGTGTCAGCCCTGGCAGGCACCTGGCCTGCACGTGAAGTCCCTCACTGCAACTCCCTTTTCCCTGAAGTGTGCTAACGCTCAGCAGTGCTTCGTGCATCAGACGGCTTAACAGAGCAGCCTGGGGATCAAGCTATAAAATTACCTGTGTGTTAATGCCTTGTTTCCTTGAGTATCCCTGTAGTCAGTCAGTATTGGACACCCCCATCTCATCCCTGGGTCTGGTGAACGACTGCTGAAGTTCCACAAGGCACAAAGACAACATTTCAGTGCTAGTTTTCCCCTCTCAGTGCCTTTTAACTTGCAAACACACGACTCCACAGCTGTACAGGGAGCATTCCCCTTGCTGGGAGTCAGCTGTCTGCACGCACCAATTTCAACTGCACAGAAAATTAGGGGACTGATGTGTTTTTTCTAAGAAATTCCATCCCGTGTAGCTCTCTGATCTTCTCACCCCAAAGAAGAGGTGTCTGAAGGCACTGGGGAGGAGAAGGGCTTGATTATTTTACTGTTCAAGACAAGAAGTTTACACCAAACCCTTGTCGTGCTCTTTTCTCCACATATTTTTGTCTTTGCTGGTGCTGAGTCAGGCTGATCACAGAATCATAGAAGTGTTTGGTTGCAAAAGACCTTTGAGAGCGAGTTCAACTATACCTCTCCACTACTAAACCACATCCCTGAGCACCTCATCCACCCATCTTTTAAACCCCTCCAGGGATGGGGACTCCACCACCTCCCTGGGCAGTTTCTACTGGTGCCCAAGAACCCTTTTCAGTGAAGAAATTTTTCCCAATTTCCAGTCTAAACCTCCCATGGTGCAACTTGTGGCCATCTCCTCTCATCCTATCACCTGTCACTCGGGAGAAGAGCCAAACACTCGCCTTGCTCCAACCTCCTTTCAAGAGCTGCAGAGAGCAATGAGGTCTCCCCTCAGCCTCTTCTTCACCAGACTAAACAGCCCCAGGTCCCTCAGCCACCCCAGAACCCCTGGGCTCCAGACCCTTCCCCAGCTCTGTTCCCCTTCTTCAGATGCACTCCAGCCCCTCAATGTCCTTCTTGGAGTGAGGGGTCTAAACCAAACCCAGGATTTGAGGTGCAGCCTTACCAGCGCTGAGTGCAGGGGCTGATCCCTTCCCTGTTCCTGCTGGCCATCCCATGGCTGATCCGAGCCAGGATGCTGTTGGCCTTCTTGGTGGTTTTCCAGCTGCTCTTCCCCAAGCCTGGAGCTGCACGGGGTTGTTGTGAGCCAAGTGCAGGATCCGGCACTCGGCCTGGTTGAACCCCATCCTATTAGCCTCAGCCATGGATCCAGCCTGGCCAGGTCCCCCTGCAGAGCCTTCCTGCCCTTCCTGATGCTCCCGCACAACTTGGTGTCATCTGCAAACTGAGGGAGCGCTTGATCCCCTCACCCAGATCATGGGGAAAGATATTAAACAGAACCATCCCCGACATGGAGCCCTGGGGACACCACCGAACAACAAATCTCGTGCTTATTTTGTTTGACAAAGCCAAACCCTGACCTAATTAAGCCTGAAGTATCCACATGGGGATAAAATCCAATAGGCATGGCCCCACGGCACAGAAGGCACCGCCACCTCTGCAGCAACCTCCAGCCACCCGTTCCTGAGGTCACAATTCCAGTAGGAAACAAAACACAAATCTTCAAGCAGACATCGTGCACTGTAGGCATCGGTCACCCAGAGACGGGGTTTTCCACTTCTTGGAAACTGTCAGGCAAAGATGTGGTAACACCCAAAGCATCACACTCTGATTCTACTGCGATGATTAATCCTGACAAGAAACATTGTTATCAGGACCACAGAAGTCTCCTCTGGCCTCTGCACTCCGCAGAATGGCCACGGCCCTTGCTCCTACACCAACCATCTTGCTAAGCTTCACTGCCTTGGACTCCTCCAGCACTTTTTGGTAAACAGCCTTTGCTTCAATGGAAAAAAATAAAAGGGATACGGTGAGAGAAACTTTTATAGTATTTTCAGCTACACCTGAACTCTGTACAAGCTTGTTCCAGCTTCAGTTTGTTCATCTGCCTCCTTTAAAAGGCTGTTACTACAGATCAGGTATTTCCATAACTCATACTGTTACTTCAGCTGCACAAAGACTCCTTCCAACAAAGAAAAAACACCAAAAATCACAAAACATCTTTCTGGTAACTACAGTGAGTCACAGCATGGAACCGCACACGCATACGTAAACCAATGTACATGTAGCCAGGCTGTCTGGCTCCCCTTCGCCAGTGCTTTAGAACGCCAGGCTGGAGATTCTCCGACAGGAGAAAATCAACACGGAACTAAAAAGCAAACTCAGTGCTCAATAACACACCCCCCAGCACAGCAATTCCTGCACAGTTCTGACTCTACATGCAGATCCACCATGTCATTATTGGCCATGGACAGCTCGAAAGCTTCATCCCGCGCTTCTGCCCACGGGAAAAGGGCTGCGACCCGCAGGGTGAAAGATAGCCAGCAAATTCTTCTTGATAATGAAGGGCAGGAATGCCAGTACCACTGCATTTTAGGTAGTTATAGGATGTTGCAAGGAGAGCGCTCTCTCTTAGATGAGGATTTCCTTGATCTCCCATCTTCAAGGGCTCCGCTCTGGCAGGCCACAGAGCCACACTGCTGTCACCAGGCCACTCCAAAGGAACATCAGCTCTGCTCTGCACCAGGAATCACTCACCAGAGGTTTGGGTGCAGTGTGAGAGGTTTCCACGTGGAGCCCCTGGAGGGCTTACATCAACCCCTCTCCTCCTCGAGGTCTGCTCCCCTCAGGCAGCACCGTGACACCAGCACCAGCACAGCCCCTTCTTACCCGCCCCAGCCATGGGCCCTAAACAGTCTTTGACAGAACCACCACCAGTCCAGGGGTTTCCAGCCCGAATGCAAGCAGCAGCGGCTGGAAGGAGCCGCCCATGGCCGGGCCGAGCACTCTGCTGGCCCCGCTGACCCAGCCGGGACGCGCCGCGGGGAGCCTCTCCTTCACAGCCAAGGGGACAGGGCTGGCAGAAGGAGCTGCCCCACAGCTTCATCTCTGTTGTGAATTCCCTACTCCTGCCCCCACCATTTCACAAACTGTAGTTTCAACCCTTTATGCACCCAACCTGTAAACAATTCCAGGTTTGGAAAAGCTTTGCAAAAGACTTGGAAAAGGTTGAGGGGGGGCTGGAGTGAACAACATGTTGATCTGACTCCTCCCAAACCTGAATAAATGAGTGAGGTAAGAAAGTATCACAGCTTTTGCATTTCTTTTTCTAAAGAAGGATTTCTCTTGAATGAGAGAACCCATCAGTGCCATCAGTATTTGCCCAGAGGGAAAAGAAAGTGCATTTCAAGCTCTCTAAAAACACCAACATTTAATTTTATAACATAACCAGGGGTTTATTCCACAATATAAACTGCAACATTTGATACAAGCTACCCAAAAAAGGAGAAAGCCAAAATACAGCTGTGGCCAGTACTTTACAGACCTTTTTTTTCCTGTGTTCTACATCACCGGGCCGTCAGTGACACTAGGATCTAACATTTGCTTTCTGTACACCAACCAATGCTAGAAGCAACACGCCGTTCCGAATTGTCATTCCAGTCACTGAAACCAGACATAGAAGTTATTGCTCAGATAAATAAACCTAGTCTACGAAAAACAAAGTGGAAAAAAACTAAAGTCTCCAAAGAGTTAACAGAGTAAACAGGGATTTCCTCAAAAGAGGATTTATTGGAAAATTCACGGTGCGGGTTTTTTTTGCACCTAAACCAAGCTGAATTAAATACGCCGGTAAATCCCAGAGAGGTAATTTAATGCTGTACAATAAAAGGTGCATGTTTCAAATGCCTTCCAAATCGGTGGAAACCCCTGCTAAACAGTCAGCATCTCAAACCTCAACAACCACAAACAGATCAAGGGAAAATACAAAAGTGTCAAAAATTGTTTTGAGTTCTGGAAAATGATCCCATAAGGATAGAAGTAGCACCATTTGCAACCTGGTACTTAAACCAGCCCCTGCGGCCTTATTGGAAAACTCGGACAACCTTCTCTACTCAAGTCCTGAATGGTTTACGGGGAGTTTTACTTCCGATATGGAGAGTCCTTCCCGGAGCAGCTGGCGCAGATGTAGTCCTCCTTCTCTGCCATCTCTGGGGAGATGCCCACACACACCTGGTGGAACCACTGGTTGCAGCTGCCGTCGCACTGGACCCAGTCAACCTAGCGAGGAACAGACAGAGCGGTGTTCAGCGGAGGACTGAGCAAACACACACAGCACTCACGACTCATTTTGGGGCTCCATCTATTTAAATGAGTGTGAAATGTCCCACTCTAGGGCTGCCTGGGGCACATCGTTTCCTGGACCCCTGCAGCCCAGCTCTTTGGAGGCCAAGAAGGGCACCCTTCCCCTGCCCCTGCTGCTTCCCCACCCAGAGCAAGACTATGGATGGCAAGTTCACCACAGCCCTGCCGGGCACCCGGGACATCCCTCTCATCCATCTCCCAGTACAGAAGAGCCTGGGCAGAGCTCCAAGGTGCTGCCCCCACCCACAGAAAGGTGCTGGAGCACCTCTTGCACAAGGACAGGCTGAGAAGGCTGGGGATGTTCAGCCTGAGGAAGAGAAGGCTCCGGGAAAACCTTAGAGCAGCTCCCAGTACTGAAAGGGGCTCTGGATCAGGGAGTGTAGGGGTAGGATCAGGGGGAAGGGTTTTCAGCTGAAAGAGGGGAGATTGAGATGAGATACTAGGAAAAAATGTTCTCTTGTGAGGGTGGGCAGGCCCTGGCTCAGGCTGCCCACAGAAGCAGTGGCTGCCCCTGGAGGTGTTCAAGGCCTGGTTGGATGGGGCTTGGAGCAATCGGAAGGTGTCCCTGCCCAATGCACTGGGGTGGGAACTGGATGGGCTTTGAGTGGCCTTCCAACCCAAACCATTCCACGATTCTACAATTCTATGCCCCTCTGTCTCCCCCACTCCCAGCTGCACCGCTGCTCTTGGAGGAGCTGGGAAGGATCATTACTAAACATGTCCCAGCAGTGGCAGAGAATCTCTCTAGGTCACCAAGTGCCTTGGGCTCTCTTTGTAAATAATATTTCTGCTGAAATGTCCTAGATTCCAACATTCAGAACACACCGTCTGCCTCTACTGACCTCATCTCCCTCGGGCTGGAGACAATTCACAGCAGGGCAGATGGCATCTTCATCCTCAGAGTCCTCCTGCTCAGAGAATGACATGTCTGAGGGAAGCAAGTGGCTCTCGCTGGAACGCTGCATCTCGAGGAGACGCTCCCGCTCTCTCTCCAGTTTGTGAGTGCACAGATCCTTTGAGTGATTCAGTTTCAGTTTCTTCTTTTTGGGTGTTCTCATTTTTTTTACTTTTGCTCTCTTCTCATCACAGAAGCTCTCTCTCTCAAAACGCCGCTTTAGTTTTCTCTCCATGTAACTAATTCCATCTTTTTTCCCTCGGCAACACTCATTCTATTGGAAAGATATTTTGACAAAAATGTAAGCATGCAGCTAACACTCCTTATCCTGTTATTCCATACCTGCTTTCAGGAACAGGCTTAAGTAAAAGTGCAGTGTTCGACAGCTGCCTCTTCCACAGAAGCGGGATGTGTAAAGGGAGCAAAGAACAGGGTGACACGCCAGTGACATTCTGCTTTGGAGGCGGCTCTCCCAGAAAGCCTCTTAAACGTGGGACAACAGTGAAGTTAGGGTAGATATATTTAAAATACAGACAGTGACCATAAAAAATGGATTCACATTTCAAAAATGCATTAGGTCACAAGTTACGTTCAATAGTTTGTAACAAATACGTTACCAACTTCCTGATGCCTTCTGAACAAGGGAAATGTATTTCCACAAAAGTACAGACACACACAAACCTCTTTGTAATGCTTATGGGTTCAGGCAGAGCCTCCACCCCAGAGGGAGCTGAGGCCCACTGCTGCGTCAGACACTTGCCTTTTCGTTTGTCGGTCCAAGGGCTGACCTCTGCTCTGTCTGCAGAACAGGGCTCTGCTTCGTGAACAGGATCTGGTACAGTTCCTGGATCTCAGGCAGGGAAACCTGGAGCAGCTGGGCTTCCATCATCAGCTCATCCAGCTCGGTGCTAATGACTTATGAAAGACAGGGAGAGAGGACAGAAAGAATTTTTCAGTGTCAGCACTCATGAAAACTGCAGAGATAATGAAAACTCTTCTCTGGTACCACATAAAAAAATATGAAAGACTTGAAATCTGCATCTGTATGAACGAACCCTTATCTTTTTCCTCTTCACTGATCACTTCTAACATCAGGGTTAAAAAGAAAGATAAAAGTTTGCACAGAAGTTACTGTGCTGTGGCTCAGCACTCTTCCAGGCTTGCATTTTTTGCTAGTTCGAGGATAAGCAATTGCCATCATTCTCTGCAATGTCTCCTGCTTCTAAAGCCATCAGAAGTGTGACCATCTCCTCACCACGTAACAAGCAGGTAAGGTGAACAAATTGAGTGGAATCCCTAAGTGAAGCCAAGAGAGAAGAGGAAGAAAAGCCAAGAGGATTGGCCTTGCAATCTAGTCCTACTGTGCCATCACCCCTCACCGCTGCGATCCTGCTTTTGAAATAGTCATAGCCGGGGGAGGCCAAAATCATTGTGTAAATAACAGCTTGTTAATACAGCAATCGGTACAACTCAAATATGGCCTGAAAAATAAACCTGGAAGTGTTTGATTTTAACTGAAATGTTAAACTGAAGTGTCTTGTGTAAAATAAGCACATGCTGAGCTGCACTAACTTGAAAACACAAATATCAGATTAGAGCTGCGTCCCTGGAGCACCACGCATCAGGAGGAAAGAAATGATAACCAGCTTCTTTCGCAGCTGCAGAGGGAATCAGTTTACAGCACGTCTGTGTTCGTGCAGTAAACACAAAGCCTGAGGTAGGAAGCAGACAGAACCTGCACCAAGTGACCCAGAGCACCGCAGCAGCCGGGACAGCCACGGAAACACAGGTCTGACACCTCTGAGTTGGCCTGCAGCAAAGCTTACGTGGACTCAGCGTCCTATGGATTAAGTACCTTGTGGTCTCCAGCAGTAGTTCCCCCTGCTGCCCCCATCCAGCTCCTACAGTGTCAGCAGAGTCTCCTTCTCCTCTTCCACCCATTTCGCCCTCCTGCAGCCCATTAGGCCACAGCCCCATGTGCTGCTCCTATAAGAAAGGGCCAGGCTCTTGGCTGACACCTTTTCTCCCACCACATCCCAACTTTTCATTACACACGTGGGAAATTTGGATTGTTGAGAACTCTGCCCTTCTGCTGAAGCTTGGCATGGAGTTCCAAAGCTATCGAGGGGATGGAGAAACAACCAGACGGGCTGCACAGTCGTGCATCTCCCTGCCTGAGCCATCTCCTGTTGACCAGGACACCCTCTCTTCTTCACCAAATACAGGGGAAAAAAATAGGAGAGGAAAAAAGAAAATCCAAGTGAAGAACACAAACCATGAAGTGGGATGCAGTGTTGTCCTGTAGAAAACGGAGAATGTAAATATATGGTTCTGCTATCCCAGTCATGAGGCATGGAGAACGACATCGCTCCAATTGTCTGGGACACCTAGAAAAGACAGCAAAATGTAACACGCTGGTGTTTTCACCAAGCCTGTAGTTCTGAAGTGTCAAATGATGGCAATAAAATCAAAACCTGCATCTCTTAGAATTGCTTAAATCTTGTATTCCTGCAGACCATTCAATCTAATCGCCCAAGCCCTTCAGCTACACCAGGAACAGGCAAAGCAAGTTCACTGCCAGATTTCTGAGCTGTGAATGATTACTGCCCCCAAGATCAGAAACCGGCCATAGCGCAGCAGCAGCGCAATCGACCGGAGGAGAATGAGCCTGCGGAGCAGAGACAACGCAGGCAGAGTCACTGCAGGGATAAATCCAGGCTCATCGGAGCAAGGGCTACAGCTCTAGAACAGACCCTGGGTAAACATTACAGCTTCCTCCTTTTGTTCACAACAAAGAAGTGATTTCTCACTGCCTCAACCTGTTGAGATACCAAACTGTTTGGAAGCACCGCTCCTGACCTCAGCACACAGAAGACACAAATGGCAAACACGTGCTCACTTACGCAAAGGCCACTAAGGGAAGCTGTCAGGTTTGGACTCCCAGCTGTCAGAAAGGCATCTCATCAGAAGCATTCCAAACTATCATCTCTCCCATTACTCAGGGGTCTGAGTTCATCCAAAATCCACCTCTCACCAATTCTCACAGCAGTTTTTCAAGTGAATTTTTCAAGCTCATCTAAATGCTCCACTTTCTTCACTCTGGTGACCGCCAAAGCAGCCCAACTCCAGCAGTTACTGCCACAAGGGGGAACGAGAGCATTGGATTTCCCCAACTAACAGGGAAAACATAATTGTTACAGGACAGGAGAGCAATGCCGAGACATTGCTGGATTCACAAAAAAAACACACTTCAAATCCACTGATTCCATACCTTTGGCTCAGCTTCTGTGCTAGAAGGCTCTGGAGCCACCTCTGCCCTGCTCTCACACCACTGTCTCCAGGAAGACTCAGGCACAGGGAGGGCCCCACACTGATGTACGTGGTCAGATGCTCTTCCCTTGAGCTTCCCATGGGACTCGTGATTTGGGAAATGCAGTCCCCAGGGCCCTGAACCAGCTCTGCTAGAGCCACCTTGATTTAGGAGTTTACTGACTTGAGCTCCAGACCACGCGAAAATGGCTGGACTGCTTGCAGGTCAGAGGGACCTCCTGGCACCATGCTGAGCTAATAAAGCTAAGCTCACTGCTGCTGTCTCGGGCTCAAGCATCTACTTATGTGCCCAAAACATTGTTTTGTTTTGTTTTTTTTTTCAACTATAATAGTTGATCTGGTAAAAAAAAGATACTTTCAAACCTAAATTATCAGAGAAACTCTCTTAGATGTCTAAACACAGTTTTGATTTCTAAAACCAGGCTTGCCTGTTTGAAAAACCTGGTCAACACAGACAGCTCAGTACAGCTAAGCTCCCCGAGAAGCAGCTACAGTGCCTCTTCAAGCACATGCCACATTTTATGTTTTAACGTAACTGTGAAAACACAAACCCACAGACAAACATTAACAGGGCTGGACTAGAAAAAGTCAGATGTTTCAATCAGAAACTAAAAGTACATTTCATGTTGGGATGTTTCAAGTTCTTTATGCTGCACAGACCTCGTAGTTCACATTTTTTCTGTATTTCTTATCTCAGGAAAACTAGAAATGCTTATCCCAGTTCCCACCTTCCCTGAGCTTTTTGCTGAAAGACCTTTACTGGAGGATATGTGGAACTCTCTCCTGACCACACCTGAAGAGGCTGCAGTCGCTCAACTCGGTATCAGCAGAACATTCAGCTTGGGAGTTCCAGTGTGAGCAGCAGGGAGAAGAGGATTAGTAATAGGTGAAGACATCCTGTTGGAAACAACTTTATCTGACAGCTGAGCTGGTACCACACTGGAAAGTTTGTGCCTCTGCTACCAATTCTCATCACTAAAAATGACCTTGAAATACTTGTAAGAACAGAACATAAAGGCTAATTGAACACTAAGCACTCTAGAAACAATAGTCTCAGCAACTCTGTCCTTAATAGTGACAATTAGAGCATAGCAGCCGGGAAGAGAGGGGAAAATAGGCCCTTTAGGAGCAATTGTTCCCAGGACTCCAGCAGAAGGAAAACATGACGCTGTTGCTGGAGGACATGCACATCCTGGCTAACTGTCAAGGCAGAACCCAAACTCCTTATATCCGTAAAGCAACAAATAATATGCCTTGCCAATATTTGTATGCAGAGACAACGAACCCAATGCCCAGAGAGGTGACAGGGACTGCTCTCGGTGGCCACCCACGCCAGGAAGCCCAGCAGCCGCTCAGCCTCACCTTGTTTGTCTCTGGCAGCTGGCCTGCTGCAGCTTGCCATCTGTTGTACAGTAATCCTGAGCCAACTTTATCTTGTGTAAGTTTTATATTCCCTGAATACAACATTTGTTGTGCTCTGTGCTGCCAGTTCACAGTTCTCTCGATCATATACCGTAAGGCATCCCCCTCCGGAAGCCGAACGCGGATACGCTGCAAGGAGGCCAGCAACGGTAAGATCTTTTCTAATGGTGGCTTTTCTGAGCGATGACAGTGTGGACAGAGCCACACACGAGGTCCCTGCAAAACACTGGGCACTGGAACACAGCCGGTATGGAAGAACCCTCTGCAGAGTTCACACTGTATCATGGGGGCAGCTGGCTCCTTCTGGCACAGACAGACTTTGAGTTCTGCGTCCTCTTCACTGGACAGCACCTTCACTTCGTTTGCTGCTCGCAGAGAACGCAATGCTTCCATCTCCTTTATTCGGGCTTCTCCGAGTGTAGCCATCTGAAAAGGAGTTCAAAGAAACAGGTGTCATTTCGAAAGGGACTTTACTCATCAGGAACAGGCTGATTTCTGCACAACCACACCCTTCAGACCACTTCAGATCATTAAGAAGCTCCTGACTCCTGGGCACCTTCACGGCTTTAAATGTTTGAAGTGATGCAGCTATGATGCAGTGCGGTGATGTGACGTCAGCTTCCTTCCATTTCCCCAACAGCCCCAGAGATGCAAAACTCATCCCCTTTGGAAAATACCCTCCAAACTCCTTCCCTCTCTGTCTGAAACCCTTCAGACTTTGTACTACAAAAACACTGGCTTCATTAAAGCAGCTGAAATTCTGAAAGCAGTGTAGATTTGCCTCGCAGGTACGTCTCTAGGAACATGTCTCTCACATCGGCAGCCTGACCCTGTTAAACCTGAAAGCATTTCTGGGCTGCTTTCAGAAACACAGGTCCATCTTTGATACCCACGCTGTGCACACTGTCTAGCACTCAGGGCTGTATCCTCACCTGGGCACTTGCTCTGGGGTTTGCAAACACTGCAAATACTCCTGAATGTGGTGTTTGCCTCTCCTACACCCACTCACAAGCCTTTGTTCAAAGGAATTCTTAGCGTTAGCTACTATTAAAGACAGCAGTATATCTCTGTTTGTTAAAGGCTATTAGTTACAGCAGCAACTAATAAATTCTCTGCATTTTACTATGATATAAATGTGTATAGTAGTGTATGTAAAGATATTAAAACCATTTTTTTCATACACGATGGCTGTGAAATGTGGTGATGAGAGAAAAAACAGCTATACAAAATTCAGAGAGCCATGTCCAGCAAATCCAGGAGCTGGGCACAGCACACCATGCTATGTACACATAGGTGCTGAGCACTGTAACTCAGTGCTGGGGTCTGTAAGGATCCAAACCACCCAGAAAAAAACCCTCTGCTGTAAGAAGATTCCTGCTCTCCTCATGTCAGAAGCAAAGCGGGGCACGCACAACTGAAGGGATTTGCCTGGGTGCAGTCCACGTGCGCATCCTTCCCTTTCAATTCTCCAACCATTAACCAGAGACTTAGTCAGAGGAGCAGGGTGTGCAACTGGAAGGGCCGAGCCTCTTCTCCTTACAGCACTGCTGGGGACATGATCTGGAAATCCAGACTTACAGAACAGAGAGGCCAAAACCAAAGCGCTGAATATAGAGATTTCAAGTAGTTGCTATAGGTTAAGGCTTAAACATCCCATACTTAAAGGGACAATTATGTTCAAACCCTACCAAATCAGCCTACTGCTCCTCAGCAACCGTGGGATATTGTTCAACCTGACCGTGACGGAGGCTCTGAAACAGATCTTTTGGGATGAAGCACTGTACCACCAGTGCCTAAGTTTGCTCCATCCAGATCAGTGTTTTACTGACTTCATAATGCATGAGGTTTCCTTTATTTACGTTTTTGTTTTAAATATAAATGGTGTTAAGTTATTGTGTTCTTTGTAAGGAAAACAGGTCTCCAATTTTTATTTTCCTGTGCTTTGTTAGGCTTCAAGGATTGCCTGGTGAACTGTGAGTCGACTTCCATGCACAAAGACAACACATTTTATCTACTAAAACTGATTTAGAGAAGTCTGAAGCAAGACTAGAAATCACAGTCCCAGAGGCCCTTCTGCAGAACAGCAGAACAAACAGTAGAAGAGTGGAAGATAACACTCCTGCATGGGAGCAAACAGAAACAAAGATACAAAGAACATAGAAGAAACTCTGACTTGAAAAACAACTGCCACGTACCGCAGATGCAGTGTCTTTGCTCTCGGACAGAGCTCTTTCCAAGTCACTCAGCGTCTCTATCTTAGTGCTTTTCTTCTTCCCGCTTGGCACTGGCTCCTTCAGCTTCTTCTGCTTTCTCTTCAGATTCAGCATCCCAATGTCACACCGGGGACACAACACCTGACGGACAGAAGCGCAGCATTGTCGGCAACGCTTTTCACGCATTCGCCCTGCCCTGACAGAGCCACACACGACCGGGCACAAGAGGGACTGCTGCAGCCTTTTCCATTCAAGGTTTGGGGGCTCAGACAAGATTGTCTGGGAAACAGGGAAAGCTGGAAGGTTAAAACTTCAATTTCATAAAATGGGCAGACCACAAACCCCTGCGTATTTCACCTCCACTGCTGGTACAGAGACAGTGGATACCCTAAACAGCTTCCATGCGATTTAAGCTGCAAGCCCTGGGATACAGCAGAGGATTCCAGGCACTGCCCCACATTCCCATCTGCCCTGGAGGAGAGGCTGGGGGTAAGAGGGACTCGGTGTAGGCCATGGAGTGTGGATCACTCAAGACCTGTAGATGTTTACAGATAAATTCAGAGGCCGTTAAAGCAGCAGAAGCCTCCCCATTGCTCTGGCCCCGCTGCAAGGTCAGGCTGTCACCGTTCTGAGGTGGTGACACAAGTACAGACCTGCAACCCAGTGCTTGCAGCCTGATGTGCTGAAAGAAATTCAGTGCCCAACATGTCAATATTCCCGTAACTCCTACAGAAAATGTCAAGCTATGGCACAGCACACTCTCGTTAGCCACTGATTAAAAAGAATAAAGTGTATCTAAATCTTAATCTTTAAATATGCTTATCATTAAAAGCCTAAGTCAATCTAATAAATACATTAAAATAACTATGTAATCCTAAAATGTTTCTGTAATTATACTTAATATTTACTTCATGGGTCAGTACTGTAACTTTGATGTGCTTTTTTTTGTGTGGAATGGTGGTCTTCTCCAAGAGCTGAGGTCTCTTACCTCCAGGAGAGAATAAGGGGAGTTCTCACACAGAAATGTGTTAGCTGCGCACTCCTTCCACGCTTGGACTTCTGACACCAAGGACTCCAGCCTCGGCAGGTAGTCCAGATGCACTGGAATGGATCGGCCTCTTGTGACAAGTTCCACGAGTGTGTCCAGTACAGGCACACGGCCTCCAACCTGTCAGATTATAAATTAAAACATGCTGGATGGATACAAGCCGTATGACAGCCACAAGTCACAGCGAGGCAACTGCATTAGCTGGAGGTAGACCTGGTAGAAGAGAATTTACTGCTTAGACACTTCAGTCATTCCCACAGCTGTTATTCCAACACTTGTGCTTCTCATCCTCCAGTCGTTACATACTCAGACAAAAGTAAGAAAAACTTGGGGAGGAAATAAAGACACCAAATGACAGTGTGAAGAAAAAAGTCTGCCAACAATGTAAGCAGAGCCCCAAGCTAACAATCTGCATTCACAGCAGAAAAGCAAACCGGTTTTGAACTAGACCCAGGAGGCAAGTCCAACCCCATCCCGGCACGCCAAGAGCACGGAACCATCTCAAGTATCCAACGTGCTTTTTGAAAGCGAGCTCTGTTCACTCACTCAGCGGCCTATGCCTGAGGCAACCAAGGGCTCCAGCAGGGAAGCAGCACGTCATTTCTAGAAGAGGCAGCGATGTGAGACCGGGGAACTGCTCATCCAGAACAACCCCAGCACCTCCATCAGCAAAGCCCCACAGCACTGGTACCAGGGAATTCCTGCAAGGCACCACGACTGCAGGCATTTACTAAACTCTTCACAGAACTGAAGCAAAAGTCCTTGGCATGAAGCACATTTTTCCATATTCAGCAGGCAGAATTTCTGAATCTAAACCAAGAAATTAGCAAATGTCAAAACCAATTCACTTAAGCCCCAAGATGGCCCTCAAACAAAAGCTGGTATTACGTGCTTGTTCCTTCAAAATTTTAAAGCCCAGGCAACTGATATTTTTAAACGAAAGCTTTTTGGCTCCAAATAATTTTTTATTAAAAGCCCAATTTAGTTCAGAGAGGCTCAAAGACTCAAGTCAGATCAGAATCACTTCACGGGAAAAACATGAGGACAAACGAAAATTTATGACAATATTTGGCAACTTATATCAAAATGTGAAATCAGGGCTGCCTCAGTCCCACCCTTTCCTCACCTGTGCAGTCCCACCAAGCCCTGGCTCGAGCACTCGCAGGGCTGAGCCATCAATCCCTTCAAAGAGTCAGCCAGGCTACGCCTACTCACTCGGGTGTGCCCGGCTGCCCTCACGGTGGTGCTAACACAGGGGAGGGAGCAGGAAGGGAGGGGAGAATTAAGCTGCATTGAACTGTAAAAGCAGCAAAGAACCTAAAAAACACAGGAAAAGAAATAAAATTGTCTGAAAGGCTAAAAAAACCAATCAAGTGGAAAGTGCTAGAAACCAAGGTGAAAACCTGTCCGGATCTTTTTCTTTAGAAGCCTCTGGTTTTCAATCTCTGCCATCAGCTTTGTGCTTAGTTGAAGAGTTATTTCAGAGTGAACGTGGAAAGAGAAATCACACAAAGCTGGAAGGAACCTCAAAAAATGGAAGAGGATGAAGAGAAAAGGAAAGGAAGAACAAGAAACCATCTCAAAACTTCGAAAGAGCTACTACAAAACTACAAGTATTTTGATGTCTGAAATCAAAGGCCGATCATACACAAACAGATCAAGAAACAGGTCTGAGATGGGCCATGGTCAGTGGTTACCAAATGAGGCAACACCCCTCAAGCACAGGATGTCTAAGATAGCACTGATGATATGGCTGTGGAAGCAGCACATGAATTCCACGGGTCCTTAGAGGAGGTGATCCCTTGACCAGCAAGAATATCACCACATCTTGGTGAACTGTCACTGGCAGTACAGAATGTGAGGCACGCTCCAGCCAGGGGCACTCAGAACTGGAGGCAAGACAAGGACAGGACACTTGTCTCATCAGGAATATTCCTGGATCAGGAAACCTTGGGGGTTTTAAGAAGCTAGAGAAAAATTATTTATTTAGCCAAGTGAATGAAGGCTGTGAACAGATATTGTCAGTGACTTAAATACTTCAAGGGATTTGTTTATTCAAGAGTGAGCAAACAGAATGTCAATGGTGCCCATACCACGTGGTACAGAGGCACAGGAAGATGATGATGATCTTTTACACTATCACTGTTTTCAGCTTGCTGATGGCAAGAAAGCGCTCGCTGAAAATAATATTCATTCCTTTAAGTTAGGACAGTGTTTGGAGTGTATCAGCAAAATCACTTCCAAGAGCACAGAAAATGTTTAATCTTATTTAACAAGAAAGTGATCTTCATAAGAACACTTCAAAGGCAGCATTTTTCTTTCCTCTGCAGGATGGTACACAACACTGAGTACCAGGAATATGATCACTGTAAGTAGTAACTGAGCAAGATTTCCCTCCCAGTAGAGCTCCAAAGCAAAACTCTAACTTTAGATTTTTAATAGCTCCTTCACGGATTTTAACGCAGCTAGTTAACTGTAGAGGTGAAGGAATACAAATCAGGTCCAAAAACAGAGGTAAAAACAATAGCGCTCACCAGGCCATGACTACGCCGTATCTAAGGAAACAGACATTCTAGATTAAGCATTCTTAAATCCATGGGACGCTGAAACACCAAGCGCACACAAGAGGCTGCAGAGTGGGTCTAACTGACAGCAGGTCAAAAAGCCAGCGGCATCACTCACGTACCTGCAGAGCTTCCACCTCCTGCATCCAGTCCTTGGCCTTCTGCACCACGTCCTTCAGTGCCACTCCGTTCGGGAGATAGGCCGGGATCTCCTCCATCTCCTTCACTGCTGCTACAAGGCTGCTCAGAGACTGCCGTGGTCTGTGGAAGCAAAACACCTCAGAATGTAAAACACTGCAACACAACTGGGGCTCTTCCACCCCTTCGGCTTACAAAAACCAAAGGGTTGCAATGAATAACAGCATGATGTCCAGTACTAGAGACCCCTTCCATACAACCAGGGCCGTCATAATGCAGATGTGCTTTTAGAAATCTGCTTGCTATAGACTCTGCTAGAAATGTTGAAAATATTAAGAAATCTATCGTCTATTTTTTCAAATATTAAACACATTTGGGCTTCAGGGGTATTTAACATTCAGTAATTCTTAAATGGTAGAGTCTTGGATCCTCCTTGGACCTCAAAACAGACTCAATGAAGAGAATCCACACTGGAAAGTTAAGAAGGGGGGAGACGGTTTTTCTCTATTTCACAAATTGATTCTGATGTTTTAGAAAAGTACGAACTCAGCTGCGTCTCTATTTTGGAGGGTAAACCCAAGCTTATTTCAGTTTTGTGCTCTATTAAGTTATACATTAAACATACTGTGGTTACTAATGAGAGACTGTTCTGGTTTGACCTAAAGTAATCTCTTCAATGCTAGAAATGATCCATATAATAACATTTTAGCCATTGTTGGTTAAGCTCCACCTGGATATGCAGCCTCCAGTCTAACACTGGGGGAGGGAAGAAGGTGGAAAGGAAGGCAGAGGCGTGTCCAACCCCTTCCTGGTGGCAAAGAGAGAATTTGCAGGATGACAGTGGAGCACCACAAACACCAACTTTTAACATCACTCGGTCACTGACCCCCCTTCTCCATCCCTATCCCTTCTGGATGGCACAAGTTTTGTCGTTTTGACATCGTGTTATGAACTGTGTGAACAGAAGAACCCCTTCAGAAGTAAAGCCAACTCCTTCTATCTTACACAGCTCATGGAACTACAAAAGGCAACACTAAGATTCAGCTTCTACCTGGCCTTTATCAGATTCCTGGCTTTGTCATCCCAGTGTTCAGACACAGTAAGGAGCTCCTGCAGCTTCGCCATTGCCTTCTCAACCGCTGGGCAGGGAGTGAGTCCAACACCTGAGTCTATAAGACGTCTCATATCATCCAGAGTGAGAGAGTTTTGGTCTGAGGAAGCCAGGTGCACATCCTCGAGCCAGCGTGCTTGTTCCAGACGTATCCGCAGCTCAGCCAGTTGGGGCAGATCAACATCAAAGTCAAAGCTGACATCCAACAGCTCCTGAAGCTCTGCAGCACTGGGCATTTCTTCAGAAAGGAGTTTTTGGCTTTGCTCTTGAAAAGCTTCCACACGATCAAGAAGATCCTGAAATAAGCAAACGCAACAATAAATGAAAAGAAAACCCACTGCCAAGTCTCTTAAACTTAGAAGTTAAACATTAAGTGTAAAGCTTCCTGGCAAACACCAGGTTGCAATGCACACAACATGCACAGTGAATCATCGTGATGTTCGGAACATGTACATAACACGTCTTCAACACACAGCGTGGATGTCAGCATCTCCTCATACATGACGTGTCCACCAGCTTGAGGGTCACAGGGCAAGGGAATTCCACTCCTTTGAACCAAGAGACAGGTACCAAAAAGGGGTCTCAGAAGAGTAAAAAGGATCAAACCAGAAATTTTAAGTCCTCCATCAGTGATGTTTTCTGGCTTTGTTCTGGAATGATTAAGGTGGCTGAAGAACAGCAAGATTAAGGAGGCTTTGAAGAATGCTGGGAAGCCCATGGAGCTTCTGGGGGTTTGTTTCTGCCACATTGTTAATGTTTTGAGCTCAACCACAGAGCCCCAGTAGGCCACAGGTATTTTACTCTTTCATGCAGTGTGACACCTTTTCTCTCTCCAGCGTTCAAGAGCTGGTTGCCCCAGAAAGGTCCCTCGGTGGCTGTTTGCACTTCACCCAGGATAACGGACAGTTAGCCAGAGTAATCCTGCTGCGAAGGCTGGAATTATACCACATCTAGCTACCCTGCTCAGTGCTTCTAGTACTGGCTGAAATGCAGTAAGTTTTTCCTTCACAGCTGACATCTCGGTATTTTGCCAATGAGGTTTTGTTTGCCAGGGCAGGTAATCTCACCCAAAATGGAATGAAGCCTTTTTAGAGAGAATATAAATGGCCAGCAGTTACTGGAGATGGTTTTGCAATTTAACAGCCTCATTTGCATGACTATGCATCATTTATGATTGTTGAGAATGATAAAAAATAATATCCTGACCATATGTGTTTTTCTCTGTCCCATATTTCCCTGTTCAAGAAAGCCAGATGGAGAAGAACTGTTTGCAAGCCTGGCATTTCTGAACTTCTGCTTTACTAATACTAGGATAACTTCAGAGTTACAAGGCTATAAACAAATAGCTGTAAACAGCATTGCATAACATCTGATTTGCACATTCCAGAACTGATAAAGTTTCAATAGCAATAAAGCTGAGTTGAACTATTCTCATTCAAAGTGATATGACATTGTCTGGTCTCCCAGCATTGTGTGGACACTTGAGAAAGCTCAGGAGCTGGACACTGCACCTCCAGGTCCTAAAAGTCACAGATATGCAAAGCCTTTCTCTTTTAAGCCAGGAATCGCAGATGCCCAGAATTTATGTATCATTTTTTTTTAATTACCCCTCTGTGTGATATGCAACATTTTGGCAAATTCTGAAACATCGTCTTGAATTACTTCCAGCCTGTCTGAGGGTTGATCCCCTGGTGAGCAAATAATCAGCAGGAGCTGATGGTTGTGGGAGAGAGATGTGACTCACTGTCAGCAGCAGGTTCTCTGCTAGAACAAGTGTTTAGGCAGCCCAGGCTGGCACCTTGGCTGGGGTTATCTGTGTTGTTTCGTGGAACGCAGGCGGATAGAATGAGGGGGTATCTAATGACAAGACTACGAGAAAGCCAACGCTGGATTAACAAAGAAGGAAAGCGATCCGAATGGGAGAACTGTCACTCACAGCAGTACCCAGTTTTGAATATTCTCAGATAAACTGGGCTTCACTCGTAAGATCGGTTAACTGACCCCAATTGTAGCTGCTCATCTTGGTGCTTCTTTTCATTACTTCACAAAACGTTAACACTTCGATTCTCCTGTGCAGTATAAAAATCTACTGACCTCGAAACACCAGCAGGCCAGAGAGCTCTGTGCTGACGCAACTAATGTGCGTGAGCTACTCAGGCCCGTCAGTAGTTATGCTTGGAGCAAATGGTGAGAGAGAAGATGAATGCAGTGCTAATACATCCCTACAACAAATGCTCGTGTTCCTTCCCCTAGAAGTTTCCAATGTACCTTCAGTAACGGCGTCTGGCTGAGCACACAGGGCAGAGCGTAGAGCTGCCTGACGAAGAGCCGCAGTTCATTCACAGTCAACTGATTCTGACACTTCCCTCCTCCGGAGCGGTACCTGCAATCACACACAATTCCACTTTGTTGGATGACACCAAAAAAAAAACAAAATAAAATCTAAGCTTCTCAAAATCTGCTTATGATTTCTTCTAAGTCAAGCTCTACTCACAAATAATAGAAGATACAAAAGCATCCAAGCAGCTTAAGGCTGACATACATGGGAACACTTCAGTTCGCTGTAGCAGAATAAGCCAATGTTGGAAATACTCTTTCATATTAAACAGCATTCTGGAACAGCTACTCAGCCTTGGAAGAGCACTGGTTATTATGGAATAAAATTAGGCTTTTTTCCAGAACACAAAGCAATTGCGGATAAACCATTCAATTCTGTTGCAACAGCTATTGTAGTAAGCTCTCTCCATGCCCATATCAAAAGAGAGCAAATCCCAGGTCTGAATGGGTTTTATGTTTACGGGTCGTGTAGGCACTTCTGAAAAATCCTCTTTATGCTGAAATCATCATTTTCATTTTTATCCAAAAGCTCCGGATGAAACGAGTGGCTTACAAGTGTTAACCAATTGGCTAATATTAAAAAACTCTCTAAACTCAAGCCAGAATTGACTGGGTCCGAGAACCCTGAACAGAAGAGGAAAGAAATCTCTCACAATGCTGGCTCCAATGTAATCCACAATATGCCATTTAAACAAATGGAGAACAACATCCCAGCAGGACACGCCAGCATGACAGGAATGGGAACACTATAAAATAAATTTTAATTGACCATTCTATGTTAAAAATAGGTATATTGAAAGGACACACAACATCACACCGGAGTTCCAAAACCTGCAGTAAGCTGAACAATAAAATTAATTCAAAGTTTCAGGTGCAAAACGGGCTGGTTTATGGTCTGCAGTTTTCCTACTTGTTGTGAAAGTTCTGCAGTACCTTCCAGGAAAAGGCACAAGTTTTTAAATATATAAATATTTATAATACAATCATCTAGATTTAGGTTGGAAAAGACCTTTAAGATCATCCAGCCCAACCCTTAACCCAGCACTGCCAATTCCACCACTAAAACCTGTCCCTAAGCACCACATCCACACGGCTTTTGAACCCCGAATCCAATGTCTCCCTGGGCAGCCTCTGCCAGGGCTTCACAACCCTTTCTGCAAAGGAACTTTTTCCCAATATCCAATCTGAACACCTCCCCTGCCGCAACTGGGAGCCATTTCTTCTTGTTCTATCACTTCTGACTTTGGAGCAGAGAACAGCACCCATCTCACCACAACCTCCTTTCTGGGAACTGCAGAGAGCGATGAGGTCTCCCCTCAGCCTCCTCTTCTCCAGACTAAACAGCTCCAGGTCCCTCAGTCGCTCCCAGAAGCCCTGGGCTCCAGCCCCATCCCCAGCTCTGTTGTCCTTGCACGCACCCAGCCCCTCTGTTCACAGGCACAGGCACAAACACACACACACACACACACACACACACGTATGTCCACGGCTAAACTGCAAAACTCCTGTCAGAAGATATTTTTGGTAACTACAAATTACACGAACCAAAGAAACCCCATTCACAGAAGAAAAGCCCATCCATCACCAGTCACTGTAAGAACCAAAGGAGATCGGGAAGTACGGCCCCTCTGCATTCATTCAGGTACTACAGAAAACACAGTGAGCAAGAGTCACGGAATGTGCTCCAAGAGAATCTTCATCATGTATTTTGGTCTTTTCTTCCCAGCAACTGTTGCAAACACGGTACGGGAGATCCTCGTGGATCACTGTGATTACTGCCCAAACTGAGGATCAGAACAAAGTGCTCAGCCCATGAAGGGAAGCGTGTCAAAAGCATGAGACACACTTTTGGCAGAATCCACAACCCTTGATAACCAATACATGACAGTTGGGATGATGAAGACTGCCCAACATCCTGCGGGTAAGTAAAGGGCACAGAGATGAAACTGTATTTGACATAACAGGTACTATGATTTTAAGCAGATTATTCACAACAACCCCATGCAGCTCCAGGCTTGGGAAAGAGTGGCTGGAAGGCTGCCTGGCAGAGAAGAACCTCGGGGTGCTGGTCAACAGCAGCTGAACGTGAGCCAGCAGTGGCAGAGGTGGCCAAGAAGGCCAATGGCATCTTGGTGTATATCAGAAACAGCGTGACCAGCAGGAGCAGGAGAAGGACCTTGAGGTGCTGGCTGGAGCATGTCCAGACAAGGGAACAGAGCTGGTGAAGGAGGTGGAGAAGAATCGTTATGAGGAGCGGCTGAGGGACATGGGTTTGTTTAGTCCAGAGAAGATGAGGCTGAGGGGAGACCTCATCATTGTCTACAAATGCCTGAGAGGAGGCTGTAGTGAGGTGGGTGCTGGGCTCCTCTCCCAAGTGGCAGGACAAGAGGTAATGGCCTCAAGTTGCACCGGAGGAGGTTTAGACTGGGCATCAGGAAAAATTTCCTTAACGAAAAGATACTCAGGCATCAGCAGAGGCTGCCCAGGGAGGTGGTGGAGTCCCCGTCCCTGGAGGTATTTAAAAGATGGGTGGATGAGGTGCTCAGAGATCTGGTTTAATAGTGGATAGGAACAGTTGGGCTGGATCTCAAAAAACAAATAATTCTATGATCCCATGATTTACATCTTCCTACAGAGTTTATGAGTACGTTCCCCTCAATCTTTTAAGGAAAAAAAAAAAAAAAAAAAAGAACTGCCCAACAACATGGCTTTTTAACTCTAATTATGAAGCCAACTGGACTTCTCCCAGAAATATGCCAAATAAAGATCAAAAGAGAAATGGAGAAGGAAGGTCTAAAATCACTTACAGCGTGGAAGCCCAACATGCCTTGATCCTGTGTACTGTAACATGGGGTGGATTATTCATCCCCATCTGTAACGCTGAAGGAGTTGGCAAATACAGCTGTGAGAGAGGCCCGTACACTGTGATGTTGACCAAAGAACCAACCGAGTCAAAGAGATGAAGATAAAAATTGCACCCTGCTCTTTCCAGGCTGAGCAAAGTCAGGTACATGCCAAGAGCAGGAAGAGCCTTGGAAGAGCTCATATGGCACAGAACAGCTTGAAAAGACCTGACTGCTGCTCCAAGTTCATCATCAGGAAGCCTGAGGAAATACTAAGGATGGGAGAATACAGACTGGGGATGTCAGAACGAGAAGAGATGGCTCAACATCTCTTCAAAGACATCAACAAAGGAAGAGATCAGGAGTGGACAAGTCCTTCTGCAACAATGCCATGAATCTCTTGCTGCAAGTTACCTATCTGGTGAAGGCATGTCTGTTGGAGTGCTGAACTTTTCATTTCCTGTTTTAATATCGTCACATTGCTGTAACAGGGGCTTCATTCTCTTGTGTTTGCAAGACAGTGAAGCTGAATTTTTATCAAGTCCTTGCTACGATAACTTACACAAGGATCACAAGGAAAAAAGTGCTGAAAGAACACAGGGAGTGAGGACCTACAAGATTCCCGCTGGGGCAGCCAGTGTGCAGAAACCGCACACGTGCAGCTTTACCAGCACGGAGAACAACTGCTCTGACAACCATCACATTGCTGAAAGCAGCCAAAACAGGCAAAAGTTGTCCAGATGGGACAAAAGAGAAACAGTTTTTCTTGAAGTGCTTCATGTTGTTAATATTGTTGGACTTGAGCAATGTTATCCTCCACACATGTAAACCCAACATTTTCTTAGAAACCCATCATCCCACAAGGGCGGGTACAGCCATTGTGAGGCCAGGTGGAGAATCTGCAACAGGAGACAGTAAATTGTGAGCCCTGAGAGAAAGGCTTGTGTAGCAGTATAGTCCTGATCAAACTGATGCAATAAGGAGATCTGGCCTTGTTCTTTTGGATCTTCTGACTCCTTTCAACTCATTTCAGACATGGAAAGTGCCAGCAGGACCACACAGCCAGAGAACCAGTTCACAGAGAACGTACTACCCAAACACTGCCCTCTCTCAAGTTCCTCGAGCAAATAACCTCTCTTAAAGATTTAACACAAGTGCTGCCAAAGTATAAGTATTTTTCACAGATGTTATACAGTTCTCCCATCATCAGCAGCTCAGGACGTTAGGACACTTCATTCTCCATAAGGCACAAAGTACAAAGAAAGGAATGACAAGGCACCACTGACAGATTTTTCAGTCCGCACGGCACAAAGACAAGCGAACTGTATCTTGTTGGGTGTTGCTTTGCCTGGAAATAACCACAGCAATTTCTCCTTTTGGGGAACATTATGATGAATTTACTGCCCAACTGTCAAACACAGAGGAAGAAGAGATTGAAAGCTCAGGATGTTTAACTCACTGCATGCAGTAAAGGTGAATCTTCCTGTACAAGACGTCTCTCTCGAGAAGACAAGGTTAGTCCTACAGAACACCAGCATCTATCACTTCCCTCTGGCATCCATCGTCAGTGATTTGATTTTGTTGCAAACATATGTAGTAACACTTACCTGGTTTGCCTTTTGCCATTAAGAAGCTGCTGTGCCACTGAGGCACATTTGTCTGCATCCTGCGTAACCAGCCTGAGGTGCCGCAGTAGGTCATTGTCTGGAAACTTCTTCATTTCTGATTCTTCTATCAAGGCCTTAAAACTGATGAGACCTTTGGGGAAAGATCTAGTTAATGGAAGTCTCCCTTTGTGATGTATTTAAAATGGCAAAGATGAATAACACAACAAGTTAAATATATTTCTATTTCAACTTCAGATATATACTTTGTCAAAATTATCTACAACCTCCTCACACAGAGACAGCTTAACATAATTTCTGTGACTACAGCCCCTAAAATACTGACTTTAAAACATGAAGTTATATGTGATTTCCTTTGATTGTCACAAAAGACAAAAGTTGCTAAGGTTCAGAAACTAAAACCTGAATCGGCCATTTAAAATCATGTGTTGCACACAACAGGCAAGGTACATACTTTTTTTATTGTTAATTTTTGCCTCCAGAGCTTCATTAACATTGGAAGCCCATTCGTTGTATGATTCCGCACGCATCTTCAGCGCATTCATCATTGGATAGAGTTCCTCAAGGGTATAGCGGTACCTACAAGGAGCACAGAATTCAGATTCTTCAGCGAAACTAAGGGGAGCAGCAGGGTGGAAGGGAGGAGCATCAAGATGGGTTGGTCTATACAAAACAGAAATGATCTTCTATGCACCCAGGGTTATACAATTAAGACCCACAATCACACCATGTTCCTCCTAAGACAATTTCAACCTTCCAAGTGCTTCAAAAAGCCATTTCAACATTACAATTGCAACAACTGTGACACTGTCTTAGGACAAGTATCCTTGTTCCTGCAGGACAAAGATGTAACAGACAACAGAAAAGGAAAGATGACAAGAGGAAGGAAAGCCAACAAAAGCAAAAATCTATTACTTGGCAAGGGCTGCATGTAAGGAATGACTTTGCTGTTACACACAAAAAAGCAAGTTTATCCAGCAATTTTTGCCATTATAGAGCAAGAAGAGCTGATTGCCGAAAACAAAGTCTTTGTATACGAGCACAAAACCAGCACCTTGTTTGCGGTCACTGTATTTGCAAAGGAAAGACAGAAGCAGAATACCAGAGCAGTACCACTGCAGCAGGCACTAGATTATCAAATCACAGTATCTACAATAATCAGCTCCAGAATGGAGTACTATTTGCTGTCTAAAGCTTACCCCAGCTTATATTTGTAGGTGGCACAGGAACAGAGATCCTCAATGTGGTACAAGCATACCAATAATCCAGGTTTACATGGACAATAGACAGCAGACATGAAACAGGTGGTTTTACACTTGAAGCACTGTCGTTCATCGTCAGGAAACAGCTCAAAAGCCACTCTCTCTGAGTCAGTCACTCCCTGGAAAAGAGGTGATTATTCCAAGCTAAAATATCAGAAGCTAAATTTATTAAAGGAATAATGAAGTTTAGAATTATGGCACCAAAACCATGTAAACAGAAATCTGGTTAATGAAAAAAACTGAGCTATTCTGATTAAATTACTGAAAGAACAAGTATTCCTTTAAAAGAGACATTCTGAACAACGTTAAAGGGCAGATACTAAAGCACGATGCACAATAAATGATTCTTCACCTAAGTGGTCCTCTGAAAAGTGGTCCAGGAAGGCACTGGGTAGCTCCAAGCCATCGTCAGCACAGTACAAGTCCCAGCATGATTTTGTAGCACTATTTCAGCTGAGCCTTCATTCATTGTCTACAACTCACCAGTTTATCAACCTTCTCACGCAGCCTCTTCTCCTCTTCAATCATAATATCCATGTCTTTCTGAACTGTAGATGCTACCACAACATCAAGAACATCTGCTTTGGTAGCCATTTTACAGATCATCTCGTCATGAGAAAACACACAGTAACGGCTGAGCAGACGGTAATGTTCCACACACTGGCGTCCCAACGGCAGCTGCGTCAAGAAACATGGAGTACATGAAACGTTCATTGTGAAAATTGCATCAAGACACTGACTTTTTATGTTACTACTGGAAAACAATCCAAACGATAGGCCAAGACAAATCCTTCTAGCAGCAATATTCATAGCTCAGAACATAAATCTAGAGAACTGAAGACCCTGAGTTCTTGTAAACCAGGGCTGCTTATAACTCTTCCAGAGAGTGGATGCTGTGGATTCGAGTTGTTTACCAAGTTCTGTGTGGAAGGGTTCTCAGTTAGGGGTAAGTAAACTACTAAACTGCAGGAGGCTCAGGAAGGCCCAAGCTACAAAAACACCAAGGCTGGTGAAGTGTCAAAGGGAAGCGTCCTCAAACAATATGGCTGTTCCATGTAGGACATGAGCTGTGCTGCAGCCTGAGAACTGCTGACTCCACAAACCACTGAAGGCCCTAACTAGCCCCAGGCAGAGTAACCAATTCCTCAGGAACTGGGAGGTTACTCATTGTTTTATTTTAGGCTGTTCCTGGCCAGGCAGAGAGCGATGCTCAGGGCACAAAGTGTTAGAGACTCATAGAAGGACAAGAGGAAAAACTAAAGCAATCAATACATGAACACAGTCACAATGCTGGAAGCTTTCTTCCAATTTTAGTCATCTCCCACTTCTAAGTGATGTGTTTTAAATTTAGCAACATTTTTAGATGGGCTACATCTACGAATAGCTAAGACCTTTCTGGGGAATAATAAAATCAGAAGAGAAGTAATTTGAATTATCAGTAACTTCAAAGGATCTTTCTGAGATCGGGCGACTGTGCGCCTGAGAAATCTGCTGGAAAGGAGAAACGAGTACTTGTAACTTTGGAGCAAATACCCCCATTTGATTTTATTTAAAAAAAAGACAAAAACATTAATAAATTACTATAATGTAATAACTGTAATGTGTGCCTGTCTCTGAGCACACAATGAGCTGAGTGAAGACACTGGGAATAAAGCACTATCCATAAAGTTCCTAATCTGTAAACCTCTTCCTCTAAAATCCCAGAGCACTTCTGGTGTCCAGGAGGACATACTCACATCGGATGCAATTCTCACTATTTTCTCCCCAAGAGGACTATCAAAGTCTTTAACTGTTCTTATTGTGTGTTAAATGCATCATTCAATTTCATCACAGAAGCCAAAGCAGAAAAGAAGTCCAAGTTGACTTTGTTTTTCAGCTGTCAAAAAGATCTCTTGGAGAATTCCCAGTGCAATACAACATTTCATTCCAGCTCTTGACAATTTGAATGGAATTTGGGGATATCAAAGGAGTAGATTCCAGCTGCTCTTGTGCTTCTCATGTTCTAGGCATGTACAGGACTGTGCTTACCTCCTGCTGCAAAAGATACAGCAGCCCTAACGCATCATTTCAAACCAAGCCTTAAGAACCAGAGAAAGCCCACAGCTGACTACATGAAAGAAATACCTCCAGGAAAAGACTACGCTTCTAGCAACAAGCTCCTCTGATCTACAGACTGGATTTGTGCATGAGTAGTAAATTAGAGCCGTACATCAGCTAGGAACAACTTTGGAACCACACGTTTTATGAAAAACTGGTTTAGGAACGTACCCAATCAACTGTGCAGAAGTTCACAGCTTCAGCAAAATTGAAACCCTGATTGAAGCCGCTGTGATAAGCTCTGGGAAAAGTGATCACAAACTCTCCAGCACACTGATTGGTTCGATAAACCTAGGAGAAAAGACAGCCAAGCATTAGGTCAAACCTAAACAGAAGCTAAGGCTGTAAAGAGAATCATAGAATGGTTTGGGTTGGAAGTGACCACGAAGCCCATCCAGTTCCTCCCCCTGCCATGGGCAGGGACACCTCCCACTGCATCAAGGTGCTCAAGGCCCCATCCAACCTGGTCTTGAATACCTCCAGGGAATAAGAATTTCCAGTTTCTAGTAACTTCTCTGATGGCTTTGGATAGTTTTCAAACACGAGCCCAAGAATTACAACTGACATTTGGTAACGTGTCATATAAAACACTAGAAAGCAAGGCAGTTTCATTCAGTCGTATCCGCACTCTAAGCCAATTTAGGTCAGTTGTCCATGCCTTGTGCCCTCTGCGAGCTCTGTGCGCAGTTAAACAGGTAACGTAGGGGCAACGCCTTCCTCTATGCACAGCTGAAGGGGGAGAGAAATTTGGAACCTACTGCGAAGTTCGTCCTGTTGTAAATCTGATACTTCTGGTGCTATACAATCAACGCGAAAGCAGGAGGTCTTCCTGCATCTTTGCAATTTTGAGACTCTCAAAGCACAGTATACACCACAAATTTTGCTACTTTTTTCCAGATTTTCCTTTAACTCCCAAGGCCAGCAAGGCACAAGCTAATTAAATTGTAAAGGGACATAATTCCCATGAGTAATCTAGTATGGAATATGATGGAAACTGATGAAAAATGTTTTCAAATGCCTAAGAACTTATCCAGGAAAAATAAGGGGATGTGGAAGACAAATAAAGGAAGAATGGTGTTTGGCCCTTGCCAGAAACTCTATGCCAAAAAAAAAAAAAAAAGGTGTCTGAATAGACAGCCATGGGAAGAGCTCCTGGCATTGCTGCGAAGGTCAAGACTAAGCTGCCCAGCTGAGATACAGAAACACGCTAAGGTGGATCTCCAGAAAAGAGCTTGCCAAGCAACTCCAAACACAATGATTCTATTTTGCATCTGTTCATACTGGCACTTTATATTAGACAAGGAAGATACAACACACATGGAAACTACCACACCATCTCTGTAATAAAAGTGGCTTCGATTATCAGCTTTGAAGTAGAATTCAGCGCAAATGAAAGAGGGTTGGGTTGGGTTTGGGGGAGTAGCACAGGAGTCCAACAACATACAGGCACTCCGTGGGCCATCAAAGTATTCGGGTTCATTATGGTGACAAGTTGGTGCAAGAGATCTGGCTGAGATTCAAATAGCTCTGGAGCAAGCTTCTTCATTACATCCTCCAGCTGTTCAGCTGCGTACCCTGGGGCTCCATACCACGTTTTAGGCTCCCCCCTGCAAGATTATTAAAAAAAGTTAAATATAAGCAATCTTGAAAGTTACATTTGCAGTCTTCTGCTTTAAAACACACCATGTCAAAAGAACGGTATAACCCCAGGAAGGAATGCAAAGACTATGAACCTTCCAGAGTCCTCATATTTGACACAGGTCCCTCCTCCAGACCTACGTTTTAAACTGCCTATACTGCTGAGCACATACTTAAATTATTCAGGGGGAAAAAAAGAGACTGAAGAAGTTCTTAGTCAAGTTCTGCTTATGCCAGCACAACTACAAAACAACCTGTTTGCCTTTTACCACGAACACAAACTCCCTCTTGGATCTAACAGCCCAAGCCAGTTCTTTTTATGTTGCGTATAATTGCCGTAAAAGCAACTCATAGCAAGTAGAAATTAAGCTTCCAAATTACGTAAAAGACTTCAAGAAAAAAAATCCATATTTAGAGTAGGAACAAAGAACTTTAGCAACAGCTTAACCCAAAGCAAGCCAGCTGAGGAAGTTAAGGCTACGCAGATGTGTTCCAGTAGATATTGTTTTGTGTTTACAAGTAAGCTGGCTCACTGCAGCACAAGGATGAAAATGCCTTTCAATCCCTTATAAAAAACAATGGTAGAAAAAGTATTTAGAGAAGTTAACAGAAAAACAACCTTCTCCCAAGACTCCGGAAGAGGTGACAGAGTAAAGCTGGACTAACTTTGTTCTTTGTTTTCCATAAATCATTTTAGGAAGTGTGAATACGGAAGCACATCCCTCACACCTATGAGCTTATTCCTGCACTCAAACAGCTCCTCTGTCGTGGAAAGAGGCCAGCAAGCAGGAGGGACTGTGGGAGGGCAGGTACACTGGAATCATGAGCAGAATCATCGCTGTGCAGCGTTAAATGACTATGCAGCCCTGGACCTCGTCAGCATCTTGGAACAACTCTGATTTCATGAAGAACAGCCACAGATCCAACTGTCCAGTGTCCTGACCCAATATGGAGTTAATCAAGAATTCTGCTCCTTGATAGGTGTCACTGCTAGGGAATGGATGACAGCAGCTATGAACCACACTAAACTTGGCCCAGGATACTGGGACCGGCAGTCTCTGGACTTCAGAAGAACAGACAAGTGAGAGAGATACAATTCTAACAGATGTGTAAGGTGTCAGCCTTAGGAAGGCTGCGAGCTGCAGAATGGATGAAGGTGATGGTTCTTTCTGCACTGCTCCCTGACAGTGCCACAATCCTGACTTTAGAAATACTAGCATCAACAATGGCAAGTCTTCCTCTGACCAGGACTGACATCTTATTTGTAAGCCTCTTTGGAAGCAAATATTTGTTTTTTCCCCTTTTACTATTTCAAGAACTAACACAGGATTCAGAGTCACGCAGGAGAATTATTGCCTCCAGGCCTGTAAAAGGTCTGCTCCCGTAGCATGGCTCGCTCGGGACTATCGGCTCATAACATGGTCCCAGGATACACGCTGCTTCAAGGCGCAGGGGAGCACTGAAGATAGACATGCCACCCCCAGTATTTTCACAGGAACAAGTCCTGCCTTCTGAAGGCTTTTCAGAGGTCAGAGCACTGCCTCTTCAGCAGCAGGTCATTAATACTGACTCTTCCGGCCACAAACAGTATTAACCTCAACTATATATCACTTTTGAATAGGCTAAAAAGCCCAGATGAAGGAAAATACAGAAGAATATCTGCAATTGAAAAGACAAGATATCAAGGGCTTTCATGCGGGAGGGGAAATAAATTAAAAGCAAGTAGAGCAACTTTCACAAGTGTCTGCAAATGCATGTAACGTGTGTGCACGTGTACATGTATGCACTTCAGCATCTTTCCAGCCTTGACTGTGAACACTGATGCAATCCAGGGCAAATTATGGAGGACATAATACCATTCTAAGAACAGTGAGGGAAACTCTGAGAAGAAATTAAGTTCATACTGAAAACAAAAACCTCTTCTCCTTCCCAAAAACCTCTTCTTCTTCCACTATCTTCTCGGATAATAAAAGGAGTGACAAATGTCAAGGAAGTTAATTTTTGCAGCGTAATCCTGATCACTCATTTAATTAGCCTCACTCAAACATTTGTTTTAATGATGCCAAGGACTAAGAAAGCAAGTGAATTCAGCCACCGACTACCTGAACTGCCCTGCAGCAGCAGCTATTTCAAGGAGCAGCAACTGAATAACCAACCAAAAAGATGATCTAATGAACACTAGATGGGCTGTGGTTTTACCATTTTGATGGAATACTTATGTGAACAAGGAAAAGGGAAGAGCTTGACGGGCTTCTAAGAAGTGGCAAGAATAATTAAAAAAGCTGTTAGAAAAGCTGTTAGAAGGGGACAAATATAAGAAGCTCTACCTATTTAGATTATCAAAGAGATGGCAAAGATCTGTCCCAATCACAGCTGACAAGTGTTTGCTTGATGAGAGGATTTATGATAAAATGGTCTGTCCAACAGACATAAGAATATGCAGGATCCTACGGCTGTTAGTTGAAGCTAGATGATCGTCAAAAAAAACTTGCATGGTTTTTAGTTTTACATTGAGTGTAATAAAACATTTGATGGAGTATCTGCTGCATCTCTCATGGATATTCTAAAACTGGGAATGGATGTCTCTTTCCAAAATACAACCTCTTGTCCAAAAGCAAATCAATGCAGGAATAGCACTGTGTCAAATTTAACCCTGCTGCAAGGATTATTCTGTCTTCAACTCTCTGAATCTAGTTGTAGTCCACTAATTAAAAAGGGGAATGGGGATTGAAAGGGAGATTGCTTCTCAGGCTGAGTTTATCCCTCAAACTCACCAATGCAGATAGTTTATGGAATAGCTCCAGTGGTCTTCTATGTGCCAACAAAATGAAGAAAAGCACATTCCGACGTAGAGCCAGGGTAACTTCATTCCACATATGTCTGCAGTGATGTGAGCAAGAACAGACTGCTCCATCACGGGCATGTTGTTTAAATTCCAGCCGCTATCAAGGTACTCCTGAAAATCGAACAGAGTAGTCACAGGTTTACACAACAGGAAGAAAAAAAAAACCAAGATAAAACTACCAAAAGAGCAACAGAAGAAAAGCACCTTTCCCTACTGAAAGATATAAGAAATGGTTCAACAAATAAACCCCCTCACTACAGTTGCTTCTTTCACAAGTCTGATCTGATCACTTTTGTAAAAATGAGGCTTTTTTTCAGTTTGGAAATTATTCATTAACTTCTAGGATAAACCTGTGGCTTTAAACATCCGAGCACGGCACATTTTATTTATTCAGAACTGAGCTAATTCTCTTCAAATACTGTGCCAGATACACAAAACAAACACCGTGCAACCCAGTTCCACTATTGTGCTTGAACCAAAGAGATTTGTTCAATGAAGACCTTTAATACAAACACACACAGTGAACTAACAAAGCCTTACCTCTTCATCTGGTCTAACTTTAAATTTCCCACCCCTAACTGGGAATCCGCTGCCAAATTCCTTCGAAGCAATATCAGCTCCATATTCTACTGTCACATCCTCTTCAATGGTACTAACAAGTCTCCAGAATTCTTTTTCAACCAGCTCAGTGGGGACCATCTAGGTACGAGAGGAAGAAAAACAAGGAGTAAGTGCTGAGGAATCAATATATAAAAAGCAGGTGCATAAAGCTGTCTTGGGGAGGAAGCTCCATCAGATCGAAGCATTTCCCCATTTCAAAATTGTTTCAATAAGAGAAAAAAAACTGCAGCAGCAACATGGTTCCCCCAGGACACACTGGAACATTCTCTCGGGAATGGCTGAGAGTACCCTTCTTCCAAAGTAGAAAAAAGGAAAAAGAACAAGAAGCCAGTGGACACAAACTATGACTCAGCAAGAAAAAGGAGTCACTGACATAAATGAGAACCTCTGATGATCTGGGGTTTTATCCCATTCCAAAACGGAATTCCTCCCTCCCTCTCAAACATTGTACGTATTAACTGAGCACAAAAAAATGGAATCTACATTACGGCATCAGGAGAAATTCATGAACATACGTGCACTGGCATGTTGAAGTAGTCTGACTTGAACGCATCTGCCATCTCTCCAAACGTGCGAAGCGTGTAGTCTCTTGCTGCTTGTTCAAAACCAAATGCTTCTTGAGGTTTGTTACACTCCTGCCATTGAAAAGACAAGGATTTCTATCACATATGAGTAAGACAAAGCACACTTAGGTGTTACACAAAGGGGCTACAGCACTGGATGGGTAAGAGGGCAGGGCAGGCACCTAAGCAAAATGTAATGACTGCCCCAAGCTGCACAGTCAGAAGAAGAAATTCCTCTGCTTAATTCACCAAGTCACAATATTTAATTATAAATCTGCACAAACATTAATGAAATAACACACCCAATTTCTCCTTCCTCTAGTATAGCTAAGCAAAAAAAAAAAAAAGCACAGCCCTCCAAACTGAAGCATCCAGCGAGACTCCAATTTTAAATACAGAGGAAAGGTGCCAATTAAAATCCAATGCACTCTTTAAAGGCACATCAATATTTGGCTCCAAAACATGAAGTGATAGCTTTCCAATTTGACGCACGCCCAGTCCTAATTTTGGCATCACCCTCTGTCACCTTGTTTGCACAACGTGAAGTAATAGTGAGTTGTATTTTCAATCCCTAGCATCAAGTTTTAAAAACCCCACAAAATAAAAAAGACCCTTCAGCCTAACTTCTGTGGTTTGTTGGATTACCTGAGCCAAACACTGGGGACACCTCCAGTCCCCTTTGGGAACATCGTGAAGGGGTGGAATTAAACAAAAAGTATGGTAACTGTCATCACAGCCATCACACAACAGGAGACGGTCCTCATCGTTACCACTGCCACATAAGAGACACACATACAAATCCACCTGTAACAAAAAATTGCCAGAGTGGGAATGTGAGCACTTAGGGTGGGGTAAGAGCAGTTCGGCAACTCAGTCACGTGTGACATTTGCTAAAGCTTAGTTTTACTTTATCTCTGAAATGGAAATGAGATGAGCAAACACAAAATGTTGATGTCAATGTTTAAGTAACCCCGCTCTGTGATTCAAGAAGGGCCACAGGAGCCACAAGCCCTTCCATGGGTACTTTCCCAAATGATAGAAGGCTGGATCTGGTCGCCAGGATCGCTTAAACCAGCAGCACAACAGGACACCAGCTGGTGGTTTACGGTCCCTTTCCTTGCCACTCTCCAGTGCAGTGTGTGTGCAGAGATGTTTCCTCCTCCCCTGAGACCAACTGCTCAGAACCTCAGAAGAGGGAAAGGAGTGTTCATTTTCCGCAGATACACTGGCCAAGACCTCAATTTTAATTTGGAAAGGCAGCAGCTTCACTGCAGAGCTACGCGCTTTCGAGCAGGGGGTCAGCTGTTGGAGCCCGACAGAGGTTTCACACAGCAGTCACCAAGCCCCGAGGAAGACACACAGCCCCTCCAGATGCACGATGGCTGCTGCCTGTCCCACGCCTTCAGCAGCAGCAGACTGGGAGTCTCTTCTTAAATACAGGAGAGCGCTGCGAGGACAAGCAGACCATTTGGTCTCACATTGTTGAAAAGAAGAGCATCACAGACTCACAGATTGGTTTGGGTTGGAAGAGACCTTAAAGATCATTTAGTTCCAACCCTCCAGCTCCTCCTCATAAGGTTTTTTTGTTGGGAGATTGGGCAGGTCAGGCTTCTCGTATCTGCACATTTCATTCTCAGCTCTCTAGCTATAGGTGCGGATTAAACAAAGAACGTTCTGGGATTTAGGAAGGACCCAAATAGTGGCGTGGACAGGAAAAATCTCAGTATCATCTTCTCCAAAGTGAGATAAGCCACCATTGCTTCCCATTTGGGTTTTTTCTGGAGGAGGAGGGTGGTGTATAAAGAGTTGAAGCAGGAACAGGGTTGTTTTTAAGAAGCATTTGAACAACAAAGTCCCCAAGTTAGTGCTGAAATGGTGGAATAAGTGGCAGATCTGCAGGAGAGCTGGGTACCAAAGCTCCTGTTAAATTCCATAGGAGAGCACAGAGATCGGTTCACAGATGAACTGCTTCTACCTGGACTCTTTCAACATGCTTATTTGGAGACTGTACCTTGGAGACAGAAATCATGTTACTCAGTTATAGAGTGACATTTAACCATTTTGCTGGTTTTGGCTTTGTAAAGCTTCGTGCTGTTACAAGTGTGTATGTTCCAGCAGGCACAGGTTTGCTGTTTCAGCCACGGGGTTACATGAAGAATACAAGAGAGTCCATTGCATGCTATAACTGACATGAGATTTCACTATACACCCAAGAGAAGCCCAGAAACACCTACAATCAACCTGAAGCAGCAGGAAGACAGAGCATACTCACAGCATTAGTGGGCTTTTTAGATCGAGCTTTGGATTTGTCTTTCTCTGGCTCCCCAGTACGTTCTCTCTTCTCGGACAGTTTCACTGTGTTATGCATTTCCTTTTCTGGGGCAACAGAAAAGAAAGGAGGGCATTACAAAACGTTTTAATGCTTAGCATTACTTGTTATTATTTATTTGTTATTACTCGTTAGACTGCATCACCCCAAGTTATTTGTGAATTACTTGTTATCCTGCACACACACTTGTGTCAGTTTGCTCAAGGCAAGGCTGGAACCTCTGCGATGCCGACAGAAGCCGCTATGATCAGAAAGACCAAACATGGCATCACAAGCTAGCAATGACTACTGCACGCCACATTTTTTGAGTGGGTATTTTAAAACCCATTGAAATTAATTCCAATTAAATTATGAGTATCTTCAGAAGCTAAGATTTTGCTTCCATGAGATGTTAACAAGTGCAGTTGAATTACTCCAGCAATTTTACAGCAGCACAGCAATTTTACACAGCCACAGCTTACTACAATCATCTGCGCTTCAGAGTCTTGTAGCGATAGCTTTCACAAAAACATTATAGTCAAAGACAAGCTTGCAGGCAGAAGTGTCTGGAAAGCAGCAGGTTTCTGCATTCTCACACTCCTAACGAGTTTGGGCATGTCTCTACTCAAGTCTTCATTGCTGACACAGAAAAAAACTGACCTACACATGAGGAGTCACACAACAAGGGGGCAGTGAAGTTCTCAGCTTAAGTTACAAGTGAGCTAGAGACCTCTACCCCTGGACACAAGACAATCCAAAGTATTTCTTGGAGTCTGAGATGTTAGAGAGAAGAATGCCTACAACTACGAGAAATTAAGCATTAAAAAATTGTATAAAGCTTTTTCCTTCAGGGGGAAACCAGAAAACAGGTTCATGCCTAGACACTCCTGAACAAAACCATTATCAAATTACAAAAAGCCACAATCTATACAACTTCTTGGAAAAAAAAAGATTTTGAATGAACAAAATTGACAAACCGCCTCATTAATGTCAATTAATAAATAGTTGGAAATGATTCCAGTATTTGCTTTGCCAGATTATTTGTCAACAAGCTTATTCTTCTTTTTGATGGCATTAAACATTTCTTCAGGCTGGAATTATTTTTTAAGGACAGATAACAGACTTGGGATCATTGACAGAGCAATTTAAAAATCACATTATGGGAACTTTAGCATTAAGTTCACAACGTGCTGTCTTTTGCTTTCAGGAGTTTCAAATGCTTTCCTAAACATGTCTGAAATCGGATCCATTCTTAAGAGTTTCCTCTACTTAAGGCAATAAAGGATAAATGCTAGCTCTTTAATATACAAAATAATACTATGGCTCCAATCTCATTTCTGATTGCTCCACAAGAGGTCATGAAGTTAAAACAGAATTATTTTTTTTCAGCTGAAAATATCTTCTCCAAGGAAATTCAACCTCTTGCAAAACAAACAGATATTTAAGCCACAAAAGAACTTTTACACTAACTTCATTTTTAAATTGGAATTTAACAGGAGTATTTTATTAAATAGTTTGAATTATTCCAACTGCTGAATTTAACTCTAGTCTTTAAATAAGTTTGTACAAAGTAACAGAAACTGCATTCATTCTTTATTTCCCACCTGGCTTGCCACTCACCATTTTCACACTTTGGAGGTGCACATCCCATTCTACGTCTCAGATTGTGAGTTCTGGCTTCCGGAGCATCGGATTCAGTTTTAATATTAGTTGCCTTAAAAAAAAAAAAAAAAAAAAAAAAAAAAAAAAAAAAAAAAAGATAAATCTCAGTAGTACCCTTCGGTGGAACACTTTGGTTTTACACTGACCTTTGGGAAAACATTCCCCACCACCTAGAGTGGTGGCAGCTCGCCCAAGCAGGGGCTGACGGGTTTGGCCGTCACACACGATGCTATGGGGAAGATGCACAACCCGAGAGAGCCAGTCTGCACCCTCAGCCCATGCCCAGAGTTTCTCTGCCTCCGGAGGAGGGAAAAGCTGACTGCGCCCAACGCTCCAAGTCCTAAGAAGAGTGAGAGCCTGCTAAGAGCTAAATAATTCCTTGCAAGTCTCTACAGCTGAGGAACTATGGTGGCCGACCCTGCGAAGTTTTAAATACACAAGAGCTGGTAAAAGAACGGGGGGAAAAGACAATTTTGACTTCCAAATTCAAAACAATATTTCGATATCACATACAAATCCTAACCCTGCAAGGGGACTGCAAAGGTCCAGGGAATAAGATGCTGGGAGACACAAACACCTCACTCAGGCACCAGGGAGGTCTTACAACTTGTAACCTGGCTTGTTCTAGGAAACAGCCAGGCAGATGGAAGTCAGGTAGACTTTGAAGACTTCATTTAAACTATTTTATGCTTACAAACAAATAAATCTAGAAAGGCAGGCTGAATTCCTGAAATCCTTATATTAAATTATTTCAAAAGAGAGTTCAGAGTGAAATAACACAGGGAACAGCCTGGAGAGACTTGAAAGGAAATCCTACAAAAAGCCTGTGCCAAAACAACATCATGTTTTTAATTTGATTTCAGTGGATCTTGATAAGTAAAGGAGCAAGGAACTCTGGTCTGCCACAGACTTTCTCTTACTCTTGAGAAGCTCCATGCTCCCATCTCCAAAGTGAGGGACTGTCAATTGTGGAGACACATTTTTCCATTTAATACTTACATTTCTCCCCTGAAGATCTGAGACTGTGGGAGAACAATTCTCAAATCCTTCAGCATCTGGATGGGTTTCTCCAACACCATATTTTTTAGGCCCATTTAAAGCAAATGAGGTCATACAACCACTCTCTTGCTACTCACACAAGGCAACCCACTATCAACCGCTCCTTGAACCCCAAATAACAGGACTTGCTGACCCAGCTCCAATGCATGAATTCCAGCCTGAATGTGCTATCAGGTGTTCAGAGGAGGCAGTGATGTTGTGCTGCTGTTTGAGGCTGTTTCTAGATGGTGTTGGTGTTTTGATTTGGATTTTTACAGAGGTGGTTTTGCCACAATTTCCCCTTTACTTTGCGTCTTCTCTTTGTCCCAATTATTGTCGCCATGAAACTGGGCAGAGGTCCCACTGCTTAAGATGTGCAAAAAAATGCTGCTCACTTGAGTAATACTGATTCAGGATCCATCTGCACTGATCTTCAAACATTGCAGTAACAGATGTCCCATCTTCTGTACCTTTAACTTCTATGAGTTACAGCTGTGGTCTGTGCTGAAGCCTATATTTAGCATCACACGAGTAGCTCTTTTCTTATCATTGCATCTCACTTTCACTTCCACAGCATTGTTCCGGTCTTTTACAGTAATCTTTTCCATGTAAGGCATTCAAATCCTCTGCACTTCAGAATCAGCCGATCACTGTCAGTGCCCTTTTCTTTTGTAACTATGAACATTTTCTCCTAATTATTTACTCACCAGGCAGGAAAGGGCAACATGGAACTGAACACGCCTTATAACTGCAAACTACACTTATCCCACAGGTTGTACTCTTTGCTAACAAGAGTAACTTACAGCACTTTCCTGGAGTTCACTTGCTTTAAAAGGTTTGTAGATACCAAGCCTTGAAATGCAGGAATGTCAAACTGGTTAACATGAGAATGAACTGAGGTTTTACACTTTAAGACAAATGCTTGTGTATCCTGTTAGAGGAAAAACTCGAGGCATGTTGACCAAACATTACTACTTTGCGACCAGGTCAGCGAAAGATCAGCTGCGTGTAGTTTCAGTGTAGAATTAAATGGGTTTAATCAGCTCAGCTGACTTTGTGCTGAAATGAAACAGGAACACTCCTATTGATAAGTCAACTTCTGAGACTTATTGCCTCTAAAAACACAGCTCCTCAATAAGCGAGTCAGTCCACGCTGCCTAACTCTCTATGTTTCAGTTCTATTCCTAATCAAAAATGAGGTATGTGACATCAGCAGTGCTCACGGAAAGAGATGAGAGGGTAGCCCCGCATTTTGGACAAGCGTGAGCAGTTATTTCCACAGAAGTGATAAAAACCTGCACTCTTTGCTATTCAGTGTCACCTGATGCCACTGGCGGAGAAGCAGCTAGCATTTCAGGATACGTGCCCCACTGTCATCTTTGAAGGACAGCTGAGGACCAGCACCTTTCAGACACCAGCAGACACTTCAAATGGAAAGTTTCAGATCAAACAACTGAGGTTTTCTGAGAATCATAGATCTACTTGTAGCTGAGTGGAAAAGCTTTAGAAAACCTTAACTGCAACTAACTTAACTAAGAATAGTCATTGGCAGAATTTGCAACACCTTAGCTGTACTACTTGGAAGTAACAAAGACCAAGAGCAGAAAAATGGGGCTAATAGAGTGAAACAGATACAAATCTGGATTATAAACAGAGTCAATCGTGACCTCTCTAACTTGTGCTGTCACCACTACAGGTGTGTCTCCTGGCAATAAGCCTACCCCACTCTTCCCCTGCTCAAACAAAAGAAACAGTAAACTCCCTGACGGCAGGAACCACCGTCTGGAGAGACTCAAGTCACAGGATTAGTTTTCCAGCAATGGAGGAGACACGCCATGATCTCCTAAATACATCTTCCCAGGAGAGCTCTATGCAGATATAAACAATAAATTTTATTATGCTTATCCAAATAAATATTATTTCTTAAGCACATGTAAGATTAATCCTGTCTGATTGTACAAAGCCATCTTGACTTAATGTCATGCAATTTTTTTCTTATATTGCATGGTGAGAGCATCGCAAACCGATAGAACTCAGAGTAAAAAATTAAATACAACGCTAATGTTGTAACAAAAACCTTCTCTGCTCTAACATCTGGCTTCAACTCATGACACATTTACCTAAACCTCCCAGCCCACTTAAAGAACAACTACTGCTCACTGGCTCTGAGGAGACAGAGATTAAAGCTGTGAAAGACAAGATTAATTTTGAGAACTTATCACCTGTATTGTAACCTGAGCCCCGCATTATTTATAATCATGCTAAAAACATTATTACAGCATACACACTCATAACTAATGTGTAAGTAGAACAGCTTCAGCAGAAGAGCCTCTCAGAACTCCAAACTTCAGTGACACACATTTTGAATTATCACACAATCCCTTACCACACTGTTTACAATTTATGCATTCACAAGCATTCAGGTATGTTTAACAACGACAAAGAAAAAGCTAAGCCCCTGTGTACTATGCATGTATACTCAGTAATCTGATTGAAATGACATTTGTCCTGTAACTCAGGTAAAATCTGTTGTGCCACAGGGCTGGGCAAACCATCGCTGCACCCCAACGCCCTCCCCTATCAAGACAGATTCCAGATTCTCTCACCTCTGCTCTCAGGCGCTTTGCTCGACGAGCGGGTGGGCAGGTTTCAGAGGGCTGAACAGACTGTCTCTGCAGAATATCATGGGGCTTATATTCCTTGTCCTTTGTGTCACTGATGAGATCTGGTTTCTGCAAGCACTAGAGACACCAATTTGATTACTTATTTTCTGCCTCCACTTCTAATACAAACTTTTTGTAGAATAATGTCTTGAATAATGCAAAAGAATGCAGACAGGGCTTTAGTAATTACTGTGTTAATAAAACAGTATTTACAAAAATTAGAACATTACCTATTTGAACAAGTCACAAAATCACATTTCCTTGCCCTTTTACTGAATGCAGTATCACAATAAAGGATCTTAAATAAAGCTGAAGCCATCCTTTAAACATTAGGAGCACTGAACTCTATTACTCTATGGTAATACCAATTCTAGCAGGTGATGCCTCTGGAGACTGGAAACAGCTGTAGTGTCCTCAGGCTGCATTACTGTAACACTAACATACCAGGCAACATAAAAGTAGATCACAGCATATCACACATCCCCCCTTAACTGAAATACAATGTTGTCTGAAGACGCTATTTTCTTTATAGGCTTTGGAGAGAACAACTCTGCTGCATGAATTAAGGGCAGAAGGGAAGAAGAATATACAAGAAGATTTTTAGTTCTCTCAAGTTGCTGAATGAACACATTTAATCGCTGAAAACTGTGCTTACACTTGGCAAGAAAAACAATCATTAATGATAATCCCCAGTTTGTCAAACCACACAACATTCAGCAACAGCAGACAAAATATAACAGGTTTTAATGAGTAAACAACGGATCCTAAAGAAAGAGTCTTATGCTGTCAGAAAGCACTTCACATGAATTTCTGGATCCACATTTCCCAAGCTCTGTTAATCTGTTCCCACCACAAACATTTTCTCAGCAAGCGAAACAGGATGGGAACTGCCAGACTTTCAATAAAAAATAAAAAAAGATAGTCAGGAGGGGGTATGGAAAAGGAGATAAAAAGTGATATTTTAGAAGATGAGTCCATGCTGAAAGAAATACGTATGGAGCAAACAAGAAATATCAGTCAAGAAGAGCAGGATATCATTATATCAATCCGCAACCCTGCTCAAACGCACTCCACATTGCGGCTGACGCCTGTGAGCAGTAAGTCCTGGCAGGGGCTTGCAGCGGGGCTCGCTCCCGGGCTGCATACCCAGAGGCCTCCAAGCACTGCAGCCGGCTCTGCAAAAGAGCATCTTCCCCTAAAGCTCGTGCTAAAAGATGATGATGTGAACTGTCTCACATTAACACCAGTGTGAGAAAGTCAAACATAACAGTTTCTCAGGACAGAAAATGGACAAGCAGAAAAGGCAAGTGAGTAGGGAAACTATGGATATGAAAGAACAGAAAACCAAATAAGATTAACGCTAGCCAGAACATTGCCAAATTTAATGACTTCTGTAAAATCTGGTTCCTTCAATCATATCCTCATGTGAAAACCAAACTCTTCACTAAAAAAAAAAATTCTACTTCTGGCAACACAGGACACATGATGGTTGAAAGCAAGAATCTCAAAGGCAAACAGCTTTTCCTAAACAAAAGGGTAATGAAACCTTGAAAGAGAAAGACAACAAACAGCAAAACTTGCCTCACTTCAGAGGAGTGTCCAAGCAAAAAGGAATGCTGTTCACCAAAAAACGCCCATGAGACTTTTCCTAAATCCTGAGGTTTCAACAACTACGTAAGCAGAAACATTTCCCAGAGTCTCAGTAACCCAAAGCAGAAGTACGAAATGGCTGTTAATTAGCATTTTCAACTAACTGCACCTCAAAGAAGAGCCAGAAGTGTAAGTCCTGGGAATTCTTCTAACTAAATTTCTTGAAATTTAGAATTCCTCTGAATTCCTACTTTATTCCTTGACTGACCTGATCAGCTGCAAGCATGTGTCTTTAACACCATTAAGCTGCCATTTCTTCAGTCCTTTCCCCTCCCGACCAGCAGAGCCTTTTTGGGAAGGTTAAGCTTCTATCAATAATTTACCATAAGCTCATCCTACGTGCTGTGATACAGCCTGTGATCATGAGCTCACCATATTCTGAGAAGATGGTTGCACGGTGGCAAAGAGCAAATTCAAAGCCCATCAGTTGAAATCATTAAGGAGCGGTCCTTAGGCAGGCAAAGGACACAGCAGGACGATCACAAGGCCCCTAGCATGTCCAAAGATGGAAGAAAAATAGGGATACAATTAATGTCCCCCAGGTTTAGATTTCATGCAGTAGTAATTTACACATCAGCTAAGGGCTGGTCTACCCCTGCACTGCATCCACTTGAGGGCAAGAACCACCAAACTCCAGAGGTGCTTATTTTTCTCCAGCAACTATAAAGAGTCCTACAGGACTGTCTCACACATCTTTATTAGAGGCATACACATATAAATCTTTGGACATATAATCCCACTGAGGCCTGAGTTTGGAAAGACACCGGACCCAGAACCAGATGTATTCAAACAGGGCCCCACAAGACCATCCTAAGCCAGCAAACCCTTGCCGCGTTTCACATCATGCAAACGCCTGGGCGGTGCGTCACAGAAGATGCACCAACTCTGGACATCTCAGGTCGTGCAGAGGGACATTCAGCCCTTCAGACACACACGGCGACTCCACAGGATCAGATTGCAGCTACTATGGCTCAGAACATAATTGAGGCACTGGTCACATGAACCAATACACCAACAGCTCTACTGCAACTACTCCAGAGCCAAACACCCAAGACCTGTTGAGTCCAAACAAATTAAACAACCCCTGTGGAGAACCGCTTTGAGTATAGAATTTTTAAAAAGTTTTTGCTGTTTGACTGAAAAAGAGCTTTAAATAAAACCACACTATTTGTCCACCTCTGAACAGCTCCAGAAAGCTTCCTTATTTTAGTATGTGCACAGGAATATCTTCAGATGGGATATTTGTCAAAATAACTCCTGAAGTCAGTCAAACATACATCGAAGCCACAAAGAAACAATTAATGGCATACACAGATCTGGATGAGTTTTAGTAATCAGTGGAAACTACACCATTCCATGTTTCCGCAGAAAAATAAGTCAATGAATACTGTAAGTACTACCAATTAAAAAAAAAAAATTAAAGAATCAGTGAAAGCAAGCATAATCTTTAATGGATGATCATCCTGGCTGCAGGAAGAGTTTCCTTCACAAGGCTTGCTGAAGTATCGCAAGAAGGAACCACATATCTTAAACTGACAGCTGTCAAATCGAATAGCTACATCTTCTCCAAAAACAAGGATCACAGATGCTTTGATTCCCAGTAAAGCACAGACATACAATAAAACGGACACCTACACAAGCAGCATCTGGAAAAGCACCATTTACTGAGAACACATGGAGAAAAGCCAAAAAGAATCTCATCTGAGATTCTTTCTCAAAAATTGTATTGCAAAACAAACTCAGCTGGGAGACAACATTGTCAGGAATCAAAAAAAAAGTCAAAACTTGGAGAGAAAAGTGAGCTAAACCCAACATACTTCTGAAGATTCTCTCAGTTCATTGAAAATACACACCCCTGCCATGTATGGGAGGGGACTAAATTAACAACTAGGAAGGGGGAGTTAAAAAATGATGTTAATCATACCTACATAGTTCTTCCAGAGCTGCAACCCCTAAACACATCAGACTGGAACAAATATCAGGCATCCATCGCAAGAGAGTTTGGAAAGGCACATTTAAAAGGAATCGTGACCCCATTTGGGAACGCTTTTCTTCTCTGGAAGGGTCCACTGCTGAGAAAACATTGTTTGCAACCATCAGCACATGGGGAACTACTTTTCCAGGGAAGCGTGGTACCACGTATGGCATGAGGTTTTACAAGGATTAACAAGGCCAAATGCCGCGTCCTGCACTTGGGGCAGTGCTGTAGCACTCCATGCAGTGCTACAGACTAGAAGTCTGGCTAGAGAGCTGCCTGGAAGAGAAAGACCTGGGGGTGTTGGTTGACAGCGACTGAACGTGAGCCAGCAGTGTGCCCAGGTGGCCAAGAAGGCATCTTGGCTTGTATCAGAAACGGTGTGACCAGCAGGTCCAGGGAGGTTATTCTCCCTCTGTACTCGGCACTGGCGAGACCGCACCTTAAGTACTATGTTCAGTTCTGGACCCCTCACCACAAGAAGGATGTTGAGGCTCTGGAGCGTGTCCAGAGAAGAGCAATGAAGCTGGTGAGGGGGCTGGAGAACAAGTCTTACAAGGAGCGACTGAGAGAGCTGGGGTTGTTTAGCCTGGAGAAGAGAAGGCTGAGGGGAGACCTTACTGCTCTCTACAACTACCCGAAAGGAGGTTGTGGAGAGGAGGGAGCTGGGCTCTTGTCCCAGGTGACAGGACAAGGGTGAATGGCCTGAAGCTCCGCCAGGGGAGGGTCAGGCTGGACATCAGGAAAAAATTTTTCATGGAAGGAGTCATTGGGCACTGGAACAGGCTGCCCAGGGAGGGTGTTGAGTCACCTTCCCTGGAGGTGTTTAAAGGATGGGTGGATGAGGTGCTGAGGGGCATGGTTTAGCGATTGATAGGAACGGTTGGACTCGATAATCCAGTGGGTCCTTTCCAACCTGGTGATTCTATGATTCTATGTAGTAGCATGGTAACTGTTTTGTAATTTTAATTAGTCATTTCCCTGTGGGACTGCACCTGAAAATATGACAGTAAAGCGAGGTATCACAAAACCCCATCTGAAAAAGAAATGAGAATCCACCGTTTTCAGAACTAATAAAAATGCAAAGTGTTTGGGGTAAGACAAAACACTCTTGATACAGCAGTTTCCCTACAGCAATTCTCTTCAACCATATTTTGCTCTTTTGCTCCATTCATGAAACACTCAAATCTACACATGCTAAATTATTTTTTCTGAAGTGTTTGCAGAATATAGCTATTTTTTACTGAAAAGCGATCACCACTAGCTAGGTAAAAGCCTTCAATTCCAACCTTACTTGACGTATGTCAAATCCCTCCCTCAGTATAGTGCCTTCAGGTAAAAGGCTAGTGTCAATTTTTGTAGAGGGAGACATGCTCCTAAAAGGATTCGGGCTTTTATTGCTTAAAAAAGGTCAACACTCATCTCTCTGAAAAATCATCATGGCAAGTGTATTTCAAATAAACAGAAATGTTGGCAACTGCAGCCTATTTTGGTTTTCCAAAAAATGACTAGTGCTCTAAGAAGAAAAGCCCTATTCTTCATGAGAGATTACACGGCTTCCACTCTCAACCAACTTCAATTCTGCTTAAATGGCCAAATCCAAGCAGGAATGATGAAGATGTAAGATGGAAAGAAGTCAAAAGCCATACTCTTAACTCCACTGCAATGTCCATGAAGCATTCTTGAACATGGACACCCCCGGTGAATACGAGTTACTGCCACAAAGCAGCCAGTTTGATACGGCCCCCCAGTCCCTCTGTGTACAGCCGATATAGAACCACAGCACCCTCTCTCTATCAGCGTCCACCTGGGCCAGTAATGATCCGTAAAGCACTGGGGGTTTGCATTTGACAAAACTGCATTAAAGAAATCATTAAAGTCTGAGCGTCCGTTTTCATAAGGCTTCTGTAAACTGCAGAGAGAAAATACAAAAGGGTAGTACTCAAAGCACTCAGTAAGAATAATTCTAAATACATTACTTTTGATGAAGAGTTTGCCTATAGATTTCTAAATTTCTTGCATCAACACCACAAACTGCATCTCGCCACCTGCATACCATAAAGAATAAAATGCAGCCTGTGGGAATGTTGAATCGACAGAAAAAAACCACAACAGACTGGCTGCAAACTAACTGGACTTCAGTCATTGCCAGTACAGCTTACCAGCAGGCTAGCTCCAGACTGGAATAAGTTGTAAGGATAGAGAATGCGCTCGTAATGTGCACGGATGTGCGAACCCACAGCTTTGCCAGGAGCAAATCCCATCCTAGTGGCTATTTTGGTCCATTTTCTCTCCTTGCAAACTACATCAAATCCTCCTTCTTCTGCAACTAGCTAAAAAGTGAAAAAAAAGAAAAGAAAGATATATTTAATACTAAAATTACCAGCATTTAAGGAAAGCGCTCCTAATTTAAAAGAAAACAAAACACCACAATTGCTATTTTAAATCAGAAAAGCATAATTTTTTACAAAAAAACCCACAAGCCAAAACATGAAAGTTGTTTAAAAGCTATAACTGGAACAAGTAACCTATAACTACTCAGGAATCGTAAACTTGTTCAATCACTTTACAAACAACCCAGCACCTTTATTAAACAACCAAACAGCAACTCAGCCTGCTTCACAGAATCTGCCTGGCTGCAATTTGTCACGCCTCTACTTTGTATGCCAACATGACTTTCCAGCACAGCACGATCAGTTCTTCTCACCGGAAGAAGTATTGTGAAACAGGCTCAAAATCAAGCAAATAACAACTAAGCTAAAGAATCAGACAGAACCTACCTTTGCTATCCTGCCCCTCGCTATTGGAATACATAAACTTTTCCAGAAGTTTAACAAGCTTCATCCTAAAAGGAACTGGATTTTTTCTGCCATATTTCTAATGGAAAAATGTTTTTCTCACTTGCCGTCATTGTTCAGAAGCTTTCTCCAGTCAAGCCTGCTTATTCTTGACTGGTTTGTATCCAGGTTCAGCTTTAATGTAGAGCAGGAAATTTCATTTGATCTCCTAGCTCACACAAAAACTCACAATATTATATTTCTACTATTTTGTCACATTAGCTATGTCAAGTTAAACAAAATGACACTTTTGACTTTACTTTTGTCAGCTTGGGTATACCCCAAAACCTCCCCTGAACAACTGCAATACCATCCCAGAGAGTGAGACAACACAATATCTTTTCAGGAAGAGATTGCCCCTTGTAACAGTCTTACTCTATTAAGCTGAAATAAATCCAAGATCTTCCTCTCCACATGTGGAATTTTCAGCGTACATCCTTGAAGCTCCCAAAACTTTGCAATCTGGTCCAGAAAATTCAGCTTTACACGAGTCTGAGCCTGGGGAAAAAAAAATGAACTGGATACTAAATGCAGATTAAGCTTTTGTACCCAGTGTTTATAATGCTGCAGTCTCAGCAGCCTGCCTGGCTTTCTCCTCAGCAAGAGTTTCTTTGCATTTTCCCCTCTCGTCATATGCAGAAAAAGAAATTTCATACAGACACCACCAGTCTTTCTTCAAGTCACTTTTTCTAAATGCAGTAAAAGTGAACAGAAGCACTGAGAACAGACAAGCAATGAGTTTTACTGCTAACAACTACCTGCCCCAGCTGCATTGCAAGGATTTATGACGTTCATTACATTAATAAACGTAATAGTTGATTATAATTTGGTTTATTTGTAATACACCCAAAGAAACCCCAATCTTTATGGTTTATTACCAAATAAAATTTTAAATAAGGGTTTTCCTGTTTGCCCTTTTCACTCCCAATTGCACTTGTTTGATTTTTATGGATATACACAGGTCAGAGTGGCGAAAGCCAACTGGTCTGTTCTCACAGCAATTCCCACAGTGAGGTAACTGGGCTGTTACCATGTGAAAGAATAGGAGCTTAGACTTAAATGTTGATACACTTTCTTCTCATCACATTTGCTATTCTTAAAGCAAAAGATGGCCATGTCTATAGAGATGAGCTTGTTCTTAAACTCGAGAAGGCATCCAAAGCCAGTGTTCAAGCCCTTACCTTGGCACTTCACATAATCACAGCAGGACTTTAGAAAGCAAACATCGTGAGAAAAAACAGGCAGGCAAAGAGTCCCCGTCATTCCAATTTGCACCAGCAGCGAGCTAACCAGGACTCCTCACCACTCCCTTCTTGGCTGAATTCATGAAAGCAGTGAATGGAAGTGCTTGCGAACAGAAAATCTGCACCATCTGAATCCAGATTTTCTAACTGTTTCTTCCAAATGGCTTGTTATTTTTAAAGCACTCTGTAAATGTTTTCATCTCTTCTACTTTTAAAAGCTGCTGTATATGTGCAAAACAGACACAAATCTATGGCACCGGAGAGTTTAACAACTTATAAGTACCTCTGCATGGAAAAGGCCTGAATTATGTTCTTTTTTTTTTAACATTAACTTTACTTTTAACGCTTGGCATGTTTTTAACTAGATTCTGAAGCAGATGAATTTCTGGGCTAATTAGGAACTGATGTTCAGAGGTCCCGAGTGCTGTCTGCTCAAGTCAAGCACAGCTCATGGTCAACCCACGAGAAAACATCACCTCTCAAAAAAAATATCTGAACATTTCGGAGGAGCAGCAGTGTTTGGCTTTACAGTTTACCTCTAGTTCGTTGAGCCTCTGGATCCTTGGTGTAAAGTGAAGCTTATCGACATCACATGCAAATGGAGGCTGCCAGTCCTGGAAAAACAGAAGAGTTTATCAAAAGACCAGGAAAAAGAAGGAAACTTCCCTATATGACAAAGTCAACATAAGCCTGAAGCATGGAAGAGGTCTCCATGGTCTCCAAACACTCCTCAGCACTCATCTGTGCAGCATGTGCCCCTCCAGCAGAGGAGCCCAGTGCAGTGGCTGGAGGCAAGGGCTCTGTCCCAACATGCTGGCTACTGCACCCCACCGTGCTCTCAGCTCTCTGTCTCCAGAGCTCTTCACACTGAACAAGCATGGAAAGCAGGAAGAATGAGATACGCCAGGTGAGCTTCACTGTCTACTCCTTAAGTTATTTCATTATGGCTTTAAAATAAAACAGATAATGAAACCACAAAATAAATTTGGAACTTGGAACCTGTCCTCAAGGACAGCCTCCAGCTGCGCAACAAGTCAGTCTACCTCCTCCCACCCATGCTGAGCAGCCAGAGCTGCTACACAGACCACTCGCCCCACTCTCATACCAACCATCATCTCCCCAGCTCCGTTCCCAAATGTGGGAACCGTAGGGTGGCCACGGGCTGCCTGCCAGACAGCAGGAGGAGAAATCCCTGGAAGTGCTGCCACCATGCAGGACCATTCCATCCCCAGCACTTTAAATGAGAGTAACAGAAACTCCACTGTAGCTCTGAGACACGACATCGCTTATCTTAACAATTTCAGTTTTGTACCACACAAAACACATAACAAAGTGAACTTCCATAAACCATGATCCAAACAGTGATGCCTGCCTCGCTCGGGAAGGCTAATGTTTGATAGCAGAGACTTTAAATGCTCACAAAGGACAAATGCAGCAGTTAGTGCTCATAAATGCTGGGCTCCAAAAAACCAGCAGCTGCACAAACCACAGAAATAAAAGCTTCTTTTCTTAATTCCTTTCTGAAAATATTCAAGAACAGCTGGAATATGACCAATTAAAAAAAAAGATTATTATTACTTCAATAAAATACCTGGAACCGGTAGTGTTATTTATAAATACAACTATAAAGCAATGTTATCTTTTAGATCTCTGACGTCTATCATGTGCAACTGGTTTGGCAATATGCAGCTTCACTAAAGCAAATGAGATTTGATTTAAACTTGACAGTAATTTATTACATATAAAACTATCTTATTATCACTAATTACAGAACGAAGATAACACTCATGAGAGCTACTGATAACAGAGTAAGACAAGAGCTTTCTACTGGGAAGAACAATGCTTACCCAACGCCTGAAGATTGAAGCAGCTGAAGTCAGACCAGCACCATACACACCGTGTTTGTTATTTTAGCAGACATACTTAATATGAAAAGTAGTGACAAAAAACAACTATAAGGGATTTGCAATTATTTTACATTCAAACACCCAGGCTCAGTTCTACATTGTGACAACCCCACTCTGCCACTAAAGCAGCCCATGGCAGAAACTGGTATTTTCAGAACTAGAGAGGAGGGATGCGAGGTCACCGAGAGCGTGGAAAAGCTGAAGAGCTAAGAGGGACACCAATCCACATGTTTTATCAAACATACATTGACTAATCCAGACCTCTCAAGTCTTCTCAGATGACAGGGCAGTTTCAGCACATCAAAACTTGGCAAGGTTGACATTAAAATCTGAACTGGAAGGAGATCCAGATGATGAATGAAGAGGATGGTGAATCCTCAAACAGTGGGACATGCTTCTCAATAATTCTTCTTTTAACAGCAGGACTGAGGCTGGTGTCCAAAAGCACAATTCTCTTAAACAACAATATAAAATTAACCTTACGTTTTTGTTTGGCAGAATGCCAAATGTAATGAAAATAGAGTCAGGCAAAGAAAATGTTTGACATTCTTTTGCCATATTCTGATATCTGATTAATCACTCCTGGCCCCCAAACTGTAAAATAAGAAACACAACTGGGAACATTTAGGGCAAGATTTGAAGTGCTGTGCTTCAACACAACAAATCTGACTTTCAGGCTCAACCAATTAGTTACATCAACAGCATTCTGGTTTGGATCAGCCACAGGGTGGCCAGCAGGAGCAGGGAGGGACCGTCCCCCTGGTCTTAGTGCTGGTGAGGCCACACCTCCAATCCTGGGTTTGGTTTGGGGCCCCTCACTCCGAGAAGAACACTGAAGGGCTGGAGTGCATCCAGAGAAGGGAACGGAGCTGGGGAAGGGGCTGGAGAATAGGAGTTCTCAGTGTGGTTCGGGGATCTGGGGCTGTTTAGTCTGGAGAAGAGGAGGCTGAGGGGAGACCTCATCGCTCTCTGCAGCTCCCAGAAAGGAGGTTCTATGATCTCTTCTCTCAAGTAAGAAGTGACAGGACAAGAGGAAATGGCCTTAAGTTGCACCAGGGGAGGTTTGGATTGGCTATTAGAAAAGACTTTTTTACTGACAGTGTGGTGAAGCCCTGGCAGAGGCCGCCCAGAGCAGTAGTGGAGTCCCCATCCCTGGAGGGGTTCAAAAACCATGTGGCCATGGCATTTTGGGACATGGTTTAGTGCACACGGTGGGTTGGGCTGATGGGTGGACTGCAGGAGCTTAGAGGTCTTTTCCAACCTTAATGATTCTGTGACTCTATGATCATTAGTCACAAGTCTGGGATTTGCTCTGTTTGTGGACAGCGAGAGAAAGACAACAACAGGCACTAAAGTAGGTGAGGACACACACTTGGGACTCACTGGGGACAAGGCCGAAGGGAGAGCTGTACAATCCCAAGCACTTTGCTCAGGCTGAGAGAAGGAACGAAAGTAAAGAAGTGTGTGCTGCCTGCCTGGCTAAGCACAAAGCCAAGGCTGTCGCCAGGTAGGCCATGGATTAACCTAAAAAAGGATCCTGTAATAAGGATCTGTGAGGACAAGAAACAGGAATAAACGGAAGCAGAGCTCACACAGGCAACAACACTACCTCTGACACCGTTCATGAGCCCGATGCTGTGCTGCAGGGCTGTTGCTGGCAAGTAAGGTGCTGGCAGACCGTCAGTAAAGCTGGAGACGGGAGAGGAGGGCACAGGAAGCTCTCATGGTTGGGCCACACGTCCCCAGCACCATCTGCTGCTCTAGGAGATGCTCAGAGGAAAGCGTACATCCCACTGGGGTACAACAAGAGAGTAGGACTCCTACCTGTTCCTGGCGCTTCCAGCTCGGGTTCAGCCTTAAAGAAATAAAGATTCAGGGTTCCTCAGGACCAGTACAGACCCCAGAAAGACTGCGAGAGAGCAGCCTGTCCTCAGACAGGACAGAAGCAGCCTGTCCCCTCTGCTTAGGGAAGTAAATGAAGGCATTCATGTGCATGATCTTACATAAATACCTCACTCAACACACCATAATCCAACAACCTACCGCAGAATTAGCTGATTAGCTCAATCCACCTCCTCTTTCTTACTGACTGGTGTACATTTTCGGAAATTCTTTTCTTTTGGCCAAAGATGCTTGCTCTGGGAAAGCACAAGTTATCTCCTTCACTGGACAAAGCAACACTACTCCAGACAACACAAGCTTCTGTAACTGGCTTTTTTTACATCTCACAGTTTAAGTTTAAAGATCCTGAATGAACAATACACACACCAGAACACCTTGACAGTACGTCACCTGTTTTACAAAGAGCAGCTCTGGAAACTCCATTTATTCCACACAGGACTTCAGGGGACAGCTTTCCAGTCTAACAGGCAGATGAGTCCATCAACTAGAAACTGAAGTCAGGCCGTCCTGACTATCACTGGCTCCTCCTAAAGCCACAAACAGTTCATTTTGGAGCACCTGAACTACTCAAAGTTGACATAACCAATGATGTTATAATAATAACAACCAATAATCTTTATTGTCTTATATTCCAGGCTATGGCAAGTTCCTGAATTCTTAAACAAGATGCTTCAACTCTTCTTCAATATTATTTACTCAACAAAAAGCTTGCCTACTTCTTGAAGCACAACTTGGCAAGACACATGAGATGTTTATTAAAAGGAGTATTAAGAGATGGGTGCTTTTTGAAAGAAATGCCTTTATGCACCTTGGAGAGGCAGCAGCACCACAAGAGGGAGCTTTCTGTGGCCAGGCTAATTCTGCCAGTCTGTGGATCTGCACAGAGGCTCCTCTGTGCAAGAGCAGAGCACACACAGAACAACCCTACAGGCCCGCTTCCCTTACGTTTGTGGCTGGGACACGGGAAAGACGCGCTATTGCTATCCTGAGCACACTGGGAAGGGCCTCAAAAGCAACTGGGCTGGATTTCCCCTTTCTCTTAAGGAAAAAAAAAAAACCCAAACCCAAACCACCCCACAAGTTCAAAAAGATCAACTGAAGTTTCTTTCAACAATCCCACTAAACACCAAAATTAAGGATATGTGAATAGCAAGAAAACCTGAATTTCCTAAAAAATTAGGAATTTCTACACTGCCAGGACTCTTCACCTGAAATGACTTTGCTGCTTTCCATTGCCTGTGCAGGATCGCTAGAAGCCTACAAGCGACACAAAACCCATTTGCCTACGTTAGCATGTGTTTGTTGAGCAGACCAGCAGAACAAGCCTGAGCACCAACGAGACCAACATCAAAATGTCAAACTTTTACTGTAAACTCTACAGGCACATTAACATTTCAAGCAGGAATGCAAGCTACAAACATTCAGAAGAAGCATTTCTCTATTATTTCCCTATTCCTCCTTCCAGAGTGTCTGTTACAGTTCATATAACTTCAGCTGGTAAACCAGGCATCACATCCCAACTCACTCTAATTACAACTCAACCACTCCCACCCCCGTGAATTCAAGTGAACAAGAAATTACCACTGTCACTGGTAAGCTGCTCTACAAGTTAGTTAGCTTCAACATCTCATTTTTAAGCAAATACCTTGTTTGCTTACTGCCCAGGAAGCTATGCATGAACACTCCGTGGGAGTGATGTTTCAAGACGTTTCAATAAACAAATACCTTCTTTCTTCTCTTCACAGGACCAGCTTTCCAACCCTGCAAATCAAGATTTACCTTGCGTTTTTTTTTCTGAAAAATCTCCTTATTTTTTCAACATCTTTTGAGAACTGGAAGTGGCATTTTAGCGGCAATCTCTCCCATGCCAGACACAACAAAAGATATCACTTTCATTATTTTGCTAGACAGTATCTCATAGTAAGATGCAAAAGAATATCTTGGCAATTCTTGCCAGAGAAACACGTATTCATTCAGTCAACTATAGCAATCCATTGCTTCCCAGGATGCCCACCCTGCGAGCGTGACCTACATTCTTTGTTCCCAGAGCTATGATCTTGCCTTTACAAAGGTGCGACACGACTGCTGCCACCGAGAGGGAGCAGACTTTGTGACTCAGGAGGTCCCTTTTAGTCTCACGGTTTCACAACTATGTTCAAAACACACTCAGAAGAAACTCAGACAGCAGAATCGATGCAAAGCAGATGAGTACCACCAGTGATCGCCCAGCAGTGTCAGTGGGTCATCCACAAAGCTCCCTCTTGCAAAGGAACTAATCCCCCTCTGACCCTGTTAGCAGGCTAATGTTAGTTGGTAGGCTCCAATCATCAGCTAACCTAGTTTGTGGTGACATGGTCCTTGCTTGGTCATTTCGAGTGCAGGAGACTTTTCCATTAAAAACAATAAAATACTTCTTGCTAAGAAGGAGCCCTGGGAGCAGGAACTGACCTTACGCACAGAACTCTTCAACAACACCAAGTCAGATGAGGCTTTGAGCCCCCTAATCCCGTGGAGTTTTCCCTAGCCATGGCAGTAGGGTGGAACTGGATGGGCTTCAAGGTCTCTTCCAGCCCAAATCATTTCATGATTCTATGAATTTCAAGCTTGGCAGAATATTTCTCATTTGAGACAAAACTGGGCTATGTTAGGTATTGCAGACTGGCAAAGGAGAACACATAACCACAAATCCTCACCATCTGAGAACTACAGCCAGAGATGAGTTTGCAGTAGGAATCACGTCTCTCTAGATCCCAGTGGTTTTTGTGCCAGCTCCAAGCTTGCAGAGAAATAAAAGCTCAGGTAAGCTGGAGAGGATTCTCAAGTGTCATGGCCAGCCGCTCCTTGGGACCTAAAGGAAGGGCATGGAAACTGTACCTCAGGTTTGAACACCAACACCAAAGAGGTAGCTGGGTTTACATACAGGAGATACCAGTCTTCTCTCCATGGAGGTGACTGCATGCCAGGAACAGATATGGAGGCTCTGAGAGCATCAGGCAAAAATAAGCAAGGTACCAGCAGCACTGCACAAGCAGCTGGAAATGTGTGAGGCATTGGGGTCAGCGAACCCAGGATCTCTGATTCACTGCAGAGGCGATGGCCTAGGCCATGAAGCAAAGCATCCACCAGTATGAGGGCCAGACTTGGCTGTCAGTGTCCAAGGGCACCACGGCCCTGGGAGCTGCTGCAATCTTCTCTCAGAAGAGTCCTTTGTAGAGGAACCTTTAGTCTGATCCTGCAGTATGTTCTCAGGGGATGTCCAGCTGGTGAGCAGCACAGACGACTGTTTCTGGAGCTCCCACCACAGCCCTTTGGAGACAGTCTGTGCCCTCTTCAGATCTGTAACCAACAGCTTTCAAATCTAAATTTTAATGCTAATGTAACTTGGATAAAGAAAAGACCTGAATTTAACAGCCAACCCAGAAGAGAATCAGATCAGCTATGGATGATGCTGCTGTCTTCATCATGAGCAGTCACAGAGCCTCAACTGCCCAGGGCTCTGCCTGTGCCCAGGGCTGCCCTGTGGTGTCCTCTGGCTTTTACAAACATGCAGCCTGGTCTCCTGAACAGAGGCACAGTGCTGCACCAGCAGCTCCTGGATATAACCCAGGGATCTGGGCTTAGGAGAAAGTGTGTCCTAATTGATAAACAGGCATAAATCAGTTCAATTCAATGACAGCTTTAGTTTCAATGGGGAGGAACAAGTAGTGTTTAGTTCAAAACTCTAATTTTGGCTTTGAGCTCACTGACACTGGCTGTCTCTAAAAAACATAAAACCTTCCCAACTCTGCTCCCACGATAGCCCCACATAGAAAGTTCCAGACTAAATTGTTTCATCTTAAGTTTTCAGCAAGCTTAACATGGTGTTTCAAACCCTTCACTGGAAGGGACTGCGCCAAAGAGAGGATATGGTCGTCATCCTTTAAGCACACATCCAGCATTTCTAGGGTGCAGAACCCGCACCACTGGTGACCGAAGCACTGTGCATGGTAGCTGCCCTCAGGGAAAGAACCTCCTTTTGTCATATTTTCAGAGGAGACCAGTAAAAAAAACTCCTCTGAATCTACCTAATTTCACAGTACAACCCCTGTACTGAACACAGCAAATTCTTTGTTTAAGGCGAAGACTTCCTTATGAGCTTCAGTGACCAATTATTTCTCTTCACGAGAAGTCGACGGCATGTGAATAAGAACCTCGGCACTAAAATATCTCTACTCCCCCAAAATACCCATTTTAGATCCTAAAGTGCCTGAAAGGGGCAAATGCACCACCCCCTACATTTTTTCCTGATGCTGACCCCCTTCACAGTGATAAACACTGGCCCTGAGATCCAGTCCAGGCAAACCTGGCTGGTGCTGAACATAAACCAACAGCCCAAACACCTCTCACCAAGCCTGGCAGACCAGACAGCACCTATGATCTTCTCCCCGTGAAGCGCCCTTACGTACTGTAATAGAGTTATTCCTCTGTTTTCTTTTTGATAAAATCAATGGGCTGAGCCTCTGGATGTTATCACACCCGAGGGATCTCAAGACAAACGTGGCAGATCTCTGCCCAAGCTCCGGTTCCAGCGGCAGAATGTTCACCAACTCCAGCACCAGGAGATTGCCACCACCCTTAACAAAGCTGCTCCAAAAGTGAATTGCTTTTAGTCCATAGTTTAATGAAGGTTTTTAGTTTGTTTCATGTTTTCTTCATCTCCATAAAAATGAAAATAAAGCAGGCAAGCAGCTGAAGGAGCAGCCTGAACAGATACTGTTCTAATCCATGTTGCTCCTCAAAACAGGTCCCTGGAGCAGCTGGCTCCGTTACTGGAGCCCAAGTCCGCCAGGTTTCACCACTCAAGCTTTGCTAAGCTGAAATCTTTCCAAATTCATTCTTTCCTGTACAGAACTTGACACTTCTCTGTACCCTCTCTGTCAAATCCTTTTAAAATCCTCCCCGAGTGCAGTATTCTGAAGGCAGGATTTTCTACCCTCATACTATCACAGAGGTAACATCATCCCATCATTTGCTGAGCAGCTCAAGAGCCGTGCACAGTGCCTCAGCCGAAGCATCTGTTTCCCCATGACACTGGTTGCACACGGACCCACAGGGGTTTTCTGCAGCTTTCCCTCCCCCAAGACTGACCTGTGCTTTTTCGTTCCCAAACGCAAAATCTCACATGAAATTCCACCGAAGTGATTGCTGTTCCGTAACATCCACTGTTTATCAGGCAACCGGGATCCCTCTGTAGCAATGAGCTCCCCGCTGGAAACCTGTGATCCATATGTGATAATTTCTTTTGTTCTTCTAGATTTCTAATGAAAATTGGATACCCTTGGCCTGAGGTCCTGAAAGGCCATTAGAAACAAATTCTTCATCACAAATTCTCATTAATAGTTGAAACAATTTGTGATCCCTTCAGCACAATGCCAATTTCGCACAATAACAATTATTGCAATTAGAATACTGAAACACACTCGATTCATTTATAGATCTCAGATCACGACAACACAACTGACTGAATCAAATACAGAGTCTCATAGAAAACAAGAAAACAGCTTGGCAATGCTGGTTTTCACACAATCATAGCCCATACTCTCGCCTTTCGAGTTCCTGTTGAGGACCGCACCAGCCATTGTTCTGCCCCAGAGCGAGATGCAGCAAACAACTCTTGCACCCATAAGGAATTTAAACCCACAAGGAACTGAATTTCTCCTGGCCTCTTGAAAGTTTCCCAGTATTCCAGAATTCACTGAAAAATGAGAGTCAAGAATTTAGAGAGCTCCAGTGTCAATTCCTGCAAGATTCCAGCTCTATCAACATATACTTTCTAACCTGAAAATGCTCAGTTTTATCAGGGCAGACTTAAGTTACTTGGAAGCATGAGCTGTACTTCTCCATACTCACATTATTTAAAGCAATGAAATTCAGCCTGAATTTTCTCAATTTTCATGTTTGGACATGGCAAAATGACAACATTGCCAGCATATTGTACAATGCTGTATATTTTGAAACAGCTGGATATGGTAAGTAAGGCTTAAGTAGTCGTTACTGGCTATTTCCTTACCTTAGCAAAGAGACTACAAAAGGAAGGAGCTGTCATCCCTTCTCAAGAAAGACTTGGAGCAGGAATGGTATCATATGCTCTACATTCTACCTTTTGTTCTTGAAGCTAGACTTGAAATTTGTTACGCTGCTCTCATTAGTTACCATTAAGCATCTACTTCAAATAACAATGATACCATTCTCAAGCAACACTTCATTTCATTCCTCCAAATGCTTCCAGTAACATGCAGACCTATTGTAAAATCTTCTAGCATGTAAGGCCACCGCTCGACATGCCAAGTTTTGGAATAAACCACCGTTCCAGATTCCCATTTAACTATAGAAATCCTAATAAAGGACATTTTCAGTCCACAGAAGAAAATTCTAACTACAACACAGCACACGATGGACTGCACACAAGCTGTACCCCATCCACATTTCTCCATCAGCTCAGCATCAAAGGAATCAAAGCATCCCTAATTTACAGAGCACGATAACTACCAGAAGCAACCATCGCTGATAAAGCCCTGATCCCATCTGAACACTTTGCTGCCGATGGACTGCCTGCTTACGCTCAACACTGTGGACAAAAAGCCTTTGCTTTGCTGCTCCATGTCCTACTAAACAGCAACAGTGAATGTGGTTATTGTTTCACCCTCTACAAGACAGTCATGGCTGTATCCCAGCATCACCCAAGTGAGAGCAAAACTAAGTCATCAGCGATGACTGGAACAAACTGAACTGGAACAAAGAGGAAGAAAGCTTCTTTTGAGTGCTCAACTGGAACCCACTATGCAAAAATTATACCTCCTGTGATATTCCTGGGCAATCTTTCATTCCACAAATGTGCAGCGATTACCCAGAACCCACTCTCTCCACCTAGATGTCTGCAGTACACCAGACGCCTCAACACCCCCCTCAGAACAGTTGACTGTCCTTGAAAACCACTGCACAAGAGGAGCCATCGCAGATGTGGCTGTCTCCAAGCAAAAAGATTACCCTGGTCCTTCAGAGAACAGGGAGCCTCCCTCTTCACGGTCTGGTGCTGAAACATCAACACCAGCCTCATTAGGAGTAAGGACTGTGTCATGATCCAACTGTTCAGTTAGAGTTGGGCACCACCAGTCTCATGCCACATTACTCCATACTGCAGTCCAGACCCGAAAACACAAATTCATCTGCTGATAAATATGTGGCAGAACTTAAGCTAAAAGAGTGCAAGCCCAGCAATCAAATTTTTAATTCCTCTTCCAGCACAGATCCTGACGGATCATGGTGACTTCTACCTGCTCACTGGCAGGAAACTGGACAAAGGACACAGGCAAAAGCTTCACTTGTATGCATGAAGACTTCAAACCTCAGCCATCACTAAACGACGCATTCAATTGGGAGACATACAGTTTCATGAAAATGCCGGTGTAGTTTGTGCCTTGTGGTATTATAAACCACTTAATTACACTGAAAAGAACAATAACTGAACAGCCATTGCATCTCCTGTTTTCAGGAGGAAGGCCAGGAACTACGTCAACTCCAAGGCTTTTTCAAGTCGATCTGGAAGAGCTCCCTCTATCCTCCAGGCTGGAGAACAGAGAGCCGTGCCTGCACAAGTCCTCCAAGTAATTATCCAGGGGCAATAAGAGCCATGGCAGCCGAGCTCCTGGCAGCCAGGCCCATTCTGCCATTGGGTGCTCAGCCCTCAGCAGCTCCAACTGTTTTCATCCTCCTTCCACACACGTTCAGTGAAACACACGATCATAAACACAGACAGACATCAGCTCTTGAGTGAGTGAGGATGAGAACATGCTGAAAATGCAGTTGTAATAAGTAATTAATCTCTTCGGAGACCTATTCATTTATGAGTCTCTAACAGATAATACGGCTTACAAGAAGCCTTTATTATAGGGGTTTGGTTTTTTTACACAAGCAGCCAAGAAACACAGATGAGATTTTTTTATAACAAGTCACAAAAGAAAAAACCTTCATAACAACTGTGCTCTGCTCACAGTTGCTGAAACACTGCTGGCAACATACAACCCAAAAGATAATCCTACTCGAAACTATTACTTTAGCTCAATGCTGACTATATAATGAAAGCCACTTCACCACCTTACTGATGTCTGCATCGGCTGCACTGCACGAGCAGGGGCAGTGGCATCTTCTAGATAGATATACATTCAAGAGTGTTCTTGTGTGTTAATACCACCCCAAACTGGGACTCTTCCTCCAGAGCACAGAAACATCTTCCTCTCTGATCTTCCTCTCTTTATCACCTAAAGCAGCAACACAGCCAGTTACTTCTATTTTAATTTGGAAGGGAAAGGATAGCTCCCAACAGGAGTCCCAGCAATGATCAAACACGAAACTGAGGAGCATGTGTTTCTGAACATTATTTCTTTGAACTCCAAGTCTCACTCGCAAAACTTCAGGCTGCAGAAATGTTTTGTCAGCTTCAGCTCTTGCTGGCTGTGATTTAAGGCACTGGGTCGCTGTTTGCTTTCTGGTTGTCGCTGCGAGGTTAACTACCTCGGCCGCACCGCCCTCCGTGCAGAGAAAGAGCGATTTGCTCAAAATAAAGGTGAACCGCACATGCTGGGGATCATATTTGTACTCTGCGCAGCCCCTCTCCTCAGCAGCGCGGTTGTTCACCCCTCTGAACGAACCCACAGCTATGACTCCACAAACAGGGGCTCCCGGACTTTGGCAGGGTCCCCCATCGAGCCGAGCTGACCAACAAAGGGCAACCCAAGCCAGTGCCCCAGTTCGGGGCTCCCCACACCACCAGCACTGGCTGTGCTGCCAGGCCTTGCTCGCCCCACTCTGCGTGCATTCTAAAATGGTGGCCATGGCTGCCTGGGATTCACCCGCAGGCCCGGGCAGGGCTGGGGGTGGCCAACCTAGGGCTGAGGAGCGCAGGGGACCCCCCACACGCACAATGGAGTGGAGCAGCGGGCAGGGACTGCTTGGGGCCCCCGTCATGGGGCAGGGACCCCCACCACAATGGGAGGAGCATCACCGGGCAGCGTGGGGTGTGGATCCCCCGCCATGGGGCAGGGACCCCCACCACAATGGGGGGAGCATCACCAGGCAGTGTGAAGTGTGGATCCCCCGCCATGGGGCAGGGACCCCCACCACAATGGGGGGAGCATCACCGGGCAGTGTGAGGTGTGGATCCCCCACCATGGGGCAGGGACCCCCACCACAATGGGGGGAGCGTCACCGGGCAGTGTGAGGTGTGGATCCCCCGCCATGGGGCAGGGACCCCCACCACAATGCGGTGAGCATCACCGGGCAGTGTGAGGTGTGGATCCTCCGCCATGGGGCAGGGACCCCCACCACAATGGGGGGAGCACCACCGGGCAGTGTGAGGTGTGGATCCCCCGCCACGGGGCAGGGACCCCACCACAATGGGAAGAGCCACACTGGGCAGTGCGGGGTCTGGACCCACACCCTCCAGTGGGGCAGGGACCCCCACCACAATGGGAGGAGCATCACCGGGCAGTGTGGGGTGTGGATCCACCGCCACGGGGCAGGGACCCCCACCACAATGGGGAGAGCAACACTGGGCAGTGTGGGGTCCGGACTCCCCTACCACGGGGCAGGGATTCACCCGCCACAATGAGGAGTGTGCAACTGGCCAGCGTGGGCTCTGGACCCCCCCGGTGGGGCAGGGACCCCTGCCACAACGGGCGGAGCAGCAACGGGCACTGCGGGGTCCGGCCCCCCTCCCACCACGGGGAGCAGCACCGGACAGAGCCACCGGCCCGGGGCGAGCAGGGCCAGGAGCGGCCCCAGCGCCGCTGCCTGGGTCTCCGGGGCCCGTCCCGGTCGCCCTCGCGGTCCCCGGGGGCAGCGGGGGGGCCGGGCCGCACACAAAGGCCGCTCCCGGCGGCGCCATGCGGGCACTCACCGGCGGCGGCCGCACCTTGCAGATCCCGGTCTGCTCGGCGATCGGGCGGATCTTGTGGATGAAGGCGAAGGGGTCGGCGAACTCCTCCCAGCTGGGCTCGAACACCGGGCACTCGGGCGGGGGCAGGAACTCGGCCATGGCCCGGCCGGGCCGCTCGCGCCGCACCGCTGTGCTCCTCCGCGGGGGGGGCCGCAGCGCCGCGGCCAAAGAGTCCGCCCCGGCCTCGGCGGAGGGGGGGGGGGGAGGGAGCGGCGGGCGCCCCGCCCCGCGCTTTGTGAGGGGGCGGCGGGGCAGCGGCTCGGGGGGCTGCGAGCGGCGCTGTCGCTGCCTCCACTCGCGGCTCCTCCCCTCGGCGCGGGTCCCCACCCGCGGAGCGATCGCGCGCCCCCCTCCCCCCCCGGCCCGCGGTTCTGTTTACATGCGCGTAGGGATCCGCACAGCTGACAGCGGCCGCTGGCCGGCGCTTCTTTTTTTAAAGAGCCTGTCCTCGCGCCGCCATTGGCCGTGGGTCCCGGGGGCGGCGCCGCGCGGACGCAGCGCCCGCTTTGTTCCGCGGCACTGGGGCGGGGGGAGCGGCTATTGTCCCCGCGACTCCCCGCACCGGCCACCGGGGGCTCCTGGGGGCGCTGCCCCCCGCGCCGCGGGCCGGATTCGGCGGCTGCCGAGGGGCGATCCGCCCCCACCGGGACTGGCTGGGGGGGGGGGGCTCTCTCGGGGCGATCCCGCCCCCGGTAACGGGGATGGGGGGACTGCCCCGTCTGGGTTCAGTGCCCCCTTTGCCCCCGGTAACCGGGATGGGGGGGGGGCTCGGTGCGATCCCCTCCGGTCACCGGGATGGGGGGCTCGGTGCGATCCCCTCCGGTAACCGGGATGGAGGGGGGGGGGGGGGGCTCGGTGCGATCCTCCTCGATAACCGGGATGGAGGTGGGGCCTCGGTGTGGGGCCCCCGGTAACGGGGATGGGGAGGGGGGTGTTTCTCCCCCGGCTCCAGGAGGGGTTCGGTGCGGGGCCCCTTTGGCCGCCGCTCACCGGGCACTGTCGTGTCTGCGTCTCTGTCCCCGCCCCCCCCGGAGCCGCACGTACCGCACGCGCCGCAGCGGGGTCAGCGCAGCCCCGCGGGGTTCGGGGGTCCTGGAGCGTTATAGAGTGCTTTGGGCTGGAAAGCCCATCCAGTTCCACCCTCTGCCATGGGCAGGGACACCTCCCACTGGCTCAGGGGCTCCAAGCCCCATCCAACCTGGCCTGGAACCCCTCCAGGGATGGGGCAGCCACCAGTGCTCTGGACAACCTGGGCCAGGGCCTCCCCGCCCTCAGGAAAACATTTCTCCCTGAGATCTCACCGCAATCTCCTCTCTTTCAGCTGAAGTTTGGACTGAAGCTCTGAAAAGGCTTACTTGTTGAGGAATGCAGGAAAGCCAAATCTCCCCGGCTCCCCCAGGGACTTTGAGCAGTCGAGGGCCGTTGTGCTTGGCCAGAGCAGCAGGAACCCTATTGCCCCCATTCCCTTTTGCTCCATGTTCCCAACCCTCTCCACACACAATCCTTGCAGGAAGGACAAGCTGGCATCAGCCTGGACTTGTCATGGGAATCAATAAAAATGACACCAAGCAGTCAATGCCAGTGTAAAACAAGGTGCCTTATGCTTTTCCTCACTTAGAAGTGGGGAGTAAAGGTGGAAACATCTCTTGTGAGGTGGGTTTGTTCAGACAGTGGCACAGGGAAGGCTCCTCCACCCTGAGCCATCTTGGAAGCCTCCTGGCAGCAAACCCATAAGCGATGCAGAGCAGAGCAGGACCAAAGCATCACGGGGTGCAGCCACCTCCAGCCCAGCCGAAAGCTTGGAGAGCAGAACCTTGTTTTGTCCTGTCCCACACAGTAAGGGCTGGAGAGCAGGACCCCACTTTGTCCTGTGCCACAGGGCGAGGGCTGGAGAGCAGGATCCCACTTTGTCCTGTGCCACAGGGCAAGGGCTGGAGAGCAGGACCCCACTTTGTCCTGTGCCACAGGGCAAGGGCTGGAGAGCAGGACCCCACTTTGTCCTGTGCCACAGGGCGAGGGCTCAGAAGCCATGCTCAGCCAGGGAAGGGACCGAGTCTGAGCCAGACACTGGTGTCAACACCAAGAGCTGAGCTCCTTTGCAAGTCTTGACCTTGCAGGGACAGGCTGGTGCCAGGAGTCCCCCCTGCTCAGGCTTTGGGGCACCAGCCAGGCTTGGGTTTGCAGAGCCCCGGGGAGACCTCGGCCGTCAGGAGCATCTCAGATTTCCATGAACTCTGGGAAGAGGCTCCTGCTGTTTCCATTGCTGAATTTTATCTACAGCTGACAGGAGTGAGCCCTCTTCCTTGGACATAAGCAACATCAAGTTTAGACAGAAATCTTAAACCGTAAATGTAAAACACACAGTATCTTGTTTATATTTTCATTTTACATCCAGGGAACCTCCAGAACAAGTCACCTAATACCACAATCAGGAGAGAAAACTAAGCTGTAAATCACTTTCCAACAGCTGCTCTGCATCACATCAGAACCCCAGAGGCTCTGGCAGAGAGGAGAGCACTTCCAGCAATGCTACTTACGTGACTTTGGGTCCAAGAGTTTCCCCAAGAGCTTCAAGGATGCTTAAACACCAGTGGTTTCTGATGTGCGGTAAACAGTCTTTTTAGTAATGACCCCCTGAAGACCTGTTCTGTCAGAGCAGGAAGGACGGTGTTTAGCAGGACCATTTCTGCTGACGCAGTCACAAGGGCCTCTTGTGGGGCCCTAATGGAAAACCACTCCAGACACAGGTTCTTTACCTGGGAAATTATGATGGAGGAGAAAAAGCACTTGCTACAAAGATCTAAAGATGAGCAAAGCAGGGAGATTAAGAGATGACCCAAGGATAAAAAGCAGGTGCCTTGAAGGGAGGGCAGGGTGGCTTAGGTCTGGATAGAATGGAGATTTGAGGTAAGCAGAAAGCCCTGGAGGGTCTGTATACCCCATCGGGCATCTTAGCTGGTAGCAAGGTGGAAAGACAAGTAAAGTAAATGCTTCATCAACACAGATGTGTACTCTTGCATGCTGCCTTCTCCTGAATCCTCCTTCTGCTGCGACATCTGCAGTGTTGGTTGTCTGAGGGGATTAACATGGCACAGCACTGCCTGGCTTAGAAATCAACGGCTCTGGATTCTGGGATGAATTCCCCAAGAATTATAAAAGCACAAAGTGCAGAAAGGAAAGCAGATTTCACTCAGCTGAAATGAGAATGCAGACATTCCTTCTTCATGGTTCAGTTGGTTCTCATTAATTAAACCTTTATTAAACAGGCTTTTTTGAAGCCTTCATTTGTGTTCCCAGTGAGCAGAACTCACCCTTTGGCTGCAGTTCAGTTTTATACCCGAGGCAGAGCGGCTGCTGTCCTGGCAGGGACCTAGCAGGGCAACCAAGAAGGGATCAGGGTGGCCCAAGGTGAGGAGTGTTGAGGCTCCTGGCTGAAGCCGAGTACCCTCCACTAGGTCAGGGATTTTTCCTTGGCAGGTTCTCTGCCCTCACCCAGCTGGGGCTCTGAACAGAGCGCCTGTCCAAAACCCCTTCGCATCCCAGTGTCCCTTTATGTTCTGCTTCAGCACAGCTTTCTTCACACACCATTTGCTTTTGGGAAGCGCCATCAACTTGTAGGGATATTTAGCTATTCCTAGTTCATGTTTTCCTGGATGAGAACCATCCTCTGAACTTTCCTACCACCGCGAGGCTCCCTCTCGCACACCAGCCATCACCTGTCTGGAGATGGTGTCCAGAAAGCCAAGAACGACTTGTTGGGTCTACATACGAGACTCAGATGCCGCCCAAAAAAGAAAAAAAAAAATCTTTCCCCCATTTTGTACGTGCCCACACTATCCCAGACCACCTTTCCTTTTCAGACAAGGGCTGGGTACGAGTTCAAACAGAGTAATTCTGGTTAAGTCAGCATGAATTCAGATTGATGCTTGTTAGCTTTGAATCACATCCCATCTGTTTCCAGGCACCGCGGAGCCGTTCATTCCAGTGCCATCAGCGAGCAGTCGCGAAGGGGAGGTGCCAGCGAGGAGCAGGGCTGCAGTCGGGAGAGAACACCTTCCATCCCAGCAGCCCGGAGTCTGCTCAGTTTAATTCTGTGTCACAGCAAGAGCTTTTACCGCAGCCAGTCCCTCTGGCACCCACCGCCAGCCTGGGACAAGAGGGACACCAGGATGAGCTTTGGGCAAGTCCATACCCTGGGCCTTCCAGCAGACAGAAGACGTCTACACTTCAGACATTGAAAAAGCCAACTCAGGCACTCCCAGAGTCTCCACAATTAGCAATACTGAAGAAAAGATGCTAACATTAGACAAGCTTGGCTCCAGAATTACCTAGAAGCAATCTGGAGCAGATCCTGGCCGCACGAGTCCAGGCTGTAGCCCGCCGTGCCCAGGGACGATCAGCGCCACAGACCAAGCTCACTGTCAGGTTTTTTACAACTCATAGATAAGTGAAACTCGGTGGAAGCCCAAGTGCTCATTTCATCAGAGAGTTTGGCCTAATTAAAACGCTGTGTTCAGATGATCACAGCGCAGGGCAGGGAGGGAAATATGCTGAGCCTCTCGGCTCTAACAAAATAGGTTCTGGGAACAAACAGGTGTAGTAGGCAGAATCTATGACAGATCAAACCAAACCAGTTTTCCTGGGCAAAGCCGCAGCCTGTACAGACCTGCAAAGCAGTTTGAGTTTCCTCATCAGGGTTAGAAAAGGGGTTTACGTTTTCCAGAAAGCCAGCTGCTCCCAGAGATGCTGACACATGCCAGGCCTCAAGAAAAGAGACTATTAGAACAGAGCTGTGGCAGTCTCAGGATCCTGGTTAGAAATATGGAGTATTCTGGATATACCAGGCTATGGACATTTCATAAGTATAGCTTCCAGCTCACGGACATCCTTATGGAGTCTTGCTTTGGTGCTAGGTACCCGCCCAAACTGTTTGTCTCGCATTTTGTCCTGGCTAATTGAGTCTCAGCAGAAGCATTCTTAGATGGGGAATTGTGTGCTTGGTTGGCAGCTTTTGCTGCAACAGAAATGTTGCTTTTAATGCACAGAACCCCCGGTATTTCTTCGCCTTTCTTCCAGAAGCTGCTCGCCACGCCAGGCCCTGCCAACGCGCCTGCTCTGTGTCTCTGATGCCTTCTGCACTCTGGGGAGGCCAAACAAGCACCAGCGGCTCTTAAAGCTTCAGACTGCGGGCTGGAGATGTCGGCTACAGGAAACCATGCGGAGGGGCCACGCTGAAGGGGCAGGCAGGAAATCTGAGCTGCGCTTGTGGGCCAGAGCTGAGCTGGCCCCAGACAGAAATCCCACAGCTGCACACAGCTCCTGGTGGGACTGTGTCAACAGCCAGGTAGAACCAGCTGGTCAGCATGTGGAGGGCTAAAACAGAATCATAGAATTGTAGAATAGTTTGGGTTGGAAGGGACCTTAAAGATCATCTAGTTCCAACCCCCTGCCATGGGCAGGGACATCCCACTGGCTCAGGCTGCCCAAGGCCCATCCAACCTGGCCTTGAACACCTCCAGGGATGGGGCAGCCATAACTCCCCTGGGCAACCTGGGTCAGGGCCTCACCACTCTCCTGGTGAAGAAATTCTTCATAATGTCAAGTCTAAATCTACCACTCTCCAGTTTGTACTCGTTCCCGCTTGTCCTGTCACCACAAGCCTTTATGAACAGCCCCTCTCCAGCTTTCCTGTAGGCCCTTCAGGTACTGGAAGGTCGCTGTAAGATCTCCTCTGAGCCTTCTCTTCTCAAAATACCTCTGCTCAAATATGGAAAGTCGCTGTTGTGCACTGTCTTCAGCATTACTTTTATTAATAAAATTCTTCAAGTCCCGTACCCTATCATTAGCTCCTATTAAAGGCTGAGTAAAGCCTTAGTAAAGCCTTGCTCCAAACCCTTGGCCAGACTGCCATAAGAACCAGGATAAGCAAACCACAGCCGTAGGAAGTGCTGGGAAGGCAGAGCCGAGGTGCCATTTCACAAGCCTCATCCACTCTCAGGTGGCTGCTGACTCACACTCAACAAATAAGGGTTGAACCTGACTGCTCTTCGGCACACTAATGGCAAATGGCAGCAGCGTGGGCACAACCTGCTCCCAGGCAGGACGTGCAGAGGGTGGGATCCTTCCAGTTGAGCATGGAGGCTGAGGAGGGACCGTCATCATCAACAGAGCACTCAGACAGCTGGCAAGGCTTGAAGGTTCACTACATTAAAGCAGGCGCCTGGAATGGGTCAGAGCCACTGAAAGCCTCTCACTCCTCCGCACCGACCATCCAGGGCTCCCTGAGCAACCCCTTCAGCTTTAGACCTCGATGCCTGGGAAAGTGAATCCCACTACAGAGCCCTGGCAACACAGAGCAGCTTGGAAAATATAACTTGTCAGGATGCATCAAACTAAAGCCTATCACTCTTTTTCTTAGAAAAACCTATTTCAGGAGTGAAAACGCAGCTTCTCCACCCCAACCCCTTGGCTGCGGTGAAACAGAAAGCACCATCGCTGCGGTTGCCCCGAAGGGGCTGAACTCAGCTGTGGTTTGTGCACAGGGTGAGCAGAAGCAGCACTAAACAAACCTCAGAGGACCGTGCCTTCTGCCGGGCTCACCGAGCGCTGACGCATCCGCTGCCACGGATAAACCCCTGCCCTCGCCATGGCTGCGCAGGCCCAGGTGAGGAGGGAAGCGGGCTTTGCAGAAAGTGTTTAATTAACAAGTCTTGTTCCTAGTCAAGCTTCCTGCCTCTGCTACAGTCAGAATCCTTCTTGATTACCCAGACACCTGCTCCAGGATTCACTTGCTTTTAGACACCCAAAGAGTAAAAGTAAAGAGGCAAAAAGGAGACTTCATGAGTTTGTGCAACAGCATCGGATTGAGGAGATCCTTGTGCCCGGGTAACCTGCGCCTGCGTTCAGGATGGATTTACACACTCAGGTCAAATATGTACATCCCACCCAGATCCCAGCAAGCTACTACCCAGGTTTCCCATGGCAAAGTCATCTAAAAGCCCTTGGGGGTCACTCAAAATGCACTAAGAATTCACAGTCCAAGGCTGGACAGACGACGAGACAGAACCCAAGAAAAAGTTTGGTTTTTAAACTACTGTCATTCCCTGATGAAAGGCCATGGAAAAACCACTTCTAGGAGGGATCTAAGCATGCTGAACTGTTTGCGGATTGCTCAGGTACATTGGAATATGTGAGAGAGCTACATGAATTGAGGCAGAGGAAATATCAGACAATGCTGATAAAGGTGGCCACGTTAGCAAAGCAAAAGGGTGAGAAACTGCATGGATCGTACAGTGAGGCAGACTGATACAGACTCTGGTAGGTGGCATAAAGGTGTAAAACCAGCTGGGGAGCCAGGAGGTGTTCAAAGGGGAAAAGATTGATGAAAAAAACTGGCAATGGGAAAAACGTAGGAGCTCTACGATCAATAAACTAGCAAAACAAGTAGAAATCAGGCCCCTCAGAATGCACTGAGTTCCAAGGGATTTTTGCAAAGGAACCACATGCGTCTGGTGAAGATGATGTCAAAATTTCAAAATCTCCAACAGAATTTAGAGCATCTTCTGCAAGCAAGTACAGGACTGAACAAGAAAAGGCTTCTAGTGACCACAGGTACAACAGTAAGGATTGCTCTTCATCTGCCAGCACCTACAATTAGCAAAAATGGGTGTATCAGCACTTTAGAGCAGTGTCTGCAATACCCGCGTATGAGAATTTCATACATCTAATCAAAAGTAAACAAGGTTTACATCAACAAGCAGCCAAGCTGCCCCACTCAGCCTCATCAGGCAAATCTAACACATGCAGACACGCTCACTAGACATTAAATACGTGTAGGCAGCAAAGATAATGAAGCCACTGCACATATGCTGCACCACACAGAGCTGGAGCTTCAACGCACTGTTGGGATCTGCAACAGCAGCGAACAAGTAAAGAAAGAGCCAGAATTTGAAAACAGACAGAGGAAGATAAACACTAAACACAGCAAAAACTAAAACAAGAAACAGCAGAAACAGCACATAGAACTGCCAGTAACTGTTGCCTGAATTACGAGGGAAGTCACAGCAAAGGCAACTCTCCGTTTCTGGGGGCCAGATGTGTTACTGCAAGACATTAACACCATTTTCAAAAGCATTTGTGGACAATGGCAGAAACTGTGCTAGAATGCGCTGCGAGACGTGCCTGGGACACTTCCACGCCTACACACACGCGCTTTTGCTTTCTGTGCAAACGCTTCCAGAGAAGTTCTGAAGAACAAAGGCAGAAACCATTTTGTCCCAGTCCGGGAATGGCTGAGCCTGTGGTTCCACAGCAGCAGGACCCCACAGCTCCCAGATCCAGCGGATCCTGCACCGAGCCATCTCGGTTCATGACAGCAGAAGCAAACCATGTCCCTCTTCCCCCAACAAAGGATACATTTTCTTGCCAATTTAACACAAAACTTGGTGCCAGAGCATGCGCACGCTCGCATGGGTGAGAAGAGAGGGAGGACTGGGGTAGCGACAGCAGCAGTTGAGCTGGTTTAACAGCAGCTACAACATAAAACTGAAAGTAACTGCATGCACCGCAGCTCTGACAGCTTGTGCAGAATTGCACAAGATCAACTCCAGACCGGCTGGGAAGCAAAGCCAGGCTCAAAATGCTGCATTAGCATCTCTTTGAAACCACGCATGCCAACAGCGCTCACCCAAGGCAGGTTCTGCAAACTGGATTTGGAAATAACTGAAAAGCCACAGAGATCTCTACTCTCAGTACAACCAGCTGAAAAGGAGTTTCTGCAAGGAGCAATGATGTAAGACTATGAAATGTATTTGACAGTTGCAGCCGTGGAGCTCTGACAATAGAAAAAGTAGCATAGAGATGCTTGAGCTCTTGGCAGGCTTCTTGAAGACTGCTTGGAATTCATTGCTGATTGGCAGCACCTCAACAAGCCACGCACAGCCGCCGGCTGAAAAACAAGCTTGAACACTGACAGCAACCTCGTAGAGGTCATTGTCTTACAGATGTGACAGAATAAAAGTGCCTGGTAAGAACAGAGTTTCAAAGGTTGAGCCATTTGGGACAGAGATTTGTTTATCCCAATTCAAGTCTCCAGAAGTTAAATGCGTGGTTGTGGACTTGGCACCTTAAGTGTTCAACGGGCACTTCAGAAATGCACTTAATTCTGACTTCACTATGGAGAATGAACAGGAACAGCCCCCTGTTCCTGTTCTCCTCTTTCCCCTAATCCTCTTGATACTGCAAAAGAATCCCAGTGCACCCAGCTCGGAATGCGGTTAACTCACCTTTAGGGATAATGTTCTGAAAAACTCATCTTACCCACCAAACATAAGGCAGTTTGGGAGAGACATGAACTGCCCCAGCATCTCCCTCCCTGACCTCTGTTCAGTGAGTTGCTCGTGGTGCGGAGCTGACCCATGTTTTTGTAGCGGGATGCAGGACCTGCTATAGCTCCTCACCATTTCAATCCCAAAATATGTATTTAGAGATAGAATCATAGAATAGATACTGTTGGAAGGGACATTAAAGATCATCTAGTTGCAACTCCCCTGCAGATAGATAGAACTGCAGCTCTTTAGGAAGCGTCGTAAACTGGCTCTCGCCAGTGTAACAGCAGTTCCACATCACCCAGCGCCTTCAGGTGACAAAGCTGCAGTGGGAGTGATGCAGAACCAGTGTCAATGCAACACACAGCTCAGCCTTTCTGGAGCTGCGTTTGTATCCACAGGGACAGAAACTCCAGCTTAAAAGAAGCCTTCAAGACCATTTTACAACTTCGCCATGACCATCTGATCTCTACTCCCAAACTTATCAAGTGAACTTAAATATTCCTGCCCCAATCAGGGCTCCCTCCCCACTCTTTGAAACACATAAAGACTTAAATCCTTGTTTTTCTTCCCTCAGACTCAAAAACTGCACAATTTTTCAGTTGACTTAGTGTTCCACATATTGGGCCAAAATCAAGGGACCTTTCACACAGACCCTCACGGATATCCCACAGGAAGCCCAGGGCAGACCTTAAAGCAGAAGGGAGCTCACAAAGAGGGCTGGAGTCCTTCACTGTAACGGGACTGAGACTTACACCCTTTCTCAGAAAGTAATTTAATTACAACTTCCCAAGGCTTCCTGCATATTTCTAATGAACTAAACTAAATAATAAGCATTTTCTGAACGTTAGTGGAATGTTTTCCAGACCCTCGTGCTCTGTGTTTGCACCTATTGCTTCATAGGAAGCATGTGAAAAGAAGAATTTAACCTCTTGCACCCAAGTACTCCCATCTCTTGACACAGAGCAGAGAAACCAGGACTCTGCTGCAGAGAACTGTGAAACGGGCCCCAGAGTGCGATCAAAGTATTACAAATCACTGAGAAAACAGGATCACAAGAACTAACACCTTTAAACAAGTTAACATGTTTGATGTTGCATGAAACTGGCCACGGACAGGCACGCAGCATCACAAAAATGAAGAGATGGGGACCAGCTCTGCTCACTTTCACTCTTGTTTTAAGCAGTCTCCTGGTATTTCTCAGCTTTTTGTCAGCCAGCACCTACAACACCTTCAGATCAATATAATTTCTCCCACTTCATCAGCCCCTTGTTCCTTCTCTCCAGCCAGCTGAGACTGAAAACTCTTAATTCTCTTGCCCAACTTCTAGAGGAAATCAGTAGATCAAAGTCTTTGCACAGCCTGGAAGTTACCCAGTTAGTCCTCCCTCTAGATCAGACCAAGGTTGGAGGATGGGATTAATCATTATCGCCTCACCAATACACACAGTAAACACCTACAGCCCCACAAGTGAAGTTCTGCAAAACAATGGAAAGTTATTCTTCATTCTTTACTGCTGAATTTGTGTGCCCAGGGCCTGTTTGCAGAGTTCAAATAAAAAACATCTTTCCTTTTTCAAGCAATTCCTTATAAAAGTGATGTAAGAACTAGTGAGATCAGAATTTGCCTAATTCAGCAACTTATTCCAAAGAGGAGCCTCAATTATGCTTCCGCTGTGCCTTCCCAGCCTCTGGCACTTCACAGTTCCCGTACAGGACATGGTATATCAGGACAATCCCCGGGTTCAATAAAGGATGGGGGATGACGTGGTGGAGAGCAGCACTGCGGAGGACTTGGGGTTATTGCTGATGAGAAGCTCGACATGAGCCGGCAATGTGCACAGAAACCAACCGTGTCCCAGGCTGCATCAAAAGCAGCGTGACCAGCAGGGCCCAAGAGGGGATTCTGCCCCTCTACTCCACCCTGGGGAGACCCCACCTGGTCTGGTTCTGGAATCCCCAGCATAAGGAGGAGATGGAGCTGTTGGAATGGGTCCAGAGGAGGCCACAGAGATGATCCGAGGGCTGGAGCACCTCTGCTGTGTGGACAGGCTGAGAGAGTTGGGGTTGTTCAGCCTGGAGAAGAGAAGGCTCCAGGGAGACCTTAGAGCAGCTTCCAGTGCTGAAAGGGCTCCAGGAAAGCTGGGGAGGGACTTTTTCCAAGGGTTTGGAGTGATAGGAAGAGGGGGAATGGTTTAAATTGGAAGGTGAAGATTTAGATTAGAATAAACTGATTAGATTCAAGGGGGAATGGCTTGAAGCTCCACCAGGGGAGGTTCAGGTTGGATATCAGAAAAAAATTCTTCACAGAAAGAGTCAATGGGCACTGGAACAGCTGCCCAGGGAGGTGGTCGAGTCGCCTTCCCTGGAGGTGTTTAAGGAACGGGTGGATGAAGTGCTTAGGGACATGGTTTAAGGGAGTGTTAGGAATGGTTGGACTCGATGATCCAGTGGGTCCTTTCCAACCTGGTGATTCTATGATTAGGAAGAAAATTCTTCATGCTGAGGGGGGGAGGCCCTGGCCCAGGTTGCCCAGAACATTGGTGGCTGCCCCATCCCTGGAGGGGTTCAAGGCCAGGTTGGATGGGGCTTGGAGCCCCTGATCCCATGGGAGGTTTCCCTGCTCATGGCAGGGGGTGGAACTGGATGGGATTTAAGGTCCCTTCTGACCCAAACCATCCCATGATTCTATGATCTCCACATTTAGTATCCTAGCTGATTCTTCTTCCCAAATTTTAAGGCCTGTAAAATAAATTCAAAGGCACAAACACGCTGTTCCTGTCCGTCCTCCATACTGAAGTCAGAATTAAGTGCATTTCTGAAGTGCCCGTTGAACGCCTAAGGTGCCAAGTCCACAACCAAAAATCTGCAAAACCATTTGAATCTTGGGATGCTACAAAACCTCAGCAAGGCAAGGGGAAGCGCCACGTCACTACAGTCTCCGCACTGCAAATAACCACAGCTGCAGTTTTGCTCTGTGAAGCACTCCTACAGAGAGGAAAGCTTGACCTTGTGCAAAGGCAAACAAAGTTTTATTTGGTAGAAATACAGGCAATTCAAAGAAAAACCCAGAAGGGAGTGGCACACATTTTATATCAGACGTCAACATCTCCAGCTGCTGCAGATCTGACTGAAAAGCACAGAACGATGCTTTCCTCATCTTGGAGCATTTGCCAGAGCGGATGCAGTGTGGCAGAGGGGCTGGCGAGACTGAGGGCTTGAGCAAGGCAATCTAACATATGTATTTACAGCAGTATATTGACAAAGTAACGACAAGGCACTGCTCTTTCCTACTGGTTCCTCAAAATTCTCACAAGAAATCGCTCTAAATTGCCCCCGAGGCATCGTTCTCCAACTCCTCATTGTTACACTGTGGAGAAAGGCAGACTGTAAAGCCAGGGAATCTTTCATACCAAGTCATATGATCCATTTTCTTTCAAATAATGGCTTTTTATTTCTTAAACGAGTCAAGAGCAGAATAATTTGCAATCCTACCTCTACTTTTTCATCAGAATAATGGAGTCACCGTGTTGTTTCTTTACCTATTCGCTTTCAGTTAGGATCTCACTTATCAGTTCTAACTCTGAAGAGCTGTGCTCTCCCCAACAAGCGGACACTTCTCAGCAAGAAGCCGCTCAGGTGAATGTTATCTGACAGGGTGGGCTGAGGTATCTGAGGCACAGAAGACCTTCCTGAATTTTATTTGAGAAAAACCTGCTCTGGAGAAAGACAGCAGCACGTGCAGCTGTGCACACGTTACCTTCGCTGTCCATAAAGCTAACCTGAGATTATTATCATACAATTACTGTGTCATGCTTACTATAGATATTAGAGCGGTAAATAATACATATAATATAGATATTAACACATTAAAAGGTATTCCTATTGCTTATTCAGAGGGCAGAGTGGGTGGAAATCAGGCTCTGCTACACTGCCTTCCCCTGGAAGGGCACCAGAACAGATCCTGCAGATAGGAGCCACAATTCACAACAAAGTTCAGAGCAACCCGCCATGGGCTCAGCTCACTTCCTCCTCCACTTAAATGACTCAGATTCCATATCAGGTGATAGTGATTAATTGCCAATCTCAACACTGGAGAAAGTTGTGTCACCACACAGGTAAAGATTTATTTAGTTACCACTCCATAATGCCTGCACTCATGGCAGTGCAAACAGGCAGCTGACTTTTCAAAGCAGAAATATGGGGATTTTTTCAAAGAAACCACGCATTTGAAGTTTAGAATTAAAAGGAGGCTTTCAGAGTGCACAGAAAGCATTTAAGTGTCAGCTAATCTCAATCTCAGGTATTCACTATTACACTCAAATATTAATTCAGCATAGAATCTTCACTGCACGACAGGAAAGATGAACCGCCCATTTGTTAATGTGACCATACAGTCAGTAATTACAGCATGTTTAAGGATTTCTGATGCTAGCTGAAGCAAGAGCAGTTTTAGCAGGATTTTCCTGCTTTAATTATCTTGGCTTCTTACCTGAGAAAAACATTATCTTATCATAGCTCACTATGCAGCTGCCTACACTGAGAGCGAGCTGCCCACCAGCTAATGTAAATGTTTCTTCATGCTAACAACGAAAATCTGAGTATGATGTAGGCTGAGAATATATAACGAAAGTATTTTCAGCACCATTCCCCCAGCTAACAAGTGACACAGTGTCTCTCATCAAGCCTTCCACCAGCGGCTGCCTGTCCTGTTTCAGGTCACCATCTCTGCAAAGTAGCATTACATGTTGTTTTAATATTTGAAAGCATAATGCATCTCAAATCTAATGCCTACATCGAATGACATTCCCTAGTCAGCCCAGGCTTTTCAAAGAGCTCAGCATTCAATATGCACAAGCCTTTTACACAAGGAAGCTGGAGTGCTGTGTCCTGCCCAGCTGAAACATTTTGACGCACTGCAAGCCCACTCCCAGCACATAAGCACTGTTCTACATAACGATAATCCACATGTACAGTAAAAAGAAAACCTCCATTGGCTGGAAACCAAGCATGCCAACCTCAAATAACAAAATGAAGAATCACAGAGAGAAGCTCTACACCATTGCTAACAGACCACGCTGAGCCAGTTCAGATGCCCACTCCTACACAACCCTCAATACACAGCTTCTAAAGAAATCAGGGTGCTGGCACTAGCAGCCACACAGTGTTCTTCTCTATCTGCTACCTGTACAAGATTTCCCACTGAAGATCTGGACACCTGCAAGACATGAAACGGCCCTTTGCATATTCCTTTTGTGGGCATCAAAAACCTGAGTGCAGGCACTGAACTGAAGCTGATCTGACTGGCAGTGAGTGTGACTGGAGTTACACCTGACACTTGTGCTTCACCACCCAGTGAGCAGGGAAACAAGTCAGCCAAGAGGATTTGAAGTTCTTTGCACTTACATTCACCCTGGAACATAAAAGCAAAGCTAACGAAACTCGCTGAAACTCCAGGCACGTTCAGCTCTACTGAATGGCAGGCGGTCCGAGTTACAGAGCACCAGGACATTCTGCACAAGACTAGAGCTGACAAAACAGCCGGAGGTGCTCCTCCAGGTTACGCAACTTGAAGATTCTCCTCCCCACCTACGCAAGATTGGTAACATCCACCTCCAGTAAGTTAAGATTCATTTCAGATCAGACTGACCCAAGCCAATGGCTGCAAGATCACAGACCCAGTAATTAAGGACAACAGGTTTCCAGGCTAAGCGAATTAGTAGTCAGCTCTCGCAGGCCAGGCTGTTCAGTGAGGCCTCCGAATGGCAGCAGCCTGATCATCTACATAAACCAGACACCCCCACCCAGGAGAACAAGCACATCAGTCAGTTAACACTGAGGTCAGCGAAAGAGTCCTGTTTTAGCAGTTAATATCAAACACAGCAGCATCACCCACCCACTCACAGAAGGAACTCAAGGTATTTTTTGTATTTCAGCTGGACTCCTGCATGGCAGGTACACACACCAACTAACACAGGCTTCGAGGCTTGGCCTGAATCATGCTCCACTATTACATCAGACAGTAATATAAATACAGTTGAACTAGGACAGGGAGGAATTCTCCAGCTCAAATCCAGTCTTTGAGTTAGGCTTTGATATACTATAATCACATTAAGTTCAGTTGTCATCTTAAAACAATTATTCCAACCTTTGCTGCTTCTGAGAGAGAGATTCCTCAGTCCCCCAGTTCCAAGAGTTAGAAATAGTCATGTTATTTGGTTTGTGGTCACCCAGTCCCCACTGAGACCATGCAGAAGGTTTCAGCCAGAGGCTGAAGTTAACCTGATTAGCCAAATCCTCTCCTGTTACATCAGCTTACACAGGAGGATGGTAATTTGCGTACCTGAACACAGGGACTAATTACTTCTGCAAAAGATTTAGTTTTAGAGAAAACTACTGTTTAGCCCTGGCCAGTTAACCCTGAGATTTTGCTCCAGCCAGCTTCAGGCAAAAGCCGATTCCAAAGAACACTGGCATAGGGACTGCAGTTCCTTTGGTAGGAGGACAGCAGCACCAGGGCAACCACCACACGGGACCCAAGGGAGAAAGGGCAGTTCCTCATGCTACGGCACAGCAGAAAGTGGGATACCTCTTCCGCTTCCAGGCTGCTACAGCTCTATGTTACTGACCCACGCTAAGTCTACATATACAAGAAAGCTCAACACAAAGAGCCTTTGGTTTTAAGGTGCTGCATCTCTTCTGAAGGGCATTACAAGATTGGTTCCTGTTGCACCATGTGACCTCAGCTTTAGAGTCTTGAAAAAAAGGGTAGCTAAATAATCTTCCAGCAAAAGCTCAAACACATTCAGGTCTTGTATTCTGGGGGAAAAAAATGCATTATTATCCCTTCAAGTAACAATGCCTTGAGGACAAGAACTCATCTAACTACATCATGATTTTATTCAGCTGTCTTTATCTCCTGGACCAACTACTTGCATATAGGTAATAAAAGTGCAGTGTTTGGACACTACCAAATGTCTTGATTAAAGAAGTTTATTCTGATTATTTGACGTTATTTACACCACTACTGAAGAGGCAGTAAAAAATAGCAAAGACTCGCAATTCACTTTTGTTGTATTTAATATTCTTCACCTTCATCTTCTCTGTCCATCGAGTCTGTGCCCACTTCTTCATAATCTTTTTCGAGCGCAGCCAAATCTTCCCGAGCCTCAGAGAACTCTCCTTCCTCCATCCCTTCTCCGACATACCAGTGAACAAAGGCACGTTTGGAGTACATCAGATCAAACTTGTGGTCCAGGCGAGCCCATGCCTCAGCGATGGCCGTAGTGTTGCTCAGCATGCACACCGCCCGCTGGACTTTGGCCAGGTCCCCACCAGGAACCACCGTGGGCGGCTGGTAATTGATGCCGACCTGCACGAAAAACAGAAGAGACCATAAGCTTCTGCGTAGTGTTTGACAGCGACTACAATTAAGGAAGGCAAACAACAGCAGTTGAATAAAATGCCTCACTCACAAGAAAACAGCTTCAAGAACCCAAGTATCATTTCTCAAAATACAAACCACAGAACACCTCAGTGAGAAAATACACATCATAAACCATGTCATAAACCATGACACCAAGTGACAAGTCTTAAAAAATCGTGACGTTAACTGACACTTGCCTTAAAACCAGTAGGGCACCAGTCCACAAACTGAATTGTGCGCTTGGTTTTGATAGCGGCAATAGCAGCATTGACATCCTTGGGGACAACATCACCCCGATAGAGCATACAGCAGGCCATGTACTTGCCATGGCGAGGGTCACACTTCACCATCTGGTTGGAGGGCTCAAAGCACGCATTGGTTATCTCGGACACAGAGAGCTGCTCATGATAGGCTTTCTCTGCCGAAATAATTGGCGAATACGTTACCAACGGGAAGTGGATACGTGGGTAAGGCACCAAGTTAGTTTGAAACTCATTAAGATCCACGTTTAAGGCACCATCAAACCTGAGGGAAGCAGTAATGGAAGAGACTATCTGACCAATGAGACGATTGAGGTTGGTGTAGGTCGGGCGTTCAATGTCCAGATTCCTACGGCAAATGTCATAGATGGCTTCATTGTCAACCATAAAGGCACAGTCGGAATGCTCCAGAGTGGTGTGGGTGGTCAGGATGGAGTTGTAGGGCTCGACAACAGCTGTTGAGACCTGTGGTGCAGGGTAGATCGCAAATTCCAATTTTGATTTTTTCCCATAGTCAACTGACAGGCGCTCCATCAGCAGAGAAGTGAAACCTGAGCCAGTGCCTCCCCCAAAGCTGTGGAAAATCAGGAAACCCTGCAAGCCAGTGCATTGATCAGCCTGAAAGAGAAAATACCTGTGTTAAAGCAACTGCATAGACATCAAGAATCTCAAAGCAAGCTCAAGACTTCGCCAGCTGCTCAAGCTTCAGCAAAGAAATATTGAATTTGATCCATCCACTGATAATGCAGGAGGTGCCCCATAAAAACCCTATTCTTGGTGATTTTAAGGCCCCTACATATTGGAGGGTCACCTCTCCGCTTTAAGGGGAGGTTTAGGTTGGATATTAGGAAATGTTTCTTTACTGATGAAGAGATGAAGCCCTGGCAGAGGCTGCCCAGGGCAGTGGACGCGTCTCCATCCCTGGAGGGGTTCAAAAAGCATGTGGCTGTGGCACTTCAGAACATGGTTTAGCAAGCGCAGTGGGGTTGGACTGGATGAGCTTAGAGGTCTTTTCCAGCCTTAACGATTCCATGATCCAAATTATAGCCTCAAAACTTCCCCTGCCCCCAATTCTCAGCCAAGGCCATCAACAGTGACCAAGAAAAGCAATAACATCCAAAGAACTACAGCCCATCTATCCCTTACACCGATGTGACACTCTCTACCTGCACAGAACTGGAGCAATCCCCTGCCCCAGAACTACTGCTCTAATGCTGTACAAGTTGCAAGAACCTAACTCGGGGCAGCGAGCTGTCAAAATGCATTATGCTGCCATTCCAGTTCCTCAGATCATCCTCAGATGAAGGAACTAGACTGCCTTGTCCTCAGAAAGAAGTGCCACATGATGTTCAGCTTGATTCCCAGGACCGACAGGGACTTCCAACAGCTTGCAAAAAGAAATTATGACCATACTTTTCAGGTCAAAGTACACCTGCTGCAAACTTGGCTTTAATTAGAGGCAGTGGCAGACAAGCGTTGAGAATAGTACTGGTTCTGATCTGCAAAAGGCGTACTTTTCAGTAAGACTCATTTACCATTTCTCATTAAAGCACCAGAGGTATACCCTGGATTTGTTTGTGCAATGAGAGTTCCTCACCTTTCTCACACAGATTTGGCAAAGTACACGCTTAACAGCCACAACCCTAAAAAAGAACTTCAACCTTCTAAGCCAAGATCTTGGTAAATTTGCCACATGATCAAAGCACTGGGAAGCCTGAAGCCCCCAACTTACTGAAATTCATTCCTTTTTGGCTGTTATTATCATAAAATTAATTCAGAAATTATAACAGCACAAAATGCAAGCTAAAGTCTAAACCCTAGAAGAAAACACTCCCATCTAAACTCCCTTGCCAGAGCCTCAGCTGGAGACCAATCCTTTTCCAGCAGGAACTATGCAAATCCTAATTCTTTGGCTCTCTGAAGTTGAGCACAAAACTATAAAGTTTTGGGTGCCTCATAAGCATTTTAAGCCACTTGAAAGTCACATCCGACAGGAATAACTCGGCCATTCTCAGCTGGCTAAGAATGAAACCAGATGCATTTTAAGTCCACAGATCGTCCTACCAGCGAATAAATTAAAGCACAATTTACAAGGCTATGTATTTGATAACCAAATTTCCAAAACCTGTATAATAGGATAAAGAAAGATGTTTAAGAGCCTTCAGTGAAGAAAGGTCTTACCAGTTTCCTGATACGCTCTAGAACCAGATCAATGATCTCTTTCCCAACTGTGTAATGACCTCGAGCATAGTTATTTGCAGCATCTTCTTTACCAGAGATCAGTTGTTCAGGATGGAAGAGTTGCTTGTAGGTCCCATTCCTAACTTCATCTGCGGAGACAAGATGAGTATTATTTGGAAGCTAGTTTCCTATGTACACTAGGCTTTTCAAACTTCTAAGTGTCCAGAATAAGGCACCTAAATGCTTAGAGATCAAATCTAGCTTGATTTCTGCCTATCAGGAGGTGACAATACTTAGTACAGTCTAAATGTTGATGACCTAAGAAAAATGGACTTACTACTTAAGAAATTGTCCGATTTTACACGCAAGTTTAATTTTTTGACCTGCCAGAGCAATTTAAAACTGTATTGTAGCAGCAGAACCAGCCTTCTACAGTTTAAGACAACTTAAGGCCCACTTTGCCAATCAGCATCTGAAATACTGCTTTCCCTGCTGATTTTCCAAGCCCTCCAGGATGTCACCTTATTGCTTCTGCAGCTGTAGGCAGTCAGAGCCTGCACTTCTCCCTCACCCCCTTTCTCTTAATTGTATTTTCTGCCAAGATTAGAGAATGTTCAAAAGGAACCAGAGATGCTCTTGTAGAGATATTCAGTTATTCACATACTGAGCCATAAGCTCCAGCACAAATGGCTCTGTTCTAAAGAAACCATTCAAAGGAGCACAGAGCATCCCCTACCAGTCAGACTGAGAATGTTTTAGAGTTACCATCTCCACCAGTTATCAGATATGCACTTACATCCAGCAGGCTAAAGCTCTGTCCTATCACAAAGGTACAAAGACACTCAGCATAGCTTTGTCTCTGGTTTAGCTCAAGCCATTCCTGAGTTGTAGGCTGATGCAGTATTGCATCCCTTAATTAAAATCAGGTGGAAAGCAAAGACAGCTTTATTAACTACAGATGAAGTTGCCTGTTTGCATGTCCTTTTTAATCTGAAAAAGAGTAAGCAAGACAAAGATAAGTAAAATTCAAGATTTAAAAATACAGTAACTATTTGAATCAATTTAGAGTGAGCAGCTACCACTGCAGCTTGCAATCCAGTGTTCTGAAGTATTTCCAGGACTGCACCAAAATAAAAGCAATTTGGAGAAGCCTACCATTCAAAATACGCACTTCCAAGACTTTCTGCATTACCATAGCAAGTTTTAAAGGGCAAATAGGAGCAAAAAGGGAAAAATATAGAATGTAAAGATAAACATAGCTGGTAGGGGCAACATGAGTCAGGATGGTCCTGAAGAAGTAACAAAACTTGAGGAGTTCAGAGGCTCAGTCATTGGACGGTGAAAGGGCAATGGAATAAAGAATTTGGAGTTTAGGGGACAGCTACACCAGGCTTTCCCCTGGACATGCCATCCTTCATGTTTTTAAGTGTGCCTGGGGTATATTTTTAAAGACACTCATGTTGAGTTCCCAGGCATGTCACTGCCCTATTTCTTGGGGAGAAGTTTGATGGTATTTTACCACCACAGAGCTGGTGTATGTGTACAGCAGCTTTGCTGTCTGCACTAGGAACCACGCTGATCCAGAAGCTCCAGTAATCCCTGGTGCACAACATTGCAGTGACACAGCTGCTGTATACACAAGAGATGTTTTCATAAATACAGTGCAGAGGGCCATGCTGCAGGAATGGCAAGAATCACGCTAGCCCTGACAAGGAAACAGGATCAATAATTTTCAAATAAGTAGGGCAGGAATAAAGAAGGCAGCACCCAGAAAGGAACATGTGACCTTTAACAAAAAGCCTAGCTTTTCTACTGCTACTAAGTGTTTCATAAGGCAACCTTGTGCCCATCTCCCCATAACACACTGTATCATTAACAGCTGCTGGAGCAGCATTGGTCCCAAGACTCAGCAGCTACACACCCCCAGAGGCTCGGCAAGAGCTTTGCCACCTGCGCCCTCACCTCATTTCTCAGCTTTTCCTGGGTGCTGAGAGCCACCACCTGGTGCAGCAGGGGAAGTAACAGCCATGGGGCTCAAGAAAACAAAGCCAGACTTGTAACGCTCCTGGAAATATCAGTGCTCCGGGGAGGAGTATGAGTGCTCCAGGGAGTATCAGTGCGTCGTCAGGGGTACTTTGGCCCATTCCAAAGCTATCAGTCCCGCACTCCCATCCTTGACCTGCCTGCCTGCCCTTTGCCCTCCTGCAGAGTCTGTTCTGCTGTATGAGTCTGTTCTGCTGTATCAGCCACAAAGTGGTTTGGGGTGTTACAATGGACATAAGGTACAAGAGACCCCCAGCCTGGGTCTAGAAAAACAGCCTACACATATCCACTTATCCCCCTTCCCAACTCTGTGCACTGCAGAATGATAAACAGCAACTGCACAAGCACAGCAAACAGATCTCTTCTGCAAGAGCCCCAAACCAGTACTTAAGGCAAGGCAGCCACAAAACCAGGCCCAGCAGAAATAATTCAGGCACACACACTGGTGAGAGCAAAAGCAAGGTTCATGACAAGGACCAAGAGTCTGGTGAGACTGGGAACTCGCATTGGGCTGGCAGCAGTGCGAATGCCGCAGAACCTGGGACTGGTCAGTGGCCAACACACAGGATCATATCTGAACACTAAGAGCCAGCGCTGCCAGAGCTTGGATACAACTGGTTTTCAGAAGAGTGAATTGTTATTCAGAGATAAGGCAGGAGGCAGCTGAAGCGCACATGTGGAGTCCCTGAATTCAGGCTAACAATTGAGGCTCGTTTCTGCAAGTACTAGTCAAGCTAAAGAGCAAAAGATTTTTTGGGGAAAACAGGAATAATTCCAATGTACAAAAAGAAGTCTGCTTAATGATAGACATCGCATCTTTTAAAAGTGTTTCTACTGACTGCTGCACACATTATGCCATGTTGTTTCCAGAGGTTAACAAGTTCCTTGCATAGCAAAGCACAGACATGTTCAGGAGACCCATTTAATTCCAGATGGGCAGAAGGTAATAATGAAATTCTTTACAGAGCTCTTGAGTGCACGTTTGCCAGTCCCAAGGAACATAAAGCCAAGTATCTGCCATTGGTAGGAAGACTCAGGCAAGCTTTACGCAGTAGAAATGTAAAGCCCCAAAGCATTTTGTAGGACGAGAGAAATGGATCCGTTTGTCAAAAAAATGTGTCAGTTAAATCAAATCCTCCAGTACATTCTACCACCTCTTGCGCAGGTCCCTGTATTTACCTATGACTGCTGGTTCAAGGTCCACAAATACAGCACGAGGGACATGTTTTCCTGCACTGGTCTCACTGAAGAACGTGTTGAAGGAATCGTCGCCTCCCCCAATGGTTTTATCGCTTGGCATGGTCCCATTGGGCTGGATGCCATGCTCCAAGCAGTAGAGCTCCCAGCATGCATTCCCGATCTGCACACCAGCTTGACCAACATGGACCGAGATGCACTCACGCTGCGTGGAGGAAAAAAAATAGGATCACTCAGCAGAAACAGCAGTTTCCTTGTTTAGAAAACATTCAGCACACACAGCTTGAACTCCCATACTGCAAAGCTATTAAAACATTGGCCTCATTGTCTTGGTGTTGGGGGCATTTGCACAAAATACAGCAGAACACAAAAGCCTTTCAGTCCTCGTTCACCTCTACCTAGAGACCCTGTGGGGCACTCCTTTTAAACACACTCCTTCTCCTTGTCCCCATCCTCAACCACACAGGAAGTCTGACCAACTCTTCCAAATCCTTCAGCCAACTCATCTCTTCATAACACTGAATATTTAGTAAAACTGATGACAACCCCTCTCCCCAGCGTAGGTATCCTGGAACACTTTGCCCCAGAACCACGTGAGCACAGCCCCCAGAGGCAACAAAGACTGCTGCGAGATCCAAGGCCACGTCATTTAATACTCATAGAATGAGAAAAAACCCTTCTCCTGAACACTTCTGGCAACTTTGCCATTCTGTAAGCCAGTCTTTGTCTAAAGAAACCTTTAACACTTCACAAATCTGGAACACCAGGCCCTGCATCGCACTGCTGCACACAAAGTACTGAACTCCTTCCCACTTGACAAAACTTTACCTCCTTTTCAGCTACACAGAAAATAGTTCCTGTCAGCACAAGGAACTATTTTCCTAATATCTCAGCATAGGGTTTTGAATATTAAGAGCCAAACCACAACGGAACCATCTCCAAGCTCCCGGTCCCTCTGGGGCATTTTATATTTAACCTCCACTTTTGAGTGACAGAACATCCCAGAAGAACCTGTAGATAGAGCAGTTTTTAATAGCAGCCACATTTAACGATGTTCAGACCCTATGATCTGATGATACAATTAATTTGACTGCTTGAACTCCAGGATGAGCAGGACCTGGAACTGCCTAGTCCACATCAACAGTCAATGCAGGAAAGCAGGAGCACAGTCTCTTAAATTTCCTTGGAAGCCCTAAGAAATAAAAGCCCATATTTGCCAAAAATACTGTTTGAGTCTCAGATCTTCAGTACTGTGGTTAAGAACACTTTTCAGCTCCCCAACCATCTCACTCATGTATCAGACAGCTTCAAGAAGAGCAATCCATGTCCTCCTTACAACCAGCCTCTCTCCAAGCTGCTGCCACGCCCCCCTCCAAGGCCATTACTCCATCCTCCTCTGTGTCGAAGCATGGAGCTGGGCAGGGCTCTGCTGTGGCACAGGACAACCAACCTACCCTGTGCAAAAAGGGCAAGAAGAGCAGCATCTCCAGCATGCAGCCCAACAAGCCTGCACAGAGGAGTTCACAGCAACGAGTGAGGCCACATCGTCCTTTCAGAGAGTGGGACAGCCCGCAACGCTTCCACAGCAAGAGGAAAAAGAAATAAACCACTTCAGTCTGAATCCTCACCCATTCTGATGTCTATCAGTGGTGGATGCTTTGCTAGCAGACCTCCCAAGCAGCTAGGAAGGTCACCAAAAGGACACATGCAGGGACTCACACACACGCAAACAGCGTGGCAGGCTACAAAAACACCCCAAGCAGCCCTCCCTCTACTCCTCAGGAAGGCTCAGGCTGGATGTCAGAAGGATGCTGGAGGATTCGGGCTGGGTGCCAGGAAGAGCTGCCCCAGAGTGGTACAGTCCTGGAACCAGTCAGAGATGTGGGAAGAGAGGAGGTTCTCCGGGGAAAGGTGAGGAGGGGTTCTTGATCAGAGAGGGCAGGGACAGGACAACAGAGAAAGGTTTTCAGTTAAAAGAGGGGAAATTGAGGTGACGTCTTTGGGAGAAATGTTTTCCTGTGAGGGTGGGGAGGCCCTGGCCCAGGATGTCCAGAGCAGTGGTGGCTGCCCCATCCCTGGAGTGGTTCAAGGGATGGGGATGGATGGAGCTTGGAGCCCCTGATCCAGTGGGAGGTGTCCCTGCCCATGGCAGGGGGTGGAGCTGGATGGGCTTTGACAGGCCTTCCAGTCCAAACCATTCCATACTTCTATGAACATATCATAATGGGAAAGTGGTTTCCCTAGGATGAAACTCAATGGAAACTGTATCCTTTACGAAGGTGACTGCATTCACACTCTTGATTGGCTTAACTTAAAAAGTGTGATGATAAGCAGCCCCTCATGGAAAGGTAAGAACAAGATAAGGACATCAGCACATCCTTCCAATGTTCTCCTAAGTTCCAGCCATCTTCAGTTCAACAAATATTCCCTATGCATTCAGAACCCTACAGAAGCAGCCTGTTACAGTTCTTAGATCCAGGTAAGAATTTGAAATCCACAATCTCTTTTCAAAAGTAATTATAGGGCAAACGTCCACAAGGAGAAGGGCCTTATGCTGTCCCATAGACTCCAGCAGACAGCCCCCACTTGTGCTGCATAGCTCACCAGCTGGACTCTGTCCTCTGACGATATCCCAACCCTTTCCTCTCCAATATCCCCACCAGGCTGACTCCTAACTCACAAGGTGAGTCTGCCTCAGCTCTATCACCTAGGAGACCTCTCTGACCCCACCAACCTACTCACAGAATCATTTAGGTTGAAAAAGACCTTTAAGTTCATTGGGTCCAACACGGTACACCTAACACTGTCCTCCTTCCACTGTCTGCATATCTCCTTCTTGCCCTTTGGCCTGACCAGCAGGTCTTGACTCAGCCAGGCTTGTCTCTCACCCCCCTTTTCTGATGTCTTACACCTGGCGATCACAGAACCATGGAGTGGTTTGTGTTGGAAGGGACCTTAAAGCCCATCCAGTCCCACTCCCCGCCACGGGCAGGGACACCTCCCACTGGATGAGAGGCTCCAAGCCCCATCCACCCTGGCCTTGAATTGGGACGGGGCAGCCACGGCTTCTCTGGCCGTTCCCTCCCCACCCTCACAGGAAAACATTTTTCCTTAAGATCTCATCTCAATCTCCCCTCTTGCAGCTGAAAATCCTTCCCCGGTTGTATTCCTGCCCTCCCTGATCAAAAGCCCCTCCCAGCTTTCCTGGAGCCCTTTTCAGCACTAGACGCTGCTCTAAGGTCTCTGTGGAGCCTTCTCTCCCCCAGGTATCAGCCCCAGCTCCCTAAGCCTGTCCCAGTACAGGAGATGCTCCAGCCCTCGCACCGCTCCCCTCCGGCCCCGCTCCAGCAGATCCCGGGGGCGGATCCCCCCCGTCGGCCGCCTCCTCCGGGACCTGAAACTCGCCGTCCTACAGCCCGGAGCCCGCGCCCGACCCCTCGCCTCTCCCAGCCCCCCCCGGGCCGCCATGTTCTCGGCGGGGCCGCCACCATTTTGGGCCTCCCGCCCCTCACCATGGCGCTGCGGCGGCGCTGGAGCTACAGACGGGCCACGGGTCTGGGCGGCAGCGCGAGAGCGACCGCGCCGCCCGCGCCCTCATTATATAGCGAGGGGCGGGGCCGCCCCCGCCCGCGCCTAGCCCATTGGCTGCGGTTCGCTCGGGGGCGGGGCCGCTCTCCTGCCGCAGCCATTGGCGGGTTCGTAACCAGGGGCGGGGCTGCGTCTTCCCGCCCAGGGAGGCTCTGGCGTGCTCGGCTGCGGGGGGGGGCGAGGGAAAGGAGGAGGGAATGGGAAAGAAGGGAAAGGGAAAGGGAAAGGGAAAGGGAAAGGGAAAGGGAAAGGGAAAGGGAAAGGGAAAGGGAAAGGGAAAGGGAAAGGGAAAGGGAAAGGGAAAGGGAAAGGGGAGAAGGAAAAGGAGAAAAGAGAAAGGAGAGAAGGAAAAGGAGAGAAGGAAATGAAAAGGAGGGAAGGAAAAGGAAAATGAGAAAAGGGAAAGGAGAGAAGGGAAAGGGAAAGAAGGAAAAGGAGAGAAGGAGAAAGAAAAGAAAGAGAAAGGGAAAGGAGAGAGGGAAAAGGAAATGAAAAGGAGAGAAAGAAAAGGAGAGAAGGAAAGGAAAAGGAGAAAAGGGAAAGGAGAGAAGGGAAAGGGAATAGGAGAGAAGGAAAAGGAGAGAAGGGAAAAGGAGGAAAGGGAAAGGAGAGAGGGAAAAGGAGAGAAGGAGAAAGAAAAGAAAAGAAAAAGAAAGGGAAAGGAGAGAGCGAAAAGGAGGGAAGGAAAAGGAGAAAAAGAAAGGGAAAGGAGGGAAGGAAAAGGAGAAAAAGAAAGGGAAAGGGAAAGAAGAGAGGGAAAAGGAGGGAAGGAAAAGGAGGAGAAGGAAAAGGAGAAAAAGGAAAGGAGGGAAGAAAAAGGAGAAAAAGAAAGGAAAAGGAGAGAGGGAAAGGAGGGAAGGAAAAGGAAAAAGTGGTAAGGAAAAGGGGAGAAGGAAAAGAAGAAAAGGAAAGGAAAAGGGGAGAAGGAAAAGGAGAAAAGGAAAGGGAAAGGGAAATGAGAGAGGGAAAGGGGGAGAAGGAAAAGGAGAGAAGAGAACGGAGAGAGGGAAAAGGTGAGAAGGAAAAGGGAAAGGAGAGAGGGAAAAGGAGGGAAGGAAATGGAAAAAAGAGGGAAGGAAAAGGAGATAGAGAGGGGAAGAAGGAGGAGAGGGGACAGGAAGAGGGGAAGGACGGGGGAAGATGAAGGAGATAGGGTGATACAGTATGTGGAATATTTTGATTTAAGCAAAAGTACAGTTAAGTTTTGTCCTAGCAATTGTGGGGTTTTTTGAAAGTTACACAGAATGTCCCTCTGGGAGCATGTTTTCTTTAGAACGGTGTTTTCCAGACGCTGCTTGTTGAAAATGATAATGCCTTGTGTTCAGTGTGAGCTGTGCTGAACAGATGTCACTTCTGGAATCTCCTCTGCTTGCCGTGTTCTCTATCGTCTAGCCAAGGTCGGGCAGAGCTGGAGCCAGCTCCAAATTAGCACCAGTTTTGACTGTTGCAAAGCTTCATAATATTAAAACTAGACCTTGGTAGGTAATAGAATGTGCATAAGTTTTCTGGGAGAATTTATACCTATGCACATAAGTTGGAAATCTGTTCTGTAACAGCTTTTTTTCTCTTGGCACAGGATTGATGGAGATCCCGCACATTGCCCAGCCCTGATAAAGGATGCTCACTTTCTAAAACTCAAAAATTAGTCTGAGAGAGATTTATTTGCTGGCATTTTTGGTATCAAGAGGAAGGAGGGGAAGGAGAAAGGGAAAGGGAATGGGAAGGGGAAGGGGAGAAGAAGAAGGGGAAGGAGGAAAGGAAGGAGAAGGGGAGGGAGGAGAAGAAGGGGAAGGAGGAGAAGAAGGAGAAGGGGAAGAAGGGAAGGGGAAGGAGAGAAGGGGAAAGGGAAGGAGAGAAGGGGAAGGAGAGAAGGGGAAAGGGAAGGAGGAGAAAGGGAAGGGGGAGGAGAAAGAGAAGGAGAAGGGGAAGGAGAAGGAGAAGGAGAAGGAGAAGGAGAAGGAGAAGGAGAAGGGGAAGGAGGAGAAGGAGAAGGGGAAGGAGAAGGAGAAGGGGAAGGAGGAGAAGAAGGGGAAAGGGAAGGAGAGAAGGGGAAAGGGAAGGAGAGAAGGGGAAGGAGAAGGAGAGAAGGGAAAGGAGAAGGAGAGAAGGGAAAGGAGAGAAGGAGAAGGAGAAGGAGAAGGAGAAGGAGAAGGAGAAGGAGAAGGAGAAGGAGAAGGAGAAGGAGAAGGAGAAGGAGAAGGAGAAGGAGCAGCTTTGTCCACCCAGTGGTCCCAGGCACTCACGGGACAGACCTGAGGTGGAGGGTTGAGAGCTCCAGGCCTGGCTGTGCACATGGAGTCCCACCACAGCAGCCAGCGAAATGGTGAGGCCATGCAGAGCAGAGGCTTGGATCACAGCAAGGCACGCAAAGAGCCCGTCCCTGCAGGCAGGCTCTGTGGGAGCCTTCGTCTCTGAGAGTGGGAGGGAGATATGGGCAAACCTGTGTATTTTCCCTCCAAGGAGGGAGGAGATGGCTCCATGGCAGAGCTGTCAGGCAAAGCAGTGCTTGCACCAGCTGTTACTGGGGTAGAATCACGCAATGCAAAGGACAAAAAGCCAAGGGAACGGATCTGGAAAGTCACATAGATCCTTTGGTGTTTGAATGCCCCAGTTTAAGTTGGATGTTTAGATGGGAATTGTAAAACCCCTGTGGTGCGTCACAAGGTTTCCATGAATGAGATTGCCAAACCTACTTCTTGGTGGAAACTGGCTGCTGTACACAGCTGAAGTTTGAGAACTGCAGTGCAGCCCTTCCCAGGGCAGAACCAGCACCAGTTCCAGGAAATCGCCTTTCCCCCGCTGAGCTGAGCTCTGCGTCAGCGTAGGTACATGAAACAATTCCAAACAGTAACAACAGAGCTCATGTTTTCCTTTTGCTATGTGAATCTCCAATCCTGTGAGTAGCCTGGACAAGAGCGATCCTTTTGAAGGGAGCCTGATGGATGCCAGGCTCCGTCTGCAGGAAGCGGTGAGGAGCGAGGAACCTCCTCGCTCGGGAGCTGAAGTGGGCTAAGGATGCGAATTCGCTGTTATCAGTTCCACTGTAATCATTTCAACACAGGGTGAAAATAAAACCTGCACGGGTGCACACTTAGAATTACTGGAAGAAAATAAAGGCAAAAGTCCTCCAGAACGTGAGGATTGAGAGAAAAGGGTGTGAGGAAGGGGTAAAAAAGCATAAATAATATCAATATACTTGTTTTTCAGAAGAATGATGCCAGCTGCAATGAGTGGCTGAAAACCAGGTGAGATATAAAACACCTGTCTGTCTGTATTTAGAGAATTTGGCTGGCTCTGCAGCAGAGGGGCTGAGGAGGGCTTGAGGGCTGTCTGCCAGGGATCACACATGAGTACCCATACCAAGAAGCAAGCTTCTGCAGGTCCTGGTTCCTCCTGCTTTGGATCAATAACCACACGGGGACTGTGGAAGAGAAGGCAGATTTTAAATTGCAAGCTGAGTGTCTGGGCCATACATCAGGGCAGTACCTAGAGCTTTGCAATTAGTACTTTAAAAATAAGCCTTCTCTGCTTTTATGTAATTTAATCTTCAACAAGCACAAGCTATTGCTTAGTGTTAGGGAGCTGGTAGACATTTGAAGAACCCAATCATCGGACTTCTAGTAAGTCCCAGTTCTAGCTGTCTGCTTGGTCTGGTCAGCTCTGAGACCTGAAAGAACTTTTTTTGTGTTTTGTTTCTTTATTTTACCCTAATTGCTTGGCCTAACCCTGCTGGGGTCTGACCGCTGGCTCAGGTGGGCTCCTCAGTGAAGCTGTTTGCTAAAGACCAGGGCAGTCCAGGTTGGCTGAGACTGGCAGAACTGAGATCTGCAGTCAGGCATTCCTGCTCAAATGGGAGAGACCACACCTTAAGCAATCATGAGCCATCGGAGTAATTACTAATGGAAGAGGAAAGAGGAAGATAGACATAATATTTTAGTTTCTCTTGTCTTTTTTGGAGGAAAAAAAAAAAAGAAGACAGTTAAATGTCTCCTCAATTAAATTTTCTCCTCATTGTCTGTTGTGCTTTTCTCAGTTGGAAATCAAAGTATCAGGACTACGTAACCGGTTGGACATTTGCAATCCCAGCTTTGGGAATCCTCTTCATGCAGGATAAAAGAGAAAATAATTGGATTTCATTCTTCCACATGTTGTAATTGTATTACAAATATTTTGTTGCTATCTTTTTCATCCTTCTCCTTACATCTCCCATTTTAGGCATCAGGAGAATCTGTGAGACTTCCATGTGTTCATTCAAAAGGAATATTTGGTTCTGCTCTTCCAAATTAATAAGGAAATCTTTAATTTATGAGCAACGTTTAGCCTAAGCTCTAAAACCTTTTTTTTAAAAAAATCTCATGATTTTTAAACCAGTCTTAGGAGCTTGAAAGATTTGATTCATGCTTTTAAAATGCTGTGACCTGAGAGAACACTTAAAATGCTCTAATCATCCTTTCAACACTGCTAATGTGGTTCAGCGGTGGGTCAGACCCTGAATTGTCAGCAGTGCAGACTCACACTACAGTATTTTATTTTCCTTTAGAAATGCTGCAGGGACATGAAACTGGTCAGACACCTTGCAAAAGTGGAAAATTGTGGGTGAATTGTGCACCCCAGGTCCCTCCGCTGGCCTCTCTCCCATTCCAGTGCGGTTGTGGCCAGCTGCAGCCTTTGTGGCCACCTGCTCTTGATTCCCTGTGTCATTTGCCATCTAAACTCACCCATTTTCTTAGGTCCAATGTCAATTTGTGTACTTTAATTCTTTGCTCACATTCTTTGCTCGTTGCTTTTTCCAAACTGAGCCCCCAGGTTTTCCCTCGGTCGGGTCAGATGAAACAGCACCAGGAAAACACATGGCTGGGGCCGGGAGCGGGATTGAATTTCAGAGGGCGGGAAGGCGTAATGTAGTTAATCATTCACAATCACGGCTCCTTCCCCGCATGGAGCCGGCTGGTGGTTATTGATCTCTCCGCAGGCTGCAGGGCTCTCCATGAGGGTGAACCTGGGTGCTGCCTTCCAGAGCAGGTATTGATCTTCTCGGCGCATGCACAAGGGGTTGCTGCAAGCGAGGGCGCCATCCGTGCTGATCCTGGGTGCATCTGCCACCGGCTGACACAGCAGCGATTACCTCTGAGCTGAACATTCGCGCTGCGGTGCCGGTGTTGGGGTCCCTCTTTGGGCTGTTAAGGCCTCCCGGCTGTTTTGGTGGTGTGGCAGAGGATGAGAGGTTGGGTTTAGGTGTCTATTTTTTTAATTCTATGGTGATTATACACATGAGGAACTTGCTAAGGACATAAATGTATGGAGAATCACACTGGATGAGACCTGTGTGAGCCGAGCTTAGTGCTGCTTCTCTCCTGGTGGCCCTCTGCAAATGACTATGGAATGATGCAGAAGAGGGCCAGTATAAAAGCATCACTACGCCGGGATGTTCTCTCCACCTTTATGGATTCCTGTTTTAGAGAATCCCTGAACCGCTAGCCTGTATCTTCTCATCCCAGACTATCATCTGGCTACTCATTTTTGCTTGGCTGTTTCATCCTACCCCATTCCCCGCAGGCAGCTGAATGCGTTGCCTGTGTCTGTGAAGGTAACAGAGTCCCCTCCTGGGTTCGGGATCCAAGTTGTTCCAAGAACAGGCATTTTTTTAGTGTTGACAAGGAATTCCTTGCAAATCGTCTTGACAAAGATCTTGATGGGTTTTTAGTTTTGTTTTAACCTTCCTTTGCAACCCTGGGTGCAGCTCATGTGGAATCATCTGCTCTGGTAGAGCCCTCGTGTAGGAGACCAGTGGATCACCCTGCCCGGGGAGCTCATGGAGGGTTCCATGGGCCCTCCTATCGCACAGCCCCAACCTTTGGCTGTTGCAAAATACACTCTCAGCTCGGCAGAGGCTGGAGAGGAACAAGGTTCCTGCCACCACGTAAAGCAGCACCTTTGTTAGCCTTTTGGAGATGTGGAAAGTGAAAAGAAATAGGGATTTTGTTCTTTTTTTTTTTTTCACTGTAGCCTGGGAAGGGAATAGCAGGCAAAGAAAGCTGTTATATAAAGCCTAGCTAGCAAGAATGAGGAAAACCAACACTTTCCTGTGCTGTGTGATGATATTTGGTGTTGGTTTAGCACCACTGGCGGTCGCATGCTGCCTGAACGGGCTCATCTGGCCGTTGTGGTCCGGATGTCACTGCGTGTCAGCAGCCCACAGGGCATGAACAGACGTTGCTGTGTCCTCTTCTGCCTGAACTATTGATGTGAACTAAATGAATAGAATGAATAGATAGTGCAAATCAATAGAAGACGACCAGAATGGAACGCTCTGTTTCGCTAGGTCAGTTTAAAACTGGACACCATCACAGCGCTCTGTGTAGAGCTGCCTCTGCCCCCATGCCCAGCGTCACCCTCAAGCAGAAGGCATGCACACAGCACATTCCCGTTTCCTCTGGAAGTTGGATATCAACCAGCACTGCCCGGAAAGGGAGGCAAACCCTGCTCTGAGCTCCAGGCAGTGGGGGTAGGGCCCAGCGGAGGAACTGGTTGTACAGGTGGAAGTGTTATGGGGATGCACAGGTCTGAGTGGGACAGTGGGAATCTTGTGACAAACCAGTTCGGATCACTGGGCGAGGTGTTTATCCCATCACGCAGATCTGCACGTTTTATCTCAAGTGCTGCACACGGGAAATGGAGAAACAGTTTGGGGAAAATGCACAACAGGTGGAAATGCTTAATGTAGTGATCTCAAGCCAAATCTCCATGGGAAGACATGGATTCTCCATGAGGGTTTTGGGAATGTTTGCTGAGTGCCAAGAAATATCTTTCGTTTAGAGTTGAAAACTATCCAACTAGACAGGGCTGAATTAATTTGACCTAAACACTTTTTGTTCCAGATGGGTGGGAAATCCTTAAGTTTGGCAACGATGAGTGAAGAAGACACAGCTACAGTAGTTTGTACACGGGAAGGAACCATTCCTTTCCTGGATACAGGACATGTGCAATGGGTATATCTCTAATTATATGATCATACCCTGTTCGTATTTAGTCCTCCTGCTGCAGGGAGTGTAAAAAATAAGTGGAAGGACGTGCTTGAGTTGCCAAATTGGAACCCCAAATTGGAACTCCTTTTGTTTTGCAAGATTTCCTACGTGATAGCCAGCAGAATGTACGCAGGAGATCAACATCTCACGAGTGACTTTAGTATCAGCATTTTCTATCTTGATCATCGGACTTTACAGCTTTAACATGCTATCAGCATGGCTTCTTGTAGGTGATCCTTAATAAGAGCCTGTTTTAAGGGCCTTAAATACATTCTCTGTTTTCAAGTCTTATGCTATTTTCTCTTCTAACTATTTAATCCTGCTCCTCCAAGCATGGACCTGGCTACCCACCCTATCATTTTGTTCTCTGCCTGCCCACACTGACAGGGCGCCTTCCATTCCCTGCTTGTTTCAAACGCTACTTCAGCCGTGACTTCCACACCGTTCTGCTTCCCTGCCTCTTCCCTGCTGGTCTGCAGTAACAAACCTCTGTCGGACATTTATAGAAGCTGACCAATTATTTTTTCTTTATTTTACTATTAAAAGACCTTCTGAAGTGCTTATCTATGTGCTGCGCCATCTCTGTACCGTGAGATGCCGTTGCTGTTCTGGTTAGTACCCTCCTTCTCCAATTATATCAGACTTTGTTAACTGTGTCACCTGTCTTGGTTAAAAGTCTTGGCCCAGGTCCTGTTCATTAATTGGGGGTAAATGGACTCTAACCTACAATGTTTTGTTGCATTCTCCACTGCTAACTTCTGGTTTAGATACTAAAGGTTTACCTTGTCCTGTCCTGCTACAATAATTGGCCTATTTTTAGTGCAAGTAATTGAAATCACTCATTAGAGCAGATCTCTCTCATTTAGAAGTTGAACTTTTTCCCCTGCTCAAGCAGTAGCATCATCCACCGACTTATTCCTATTTCCAGTGTCTGGACATTCCTGCCTGTCCCGATCCTTTGCTGCGTAGTCCTTTTGACCATGAAACCATTCAGCTGATGGTGCAGACAATGAATATGCAAACGGTTCGTGTCCTGTGCTCGTTTTTGCTGGGACAGTTAGGTTTCTTCAGAGTAGCTTGTATGGGGCTGTGTTTTAGATCCGTGATGGAAACACAGGGATGTGTTGATAACACAGGGATGTGTTGGCTATTGCTGAGCAGTGCTCATACAGCACGAAGGCCTTTTCTGCTCCCCTCACTGCTCTGCTGGACGGTGGGCTGGGGGGTTGCCCAGGAGGCTGAGGGGAGACCTTAGTACTCTCTACAACTACCTAAAAGGAGGTTGTGGAGAGGAGGGAGCTGGGCTCTTCTCCCCAGTGACAGGGGACAGGACAAGAGGGAATGGCCTAAAGCTTCGCCAGGGGAGGTTCAGGATGGATATCAGAAAAAAATTCTTCACAGAAAGAGTCATCGGGCACTGGAACAGCTGCCCAGGGAGGGGGTCGAGTTGCCTTCCCTGGAGGTGTTTAAGGAACGGGTGGATGAAGTGCTTAGGGACATGGTTTAGAGAGTGTTAGGAATGGTTGGACTCGATGATCCAGCGTGTCCTTTCCAACCTGGTGATTCTGTGATTCTGTGACAGTAAGCAATGGTTTTCTTTTGCATCACTTGTTTGGCTTTGCACGTGCATGGCAGGAACCTCACTGCAACCAGTGCACCCAGTTCAGCACCGTGCTGGCCTTAGGGTGCAGCGACAGCCTTGCCTCACTGACATCTGCGTCAACACCCACTGAATATCTATCCCACCCTATCTGGACTTCTGTAAAGCCTTTGACACGGTCCCCCACAACATCCTTCTCTCTAAATCAGAGAGATAAGGATTTGATGGGTGGATGGTACGGTGGATAAGAAACTGGTTGGATGGTCTTATTCAGAGAGTAGTGGTCAATGGCTCAAAGTCCAGATGGAGATCCGTGACGAGTGGTGTCCCTCAGGGGTCTGTACGGGGACCAGTGCTGTTTAATATCTTTATCAATGATATTGACAGCGAGATCAAGTGCACCCTCAGCAAGTCTGCAGCTGACACCAAGCTGAGTGGTGCAGTTGCCACAGTGTAAGGACGGGATGTTATCCACAGGAACCTGGACAGACTGGAGAAGTGGGGCTGTGCGAACCTCGTGAAGTTCAACAAGGCCAAGTGCAGGGTCCTACACCCGGGTTGGGGCAATTCCCGTTTTCAGTACATGATGGAGGATGACATGATTGAGAGCAGCCCTGAAGAGAAGGAGGTGCGCTTCTGGGGGATGAGAAGCTTGACATGAGCCGGCAATGTGCACTCGCAGCCCAGAAACCAACCGTGTCCTGGGCTGCATCAAAAGCAGCGTGGCCAGCAGGGAGGGAGGGGATTCTGCCCCTCTATTCCTCTCTTGTGAGATCTCATCTGAAGTATTGTGTCCGGTTCTGAAATCCTCAACATAAGGAGATGGAGCTGTTGGAACAGGAACAGAGGAGGCTGGAGCACCTTCCCTGCGAGAACAGCTGAGAGAGTTGGGTTTGTTCAGCCTGGAGAAGAGAAGGCTCCGAGGAGATCCTACAGCGACCTTCCAGTACCTGAAGGGGCTACAGGAAAGCTGGAGAGGGGCTGTTCATAAAGGCTTGTGGGGACAGGACGAGGGGGAATAGGTACAAACTGGAGAGGGGCAGATTTAGACTCGACATAAGGGAGAATTTCTTCACCATAAGAGTGGTGAGGCACTGGCCCAGGTTGCCCAGGGAAGTTGTGCCTGCCTCATCCCTGGAGGCGTTCAAGGCCAGGTTGGATGGGCCTTGGGCAGCCTGATCCAGTGGGATGTCCCTGCCGGCAGGGGGGTTGGAACTGAATGATCTTTAAGGTCCCTTCCAACCCGAACTATTCCATGATTCTATGACTCTATGATCAGGATCGGGGTCCCAGGTGCAGGGCAGCCACACACACAGGTGTTGCCTTTGGGACTGGCGTACTGGGTTCCCCACAGGAATCCACAAGTCGCAGCAGGGCCCTGGAGGGACAGAGCCAGATCCCAGTGAGTGGTGCTGGTATCCTGGAGGCCTTGTGGAGCATCGGCACCAAACAGGGGGACCTGTAGCTGCAGCAGGGACGGAGCTGCCAAGGCCACCAAGCTTCCACATCGCTGCTGACACCCACCAGCTACATCTCTCACTCCTGGTTATTCCTTATCAAGGGAGCTTCCTCCCACCAGAGCCTGAAGCTGTGTCTTTCTCCAAGGATCTTTTCTCCTCAGGAGCTGGGTCCAGCGATCGCCAAGTCCCAGCATGTCTGTCCTTCCACTCATTTTGGTGCAACCCCCTGGGATCTGCCACGGTTTGCCAGACAACCGGGTCCTTCTGCCTGTTTTAGAGAACACGAGTCACAGACTGCGCCATCCCCAGGAAAGAACGTGGCAGCAAGTTCTTGGAGCCATGTCCTCCATTACCAGAAATTCCAAACTAACCAGGGATTCTGCAGTGTGCTGTGCTCTGGATGTTTGCCATGGAAAGAGCACGCTGTGAACAGTGTTCCAAGCTGCGTGCAGAGCAGCTGCTCGAGGAGGGGAAGGATACCTGTGCTGACAGGTCTTTGCTTATTTCCCCTTGCTCTCAGGGCATCTCTTCCAGCGGGGTTCGAACAATGGCAGGAGGTGACTCCTGGCAGCGCTCAGACAAGAGCTCTCTGCCTCCGCACGCACAGCAACGAAGGCTGGATACCATCTCCCTTCCTCTGGGGGCATTCAGAGACTCCTGGAAAATAAGGAACGTGAAACGGGGAGCAGAGGCACAGCTGAGCGCACACGCAGCACCGCTGCTTCCCCTGCAAGAAGCATGAGCAAACATCCATGCAGGGAACTCTCCTAGCGCAGCATCTCGCCGCAGGGACACGTGGCTCCTATTGATGCCACGAATGGCCCTGAAAGACTTTGCAAGGACAGACTTTGCCTGCAGTTCTGACCTGTCGTGCCGGACTGATGCTTGCCAGGAAGGCTGGCTGCTGGGAAAGCCCAGCTCCGCTGGCTCTGGCCTCCTCTGCCGGCTGAGCAGCAGTGATCCGAACCAACCTCGCCGTCAGGCGTGAGGCGCTGGTGAGATCCCAGCCTGCCTTGGGCTGTTCCGCAGCCCGCACCACTGGTAGAACTGTGCCAGGGAGGGAAGGGTCACCGTGTCTTTGTCCAAGCAGAACCTGTATCCAAACAGCTCATATTTTAACCAGAGACAGAAGTAAAGCCCCTGGGAAGGGACCAGGTGATGATCAGGGGATATATCCTCTGCCACACGCTCTTACCACCGTGTAGCGCTCTCAGATTCGGACACGCAGAGCTTATAAAGCTGAATTGCAGCAACCCTGGAGCCCTGAGTTGGCTCTGGAGCCCTCAGCACAGGAAGGACATGGATCTATTGGAGGGAGAAGAGAAGAGGCCACAAAGATGATCCGAAGGCTGGAGCACCTCCCGTACGAGGACAGGCTGAGAGAATTGAGGTTGTTCATCCTGGAGAAGAGAAGGCTCCGAGGAGACCTTAGAGCAGATTCCAGTGCTGAAAGGGGCTCCAGGAGAGCTGGGGAGAGGCTCTGGATCAGGGAAAGGACAAGGGCGGAACGGTTTTCAGCTGCAAGAGGGGAGATTGAGGTGACGTCTTTGGGAGAACTGTTTTGCTGTGAGGGTGGGGAGGCCCTGGCCCAGGTTGCCCAGAGCAGTGGTGGCTGCCCCATCCCTGGAGGGGTTCCAGGCCAGGTTGGATGGGGCTTGGAGCCCCTGATCCAGTGGGAGGTGTCCCTGCCCATGGCAGGAGGTGGAACTGGATGGGCTTTGAGGTCCCTTCCAACCCGAACCATTCCATGATTCTATGAACCCCGAGGCTGGACTGTGCCGTTCTGGATTATGTTTCAGGAAAGGTGCAAGAAACAATTTTTCCAGAACCTGCTTTTCCCTCTCAAAAGATGGAAGTGTTACCTCACACTGACCCAGGGACCTGCGTACTCCTCAGTGGAGGGAGCGAAGCACTTGATTTTCACTCTGTGCACAGTCAGATAATTTTCAGATGCCAGTGCATTTCCTCCAAAGCACAATCCTGCAAATACAGCCTTGGCTTCTCTTGCTCCTCCGAGGGCTGCAGCCCCACAGCTCCGCATCTCCCATCTGGACTACTCAGCTAATTTCTTGCTCTTCTCTGCCCTCACCAACGCAAAAAAGTCCAGCTGCTCTTGTAAGAGCTGCACTTTAAGAGCCTGGCTGACTTGCAACTCGGCACGAAAGTATTAATGCTGAAAGGCATAACAGAAATTATTGGTTTAAAGGAGCATCAAGCTGGCTTTTATCAAAGCCCTCATTTTTAGTTTCCACTTTTATGCCAAGTTCCACTCATCTGCTGTGGTTTCTTTCACTGTTCCCCAGCAGCTGCAAAGTACTTGGTGGTTTTAGGCAAAATACTCGGTGGTTTTAGGCAAAATACTTGGTGGTTTAGTGGTCCTTTGGTTCTAAGGTTTGGCCTTTATTAACCTGGCTTTGCAGGAGGCAGGGAAGCATTTCCCCCACACCATTTGTGGAAGGACCCTGAAGCCATTTCCTCTCTATTGTTTCCTTTCCTCCTCGCCTCCTTCCTGCCAGGGAGTGTAATGTCAGGCACATAACATGACTTTCAGAGAACATCCATACCATACCTCAGCCGTCCCCAACACCCTTGGGTTGTTGAAACGGCCCCTGCTGCCCCAGTGCTGGCTGCTCACACACAGCACTGCTCTGCAGCGCTGGGGGTTCAGGGAAACAAGCAAAGCAAGGTATGTGGGAGATGTAATGCCTAAAATACCTCTCCAGCAAACCCGGCCTTGTTTTTATCAGCTCACAGCTCTCTTCTGAACACTGCTGAGCTCTTTGTCTCCCTACATGGTGGCAGCGGTTCCACAGACACCCTGAGCTGCAGGGACTGCACAGATCCTACGCGAAACCCTCCTGGCTGCCTACGTGAGGACCAGCCGAAGGGCAGAGCTGAGGCGAGGAGGCAAACAACAAAGTCCTTCCCCAAGCTATGACTTCAAAGTCCATATTGTCATACCTGCTCAGACAGAGATCTCTTCTGTTAAGAGATGAGCAATCACAGAGAGACCTTGGGTGTTGTCACACCCAGAAAACAAGACCTTTCTGCTGACTTGCAAAGCTGGGGCAAGGGAGCCTTGAATTCCAGTCCCTGCTCCAAGCACCACTTGCCTACTTCAGTGAAATGCACTTGATTTAGGGGAGGAAGAGTGTGAACAGGATCTCTTAGCAAGGCACGACTTGTGGCAGTTTCCCAGGACAGCTCAGCTGATCTCAGCCTCCTGCAGCCCCAAATGGGAAGCCCTTCATCCTGCCCTTGCCTCCCCATTATCTCACACAGGCTGTGGAGCTCAAACTCCCACATTCCAATGCAGCAGCCCAGGAAAAGCTTTAGACCAGGTCAGCAAACGGTCTCAGGGAAGGGTTCGGCAGCTGGCTGGGAGGGAGAGGTTTGGGTGGCAACGGGAGCTGTGAGGTGAACTTACCTGGGGTCTCAATGTCAGCCTAAGCCCAGACCATGGTTTTGGGTGTCTCAGTACCTGAGTTAGAGTGGAACAAGATGTTTTAACCATCCTAAATACATTTATATTGATGGCATAGAAACACCTAACCAATACGAAGCTTTAAACCCAGCTTGGGAAGCAATCAGACAAAGCTGTTATCATTTGTTCTCAGCACTGAGGCAGGGCTTGAGTGCCAGAGCTCGTGTCCTGCTGCGCAGAGCCCTCACCCATCTTGCTAGTGGGATCAGCCGGTGCAAGGGGTGCAGGTTCCTCACTGTTCCCTCTTAGGGCCACAGCTTAGCACGGAATGGGCCGTATCAATAAGGTCTGTGCAGCTTCTGGTGTAGAAGAATCCATTTTCAAACTCATTTCTGCTCTGTCTTGGTGCTGATAAAGAAAGACGGACTGCAAGATGAGTGTTAACAGGTCTTAGGTAAATGCTCTCCATACCTGAAGGTTGGCTCTTGTCCATCCTTTTACTAGAAGTTCCTGCAGGCAACTGGAGAGGGTTTTCAACGTGCTATATCAAAAGCAGTGAAAAGGAGATGTGTATTTTTGAGCCAAATCATGATTAGCTCCCATTAACACAAAGACTGTCAAGGCTGTTCAGTGCTGATTCCACAAAGTGATGCCACTTTTCCCTCTCCACCATTTTTTTCTCCTCTCAGAATTCATGTCCTCAGCTAGCCCAGGCGATAGGCTCCCGAGCATCAGTGAACTGGAGCTCTGCTGCACGGCCGCCCTTTCACCAGAACCAGGTCCCTGACGCGGAGACTTGGACTTCAGGGAGATCTTTCAGCTTCTCCAAAGTGCAGGAAGCCAAGAACCTACCTGAGGCTGAAAGATCCTGATTCCATGGTAAAAGTTTCCTCCCATGAATTCCCAACAGGCTGTACATCTCTTGTAAGCATTTCCACAATCCTGCTTTATATTTAAGTCAGCAGGAACCAACCCTGGATCCCATGGAGATTGTATCCATTCAGCACATCTCTCCTCACACTCCTGAAGGCAGGAGCTTTCGTAACTCGCCATCACTGAGCAAGACTGCACTGGATTGGCTTCAAATTGACTGCGCTGATGTGAAGAAGGCGTTTGAGCTGAGGCCTCCCATGCCTCCAGGAAGCACCTACTGACTGGGAAAAGCTGCCACCACCCCCTCAGCCCTGTCCCAGTGCCACCCACCGGCTTCTTCCCGCTATCAGGAATCCACACGTACCATTTTTTTTTGAGGTGTCATTTACTTGGTGTTCCTGGAGCCGATATCTACAAGCCTGTCCTGCACAGCAGCATCCCCAGAATAGAACTCTTGTGCAGCACATGTTATATCTCAGTAACACGGAGGGTAATCTCACTGTTACAGGTCAGCACACATTCCCTAGCAGACAACACTCCTAAGTGAAGTGTGAAATTGAAGTGACATGATCCCACCGTGCCTGTGCAGAGCCCAGGTGAAGCTCTCCTGCCCTTCTGAATACTCTTCCTTGATGAACCTGTTCAGTCACTGGGCTTAGGGCTAAAAGTTGGCAAGGGCAGGAGGAAAGCAGCACAGTTTTCATGTCAAAGGTGCACCTGACACATTCGGCATGGACGTAGCACAACACTCGCCTCCTACCCAGGTGAGAGCCTTTATCCCCAGACTACGGAGTTCTGCCTCTCTCCCTCCCATTAACGAATCCTTACTGCCCACAGCACAAGGCCCCAGGACAGCCAACATCTCCGCTGTTCTACATTAAAGCTAAGTCTCCAAATCTGACAAGTGCAGGTGCTCAAGCACTGGAAGAAGAAAGAACTTGTTTCCCCCTTCCCTGATGTCAGGATGCCTTTCTGGAAGATCAGCCCGAGGCTGCACCTGCCAGCAAAACTGTTTTAGTAAAGCAGTGAGGAGAAGGTCCCTCCCACAGCCTTGTGGCAGCAAACCTGCTAATCCTCATGTTCAAGAGACCTTGATTTTGGTGGCAAATACAACTTCATCCCCCCCAGCGCAATGAGAGTCGTTCCTTTACAGCTGCATTGGTACCAAAAGTGTTTATTAGCAGAGCACAGAGATCACCTTCTGTGGGAAGGCATGTCCTACGACCCGAGACGGTCGCTGGAAAGCTGCTGTATCATTCACACAGGGGTTTGCAAATGGAGAATGCAAACTGGACCACAATTACCAAAACATAAATACAGTGAGAACATGGCTGCTGCAGCCTCCTTCAATTTTCAGTCAGCTTTGTGCTCATCTATTAAAAGGCAGAGACCAAAACCTGACACAATATCCCAGTTGCCTTTAGAGAAGAAGAATTCCTACCCGACTTCTCTGTTTAATGCACACACAGCTGCTTCGACATTCTTCAGCACAGACATGCAGGCACTGGACACTGCTTCTCCAATGTTTCAAATCCTTTCCAGGTTGGAATCTCATTCTTGCCACCTGGAAATACTATGATCTTGCACATTTTCTTTCTTTGCTGCTCTATCAGCCTATGCTGTCCGCAAACTCTACCTGTATTGCACTTTATTTCCAAGTGCTCAGTTAATAAACTGCTTACAACGTTAGTTAAAATGCCTTACACACACTTTGGGTGCTGTATACAGCTGTCGAGCAGGATGAGGTCTGTTAGGGCTTGGGGTGGGGGACATTTCTTCTGAACATCAGCAGAAGATAGAGCCTCAGCCCTCCGCCTGCTTGGGCTGGAGCTCAGTCGACTTCAGCTGCCACGATGACTGCATGAAGCGGCCCTGCCCTCCCTCACCCTTCTGCCAGCACCCACATTTACAGGGCTGTGTCACAAACCCAGCACAGCAGACACCTTAGCAGACTGGAAAACCAGCACCCGCACCAAGGAGAAGTGACAGAGAGCAGCCAGACAGCGGCAGATCAAGCGGTTTGGCAAAACTGTGACAGTGAGCCGACCACAGTCCTGCCAGCAATGTCCTTCCCATGCGGCTCAGGCGAGGAGCCGGCTGTGCCGGTGCTGCACTTCTTGGTGCTGGTCAGTCCATGGATTTCAGTGTGGGTGGCAAGCTGGGCTGTGGCTCACCAGCCAGGCCAGGGGAGCCACCAGCCGGGCTTTGGGGTCACCAGCAAGGCCAGGTAGCCACAAGCTGAGCTGTGGGGTCACCAGTCAGGCTGTGAGGTTGCCAATGGGGCCCAGGGAAGCTGCTAGCCGGGCTGTGGGGTCGCTAGCTGGGCTGGGAGCTGCCAGCCAGGCCCAGGGAGCCTCATGCTGGGCTGTGGAGTCACCAGTCAGGCTGTGGGAGCCTCAAGCCAGGCTGTGGGGTCACCAGCCAGGCTGTGGGAGTCTCAAGCCGGGCTGTGGAGTCACCAGCCAGGCTGTGGGAGCCTCAAGCCGGGCTGTGGAGTCACCAGCCAGGCTGTGGGAGCCTCAAGCCGGGCTGTGGGGTCACCAGCCAGGCTGTGGGAGCCTCAAGCCGGGCTGTGGGGTCACCAGCAAGGCTGTGGGAGCCTCAAGCCGGGCTGTGAAGTCACCAGCCAGGCTGTGGGAGCCTCAAGCCGGGCTGTGGAGTCACCAGACAGGCTGTGGGAGCCTCAGGCCGGGCTGTGGGGCAGCGGGGCAGCTGTTGGCCTGCAGGCTGGCCAAGCCCACAGGCGCCGCAGCAGGGAGCCAGATGAGGGGTGTCGGGATCTGAGTGCAGCACCAGTGTCACTCGTGCGCCACGCGCTCCAGTGCCACGTAGAAGCTGTCCTTGTCATCCAGGCAGTGCCAGCCGATGGGCCCCGCCTCGCAGTCTGCGCACACCAGGAACTTCACGTTGCCCACATCGCGGGTGAAGCCCACATTCTCGAAGGAGAACATGTCGCGCACCAGCCAGTGCTCCCGCAGCAGCTCCCCGGCCTCGCTGCCACCCGATGACGCCTTCTTCCTCATGGCGGGCAGGAGGAGCTGCAGGACAACGCGTCACCGAATCACCGAATGGCCACGCAAACCGCAGCCCTGCCCCCCACCCCCACCCCCCCGCTCGAGCCCCGCCCTGCCATGACCACGCCCCCGATAAGGCCACGCCCCATCGCAGCCCCTCCCATTATCCCCTCCCTATATGGCCACGTTTCCTAGTCTTGACCCCCCGCTCGAGCCCCGCCCTTCCATGACCACGCCCCCGACAAGGCCACGCCCCATCGCAGCCCCTCCCCATTATCCCCTCCCTATATGGCCACGCTTCCTAGTCTTGACCCCGCCCTGCTATGGCCCCTCCCATCCTCGGTCCTGACCCCTCCCCTGCCCTGGCTCCACCCCTTAGCGGCCCGTCGTCTCCATTGGCCCCGCCCCCACGACACTGACCACGCCCCCAACAAGCCACGGGCCCCCACCCCGACATGGCCACGCCCCCGCGATGGCCCCTTCCACTTCCAGACCCACCCCTCGATCCTGGCTCCTCCCCTGCCCCAACACTGACCACGCCTCCAATACACCAAGGCCCCGCCCCCAGACAAAATCCCTGCGATGACCCCTCCCCTATCCCGCCCCCTGCTAAGGTCATGCCCCATCAAGGCCCTGCTTCCTCCCCCCACCCCTCTGACATGGCCACACCATGGTCTTGGCCCCGCCCCTTCCCTGGCCCTGATTACATCCTCTGCACAGGCCATGGCCCCTCCTCGACCCTAACCCCACTCCCACTACGACCCTGCTCTCTTGTTCTGCCTCCTCCCCCACCCCTCCTTTCCCCTGGCCCAGCCCCCTGCTGTGGCCCCCCCAATTTCGGCCCTGACCCAGCCCCTCCTGTCCCTTGACCCCGCCCCTCCTATGGCTCCTCCCACCCCTCCCCGGCCCCGCCCACCGATTCCTCCTCTCCCCTAGCCCCGCCCTTACCACTGACTACACCCCTGGCACAGAACATGGCCCTGCCCCCGGCCACTATCCCAACCCGCTCTATGCCCCTCACCCCGGCCCTCACCCCGCCCCCTCCCGTAGATCTGCCCCAAGGTCCTGGCTCCCCCTCCGCGGCCACTCCTCTCCCCCGACCCACCCCCGCTATGGCCCCGCCCTGACAATGACCACACCCCCAGCTCGTATCATGGTCCCGCTTCAGAGACAGAGCGGTCCTGGCCCCGCCCCGCCTTGGCCCCGCCCCCCGACAGCTAGAACAGCTTCGGGGTCAACGCGGCCCTGGCCACGCCCTCTCTGGCCCCTCCCCCCTAAGCCCCCGTCAGCCCCCGCCCGCCCCCATGACCCCGGTACCTCGCGATGGGCGAATGTGGCGGCGCCGGGCAGCAGCACCCGCGACCCGCAGCGCTGGCACAGCACCGCCTTCAGGTTGCGGCCCTGCGCGCACACCAGCTCGGCTGAGCTCGGCGCGGCGGCGGGAGGCGCGGCCACCGGCTCCATCTCGGCGCAGGCCGTCGCCATGACCGCGCGCAGCGGCACCGCCCGGGGGCGGGGCGGGGCTTTGCGCATGCGCGTGGCCGGGGCGGGGGGGGCTATGGTGTCCGGGCGGGGCCATGCGCATGCGCGGGCCCGGGACTAGAGTGGAGTGGGCGGGGCCATGGTGGGGTGGGCGGGGAAGTGGGCGGGAAAACTGCAAGGCGCTGGGGGTGGTGGGCGAGAGGCGCTGAACAGGGGCCACCAGCGGCTCAGGTGGCCAATGGCCTCTTGGGTTGGCTCAGCCATGGTGTGGCCAGCAGGAGCAGGGCAGGGATCATCCCCCTGGACTCAGCATTGATGGGGCTGCACCTCGAATCCTCGGTTCAGTTAGAGCCCCTCAATCGGAGAAGGACATTGAGGGGCTGGAGCACATCTGGAGAAGGAAGCAGCGCTGGGGAAGGGTCTGGAGAACAGGGGTTATGAGAGACAGCTGAGGGACCTGGGGCTGTTTAGCCTGGAGAAAAGGAGGCTGAGGGGAGACTTCTTCACTCTTTACAGAAGAAAAAAGGTTGTGGTGAAGTGGGTGCTGGGTTCTTTCTCCCAATAACAGGTGATAGGATGAGAGGGAATGGCCTCCAGTTGTTCCAGGGGAGGTTTAGATTGGATGTTGGGAAAAATTTCTTTACTGAAAGCGTTCTCAGGCCCTGGCAGAGGCTGTGCAGGGAGGTGGTGGAGTCCTCGTTCCTGGAACGGTTTAAAAGCAGGCAGACGAGATGCTCAGGGATCTGTTTCAGTAGTGAAAACTGGTTGCACTCGATGATCTCAAAGGCTTTTTCCAACCAAATGATTCTATGATTGATACTCCATGGTGCCGAGATACCAGTCATGGCAAGAGGCACTGGGCTTGTTGAGCTGCTGTGGAAAAAGTCCAACATTTTGGGAAAAGAAAGACACATGTCATGAGTTGCCTTGGGAGGTAAGAACCACAACTCTGGAAAGAACATAAGATTGCCACAGTAATCCAGTTCCTTATTCCTTTGCTAACAGGCAGCGCTGGATGCGGCGGAGAATTCCCCCTGCCTCATTCTGTGCCAAGGCACCTGGCACACTCCTCTGCAAGGCTGTGAACAAGCTCAGCTCTACACACCGCAGCAGAGAATGATTTTCTTCCTTTTCCAGGATGACACAGGTGCATGAGGTGCTCAGGGATGTGGTTTAGTAGTGGACAGGTACGGCTGGACTCAATCTCAAAGCTCTTTTCCAACCAAACCATTCTATGATTCCAGGCCCCTCTGCTGAGGTGAGGGCAGAGCGGTGGTAGCAGTGTGGGCTGAGCACTCCATGTGTGTGGATCCCTGCGAGGAACCGCACCCTGCCCCAGGGGGGTGCACAGCGTGTGGCGAAGGCCCCTCTGCAGGGCCTGGCAGGGACAGTTGCATCCCAGGCATGGTCGCTGCTGTGGTGCCTGACTTGGTCACAGCCCTCTTGAACGTCACAAGAACGAAAGAAACATCTACCACTGGGATCTCTGGCCAATTCTAAACTCAGCGCTCTTGGGTGGGAACTGTCTAGTGTGGAAAATTAATGCTTAATTCTGCATTTTCTCCTCAATTCTTCATCAAGCAGAGCTTCTCTCCTACTGTTCTGAGGGAATCAATTCCAGCTTCTTTCCAAGCAGGACATTCTGATCCTTTGTTTTATCTTCAACGGTTGCCTTTAAGTTTTCTCATCTTCAGCTATGCACAAACATAGACCGTTTTGAAGGTTTATCCAGTTTGTTACCCAGCTGGAAATGCCAATTCCCCTTCAAACCCTTCAGTACCTCTTGCTCCAGAAAGGCAGGGCTGCTGGCCGGTGTCACAGGGCCACGTCCTGCTGGGACCCAGTTCCGATGCTGGAGTTTTGTTGCGCTGAGCTCCAGCAGAACCACACACTGGACAGGCTTTTCCAGCACTGGTTTCTTCTGGAGCTGAACAGTCCCCCAAGGCCCTTACTACTGAACTGGATGGAGCCCAGGGCAGAGGCACAGCTGAGGGAGGCTGCCTGGGCTAACCACAGGGGCTCATAGAATGATAGAATAGTTTTGGTTGAAAGCCCATCCAGTCCCACCCCCTGCCATGGGCAGGGACACCTCCCACTGGCTCAGGGTCTCCAAGCCCCATCCAACCTGGCCTTGAACCCCTCCAGGGATGGGGCAGCCACCACTGCTCTGGGCAACCTGGGCCAGGGCCTCCCCACCCTCACAGGAAAATATTTCTCCCTAAGATCTCATCTCAATTTCCCCTCTTGCAACTGAAAACCGTTCCGCCCTTGTCCTCTCTCTGCCCTCCCTGATCCAGAGACCCTCCCCAGCTTTCCTGGATCCCCTTTCAGCACTGGAAGCTGCTCTAAGGTCTCCCCAGAGCCTTCTCTTCTCCAGGCTGAACAACTCCAGATCCCTCAGCCTGTCCTCATAGAGGAACAGCTCCAGTGCTTGGATCATCTTGGTTTTTGTGCATAACCACCACACAGTACTCAGACAAATGTCTTGAAGGTAGAGAACAGAAGCTACATTCCCACTGACTCAGGAAATATTTTATTCTTTATATTTTCATTAAAAAATAAACATAGGAAACAAAACCACAGAACACTTGTGTGATAGAAACAAATGCCAGTCAGAGCATTGGCTGAAAGTGCATCATTAAGTCATGCTACCACGTCCCTGATCCCACCCTGTCCCCAAGCAAGGAGTCAGCAGGAAGCTCACCGAGCAGCACGACACGGAGCCCAGGCACCGCGAGGGCCAAGCTGACGGCGGAGGAGAGCCCGCGCTCCCAGGAACGCAGCAAGGCAGGAGACATGCTGAGGAGAGGGTGCTCCAGTGAGTCAGCGGTGGAGGGCTCACGTGAGGTTCATGGGGCAGGCGAAGGATAGCTGCTGCAAGAGGATGGCGTCAAGAGGCAGGGGAGTAAACAGCTGAGAACAAAGGGCGAAATGGCCCTGGAAGCAGAAAAATCCTAGATAAAAGGAAAGTCAGCACAATGAACTTGACTGAACGGCTGACGTGGGTGAACAGACAGGTCTGTCCAGGGATGAACCCATCGCTCAGCAATAAGATCTACAGGGACAGTGGCAGTTGTGGCACTGCTTTCAGGGCCTCGGCCTCTGCGAGGTGGCCTCCCCACAGGGTCGGGAGCAAAGGCACTGCCGCACCACAGCAAGGCTCCTGCTGCCAGAAAACACAGTGCTTTGCAGCTGGGTCTGTCAGGCTTTGAGGGAAATACGATGTGAAGAACCTTGCTGAGCCCTCTGACCAGAGCACAAATGCTGCAGAGCTGCTTCTAAAGCAGGCAACGAGCTTTCCCCCTGCCCCCTGCAGCCTCAGGCTTTCGGGTCTCAGTAGTGACAGCTTTAATCTGCGACTCCTTTTGTGTGCAGACCTGTGAGGAACCTGCAGACGCAGCTCCAGTGCAGGACCCCTTTCACACGCTCACTCCGTTTGGCTCCACACTGCTGTGTGCTCGAGGAGCATGTTTGAACATTCAGTATGTACAAGATGATTTGACGCTGGAACACAAGAGCAGCTGGATTCACTCTCACACATCCACGTGGCTGAGAGCAACCAGAGGACCCACATGGTCCTGCAGTGGTTGGAGACCACCCAGCTGTATGTACATGTCCGTGGAAGCATTCACCAGGCTGGCTGATGCCAAGGCTGGCGGCATCTCTGCTCTGCCCATAGACGGAGCCACAGGAACAGCAGAGAATGCAGCTTCTCCTGATCCACTTCGCCTTCCTCCAGTTTCACACAGAGCCCCCGATTTCAAATGACTGCCGAGAGAACATGTTTCTGCACATGCTCTAGTCAAAAGCAGCACAGAAAGTTGCTGTTCTGGTGCCTATTTCCACAGCATCCACAACTCTCAAGAACAGTCACTGCAAATCATTTGGGACTCCTCCTCCAGATGAGATTTTTTTTAGGATGTTCTTCCTCGCAAGTTCCCTCCAGGTCACTTCTCCCGAAGGACGCAGACTCCGGCATCACAGCGCTGCATCCCCAGGGAGGTTACCACTTCCCAGTTGTCAATGATGGGATCGTAGCACTCAATGCTGCTCAGCAGCGAGTTGCCATCGTATCTGCAAGGACAGAGAGTTACAGGTGAGGAGGGATGCTGCTGAAGACAGAAGTGGAGGTGCTCAGAGCCCTTCCTGGGAGCCTAGACAGCTGGTACAGCAGAAATAGCTTGAAATAAACTCACTGCATTGGGCTCCCTTTTGCTGTCTGCTGCTGCTCTCCTGCCTGTCTTGGCCCTGGACCATCACACTGCCCGTTTAGGTTGGACACGGTGACTGTGGGTCTTCTCTTCTGGTAAAGGCATATAGTGATAGGACTAGGGGGAATGGCTATAAATTGGAGAGGGGAAGATTTAGACTGGACAAAAGGAAGAATTTCTTCATCATGAGGAACAGGTTGCCCAGAGCAGTGCTGGCTGCCCCATCCCTGGAGGTGTTCAAGGCCAGGTTGGATGGGTCTTTGATCAACCTGATCCAGCGGGAGCTCTCCTTGCTCATGGCAGGGAGTTGGAATTAGATGACCTTTAAGGTCCCTTCTGACTCAAACCATTCTATTGTACTATGATTCTATAAAACTTTAAACATGAACACGAGGAGAGGCCACCTGAGACAGGGCAGCAGGCTGGGTGACCTAAACTGCTGCTTGTTCCAGCAAACAGACACAGGGCATTTCCTTCTCCAGCCCTGGGCATATGCTCACCCAGCGATCGCGTAGAGCCTTCCCCGCAGCACGGTGGCCCCCACGTAGCAGCGGGGGGTTGTCATGCTTGTTACAGTTGTCCAGGAATCAGTGCGAATGTTATAGGCTTCCACGGAGGAGAGATGGGCTGTCCCATCGAACCCACCAACTACATAAATATGGTCATTCAGTAGAGCCACTCCAGCCCCTGGAGAGAGACAAGGCAGCAGTTACAGCTGTGAGCAACACCACACCCAGAGCTTACTGTCACCCAACCAACCTAGGCCAGTTCCTCCCTCTTCTGAGGACGTTTTTTATGCTTAGATGTCCCACAAAAAAGCTGTCATAACCCAGACTTTTGTTGTTGTTGCCTCCAATGAGAAAGGAAAACCTGTAACTTGACCAAATCACAGAATCATGGAATGGTTTGGGTTGGAAGGCACTTCAAAGCCCACCTAGTTCCACCCCTTGCCATGGGCAGGGACACCTCCCACTGGATCAGGGGCTCCAAGCCCCATCCAACCTGGCCTGGAACCCCTCCAGGGATGGGGCAGCCACCACTGCTCTGGGCAACCTGGGCCAGGGCCTCCCCACCCTCACAGGAAGCTGCTCTAAGGTCTCTGTGGAGCCTTCTCTCCTCCAGGCTGAAAACCCCCAACTGTTTCAGCCTGTCCTTGTTTCACTTACATAGGGCTTCAAGTTCACCAGGACAAATGGACAGGAACAGATACCAGGATAAAAGTTGCAAAGGCAACTGGTATCAGTAGTTCAAGGTGTTGGTGTTAGAACCACAGCATGGCAGCACAAAACCTGAGCCAAAATGTGTTCTCGGGCACCTTCCATTTAGGCCTCAGCTCTCTGGGTCACAATAGAGGAAGGAACCTGGCTGAGGCAGTGCCAGGGTCAACAGCCTTGCAGTGTTCCTACTTGTGGCGCTCCGGAACCTGCTCTGTGGGCCGAGGCTGTCAAAAGCCTCCAAGTCTTGTGGGATGCCAGCATGGAACCAGGAAACACTTCTTATAAAAAGCTCTCCCCTTGAACTTGTGGTCTTGCCAGAAGCCACCTTCTCTGGTGCATGACACTCCTTGGGGAACATGGCCTCATCCTTAAGCTTTCTGGAGATCCTCTTGTGAGACCTCATCTGGAATACCGTGTGCAGTTCTGGAATCCTCAATGTAAGAAGGATATGGAGCTGTTGGAACAGGTGCAGAGGAGGGTACAAGGATGATCCAAGGGCTGGAGCACCTTCTGTACGAGGACAGGCTGAGAGAGTTGGAGTTGTTCAGCCTGGAGAAGAGAAGGCTCAGAGCAGATCTAATAGCGACCTTCCAATACCTGAAGGGGCTACAGGAAAGCTGGAGAGGGGCTGTTCATAAAGGCTTGTGGTGATAGGACGAGGGGAAATGGGTACAAACTGGAGAGGGGCAGAGTTAGACTGGACATAAGGAAGAATTTCTTCACTATGCGAGTGGTGAGGCACTGGCCCAGGTTGCCCAGGGAAGTTGTGGCTCCCCCATCCCTGGAGGTGTTCAAGGCCAGGCTGGATGGGCCTTGGGCAGTCTGATCCAGTGGGATGTCCCTGCCCATGGCAGCAGGGTTGGAACTGGATGATCTTTAAGGTCCCTTCCAACCTGAACTAGTCTATGATTCTATGATCCATGGAAAGGTGTCACATGTTGCCTTGGACACAGGAAGACCCATAGATTTTATCACGTGTTTCTCTGTGGGTTCTTCCTGGGTGGACCAACTTGTAAATAAAATTCATTCTTGGAATATGGCAACTACTTTGCAACCCACAGTGACCAGAAACAGCCCTGCCACAGGAGTAAATATTTAAAACTTGCAGTTTTGGTGAATGCCACTGCAGGCACAAGAAAGCTTAAATGTTTTTAGAACAGACACCAGTTTTAATTAGAACAGAGAGCAGTTTTAATTGAGTAACCAGTACTTGTCCCTAAACAAGAACAGTGCAGCAAAGAACAAACAGGAACAACGGCCAACTGTAAAGGATGGTTATTGAAAGAACTAGAGAAAAAGCAACTTCAGAAGGGTTTTGAAAGAGGGCCTGTAAGGAGAGCAGAACTGATCCACTGAGAAGCACAAAGCTGTCACTGAGCATCCTGCCCATCCACACGCGGCCAAGCAATGCTGTGCTGCTCGTGGGCACGTCCAGGAAGATGTGGGGCCAGCAGCCTGAGGCGCAGTGTGAGCACACAGGAGCTGCACAGGCCCCACAGCAACTCCTTGGAGAAACGAGGGGTAGCTGAGACAAACTTACTCCAAAAGTAGGATTTTTCTCCCAGGCACAGGTGCCAAAGGTAAAACTCAGACAGGGCACCATGCAGAAAAGATAAACTAAGAGTTGGTGGCAGGTAATTAATGTGTGACTGCCCCACGTTTCAATTCATTAGTGTAAGGCTGCTGCAGCACAGCCCTACTCCAGCAGCATGGCCCCAGGCACCAATGCTCAGCGTTTCACACAGTGGCAGGTGGGTGATGGAGGCCCTGCCAGCGCAAACCTGCCTGGGCCGCATCCTGACTAGCACTGACCTAGCCTAACCACCCCATTATCCCGTGCTGCGGTCCGCAGTTTGTTCCTTCCTAGCTGTTCTCCAAGCCATGCACTGCTCCCATGAAAGTCACACTTGAAAGGTTGAGAGAGTTGTTCAGGCTGGAGAAGAGAAGGCTCCGAGATGACCTTAGAACAGCTCCCAGTACTGAAAGGGGCTCTTGATCAGGGAGTGCAGGGATAGGATGAGGGGGAGCAGTTTTAAATTGGAAAGGGGAAGATTTAGATTAGACATGAGAAAGAAATTCTTTACAATGAGGGTGGGGAGGCCCTGGCCCAGGCTGCCCAGAGCAGTGGTGGCTGCCCCATCCCTGGAGGGGTTCAAGGCCAGGTTGGATGGGGCTTGGAGCCCCTGAGCCAGTGTGAGGTGTCCCTGCCCATGGCAGGGGATGGGACTCGATGGGCTTTGAGGTCCCTTCCAACTCAAACCATTCTGTGATTCTATGATTCCATCATACCTTTCCCTCCCTGTAACCCTCATTCCTCTCTAGACATCTTAACATGGGATGGGGGCATTAGGCAGGTGAAAATTGATCCTTCTCTTGGGGAGTTAAGCCAGCATATCCTAAAATCACCCCTCCTTAAAGCCAAGCCACCCACTGGGGCCACTCAACTACCTCCATGGCAGCAGGACAAGGCAGCAATGACTGCTTCCTCAGTGCAGCACCAACAATTTTTTGATCTCAAGGCACTGTGGTCTCTTACCTGAGCGCTTAGTAGCCATTGGGGTGACATTAGTCCAGTGTCCAGTGTGTGGATCGTACCTCTCTACAGAGTTCAGTATGTTCAGCCCATCATAGCCACCTGAAACAAAATGCAGGAGCAAACCATGGCTCTGACTTCTGGAAACTGTTCTCTGTGTAGAAAGCAGTAACACGCCTGGTTCATCCTTAGTACCCTGTTGTGCTGCGATAAGCACAACACACAGCGTGCTGGGGCTGGCAGAACAAAGAGGATCTCTGCGCCGTACAGTGTCAGACTGGAGCCGGATCTGAGCTGTGCTGGGAGAGAGCAGCCCCTCTCCAAACCAGTACAACCAGCTTAGCACTGCGCTGCCCAGCACTGCGTCCAAGCACGCTGGTGCCAATGCTAAAGCAGCGGGACAGCGTACAGCTTCCAGAGCTGGTGCTGGCACAGAGTGTGTGCGCTGCAGCCTGCAGCCACCAGCCGATGCTTGGAGGCCACACAGTGTGCTCTGGGACCTATCAGATGTTTCACAAGAAACCTCATTGTGTAGCTTCAGCAAAAGACCAGAGTGATGGTGTCTGCCTCGGTGGACAGTGTGAGGAAAAGGAACTTAGAGGGAAGTGAAACAAATAAACCAGTGTCCGATATCTGTGACTCCCCAGGAACAGGAAGGACTGCAACTCCTGTGGGTACAGTGCTGGGCCTGCCTCTTCTGGGGCCCAGAGGGGTATCAACAGAACGAGCTCCCTCAGGTCCTCAGAGCGATTTGCCCTCTAGGACTCTCACCATATTCACAGCATGTGTGGGTCTCTGAAAATGAAATGAGCGCTAGAGAGGAGCTGGGACCCAGCTCAGGACACACTTCTGGAGCACTAGAGACAACACTGCTGTGTGAAGAGCAGAGGCACCCACAGTGCTGTGGCCATCTGCTTCCCCTCCAGGGCTTCCCAGCCACTGCCCAGTCCCTGCAAACCTCCGCTGGCACTGCTTGTCCCCTACGTTTCAGTCCCTCAAGTGTTGTCCGACTGTGTTCAGCTCACCCCGCACAGCACTTCCTGTAGTTACAAGGCAGCTCCAGACCACACCATTGCGATGGTCACGGTGAGAACAGGCGGCATTTGCCAACAGAGCTGTGCGGGGCCTGGTGCGGTGCACTGAAATCCCTTCTAACCTGGACACGACACACCTGGTGCTCCCCACAGGCAGCACCTCCTCTGCCATTCCAGTAAAAAGCAAGTATGTGCAGTATCCATCGGCCTGAAGGCACCTACCGAGGCAGTAGATAACTCCATTAGCTACGACAAGCCCCGCTCCTTCCCGCGCTGTCTGCATGTCTCCCAACATACTCCACTGATCAATGTTCGGGTCGTATCGTTCCATACTGGTGTGACGTCGGCTTCCATCAAACCCTCCGGAAACATAGATCATGTCTGCAATGTTAGACAGAGGTTGGACTCAGTAAGTCAAGTACGAAGCATGCACACGGAGCAGGAAGGCCCTGATGGATGCAGGCAGCCTACACCGTGGGCTGTGAGATACAGGAACAGCTACAAGCCTTGGCACGTTTAAAGCTAAGACAAACCCAGCCTCCTCACCCTTGCTCGCTGCATCAGCCGGCTCACATACCCAACAAACTAAACAAACATAAAACCCATCTGACTCTTAAATTTCCTTCTTGCTGATGGATAAAAACCAATCCTCTCTGTGCCCCCAGGTATTTTTCTTACGCTGCAAAGTTTGCTAAAACGCTGCCATGGCCAAACCCTGCCTGCCACCAGCACCCTGTCAGCATGTCTCCTGGGTAAGTGCTCACAAGGCAGTAAACACACAGGTAGCACAAGGAAAGAAGATCCAAACAACATGACTGGGCCATCAATATCGGTCCCTTACACTGGATAACCTAATTCATGCAACACTTTCACAACTCTGTCATCTTCAAAGCAGCTGCATGTTAAAGAGATTTTTCATTAGAATAGATCATTAACAATCCAAAAGCAGAGAATATTCATTAAAGTGCTATTTCAACAGGTAGAAAACTTCCTCTCATTTTCACACCAACTCTTCCTTGCCCTGTTTATAACCACTTGTTCTTATTCAATCCTTTTATTGCTCATTTCTTCTCATGTCAAGTTACAGAGAATCCCCTTTTGGTCTTTGCTTTGTGTAAGCAAGCAGAAGTGTTCTGTTTTGCTCAAAGTGGTTTTCTTCTTTCAAGTCTGTCCTAAGCATCCTCCTCTGCACATGCTCCAGTTCCAGCCTCTCCCCTGTGGGTGATGGTTATTGCTGTACATGATCAGCAACAAACAACACTGTCACCACCTCAAGCGTTTCCCATTCGACAATGCCTCACAGAGCTCCTCTCCCTTGTTGCATGGACATGTGCCACCAGAATGCAGTGGAGGCAGAGCTTCTCTCAGAATACGTGGGCAAGTTTTCCATTTCTACATCCAAATAGTGAAAAGCCAGAATTTCAAACTCAGCTCCACCCTCAGAGCCAATCCACTCTGCATGTCCCAGCTCAGGGCATTTCAGGACGAGAACCGAACAGGTGGTACTACCCTGTCAGTGCAGTGCCCAGGACGCACCTCCAAGGGTCGTGGCTCCTGCCAGGCCTCGCCGTACGTTCATGGGAGCCACCGAGTACCAGATCCCATCCTCATCTGATGTATAATCCAAGCACTCCACTGAGCTGAGACGAGAGCGACCGTCGTACCCCCCAATCACATAGATCCGATCGTGCAGGGACACCGTGGCAACGTAACGCCTCTTCCGGGTGATGCTCTAAATAGTGAAAAGAATAAAAAGGTCAAGGAGAGGAAGCAACATGGATGCATGGAGACGAACCGCTGTTCTTCCTCTTTTGTTACTCTCCTGGAAAACAGCCCACTCCCACACGGGCAAACAGCACTGTGGATTTAAAGGACACAGCCTAAAATGCTTAACAACTGTGTCTGCCTTCCTCTGCCCGCCCCCTGCCTCTGCCACGCTCTCTTCTCATGGCCAGGCCTCTTTGCACTAAAATATTTTGCATTAAATGACATTTATCTTACACCGCCAGTGAATCTCTGATACATCTCAGGCATCTGTGTGCCTCCCACTGCCTCCCTGCAGAGGCTGTTAATGGAAAAATCTAGAGATTTGGAATATTTGATGAAAATAACTCTTTTAGCTTCCAAAAATGAACAGAGTTTTGGGACACCAAGTGATTCAGGGTTTTATGTGATTAGCAGTACTAAAGAAGATGCAATTCTTCACCACTTCACACAGATAAAGGTGATTTTAAATTTGGGTAGAAATAGTCCTCAGGGCAGGAATCCTCTCTTCCTGATTATCTCCAAAAATGCTGAGAAACAATGAAACCAGAGAGATCCCACAGCCTGCCCAACCGCAGCACTGATTACACTATCCCTATTGACATCCCAGTTACCATTGCTAACCTTAAAGCTTAACACCCCTTCAGTAAGAAAAACAATAGCTCTCACTCCCACAGCAAAGCCGTGGGCCCCCGCAGGCTCAGCTGATCAGAAATGTGACAACCACTGCCTATGCAAAGCTTAGCAAATCTGCAAACGTGAAGTGGTTTCAGCTTTTGCTATGTAATCCTCAGCAACTCTAAAGAATTTATGGCAGGAATTCTAAGCAGAACACAAAGGGCAGCCCAGAAAGGGATGTTATAGAACCATAGAATCATAGAATCTGTAGGTCAGAAAAGACCTTTGAGATCATCAAGAGCAATTGTACAAATCCACTACTAAATCATATCCCTAAGCCCTTCACGTCTTTTAAACACGGCCAGGGATGGGGACTCCACCGCCTCCCTGGGCAGCCTCTGCCAGTGCCTGAGAACCCTTTCTGGGAAGCTTTTCCTAATGTCCAATCTGAACCTGCCCTGGTGCAGCTTTAGGCCATTCCCCCTTGTCCTATCACCTATCGCTTGGGAGAAGAGCCCAACACCCACCTCACCACAACCTGTTTTCCGGACTGTGCAGAGAGCAATGAGGTCTCCCCTCAGCCTCCTCTTCTCCAGCCTAATCAGCCCCAGGTCCCTCAGCCGCTCCCAGAACCTCTGGGCTCCAGACCCTTACTCAGCTCTGTTCCCTTCTCTGGACGTGCTCCAGCCTCTCAATGTCCTTGCGCTGAGGGGCCCCAAACTGAACTCAGGATTTGAGGTGTGACCAACACTGAGTCTAGGGGCACAATCACTTCTCTGCTCCTGCTGTCATACTGTTTCTGATAAAAGCCAAGATGCCATTGGCCTTCCTGGCCACCTGGACCACTGCTGGCTCATATTCTGCTGCTGTCAACCAACACCCCCAGGTCCTCTTCTGTCAAGCAGCTTTCCAGCTGCTCTTCCCCAAACCTGGAGCACTGCATGGGGTTCTTGTGTCCCAGACACAGGACTCAGCACCTGGGCTTGTTAAACCTCACCCCGCTGGCCACAGGCATGGATCCAGCCTGTTCAGATCCCTCTGAAAAGCCTCCCTACACTCAAGAAGATTGACAACTTCCTCCCAGCTTAGTGTCATCCATGAACTTATATAGCTGATGCTGCAGGATCAGTGTTTGATCACAGTCTGTTCAACCCAGTGGCAGTCAAAAATGGTCTCTTACTGGCAAGAAACTCCACTCCTGAGTCTTTGGGTCGTATTTCTCCACAACATCAATGGGTGACTGCTGGCTCCCAAAGCCGCCGATCACCAGCAGGACTTCATTAGCTCCTAGAGCAAAGAGGGAGAGCAGAGTCAGGTCAATCCCGTCACAACAAAGGGGTCACCTCAAGGGAATCACCAGAAGAGTATGTGAGCCTTCTGTGGTGCAACAACTCACCTCTAAAACCCTGTTTTCATCACCTCTCTGAAGCTGACACCTAATCTGGGTGCAGTCACTGAGCTCTCTCTGTCCTCAGCAACGACGAGCAGAGAGAAACCCTCCCAAGATGCACAGCAGCAACACTAACTCGGGTGTCAGGGGCTGTCTGCTGGAGGGCTGCTCGCGTTAGAGGGGTTCTGAGAAGACAAGTTAGCTAAGTCAGGTGCCGCAGTTGGCTTGATGGTATCTTCTTTGGTGTTCTTCCCACGATCTGCTTTTCAAACCCCTGACCACCCCAGGAAAGCTGAAGGAGGATGGCTGCTTTGCTGCAGCATCCTCACAAAACAGGGCCTTTGCCCCTCATTTGCAAATGAAAACCAGACCGATGGCACTGTTGTTCACCACAGCACTGAGAAACACGTCAGGCTGGCTGAAGCCTGAGAAGTTAATGTAATATTTTCAGAATTGCCTCTTAGGTCTTATGTATTTTATGTCAAAGTTGCCTTTTCTTTTCTCTGAATTGTCCCTGAATTTTTCTTACTTTCTCCCTGAGAGTTAAATAAGACTTGTGACCTGGAGAGTTTTAACTCCTTTGTAACAATTGCCCTAGCAGCCGGTTTCTGTCATAGTTCTAAAAATAGATGACTATCCTCTGAATCCCTCGGGCCCTTTCTACAACAGGGAGTTGTACCAGAGTTTAGAATTGTCCAGCTTTCCATTGCAGAAGGACTGAACACCAAGCAACAAAGATTTAACCAGTCCTTGTCTGTCACAAAGCAAAACAGCTACTGCCTCAGATGAAGGAGGGTAATATAAAAAATCACAGAATGGTTTGGGTTGGAAGGGACCTTAAAGCTCAGGTTTCCCAGAGCAGTGGTGGCTGCTCCATCCTTGGAGGTGTTCAAGGCCAGGTTGGATGGGGCTTGGAGACCCTGATCCAGTGGGAGGTGTCCCTGCCCATGGCAGAGGGTGGGACTGGATGGGCTTTGAGGTCCCTTCTAACCCAAACCATTCCATGATTCTACAGTTTCCCCCACAGTTCAGTGACTGGGAGTTGGTAGGAGTTACTGAAACAGAGGAAGAACTCCTCATATTTGCCTTAATGAGACTAGGGGAAAAAAATCACAAAGTACCTCTAAAAGGAAAGAGGGATCTTTCCACCTCCCTCCTTGTGCCTTCCGTTCTGAGATTCTCTGCTGAAAACATTCCTTCACTGTAACAAAGCTTTCTCCCACCTCACAGCTCTGTTTCTGACACTGATATCTGCTGTTTTAGACAGAAGAAACTCTTTCCACACTTCTTGTACTTGGGAATGCTGAGACAAACATATCCGAAGGCACCAGCAGCTCAGAAAACTGGTTTTATTGTTTCAGGAGAGGCCTAGAATTACAGGCAACCACCCAGCCTCTGCACTGCACTCAGCAATTGTGCTCTGAAAAACCTCTGCACTGCACTCAGCAATTGTGCTCTGAAAAACCCGTACTCCTGCCCTTTGCTCCAGTCCCCTTTCTGTCCCACTGGGGACCGTGAAGTTGCTGCTGTGAAGGGCAATTACAAGGTCTGGAGCACGGTGCGTATGACCCCGGCCCTTCTCAGTGCCCTGTGCCACTCACCTAGGCGTGCTCTTGTCCTGGGTCCTTGCATCTGACTCCGGAGCTCGGGCCGGAGATGGAATTTCTTCGCTTCATCTACAAGGTCTCTGCACTGCAGACTGCATCGTATAAAAGGCTGAGGAAAAACATGAGTCACTGGTACAGGCAATGTATTTTAAGACCCCTCATAAGAACTGTCCTCAAGCCAGCCCTTGTTGCTTCAGACAGCATTAAAATGACTTGTGGGCAGGCTGCCCACAAGAAGAAGTGTCAAGGTGCAAACGCTGCACACAAGGAAATGCAAAGACAACTTCAGACTGGACTGTAGCTGAAAAGATACCACTCAGTTCTCACACAGTCTGGCACTGCAGGTTCCATAATGGAAATAACTGCATTGGAAAACTAAGGAAAGGCTACTTCTGCTACACTTAAGCCAGCAGAAGTGTGTCTGAGAATGGGGACTGGCAGTGACACCACACTCGAAAGCAGTTTGGATAGACCTGCCCCATGTAATCAACTCTCAGTGTGCAACAAAGAAGAAACAAGGAGCACAGTGCAACAAAGCAGTTTTGCTGGATCTGTAAGCTCAGTCCCTGTGCGTGTGGGACATGGAGCTACGAAGACTACAGAAACAGTAAGGTTGTACTTAAAAGAAGTGAGGGGCACGACAGCCCAAGGACAGCCTCATCTTTCCCCCTGCATAATGCCATGTAGTTACCCTCCTTGGCTGAGGGCACGACCAACCCTCCCTGGCAGCTCAGCACTCAGTTCCCTGCTGCAATAAGCTAAGATCTATTTTCACAAGTTCCTGGTGCTTGTGCAAGGCACAGCAGATTATGCCACACAGGGTCAACACTCAGCTCTCCCTGCTGCCCCACCATGATGGTGTTCCATAGAATCATAGAATAGTTTGGGTTGGAAGGGACCTTAAAGACTATCCAGTTCCAACCCCCCTGCCATGGGCAGGGACATCCCACTGGATCAGGCTGCCCAAGCCCCATCCAACCTGGCCTTGAACACCTTCAGGGATGGGGCAGCCACAACTTCCCTGGGCAACCTGGGCCAGTGTCTCACCACTCTCCTGGTGAAGAAATTCTTCCTAATATCTAGTCTAAATCTGCCCCTCTCCAGTTTATACCCACTGGTATTTCACCAGTGCGCACGACCTCCAGCCCAGGGGGGGCATCCTGTGCAATAAGGAAGCTTAGGCCTTGTAGACACACACACTTAGGCCGGTTTTGCATCAGGTCTAATTGTTTTGGTACCAGTGCTTTTGCATGAGCTTCAATTTCAGTTTGAAGTGGAACATAACAATCTGCCAAAACATATTTTTGCTCTGGCATCACTTAACTGCCTGTCAGCTGCCCTTATTTAAAAACACCCACAGAAGGCAGCTGTATCACACCAGAGATGGTTGTTGCCAACCTGGCCATTTCTCTGCATAGAGAACTCTCATTCGATGTTCAGAACCTGTCAGGAGGCAAGGGCTGGGAACTCCTGATTGCCTCGTGTCACCATCAAACCAGAACGCCAGTTTGAGCTTCTTTGTGCCTTCCTGTCCAACCTTGCGTAGGGTCAGCATCACTGCCTGTTCAGAATTCAACTTCCATTGCAAAAGCTTAATTATCTCTTATCACCAACACTTTGGTTTGCTTCCACAATGGCGCAGGCACACAAAGAAGCAGCATTAGACACGGCTCTGACTTGTGTGCTGGCCCTGGACCTACAGCAGCTGCTGTCCTCATTCAAAGGCACCTGCTTGCCACCTGCACCTGAAAATTTCTGAGGAGCCATGGATTGCGTGTCAGCAGCCTTCAGCCCAGAGGGGAGGCCTGCTAGCGCTCAGGAGCGAAAGGCAGAAAGCACTTGTTAGAAAACTAGAACAGATGACACTAGAAAGGTGCTACATATCTCAGGAGACAACTGACAAACTGCTCTGGATGGGGCGCCCTCCCAGCTGAAAAGTAAGATGCTGTAACTGCTGGCACAGAAAACTCCTTCTGACTCAAACAGTGGGCGCTCCAGTGGAACAAGGACAACCCCATAGTCGTCAGCATCAAAAAGCATCGGCAAAGAAAGCAGCTTTTCATGTGTTCTGTTAGGACAGCAGGAGTCTAACCAGGGAACACGGCAATCACACACAGACATGGCTCTCATGGAGCTGGGCTGCGGATACCTCGGTGTCGATGACGTCTGTGATGTAGCGGGGGGTGAGAAGCGGCATGCGCACGTACTGCAGCAGTTCCGGCAGCGATGCTTCCCGTTCTTTTTTTGAGTGCTTCACCCAGTTTATAACTGCCTCAAAAACTGGCTCTTCAGAGTCCACCTGGGAAGAGGAGACACACTGATGAGACTGCAGGATGGAATTTCAGTTGCTGCTGTGTAACAGGCAACTTCCAGGCGGCTGCCACTGCTTCACAGCTAGCAAGAGAGCAGGACATTTCAAATAAGAGCTTGTTATTGAAATTCCCATGAGCTGTATTTACAAGCACTATGAAATTCCCTCATTTTCTTTTCCTGAAAACCACATTTGTTTTTCCCTTACAGCCCAGATCAACAACTGGCAGTATGAATGCCAGAAAAGAGAGCCTTATGGTACATGGCAGAACCAGAAACTGGGAGCCACCACTTTTGAGAGAGCCCAGTGACAAGCTGTTACTCCAATGGCAGGTTCCCGCACTTCTTGGAGGAGCAGGAGTTACAATCCTGCAAAATGCAAAGAACCATCACAAAGATGACCAGAATCATGCTTCCTTTTCACAGAGCACTGTCTCGCTCACCCCCCTGCAGGCCCTTGCCCACACGTTGCACCTTTAACACCCAACCTTTAACACCCAAGCCACACCAGATACATTTAAGGTTGTACTACTTCAATTCACATTTAAGAAAATACAAATGACTGCAGGGATAGGACAGGGCGAAGGGTTTTCAGCTGAAAGAGGGGAGATTGGGATGAGATCTTAGGAAGAAATGAGGCTGGAGAGGCCCTGGCCCAGGTTCCCCAGAGCAGTGGTGGCTGCCCCATCCCTGGAGGGGTTCCAGGCCAGGTTGGATGGGGCTTGGAGCCCCTGATCCAGTGGGAGGTGTCCCTGCCCATGGCAGGGGATGGGACTGGACGGGCTTTGAGGTCCCTTCCAACCCAAACCATTCTGTGTTTCTGTGATTCTATGATTTCAGAGTGGAGAACCTTAGGGTGAGAATGTCACTATTCTGACCAGTTTATTTCTCTCTCTATTTAGGACCAGGACATGCTGGTGCTGACACCACTTCCAGAGATTACACTGACTAAATCACCTAAATTCAATGCTTCTGTGAACCTCAGGTGCTTTGGACATCTATGATTACCAAAAGCAAAAGGACTATAAAAAGCTCTATAATAATATTATTTAAGCTGGGTTTTCTTTTTGCACAATTTCAGATCATCAAAGTAAAAGCAAGCCAGACATGAATTAAATATCACAAGGTCTGTTAACTGGTTAACTGTTATTTAATATAAAAGGAGATACTGTAATAAGAGGATTGAGCTTTCCCACTGATATATCACTGGTAAGCTTTGAAGCTGCCTGTTGCAGAATGTTCTGAAGCAGGGAGCCACAGAGGTTAATTAGTTAAGGCAATTCTTCCAAGCCATTGATTTATATTTGTTACAGTGTAATTTGAAATGGCCTCTTTCTATTTGAATTACAGGGAAAGGACAATTAGAGCTCACAAAAGGAGAGCAGAGTGCTTTATTGTTTCCAATTTTCCCCACCTCCACCTCCAAGCAATAATCCCTCATCCTTTCATTCCTCTCGAACTGACTGTCCTCTTCAACAGTCTCATAATTCAAACGCTCTCCTGTTTTCTGACAAAGGAGTAACACTAAACACAGCACGACAGTGAGGACCTGCCATTGCACTTCTTCAACAGCCGTGGGGTTGCGCCTTCGGTCCCCTCTGATACAGCACATCACCTCCGCACAGACACAGCGACCACCAGACTTGCTTTATTCACCTTCTGAAGGAATTCCAACGAATGCACATCTCACTGCGTCTGTAAGCCCTGGATCAGTCCTTCCTATCCACAATGAATTTTACTCCACCTATGTGGACCATCCAATTAGTTTGGCTGTGTCGTTCTGAAGTTCCTCACTACTTCCTTTCCATGGCCCAGAAGCGTTCTCTCAGTCACCACAACTCACACAAGCTCAAACCCTCACAGCTTTAAAGCCGTGGCTTGTGAGACACCAAACACTCAGACTTTCCCCACGGCTGACCTCAGCCTGTGCCAGGGTCTCTTCCTGCTATCTTGCATGTTCTTAGCTGACTTACTAACAAGAGGACGTTGGCTTGGCTGAAGGCCACTTTCAAGGCATACCTCAGGAATTCTCTCTTTATTGGCTTTCCAGGAATCCCATCAGAGATACCACTTACATTGGTTTGCTTCTTAGAGTTCATGTTACCGTGAACTCTGAATAGCAATTGCTTCAATCACTTCTTTTAGAACAAAGAAGCAAACATCAACTCCTAACCAAGTCCACCTCAATAAAAACCCCAAATCCCCTCCACTTCATCAAGGAATGTTCAACTTATTTCCTATCTCAAGAACACACATATTCAAAGAAAATTTGGAAAAAAGTATTTGATGGGTTCCAGCCAAACAGCAAATCCTCCAGAAACTAACCCTAAGGGAACAAAACCTGCACAGAACTCCCTGAAGAGTCACTGCTCCACACCATCATGTACTCTGCTGCTTGGAAAAGCAGAGGACACCCAAATGCCTGGGATGACACATGCATTCCTTGTGCTGCTGAGCAGCACGTGAAGGTCCACAAATAGAAGTTAAAATCTTGGGGGTATTTCTGAAATGTAGGCATTGAGACAACCTGTCTTTGTAACCTCTGAAGGCTCCTCCAGGGCAAGGAGGAGACAAATGAGCAAGAACTCTGCAGAGGTAACTAACCGCGACCGCCTTACTTGCAAGAAACACTCATATGACAATAAATTCTTACACAGAAGCCACGTGCTACTAATCAGATGCAGATTCCATTGCTAAAAAATTAGAAGCAGCTTCTTGGAAATTAAATTTCAAATTCATGAACTGTGTGAGAAGTCCACCCTAGGAGTATGGACTCATTTCTGACTGGTTTCAACATTTTACTTCAACGCTTTGCACAGTAATGGTACTTTTCAGGTTTTACCTGAATTTCATCACACTTGATGAGCTTTTCAACCTCTTCTTGATTTAAGAGGATAAACTCTTCATGCTGAACCACCTCTGGAAAATGTTTCTGGCTGAAGACCTCTGCAGCTTGCATTAGATCAACACAATTGTGTGTCTCAGCAAAATCCCGAATGCCCAAACAATTTGATGGATCCAGCTGGCTTTCTAGAAACTCACAGCAAGCTTGTTTCACACCTACGGAAAATCGGAGGGGTGAATGAGCACTGCATGCTTACTATCAATCCACTGCTTTGGAAAGGGCTTCAGAAAAGAAAGTTCTAAACAATAATGAAAATCCAACTAAAATACAGGTTTAAGAACACTACAGAAACACAGACATGCAAATATTTCTTTGGAGGGATGTGGAAACACGAAGCAGCAGAGTGTGTGTTTGGGCTGATCTCTGGCTATTCTACATATATGCAAAAATCAAATAAATCTGATCCTACAAAAAGACTCAAATGTGAGTTGCACTCATCTTCATGGATTATAAATGAACAGTGGATATGGCTACCAGACTTCTAGGTTTTCTCCAGTGTCTGAGAGTTGCCTGGGATTTAGGATTATTGCCCAGAGTAGTTCCATAGGTGCATGTGCAATGACATGAAGCAGTTTGTTATGATCTAGACACACTACGATGGAAGCTTAAATGACAGCAAGGATTTGCTTAAAATAATAAGTTGGCTGAGCCGTAACATTTATGTGCTATACAGCCCACAATATCTCCTGGGAACTCTCACACAGAAATACAGGAGCCCAAAGCATGGAAAAATAACCTGTTTTACCATCTTTTTCTGCACCCAAGGCAGTTCCTCTCCCAATGAGACCACAGCGCACAAGACAACAGAAGTTTGCTGTAAGGACTTATAAATATCATGCCTCCCACAATCTGCCTTCCATTTACAGAAGATCAGACAATCCAAATCTCTGAGCGACAGCAATTACGCAATTGGTGCCGATACTTGGCGATTACCTTTCAGCTGAAGCAGACACGCTGCTGGGAGCAATTCTTGGACGTTTTCTACTGTCACATGAACAGTTTCTGTATATACAAAGTCTAGCAGGATTTCCATGGTGGAGGCTGTCAGTCCCTGGATATCTACATAGGGTTTATCTTTCTCCGAGAGCTGTAAGTGAAAAGGGAGATAAGGTTTAATTTTCAGTAATGTGATCAAAAAGCCAACAACGCTCAGAAATTTTTAAAATGTGACCTGTCAGAGTGGTTTCAATGGAGATTTGTCCTTTCTCTTCTTGTGCCTACTGAAAGAATAAGGGGAAGGAGACAATTTCCCCGCGGAATTCACTTAAGGGGTGAGTAAAAGACACAAAGCTCATTGTGGATCTGGAGGACAGCTAAACCACAGGGTAAAATGAGCAAGCAGAGATTAGAGATATCAGAAATTACACACATCATTTGTGCAGGACCACTGAACTCTCTCCTCCATTCAGTAATACCAAGCTTTACTACGAGGAGCAGTCCAGGGGGATCCCTCCTTAGGCTGCATGTGTACAACACGCTGTGGTTTACACCTAGCCCCACCACACCACTCTGGCCTAAAATCAAACAAAACTTTCCTAACTGCTCAATCTCTGATCCATTTTGCAAGTTTATGGTGAGGGTTCCTAAAAAGAATGACTATTTGTAGACCAGAAAGTTCGAAGTTTAGCTTAAACATTTGAATATAAAATGACAGCATATGCAGTGATGGCACTTACACAATCCTGACTTTGTTCCCTGGCTGTTTTATCACCTCTAAGAGATATCATTTTGGAATACTTATTTTTTCCAAGGAATGTCAGCCTCTCAACAGTCAATCTCTGGGAACAGTCGATTCTGCAAATCCACCAAATTTGCACTTCTGTCTGTACAAAACCGAGATGTTATTTCACAAAGCATCAGCTTTGTAGTTTAATGCATCCATCACAGTGCCTCACAATTCCTGAGCAAGGGACTAGAGACAGACTCCCTAATCATGCCCTGCCCAGAGCTGCAAGCTCCTACCAGCGTGGGAGGACCTCAGCAGAAGGAGGTTCCCATGCAACACGCTGCAAACCCAACTTTTTTTCCCAGCCAGCATCAGTGCAAGCACAATTCGCATGAAAGCCCTTGACTTTCCTTGCCAAGAACGAGACTGAAGTTGGTTACAGACAGATTGAGCTGAGATTTGGTGAACAGAAAGCATGATCAAAGCATGATCACTAGGCTTAGAATCTCCCTGCTGGGGGAAAAGGAGATGATTCAGAAGCAGAGAAAATAAGAGCAGTCAAGGACATTCCTGCAGAGGCACAGGATGACACAGCAGCAGAAGAGAAGGAACGTCTCTGCTGAGACTGAGACTGTTCTGCGATGCAGAAACACTTCACAGCAGAGAAGAGAAACACAGGAGGTAGTGGTGATACTGGAAGTAATTTAAGGGAAGAGGCCTTTCAAGTCTGCTGACACAGTGAACAAATTTTATGGCATCCAGAGCCAGAAGGGCAGAGCAAATTTCCTTGTCTGACCTGCTGTGCGACAGGCCACGCATGCATTTAGGAGCCAAAATGAGTTCCTAACTTGAGCTAGACAAAACATTTCTAAAACAAGACTAAGCTGTTTGGTATAACAGATAAAGGAGACAGGTGTCCCCAAAGGTCGGAGCTGATAAGACAAGATGTTTATACGATTCCAACAAGCAAATGGAGATGTAGGCCATACACACCTGGAAGAAAGCGGGTAAGACGGGAGACTATGAAGGCACCAGGCCTGGTAGTCATGGACTACACTGCATCAGGTGGAAGTTGTGGACATCTGTTCCTCACAGATGTTTCCTGCTCCTTCTGGAGCAGGAAAAGAAGCTGCAGTCCCACAACCAATATTCAGTAATCAGCCATGTACATTATCTCTTTATACTGTTGCCCAAAACACAAATCATGGGGACAACATAAACACCATGAAGATAATCACCTCCTGCTTCCCTTGTGCTTCTGCTACACTTCACTTCTTGGCTCCCATGCTAAGATTGCTTAGGAAGGAAGGAAGGAAGAAAATATTTCAAGTAACTTCAGACAATGTATGTGATGCAGAACAACTTGGGATCATCATACCTTAAGGAAGCATCTCAGAGTGAAGACTACTCAGTTCTGAGCACCCCATGAAGACCCTGAGCTGTGGCCCTGGACCACATATATGTTCTTAAGAGAACTGCATGCAGTGCTCTGTGCTGCGCTGCTGGGACAGAGGGAGTCCCTCTTTTCTCCATACACCCACATGTCTGGACTCAGAAGCAATGCAGAATTATGGTCATACAACGCTAATAAAAACACAGGACATGCAGCTTTCCTTTTGCAGGTGTTCATTGGTGTAAGACATCTCCCTGCACCTCTGCCGTTAGAATTTCAGGTTGTTTTCCCCCCGTGTGGTTCAGTACCAGAGCTCAGCAGGAGGTAAGGCAGTAAGATACTTCCTAATACAAGCACATTTCTAACACGACATAAAAAGTATGCAGCAGCACAAAGCCAGAAATCACCTGGAGCATCCAGGAAAGACATTCCCATAGTTAAGAGAGTCACTTGGAGATATCAGGTGTTTTACCCCAGGATGCCTAAGTTGCCGAAAGCCTCAAGGAAGGGGCTGCAAGTCACAGCTCTGCTGTTGAAAATGTTGTTGTCTCCCATTCCATCTGTGAATCAGGCAGCTCACTCTGCAGGAGAACAGTCCTGACGTTTCAGAACCACTTTCTTATGCAAGGCCACCTCTCAGTTTTGCCTTCACTAATGCAGATATATAAAGGTGTAGTTAAATAAAACCCTCCACTTTCTGCTCACCTATCAGGGACACGAAATGCTGGCACACCTGTGCCAATGCGTGTCTCACTGCATTCTGGAGGGTGAGCCCAGCACACAGTGAGGACAACCATGTACGAACAAGGAAACAGAAGCTGTTTATTTTCAGGGTGAGAACAATATTTCTCCACCTTCTAGTGCAAAAAAAAAAAAAAGACCCTTCAATTTCTAGAACATCCCCTCCAAGAGAAGGCAGACCAGTTTCTTTCTGAGGTGAAGTCAATGATCAGCTCTTAACAAATCCTGAGTTACGCTAACTTGTCCAAACAAAGACAGAAATCCCAGTGTAAAGGATCCAGGGAAGCACTAGCTAAAACTGCTCTTCAATTTTCACTACAAGGAAAAACCCTGTGGACAAAACTCACGGGTGTTTCAGGTTTCCCACACTGCTTGGCACAGGGGCAGAGAAGAGTGTTATCAAAAGCCAGAGGTTCAACAGGTAACGAATGGCTTCTCCTCATTTGGGAAAATGGGAACAGAAAACGGGAAGAAATCAATAATATGTAATATGGATGTTTTGAAGTAAATGTTACAGTCAGAAGTGAGAGAAGAAAGGAAAGTAGAGACATGGGGATTGGCAAATGCTGTTCTTTATGGTAATCTCTGATGGCGGTTGTGTTGCTGCACTGGCCATGGACAGAGGCGACATGAGTGAAACAGGGAACAATCTAGGGATCAGTTCTGAAAGCAGCCTGGTGTAGGCCAAGTCTGACAAAAGCAACACATCACAGCTTGCCAACACTGTCCCCGTGTGCAGGAGACAAGCAATCAGATGGAAAGGAAGCCTTCACAACCCCTGTTAGTTCATTACACAATCTTGCATTTTGAGTTCCCTCAAGTTACAGCCGTGGCCACAAGTGTCTGGAGAGCAACCTAACCCTGTTCCCTTCAGGCTGGCTCACATCTTGTCATGGAAACACACGGGAAGCAGGTCCGCTTTGAGGCTTACCAATCTGTCCCTTCGTGGGAAGAACACTCTCCCACAAACACACAGGGATCGTGCCAGTTGTACCACTTGGCACGTTTATAATTTTGGGGTTTCCATGTGAAACAGCAACTTTGGAAGAAATACAAACTAAGCAAAGGAAGTAAAACCTCAAGTAGCAGCACTCTGGGAGCGTGAGAGATCAAGCAGCCATGCCCACTAGGAACTGTGGTTGCACTCATTTTTCTAGGAAGAACTGCTCCTATGAAATAAGGTCACTACACGTTACAGTTAAAATGAGAGTATAAAGAATGAAGGAGAGGTGATCGCAGATTAGATCCAAAGTATACAAATCCCCAGCTTTTGTTAGCAGCCACAAAGAACAGCACGTAGAGTGATCAGATCTCTGTAGACTGCCCAGATAAAGTCCAGGCAGTCAAAGGCATCCACGCCAGGGCCAACACAAAGAAGCAGGGCCAGTCTGCTGTACTGCTGTGCAGGCTGAAGCCACTGGTAATAGAGAACCTCAGCCTCCAGGGACTCCAGGGACTGCCCCACCCTGGAGGTGTTCAAGGCCAGGTTGGATGGGGCTTTGAGCCCCTGATCCAGTGAGAAATGTCCCTGACCATGGCAGGGGGTGGGACTGAATGGGCTTTGAGGTCCCTTCCAACCCATAACATTCCATGATTCTGTGAATTTGCTCTCTGTATTTTTTTTTAAATTACATTTTCTTTATGCAAAGAAAGAGAATAAACCTGACAAATTTACAGATTTCAGGAAGACAAAGACAGAAAATATATTAGCATGTGGTCAGCCCACATGTGTCATTTTATGATTGCATTGCACAGGACTATAAAAACTGAGACACGTGACAGAACTGAAAACAACAGGAGTAGGGACACAGACAGCTCTACCAGCAGCGCTCACTGTTGAATAAAAGCAAAGAAGACCATGATTCTCTTCTGCAAGGACCACTGAGCTAGCAGGGAGGTCGCTAGGACCTTTGAGCTACTCAGTCATTTTTCTTCCTGCTAATGGGGAAGTTGCTAGGATGAGGAAAGCATTTTCTGTAAGAAAAAGCCACAAAGATCATTCTAACTTATAAAAGACAAAGCCAGGTGTCATATTTAACCGTAGGAGCAAGCCCCGGTTTCAGCTCAAATAGGACCTGTCAGAGATTTCAAAAACCTGCAGGCAGGCAGCAGGCATGCATGCAGTGAGCACTGCGAGAGCAACGGTGCTTGCAGCGAGATCTCCGAGTGCAGTACTTGGAACTCACAGCCTGCCCCAGTGGGTTTGTCCTCTTTGCAGGAGCGATAGCATGACCCAGCACCTACCAGTTGATCAGCCATCGTGAAAGAGGGAACCAGAACATGAGCTAAATGCCGTCCATTTCAGTTTTAAAGGGTTTAAATGAACACCTGGTCCAAGATACACATCATGGCCCAGGCAGCTCTGCATGAGGGCTGGTGCTCTCATCAAGAAAGATGCCCAGAAGCTCGGAGACCATAAATGACTGCTAGAAAAGCCAGCAAATGTATCAGAGCCTTCTTGTTTGCCAGCTCAGCCTGGTCCTGCAGCAGACAATGATTCAGGACCAGAGCAGCAACTACAGCCTCCAACTCCCACCACACCACAGTCAGGGGCTCAGGGGCCACGATTAGGAGACCGAGAATCACCAGGAGGGGATCCAGGGCCACCAGGAGGGGCTCCAGGCCTACCATAAAGGGATGCCCACAATGGGGGCATCTAGGGCTACCAAGGAGGCCCCCAGGGCCACCATAAAGGGATCCAGAGGACTCCAGGCCCAACATGAGGGTATCCTGGGCCACCACGAGAGAATCCAGGACCACTATGGGGGCATCCAGGGCCACCAAGCGGAGATCCAGATGATTCCAGGGCCACCATGAAAGGATCCAGGGCTACCAGCAGAGGATATGGAGGGATCTAGAGCCACTATGGGGGCCACCAGTAGAGGATCCAGAGAGATCCAGGGCCACCAAGGGGGGACCCAGAGGGCTCCAGGGCCCCGCGGGGAGTCCCCGCCGCCGCGCAGCCCGAGGCCCCGCCCCGCGCACCGACCTCGCTGGTGAACATGGCGCAGAAGTAGTCGCTGCAGGCGGCTAGGACGATGCGGTGGGCCGGGAAGTCCTTGTGCTCCACGCGGAGGGTGACGTCGCAGAGCGTATTGCTCTTCCGCAGGGCGTTCATGGCGTTGAGGATGGACTTGGCGTGCGAGTTGGTCATGATGTCCTTGGGGGGGGCCATGGCGCCCGGCACCTGCGGGCACAGCCAGCACGGCCACATGGCCCGCGCCCGCCGCCGCGCCAGGGGGCGCCCGCGCGCCCCGCCCCGCCCGGCACCCGCCCCCGCGGCTTAGCCCCTCCCATCGCCCCTCCCATCGCACAGTCCCCGGTGGCTTAGCCCCGCCCCTCTCCCCGCCCCTCTCCGCCCCGCCCCTTCACAGCCCCACTGTCCTCTGCCCCGCCCCCCAACCCATACACCACTCCTTTCCCCCAGCCCGGCCTCCGCCCCGCCCCTCACGCCGCCGCGCGCCGCTCTTCCCCGCCCCACCGCCCGCCCCTCATGCCGCCCCCCCCCTCGCCGTACCGCACTCACCGCCCCGCCGAGAGGCCCCGGCCCTGCGCCTCGCCTCCCGCCCCCCCCGCCCTCCCCCCGGCTTCCCTCTCCCCGCGGGCGCGGCGCGCGCCAGTGACGTCACCGCGCCGCGCCCAGGCCCCGGCCCCCGCGCGCGCGCGCCTCGAGGTTGCCGGGCAACGGAACCAGCGGCCCCGCCCAGCGCCGCGGCTACGCCCGGTGGGGCGGAGCGAAGGGAGGGTCGGTTGGTTTGCGCTGAATGGGGCGGAGTTCCAGTGCCCCCCCCACCCCCCATGGGCGGGGCATCCCACTGGAGCAGGTGGCTGCGAGCCCCATCAACGTGGCCTTGAACCCCTCCATTGATGGGGCAGCCACAGCTTCCCTGGGCAACCTGGGCCAGGGCCTCCCCACCCTTACAGTGAAGAATTTCCTCCTTATGTCCAGTCTAACTCTGCCCCTCTCCAGTTTATACCCATTCCCCCTCATCCTATCACCATGAGACTTTGTAAACAGCCCCTCTCCAGCTTTCCTGTAGCCCCTTCAGGTACTGGAAGCTGCTCTAAGGTTTCCCTGCAGCCTTCTCTTCTCCAGGCTGAACAAGCCCAACTCTCAACCTGTCCTCGTATGCGAGGTGCTCCAGCCCTTGGATCATCTTTGTAGCCTCCTCTGGACCCGTTCCAACAGTTCCATCTCCTTCTTATGCTGAGGATTCCAGAACCGGACACAATACTCCAGGTGAGGTCTCTTAAGAGAGGAATAAAAGGGCAGGATACCCTCCCTCACCCTGCTGGCCACGCTGCTTTGGATGCAGCCCACATTTCTGGCTCATATCGAGCTTCCCATCGACCAGCAACCGAAGTCCTCTGCAGGGCAGCTCTCACTCACATCATCCCCCATCCTGTACTGAAATCAGAGATTGCCCTGACTCAGGTGTAGGACCTTCCACTTGGCCTTGTTGAACCTCACGAGGTTCTTACAGACCCATTTCAACAGAGGGACCTGGACAGACTGGAGAAGTGGGTCTTGGGCAGCCTGCTTTAGTGGGACGTTGCTGCCTGTGGCAGGGGGGTTGGAACTAGATGATCCTTAAGGTCCCTTCCAATCCTAACTGTTCTGTGATTCCATGATTCTCCAACCTGTACAGGTTCCTCTGGATGACATCCCATCCTTCTGGTGTGGCAACTATATTCTCCCAGAAATCTCAAGCATAGTCTATTTTTTTCAAGGACTCATTTTAATGTTATTATAAAACTTCACAATGGTCAGATCTCTGCTAATTTGGAGCTGGCTCCAGCTCTGCTGACCTTGGCTTTAGGATGGATGAAAACTCTCAGCAGAGGGGGTTCCAGCAGCAGCTGAGCACCAGGCGTGAGTATCTTCAAGGAACGAACGGTGTCTGGAGAAACACAGTTTTAAAGAAAACATGCTCTCAGAGGGACATTCAGTCTAACTTTCAAAAAAACGCAAGTGCTTAGATGAAACTCAACTGTACTTTTGATTAAATCAAAATATTCTGCTTTGAAATATTCCACATATTGTTGTAAAAATGGCAACATCCATGTTCAGTGTGGTCTGTGCTGAACAGAGGTGTCCGTGTTGGATCCTTCTGTGTGCAGCCTCTCTCTGTTTCAGTAACAGTGTGGCCAGCAGGTTGTGTGTTTGTTTGGGAGCTGATAGCATAAACAGGGAGGGCAAAGGCAAGGAAATACAAGTCAGTCTAGGGAAATGTGCCCTTGGAGGTGATGGTCACCGTTTGCAGCCCAGAGGAGCACTCAGAAGGATGCACGTCCCCTGGCTGAGCAGAGATCCCCATGCTGCCATCCCAGAGTTTTACTCCTGGAGACATTAAAAAAACATGTGGCAGTAGCACTTTGGGACATGGTTTAGCGGGCACGGTGGGGCTGCACGTCCCTCGGCTGAGCAGAGATCCCCACGCTACCATTTCAGAGCTCTACTTCTGGAGACATAAAAAAACACGTGGCAGTGTTTTCTACAGTGGGGGTGGGCTGATGGTTGGACTGGATGAGCTCAGAGGTCTTTTCCAACCCTAATGGATCTGTGATTCTATGAAAAGCAGCAATTCTAGGTAAGGCTGGTGTCAGGGACACTTCTTTGAGAAGGAACAACCCTGCAAGACTGGGTAGAGTTTCAGTTTAGCAACCAGGAAAGTCATCCTTCTCCTGTACTTGGCGTTGGTGAGGCCACGCCTCAAATCCTGGGTTCAGATTTGGGTCTCTCACTCCAAGAAGGACCTTGAGGGGCTGGAGTGTGTCCAGAGAAGGGGAGCAGAGCTGGAGAAGAGTCTGGAGAACAAGTCTTATAAGGAGCAGCTGAGAGACCTGGGGTCATTTAACGTGGAGGAAATGGGGCTGAGGGGAGACGTTATCACTGTCTAGAACTGCCTGAGAGTAGGTGGTAATGAAGTGGGTGTTGGTCTCTTCTGCCAAGTGATGGGTGGTAGGATGAGAGGAAATGGCCTCAAGTTGCACCAGGGCAGGTTCAGGTTGGACATTAGGAAAAACGTCTTCTCTGAGAGGATTCTCAGGCACTGGCAGAGGCTGCACAGGGAGGTGGTGGAGTTCCCGTCCCTGGAGGGATTTAAAAGATGGGTGCTGGCATTTTGGTATTATGGCCGTGGCTGACCTGGCCACTGTTGTGGCAGGCAGACCCCTTCATGGTGCTCAGTGGCTCCTAGAGGGTGAACGTCCAGGAATGGGTGCTGCAAGTCTGCAGTGAGGGCTCATGAGACCACTTGAAAGCACCAGGCTCTGGTGCCTGTCCCACATAGCTCACCCCACTGTGGGCAACCTGGGCCAGGGCCTCACCACCCTCAGAGCAAAACATTTCCTCCTAAGATCTCATCTCAATCTCCCCCCTTTCAGCTGAAAACCATTCCCCTCACGGTATCCCTGCACTCCCTGATCCAGAGCCCCCCCCCCAGCTTTTCTGGAGCCCCTTTCAGCACTGGAAGCTGCTCTAAGGTCTTCCTGGAGCCTTCTCTTCTCCAGGCCGAACAACACTAACTCTTTCAGCCTGTCCTTGTACAGGAGGTGCTCCAGCCTTTAGATCATCTTTGTGGCCTCCTCTGGACTCACTTCAAAGATCCGTGTCCTTCCTGTATTGAGGGCTCCAGAGCTGGACCGAGACCCGGCAGCTGGAGATGGTGAATCAGTTCTCAGCTGGGAGGGCAGCTCACCACCACTGTCGGAGCTGGCAGATGCTCTCACTGTAGGATGTTTTAAGTCAGCACACAGTGTCTCTTTCTGTGCTGGAGGCAGGTACCAATAAGTGAAAATTTGTGTCAGACTTATAATTCTGGTCCTCTTCGAGCTTAAAATCAAGACATATTTGACCAGAGTGTCAGAACAGAGTGGCAGCCCACGAGAGATGCAACCTGGAGTAATGGAGTTACAAAGTCGGCGTATGCCCGCACAGTGCTTGCTGTCGTGCTACGTGCTCCTCATTTCCTAGCAGACACATCACATCAGTGTTAATTTTCCATAGACATATACGAAATCTCTGTCAGTTTGTTTAAAAAATTCCATGATTCTATTTTTTCAAGGTGTTCTTTTACATCCAGGGAAAACTAAGGCAGACATGGTAAACATTGCATATTGAAGTTAAACTTTATATCACAAGGGATGAAAAATATTGCACAGGAAGTAGTGTTACACTGTCTGTGAAATAGGTGCATACCCTTAGTTTTTGGATGTTGGCATGTATATTGAATTGCTCTCCACGTTGATGTTCTTCATATATATTTTCCTTTTAAATAAGTGTTTCAGGATAGGAAAAAGGAAATAAAACAGAGAAAACACTGGCACACATACCCAGAGAAGTGGTGGCTGCCCTGTCCCTGGAGGTGTTCGAGACACCATGGGAGGTGTCCCTGCCCATGACAGGAGGTGGAACTGAATGGGCCTTAGGGTCCCTTCTGACCCAAACCATTCCATGATTCTATGATTCTGTGAAATAACAAACATCAACTCTGTAAATGTGCAAACAGGAGTGAGGTATAGCATTGGGCTCAGAAATAATGTACAAATCAACTTAGCACTGCATTGCTGTTTCAGAATCAGCTGGTGTCTGCAGACCAGAGTCTTGGAGAGGAACGGGACATCCCTATGCGTGAGAACTTGGTTCTGTCACGCAGTGGTGGTGCTATCTAGAACACACTGTAAGAGAACACCATGCTTTCAGAGATACCTGGAATGTGGCAGGACAAGGCCCTGAGCAACTGCATGTAATTTTGGTACTGCTCTTACTTTGAGTGGGGTGAGACCAGAGACCTCTGGAGGTCTCCAAACCTCTTATCTAAACTTTACTTTGAGTCTATGTTAACGACTTGATGGTACTTGGTGGTCTCATCCTTGGAGCGTCCTCTGGGATTGCGTATAGAGGTCCCAGCTAGTTTGGTATAGGGGAGAAACTTGGGAGAACCTTGTTCATAGGCTTCCATTAGCGCTGCTCCCTCAGGCTGGCTCAGATTTGGAGACCTTTTGCCGCTGGGACAGTGCCAGTCCTGGAGGAGCCACATGTATCGTGGCATGCCTGAAGCAGCGGCTGGGATGTGGTGGAGTGGGCTGTGACTCCTGGGACAGGACCTCAGGTGTGACAGACCTGCTCCTCGTGTGTCAGAGTGGGAGGCGGACCCGGAGTAACGATGGAGTCTCAATATGAGTATGATCGTTCTCATTTATTCATACACCTTACACTTCTTATATACTTATTCCAATAGTGCATGCGCTAACAAACAAATCCTAATTGGTTATGTCCCACTGTTCACGTGCCTTATGCTGTCACGCAACTGGCCGGACGCTCTTGAGCACGTGAAAGGGGCAGATACAAGGTTCTCATCACAACTCTTCGGGACTTTCCCGCGCTGGATTCCACATTCCTGTATTCTACTCCCTTTTATCTTATCTCAAGGTCAGGCCTAGCTACAGACAGCAAACCCTGGATTGTTCACTGCTATTAAATCATGAGCCATCCTTCTGCACTTGTGCACTCAGGCCAGCTGTACATCATGGCCTGCCAAAATGTAGCACTCCTGGTGGCTCTGATGTTCTCCTATCCCTACGCTAGGATGTCAGGGAAGCAGTTACTCAGCAGATGCACTGCTATGTCTCACAACAAGTCTTGGTTCAGTGTCTCCTGCAACAGCCACGCCGGCAAAGCTGCTGTTAAGCTGCCACTTGTGCTGCAAATCAAATCTCGTTTTCCCAACAATTAGTGTACAGAGATTGTGTCTCCAGGCTATGTGGGTTACTCTGGGTGCTCACAGAGACAAAATCCCTGTGAAGCCCCACATCTCAAGGGGTACATCTGAAGAAGGTACAGCACCCAGAGTAACCCACATAGCCTGGAGACACAATCTCTGTACACTAATTGTTGGATGCTGAGGCATCCTTCTTCTCTCAAATGTACTCAGTCTTTCTCCTTAGAAAGGTGAGTTGGGCCATTCCGCTTGCGACTGATAGTGCAGAGCCCAAATTCCCAGCTGGAGACATTTTGCATTGATTGTTTCTTGTGGATCGTGGCTGAAATCTCTCCTGTCCCTCCTTTCCTCTCCTGAACATGGCAGGGACAGATTTTTTTAGAGCTGTCACTGGCCACCGGAGTGCTCTGAGAAAGGCAGGACTCCACAACTGGCTGTGTGTTTTGGGAAACTATCACCACTGAGATGAGTGTAACTGTGTCATAGAGAGACACAAACATTTCAGGGAACAGGTAAATGAATTTTGGAAGAGCTGAAAAAGCATCTAAGACAGATAGAACAGAACCATGCCAGACTTCTCTGCCTTCATGCACCCTGAGAACTCGCGGTGCCAGCAGGAGTTGAGGTCCTCATCTGTGGTGTCAGAGAGGAAAAGGTGTGCAAGAACTCTAGAAAGACAAACCAGATGTGCCCAGGAGAGGTGATAAGAGCTTTAGCCCAAGAACAGGCAAAATCATCACAAGCCAATTTTGATCTGTGAACAAATATCTTATTTGAAATACTTTTTGAATTATAAAAAAATCTTTTGGAGGTTTAAACAACACTGTTAAACATCAGACTGACGTCTTTCACCGCTTATTCTCAGAGATAGTGTTTTATGTTAAAAACACATCTGATTCCCCACACCTTCTCCAGTTGTGCATATCAGATCTTCAAAAAACAGCAAAATCCAAACTGCTGCATTGTTCTTAAGAGCTTCTTTTTTTTTCTGGACTTTTCTGCCTTTGGTCCACACTGGACAGATTCAATGCACTTGCTTGTTTTGCTGTTTCTGGAGGAGGAATGGTTTGAGGAAGGCAGAGGGAGAAAGGTTGGAACTGGGTTGACTGTGGATCATGCAGATCTCAACTGACAAAAGCCACCACCAGATCTGGGAGCATCCTCTAGAGGATGATCCTCTGCCAGCTGGAGGCACTCAAAGGCTGCAGCACTCAAAGTGCCTGCTGGCTTCAGCTGGGCATTGCATGGAGCTGCTTCTCTGAGGACACGTGAGTCTGTTTTCAATTCTTGTGCTGCAAATTCTAGGAGAAAAAGTCAGTCACTGCATTTCAGCTCTTGTTACAAGTCATGGGTTAAGAAATATCTTTATTCTTTTCCAGTCCAGCTGCCTGATGGATCTTCTTCTGATCAAAACAAGGCAAGGTTTGCAGGAAGACATTCCTGGAAAAACAGGCCAGTGTGTGGGCACTTAAGCTCTCTTTCAGGCCTGGAGTAGAAGCACGCTGCTCCAGATTCTTCTTCAGCAGTGGTTTACCAGCTTGGGCTGGGCAAGATTATTGTGGCTATGATCATGGAAGAACCCAGACACTTTGATCCTCCACTTCTTACATGTTGATTTACAATCTGGCTTTACTATGGAGCAAGCCAGTTGGATCCCTGGGTGAGGCACTCCTGCTCGCTGTCAGGGGATTGGGAGAAAAGGAAACCAAGCTGGGCTCCATCCTCAAGAGGTGGCAGGGTTGTGCCTATCACTGTTGTGACACATGTTCAACCATAGCTCTTCCGGAATATTCCACAGTAGTTTCCACTCTTCCTTTTATGCTCTCTGTGTTTCACTACCCCTCTGCATAAGTCCACAAAGAAAACATGACAGTCCTTATCCTATTTTCTGCTTTGCACTGGAGCAGCTTGGTTGCTATTCCTCATGTCTGGAAGCGGCCTACTGAGCTGTGAAAGGAGCTGGGAGCCACCAGGCTGATAACACATCAGGACAGCAGAACACGGTCACTTCAATGGGTATTGGCCAGGTTGGATGCACCTGAGGGCAAGAAAAGGGGAGCAGAGCTGGGGAAGGGTCTGGAGAACAAGTCTTATAAGGAGCAGCTGAGGGACCTGGGGTCATTTAACGTGGAGCAAATGGGGCTGAGGGGAGACGTCATCACTGTCTAGAACTGCCTGAGAGTAGGTGGTAATGAAGTGGGTGCTGGTCTCTTCTGCCAAGTGATGGGTGGTAGGATGAGAGGAAATGGCCTCAAGTTGCACCAGGGCAGGTTCAGGTTGGACATTAGGAAAAACGTCTTCACTGAGGGGGTTCTCAGGCACTGACAGAGGCTGCACGGGGAGGTGGTGGAGTTCCCATCCTTGGAGGTGTTTAATAGATGGGTGGATGAGGTGCTCAGGAGTATAGTTTAATAAACAGGTATAGTTGCACTTGATCTCAAAGGTATTTTCCAACCAAGTGATTGTATCATTCTATGATTGTAAGATGCTTTACATGCAGGGCCTTGGCTGGTTTCCTGGATCATGATCAGATTCACCTCCAGGAGAAGCTGCCCGTGAGCCACGATGGCTGTCTGTCTTCCAGGGCTACCCCCACATCTACTTTCACTGCCATTTTTTCCTGTAGGGGACTGATATCCAGCAGGGAGTCAGTGCTGTCCTGGCTCACCGATGGACCACCATAGATGGTCACTTTGGGGTTGTTGCAGTCTGTAAGCATGGAAGGATTCGTCACAGATTCATTTTTTTTCCTCCGGGCACTGCAGGGTGGTGTTATCTTCAACTGTCTGTAGTGCGGCTGTTCCTGCAACTGGAGTTGGCAGGGAAAATCCTCTGACTGTGATTGTCTTCTCTTTTCTCTTCATGGCATAAAACAGGGGATGTGGGCCAATGAATGTGGACTTAACAGGGAAAACACTTGCAAATCCAGCATCACTCAGACAGTTTAAATCAAATCCCTGGTCCTTCCCCAAGACACCATTACAGAACCATTACGTAAACTGCTTTAAAAAATCCTCTTGTAAAAACACCCCACGTCCATCATGGGGCTATTGTGAAAACACACCGAAGAGACCAAAAATACTGCCAAGGAGCTATCAAGAGTAAGCCCAAATCCCCACAAAGGAGCCATTGTAAATAGGACCATAAAAAATTGAGGGATTATTGTATAAATCCCTTCAAAAGGCCCCCATGAGAATGCTTCCAAAACTCACACAAAAGATTTTTAAGACTGGATGCTTTGTGGGATTTTTTGGTTGTTTTTTTTTCATGGTCCTTTTAATGGAGTGTTTATGGCTGCGCTTTGACATTACAGAGCGCTTCCAAAATGGCTTCGAAGTGGTGTTAGTTGGGGCAATTTCAGAATCACCAAGAGGTTCGCAGCAACTCCATATGGTTTGTCTCTAGGGCAGCTTCACAGCTGCTTTGACGATTTTCACAACTGTTTCATCATTAATGCCCTATGGTGATTTTCTAAATGTCCCTTCGATGGGATCACTGAGACCTTTGATAAATTGCTTTGGTGGGGCCTGAGATTTCTGTGTTTTCCAAACTGCCCGTGGCTGTGGTTTCTGGTGTGCTGGATCCGTAGCTCAGAATGTTTTCCAGCTGTCAGAGGAGTCACAGAATGGTTCCTGAGCTGCGACTCCAGATGATTTTTCAAATTCTTGTGGGCACTGTCCCTCAGGTGAGGTCTTTGAGACAATTTTAAAATGACTTTTGGATATCAGGCTTCCAGCGCTGGGGAGTGTCTTCAGGGATATTGTAAGAAACGTCTTGCAAGTGTGATCTGAGAAGTGCTTTTAAATTATCCAATGGCATCTTATGCTCATCTTCAAGATGGCATGTGTCTCTGGGGTGTGATTTAGAGGTTTGTTGGATGTCATCTGTCAAGTCCTTTCAGGATGGTCTGTGAGCCTCTGAGTGAATGAGTTCAGCATCACCTACAGGCATCAATAAGGTTGATAAGGTGATAAGTTTTAATGATGTGATACCATGATAGCCATAAAGATGCAGCGAGATGCGTTACTGCTGACGTGTGCACACACCACGCGAGGGCAGAGTAGCTCCAAGTCTGGTCCAGCAGCTCTGCAAAGAAGGTATCTTTCCAGCATCAGTGTTGTCAGAACTAAATGAACTCTGTGCATGTGTGACTGTGTGACAGTGGCTGGAAAGACCCCTGATGCTTCTCCTGAGGCACCCAAGCAGGAGCTAATGGTCCCTCTTGGCTTAGTGGCCATCCCGGCAAGACAATGTCTGAGTGTTGTCATATTGTGTCCAGTACAAGGTTACTCAGCATTTTATCCAGTCTGGATCTGAAATTCCAAAAGAAGTGTCACTGTTTTGACTTCTGCACGTGGGCAAATGGCACACGAGCTCTACCACCCATCCACTGAGTGGGATGGCTGTGGAAGCAAGTCCTGTCTGCCGTGAGAGTCCCGTGTCCCTGACCTGTTCCCCAGGGATGAGTTCCCAGACACCAGCACCAGAGAGCCTGCGCACCACGAGGGAGTGGTGATCCCCCAACAGCACCAAGCAATCCTCATGGGCACAGGATCTAGAAACATCTCCTGTGCTTGGTGTGGTGCTCTTGTCTCTCATTGAGGAGCTCACCTGCCGGCTGTCATAGCACGCGCTGGAGTTGCTCCCACTTCTCTTCACCTTTTACCACACATTTAACCCTGTTCCTGTTTCATGACCCACTTTACCTGACTTTGCTCCTAATTGCTGTGCCCTAGGGGACATCTACTCACACCTGCACTACTGGTGGTTGGGCACTGAGTGGAGAGCATAACCTTGATGGTTTTCAAGGAACAGACTGTGGGACGCAATATGTCTCTGCCTCTCTCTTGCCTTTATAGAATGGATTTTCACCCAAATCAAGAATTTTAGTTCACACACAACCTTCAGCCTTTACCTCTTCCCTAGAACACCACAGCATCTGTGTGTTCTTTACTCTTTTCTTTCTGTGTCCCTTGCTGGTGGGGAGTGCTGGAGGTCCCGGCTCTGGAGTGATTACATGGGAGCAGTAATGAAAAGGGAAGGTTGATAGTGTACTGAAAATGCTAAAACAAGAGGACCAGAGTGGGGGTAGTGCACAGAACACCTCCTGCTTGCTCAGCACTCCTTGGAGGGTCTGGTGCATGCTGCCCAGAAGGTGTTTGTCCCCAAATGGGAGGACACAAAGAAAAGCATAAGTTTCTGCAGTTGTGGGGAGATTTTGCAGCCCTTCCTCTGCAACTGAGTTTCACTCTTCTGGTATTAGAGTCAGCCTGTATCATGAGGGCCCTGGCATAGTTGGTGCAGAGGTCCCATGATTTTTTGGGCTTCAGACAGGGATTACGTAGACCAGAAAATGAGGGGAAAAAGCAGAAAGAGCCTCACTGTGAGTTCTAATGGTCACCTCATTGTTGATGAAGGTGCTGGGCAAGCCAGCTAGGGGAGGTGGTGGATCCACTAGTTAAGCATAAGGAAGAACTGTTTGGGGGTGTGGTGGCTGATGGCAGCTTTGCTTGCTGGAATCATGGCTTGATGGATTCAAGAGAAGAGAGGAACGCAAGCAGCGGAGTATCAACTCTGACACCAGGGAACTGGGCTTTGACATATTCAGGAGTTGGGTGAGATTACCATGGAGACTGTCCTCGGAGGGGAAAGCTGCTAAAATTTGGAGGATGGCCTCTACAATAGCATCATCTGCAGGGAGTCAAGCATGCATGGCAGGAGGCCAGCGTGGATGAACAGGGGACTCATGGCTACGCTCAAATGAAACCCAATGAAGGGCACAGAAAGTGAAAGCAGGGTTGGGCTGCCCAGGAGGAACACAGAAACATTACCTGAATGGGCAAAGATGGAGTTAGGAAATGTTCTCCCAATGCTGAGTGGGTTGGGTCTCCCATTGACCAAGGAGGTAGGAAAGGCCCCAGGCTGCACTAGCATGACCTCCCTGCTCTCCGTGCTCAGCAGCAGAGATTGGGAGAGAGAGATACATTAGAAGAAGCTAAAATTATAGCTCATAAGGAAACTGGACATTCATGATGGTGTGAGACCAGACAGGGTGTACTGAGGGCACGGAGGGAGCTCAACGATGTCATTCTAAGGCCTTTATGTGTTATCTTTGAAAACTGTTGGCAGCTGGGGGTCCTGACAACTGCTGTGACAAAGACAAGTGTCACACCCGTCTTCAAAAAGGGGAGAAAGGAAGATCCAGAAAACGACAGGCTGATCAGTCTCCCCTTGGTCCTGAGAAAGTTTTAGAGCAGATACTCCTCAAAACCATGTCCAAGGGCATGAGGTAGGACAAGAATGTAACTGGGAACAGTCAGTGTGGCTTTACTAAAGGTAAATTTTCCCAGTTACCTTCTGCAGTAACATGACTGACTGCATGGCCAGAGTATCAGTGGGTGCTGTTTCCCCCCGGCTTTTGCACAGTTTCTGGCAGTTTTCCAGACAAACTTGTAGTGATGCTACTGCAATCATAGATTCACAGAATGGTTTGGATTGGAAGGGACCTTAAAGCCCATCCAGTTCCACTCCCTGCCAAGAGCAGGGACACCTCCCACTGGATTAGGTTGCTCCAAGCCCCATCCAACCTGGCCTTGAACACCTCCAGGGATGGGGCAGCCACCACTTCCCTGGACAACCTGGGCCAGGGCCTCCCCACCCTCACAGGAAAATATTTCTTCCTAAGATCTCATCTCAATCTCCCCTCTTTCAGCTCAAAACTGTTCCCCTCATCCTATCCCTGCATGCCCTGATCAAGAGCCCCTCCCCAGCTTTCCTGGAGGCCCTCTCAGTACTTGAAGCTGCTCTAAGGTCTCCATGGAGCCTTCTCTTCTCCAGGATGAACAATCCCAACTCTCTCAGCCTGTCCTTGTATGGAAGGTGCTCCAGCCCTCAGATCAACTTCGTGGCCTCCTTTGGACTCACTCTAACAGATCCATGTCCATCCTGTGCTGAGGGCTCCAGAGTTGGACACAGGGCTCCAGGCGAGGTCTCACAAGAGTTGAGCAGAGGAGGAGCATCACCTCTCTCAAGCTGCTGGTCACACTTTCTGCTTCAATGAAGGTCAACCACATACTGGGCAGCATCAGTAAAAGTACAGCTAGTATGTGGAGGGAAGTGTTTATCCATCTTCCTTTGGTACTTAGGAAGTCACACTTGAAGTCCTGGGTCCATTTTGTGGTCCCCAAGCTTAAGAAAAATATAAACACACTGGAGAGTCCAGATGAGGTGGTTGGGAGCTGAAGCACAGGACCCACGAGGACAGGCTGCTAGAGTGGGGTTTCAGCATGGAGGAGAGAAGATGAAGGGGAGATCTTGCTGTCTGCAAGCGCCTAATGTGTGACCGTGTCAGAGGTGAACACTGAAAAGATAAGGGGTTGGGGACACAAATTTCGGTAAGGGGAATTCTGCTGCAGAATTTGTCTCCATTGAAGTGTTGCAGCTCTGGGACAAGTACCAGGGAGCTGGTGGGATCCTCATCCTTGCTGGGTTTCAGAACTTAACTGGACAAGGTACTGTGCAACCTGATCTTGCTCTGGGATTTGTCTTGCCTTATGTAGGGAGTTAGACTGGAGCCTTCCAGAGGCCTGATCTGACCAGAATTGTTAGAGGCTTCTTTCATCTCTCCACACACAGGGCTGTATATTCGTTCAATCTAAACATCCTAGTGAGGAGCATAAAAGCTCGTGCATTTATTATTAATTTTTGAGGTAACGTTCTGTGAATGACCTGCAGGCAGGATTTAGCATCCCTGAGTTGTGATCTGGAACACAGACATCACAAGGTCTGCTCCTCAAACACCTCTTCCTATGAGGTACCTCTCCAGACTCCTGCGGCTTCGCTCTCCACCCTCCTCTCCCGATGCTGACTGCCAATGATACCCGTGGGCTGTCTGCAGATAAGGGAGATCAGGAGATATGGAACTGCCAACTGTCTGCTCCGTACAGCTTCTCTGATGCAAAATCTTTCTACTGTTTCTTGCTCCTGTGGGGGTATGAAGACAGCGGTCCTGCGTGAGCTGATGTCTGACTGTGGCTTCTTGCCTTTGTGTTTCACTGTGCTTTGAAGACCAGGACTTTGAGATAAACCTGAGGGAGAGAGAGCTCTCCAGAAATCCCCACCTCGATGCACTGGTTCAGCGGAGGTCTGGAGGACAGATCGGGGCTCCTGCTGTCCATCAGATGATGGGAGTAAAAGCCGAAAGACCATTGCTCCACTTCAGCCACAAACAGTCAGTGCTGCGAGAGATGGGACCACCTCAACTGCTGTTTGCTGGGCACCTGCTCCCCTGGGAATCACAGTTCTCTTCACATGGGCCAAGGTGCAGCCTCGTCAGCATTTCCCCATCATTGCTGGTGCTCTCTGCAAAGTGTGCCGGGCCTCAGCCTGTCTGCCTTTGGGGCATGGATCTCCTCAGCCTCCTCTGGATCACAGAACCACCAGGTCTTCAAAAAGACCTCTTGGTCATCCAGTCCAACCATTCTTAGCTGCCACTAAACCATGTCCCTGAGCACCTCGTCTACCCATCTTTTAAATACCTCCAGGGATGGGGACTCAACCACCTCCCTGCGCAGCCTCTGCCAGTGCCCGATGACCCTTTTTGTTGTAGAGAGCAATAAAGTCTCCCCTCAGCCTCCTCTTCTCAAGCCTAAACAAGCCCAGTTCCCGCAGCCACTCCTCATAAGACCTGTTCTCCAGCCCCTTCACCAGCCCCTTCAACAGCTTCCATGCTGTTCTCACTGCTGCTTCTTTCTCAGACAGGACAGATCCCACAGTAACATCAGGAGCCTCATCTCCTGCAAGTCCTGTGGGCTCTGAGTTGTCCCTTCTTTACCAACATTTGTCAAAGGGAGTATTAGGCTCCTCAAAGCTTTGCTCACTTGACACACACCTGGCAGCTTAAGATCTGCAGCACGGTTTTCTTTCTGTTTTTGTAGAATTCATTTTACTCTGCATGGGGTGATAAAGAGGTGGATGGACCAGTGAGGGTGGTTCTGGTTGACAGCAAGTTGACTATGAGCCAGAAGGGAGCTCTGGTGGCCAGGAGAGCCAACTATGTCCTGGGGTGCAGGTTTGGGGACCACAGGATAAAGAAGATCTAAAGCAGCTGGAGAGTGTCCAGAGGAGGGCATGGAGTTGGTGAATGGTTTAGAGGGGAAGCCGTGTGAGGGGCGGCTGAAGCCACTTGGTCTGTTTGGGCTGGAGAAGAGGAGACTGAGGGGAGACCTCATCGTGGTCTGCAGATTCCTTCCAAGAGGAAGAGCAGGTGCTGCGCTCTTCTCTCTGGCAACCAATGACAGGACCCAAGGGAATGGCAGGAAGATGCACCAGGGGAGGGTTAGGTTGGATATTAGGAAAAAGTTCTTCACCCAGAGCATGGTGGAGCACTGGAACAGCTCCCCAGGGAGGCAGTCCTGGCCCAAGGCTGACAATATTCCAGAAATGTTTGGCCAGTGACCTCAGACATATGGTGTGAATGTTGGGGTTGTCCTGTGCAAGGACAGGAGTTGGACTTGATGATCCTTGTGGGACCCTTCCAACTCAGTGCATTGTAGGATTCTATGGTGAGACTGGCCCAGGTTGCCCAGAGCAGTGGTGGCTGTCTCATCCCTGGAGATGTTCAGGGCCAGGTTGGATGGGGCTTGGAGCAACTTGATCTGGTTGAAGATGACCCTGTTCCTGCAGGTGAGTCGGACCTGTGAAGGTCCCTTCCAACCAAAGCACTCCATGATTCTATATTTCTATGATTTGAACAACCAGGCCGTCACAGCAGGACAGAGAAAAGCCAACAAGGCCATAGTAATCAGACTGGCAACTGCTTTGCCTTGTCTTTTTTCCCTTTGCCCTAACGTAACAAACTGAACATGTGTGTGTCCACGGTGAAATTGACTTCACTATGTTCTTCAAATGTCTTCAATGTGGTGGCAAAAGGAAATGTGAAACTCTGCTATGTAACTTTTCCAAACCAGAAGTTTGAGAAAAAATAGAGAGAGGAAAAATAAAGATCTAGTGTGAGAGTGGAAGAAGGAAGAGAAGAGGTGGGTTGAAGGAGGGGGTAGAAGACAATAAGCCAATTATTTTAATTGATTGATTCAATTGGCAAAATATGTGCAAGAAAAACAGAAAATTAAAAGCATAAAAAGCTTTTTTCCTGAGGGCTTGGAGCTGAAACGACTGCAGAATTTTTGGTGCGATTGTTTTTCTGGTTGTTAACTGGCTCCGTTATTGTTGGGCAGGAAAGGAAAGGAGAGGAGGAGCCTGGCTGTGAAGCTCTGTGGATGAGCAAGGACTCCTTTTGGGCACTCCTTTACCCTCAATGACAAAATTGAACCCAATTTTGCATCTGCTTCTTCCTTGAGGGTTAGGGTCACTTCAGCTGCGTTGCTGAAGGCTGTAGTTTCCTGAACAGCTAATGTTGGGAAAAGTTAGCATTGCCGGCAAAACAACTCATCTGGCTCCATCCTCCTCTTCCCCGGGTTGAGGAACTCATCCATAAACCAGCCCTTTTTGTTGCCGTTGTTCAGAATTAACCTCCAACAGCTCCTAGGTGGTGCGGAGCAGCTGCTAGATTTTATCCCTGGACTGGCAGCAGTTCAGGATCAGTTCTTCCCACATGCTGTGGTGTAAACACGGATGCAGGATGATGTTTTTGAGAGGAGGAGCTGTTTTTCCCCTCTACTCACAAAGTTCCTGCCCCTTTGCTTTCCCTACAGTTTGGCTGGGAAGGTTGCAATAAGAAGTTTTAAAAAGTGTGTTCATTACAGGCAAACAGGAGTCCTTCCAGTGTTTCTGGTCAAGCATCATACTGGGATGAGACCAGCTCTGTATCTCTGCCTGCTTCCTTCCTATCCCCCTGCAATGTGGTAGGAGAACCTGGACATGCAGGCTGGGAGCGTGCTGTGGTGCGTAAGAGGTTCCTGAGCTGGACAATGGGAGAATCGGGACCATGGGTCGTGTCCTGCAGGCTCAAAGTTTTCTTTGTCTCTAAGGCTATCCCAGGCTGCTGGATAAGGCAGGGAGACAATACCTCAAACAATTCAGGCAAAGAAAATGCTGTCAGCAGGAAGAGGGGAAAATGCATATTTAGTTTGCAGATGGCTTTGCTGTCAACTTGATTTACACTCCAGGAAGATCAGCTAATTGGTTTAAAGAAATAAATCTTATAAAGTTTATGTGTGATGCTGGCTGGTTGGCCAATGCCCTCTGTTTCTAGGTTGTTGTCTTTGATGTGGTGTTAGTCATTACCTTCAAACGCAGTGCTTTATTCCCTATGAAGAATGCGTCTCACAAGTCTCCTGGTGGGTCTTGCTTTTGGTTTATATTTTATTTTATTTCAGAACACTTTGAAAAGGAATAAATAAAAAATGGATTCAGATTGTCCTGTTTGTCACAGTCCGTTTGTGATGATAGTCAATGAATGAGCAATTGCCTAATCTGTCGGAGGAAGTGCTTTGGCAGGCTGGCATTCCTGCCCTTTTATTTTTGGGTGATGGAAACTGCAATGAGTAATGAAAGACCATGTTTGATTTTTTTAATGAGGAAAAGATGTCCCACTCCTGTCCATGTTTTGGACACCAAGAAGGCTGTCTAGACATGCCCTGTTTCCCTTCTTGGAGTGATGACCTTATATGATACTAGCAATAGGTCAAAGTACGTGACATTCACTGCATGATGCACAGGAAGAGTTCTCTACATCCCAGCCTCTACCCAGCCATTGCCACACCACACAATCAACGACAAAGTTGTAAATCCAAAGATTATTTCAGCATGTTGAGTAAATGTCTTAATTGCTTAAGAAGGGCTTAGAAGGAGACTTCTTGCTCTAGACTTGATTCATTTTAGTGTTCTCGCAGCAGAACTGGCACATCTCAGCTGTTAACTGAAGATTCACCTGCTCCTCAGCTTGTGATGTTCTCCTCCATAAACATCGAATCTGACTTTGGACACTGCATGCAGGAGTATCTACGGCTCGCTTGTGCCTCAAAGGAAAAAAATGGTTGAGGGTTGTGGGCAAAAAGCTCTCAGGTGAATCAGGATAGGATGCTGTAATTTAAAGTAAGACGTTCTATTTCCTGTTTCTTATGGTTTCCTAACTTTGAAGTTTCACCAGTAGAGTTCTCTTTACAAATTAATGCATACCGGTAACCAAGATTGCCATCATTGGATTTTGCACCTCGAATACTGTGTTCGGTTTTGAACTCAAGAAAGACATTGAGGGGCTGGAGCGCATCCAGAGAAGGGGAACAGACCTGGGGAAGGGGTTGGAGAACAAGGGTTATGAGGAGCAGCTGAGGGATCTGGAGTTGTTTAGCCTGGAGAAAAGGAGGCTGAGGGGAGACCTCATCACTCTCTTCAGCTCCTGGAAAGGAGGTTGTGTTGAGATGAGTTTTGATCTCTTCTCCCAAGTAACAAGGGATAGGGTGAGGGGAAATGGCCTCAAGCTGCACCAGGGGAGGCTTAGATGGGAATAAAAAAAATATCTTCACTGAGAGGGTTCTCAGGCACTGGCAGAGGCTGCCCAGGAAGGTGGTGAAGTCTCTAACCCTGGAGGGGTTTAAAAGACAGGCAGACGAGATGCTCAGGGATCTGGTTCAGTAGTGGACAGGTATGGTTGGACTCAATGATCTCAAAGGCCTTTTCCAACCAAATGATTCTATGATTGATACTTCATGGTGCCAAGATACCAGTCATGGCAAGAGGCACTGGGTTTGTTGAGCTGCTGTGGAAAAAGTTCAGCATTTTGGGAAAAGAAAGACACGTATCACGGGTTGCCTTGGGAGGTAAGAACCACAACTCTGGAAAGTACATAAGATTGTCACAGTAATCCAGTTCCTTATTCCTTTGATAACAGGCAGCGCTGGATGCGGCGGAGAATCCCCCCTGCCTCATTCTGTGCCAAGGCACCTGGCACACTCCTCTGCCAGGCTGTGAACAAGCTCAGCTCTACACACCGCAGCAGAGAATGATTTTCTTCCTTTTCGAGGATGATGTACAAGATGGGTTAGGATGGCAATTACAGAACTTTGAGGTGAGGAATGGTGTTTTTACATAAAATAAGTGAATAATGCACACATATTCATGGTTACTGGATATTTGTGTGTGTGTGCATGCACATGACTGAAATAAAATATACATAGAATAGCATTTGCAGAAGATAGAAAGACAGAACAGCCCATGTAGACTCTTCTCTTGACAGGCCTAAGTAGGAATAGAAATAATGCCACACATTAGTATGAGCTGGAGGCTGCTGGGAAGCAGCTCTGCAGAGCAGGATGTGGGGGTCTGGGTGAACAAGCTGACTGTGAACCAGCAAAACACTCCTGTGGCAAGGAAAGACCATACGCTGATGTTCTCCTCCATAAACATCGGATCTGACTTCGGATGCTGCAAGCAGCAGATGGAGGGAGATGAAGTGCTGAGGGACATGGTTTAGGGAGTGTTAGGAATGGTTGGACTCGATGATCCAATGGGTCCTTTCCAACCTTATGATTCTGTGATTCTGTGTGATTCTCTGCTCAGCACTGGTGAGGCGATGTCTGGTGTGTTGCGTCCCTTCCTGGACTCCCCAGTACAAGAAAAGAGAGAGTCCAGTGAAGGGCTATAAAAACTAAAAAAGGCCTGAAGCGTGAAAAGAAGCTCGGAGAGCTGGAATGAACAGAAAGCTAAAGGGAATCTTGTCAGTGTGTATAAATATCTGATGCGTGGGAATGAAAAAGAGAGAGTCAGTGGTGCCCAGCGACAGGACAAGAAGTGATGGGCATGATTTGGAGCGTGGAAAATTCCATCTAAACATAAAGCCCCACTTTTTTTACTGTGAAGGAGGTCAAACACCGGCATAGGTTATCCAAAGGCATTGTTGAGTCTCCTTCCATGGAGTTATGACTGGATGCATCCTGCTGTCGCTGACACTGCTTGAGGAGGCAGGCTGGACTAGGGCATCTTGAGAAGTCCTTTTCAATTTAGGTGATTCTGTGATTAATCTTGAAATAAATTTGGAATAGTGTGGAATTATTCTTGAGAATAAGTGATAAGAATGATATAAACATTTTATCTTTAAAAGCAGACTATGTCTGAATAGTCTGCAGAGTATGCAGTCTATTACCCACCACTGCAACAACTAATGTAAAAAAGTAAGATATTTAATAGTAATATTAATAAAATTTAGGAGAAAAGAAATTACAAGTAGCCTTTGAGCAGGAAGAAGCTTATCTGGAGTATAAAGAGGGAGAGGAGATGATGATTTCATAGAATCCTGGAATGTTTTATGTTGGAAGGTACCTCAAAGCCCATGCAGTTCCACCCCCTGCCATGGGTGCGGACACCTCCCGCTGGATCAGGGGGCTCCAAGCCCTATCCAACCTGGCCTAGACAAATTCGTACAAAAGCTTCTGGGTGGGTTTGAATACTGATACCCTCTTGTGTTGGGATGCAATGGAGGAGTAGCGTAAGACATGCTAATTAATCTCACTCAGATAGATTTACTGTCACCAATGGTTTATAGCACTGGAAGCTGAGTCAGGAGAATAAAAACATTCCCCTAGCTTGCAGCTCAGCACAGCGTATGGTCTTGGCTCTTGCTGGGCCAATCAAGACATCAGTGCTTCGCCTTTTTCCTCAGGCTGTTGAAGGAAGTACTTGAGCTACTGTTAATCCCTTCTTGAGGGAACAAGACATCATCTGCTGCTTCTGAGAAATACTTGCCGCAGGGAGCTGGTGCAGAATGTTTTCCGCATCCTTGTGCCTGAGACCCAGATGAAGGCTGAGAGGTGGTAGCTCTCAGAGAAGCACTAAGTATCTGGTGTTTCAAGAGCCTTTCAAGATCTCTGTGACTCTGGCCGGGGAAGCTGACCAGCCCGTGTGCAGGGACATGTTACTTGCTCTGTGTCCTGGGTGTGGATGCAGACAAAGGCAGCTCCAGTCCCAAGTGGGGACTGCTGCTTGATTCCCTCTGCAGCTGCAGAAAGAGCCTATCCCGGTGAACAGAAGGGAAAGAAAAGAGCCAGCTGCAGCATTCGCTGATGCCCTTCATCATTCACTCCACACTGAGGCTTTACTAGAAGTCAGACAAATCCTGGATGTTTATTTCCAGCCATAAGTAAACACCAAAGTGCTTCAGAAAACATCTGTCTCTGCATCTTTATGCACTGTTAATACCTGTCCCCTGGGAGCCCTTTAGGACAGGAGAGAGTGGCCGTTTCTCAGAGACCCTCTGCCCCAGCTGAGCCTTAATTCTTCAAGCCCTGTTGGTCTTGGAGGAGGTGCCACAGAAGAGGTCAAGGTATTTTGACTCAGTTTATGACAGGCCAGTACTCAAGTGTGATTTTTGTTCCTCAATGATTGAAGGAAGTTACTCCAGTTTTGAGGCATTCAGGAAGCTGGAGCTTTTTTCTTTATTCCAAGTTGGCTTCTCTCATTGGGAATTTGGCTTTTCCTGTGATTTTTCCCAAGGGTCAACTTGACATTTGCTTGTACAATGACATCCTAGATTCACCTGAAGAGAAGTCCAAGGAACAAGGATCTCGAGTACCGGTACGCTCGAAACATAATCAGAGAGACTTTGAACATACTTCACTTCCAACCAAGGTTGAAGAAATCTCCTAGCAGAATACTTTCCAGAATACTTCTCGTTCACAGCAGACTTCCCAGGATAGCAGTGGGAGAGTGTACTGGCATTCTCAGAGGAGTCAGAACAGACTGTTAGCTCCTCAGCCCCTTGCAGCCCTGCCTCCTCTGCACGGGGCTCCTGCCCATCGCCCCGCAAAGCGGTGCCAATCCCTCTTCTGGCTACTGGGAACTATAGCTGGAAGCCAAGTAGATTGCAGACAGATCTGTGGTTTTGACTACATTCCTAGGAACACCCAGGTACCAGACTCCTGCCTGAAGGCTGCAAGTCTGTAGGACAGCCAGCTCTCTGCTGCATGAAGGCAGCGTGGCCTTTATCCAGTAGAGAAGGACCAAAGGGTCCTATGCCATTTCCTCAGCAACACAGAATGCCATGAGGTAGTTGTTCTGTGCTCTGTCCTGGCTTCTTGCTGGCTTTGGGGTCAAATCCTGTGTCTCTTGTAGCTGAGAGTCCTTTGTGAGGTAATCCATCAGATCTCTCTTTTTTTCTGTGCCAGGCTGCCCTATTTGACTGCTCCATCCCGAAACTCTAACAGACATCGTAGCAGCAGCTACAAGGGATCTCATCCCAGAGATAGGACAAGAAGAAATGGCCTCAAGTTGCACCAGGGCACCTTTAGATTGAATATTGGGAAAAATTTCTTCCCTGACAGAGTGGTGACACCCTGGCAGAGGCTGCCCAGGGCAGTGGAGGAGTCTCCATCCCTGGAGGGGTTAAAAAATTGTGTGTCTGAGGCACTTGGGGACATGGCTTAGCGAGCACAGTGGAGCTGGGCTGGTGGCTGGAATGGATGATCCTAGAGGTCTTTTCCAACCTTAATGACTCTGTGATTCTACGATCAGTGGAGATCAAAGAGAACAAGGTCTTCCGCTTTGAGAACAAAAGCCACTATGTTCGGTCCCCCTGTCTGTGCATCAGCACAGCCTCCGCTTCCTGGGGTCTGGAAGGAAGACATGAGTGGGGATGCAGTGCTGGCAGTGCAGTGTCCATATGAAGAAACATTGGTTTGGATGGCAGCTGGGAAAGATCCCGTCAAGAATTAGAGTTAATAAAATATTCACAGACAGAAAGTGGAGATGAAATGCCTTGAGTTTGCTTTCAGGAGCCCAAAACAGCCAATGTGGCAATGAGATAGCCTGGAAGTTCCAAATCAGATCGTGAACAGGAATGGTTCTTTAAGTATGTATGGAAAAGATTGAAAATGTGAAAATGGTTTTGTGTCACTGGAGAGCAGGGAAAAGGCATTAACCCTTTGGTAGCTCAGGCTGTAAACTGATGTGTCACCTATCTCAGTCTTGAAAATGGGCTTTCATTCTCCAGGATGTCTCTGCTCTTCTCTGACCTCCTTAGCTGGTACCAGATATTGACTCCCATGCGAAGCTTGCTTCTCATCATTTGCATTCCTGTGGCTGAGGCAGTGCTGCCATCCCATGCGTTCCGAATCACAGCCTGGGCTTCCAGAAATCACAATGTTGGTGGAAAAAACAATGAAATTAAAAAAATAATACCATAGGGTGCTTGCTTCACTGGCTTTATTTCAGAGGAGTTGCACATCTTACAGCCGTGAGGGCTGGACAAGTGAAAAATTGACATCTTAGGGTGCCTACAAACCGTCTCTACATTGTCCCGTTAGACAATGCTTCCGGGTCCCTCAGGGCCAAAATCTTCCCTGAAACATGCTGTCTGTCCCCTTCAGGGTGTCCTGACAGTGCCTTGCTGACGTGCAGGGAAACCTCAAAGGTGCCCAGCCCTGACAATGGCTTCCAGAGCAGCTCCGCACGTCATCCAGCTACCCCGAGGGCCTTTGCTTGGGATAGACCACATCAGCCCAGATGTAACCCACAGCATGACCTTGTTCTCCTCCCTTTCAATGTGTCCCCCCACCTCTGCGCCCTCTCGCTCCCTTGGGCTGTTGGAGGGTGCTACTAGGTGGGGGGCAGCCACTCGGCTCTATCCCAGTGGCAGAGCTGCAGCCGTACCACATTGGGACTCACAGCCCAGCTTCACTTGTCCAACCACGAGGTCCAGCTCACTGGCTGCGGTCTAGCACTGGTTTGCAGTCAGATCTTTTCCTGCCAGGAGCCACCTTGCTAGAAGGAGGAGGCCTAAATATCTCTCTCACTCTCTTAGTTGCATACATCTCCTTCCCAAGGCTGGAAGCCTTGTCTCTAATGGAAAGAGCTCATGATGCCTCAAGGACCTCTGGCTGCTGTGGGAGGCCCATGCTAACATTTGGTGTCCTCGTAAAGGGTCATCTGGAAGGGAAGTATCCCAGCAGTGAGGGATCTCGCTGCCAAAGCTTCGTCCAGGAGGCAGAAGAGCTGCCTTGTGAGTCCTTGCTGATGGTGGATGGGGAGCAAGAACTTCATAGAATCACAGAATGCTTTGTGTTGGAAATGACCTTTACAGTTCAACCCCACTGTGGGAACAGAGACATCTTTAACCAGATCAGGTTGCTCAGAGCCCCATCCAACCTGACTTGGAATGTTTCCATGATGAGGCCTCCACTGCCTCCCTGGGCAACCCGGGCCAGCGTCTCACCACCCCCAGTGTGAAAAATTTCTTCCTTATATCCATTCTAAATCTCCTCTCTCTTAGTTTAAAACTGTTACTCCTTGTCCCGTCACAAGAAGTCTCGCCTAAAAGTCCTTCCCCAGCTTTCCCATAGCCCCTTTCAGTACTAGAAGACCTTCTGTTCTGGGCTTGCTCAAGTCATTTCACACCTCCATTCGCTGACCAGCACTGGTCTACATAACCCAAGCTGACTCCTGATTGCCACTGGGGAGTCATAGAATCACGGAATCATAAAATACTTAGGGCTCGAAGGGACCTTAATTACCACCCAGTTCCAACCCCTGCCATGGGCAGGGACACCTCCCACTGGATCAGGCTGCCCCAGGCCCATCCAACCCGGCCTTGAACCCCTCCAGAGATGGGGCAGACACAACTTCCCTTGGCAACCTGTTCTAGTGCCTCACCACTCTCATAGTAAAGAAATTCTTCCTAAAGTTTAGTCTAAATCTGCTCCTGTCCAGTTTGTACCCATTCCCCCTGGTCCTGTCGCCACAAGCCTTTATGAACAGCCCCCTCCAGCTTTTCTGTAGCCCCTTCAGGTACTGGAAGGTCACTATAAGGTCTCCTCGGAGCCTTCTCTTCTCCAGGCTGAACAACCCCAACTCTCCCAGCCTGCCCTCGTATGGAAGGTGCTCCAGCCCTCCGATCATCTGGACCCCTTCCAACAGCTCCATCTCCTTCTTACATTGATGATTCCAGAACTGGACACAATACTCCAGATGAGGTCTCACAAGAGAGGAATAGAGGGGCAGAATCCTCTCCCTCGCCCTGCTGGCCACGCTGCTTTGGATGCAGCCCAGGACACGATTGACCTTCCAGGCTGCGAGTGCACATTGCCGGCTCATGTCGAGCTTCTCATCGAGTCCAGGCTGGTTGTGTTGCCTGGGGAGCAGCAGGGTGCCCAGTTACCTAACGACTGGCAGGGAGCTGAGCTGCCTGGAAGTGGTCAGCCTGGCACCAGCAGGGGCCAAACCAACTGCTAGGAAGGAGATGGAATGGGGTAGGACTGCTTTTACTTTTGTTTTTGATAATTACTGAATTTAGTGTTTGGTAGAATGGAAAGCCACATGGACGCTATTAGAGATGTGATGAAAGGCACTTGAATGAGCATTTTCCAGAGAGTTCATTCTCTGGATTTATGGCCCACAGTAGCCAAGGGAAGGATGCTGGTTTCTCTTTCCTGCACCTCTGGAGATCCATAAGCCTCCCCGCTTTCCCAGGCACCTCTGTGGGTCCGGACAGAACATGCTTGGTGTGTATGCTCCCTCCTTTTCTCTTACAAATCTTTCCAGGGCCACAGATCAGAGGGGGGTTCAGGGTATATTTAGCTCTAAATGGGCTCTGAGAGGTCCATGTGGCCCTGGGGAAGCAGAGGGAATGGATCTCATTCCTGCTCAACAGTGACATTGTACACAGCTAAGGAAGGAGCTTGACCTGTGCAGAAGTACCGTGAGGAAGAGCTCTGAGCGTGATGAGAGCTGGTTCTGCAGGGCAGGATCTGTGCCCTTTGTTCTCTTTGGGCTAGACAGCTCCTGAGTTTCCATGAGATGGACACTGGTTTTGAGGGGCAGCTGTTTTACCAGAGCTTCCATGACGGCAGCCTACGGACCCTCGCTGGGAACAGGGTTCAGAAGGAACAACAATGAAGTTCTCCTGTGCTTTGCCATTCGTCTGCCTTCTGGACTCAAAGCCCTGTGGGGTGGCCTGGTGCTCTCGCAGCCCTCCTTCCCCAGAGGTGCCCTGCAGCCTTCCTTGGCATTAGGCAATGTCCCTCTCACAAGGGACACCCTCCATGCGTGTCCCCGAAGCCACAAATGAGGTATAAGACAGGGTGAAGCAGGGCTTATGGGTGAGCAGGGGGTAATGATCCGATTGTACATGGGCAGCACCTCCTGTGGATGCCCCGAGGGATGGAGCGAGGTGCTGTAGGGCTCAGCTGGGCTGCGCTGCGCTCTAGCACACACAAGAACAGTAGAGCTGCTGGCCATTCATCTGTGAGAGAGAAGGTGGGAAGTTCCACATTAACTATGAGGGACCCACATGCTCTGGAGGGCTTTTACCCAGTTCCACAGTGAAGTTTTCCACAGCTTCCTTGCTCTTGGGAAGGACAATGCCTGTTTCTGCATCAACCTCGTAGTTATCAGAGCACCTCCTGTACAAGGACAGGCTGAGAGAGTTGGGGTTGTTCAGCCTGGAGAAGACTTTGGGGAGACCTTAGAGCAGCTTCCAGTGCTGAAAGGGGCTCCAAGAAAGCTGGGGAGGGGCTCCTGATCAGGAAGTGCAGGGACAGGAAGAGGGTGAACGGTTTTCAGTTGAAAGAGAGGAGACTGAGATGAGATCTTGGGAAAAAATATTTCCCTGTGAGGGTGGGGAGGCCCTGGCCCAGGTTGCCCAGAGCAGTGGTGGCTGCCCCATCCCTGGAGGTGTTCAAAGCCTGGTTGGATGGGGCTTGGAGCCCCTGATCCAGTGGGAGGTGTGACAATCTTGAAGGTCATCACGCTGGATGTTCTTTAAGGTCCCTTCCAACCCTAACCATTCTGTGATTTTATAATTCCATGATTAGGAGACTTTTCCTGGGAAAGGCACTCTCACGTGCTCTTCCCTCTTCAGCCACCCCCAGAGGTGATGAGTGGGATCCCTGGAAAGCTGGTGGTGTCAGACTCCTACTGGTCTTGAACTGAGACTCGCCTGTTCCTCTGTGTTCAGAACCATGAAGGATGTCTGTAACGCTGTTTGCTGGCTGGTTCGCCCCATGGTGGTCACCACCTGAGGCAGCTATGGCAACACCACAGCGGGATGCGCCCAGCTGGGCTGAGACTCTGCACGGGACAGGCAGGCTGGATGAGGGCTGTAACTGCTGTCATCCCAGGAGGAAGCTGTTGGCTCTACCCCACAGGCTCTCCAGCCTGTCCATGCACACTGACGACTTCCATACAGTTTGGAAACCCTCTCTACCAGCTGGGACAACTGGGGACTCAATTTCTGCTACACTGACCACGAAATGTCCTGTTTACTTTATTCCAAATGCTGCTCAGCTCCTGCTGCCATGATGATGTGTGACTGTGCTCCCAGTGCTCCTGGAGAGCTCACACGCTCCATCCGTTGGGGACAGCTGACTGTCAAGTGTTCGTCTGGGTTCCCTAACGCCTGCTAGAGTGCCATGAACACTGCCCGCAACTGTGCAGCAAGAGAGCCTTGCGGTTAATCTGGGACTCTTTATGCTTCTTGTGTCAATGTCAGTGGGGTTTATTTCGGGGTGTCTTATAATTAGGGATTTCCTTATGGACTTATGGTATGTGCTGAGGAATTTGGATTTATGCCGTGGATGTATAATCCCGCTTCTGAAGGAGAAATGTAGTTCTACAGCTCAAACTTGGTGTAAAGGTTTTCCAGTTTTTTTGCGTGTGAGCTGCCCTATGGAAATGGAAGAAATCAGCTCTGTATCTAAGGAGCACAGCATGAGAACTGATTCTGAGCAGCTGTGGGATGTCAGAAGTTTAAATCAGGATTCAAGTATTACAACGGGGCTTACTTTTCGTAGTTCCCACCCAGAGCTTTGAATTTGTCACTAAAATTGGGATTCCCATACTCTTCTCTAACCTTTGGATTTCACGCCTCTGTCTTCCTCCTGATCTCTTAAGTTTTTCTCTTTGACATAAGACTGCAAGGCTCATGTGAAAAGAAGGCAGCAGAGCTAGGCTCTGGCTGGGAGTCTGTCTTTGTATGGGAGACCTCCTTATACGATGACCCTAAAGGCGAGTCTGGTCCATGGGGTCTGGAGAAGGGACACTGGTGATGTAACTCTGCTGCCTAGAGGCAGGCAATTTGGCTCTGTCCTCTGAAGGAGTGAGGTGGGGAGCATGGTGCCAGCTCACATGGACACAATGCAATTTCCCAGTCCTCACGCAGGCAACACAGACAACATCCAAGCAGCAGCAGCCTGGTTTGGCTGCGAGAGGCAGCCAGACAGCCACTGAATGAACCATCAAGGTGCTTTTCATGTGCAAGAGGACAGAAGTCGATCACTGGTCAGCGACGGGGCTCATTTATTATCTCACAAGAATGAATGACTTATATAGCTGCAGTAACGTCAGCAGAACCAAAGCTTTGCCCAAGGCCTGAGCTCTGATTGCTGGCTCCCTGCCGTGATGGGCGGCAGTGGGAGGGTTTGTAATGGAGAGGATGGATTTGGGAGATCCCTGAGCTGCAGGGAGCAAATTTGAGACTGTTCCAAGAGTCCCATGTCCTCCTGATGCCATCATCCCACACGGATGATTTCTGTTCCCTCCTTATATCTGACTGTCCTTAAAAGAGGGGAGGCAAATGCAGCCCCCGACACGGCTGTTCAAAGTGGTGGACGTGTACCCAAGAACCAACAGCCTCTTTCAGGAGTGACTTGGACCCCATTTCCACGGACCCCCGTTTCCTAGGAGCCAGGTGGCTGGAGGCAGGAGTGCCTCAGGCTGGGGCAGGGAGCGATGAAGGTGGAGGGAGCCCCGTGTTCCCTTGGGCGCCCTGGCCAGGTGCTGCTGAGCAACCTGAGGCAAAGCACGTACATTGCTCTGGGGAGGGGTTTGGATTTGGCTGCCTTAGGGTTCAGAGCCCCCCTGCTGGAAAATGTGGGCCAGACTGAAAGAGGAGCTGAGCATTCCCAGCTCCCGGTATCATCTGGAAGTGGGGGTCCTGCCCATCCCATAAAGCTCCCAGTGGATGAAGTGGAGCCTCCCAAAATGGAGGCAGTCCGAACCTCAGGTGCACACCTGCATACACTGCTTTTAACCCATTTCCTCTGCTTTTCCAGTCGATGGGCACAGAGCAGACGCAAGCTCATTTCCGGGGGTCTGTGGGACCTATGGAGGACCCTGGAGGAAAAGGCCCGAGGTCCCTATGGGTGGCCAAGTCATTGCAGTTGGCCATTGCCACGTGTTTCTGCCACAGAGCAATGACTTTTTCTTGCTAAATTGTCTCTTCCTTGAGAAGACGTGCTTGGCTTTGCTGCAGGCTCCTCCTGGCTCGCGATGCTGCAGGATGGGGAGGAAGCTGATCACCGTGATCCATCTCCTGAGCTGGTGGGGCTCTCTCCCAGACAGTCCCTAGGTGCAGTTGGTTTATCTCCTCCCATGGCCTGAGTATCTGGAGCTCAGGCAGAGCGGTGCTGGTTGCCCAGGTAGATATGATAGGGGGTGAGGGTAGGTGGGTTGTACTGGTGCTTTGCATGGAGCAGCCTGCTGTCACCTTGCTGGCCACCCGGCGCTGGGGCTGGCCCTCAGTGCGTGCTGTGCGGCGGTTTGGCACGGCTACTCGGATGAGGTTTACAAGTGAGATGTGTAGGCTGGTGTGGGTGGGGAGGGGAAGAAGGCTATCCGGAGGCTGCTGTCAGCTGGATCTTGGCTCTCTGAAGCGATCAGCACCTCACTGTCATTGAGGCAGGGACAATGCTCAGAGAAGCCCTTCTCCTTCCCCCTGGTGCCCATCCTTTGCTGGCAGGGGACAAGCGTCATGGAAGGGAAGCTGTAGCTGTCGAGGATGGAGTGCACTCCCAGGGAATCAGTTGTCTCGAATATGTGGTCGATGTCAGAGAAAGTCACCAGAGCCTGAGTGGAGTCATAGGAGCTTTTCTCCATGTCATCAACCTCACAGGACTGTGTGTAGCACCCCTTCTCTTTGCCCTTCTGCCTCAGCAGACGGAGGTCATCTCTGAAGTGGGGGTTGAAGAGCAGGTAGAGCAAGGGGTTCAGGCAGGCAGGCAGGGGCAGGACTACAAGAAGGACAGATTTGATGACCTCTGGAGTGATAAGGAAGAAGTTGAGTGTGGAGGAAAAGATGAGGAAAGCCACTGGGCAGTAGAGGAAGCAGTTGGTGAAGATCAGCCAGGCCACGTGCTTGACCATGGCACAGTCCCAGACAGCACTGAACTCCCCCTTAAGCAGGTGACAGTAGAGTCGGATGTAGGTGCCCGTGATAGTCAGGAAGCAGAGCATGTTTGTCATCACCAAGGCCACGGTGAAGCCCAGCGTGGCAGGTTTCCCATCTGGGATGGGATACGGGAGACAGAGAGGAGATACTCCGTATTCCCCAATGGAGAAGAGAGGCAGAACGGCAGCCACAGAAGACAGCAACATGCAGCAAAGGGCAGCAGCCTTGACCTTGCCTAAGGAGGGTGACTTTCCGTAGCCCCGCACACAGGAGACGGAGACGCTGCACTGCACGGCAGCCAACGTCAGCAGAAAGATGGCAGCCTCAGAGGCAAACACCGACAGGAACCCTGTCACCCTGCAGCCTGTGCCGCTCTCCCACCTGGCGCCATATTTGGCAAACTGTCCATAGGTCAGGGTGTCGACGAGAGCCAGCATGCTGCAGTAAACACCGGTCAGCATGTTGGCTCCAGCTATGGAGCCGATGAGGAACTTGACTGGAGAGAGGTAGCTGGGAGAGGCAAAGACAGCCAGAATGACCAGCCCATTGCAGAGCACCGAGACCAGAACAATGACCCAGACTCCCAGGCGGATGATCCAGCTCTCAAACAAGTTATCACAAGGCTTGAAGGGACCTGGAAGAAAAAAACCCACAAAGTTATGTCCAGGATGTACAGCTCTGCTCTTGAGCAGTGGCCAGGTCCCAGCCCTCTCCTGGCCCCACTGGCCCATTGACAATCGGATGCTGAGGTCTGGAAAGGAGCATATGACATTTTCTGCCCTCTTCTGCAGCAAGACGGCAGCAGTGCTGCCTCTTGGCTCTGCCCTACCTCCCCTGTGCTCCTGTCCCTACGCTGGGGCGCCTCCCGCATGCCGACCAGGCCTCCTCTCGGATCTTGTCCAGGACAGAAACAAGGTACAGGGAGAGGTTATACATGAAATATTAGAAATGGCAAACTTCTCAGAACTCCTAAAACAGGTTCGGGTCTGGCTTTGCCACTCCATGACCCTATGCATGGCAAAGCCTTTTTGCTCCCATATCCCACCTGCTCTAGGATGTTCAAGGGGGCAGTCTGAGCTCAAGGTGGGTCTTTGTCCAAAGGGCCATAATGTCCTGTATTTCTGTGGGACTCCAGACCCAGTGACTCTCCTGGTGTCAGCTTGGCATTCGAGCCACTCTCCCATTAGCTGCTCTTTCTCACTGCATGCCCTGGGATCTTGGAGCTAATGGTGTGGAGACAGGTGAGAGGCGGCTGGATGCAGCTATATCTGGGTGGGAGAAGGAAACACCCTGATTTGGCCAAAGCTCAGCAGTTCAGGCTTCTGATCTGCACATCTGTGAGACACTGCAGGAAGGGTTGTGGGAGCCTGGGGATTTAGAGAAGCTCAAAGTATCCCAGCTGTGATCAAAGGGTTTCCTTGGATGCTCACCAGGGCTTGGTGTGCACTGAATAGTGGGGTGCAGCTTTGATTCCTCAAGGTCCAGCTGGAGGTCGTCTGCATCTAGGTCATCTGGGGAGAAAACAACAAGAAACGATGCTCAGAGAAGAATGAGCGGGGCTGTTGATGGGAGCTGGGCCAGAAGCTTTTCTCATTGCCTGTCCTCAACACAGACCTTCCCAGCCAGTTCCCAGCCCACAAGTTCAAAGCAGCTGTTGGTGTCCAGTCTCTCTGCTGTCACTGCTGTAGAGGGAGAAGGTCTTGTAAATGATGGTGGGTTGCAATGTGACCCACCCCTCTGTTTTTAGGTCCCAGATCCTGGAGTTGTGAGACTGCAGATCCCTCCTCCCAGCGTGCTTTATGAAAAATAAAGAAGTACTCTAGCCTATGTGGTTACAGAAAACAAAGCCTTCAAATGCATCTTCTAAACGGAAGCTTTCTATGCAGGCCTTGTCCAATGTTAGTTCATCACCAAAGACTTTGGAGCTTTTATTCAAAGAGAGCCATTAGCTGCTACTTGCAGCACAGATTCTTCATCAGCAACCACTGCCACCACCACCAAATGGCTCAGAAGCAAAGAGACAAGAAAATCCAACATTTTTTTGTTTGCTTTATTTTATATCCTGTGGTTTCTTGGGTCTGTAGTGCCTTGTTTTTAACCATGGAGGTTCCCAGTCCTGGATTTGCTTACAGGTGGACTTGTTGGCCATACCTGCAGACTCTGGATCCATGGCATTTATGTAACCAGGCTGCACTGCCCTCAGAGTCCAGCCTGCAAGCCAGCACCTCCACCATGCTGGCAGCTGCATCCTCAGCCAGGCTTGGACCCTCTAATGGTTGGGCAGAGATTCCCTGGCTGAAGGATATGTTGCTGGAAGAGAATGGGGCTGAGACCTCAGCTGTGTTTTTGATGGCCTGTAGGTGTAGGCCATCACCAAGGAGAATGGCATCCTCTTAATCATGCTTTCCAGACATGCTTTTCTGCTTTATTCCTTGTTCATCTTCTCAAACAACCACTGATTCACAGTGAGGACAGCTGCTGTCCTGCTGCTCCCAGTGGAGATCTCCAGAGGGTTCTCTGCGGGCAGGAGGAAGGGAAGGATGTGTTTTGCACTTGGCACAGCCTGATAGCGAGTGAGCTGGATCTGTGGCTGTGGGATGAACTCTCCCAGGGGTGGCAGGGACAGATGCCAGTGCCCAGGTGAGCTCCAGGCAGCTGAGACATTGACCAGGAAAACAATTTTCGGCAGTGCTTAGGCTGACCTGAGCGGCATTTAGTTGCCTAAACTGCTTAGAAATACTGCCTCTCATGAGGTCTGAGCCCTGTGTGTGTTTGAAAATATGACTGGGATTATTTGATTAAAGAATGATGACAAATAACGTGCTATCTTTAGTGCCTCCTGACAAGCATTGTGGCTTTCTCAGCTTCAATGAGCTTTGGAAAAAAATGCCATTTTAAAAATCTGTCTGTGTAAGAGTTGAAATATGATTGCTGCTTTGGAGTCTGGCAAGAAAACGTTCACAGTGGGATGGAAAAATATTTCCTCCTTGTATTTTATAGTCTTATAAATCTCCAGTGTCTTTTCCATCCCCAGTGTGGAGGCTGTGATATGCAGTCACCATACTCAAATCAATGCAGAGTCCTGCACTTTCTGTGTCCCCCTGACCCGACACACGGCAGAGTTGAAGTGCAATCTGCCCCCAACCCTTTTCTCTTCAAAGGGCCGGGAAGGCTGGTTTTAAGTACAGGTTAAGCATTTGCATGAAGTGCAGGATGGATTTTTTGTTTTGCCTGGGCTACTGAGCTCGCTGTGAATCTCAAAGCAATCCTTGGCCAGCACAGTGAGGTTCAAAGCAGAAAGTGCACCTCTCTGCTGGAAATGAGGACTTCTCCCAGCCTGGAAACAGCAGAGAGAAGAAAATGCCTGTTGTGTTCCAGCTAGGCAGACAACAGTGTTTTTGAATTACTTCTTAATCTGAATTTTGCTAAGGTGCCTCCACTTTCTAAGGCCTTATGGAATAAACCCACTTTGCTGTAGAGCCATTTCCATGGAAAGTGATTCCCAGACGGCTGTACTGACACCGATGTGGGAGGAAGAGGAGGAGAAGGGTAGAACAAAACCCATTGTGTTGGATGCTTCTTCCCCTTTTGTATTGTCTGCCAGGGCAGTCCCCACGTGGGGTTGGCAGAGAATTGCTCTCTCCATCAGAGTTAGGATATCTGTGGTGCAAAGGGGTCTGGGCAGGTGCTTTTTGGTGGAGTCGAGCAGCCTTATGGAATGATAGAAGCAGGAAAAAAGTGACCCTCCAGGGTTTGCTGGATGGTTGCAAAAGTTAATTAGTCAGCTTTACAAGTTAATGGAGGTGCTGGACCGGGTAAAGCGGTGTTCAAGGCCAGGTTGGATGGGCCTTGGGCAGCCTGATCCAGTGGGATGTCCCTGCCCATGGCAAGGGGGTTGGAACTGGATGGTCTTTAAGGTCCCTTCCAACCTGAACTATTCTATGATTCTAAGATTCTATGATTCTAAGATTCTATGACATGCAGTGACCATGACCCTTATGGGCTTTGAGTGGCCGTTACTCAGATATGAACGGACACGAGTGGTGTCCGGGGGGTTCCTGAGCATCTGGGGCCCTGGAAGGATGGGAAAAGACTGAGCTGGCCCCGGGGTCCATAGCACCATGTGCTCTCTGGGGTTGGAGTCAGATGGTCCTTTGGGTGCTAGGCTCGGGTCCTGGATGTGGAGGCAGAATGTGCTGCAGGAAGCAACACTGCCTGGCTGCTGGAGCAGGGCTGTGCCACCAGGGACCCATTTCTCACCCCTACATGGCTTCCTGGGACAAGATGCCTGGCCGTGAGGTTGTGTGGACTTGGGTGTAGACGGCTCCCCAGTCCATCGTTGGAAGCGCTGCGTGAGGCTGAGAGGACACAGCTGTCTGGAAGTGTGCCCTATCCCTCTTACAAGTTCTCCCACAGCATCCAAGCATCCTGACAAGCCTTGCTTTACGCTGCAAGGACAGAGCCTTAAGTTATTTTCTCTTAATGAGACCACTTTATCTCTTGCATGGAAGGAATGTTTGGGAGCTTTTTTTTCCTCCTTAATGAGGAAGAGTTACAAGATTCATATAACACAGCTAAATGCCATCAGAAAAGAAACATTGGAAACAGAAATAAAGCAACAACAAATTAAGTAGAATAGGAATATCAGAAAACCCTCATTGTCAAGAGTAGATCATGCAATGCTGAACAATAGAGTCATCTGCAAAAGTGGTACAGAGTAAAGAAGGACGTTCTTGTGCATTGCACCTCTGTGGTTTGATATTTCAAGACAAAGCCAGTGCTTTAACATATGAAAATATAAGCCTTTACAAGCTGCTAATTGTCTCATCTGGCATATCTTGGAATCAGTCAGTGTTCCCCTCTGGTCTTAACATCTCATGAAGACACATGCAACCCAGGAGGCTGGGGCTGGCTTGGAGACCCGGGAGCCTGTGGTAGGTACTGGTCTGCCGACAGGGCCAAGAGACTGATACTTTGAGACATCAAAGACTTTGGTGCCCAGCAAGAGCAGGTCTGTAAGCAGCACTGTGTGTCCTGGCCACAATCCAGATGCTGTAGTTCGCTGGGCAGGGTCTCCAGCTGTGTGCACAGGGACTGGTAAAGTACGGGCTGCATGAATGATGGAAAACTGAACCAGCTGAGAAGAAATTCCTGCAGCAATGACCGTAACATATGGCTCCTCTGTACTGTCTGCCCATTGTAACCACCGAGTCTACCATGCTTCCAGGAGCCACATCATGCTGGTAGGAATCACGCTTGCTGGCCTCTGGCTGGACATTTTACATTGCTAAAGCTTATTCCTGGTCTGTGAGGGATCGGGGCAGATGGCAGGAGCAGGAACACAGGGCTCATGACTCACTTGCTGGCTGTGTCATAAAGTGTTTGGGTCATCCTGCCTCCCATCTGCTGTCACACAGAAAATACAACTGCTCTGGGTTGGTATCTGCCCCAGCTCTAGTCCTGCCTGCTTAGGATGCAGGAGGAGATTCTGCAGAGCTGCTGGTTATGGCTAGGTACACAGTGCTCCCAGGAGCAGATGAGTCAAATGCTCTCCAGGCACTCAGCCTTCTCTCCATCTCCTGCAGGCACGCAGCATGATGTGATTTTCCCTACAGGGCATTTCAGACCTCAGAAGTGCATGGGACCTCTGTATTTACACAAACACATAAACAAAACCAGCATCAAAGCTGTGTCCTGAAATGCTATTTCCACTCTCCAGCAGCTACAGAGGAAGCAAAGGGGCCAGTGCTTTTCTTCACATTATTCTGGGATTCCCTTGCAGAGGGATCATACCAGCCCTCCACCTGGAGCTGCTGTCGTGCTGGGAGTCTGTGGGTGCAGACGTGCTTTGCACGCTCCTCTGCTGGCCTTGTCCAACAGATTTCGTGGAAGTCTATGGAGAAACACATTTTGGAACACAGGATAAACTGACTCCTGAACAGAAAGCTCTGCTCATCTTTAACTGTAAAGCCACTTCTGCCCTGCACAGGTGAGCCCTGTACTGAGCTCATCATATTCTCCAAACACTTCCTTTTGTTCATACCTAACCCTCACCTTCGCTGTAGCACCAGGGCAGGTGCACAAAAGTAGCACAGAAACGGGTCTCTCTAACTCCATCCAGTTGTACGTTCTAGATCTTTGAGTCCATTCTCTTATTCAGATTGATCCTAGGGTCCATTCTCTTTATGTCATAGCCACAAAGACTGATGTCCTGCCAAAGGCTCTGTGCTGCCCTAAAATCTAATGACCAAGCCCAGAGGCTGTCCTGCGTAACCATGGCCACCTTTGTGGCTCGGGTAGCCTCCCTCTGGAGTCAGCAAGGCCAAAGGAGCAAACGTGTCCATGCTGCTGGGGACTGTTAGCTTGTGAAAGTCGGAATGTGCCAGACCAGTGCTTCCTCCAATGCAGCGACACTGATTGAAGCCCCCTCACAGTATCTGGCCACCAGAGCTGCAGAAGGATCAATCTATCCCCCCTGAGGCAGGTATAACTCCATGGCTGGTAGTGGGACCACTCGTGCAAGCCCAGGATCACCTATTAGCCCTCAGCGTGGCCCTGACCAGGGACTGATCACCATTTAGCACAGTTTACTCACAATGATTATCAGCATGACCTGGAAACAATTCCATGGTCCTCTTGTGGGGATCCTCCTCCTCAGGGCTCATGTCTTCTGCCTCCCACTGGTTGGACATCTTGAAGAAGCTGCCACAGCTTCCATAGGCACAACACTGGTAGGCGTAAGGTACCTCGAGGACTCTGCAAAGGGGGAAAGCAGAACTCTTAGCTCCATCACCTCCATGACTCAACTCTACATCACTTTGCACTTTTTGCTTGATTTCCACAAGTTGTAAAAGCCAGTCTATCAGGTGATGATTAGAGTGGAGCAGCACTTTGCTCTGGTGAAGAACTCCATGTAGGACACAGAGTGGACCCAAGTCACCCCTCACATCTCAGCACTGTGTTACTTTTGGTACTTAAGACGCTGTCAATAGGACGTGGTCAGACATCAGATTTGGAAGCTGCACTAAAATTCCTGGATACTTCCTAAACCCTTTTCTGCAGGACCCCTGGAATGAATCAGCCTCTCTTTCCCATGCCCTCTGGCAATATCCCATGCACACGTGGAGTCTTCATTTTTTACACCAAGGCCATTTTTTGCTGGACATCCTTTCTTTTGTTCAAGGTGAGAAGCTTCCCAACAGCCTGAGCAAGTCCCTGTTGCTGAAGGTCAGAGAAGCACCTTCAAAATCCAGGTAGAATTATGGAACCATGGAATGGTTTGGGTTGGAAGGGACCTTAAAGCCCATCCAGTTCCACCCCCTGCCATGGGCAGGGACACCTCCCACTGGATCAGGGGCTCCAAGCCCCACCCAACCTGGCCTTGAACCCCTCCAGGGATGGGGCAGCCACCACTGCTCTGGGCAACCCGGGCCAGGGCCTCCCCACCCTCACAGGAAAACATTTCTCCCTAAGATCTCATCTCAATCTCCCCTCTTTCAGCTGAAAACTGTTCCCCTCATCCTACCCTGCACTCCCTGATCCAGAGCCCCTCCCCAGCTTTCCTGGAGCCCCTTTCAGTACTGGAAGCTGCTCTAAGGTCTCCTCAAAGCCTTTTCTTCTTCAGGGGCTGAACAACTCCAACTCTCTCAGCCTTTCCTCATACAAGAGGAGTTCCAGCCCTCAGATCATCTCCGTGGTCTCCTTTGGACTCGCTCCAACAGCTCCATGTCCTTCCTGTGCTCAGGGCTCCAGAGCTGGACACAGAACTCCAGGTGGGGTCTCACCAGAGCGGAGCAGAGGGGCAGAATCCCCTCCCTCCCTGCTGGTTCCACTGCTTTGGATGCAGCCCAGGACATGGTTGGTTTCTGGGCTGTGAGCACCCATTGGCAGCTCACGCTGCGTGGCTCACGATGAGTTCCATGAGCCTGGCTCACCCCTGCTAGCTCAGATAGGGAAATCTCAGGAATCTCAAGCATAGCAAGTTCTTTTAATATGTCTGATTTCTTAGTAGAAATTGTTGCTTTTTAATTATAGCATGTACTACAAAGTTAGTTAAACTGCAGCTGAACATTGTCTGGATTAAATACCAGGCTGTCAGTCAGCAGCTGCATTTTCCTCAAAGACAGCAAACTCCTGCTTCGCTGCTGGAAGTCAGGAAGACTGCTGAGGAAGGCAAAGGAACCTTCGGTTTTCCAGACAACTACGGTCTTCTGACAAGACCAGTAAATATGGTGAAACTCTATATTATTAGAATATGCTTTTGTTTTAAGTTTCCAGACATTTCTGGCTGAGCCCTGTGAGGCTGTGGAAACTCTGTACACATGCTTGCTTCCTGTTGTAAACTCCAAATTAAATCCTATTCCTGAAAGGTGTTAGGGAGGTACGGATCCACCTAGGATGGCTAAGAAGTATTCTCAGATGATTGCTCCAGATGATGCCCCAAGAGAAAGGCCAATTAGCGGCAGTGCCCCCACATTTAGGAACTGTTAGAGGGTCCATCACCTGGCGTGGTTCAATGAACCACTCCTGCACACTCAGTCTTTCTGGTACCAATCCAAACCAGCTCCACAGGTGTCAGTGGAATTAGTCGAGGGGAGGAATGCCCCTGAAAGTGTTGAACTTGACTTTCTTGCAGAAGGGAGTGCTGTCTCAGGTGGTGGAAAGCCCTCCAGGAGCGTCTGGCATCCCCTGCCACTTGGAAGCCAGTCATGTAGCAGATCCCAGATATGGTGAGTCAAAAATGTCAGAAGAGAAAGCCCTGCAGGCACCACTGCTAAGGCAGGCTGAAGCGAGAGCTCCAGACTTTTCTTTGGACCTGAGCTATGAAGACCAATGTTGGTGTGGTGGCCTGTGACCCCAGCAGGGGGTATCTACATCTGAGAAGCTCCAGCCTTGGGAATCTGTACTGGATGAGTGGGAGCATCACCTGATGCATCCCTGGCTCCAAGAGAACTACCTGGGAGACCCAAGGTGGCTTTTCCTCAGGGGAATTTGAGTCAACTGGACCATGGGCTTCTCAGCCTGAGGGCAATGGCCACGCTGGAGACCCACCAGTAAGGGAGGGTCAGAAGAGCCAGAGCCTGCAGCGCAGCACTGCGCTTTGAGCCTTTTGCAGCCTCGTCTTGCTCAGTTTGACCCCTCCAGGCTCTTCATTAATCCATAGCAGACAAGACATGGCCACACAAACAGAGTTTACTGAAGAAAAGCTGGATGTCATTAGTTAGGACTGGCTTCTGGGAATGTTTTCCATTGAGAGGAGCCCTGAGTTGGGCCTGCTCCACGCTTTCCACTTGTGTGTGTGTTTGGGGTGGGGGCGGTGAGCCTGGAAGCACATTACCGCTTTCCTGTGGAAGGCTTTAAAAGATGAGGCACGTTAGCAACAGATGAAGCTTCCTCAACCTATTGGCCTGAAAGGATGGAGGAAAGCATGAAATAAACAAGGAAAGCAGGAATCGGATTGCTTAAGCAATTGCAGGCTGCGCTGAAAGCCAGAAGTGAAAGCGCCAACACCACCAGTACCTCATTTTGGGGAAACTCTCCTTGGTGAGGGGCTCAGAGAGAGCTGGGTTGCCTTGGAGCTTCAGATGGGTCAGTCCACTCAAACCATCCAGAGGCAGTGTGGCCAGTTGGTTATCAGTCAAGTCCCTGATGAAGGGGAAGCAAGAGGGAGACTGCAGTTAGGGTTTTGCTGCTAGTGGTATCTCAGCCAAGCAGAGGCTTGGAGAGCCGCGCATGTCATGCTGAAATGGCGCTAGGTACAGCATGGTGACCAGGATCATCTGCAGGTATGTGGATGGTCTCTATTTCCCTGTGCATGTATCTGCCCTGAGCATCTCTTCCCCCACCACTTCATAGAATTATATAATGACAGAATAGTTTGGGTTGGAAGGGACCTCAAAGCCAGTTCCATCCCCTGCCATGGGCAGGGACACCTCCCACTGGATCAGGAGCTCCAAGCCCCATCCAGCCTGGACACCTCCAGGGATGGGGCAGCCACCACTGCTCTGGACAACCTGGGCCAGGGCCTCCCCTGTAACAGGTCAGGTATGACTGCAGGTCCCACCCCATAAAATACTCAAGAATCTCAGTGAGGGGCTGAGGGCTTGGACCCCTCCAGAGCCAGCAGAGATGGTCTGCAATGACTCTTGCTGAGATGGTTTACCATGCTGTCTTTCATAATGCATCTAAGGCAAGTATAAAAGCATCAGAAAGCAGAGGTTTAAATGTTCAGGGTGAGAGCGTCATGAAGATGGCTCCTTCTGCGCTTTCATCATCCCTTTAATGTTGATAGGAAACCTTAGGATTTCATCTGCCCATGTGAGTGCTGAGACATGCACCTCCGCACTGCAGCCTTCTGACATCTAAATGCCAAGGAATCGGTTTGAGGTCCTCGGATACCTGCTGTCTGTGGCCCACTGTGAAAGAAATAACACTGCAACTTACAGCTTGGTGAGTGAGTGCAGGGTCACAAAGGCTTCAGGGTGAATAAACCGGATGGAATTCCAGCTCAGGTCTCTGCAAGGCAAGGACATGCCAATAGGAGGGGTGCAGAGCAGGGCAGCAAAGCTGCTGACGCCAGCCTGGTCAAGGGGTTTGGTACGAGCAAATGTAGGCTCTGTAGCCCCTCCGGTCGGCAGTGCGTTCTGTCTCATTGCAGGTCTCTGGAGACAAATATGTTTGGGTCTCTGTTTGGGTGGTTTCTAACAGAGGTCACAAGAATTGGCCTTGCAGGAGCTCCTGAGATCAATGGAAAGGTTCCTTTTTGGGTTCATTTCTGTAAACTTGGTGATTTTATGCTAACACGCTAAACCTCCGAGCTGCAGGCAGTTTATGCATTGGTGTCAGAGCACCCCTGACGTGGTCACAGTGCTGGGTCCCCAGGCAAGGGCAGATGGGGTCAGGGGCTGTGTGGAAGGCAAACCAAGGTCATCTTAGAGTGTCTTCCGTCATGGGCAGCTGGTTTGGATTCACTGTGGCTCTACAATAACCTCTGCTTCAAGCTGAGTAGAGGACTCAACCCCTTTGCCGTCAGCATATCTTCTCCTAAGGCTGACTACATGAGGAATTTCCTACATATATCTTCATCTCTCCAGCTCCAAAGGGAGCCGGGGTGCCTGCCCAGGTGTGTGTGTCACACTGCAGGAGGCTGAAGTTGGGTGAGATGAATCCTTCCCACAGGGACCCAAAACATACCCAAAGGCATTTAGTGTTGCACGTACTTCGTGAGTGTTCCCATGCAGTTATAAACACAGTGTGCATGACACTCACGGGCTCTCTAGGAATACTGGCTATTAAATAACACTCAAATTGTTGCACCACGAGAAAAAGCTTTTATGGGATTCAGTTCACTTCCCAACAGAACAGTAAATAAAGACCATCAGCTTTGGAGGGCTCTTCCTACATGTCATGGGGAGGATCATGCTCTTCAGAGACTTAATAGGTTCTCAAAGTTGTCACACACTTAAGTGGGCTGTCTACTCCATGTGACCATGTGTGCATGATAGTGTGTGCTTGTGTGCCCTCCAGACATCTAACATACATGTTTGAGCTGTGGGGACACTGTCCCAAATCAAATGGGATCTTCTGCATGGATGTTGCAGGCGTGCTCGGCCCAGGACCAGCATGTGTAGGTGCTGAAGCTCACGCACAGCGTGGTCATTCCCTGCCCTGAGTCCCCGCACAGCCATTCCGGAGGTGGGTGTCTGCAACACAGGAGCTGGAGCATGTGGTTGGAGCACGTGGTGTGGAGTGTCCACATATGGGCAGTAAGGTTGGCGGGTAATTAATTTATTTCCCTCTGCACACAGAAGGGAAGCCAGAGGGAAGGTTTGCGTCCTGCTCTTTTGTAAGCAGAAGAGGGACTAGAGAGCAAAGCCTCCCAGCAGAGGCAGAAGGACTGAGGCTGGGCAGCTCCACAGCAGCCTGGTTGGGTGGTCATGGTTCCCCTTCTCCCAGACAAAAGCCCCATTGTTCCACTTGCCAGACAATACTTACATGGACCGCAGGGCAATCAGCTGCACAAAGGTGTCTGCTCTGATTTCATGGATCCTGTTGTGTTGGAGACCACTGCAAAACCAGAAACTATTCTGAGAAAGTTCATACTTTGTAGGGATCTTTGTCCCATGGCAGGAGGCACAAGCTCTCAGAGCGAAAGTTGTCATTTGAGCTTGGGAGACCTACTATTCCTTCAAGAGGTAAATAGGATAAGTAACAAAGCAACTCAAAGATATTCTCTCCTGTGGGCAGCTCTAGAGGTTAGACAGCCTCTTCTTGATGCCACCATGGGACAGCAAAGTGCCATTGATGAGCAGTGGTTAAAGGTGCCCCATTATCATGGAATCATAGAATGTTTTGGATTAGAAGGGACCTCAAAGTCCATCCAGTTTCACCCCCTGCCATGGGCAGGGACACCTCCCACTGGATCAGGGGCTCCAAGCCTCATCCAACCTGGCCTTGAACCCCTCCAGGGATGGGGCAGCCACCACTGCTCTGGGCAACCTGGGTTAGGGCGTCCCCACCCTCACAGGAAGAAATGATCTCCAAAGGCATGACGGTTTCCTGCTGTCCTTCACCCTAAGCCTGCAAACTGCTTTGTCCACAGCAAAGGAGGAGAGCTTGGAGCCAGCGAGGCAGCAAACAGCTTTGTGTGACCCTTCAGGAAGGACTACGTGGAGCTGCCCTTTGCTTCAGTGATGGTGAAGGGAGTTTGACGACCGAAAGCTCCTCGGCTTCTCATTAAGAAAAATCCTCCTGTCTTGCTGAACCCGCCATCCACATCCTGCACATGTATTTCCATGAGGTGCCTCAGCCCCTGCGCATCTCCCTTCCAGCAGCTTTCTGCACTCCAGGGAATAGGGGAGGGAGCAGGGCAAGAGCTCACAGTGTGTTTGCTGACTGACCTATACACCCTCCAACCTCTCCAAGAGACATGGAGACTTGATCCAAGCATCCCCTTCATGGGAAACATTCAGTTTCCCGGTTTTCTTTTCCCTAGTGTCAAAAAATGGTGGATATTTCTCAAAAGTCCTGCAAAACACCCCTCATGAATTCCTGTCCCTGCGGGTGACCTTCTGCAAGGGGAGACAACCACAGCCTACTGCTCTACCTACACTAGAGTAGTAGCATGGGGGTTTGCTGGGTAGAGAACCTGCCTTCAGCCCCATCTGACATAAGGACCTGCACGTCATGGCTGTGTTGTCTCAGCTGGTCCTGTTCATTTTTCAGAGGCACATGCTTGAGGCCTTCACATCTGTTCTCCTGCTGGTTTCTCAACGCCCCATGGAGCCAAGAAGGTGTTCCTTGAACATCTGGTGGAAATTTCAGGTGAGGGATATGGGACAATTCTCTGCACAAATCTGGGGGTCTCGCTGAGAGGGAGAGATGGAGCTTGGGGAAGAAGGGGCAGCGGAGCAAGCTGGTGAAAAAGAATTCAGGGATGTTTAGCTGCGAGGGACCACCTGTGTGCTGCAGGTACAAACCTGCACATCGGCAGTTACGGAAGAGCGACTGGCACACAGAAGTGGTTTGCGTGCCAGGCTGTACCACCGTGCACCACCAGGCTTGTTTCCAATGTATTTCCCAGCAGGAATGCTGATGCCTGGTGGGCGTGGCGCTAAGAAGATGATAACTTTGGGCTTAAGCGTCCACATACTCATTTCATAAGAAAATGTTAATTTAAGGCACAGTCTGTCTGCCTTAAGCAGTCTGAAAGAGGGATTTACTTTTATATAATAAAATATACATTTATATAAATTATATATATAATTAAATTATACTTTTATATACTAAAAGTAAATTATTTATTTACTTTTATATAATAAGTCTGAATGTGGTACATTATAAAATACTGTAAGAAGAAATTTAGGCACAACGTGTGAAACTACAGGTTTGGGATTCTGAAAGTTTGTCCTTTTCAAAACGTCTTTTCCAATTTTTTCAAACATGTTCCTGAGAGTACTTCCAATAAAAATATGCCCGGCTCTAACTCTGTCTTCAGAGCTCCCAAAGAGACAGCAAGGGCTGTCTGACCTATACACCCTCCAACCTCTTGTAACTCTTGTTTCATGTGATTTCACACAGTGTCCTAATGTCCAGTTTTGCTAAGGCTGGACAAGCTGGTCTGGCCGCCCAGGCTGGGGCGAGCAGAGAGCAGGGATGAGCTCTACAGTGTGTTTTTGTGGGGATGCTGCTCCCACACATCCATTCTTCCATATCGCAGGATTCTATAAAAAACCATGGAGTCTATTATTTGGGTTTTTTTTTCTTAAAAAGACAAAGAATCATAGAATCATAGAATGGTTTGGGTTGGAAGGGACCTAAAGATCATCCAGTTCCACCCCACTTCCATGGGCAGGGACAGCTCCCACTGGATCAGGGGCTCCAAGCCCCATCCAACCTGGCCTTGTACACCTCCAGGGATGAAGCAGCCACTGCTGCTCTGGGCAACCTGGGCCAGGGCCTCCCCACCCTCAGTGTGAAGAATTTCCTCCTTATGTCTAGCCTAAATCTTCCCCTCTCCAATTTAAAGCCATTTTCCCTCATCCTATCACTTCAGGCCTTTGTAAAAAGTCCCTCCCCAGCTTTCTTGTAGCCACTTCAGGTACTGGAAGGTCTCTATAAGGTCTCCCTGCAGCCTTCTCTTCTCCAGGCTGAACAACCCCAACTCTCTCAGCCTGTCCTCCTATGGAAGGTGCTCCAGCCCTCCGATCATCTTTGTAGCCTCCTCTGGACCCATTCCAACAGTTCCCTATCCTTCTCATGTTGAGGATTCCAGAACTTGTGTTACGATTGAAGCGTAGGGCCAGATCTCCAGATGCTTTGGGCTGAAGGTGAATAACGGCCTCAGAGCTACAGAGGTGCCTCCCAGAGCCCAGAGGAGACTCAGTTCAGGGGCTACGTATGAGGACAGCATCAATCTTCTGTCTGGAGGGGCTAGCCATGAGCAATGTGGATAAAATTGAACTTTACGTCCATAGTGTGGGACCCTTCCTTGAAGCAGAAAATATTTATGGTACAGTTAAGCCCCATTCTTGATTAGCTCATACTGAGACTTGACTTAAGTGAAGTAAAATTCAGCGCTGTCAGATCCTACTGCTCTTTGCTGTGGCTGAGACCACTGAAGAGACCCAAATGAGTGAAATCCCTATGCTCAGGGGTTGCAGTTTTATTCTGTATTTGCACAGGGGTGAAGTGTGAAACACAGGTGCGTTTGCTGTCCAAATCGTGAGTTATAATGCTCAGCTTTCCCAGTGCTCGGTGAAGGATGAGTTTTTTGTTTGGGAACTGCCTCTGCCTCCAAAACAACCCCTTTCCCCCAGAGCACAGCATGAACGAGGGCATTATTTTACTCACAGTTCTTCCAGCCGCTGACACCGGTGGAAACTGGGCAGATCTTCAATTTGGTTGTGTGACAGTTCTCTGCAGGGGAAAGGACCAGCACAAAGACTTTAGAAGATCAGAAGCCAGTGTCCCTTGGAAAGCAGATATTGCCAGAAAGGGTTATGAGCTGACTTTCAGTTTGCAAAGCTGCAGAAAGCCGTAACCCCAGGTGAGGGGGATCTCTGCTCTGCACCCCCTAATGCTTGTTCTATGTCTCTGTGTGAGGCAATGATTGCTCAGTGCTTTACCTGCTCACACCACCCCAGACCAGCACTCTCCAGCCCAGGCTATGGACTGACGGAGCTGCTTCTACCTCCCAGTCCCAAGTCAGCTTTGAAGACCACCTGTGCCCGCTTCTACCATGCACACCCTTGCTTTTCTGTGGGCAAAGAGGAGAGGTGTTTGTGCCAGAGCTCCCATCCTGCCGTCGCGGATGGAGGAGCTCACAAAAGCTGCAGATGTGCTCGCAGAGCCTGGAGAGGTTTTGGCCAGCAGAGCAGCTGCCCAGGTGCCTTCCTTCCTGGCATAGCAAACCCACTGCCCACTGCCTGCCCTCCATTCAGCTTTTCCAGGCTTCTCCCCAGGGTTAGGGAAGGGGTTGTCGCATGGGCAGGGATTTGGTGCAGGACAATACACGCTGTGAAAATCTCTGGTCCTCATTCTGTCAAGTGCTGCTTCTTGAAAGCAATTCATAGAATCATGAAATCATAGTCATGGAATGGTTTGGGTTGGAAGGAACCTCAAAGCCCATCCAGTTCCACCCCCTGCCATGGGCAGGAACACCTCCCACTGGATCAGGGGCTCCAAGCCCCATCCAACCTGGCCTTGAACACCTCCAGGGAGGGTGCATCCACGACTTCCCTGGGCAACCTGTTCCAGAGTCTCACCATCCTCAATTCCCAGCAAACTCCTTTTCCCAGTGCTTCATAGGCCAGTGGCATGTCAGTGTCCAGGGCAGAATGACTTGGTAATCAGACAGAAATCTATCCTGGCACAGCATAATGTGAGTTTATTAAAACTGAAATGGGGTGATAAGGAGTAATGCTTAAAATCAGCTTCTACCCCCACCAGCAGTGATGGATTTGTGGCTGTTCAAGAGAAATTTGCCTCAGGCTAAAGTTTTGCATGTGGCCTCTCCGCTGACTTTCCAGACTCAGTCTCCATCTTTCTCCCAATAAGTTGCTGCTAAAACATTTCAATTATTTATATCTTTGCCAACCACCTCTCCACCAGTTTTCCATGGTGAGGAGGAGGAAGGAGGAAAAAGCAAGCAGAACTTTTGTGCTTGGCTCCGGAGACTGTCACCCAGAGCGGACAAAGAGCTATAGCATCTGTCTGTTCTCACTGACCCCTGGGTCAGTCCACTGGGCTCGTCAGGGTGGTGCCTTGGCTAGACAGTGATGGAGGGAGAACACAGCCCCAGGAGGCGTTCCTTGTTTCTCCAGAGTGAGTGTAATCAGAATCAGTCCAGTATGGACAAGCAGAGCAGCCTCAGTCCCTGAAGCTGTGTTGTAGACATATCACAATAAAGGTACTGATGGTATCAAGGGACTTTAGCTCTGCTCAGGGAAGCTTCAGCTATTTCTGTCTGAGTGGAAAGACAAATCTTTGCCCTGAGCCACAGAAGCTCTGGACAAAACCAGCAGGATGATGTCAGGTTGATGCTGAACTCCAGCTGACGAGGCCGCCCTGCCTGTGTGCGCTGAGCTCGGTGCCCATGCACAGAGCGGCGTCACAGCCTCACCCCCCTGCAGCCCCTCTTACAGCCCCCCTGCAAGATCTCTGCAGAAACTCTGCAGTGGGACATGAGCAGCATGAAGCCAGAAATGTGATGTTAACTGTATCATCTATTCAGACCTGTCACGGTCGAAACATCAACCTGTCCAACTCCCGTGGGGCAGGCAAAGCAGGAGGATGCAGTGTGAGCAGCCACCTGCTCTGGGGGACAGGCGGCCAACACATTGCAGAGGCAAGAGCGATGTAAACATGCATAAACATTGTTCTGCATCCCTTCACTCCAAACTCTGAAAGGGATGTGATTAACGTCAGTAAACAACTGGGAAAGAGGAACAAGGAACAAGGTGGGGTCTCCCAGTAAAACTCTCCCGCGAGGAGGGGGCACCCACCTGCTGTGATGGTTTACAGTCTTGCAAACATAAGTAAAGTGCTTGGGGCTCTATAGGCTGAGCCATTCTGAGGGCTACACTCTGGTGGAAAATTGCCCATTGAATTGATCCAGATGCCTAGAGGAGAGATAGCTTCCCTACAGGAAAAGGTGGAGCCAAAATGCTGTGAACTGCTAAGTTAAAATTGTATTCTTTTATTTCCATATTTTTCTCTTTTTTCCAATTTTTGTCATCAAGAAGTCATTCCTGTTGCTTTCCTGGAACAAACTTTCTTTTTGTTTTCAGCTTTCTCATATAAAGACTGATGAGAAGCAAGACTTCTCCTTGCCCTAAGACTGCAAACATGTATAAGTCTGGCTCATGACTCATTTTCCAAGGATGCTTTTGACTGCAGACCAGTTTGGAGATCTCAGGAATGAGGAGTGTGATTCCTGAGAAGATGCAGGAGTCTTTCTGAGATGCTAATTTAATCATGTACCAAGTTAATCCCACCTCTACATCCCCTACTCAGCATCATTCAGCCAAGCAGGTAGAGCCAAAGCAACTTAGAGACTCTGAGTGAAACACTGACCTGATGCTGCTGCAGCACATGAGGGGCTGTGGCCATGTGGCCTTCAGGTCTCTGTCAGGTCAGGTCTGCCCCCTCCCAAGGTGGGCATGGGATCCTTACTCCAGATGACGGCACCTACTGGAGCTCCAGCTGCAGGAAGGCAATGCTGGGGCAGAGCATTGCATGAAATGTGGTTTACTCCTGACCTTTGTGCAGTGTATAGCTAGGAGCTCTGAAATGCTGCTGTTGTTCTTGCCTGCTGCCCTTTCTACCCTCTCTACCCTCCTTGCATGGGGCAGAGAGTTCCCACTGGTGCAGAGCAAGAGGGAGGCAAATGTGGATGTGCCTCACTGCTTACAGTCCTGCGTTCAGAGCATCATGCCAGGATGAAGCAAGCAAGTTCAAGAACATGCAGAGGTGAAAGTAGTGCCTAAACAGGTGGTGTTTTCTCCACGGAAAATATAGAATCATAGAATATTTAGAGTTGGAAGGGACCGTAAAGATTATGCAGTTCCAACCCCGCTGCCATGGGCAGGGATATCCCACTGGATCAGGCTGCTCATCCTGGCCTTGAACACCTACAGGGATGGGGCAGCCACAACTTCCCTGGGCAACCTGTTCCAGTGCCTCACCACTCTCATAGTAAAGAAATTCTTCCTAATGTCCAGTCTAAATCTGCCCCTCTCCAGTTTGTACCCATTCCCCCTTGTCCTGACACCACAGGCCTTTGTGAACAGCCCCTCTCCAGCTTTCCTGTAGCCCCTTCAGGTACTGGAAGGTCACTATAAGATCTCCTCAGAGCCTTCTCTTCCCTGGGCTGAACAACCCCAACTCTCTCAGCCTGTCCTCGCATGGGAGGTGCTCCAACCCTCCAATCATCTTTGTAGCCTCCTCTGGACCCGTTCCAACAGCTCCATCTCCTTCTTATGTTAAGGATTCCAGAACTGGACACAATACTCCAGATGAGGTCTCACAAGAGATATAATAGGAACAAGACCCACAGGAAGGTCTTCCCTAGCTGGTCCTGCCCCTGAGCTAAGCAAGAAGGAAGCAGGTTTCTGATGGCATTTTTCTAAAGATCTGGCAGGACAGAGACAATTGTTACTTACAGGACTCGGAGGCTGGGCAGCTGCTGGCACATCCCTCTGGGGAGTAAATGGATGCCAGCGCGGGTCAAGGTCCTAGAGGAGTGGAGGAGAGAGAAGAAATGGTGTTACTGAGAGTTCAGCGCACAGACTGTGTGACCTGCAAGCCCAGCGACCAGTGGCAGGAAAGACAATGTCGATGGGATAATGAAATACATGGAGAGGAACAAAAAACCTGACTTGGAAATGGGCATTGCTGCTGGATCTGGTAAAGGTGAACATTCCCGTAAGAAACACTAGGATGTTGCCAAGTTCTGAATTCACTACTGTCCTTGGCCACATCAAAGGCAAGTGGCAGTGCCCTCTATGGCATGGTCTGCCACACCAGTTCCAAATTTTCCAGACTGGTGATCTGCCTGGAGCCGTGACTGCCTCAGAAGTGCACGTGTTGGGGATGGATGGTGTGTCCCTGGGTCACTGAGTCAAGGCACGGCTAGGCCACACTCCTGGGCTGGGGTAGTCAGCTGTGCTCCCAGTTTGGGCACAGCGTCTGGACCAGTGCCCTAGAGAGGAGAACTGTGGGTGGCCAGACACAGCGTGTCCTCCAGGATCCTGCTCTCCTGGGTCTGGGGGTGTGAGGATGGGAGCGGACCAGTTCCAGGAGCCCTCAGCCCCGGGAGCAGATGTCTGGCACACACAGACACTGCAATACTCCACCGGTGCCGGTCCCAGGATAGGCAGAGAGTCTGGGCCTCAGCAGACCATGCTCAAGCACCGCACCCGGAGTCTCATTCCTTCACAGACGCAGAGGGAAGGAAGGAAAAAATAAGTTAGACCACACTTAACAGTATTGAGAGAGCAACTCACAGAAAGGAAAGCTGCTTTCAGGAGACACAGGGGTGAAACGAAGCAGAGAGGTGAGCGACCAGGGAGAGGCAGAGCTGGAGGCAACCAACTGCACAGCACTGTGAAAGCTGTCCTCGCTGATACAGCCCAAACCACCTTGAAGGAGGAAGAGCACAAATAGCAGGGTAAAAGGGAGAGAGTTGCCACTCACAAAACTTCTAGGCTGGTGGTGCCTTTAAGGTCTGGGAATTCTCTGATGTCTGTTGCACCATTGAGCGACCTGCAGAGAAATGAGCACGAAGTGAGGTGGACAGAGGATCTAGAAACAAGTATCCACAGTCCCAGACTCATCAGCCATGGTGGCAAAACTGCTTCCTCACACTTAAATGTGGCAATCAGAGGCTGAGATCCAAAGGTGCCCCTCTCATCAGCTTGCCACCACTGGCTAGACAGCGGAGCTGATGGCTCACACAGAGCAGATGCATTAAGCTGGAGTTGGGTTTTTCTACGCAAGGAGCCTTGGCAAGCTTAGACCCTTCCTCAACCACTGACATTCTTGGCATGATCTCTACCCAAAATAAATAAAAAAACCCCAACCCTAAACAATTACCAAGGGGAATGTAAGCAGGGCATCCCACCCAAGCCTCCAAGAGTCTATGCATTTGGAACTAACGAATGCATAGGTATTTGAAGGATTTAATTTGTCCGAGCATGTGTTCCTGCAGCAAGAAGCTGGGTGAGGCATACAAATCGAGATTTGGAGGTTGCCTCTGCCCCAATAGGTATTGCTGTGCCACAACAGGTTGACTAAGAGCCATCCAGTCCAGACCAACCGATGTGGAGCAGCTATTCTTGCCCAGACGGTGTCCAGCACATGGTGGTGGCCCTGGAGCAGGGTTGGGGCTATACTTGTGAAGGAAGCACTGTCACCACTGGGTGTCCAGCAAGATCATTTGCACCATGGTGTCAGTGTTATGGGATTTGTTCCTCTGCTCTCCATCCTGCGGAGGAAGGCAGATGCCTTCAAGGGGCTTGTGTTTGGGTAACTAGACAACACTGCAAGACTTGCTTAAGCAGCAACAAAAGCTGTGGCACTTGTGAGTGGGGTCTTTGCTGGTGCTGATGCCTAGAAGACCCTAGAAGACTCCAGTGCGTGTCAGCTGGGTGGTCAGGAGGAAAGAATTGCTCCCTCAAAAATGCCCTTCCTAAAATTATTCTTCCTCAGCAGGAAACACCTGCAGTGTCTACTCCTCGGCTCACTGCCTTTGGGGCTGGCCGTACGAGTGGCATCATGGTCTTCTATTGGCACATGGGATCTAGAAAAGTGGAAGGGCAAAGGCCACTAAGGTGTCCAGCTCCCAGGATTTCAAGCCTGGATGTGTTACCTCTCTGAGGATGTGCTTGATGAACTTACAGAGTGTGGAGCTTTGGCAAGTACTGGAAAGCTGATTGTCCAACAAACTGGATGGGATTGTCATAAAAATGGCTGCAAAAGAAATGAGTAACTGGTCAGATTCTGACTCACATGAAGAGAAAATGCTATTACGGGTCAAGAACCTTGAAGCAACTAGTAAGCTCTGTATGAGGCACTGGCTCTCCTGTGAGGAACTGCTGTCTTCCAGATAACCCCACGCTCTCCCAATAGCCCTGTTGACTGAAAACTGATGTCTCCTGCTGCTCTGGAAAGGCCCTTAGGGTCCTGTGAATCAGACAGGCTAGAAAGTTGCAAAGCCCTCCTTCAACACTGCTATAGAGCTGAAACTCTGCTGGGAAACACCTTGTTGTTGATGACACCTCCTCTGCTCTGACATATCCACAGTACGGGCATATTTCCTACTTCTCCAGTCAGTGAAGAGGATTGAGCTCTTCTAGGATCCACCTAGCTTTAGGAGGAGTTAAATCACCTCTTAAGAGAAGCACTTTCTCACCACTGACTGTGAAAGACTTTAGTTAAGCAGATCACAGAATCAAGGATCATGGAATGGTTTGGGTTGGAAGGGACCTCAAAGCCCATCCAGTTCCATCTCCTGCCACAGGCAGGGACACCTCCCACTGGATCAGGGGCTCCAAGCCCCATCCAACCTGGCCTGGAACCCCTCCAGGGATGGGGCAGCCACCACTGCTCTGGGCAACCCGGGCCAGGGCCTCCCCACCCTCACAAGAAAACATTTCTTCCTAAGATTGCATCTCAATCTCCTCTCTTTCAGCTGAAAACCGTTCCCCTCATCCTATCCCTGCACTCCCTGATCGAGAGGCCCTCCTCAGTTTTCCTGGAGCCCCTTTCAGTACTGGAAGTTGCTCTATGGTCTTCCTGGGGCCTTCTCTTCACCAGACTGAACAACCCTAACTCTCTCATCTGTAAGTATCCTGGATGTATCTCACTCCTATGTCACTCCAAAGATGATGTCCAAGGAAGATGGGGATGAATCAGGTTTATTTGTACTGGAGCAGCGACTGCTTTCACCCAGTGTCACCATGGCTGCCCAGATGTTGGTATTTCTTTAACTTCAGTCCAGACTTGCCAAGTAGAGCTGTTGTCACTTGCCAGGACTTCCAATATCAGTGCGGTTCAGAGAAGAACTGTTCAAAATATTTGCCTGTGCATGGGTCAGAGGGGCAATGCACTGGCAACGGGGGGTATTTATCTGCAGAACTCCATGTCCATGCATCTGGGGTGGACACACAATGATCTGGAGCGATATGGTGTCCCACCTCCCAGCCGCAGCTGTAGCAGCTTTTCTAAACACAAGGAATAAACACAGGCAGATGTCAACTGGGGCTTGGAAAATCCTGTTATGCACGGCGAGATTTCCATGCAGACCACCCATACATTGTTCCTTCCTTGTTATCAGCCTGTTCTGCAGCAAAGTCCAGCTGCGAGGAAAGGAGAACCCACAGCAAAAATACTGAGGCAAAGCTGAAAAGGAGATAATTTCAGCTTGTATTGGCCCACGTACAACAGAAGTTGTGGTCATGCTGACAGCTGTCAGAAATCCCAACCAAAGACTTATGGAAATGCCCCTTTCCCGGGGAAGCAAAGGTTTAGGAAACACTGTGTAATTATCTTACATTGTTTGGAGGAGGGGATTCCCAACAAATGCGTTCTCTGGAATAGCTTTGATGTTGTTGTTATGAAAACCGCTGTTGGAAGAAACAAATATCTTGATATTAACGAATGAGAAAGGCTCAGAGACACCTTCTTTCCTCAACACACTTAAAGGCAGAGAGCTTTCAAAACACACACAAAATAGGAGTTGTAGGCTCTGTTCCACCTGTAGCATAGTCCCATCAAGAGCACATAGTCTGTCCTTTGGCAGGACAAAGCCTTCATTATGCTTTGTTTACTCTGTGTAGAGCTTGATGCTCCATACAGCACCCCACCGAACCCACCAAGAACACAAGGACTTAAAGTTTAACACTTCACATGTCAGGAAACATGAGCAAAAACCCCACACCTGGTTCACACTCTCCAGGAACTGCAGTTTTACGGATGGTCTCTTCGTTAGAGCTCCACAGCTGCCAGCCAGAGTGCAGCCTATCATGAATTATTGACCCTTATGACTTTAAAGTATTTGTAGATTTAGATGTGATATTTTTGGTTAACCTTGAGAAAGTTGCTATAAGCAAACTTTTTCAGTAGAAGAGAGCTCTGTGGCTGCAGTCTGAGCTCCCGCACACCGAAGGCAGCTGCAGGATACTGCATCCAGGACCAAGACCAGGATCTGGGTGATGCCCAGGTTGTTTAATCCCAGAGGAGTTTGCACGTGTGGTCAGTTGGATGGCTGCTTGAAATTTGCCTCTTATTTAGTGAAGGGCATTTCAAAAGCCAGCTTAGTGTGGATTAAGGATCTTATTCTAATGGCAGAGTAACGATGATGCCTGGTCTGCTCTGAGAAACCTTGACAAGGAATTCTTCTAGTAAAAACAAAAAATGTCAGATTTTTAGTCCAAGTCTCCTAGAAGCACCAAAGTAGCTACTTTTGTCCCACTCCAGCCTGTCAGTGTGATACAGTCCTAGAGTCCACAGAAGCTATGGATCCACATCAACTCAACGAGACACCATCCTGGTGCTTCTACCCTCACGGGTGTTAAGTGAGATGTTTTCCCATTTTTAGCGTCTCTCAGGCTTACTGGTTAGCGGAGGGAGAGCCACCAAAACAGTCATAAACTTTAGTGATTCCCTATTATAAACTTGTCCTAAGGGAGATAGGACAGTTTCTGCACATCAGAGGAGGTGGCACAAGGCCTGCAGAAGCCATGGCCTCAAAATAATGCAGATAACTCCATGGCTGGAGTTCATGTCTGAGGAAGCATGATCATTAGAAGCAGCTGGAGGCCAGATGGAGTTGGGAGTTCATCGAATCCCATGGGAGAATAAGGAGCTGCAGAAAGAACCTGCTCCAAGCCTGATGGGGCATCTCCAACTCTCCTCCACCAACCACGGTGCAGAGGCTGATGGTGAAGTGATTAGAATGGATGGAAATTGAGGGGATAAGCTGCTTTTCTGGGCATGATGGAAAGGGCTAGGAAAGAGAAGCAAAAGGCTTGGACTGAATGCTCTCCCTAAGTCACAGCACATGCGATGGTCACTCTCCATCGGGGAATGCTTTTGAAAAGAAACAAATAGAAAATCTCACAGCTCCTGCAGTCGGCCCAGAGTCTTGATAGCCCCAGGGAATTCCAGCAGCTCATTGTAGTTTAGGTCCCTGAAAGACAGAGAGGGAAAAACATTCATTAACATGGCTGTAGGAACTCAACCGTGAGTAACTGTGCTTTGAAGGCATGGAAACTTGGTTGTTAAGCATGGGAGACAGGTTTTTCCAACTGCGCTGATCCAGACATGGTCTGGAAATAAAATCTCACGCATTCCTGCAGCAGGATTTATTCCCTGCTATGAGCACTGTCAGGCAAGAGCCAGTCCAAGCTCTGGCTCTGCCATCTGGACTCCTTCTCCCCAAGTTCCTCCATGGCTGGCTCTGGACCCTGCTGTGGCTTTGCACCCCCAGAGTGCCTTGTCCCCCCCCTCTCAGGGACTTATCCCCAGGTACTGTGGCCATGAGTTATTTTTCCCTGCCTTTCCAGGTCAAAATGGGGTATTATGACGGATGAAAAGCACAAGAGCAGCTTCTGTTTCATGGGCCCCATCAAAGGGCTTTCTCTGGGCTCCCTTGCTCTGTGGTGCAGAGGCAATCAGGAGACCATTCCTTTGGTGCTTGTCCTGCAGATGCTGGAGCTCCCTGCCACTGGGACCTGCTGTGGTTGTGACCAGTGAGAACAGTGGGTATGGGAAGATCTACGCTTTCTTTTGATGGTTGGGTTGAACCCCACATTGGAAACTGTGAGCCAAAGGTGGAAGTGAAGTGCAAGAGGTATTGACGCTGCTGAGCACTGTTTAATTTACGGTCTAATAAATTAAGTAAAATATAATACGTTGGTTACAAGGAGAAATGCACAGTTTACCTGTCCTGACTTGACAACCAAAGGAGACATCTGAGCCTGAATGAAACCCCATGGGCTGTATTTGCTCTCCAGGGATGGGCTGGCATCTCCAGAGAAGGATTTATTTGAGTTACGGGGCAATGCTGGCAGGCCTAAACCCCTGAAGATACTGATCCTGCCATTGGCTGGAGGAGGCCCATGGAGACTGGCTGGGCTTTAGATGTGTAGTTCTCCTTCTCTGGCAGATCCAGCGCTCTCCTTGGAAAGGGAGTTCCAGGTGAAATGGTACCATTTCACCCCATCCCAGCCATCCCACAGACACTGAAGTCTGAAAACCATGTGACTGCTTCCTACCTGCATGAAACTCACTGAGTTTTAAGTGGTAGATACTTTGGAACATGAGGGTAATTACTGGCTCCTGGAGATTACTGTATAATTACACTTAATGGACCACAAAGTAATTCCTATGTAACCTGGATTGTGGTTTATGGAACAGAAATAACCCTGCATTTACCCAGCAATGAGCTGCTGCCCAATTACCTCGTAATTCTCATCCTCTAGGCCCAGGCATGGTAATTACATCACGATCTCTCTTGGCCCCCCTCTCTCTTGCATAGCCTTCTCCTTTACCAGTGTCCCAGCTTGGGAATTACTCTACAGCACTGCCTCAGCTTTGCCCCATAGGTACTTACACAGTAAATAACCCCAGAGTCTCTTCAAATTGCCTTCCCTTGTACCTTCCAGGACTCCAGGCTTATATGGCTTATGCCATACCTTTCTTATGAGTTTTTGACCCCTATCTTGTAATTCCCTAGGACATAAGGTGGGCCTGGGTGAGTTTTATCTTGTTTAGCCCTGAAAAGCTCCCTATCAGACCTTCTTGCTGGATTCCTTTTGCCACAGGATGCAGCAGGTCCTGCCTTGGCAGGGTTTGTCTCCCCACACCAAGGGCTGTTTTCTCTCCTCCGGTTACAGAGGGATCCTGGCTGCCTGCACTACGTGTATAGATTTGAGCAAATGAATCCTGTTCCCGTAGGACCTGTACCTCAAGTGCAAGGGTCTGGAAAGCGTTCACATAGTCCAATAATAGTCACAAGCTCTGCCTCCCTGACACATCCAACCAGAGATGCTGTGGCAGAGTAGCAGAACACTCAAAACCGCCGTGTGTGTCCCCAGGGCCCAGAAGCAAAGAGGAGGGCTGCGTCCCCTCCTCATGCCACCTCCCATCTTTTAGACATGAGTTCTGCACCTCCTACAGAACTTGCTCTGACACACTCAGTTCCCATCAGGGTTGAAGCAGACCAGTGATTTTTCTGTCTTCTCTGCTTGTTTCCCAACTGATCTGTCTAAGAATAAATAGACCAGCACATGACTGCTCAAACACCTCACTCTTTGCAAGGTGCACGTAGCTTGTTATCAGCTGCTTGGATGCTCTTAGCCAGTTTCTCTCGCCGGTACCTGCCAAGCGCCCATCGCTGCCACGGCTGCGCACCTCACGGCTCTGTTAACCTGGAGGAAGGCAGGGCAGGACTTTTACAATGCACATCCCTTCATGGAAGCTCAGGGAGGCACAGGAGTGGATTTCCACAGAGAACGAGCAATTAGAAGTGCAGACAGAGCAGTGCTGGAGGTTTGAAAGCATCAGTCAAATTCCATTAACCTACAGATCCCTGCAGTGAATGAAATCAGAGGGCATTAGCAGCCTAAGTTGACTGACAGTCCCAAATCTCCATGTGCATGTACAGTGCTTAATACCTTTAAAAGTCTCACCCTCCAGTGACTTTCCAAGGTCACGGCGAGGTTTCACAGCAGTGCAGGAAGTGGCAGAGGTCACTCAAGGCTGGGTGCGTGCCTGTGCAGCTTCCCTTCGCTGTACCCTAGAGGGACTGGGATGAGCTTATGTGATGCCAAAGAACTGACGCTGGTGGAGAGGCATTGTGAGACCCATCCCCACAGAACACTCAGCCCACTGCCACTGTCACCAACACTGGGGGAAGCTCTGTGCGATGGCATGGCAGTGTTGAGTTTCTCTCCAGTGATACCTGATGTGTCTGTGAGCAGCTGACACAGAAAATATTGCCCAACAGAGAGGAGACTTGGCTCAACTGTGATTCACTAACAGAAAAAGGGAACTTAGATCTTTAACTACTATTATTTACAAGGAATAACTCAATGTGCTGTAATATTTGCTCCTGTCTTTAAAAATGCATTTCCTTTCCAGCCGCCCCTCTTCCAGGCAGGCTGCTCTTTTATCAGCAGATGAACATTTTGTTTGTACCTCTATGTGTGTGCAAGTATGTACAGGACCAGTTCTTCATGAGCAAACACACACCTTTTCCAGCCCTGGCAGCATCTCGGTGCCTCCCTCCCCCCACACCTGACAGATACAAAGAGCATTGTGTTCAGCAGCTCCCTCTGGGTAAAAAAGCCATCTCTGAAAGTTGGCATATACTGGGCTTATTGGAAAGAGGAAATGCAACCAGGTGTAGTCATACTGCTCTGGCCTCGCTGCCAGCAACCCCAGTCTGTTCTGGAGAGACAACGTGCCTGTTCTCCTGCTGCTGCTTCCTGGTTTTCAGTGAGGTGAGCCACCCTCCCAGAAAACAAACCCAACTGTGCTCATTAACAGGTCCCTTGAATGATGCTTGCAGCCAACTGCTCTTGATCCGTGCGCCAACTGCACCGCTCTGACTTGCCTCCAGCGCTGCCCTGTGCCAAACCCTGCCAGTTTCAGCAGGGTTCATCTGGTTGCAGGAGGCTGGAAGAAGACAATACCTGAGATGTTCCTCAGGTGTCATCTCTACCCTACAGTGAAGTGGCTCTCCCTGAAGCCCAGATCCAAGACAGGACACAAGGGGCAGCTTCCCTCTCCTTTCCTCTTCCTTCCCTGAAACTGAGTAAGGCTTCAGTTCAAGCAATGACCCAGAAAGGGCCTCCATTCTTCACTGCAGGGGAAGCTCTGGATGTTTGTGGCAGTGGGGAAGTTTCTGCTCATTTAGGGAAAGTCAGTCCTCAGGTGTTTCTGCAGACATCTGATATCAGCAGGGCTACATCCACCCCAGATGACCCCATCACTCCTCTCCATCTGCTCTCATGATGAGTTTGGCCCAACCTGGGTGCTTGATGGTGGGTCTCCAGAGCTTCTTTCCCAGTGTAGATGGGAAGGAGACTGGGCTCAGTGGGTTGGGAAGGGTTTTGTGGTTTGACTTCAGTGAAAAATTTTCCTCCACTGAGCGTGTCAGGGAACCATGCGTCATTTCCAAACCCTTCCCAGGGGCTTGGTGGATACAGGAAATGGATGTGCCACAGAAAACACCTCCAAGTGTCCCCTATTCCTCCCTGCCTTGGTTGGGCAATGCTTTGCTGGCCCCAGCTCCATGCTCTGACACTTTCCCACAGCTTCCAGCTTTGGGAAAGCTGCAAAAAGCTGAACTTGCCATGCAGGTGACACTATCCCCACTGCACTGCCATCGCCTCTTGGCCCAAGGGAGATGGACCTGGCGCTGCTGGGATCTGAGCTGCCCCAGCTCTGGGCTCTGCCCAGAGGATTTGTACACTGCATTTGAGGTCTCCCGGTTGTGGGGTGCTGTCCTTATTAGCCCATCTGGGAAAGTGGACCCAATGCCAGCATAGCCTGGATGCACCATGGCCATGACCATGCTGAAACAATAGGGAAGTCTCAAAACGAAGAAAGAAGTAATGGGCATGGCATAAGAAAAAGAGTTTTTTCCATTATCAAAGGTATTTTTTTTTCTGGAAGCAAAATCACCCAGCCAAGAGATTCAGAAATGATGTGCAAAAGAAATTACTATAAAGAATCACTTTCCTTAGCTGGGCTCCAAGTTACCAGGTCCAGGCATCAGACTGGGATGTTGAAAGGAGCCTTGTCTTTTCTTCCAGTTAAAATGAAAATCTCTTAAAAGTCACCCTGTCTGCCCAAGACACGGTGATCTGGCTGGCTTTCCATCACTGTTATTTCTAGAGTGAGCATATAGCTTCATTTTTGGAAGATCTTAACCAACCCCGTTGCTTATTTAGAAATAGAATTGAATTGACATCAAAGGCAGAGTTATTTTGAGCTTTAACTGCCAGGGTGATTTGAAGCTGACAACATACAGCCTGGAACTATTAATATCTTAAATCAGGCCAAAAGGAGAAGGAGCAAAAAGAGTCTCAGGTCAATTTTCTGCCTGTTAGGGGCTATTAGTGGTTCCACGCAGGAAGCCAAACAAAAAAATTATATAGTACTATAAATTCTTCCATAAGCCACAAAACACCACAAATTTGCAGCTAATAAACTTGAAGATGCAGTAAGATTAGAAGCTGGAGACAGGACATTTGCTGACTATTTCAGTCCCAGTGTAGCTGAAGATGCTACTGTGCTGCCCCGGAGGGAGGCTTTGTGCAGCCTCTGATAAGAACTTGCATTTCCACCTGTCCTGTGCTGGCACCTCATCAAGCTGCCAGTAAATGTAATTAATGCTGCCGCTACTTGTGTTGGTTACCATGGACAAACCAAGCACTGGAAATGATTTAATTGGTAGTTTGAAAACCTAAGGGGGGCCGTTGTGACCATGTAGTTTGACCTCTAGCCCGGCACCGGCCAGCTTCACCCAGACGTCTCATATCAAGGTCATGGCTTGTGGTTGAGCTTGAGCTGGGAGGGGAGATTTAGACTGGATTTAAGGTAGATATTTTTCACACTGAGGGTGGCGAGGCACTGGCCCAGGTTGCCCAGGGAGGCAGGGGAGGCCTCATCCCTGGGAACATTCAAGGTCAGGTTGGATGGCGCTCTGAGCAACCTGATCTGGTTGAAGGTGTCCCTGCTCCTGCAGGGGGATTGGACTGGAGGGGCTGTGAAGATCCTTTCTTACACAAAGAATCCTATCATTCTGTGATTCTATAATTTAATGGTTAATCTCGAGTATTATGAGATGCAGCAGGTGACTGTAATAAATGAAAGGAGGGAAGCAGGGTGTGAAAGGAGGCAGAGCACATGTCTGACTCCAGCCAGACTATAAGACCCCTAAATGGAGATATAGAAGAGGGGGTTGCTCCAGTGTGTTCAGGAGAGAGAAAAGACCTATCATGAGATTCATAGAATCATCAAGACCTCTAAACTCATCCAGTCCAATCGTCAGCCCAACCCCACCGTGCCCGCTAAATCATGTCCCAAAGTGCCACAGCCACATGGTTTTGAACCCCTCCAGGGATGGAGACTCCTCCACTGCCCTGGGCAGCCTCTGCCAGGGCTTCACCACTCTGTCAGTGAAGAAATTTTTCGCAATATCGAATCTAAACCTGCCCTGGTGCAACTTGAGGCCATTTCCTCTCGTCCTACCACTTGTTAGTTGGGAGAAGAGCCCAGCGCCCACCTTGCCACAACTTCGTTTCTGGGAACTGCAGAGAGCGATGAGGTCTCCCCTCAGCCTCCTCTTCTCCAGACTAAACAGCCGCAGGGCCCTCAATCACTCCTCAAGACCCTGCTTCTCCTGACTCTCCAGATTCATCTGCTGTGGTCAGTATTTTAATTTGTGAAACTAAATATGTTCTAGAAAGGCAAATTTTTGGCAAATTAAAAGGAGAAGCCAGGCACTGATGGAGTGTAACAGAGTTCCTGGGGGTCCTGAAGGAGCAGAGGTGGATCCCCGCACTGCGGGAAGGTTGTCATGTACTAATCATACCTGATTTCTGCCAGGAACCCACAGCAACCTCTGTACATGGATTCATTCTGACAGCCTAGCCTGAAGACATCCCAGCCCCTCACGTGGTGTTGCACCATTTGAAAGGGTTTCTGTGGCATTGAAGGGTGCGTTGCTGGAGCGGGGGGACCTGTCTGTCGGTTCTGCCTTGTGCGCCTGCAGCTGCCAGTCCTTCCTCGCACAGCTCTGTTCTCCATTTAAAAACGCAGCAGTGCCCAGAATGTGTCTGTTCCAACCAGTATTTCTGTCTGTTCTCTAACTGATGAAGGTATCGGATGAAATATGTTTTCAATTCCATTTGATTTATTTAACATGATTGAAATAAGCTTTGGAGAGTGGGATCTCGTGGGGGGTCCCGGGTGCACAGGCATTGCACTTGTATCATTTACAGGACGCAGAAGGGGCTGTGACCACACAGCGGAGCAGCAGAGACCTTGGTCGCTGGGATGCACAGGCAAGAACCATGGAGCTGCTGACTCGGGCAGGGAGGCACGGACAAAGCAGCTGCCCTTTGCCAGGCAGGGGGAGAAGGCAGGCTTGAGGAAGCCTGCTCTACAGCAGAGCATTTCCAAGCTGCAGGAGGGACACAGGGACCCTACCTATCCTGCAAGGTGCACCACTTACTGGTGCTCAGCCCCTGGCCCTGCTGCAGTGTGCTGGGAGGAGGGAGCATGGGGTGGGAGCAGAGCTGCCGTGCATCAGCACATCCAGAGTGCAAACATGCCTGCAGCTTCCTCTGCTGCCATTTCAACAGTGCCTGTTCCTCCTCTCCACAGGCAACCAACTCCCTCTCGCACCCTCTCCCTCCTCCAGCACGGACAACAGATCTCCTCCAGCTGCTCTGTAACGGGGTCTGTGTCCAAGGGGAAGGCTTCCTGCAAAACAAAGCCTCAGGAGCCAGAGGAGTTGGGGACCCCTGGCAGGTCACAGCAAGCATGTCTAGAGCTTTGGGAAGACTCAGTCTGTCACTGCAAGCTCAGTGGCTCCAGAAAGCAGGGAACCAGGCTGGAGAGCTGGTGAGGGGGCAGGAAGTGTAGCGTGAGGATTTGGTGGGGAAAAGGAGAACAGGCAGAGTCCTGGGAAGGGGATGGGCCATAATACATGGAAAATGCCTTGTCTCCAGAGTACCTTTTCACGTCAGCTGGCTTCACTCTCTGTCTTTCTTCTTTCTAATCTTGCAAAATATCATGTCTGTGTGGGGTCATGTTCAGACAAAGCTCAGACCTGGCTGGAAGGTACCTGCCTGGTTCAGAGCCTGAGCTGCATCGCTGAGGACAAAGATCTGGCACTCCAGGCTTCTGCTCTTGAGAGAAGATGCAGTGAACAGCGACCGGTTGGACCTATGAGACCACAGGAGGGAAGTGTCTGGTCCCCATGCTGCCAGGCAATGCTTGGCGAATTTGCCAGTTCCTTTTCACAGAAGACTTTCTCTGTTTGGAACAGTCACCTTCCACATACTCTATGACCAGAGCAGGCATGTATTTTGTAGCTCTGGTTTTGGACCAGACACAGGAACTCGTGCAACCAGGGCATGAGCTGTGGTCTTTCTCTCCAAAAAGCCACCTTCACCCTTCCTTTCCCCAACCCCTGAACCAAGTCTCTGCTGAAGCCCCTTTTCTCCTCCTGCAGGACAGTGTGGGACCACAGCGCCGAGCTCAGGAGCTGCCCAGGGATCCACCCTGACACAGCAGGGCTGGAGCATCAGGATGCCTGGGAGGAGCAGGGCAGCTCAGCGTGGCAGACAGAAGATCCTTGGAGGAGCAAAACCCATCAGATACTTTGGGAACTGCACAGACTGGGATTAGCGTCAAGAGGCGGCCCAAAATATTTCAAATTATACATACTAAGTAAGTCAAACGCCACTTGAGGAGCAAAGTAGCACCTGGCACACAGTTTTCCAGGAGATCAGCATGGCCTGTCCAGCCCTAAAAGGGTTAAACAATCCTTGTATGAGCTATGGTGGAGATATTTCCCATTTCCTCCTTCCTGCCTTCATTGCCCGAGGTGTACTTTATATTAATTTTTTTTTCCCCTCACATAGAAAATCCAAGTCTCCGGAGGAGTTGGTAGGTTCCAGCTCTGCTCTACATCTACAGACTCAACTAATTACCTGGATAATAGGGCAGCGCTCTGTGAAAGCCTGTGGTAAAGGCATTTCCTGTGAGGCAAGGTTAGGCAGATAAAACGCCTGGAGCCAGAGGGTTTTGGATTCAGCCCTTTTGGGAGACGTTTTTAATTTATTAGCTCTATTTTTTAAAAATAAATTAGAAGGTTTTTAAATGAATGGAGATTTGCTCTTTCCAAGTGATTTATCTCCTTTGCCTGACAAGTCAAGGAGCTGGCAGGGTTGCAGATGGGGAGGGAGAAGTCGGAGAGGTAGGAAGCAGCGGGGTCATGCCAGGCAGAGGGGATGGGCAAGGGCTGCGTGGCCTCTCTGAGCTGCTTCCCCATCACAGCTGCCCCTGAGATGGGTTGGAGATGCCCGAGCAATCAGAGGAGCAGCATTTTTGGGGCAGATTGCTGCTATTTTGGCCAAAGCCCAGAGATCTCTAGCATTTTGGGCTGGTCCGGGGGAGCAGCCTTTTGTTTCCCACCCCTGCCTCTACCCTGGAAGCCCCTTCAGCCCTGCTGTGGGGAGGGGAGACAAGACACTGCCGAGACACATTTTCTGTCTCTGCCAGTGTCAGGGTCTTGTCCAGCTGCACATGCCAGGGCAGGGAGGAGCCCTGGGCCTTATTTTCCATTCATCCCATGCTCCATGTCCGTAGGGGACACGGCCATGCCCACGGACAGGACTGCTGGGAGGGCCATAGCTCTTATTTTTGCATTTCTCCCTTGCTGCCTTTGCCTCAGCAGCTCAGAACTGAGCCCTGAGAAGGCGCTGGGGGATGTGTGGTGGCCTTTGTGATGGGAGACCCTGCCTGTACCCATGCCGAGCTGCTGCTTGGCACTGCCAGCTCATCTGCACCCGAGAGCTAGGCGAGGGTGCAAACCTGCTAGAGCAGCTGCTGTCCCCCACCCACCACTATCAGAGGATTCAAGGATTTGCCTCGATGGATTTCCCCATTGTGTGCATGGTAGCTGGCACTTACAGCCAGACCACCTCCCGTCCCTGCTTGGGCAAAATAATTGTGACGGAAGAAAAACCACTTTCTCCTTTCAAAGGGGAGCTCCCAGCCCAGGGGCGCTGTCAGCAAAGTGGTACTGTGGGAGTGGAAGTCATGGTAAGATTCACGCAGGAACCTCTCCACCCCTTCAGCTGCGCTGCCCGCTTCTCTCTGGGATCTGCTTGCAAAGAAATGTGAAAGGATGGCTTATGTGTGCTGGTGTTTGGAGCTAGGACTTGGAGCTTGGCTCTGAAATTCCATTTGCTTTATAGCTTTCCCCATGCCCTGGGCAGCCTCTGCCAGGGCTTCAGCACTCTGACAGTAGAGACAGTCTGTTCCGCGGAAGCAGAGGGCTAAGTTCAGTGTTATCACAACCTATCTAATGAGATCAAAGTCAAGTACTACAAGGCATGAGGCAATTATTCATCATCCTTTAGACTGCATTTCGACTGCCTGTAAAGCCCAAAGACCTTCGGGCACTGGTCAACTCTCTGAGCGAAGGTGGTAAGGAGGAAATCTGGACACAAGACCAGTGTCACTGTGGAAATGCATGTCACAGGGTTCCCCCCATGAGAAATACTGTCCTCACACAGTGGTGGGGAACTTGGCTCCTGTATTAGCGCCATGCAAGTCTTTGGATGTCATTTTTTCTTGCTGCTCCTCTGAAAACACAGCCTTGTCTCCCAACCCCAAGAAAGATCTGAATTTTTCCAAGAATCAGCCTCCGTTGTTGCAGTGAGGCTCCTTGCTGTGGCTGACTTCTCTTTACATCAACTTTTCCATAAACATACTCGACTTACACTACAGAATAGGTACAATCTAATCCCTCTCCCTTTCTCTCCACCTTGTTAAAGACTGAGAAAGAGCAAGACTGTCTTGCTCTTGCTTATAGAATTGTAGAATCACAGAACCATCAAGGTTGGAAAAGACTTCTTAACTCATCCAACCCCACCATCAGCCCAACCCCACCGTGCCCACTAAACCATGTCCCAAAGTGCCACGGCCATACGGTTTTTGAGCCCCTCCAGGGATGGGGACTCCTCCGCTGCCCTGGGCAGCCTCTGACGGGGCTTCACCACTGTTAGGGAAGAAATCTTTCCCAATACCAATCGAAACCTTCCCTGGCGCAACTTGAGGCCATTTTCTCTTGTCCTACCCCACCACAGATAGCCCAGCACCCACCTCACCACAATCTCCTTTCTGGGAGCTGCAGAGAGCGATGAGGTCTCTCCTCTCTTCTCCAGACTAAACAGCCCCAGGTCCCTCAACCAATCCCAGAACCCCTGGGCTCCAGACCCTTCCCCAGCTCCGTTCCCCTTCTCCAGACACACTCCAGCCTTTCAATGTCTTTCCTGCACAGAGGGGCTCCAAAATGAACACAGCTTTTCTTTTCTCCTTCATCTCACATCCCCACTCCACCCCTAGAAGCCCTCTTGGGCTTCTCCACCCCACTGCACACGGCCATTCACTGTAGTCCAAATGCTTCCCTTGGCCGGAGATCCCCCACTCTGGGCATGCCCATGGGTTATGGTTGTCCTTTCCTCGGTATTTAAATTCTCCATGCCCCGTCAGCCCTGCTCCACTGCATCTCCCCTGGGCACCCCTTTAGCTCGTGCCCTATATAAAGGATCCAGTCCCTTACCCAAAGGGGCTGCAGGAAGAACGTGTCACATAATAACAATTACACTCTTCTTTACTCCATGTCTTTCAGAGAGGGCTAAAAAATGCCAGGTATCACTTGCTTTGACAGTCTAAAACCTGACTTCATGGCTCAAGCCACTCTTCCCACAGCCCTGCAGGGCTGATCTTTGTCATTTCTCAGGCTTATGGGAACTGGTGAGGGAATCTCACTAGGTTTCAAGGCTATTTTGAAACCCTGCTGGGAATCTGGCCAGTGTGCCTCTGACTTGCTTCCAGCCGGCCTGCCCAGGTTTCCTTCCCAGGAAAGGAGGCTGAGGGGGCTGGTGAACAGCCAGATCTTGCCCTGACAGAGAAAATTTTCTTGGAGCCGCTTTTTTCAGCTACAGGCTGGTGTTGGACTGGTTGAGACCTGGCAGGTGTTGCACATTCAGCCCAGCTACCTGCCCCTCATGCTTCCTTCTCCTCCCCACATCAGCATGGAAAACACAAAGCTGCTCTTGCTCTGTACCTGGCAGAGCTGACGTGCACAGTAGCTGCAGGTCAATGCAGGGGAAATGTGAAGTCATCCATCATTCAGTTGACAGTTGGACTTGATGATCTTAGAGGTCTTTTCCAACCTTAATGATTCTGTGATTCTATGATCTGGCTTCACTTTACCTCTTTCTAAATTTGATGTCCTCCTGAAATATCAGGGCCGAGCCCTCTCCAAGAACAGAGGTGCTCCACTGGGATCTGTTTCTGCAGACATGATAGGACTTGGGCTGGGCATCCAGTGTGCTTGTGTACAGGCAGCTTGCACAATGCTGTGAGTGCTGTTTCTCTTAAATTTCTGGTGGCATTTGATAAAAATAGAAGTTCCCTTGTTTAGCTGAATATGAGAAGAAACATTTCCCTTAGGGGAACAGAGTTTTCTGTACCTAAAACTTCTTAGGCTATTCTCAAAAGCCCAAAACAATTTTTTTTTCTCTCAGCTTCTACAGTTCTTCACCTATTATGTCCGGCTTATAATCACTATCTGGCCACAAATGCTCATTTTAGGAACCCTGGACAAGTTTCTGCCTTCACCAACTCTTACCATCCTGCTGCCTTCCAAGAGGTAATGCCCACAGGGTATCTGAGAGCAAAGTTTTGCTCCACAAGCCAAGAAAATGTGCTAAGTGCTGTCAACAGAACGCAATCATAATTTGAGTTAAAGTGTACATGCAGAAACTGTAATAGTCTCCACATGCACAGGAGTTGAGAGGTGGTAGGTACATGCAGGTCTAGCAGCTTACTTGGGCTGTTGCAGTCAAATGCTCAGCTGTTTTCTGCCACAAAGCTTGGCCAGCTTTGGTCAGCAGTGCAGATGAGCACTGGAGATTAACACCATAGGGATGGCTCCACTTGAAATCATACATTCATGGAATGCTTTGGGTTGCAAGGGACCTCCAAAATCCACCCAGTTCCACCCCCTGCCATGGGCAGGGACACCTCCCACTGGATCAGGGGCTCCAAGCCCCATCCAACCTGGCCTTGAACACCTCCAGGGATGGGGCAGCCACCACTGCTCTGGGCAACCTGGGCCAGGGTCTCCCCACCCTCACAGGAAAACACTTCTTAAGATCTCATCCCAATCTCCCCTCTTTCAGCTGAAAACCATTCCCCTCATCCTATCCCTGCATTCCCTGATTAAAAGCCCCTCTTCAGTTTTCCTGGAGCTCCTTTCAGCTGGAAGATGCTCTAAGGTCTCCCCAAAGCCTTCTCTTCTCCAGGCTGAACAACCCAAACTCTCTCAGTCTGTCCTCAGATGGGAGGTGCACTTGAGGAACAATGTCTTCCTCAAAGATCAGTGATTTGAAATATTTACTGGCCTGGAGATGAGGATTACATGCTCAGGCCAAGAGGAGCAGAAGCCAGCTCACTCTCTGTTGAGGACATTCCTTTAGTGTGATCAGATGTGGAGGTGAATCTGGAGATCTTTCCCACAGCACTATCCTTGCAGCTTCAGGCAGCTCGTGGAGGATGGGGGCTGTGGGATACTCATATGCAGACATCCAGGTCATCAGAGGCCGAACACAGGCAGGCAGAGCCCTGCTCCAATGGGACAACCCCTGGAGCTGGACACTCCTGGTCAGCAGGGACAGGAGTGGTGCTGCTGCAGCCCAGCAGAGAGCCCCATCCCCACAGTTCTGTGCAGTCCTGTCCCTGTGGTGACTGAGTGAGAGAGGGAGGTGCTGAGCTCCCCTGAATCTGGGGGCATCACAGATGGGCAACAGAAGGCATAGGAAGTGCTAGAAATGAGCTTTCAGCACAAGTGCTTGTGGAAACAAAAATTATCTCCTACGGCAGTGGAAGCCCTTTCAGTCTTTCACACAGTAAATAACGGGCCAAGAACTTCTCTGCAGCTCCATCCTGTTTAGCACGGGCAGCAGGGTGGCTTTAACCACCTTGGCTGCAGAGTAAGTTTGACCTGATGCAAGCTGTGAAGTTGTCGCATGATCTGCCTGGGTTATACCCCAAACAGGGTTTTCTTCCACCAGCGAGTCCTCCACTCCCTTCAGTAACTTTTGTGCCTTAGTGCTGCCTGGATGTCACGACTCTGCCCTCACATATTGGTCTGGGCCCACCAGAAATGGCTGGGGAGAAAGACAGACAGGCACAGGGATGGGGGAGACCCATGGGTCACTGGAGAAAACCATCCTGCATCATCCCTGGCATGGTTCAATCTCACCCCAGCCGAGCCCTTCAGGGTGACCTTAGGACGTGCCAGTCTGAAACTGAGAGACAATGGTGTCAAGGTCCTGCCCTGGGGAGATTGTCTAGAGACCAATGGCTTGTTTGCTGCTTCCATTCTCACCCGATGGCTGCTGTTGGCTCCATGCTGGGCACAGAGGGTCCCGGCCTCCTTGAGTGGCACTTGAATGCTGGGAAGCGTCACTTCTTTCTGCCATGAACCACACCTCCTGGTTCTCCCTGGCAAGGAGTGAGGGCCTGAATCTGACCACAAAGACTGCATGGAGGGACAAGTTTCTGCACAATTGAAGGCAACAGGCACCTCTTCCAGCCTTTCAAAGCCTTGATTTATTTGCTTACTTGTTTGTGTTTCCTGCTGTGCCAATGCCTGGCACATGAGACCCAAGCAATTCATGCTGCTGTCAAACCACTGCGTGTGTAGGGCAAGGCCATGAGATTTAACTCAGGGCCACTTGTCTGCTGCTAATGAAGATGTGTCCTGAAGGAAAGTTCATTCCTGCTTCTCATCTTCCCCTGTGGTCTCCTGACAGATTGAGTTCCCTGCCATGCCACGGTGCAAGATGAAGTCAGCTGGCTATGGGTGATGTCAGGTGACATGGGACCATCCCAGAGAGGGGTATTACCCAGATGCCTAAGGATTTTAACAGCCTTGAACTCAAGTCAGCCCCTCGTTTTGGTCGAGTCAGGTGTTTAGGGCACTTTGGGACCATGTGCATATAGTGAGGAGGTGAGGACACTCCCTGATCAGGGCATGCATGTAAGCTTTCTGGATTGCACCAGGACCTGACGTGTCCAGGGCCTCAGAGTTCCCTCCCAGTGGGTACACCCACACATGCAGACCCCTCTGCAGCATCAGCACGCACACACCAGCTTGCACAGGCGCAAAGTCCAGTCTGCCACCACCCCAGGCATCCCACCCTGGGCATCTGCTTGCTGCGCTTGTGCCTGGAGCCAGCCACGCTCCGAGTGCGGTCGTGAGTGACCGTGCGGTAGGGCTGACACAGAGCCACCAGCCCTTTCCAGTGGGCTGTGCTGAAAGAGATGAGCACACACGAGCTCTTTAGGGCAGAGGAACAAACAGGTGACTCACAGGGTTTCCAGGCTGTGCAGCCCATCAAAGCCATTGGCTCCCAGGCTTTGGATCCGGTTGTTGTGCAGGTGCCTGTGGAAAAAACAGAGACGGTCAGTGGAGGTGAACCTGGCCTTTCCTGCCAGTCTGAGCCAGGGACAAGGGCCATACTTCTTTTTAACTAGATGATCTTTAAGGTCCCGTCCAACCCAAACCTTTCTATGACATCCTGAAAGCTGAGCACAGCCTGGTCTGGGAAGACAAGGGGTATTATAAGATCCCCTCCTTTGCCTCATGAGACTCATGTTAGGTGAAATAGCGCTTGCAGACCAGCTACAGAGCTCTCATTTCTCCCAAGAAATCCAGGCTGACATAGGAGTTTCCCTGAGACCTCCACTTCACAGCTCCTGGGTGACTTTGCATGAACATGCTTAGGCAAGAAGTGCCAAGCAACCCTCTAGATCTCACCTGACACTGGGCCTGATCCTACAAAGTGCCGCGCGGCTTCAACCATTGTTCACAGGTGCTGGGTGCTATCTGAGGACACAGTCATATTTAGATTCCTCAGAGCCTTAGCAGCAGCAAGAAGTTCAAAATCATCCTGTTAGTCACAGTTTATTATCTTGCAAAGAATTGAAAATGCTGTCAATTTCTGGATTAGCTCCAGTTTGATGGTAATGAAAGTTGCCTTCAGTTTAATGCTTCAGAGTGTCTGGGAGAAGTGCAAGGGCCATGCAAGAGGCTGATGCACATTCTCTACCCTAAGGCAACAATCTTCCCCCTGTTCCACTTCGTCCTGGTGCTACATGCCATGAACATCTAGTGCTTAAGGGCTCTGGAGTTCCCAGCCTTAATGCTGGTGCTGGAAAGTCATGCGCTGGGGGCCCCTGGGAAGTCACCTGGGGTTTCTTTTCCTTGGATGCTCCACAGGTGATGAGTTCCCCTGGAGTCCAATTTGCTGGGTTCTTTGTTCCCATAGGACCTTTACTCCCATGTCTCAGTTTTTTTGCAACCCAAGGCCTTAATTCCTGGATCCATCCCCTCCATTTGTCAGACACGGAGTATTTTTGCCATCTGGATTCCTTTACAGCCGGTGGGAGCCACATGGCTCATTGTGCATCTCCCTCTGAAATGCCACTCAAGCGCAGATCAAAGTCTTGTACAGAGAAACCTTGGAGCAGCCTGGGCAAAGTCTGCTGAAAAACTGAAGAAGACAACTCACTGCTGCCCAGCCTGCACTTCTACCAGCCTGCTCTTCAGCACATTTGTGATGTCCACGCTTGCACTGGGATGATCCGTGTGGAGAAATGCCTACTGAGAAGGTAAGGTCCTCTGGGGCTGGATACTCTCATTGCTCTCTGTCAGCATAGGTTTTCCCATCAGTTCATTTTACAGTTCAGATTCTTCTTTAACACAGAGTGCCATGCGGTTCATCCGCTGCCTTTGGGGTCCTTTTTTCCCTTGCCTACGCTCAGGGGTGCACCAGCTTTGTCCAATGCTGCTGCCTCCTTCCAAGAGCCTGGGGGAGACTCCACACTGGCAGGTGGATCAATGACTTTTTTTTCGTTATTTGCTGCTTGATCTAAATCTGTCTTGGCTTGAAAAATCTCTCGCTCCACCTGGATTCAACTGTGAGCTGTTTGGCTGAGTACAAGCAGCTCCCGCTGCCAAATATTCTCGCGTAAAGCAGGAGGGAGCTGGGAGTGGAGGAACAGCCAGGCTTTAGGGCAGCTTGGTAGGGGCTTGCAAAACAGAAACCAGCCAAAGAGGGATGTTTATCTTTGGGATGAGAACGTACAAACAGAGGAAGGGGAAGGGAGGGAAAAGACGCATGATAAAATATGTTTGCTCCTTGGAGCGAAGGAGAAGAAAGAAAAGGAAGTTGCCTGCAAGAAAATTCATTTGATTGTGACTCTTAGAGGAGAAAAGAAGCTGAGATTAAAATCAGAATCTTACAGGAGAAATTGCTCTTTGTCAAAAGAAAAGAAGTTCAAGACCAGATGGTTTCCTCCATCAAACGACACAGGATGGCTTCAGATCATGTTGCCCTTACCTTACTTGGCACTTCCAGTGCAAGATGATGCCAACAGTTTTGGGTCCCTTTGAGCACTGGATATTGCATTTGGCAAAGTGAGGGCTTGGATCTGGAGTCGCTCTGTAACCACAGTAGGAGGTTCCACAGGAAGCCCTTGCCCCATACCTCTGTTTGCTGCAAGGGGACAGTGTAGGGAGGAAGGAAATGCTGAATGCTAGAGATGTGTCGGGGTGGTACACAGGATGCCTTGTCGAAGCACGGACACGCTGAGCAACTGACTGCTATCACTGGAGTCAGGCAAGGAGACAGAATAGAAAAGCAATCACCTGCTGTGTTTATATTTGGCTCTAAAGTGCTTAGTTTGGAGGCAGAGTAATGGAAATCACCAGAACCATGTTCTTTGTTGGTGAGTAAACTATGAGCAACCAAATAAGAGACTTATAAAAAAATTTGCTGTCCAAGCTGAACTCTAGAGCTGTTACCCAACCATATGGCAGCAACAGAAACAAGAGAGCTGGAAAGGTAAATACTTGAAAAGATGGCCCTTTCTTCCACCTTGCCTTTTTTTCTCCTCTAGTAAACAAATTTTAACAAGTGGAATTGCAACATCATCAGTGTGCTTCAATTTGAGCTCAGCACACAAGACGTTATATTCTGCCCTGTAAATTACAGATGGTTTGATAGCAGCTTGAGATACTTGGTTCTGGGCGGTAAACAACCCTCTTGTAATGTGAAAACACGCCAAGTCTTTAAGCCCTTGCTGTTCCTATTGGAGCTCGTACACTGCTGTCCTCAGTAAGATCAATGAGCCTGAATATTTGTGCATCTCCCTTTGCAGACCAGCACCAAGGAGTGAGGCTGGGTTTGGAGCATCTCTCACCCATGAGAATGGCTTTCCCCAGGGGGAAGAAGGGCAGTCTTTTTTGTGGGCTGGCATGTAGACTGTTCTTCAGTTGTGAACCTCCATCAGAAAACAGGGGTCTCTGTTTCAAAGCAATTTTCACGACTGACCTCTGGCAGGAGGGCAGAGAATGTGCCCCGTGTAAAATGCTGTGTCAGGTGATCCCGTGCCATGTCTCGATGCAAAGCAGCATGAATTCCAGTGGCTGCAGAATTCCACATGTCCACAAGCCCACCCAGAATGGCTAGAGAGGAATGATTCATCTTGGTTGCTATCTCAGGTGATGAGAATTCAGAAGTACACCAGAAAAAACCCCAATCCTACCAGACTCATTTGAGCTCTCTAAAAACTGCACAGCAGTTTCTAGAAGGAAGATAATCTGTCCTTGCCAGCAATTTCTTAACACAAATTGAGCATAAGTGAGGTCTTCCCAGATCATTCCTGCTGCACTCCCAGCAGAGTTTGTTTTATTTTAATTTCAATCCTTTTTCCATATATTTTTCTGGTCAACTAAAATATCCTGGAGAACAGTCTTGTACTGAAGGTAAAGGCAGTCCAACACAGGCATTAGCACCATGAGCTCCAGGTCTGGAAGTGGCACCTCTAAGGAGACAGGGCACCTTGAATACTGCGTTCAGTTCTGGACCCCTCACCACAAGAAGGATGTTGAGGCTCTGGAGCGTGTCCAGAGAAGAGCAACAAAGCTGGTGAGGGGCTGGAGAACAAGTCTGACGAGGAGTGGCTGAGAGAGCTGGGGTTATTTAGCCTGGAGAAGAGGAGGCTGAGGGGAGACCTTATTACTCTCTACAACTGCCTGAAAGGAGGTTGTGGAGAGGAGGGAGCTGGCCTCTTCTCCCAAGTGACAGGGGACAGGACAAGAGGGAATGGCCTGAAGCTCCATAAGGGGAGGTTCAGGTTGGATATCAGAAAAAAATTCTTCACAGTAAGAGTCATCGGGCACTGGAACAGCTGCCCAGGGAGGTGGTCGAGTCGCCTTCCCTGGAGGTGTTTAAGGAACGGGTGGATGAAGTGCTTAGGGACATGGTTTAGGGAGTGTTAGGAATGGTTGGACTCGATGATCCAATGGGTCCTTTCCAACCTGGTGATTCTGTGATTCTGTGATTCTGTGTCTGACATACGAGGGAAAGCAGGTAGAGCTCATGTGCTGGATACCAATTCCATAAAGGTGCTCATCTGCATGAACAAGAGAGTGGGCTCTAAGGGAAGGGAAATGATATTGCATCTGCATCACGCACCGGTGAAACTAGATCTCAAAGGCTAAATATATTTCTGGTATGCACATTGTTAACCGGATGGTGAAAACTTAGAATGGGTGCAGAGAACAACAATAAAAATGATCCAAGTTGCTGGAAAACCCTAGGGTGGAGACTCAGCTTATTAAGATCAAGGGGGTGAGTGCAGCGTAACATATAGGAGTCTTCCTGGTTAGAAACTGGGTACTAAAATGGTTCTGTGATTTAGTGGAATAAAGAATGAGAACAAATGTCTGAAGTCAAAGCCAAAGAAAATTCAAGTGGGAAATATGAGCTCTTTTTTCTTTTTTGTTAACACCAGGATGATTAACCCCTGGAACAAACTACAAAGACAAGTGGTGGATTCTCCACTGCTTTAATTTCTAATAAGTTCATTTTTACTTCTCAAAAAGGACAAATGCAAATATTTTCCATCAGAAATTTACATCTGATGATCTGAACAAAGTCCAAATCTGACATGATATGAGTTGTCCCGCTGGATCAGCCATTGCCATGATGAATTTCCAGCTCTATTGTGGCAAAACTGTCCTTTTCCTCAGTTTGGACATGGAGAAGCAGACAAGCCTAAATCATAAATGATGCAAATTCCCATGGATTATTTCCAGCAGTGAAGGAACAGTGTGAGACTTGTCTGGTGAAGAATAAAGCTCAATCAGAAACGACATTGTCAGGGGTGTCTTGGAGAGCTATTCACTTCTTCCTCAAGCATTGAAGAGGGAAATTCACTTTTGCCAAGGCAGTGTGCTTGGTCCTCGGAGAGAAAAGGCACGTTTGCAAATCAAAAGGCCCAGGAATGGAACCCAGATGTTCCAGGCAATATTGTTCTTATTAATAATGAATTGCACATGCCTGACGCTCCCCACCAACACCAAGGTTCCCAAGAACTTCTTAGAGAAGAACTTGCTAATTCCCTCGTACAGGTGAAAGGAGCGATGCATGGGCTCACCCTGACACTCTGATCTCCCAGGCTGGCGTTTGTTGTGCCGGGGAGCTCCGAGTCCCACAGATGCCAGCTGAAACTCCTGGCACTCATCTCTCGTGGAAAGCAGGAATGAGAGTTTGGTGTTTGCTCCCAGGCAGGGAGGGCGCTGAAAATCAGTGATTCCTTTTGAAAGTTCTGGCCAGGGTGACATCAGAACAAGGACTAAAATGGGAATGGGAACCCAGGGGTCTTGGAAACAAGTTGTCTTCTCTAGTCACTAAACCATGCTGTTAGAGAGAGCTGCATCATGTTCTCATATGATAAAAATGCAAGAAAGAGAAATTCTACTAAATCTCCTTCATATACTGTCTTTAGATCTCAACATATTCAGCTGGAAGGTCTTGCTGGGTGACTTAGGAGGGAAGAACTTGCAGGTGAGTTCCTTGTCCTTGACAATAAAACATCAGCTGAAATTCAGGTTACATGAATATAAAGTGACGTAAGGTGGGGGAAACCATTCTTACACGAGCATATGCAGTAGCAGGCTCTTAAATATCTACAGGAAGGATGTCTTGGTGTTTAGTAGTTGTCAAAAAAGGAAATAAAATTATAGGGATGACTAGAAAAGAGAAAATGGGCTACAGAATAGCATTATGCCATTGTATAAACTCATTGTTACTATTTGCCTCTGCTATAGTTCTGGTCTCTCTGTCTCAAAGGTGCAGAGGAACAAGCGTGGTACATAGACCAACTGCTGACTGCAGAGCAGCCAGCTGGATGGGTGTGGGAAAACCACAATGAAGGAAGGGTATGTCAGACAGTAACAAACAGAGATGGCACAGAGGAGGTAGAAACAGCACAAGAATTAGGAGGTGTAAGGCAAAACTAACTGGGAGCAGCATGAAAACAACTTTCCCAAAGTCCTTTTGACAGATTTGTGTGCAGGCACATGAGTTTCAGGGCCAGATAAGAGGAGTGGATCATCTTTTTTTTCATTATGGGCCAGGTTAACCCACTGGCTCTGAGCTCACTGCATGTGAGGACACAAATGCCTATTTTGATAGTGGGGTGTTCAACTTTGCAAGAATGTTTGAGTCAGTGGGGTTTCCAGGAGATAAGGCTCCCTATGGATACAAATGGAGAAGGATCTGTGTTTTGACCTCATTTGCTCCGACTTAAGAGATTCCATGCTGTGTGATGAAAGCAGAACTACCCACAGATTTTCTCTAGCTGGGTCCGTCATTACAGGGCTGCAGAGCAAACCTCTTTCTGCCTGGGCTGTTTAGGAGAGGTCACTCTGACTCTGTGTCTCATCCACACCCCAGTGTCTCTGCTGAGACTGCTCACAGCTCCTTTTGTGACACCATGAAAGAAGCCATGTCATACTGAGAGATGCGGCAGCAAGGATGCATCTGCAGCATCAGCAGAATTCCTTGCTGTGATTCTAAATTTATCCATGTGAGATTTTACTGCTAGTGGACCCCTCCAGGACCGGGGCAGGAAGAGGTGCTGCGATTCCTGGATTGGGAGTTGACTTTCTGCTGAATTCAGCTGACAGAGGAGATGAGGGACACTAACGAGAACTGTTGTCATGCACTTTATCAGCCTGTCAGCACAGCAGCATGAGGGTTTCAGATGCTCACATCTAAATGAAAAATCTTCTATGCTGCAGAAGGAAGATGCTTTATGCAAAAAAAACCATTTGCTTCATATGAATCAGCTGAAAAATATTCGGGACTATTTCTGCTTGTAGATGCTAAGACACGTTTTGTCCTGAATAGATCAGACTTGGAGGTAAGATCTTCAGCATCCTGTTGCCATGAGCCACACTGATCAAACAAGCCATCTCCCCTCTGCACAGTGCCTGCATCGCAGGACACGAAGGCCTTGTCAAAGCTGGGGAAAGCATGATGCCAATTACTGGGACTTCACAGAAATACATGACGCTCTGCTTGCTGATCACCCTGCAGCCCTAGTTAAGAATTCTCCAGCAGGAATCAATGGGGATAAGATCAGGGAACTCCTCAACGGAGGTGTCCTTTATTAGCAGGGACTGAACCCCTTCACTGGTTCCAGGTTGAGGCGTGCATGTTCTCATGCTGGTGCTTTGTGTCCGTGCAGGATGATCACCCACGTGTCTCCCAAAGGCCCAAAGAGGAAAAGCACATCTTTGCACTTGGGAAGGTCTTGCCCTCTGCCATGGTCAGCCACGTCCACGAGGCTGTGTAGAAGAGACTCCCCCATGCTTTTCTGCATCTGCCCTTGGCTCTCCTCCTTCAGGTGCTCACTTTCATCCCTCTCAGGCTAGAACTTTCCAGACCTTTATGGCAGCAGCCAGCTCTTCTCAATCTACGTGCAAATTGAGGCACTCGCAGAGGATGTATCAGCTGCATCCCAGTAGGAAAAGCCTCCTCCCAAACTTTACTGCCTAGCTGGGCTGGCTTTTGGGAGCATGCGCTTCCCAGTTTGTCTGGGAGAGTCCAAAGCAGGAAGAACACTGGGTGACTTTCCACTGGCTGCGTGCTGACAAGGGTATGCATGGAAGCACAGGAGAGATTTATGGGGCCAGTTCTGCCAAACACTTGCAATCCCACAGAAATTCAGCATCGTGTCCCACAGTGTCTGGCAGGATTACACACGTGGTCCCCTCCAATTGTCTGTGGTGGGACATTATTCTCTCCCTTGTGACCTAATGGTCAATGACTTTTATTTCTTGAGCTTGCCTGTTTAATTAAGAAGTTGCTTCTCACTCAAAGTATGGGATAAGCCAGAATGAAAGCAGCGTGCTTTTGAGACTGAAGTAAAATCCCAAATGTCAGCTCCTCCTTCATGCCGGCTATTGAAGCTGAATGAAGTGGTTGTGTTACGATGGTCATGGGATGCCTTGTAGAACGAGCACTATTGTGGGTGAAAACTACTTATTTGACATTTCTCAAGTTGCTTTTAGCATTTCTCCTAAATAAGCCTTTATGCTTTGTTTAAACAGCTGAAGTTGATGCTTAATAAAACTCTGGACTGTGCTTTGTCCAAGCCCTTTCTATGCTAGCTAGCTTCAGTAAACACTTTAAATTTTGAAAGCAAAATAATTGCTAAACTTTCACTAAGGCACCGCATGCCAAGGTTACTTAATATCCTGGTATAAATACATGCAATCAAATTAAAAGGTAGCATTTCATGTACATTCAGGAGTTCTGAAGCAGCTGGAAATCACACCTGAACTTACTGATTATAGAATCATAGAATGGTTTGGGTTGGAAGGGACCTCAAAGCCCATCCAGTCCCACCCCCTGCCATGGGCAGGGACACCTCCCACTGGATCAGGGGCTCCAAGCCCCATCCAACCTGGCCTTGAACACCTCCAGGGATGGGGCAGCCACCACTGCTCTGGGCAACCTGGGCCAGGGCTTCACCACCCTCATTGCGAAGAATTTCTTCCTAGCTTCTAATCTAAATCTTGCCCCTTCCCATTTAAAGTCATTCCCCCTCATCCCATCACTCTATGCCCTTCTAAAAAGTCTCTTCCCAGCTTTCTGGGAGCCCTTTTCTGTACTGGAAGCTGCTCTAAGGTCTCCTTGCAGCCTTCTCTTCTCTAGGCTGAATAACACCAACTCTCTCAGCCTGTCCTCATAGCAGAAGTTCTCCAGCCCTCTGATTGTCTTTGTGGCCTCCTCTGGGTTCGCTCCAACAGTTTCATCTCCTTCTTTTGTTGAGAATTCCAGAGCTGGACACAGGAGTCCAGACGAGGTCTTACCAGAGGGAGCAGAGGGGCAGAATCCCCTCCCTCGACCTGCTGGCCACGCTGCTTTTGATGCAGCCTGGGACACGGTTGGCCTCCCAGGCAGTGGGCAACTGTGAATCAATCAACACTGAAAAACTAATGACTTTGCATGTATAAAATTCTGTTTAAAAGCTGGACAATACACAAGCCTCTTGATAGAAAGGATGCACCTACTGATGTAACTGCAAAGAGACCAGTTTGCTGATTACAAGCTGCAGAGTGTTCTGATGTCTCCCTGTCCATGGGGTAAACGCTTCCCTTCCGGACCAGGTATCTTCTGAGAGCAGCATCATTCGCTGCAACAGTAGGAATCGCTGTAGAGAACCTCTGGGAGGGCTGCCTGCGACCCCCAACCTTGGCAGCAGCTGGAGTGGACAAATATTAGGCATAGAGGTTGCCACTCTGAAACAGCGACACTGCATTCCCAGGGAAGTTGTGTCTTCCCGTCCCTGGAGATGTTCAAGGCCAGGCTGGACGGTGCCTCGAACACCTGGGTCTGTGCGAGGTGTCCCTGTCCATGACAGGGGGTGGAACTGGATGATCTTTAAGGTCCCTTCTGACCCAAACCATTCTATGTTTCTGTTCTGTGATTCTGTCACTCTGCCTGCTATCATATAGAAAGTTTATAACGCAAACTGGACAACAACATACACCACGAGGCTGTGCCCACCACAAAGAACAGTCAGCTCGCAGATGTCACAGTCATGCAAATCAGCATGCACAGGCTTGGACAAGGTGCTGAGGTGCAATCTTTTGTTCAAAGTCGTATTTGGTCAAAAAATTTCCAAGAATTTTCCAAGAAAAAACAATACTTTTTGACCTGACTGCAAGTTGTTGCAATTTTATTTTTTCCTGTCATTTTAACATACCAATTGGAGAGAGAAATAGAAATGAGAAGCTTTTTGTTGCTTGACTCTTCACGGGAAATAAATCTGCTTTTTTGTTTCTGGATACTGATATTTTTTAAAACCACAAAGCATTTCTTTTTAAATGATTTCGAGGAGCTTTTTGGATCTTCAATGAAAAGCAAGGAAAATATGAAATAAAAGAGGCAATTTCGGCATTTCATATCAAACGGTAGGGAAGTCCTCGGCACTCGTGAATAAAACCTCTGTCTGCCACCCCTGCAGCAAAAAGCTGCTCCTGGGGAGCAGCTGGCAGGTCTTCCCATGGGAGGAGGACCCCGTTTGCCAGGCATGGTCAGCACCTTGTCCCAGCCAGAGGATGAAGGGGTGTAACAAGTGGAGAAGGCTTACAGCACCACGAGGCTGCTGAGGTTCTGGAAGGCGTAATCAGGGATGTGCCAGATCTGGTTGAGAGCCAGGGTCATGGCTTGCAGCGCTGGCAGGTGGTTCAGGGCTTGAACAGGGATCTCCGTCAGGGCATTATCATCCAGCCACAGGTGACGTAAGGAGAGCAGTCCCTCAAAGCTCTTCTCGGGCACCACAGAGATAAGGTTTGCATCCAAGCGTCTGAGTGGGAAAGAAACAGGGCGGGGAGAAGTGAGAGATGGATCCAGCATTGCTTTATGTGCCCACAATATTAGGCAAAGGGAGTTTTGATGCTGAGGCGGGATGTATTGATGGCCAGGGAGATTGGATCAGGCTGTAAATAACAATTAGCATAAGGTGGTCTCAGTGCATGGCTCCTGCCTGTGCTTGGAAATGTTTGACCACCAAGGACGATCCCTTGCCGATGGCCATTTAGTGCTGCCAGCTGAAGGCAGCTTCTAAAACAAAGTGGTTGGGCTAAGTCCTTTCAAACAGACCCACCAGACAGACGCTGTCCCGCTGTGGCTTACAGGCATCCCCCTTAAAAATGAGCATCAAAGCTGCATCACCTGGGGCCAGGCTCCCTGCGGATCTGCCTGCGCCAATCTGCGGGGGGCACAGCCCTGCTTGGGGTACCCGCAGCCTGCTCGGACCCACTGCAGTACCATGTGCAGGATGGCCAAAGCCCCTTTCCAGACGAAAAGGATTTGTCTGGAAATGCGAAACAAGTGGAAGCCCTGCTTGGGGTCCTGCATTTGATCCAAACAGCCAGAGCTACCCGCAAAACTACCGTGAGTCAGACCGTATGTCATGGCACAAGAATTAAGCCTGTGCTCTCTATATCACACATGTTCAGGCCTTTCTTTCCCCTTGATTTACCAATTGTCTTTTTTTTTGTTTAATCACCATGGAAACTGTAAGGAGGTTTTATTTAAGGTTTAATTTGGTGAGAAATTTTAATTTTTAAGACTCATTTTGTTACAAAATAGATTGGGAAGCCAAAACATCTTAAGCTTGTCATGAGAAAAAACCTAAAAAACTAGGTTTGGGAATAATCTCTCTGAAAGATCTCTTTTTTTTCAACAACAGTAAGCAGGATACAATGTTATCTGTAGATTCCCAAATCAAAATAAAAGAAGGAAGAAATTCAAATTTGGATGAAATACCAGGAACCAATTATAACAAGGAGAAAGAAAATTCTGATTTCCCGCCATGGCCAACAGAGCTTATTTTATTTTTCCAAGATATCTAAAGGAATGATCTCTAAATTCAAACTGCAAAGAGAAAGCACTTGTCTCTCATCAAAGTGTGAGAGCAGGAAGTTAATAAAACTGTCATGGCCCAGCTCTTAAACCAAGGATCCTCCATAAAGGAATGTGGTATGGATATTAGTGGTTTTGACTACATAAACTAATAATTTTGATGAAAATCGGACACTTGGAGCAGACCCCCCAACACCATTCCCTCCCAGCCTCAGACCCAGGCAACATTTCCCTGTTCACAGACCGCTTCCCAGCAGCCTGCAATAAAATTCTAGTCTGCAGGAGGAGATCAAATGCCCCACCACATGCACAGAGCAGGGCAGACCCCAGGTGGGAGCTGTGGGCTCTGTGGTGGGGCAGGGATGGTATTTCCTGGGTAAAATGCTCAGATGATCCTGGGGAACAGATCTTTTCCTATGTCACAGAGAAAAGCATTTCCTTCACTGGCTGGTCTGACTTGGATGGGCAAAGCTGAGGAGTTGTACCTGATTGAGAAGTGCAGGCAAGTCTTACAGAGATCTCCCTTGGACAACTGTCCAATGTACAACTCTTGAGACAACAGCATTCAAACTGAAATGATACCCCAAGGTGGATTAAATAACTGTTTTATTACTTCCATCTTGCCGCATTAATGTGCTTTTCCCAGCTTCAATACACTTGTGTTGCTGCAAAGCGGCATTTTCTGGTGCATGGCTGTTCAGCTGAGAGCGTGTCAGCCAGTTCTACTGATGGCTCTGTGGATATCAAAAGCACGTCACGCTCAAAGCTCAGGGCAGTTGCTACAAGATTTGCATCTTTGCTCAGAGGGCTAACACAAGACAGTGTCTGTTTTCCTCTTGAAGATGGTGGCCACGTTGCAAGTTCTGCCTGAGTTTACCTCCTATGTTCAGGACTACAAATAAATCACAGCACAACATCATTCATCTTCCTGAGGAGAATAAAGAGCAGAAGAGCAAACCCTGCAGCAACTCAGGATGAGTGAGAGGACAAGAAGAAATGGCCTCAAGTTGAACCAGGGAGGTTTAGGTTGGATATTAGGAAAAGAACCGCTACTGACAGAGTGGTGAAGTCCTGGCAGAGGCTGCCCAGGGCAGTGGTGGAGTCTCCATCCATGGAGGGGGTTAAAAAAACATGTGACCTTGACACTTTGGGGCATGGTTTAGTGAGCATGGTGAGATTGAGTTGACGGTTAGACTGGATGAGCTGAGACGTCTTTTCCAACCTCAGTGATTCTGTGATTCTAAGATGAAAGACTCCATTTGAAATTTTTCATAAAGATGTTCTGAGGCAAACAAGAACTTTGTGATCAAAATTGAAACTTGTGTGGGAAATGTTAATTTTTGCTTAATTTTTCCATTCCTTCTTTAGCATAAGCATTCTGTTGGTTTTTGTCATTTAATCTGTTTCTCAAAAAAAAAAAAAAAAAAGCAGCCCTTTTACTCTTCTGGGAGATGTTCTTTCACTCAAATCTCTATATGTTTGCTCAACATCATTTTAAAATGAATGTTCTGTTTCGAGTTTAATTAATTAAAGAACAGACAATAAAAACGTCCGCTGAGAACGTTCATCATTTTTCAAAACCAAATTAAGGTTTCAGAAATGGAGGTGCTAAAGCAGAGCCAGGGGCTGCTGCGCCAGACCAAGAGGTCCAAGACAGGGATGGTTCACGGCAAGGGAGCGAGGTGGCACCATGACTGTCTAGCTTTACGTCCTGCTTTGGTCAGAAACAACTGGGTGAAGTCTCATATGTGAGCTACCACGGAGTTCACAGTGTGTCTTCAGTGTGACAGCACTCCATGTTTGGGGAAGTGACTAATGCATCCAGATTTGCTCCATGGATGTTTAGCATATGGCCAGGAAAGGCACTTTTTTTTACATTGGTACAAGAGGATTTGCAAGTAAGGTAGCAAGGGTCCTTGGTGGATTTTTTTGAGGTACTTGGACACCTTCCTGTCTTTGTGGATGCCTATGGTTAGTACAGAGACAACGACTGAAGTTCATCTGAGGAGTTAGTTAATGCTTCTGGATGGCCACTAGCTTTGGACGTGCTGCAGTTTGCCATGTCTCCACACCCTGCCATCAATGAGAGGTCACGCCAGCAAGACTAACATGAACCTCAAGTCTTCTGTCTCTCCAACTCTGCAGGGGCTGCTTGGAGAACAGAGTGCTCAGGGCATGTTAGTGAGCTCCAGCCATGTAATTGCTGCCTTAATCTGCTCCAGAGTGTGAACAGACCCCAGCCAGATTCCATGGTGGTAGAAACAGGAGGCATTCTGCTGGTTGCAATGAGCTGGACAAAAGCCTGAGCGATCTCAGAAACAGCAGCCTGCTTGGACTGTGGGACAGCAAGATGCACCTATCTGGAGCTAGTGATGCACCTATCTGGAGCTAGTGATGCACCTATCTGGAGCTAGTGAAGCTGAGAAAAGGACCAAGAAAATGTCCAGGTGAAGGTATTTCCTACACAGCATGATTGGCAGGGCTCCTTATGTGCTTTCGCAGCACTGGCAAGGGAACGGGGAGCATGGACTAAGTGACAGCTGCGTTCCTGGTACTAAAAGGTCTCTGGGTTGTTGAATTGCTCCTCAGGGAGTTGCTGGCTTTTTCTGGAATAGAGGTGCATTCTTTCTAATAAAAGCCATGCATGCGGGTATTGCTAATTGCTATGGCTTTCAGACAGCTCTCCACTCTCTTCTGGAAGCAGAAAAGCTGAAGTTCTTGGCACAGAGTTGCTAGTAATTATATCAATTATACTAAACAAAAACCAACCCAACAGTTCTCTCCTTTCTTCAGTGTGTGACTCTGGCTCCGTTACTGTTTTGTGTTATGATTTATACCTAAGATAATTGGGCCGATTAGTGGGTAAATGGGACAATGCAGGCTGGGGCTGGCTCCTCACCTTCTACAGAGGTGTTTTAATCTTTGTTTCACCAGATCACTCAGTCGGTTTTCCTTGCAAGCATTAACCCTTACAGGGCAAATGTCTCTTTCACAGAGCTGCTGGATGTCTTAGAAGTGGGCTTCATCTCACCATTGCTGTTGATCAGTTCTGTGGGTCTGGAGGGCAGATGAGACACAGAGTGGTCTCCAGATGTCTGCACGGACAAGATTTTCAAGTGACTTCACAGCTCAAACAAGGCATTGTAGAGCATTGTCCTATCCACTGCATGTAAAAAGCTGATTTTTAAGTGGGACATTCAAGAACAATAGCCCGTGAAACCATCAGCTGCCTGAAAGTCTCAGCTTCTGGCTTTAGATCTGCACCTACTACCGACAGTTATGGGGCATCTATATGACTTCAATATCACACTTAGCCCAAAGTCCTAAAAGTGTCTGGAATCACCTCTAATTTTACTCAAATTTCTGTTTTAGGGGCTTTAGGGAGGAAGAGAGAGGGAGCTCCCTGGTAAGAATGTAAAAAATCCCTTAGCTTTAGATCTGAGGCATTGCCTTGGTCATCTTTGTTCTCTGAGCAGACAGCATCATAGGATATCTCGAGTTGGAATAGACCCATAAGGTTCATTGAGTCCAACTCCCTGCTCCCTGAAGGATGACCCAAGACTAAGCCATATGACTAAGAGCCTCACCCAGATTCTCTGTGAACTGTGACATCGATCCTCTCTCTGCTATATTTTTTTGTTTTGAGCAAACCAACAGTTTTGTTTTCTTCTGGGCCAATGCAGAAATAAGTAAAAAAAATGTTAACGTCTGTGCTGAGCCACAGTGAGAGAAGCAGGTCAGCACCAAATGCAAATATGTCTCAGCCACACCAGCTGGTACCTTTGCAGCTGTTGCAGCTGGTGGCAGCTCTGGGAAGCCAAAGGAACCTGTGTGAGGAGGGAAAAGGGAATCAATCATAGAATTACAGAATAGTCTGGGTTGGAAAAGACCTTAAAAATCATCCAGTTCCAAACTCCTGCCGTGGGCAGGGGCACCTTGCACTGCATCAGGGTTCTCAAAGCCCCATCCAACCTGGTCTTGAACACATCATGGAGGTGCCCAGCTAAGAGCCCAGCATGCTTTTAAAGAGCCATTTCATTGCTTTGAGCATTGTCTGTATGACTTGAGGAAGAACCGCCTACCTTCTCGTCAGGAACATTCCAGATATGATTGTAAGATCAAAATCATTCCCAGAAGGAACTGAGCAGATAGGGAAATAATTTTCTAATGAGAAAAAGTCAAGAGTGGGAGATTCCTCCATCCTAGTGTGCAGAAGATCAGCCAGTGCAATCAGTGCAGCCATTCAGGAGGTGGCAGGGCTCTACGCAGCTGCCAGTGCAGTGAGCATGTCATATGTTTTGTATTAATTTTGACAGGTCAAGCTATAATCTGACATCTTTGGTTTCCTGTGACACAGACCTGCAGTTTCTAACAACTGTCTTGTTCCAAGAACTGCTTCCAGAGCATTTCAGAGAGTGTACAATGTATTTCCTAGACATCTGCAGGCACATGCACCCTGCTGTCTGTAACAGGACTGGCAGAAGCCGAGGCAGTGAAAAACTGTCTCTCTGTCCTCAACAGACGTGGCGCAAATCTCAGGCTATGACCGGCAGAAGCAAGTTTGCCCATATCTTTCCAGTTCCTTCTGGCAGTGGAGCATTTACAGGGGGAGTTGCAGCCTGGAAACTAATAAAAATGCACAATGCCACACTGTCAGGACACATCCTGACTTTTGCTGTTGTTTTTCCTTGCACGCAGTAGAGCCAATAACAGCCGCTGTCAGGATGCCTTAGAACAACTGCGCACAGTCACCATCCTGCGGTAGAGACTCTGTGATGTTCCTCCACTGACCACAGCCCACTCCCAACAGGACACTGGGATCTCAAACTCTAAACCACCCTCCCAGCATTTTTCACAACATATTGGGCTGTTATTTCCCTTGATAAACTTGGAGAAAACTTGCCACCAATGATTGTGGGCAGCATTGGGTGGTACTGGGCTGGGCTGTTCTCTCTCCAGACTGGGGAGATCCTCTGCATCTTGGTCATCTGCTAGCAGCAGAATAAAGCACATAAAGAAAGGATGACGTGGAGAGACAGTTGTGACCCTTGGAGTGAGGGCTGAGTCGGCAGCAGTGGGAAGAAAAGCTGGTTGTCCACCCCTCCCTGAGTCCACTCCTTTCTCAGTGAGCGAGGTGCTTGTAGTCTTGCCTGGCCCCAGCGTGCTTGTGTGTCGGCTGAACAGAGCTGATCTCACCAGAACGTCTAATTGGTGCCTTCAGGCAATCATGTCTCTCTTCCTGTCTGAGTTTATCTTGAAAGGCTCGATTGAGTTACCTCCTATCCCATAATAGGATCTGAGTTCCTTGTAGTATATGTTACTACAAGGAGATGATGTCACTGCAGCTAAACTTCTCTGATAACTTCCTAATGACTGGGGCCAACACCTCAGCTCCTTTCTCAAGCAAAGCTCCCAGACGCACTGAGTCAGTGCCTGGCTGGTGAGCGCCCGGGGAACTCCTCGAGCGAGAAGCTGAGGACGCAGGGAGGGCGGATGGCTCCAGAGCCCGGCAAAACACCTTGCTTGAAGGTGCTCTGTCCCCCTCTGCCACACTGTCCTGCGAGCTAGCTTCATGTGCTGCTCTTTCTACCAGGCACAACACCCGATGGGGCCTGGACAGACAGAGGCAGGAGGTTTTGGGTCCCTGAGGCAATAGCTCAGGCGAGGAGCAAGGGCTTCTTCCATCAACTGATACCAAATGGGACAGGAAAAAGGCAGTTGAGGACTGCAGTGTTAACTGGAAGATGAGAAACTGGGTTCAATTTCTGCTCTGCCTATCATGTCCTGGTGGTCACAACGTACTGTGGGAGAATGGACCTGTTGGAGCAAGTCCAGAGGAGGGCCACGGAAATGGCGAGAGAGCTGGAACACCTCTCCCATAAAGAAAGGCTGAGAGAGTTGGGGTTGTTCACCCTGGAGAAGAGAAAGCTCTGGGGAGATCTTATTGTGGCTTTTCAATACTTAAAGGAGGTTTATAATTAAGATGCGGATAAATGTCTTGGTAAGGCCTGTTGTGACAGGACAAGGAATAATGGATTTAAACTAAAAGAGAAGAGATTTAGACTGGATATAAGGAAGAAAGTTTTACAATATGTGTGGTGGGGCACTGGCCCAGGTTGCCCAGGGAGGCAGGGGAGGCCCCATCCCTGGAAACATTCCAGGTCAGGTTGGATGGGGCTTTGAACAACCCGATCTGGTTAAAGATGTCCCTGCTTACAGCAGAGGGGTTGGACTTTAAAGGTCCCTTCCATCCCGAACTATTCTGTTATTCTGTGTTTCCGTGATTCTACCAAGGACACATACTGAAAAGGTAAAATGCCTTGTAGGGCTGCTCCGACAGCTGTGCTCTCTGCCTCTGTCACAGAAGAGCTCAAAGCCCTCAAAGAAGACTCACAAGAGTCCCCAAGCTCCATTTCAAGACTAAAAACTCTTGTGAAAACCACCCCAGGCGTGAATGAAGGTTCAAGATCCGAGCACGTTCCCAGTCTGTTGGCTGCGGAACAAGACCTGGTGGAAAAGACTGCAGGCCTGTGTTTGGACTGCAATGAGTCTTTGCTTCTGACTTGATGGGATGTGTACCTCTGGGAAGCCCTCCACGAGGGATGCTCAGGAAATGAAATCACAGCAATACCTAGACTCCACACAAAGTGTCTCTGGTATAGACAAGAGGGCTTTGTTATCCCTGGTTGCAGACACCTCCAAAACCCCTCAGGTCAGAATCATGCAAGAAGGATTGCCAAAAATCTCTGTGCAACTACAGAAACTGCTGACAGTTGGGCAGCCACACTCCACCGCTGTGCCGACTCCCCGACCTGCCCTCTCCCCGGGCACCTGGCATTGCCCCCCGTGCCCATGGTGCCAGGCCCAGGGAAACGGAAAAGGTGCAGAAAGCAGCCAGTGGATAAGTAGAGGGGCTTGGAGACCCAGCAAACAGTGTGTGCCCTGGGTATTTGCTGGGAAACACAGTGTTTGTCAAGCACACAAACTAACTGAAAAACAGAAGGGACAGCGGCTTTGAAAGCGACAGGACACACGGCCCTCCGGGGAGAGGGGCTTTGAACAGGTCATGGCACCCTGAGGGATGACCAACAGGTGGCCACATGATGTCCTGGACAGGAGTACACAACAACTCTCCCACTCTCCAGGGCTTGAGATCCCCTGGGTTCAGCCCCTCTGCAAGTGACCAGCTTGCTTTAAACGGCGTGGCAGCCACAGGCTCCCACAGCTGACACTGTGGCTCCTCCGTCGGCCAGACAGTAGTTTTTGAGCCACACCACAGCTGCAGGGCACTCAAAAGCTCTCCGGCTCTGCCTGGCAGCCAGGACTGCTTTGGAGGTGTAATGCTAAGTCATGAAAACAGGACACAGTCTGCCTGGCTGGGGTTTGGAGCTTACTGTTCCACGCCTTTGCTCTGCTGTGGGCTCTGTGGGACCCTGGATAAGTTGCTTGGCTTTTCTTTGCCTCCTCCCTCCTCTGTATGATGGGAACAGCAGCTTTGTCCTGCATTGCAAGGGGCTGTGAGGGGAGCTGCCTCTCTTCAGGAGTGGTTAGCACTGCAGATGGCTGTTAGGAGACAGATTGCTTGGACCATCCACAGCCAGGGCTAGCAAGGACCTCACAGACCATGACACTGAGCTCCTGCTGCCAAAGGTACCAACGTCTGATAGGGCCTCCCATGCACAGGGCTGGCTCCTGCTGCTCCTAAAATGTTGTTTATGCACATCACATCACTTGGCTAAAATGTAGCTTGATGTTTATCCTACCAACACATTCCTATGCCTTTCCTCATAAGGTGAGACAGTTCTGTACTTTTCATCCTGGAGTCTCACTGGATTGACCATGCTCCTATCTAACTTGCTGTGGGAGGAACTTCCTGAAGTCCACCGGAATATGAAAGAGGCACAAAGTCAAAGATGAGAGCGGAATAATGTGTCTTGCCCAGAGGACAAAATGCTGCATAGATGGGTGCCAGTTTAAGCAAGTTCATTTCTTGCTTGCCTTCCTATCTCCAGTTTACCTGAAGCTTCTCTGTGGTTCATCAATGCATGTAACATTCAATGCATGCAACATTCAATGCATGTAACATCTGGGACTCATCTTCCTTTTGCACTGACACATCTACTGTAACATCTGGGACACATCTTCCTCGCTGTGTGGCTGTACCTACTGGATGTAACATCTGGAACCCATTGTCCATCTTCTCTATCGAGTTCTCACCAGGGAAATGCAGCATGCCCTGGATACCCACGTGGATAACAGGGGAGTTAGGGTTCATAAGTCCCCATAACAAAGGTCAATAGAAAACACATTGGACCTTTCTGTATGACTCATACACAAGAGTTTGTGTGTGTGGATCGTGGGTATGAGCTGTGATTTCTTTAGCATCTACACTGGGAGGATGGTTAAGACAGCGTGTGCTTCTTCCTGAAAGCCATTTTAGCCTGAGATGGGAGCTGAAAATACATATGAGAGGGGTACAAAGATGGAATCAAGCTTCTGTGTTTATCAGAGTCTCTTTTGAGGGATGTTTGCTATTGAATAGCAAGTACTGCAGTCATTGCAGTGTGGGCAGAGAAAGGCAAAAGCACTCAGACAAGTGACCACCAGTTTCAGCTTGGTGTGAGTGATGTCTTGAATGTTTATTCAAGTGGAACTCCTGGTTGCCACACTGGATTGCTAACAGTCCATATAGAAAAGTTTGGAGGTGACTACAGTACACGATGGGCATAGCCACGTAGGTATAACCTCTGCCAACCTGCTGGAGAAGTACAGCTCAAGCTACCCAGCCTGTGCTGTGACCTGTTCACTTAGGAGCACAACTGATGAATCCTGGAGGTGATGGGGCACAAGTGTCTCACTCACCGTCACCTCTTCCAAGAGGTGCCAACCACAAGCTCAATGAATGAGAACATCAGAAACTGAAGTCTCAAGAGAGGAGCCGACTTAGGGAATTATCATGAAAATGATGGCCCAACTCAAGATCACTGTCAGAGCCTACTCTCTACACGTGCCAGGAAAGAATTTCAAATGCTGTAGAGATGAAACTGTTGCCTTTATGCACTGTATACACAGGTAATGCATGCAATGCAGTCAGGGGTAGAGATTCTAGATCAGCTGACACTGTTCTTGGGAGCTTTGCCACACAATAAAATGATAGAGTAAATGAAGTTTGCTAAACTTTTAGCCGTTAGCTTGATATAAAGAACACAGCACTCTTGTCTTTCTGGGAGGTGAATCCAGGGACCCTGCACAACATGAACACTCACAAACATGGGTCACAGCAACATTTCTTTAACATAAACTTCAGAACACCTTATTGCTGAAAGGCAGGGATTAATAGATGGAGGATGAATGGAGGCAGGGATTTATTGGGTCACTGCTAATGAGAAGTGTTCCTGGAGGATATGTTCAACAGCTCATGTGTGGCCTCTAAATCTTCCTCTCAAAAAAAGGCTGTTGAGATCATTGTAGTGGGATAACCACATTGCATTTCATGCTTTTTGACTTCTAAGCAGAAAAGACTAATCTGACCAGCTAAGCTTCCCCCACTGACAGGAAAAACACATCTGTGATGTACCCAGAACCCATGTCAGAAGCCTTTCTCATTTCTTTCATGTCTCTCCAGCTTTCTCTGGAGCCTCCACAAGTGTGAGCCGGGTCATGTGCATGGGGCCACTGAGGAGAAGAGGTGCTCAGTTCTGCTTTGGTACCCATGATCTGATGATGTGGGTTAGCTTGGTGACCTGTTTTTGCCAGATAAAAGTGTGGGGTGAGGTGGGGTGGGCAGAGGGGCATTTTTTTTTTTTTTTGCTTTCCAGGGGTAGGAAAAACACATCTCACCCAACGTTATTCACATAGAACTTAAAACCAATTATAAGGCCTTTCCATAGCCAGAAGAGAAAATCAGAATCCTCCCGTAAGTGACTCATTCCCCTAGACAGGGCTCTGAGATAACAAGGATGATTCACCCTCTGGAGATGCTGATCATTTTCCACCGCTGACAACCTGAGATGAGTAATACCTAGTCGGCTATGGTCAGAGGAGACAAATCCACCTGGTCTGCCTGAGGGAGACGTGGGCACAGCAGAAGCTTACCTGAAGGGAAGGAACATTGTGTAGTGAGGGCATGGAGGATGACTCAGAAGAATTTTATTTCCTTCCTGGTGGAATCGTTGGATCTCCCACCATGAAGGAAGGATCTAGCACTCCAGACATAACAGAGGCAGAAAGACACCAGCCCCCTGGTCCCAGCCACTCAACTTCCCAACTACAAACTAGCCCAGGCTACTCTATTTTTATGCCAAATCCCAGCATGGCAGATCCCACTGCTATTCTTTGAGGGCTACAAAGAGCAGACAGTGGATCTGTTCCTTAGGTCCTGCCAAGAACACAGTGACCAAGTTATAGTTTTTCCTCTATGAAACAGTGTGGTGTGTTTTCTGCCAAGTGGATTTGCCAATGGCTTTTGGAAATGAATTATTGCTCACCATTGCAGTAAAAATGCTCATGCTCTTGAAGGGAATCGGGGGACACTGATTCTATGACACTCCATAAACTACATGGAGAGACAAACTAAATGGCAGAGAAAGCTGCTGGAATAAGAAATAAGGTCCAACCACACACTTCAACTCCCAGTCTAGGACACTCTTGAACCCAGACCAGGGATTTGGATCAGGTCAATGGAAGCAGAGGAACAACTCCAAAATCCAAATTGTGAACTGCATTTGCTTGTTGTCCTCAAACCTGGTCTGATGTTGCCAAGCTATAGCTGCCAGTCCTGGTGCACAGATCTGCAGTGACAGCTCGGGCTGATCATGCACGGGTGAAGTCGAGCAAAGAGCTCGTGAGCAGCAGGTTGGATGGCAATCTCTGTTACGCAGAACCAGAAAAAACCTTGTCTGCTCAAAGGCTGTGCCAAAAAGCAGTAACTCCTCTGAATTTGGCTTATCATTCCTGAAATAAAAGATATACCCATAGACGAGGAGAGTCCAGTCCCATCATCAGCCCACTTGAAAACAAAGAAAATACAATTGTGCCATTTCCTCACTCTGTGCACTGGTTCAGCTACACAAGCTCAAGGGCCACCTTGCTATTTTGAGATAAATCTCAAATGACGCGCATTCTACCTGGGAGGGAGGACCACACGTCTGGAGAGGCTCCTGCTTCTGTACAGGCAGAGAGGAATACAATCAGCAGCCAAACCTGAGCAAGGAGTCACCACACTGTAGCTACAGAACTGCATGAAAGTACCTGCAGTACATCCAGATGTGGGGCATGCCTGACCGTAGTGTTCACCTGGATGCGCTACACATCTGCTCTTGGCCATTCCTTGACTTTCTTCTTTGTAGAAATACCATTAAACACTTCAAATGCTAAACTTGAGACACGACTTCTGAAAATAAGAATGGGGACAAAGCACCATCACCTCAGATGTGCTCATCTCCAGAGCTGGCTGCTGAGATGAATCTCGGGGAAAAGAGAGGATTTCAGAGATGGGGCAGGAAGGTTTTCAGCAGCAAGTATCCTTTAGAGTGGAAGGACCTTCTTTAGCGTGCTGTCTGTGCTGTGACAGTTGCTCTGGGCTCTCTTTCCTGCCACAGCATGCTTTCTTCTGCAGAATGGCCTAAGCAGGTGAAATCCAAGGACCTGTGCAGTGGTCTGTAACAGGTGGAATTCAAGGTTCTGCACTCTCAGCAGCAGCAATCACCAAGAAAGTACTCACAGTTCCTTTGTTTCAGTCTATCTTCAGATCCGCTATTAGGAGCTACCTCCCTGCTGTTCCCTGACCTCCATTTCATTGTGTACCAGAAAAACTCTGTAGTTAATAGGGGATGTGATAGGACCGAGGTGGTCTTGACACAAGACAACTTCTGTGCCAACAGATTGTACGTCACTGCTATGTTATATTGACTTTATAGTTTTTTGGGTTTTTTCCATAGCTTTTATCCTCTAAATGCCCAATGGAAACAACACCTTTTTCAAACCTTACTGCATCACGTACGATTTATAGAGAAGAACATTACTGTTAACAGCAACTGTCAAACTAAAATAGATAAAAGCAGTGAAAGGATGAATGAATTGACTGAGCTCTTCAGGCCATGCTGATTCCAAAAGTTTTTTTCTTCCTCCAGTCATAAGAACTTATGAGTTTGTGAGAACCTGATCAGGTGGGAAGAGCTTTCCTCCTTTGTATACATCAAAGTCCACATGTTCTCACATTGCTGTAAGTCATTCTTTGCATTTTAATCTCCAGCCATATGTATAAAAATAATCACCTGCCTTGAGGGACAGGGGATGAAGTAGCCTTTGTTGCATTCCCATAAGGCTCCAACACATTTCTGCTAAAGGTAACCAGAGAAGTGGCGAACCCATGGGTTGGAGAGACTGGATTGTTTTAGTTTGAGCTAAAATTAGCCTGTATTCAGAGAACATATATATCAGACTGATTTATTACTAGGAGATTATGAGTCAAGTAAAGCTGGAGAATGTAATGGGAAAGGATATTTGTAGAAAACCTGAAAATGCTTGCAGTATTTTTAAGAACAATGTATACGACACAGTTTGTGCTCCAGGTTTCATCCCATGAACTTATGAATGCATCAAGTTCTTTCACAGGATGGGGTAAAGAGGACAGGCATACAAGCATCTGAAATGGGAAGGTGATGTTAGCAGGACCAGCACTAAGGGAACCTGCGTCCTACTCACGGAGACTGTGGCTGACTTCAGCTAAGACTGACAGATCTGTGGAAGACTGGCAAGTGAATCCTGCAAAAATTCCAGAGGGATGCAGAGAACAAAGACTGTGAGGGTGAAAGAACTAAAATGATAGTAAGGACAGGATCTCACGGAATGGGACCTAAGTGGTCTGTTGCACATTGCCTGAGTATGGTTTGCATCTTGCCAAGGCACAAGAGAGAACTCAAAGTGCACTGTGAAAAAGGGGTAAGAAGAGCCCTCGTGGTGCGGGATCTTGAGGTGTCCTCACAAAGGGAACTGCTACTGCTGCTATTGGGGAAAGGGGACATCGTGGAGGAGGGCATGACTGAGAGACTGAAGAGGCTGATAGCAGAGAGAAGGTGAATGCAGTGGGGACATTTGTTGAAAAAGTGGCTGGGAATCCTTCTCCAAGCCTCATGTGCCACAACTGGTTTCTGTGTTTGAAAATGCAAGGGGGGAGTGGGGTACGGGGTCATTGCACTGGAGGCTGCTGGAGTAGAAACAGCTGTGCAGAAATCCCACAGTCAAGACTGGTTCAAGGCCCTGCCTGTTGCTGATCGCTTGGACGAGCAAAAATTGTGTTATTGGACTGAATGGGCTAAGCAGACCTTTAGCCAAGGCACCAGACTTCTGGTTCTGTCCTATAACAAATTTTAGTATTGATGGACTATGTTATTACATGCTCTCTCTCCTCTGGAGCAAGGTTACCAGATCTTTAGATGTTTCTGGACAAATTCCTGTACATACAGGCCAAAGGATGGGCTACAGCTGTGGTTAACTCCCTGATTCACATGCCATGCTCCAGGTACCAAGGACTTAGTGAGGACATCAAGTTTGATACAGAGGTGGGTATCACAGCTAGAAGTCACCTCAGCTACACTCGGATGTCTCTGTTTTTATTATGTCCCTCTCCAGCTGTGAACAAAGAGGATCAGGCACTGCTGTGAGTGACCCATCTCCAAGGGCAGGTGCCTGCTTTCCAGATGAGTTTCTTCTTCAGTGCATCTGCTTCTCTGTCTTGACCAAAGAGTGCTGCTCAGACACACGGAGATGAGATCAGCTGGAGCCCTCCACACTGCTGATGTCCCACTGAGGGGTAGATGACTTGATGTGTGTTAGGAACTCCATGACCATTACTTCTGTACTCTTAGGGTCCGGGTTCTACATGAGGTGACATACAGCCTCTGTGGGAGGAGAAATGAGCTGCCATGGGTGGGAGACAAATAAGTGGATGCCTTTATCCAGCAGGGAGAAATGTGACTCTGTTAGCTTTGTGTCTATGCTGCTGTGACTTACTGGGTCAGAAAACCTGTTACCATCCTTAGAATGCCCAAAGCCTTAAAAAATCCCAGTAATTAGCTATTAGTGCAGTTCCTCCTCAGACTGGAAGAGGAAACCCCAAGGAAATGCAGAGCTCTGGGATTCATGGCTGTAGTCTAGAAATAAGATCATCAGGCTGAAAGTACAGGCTGGTACTGTGGACCTGAACTACTCTGGGAAAACTGCACTTAGAAATGTTATCTTCCTGGAGCCCCTGGCCTCATAGCCATGTGAGAAAATCTGTCATGACTGTCCTGAGGCCACCAGATAGTCACCCGTACTGGAAAGGTTCTGATCCTCTTCTGGCTGGCAACTATCCCCTCTTCGCTCTCCAAACTGCTGCAAGCAGCACCCACCCAGATGCGCGAGGCACACACTAAGCACCTTCTTAAAGTGCTGATCTGCAAGAAACTCCAGAAAGAGCCAGCCACTGTCATCACGTTCTGTAAGTATTTGAAAAAGAAAACCCAGGAGTTTACCTTGATCTCTCAATCCATCAGATTTCTTTTCTCTTTGCTTTCCCTACCTCTGCAAGCCTGGTAATTATAATTTATGGCACCTGCTCACTTTGAAATACCTTGGACTCCTTCTCCCTGGCAGAGGAACAGACGTAGTGCCCATCTGCTTTAAGTAAGTGCTCACAAACCACAAGGTCGTTAATTAGACTGACACACGACTCTTCCAGAATACGTATGGTATGTTGTAACTGCACCTATAAACCACTGGTAACCAGATCCTCTGCCAGGGATCACAACTGGAACAGAGCATTACGTAAAGCCTTGGCACCCCTCGCAGGGCTCAGAGCATTGCCGTCAGGTGTGCATGTTCTCTCTAATCCTCCCCACTGGGCTTCCCAACATGCTTCCCAGATAAAGCAAGGCTTCTGGGAAGGAGCTCCCTCACCCTTGGTAGGAGGTTCAGTCTTCAGAGCTTTGTATTCTCTTCTTTTGAAATCCAAATTGCTCTTTATATTCATCTAGTGATCCCCACTAAGGTTTTCTTCCTGACAGCTCGGGCTCCAGGCAGTGAAACCTCCACATCCTGTAGCTGACAGGGAGTAGGGTAGGTCTGATCCTGGTCCCACGGGCTTGGCTACAGCTTCAGAGGACCCATGATGAGGGGTGTTTGTAAGGACAGGCAGGTCTGATATGGATGCGAGGTATTGGGGTGGATTCGACACTTGCCTCCTGAGGCTGGCTGGCATTCATGGGGCAAAGTAAGTAATGAGCACCTCATGGTTGGGAAATGCTGAATCCCTGTAGTGTATGCCTCCTTCTAGAGGAGGAGTGGCCCAGACCACATGAAGTCTCTGATGATACACAGTAACACAACCTGGGGCAGCCAAGCTTTGGGTCAGCACGTGCAATGATGGAGAATGGGTATCCTAGACCCATGAATGCCCTTGGCACAGTTATGTTGTGTGACGAAACCTTCACGTGGCTTGCCAGTCTTCTCAGCACTGATGTCAGAGTTTGCAGGAGGAAGACCTGTTAGCGTGTTTGAAATGTTATTTGACAGAACTCAGAATTGCAGCTTTTTTGGTTAAAAAAGGTACTGGGGGAATCACATGGGACAGTGGGAACATCCTCTTTGAGAGCATCCACAGGGGAAAACTAACCCTCCCATCTCACCTAAACTTTCCTGAATCTAAAGTTAAGGTTTTGGCATGCTGTCTGTTCTGCAAAGGAACTTCAATAACTTCTGTTTCCTAAGAGCCAGCATGCCTCATCTGGGTTAGCTAAAATTAGTGTCTTCCTATTGCCGGTTCCATCTTCTGTGAGTGACACCACATCTGCCATGGAAAATCCTGCACACCTTAAACTCACAGGGTGGCAGCTTTGAGAAGGCTCCTTGGCTGAAGACAGATCCTTATCTTAGCCAGATCAGAAAGGAAGAGCAGGGGGAGACCCACAGAAAGAGAGCAGTATAAGCGTGGTCTTTGTGACACCTGGCCTGTGTTTCTCCTTCCTTGTTTCTGGTCTTCTAGAGAGAGATGTGAAAGCAGGACCCATGAGATGCTAACAGAGAGCTGCTGCTTCCTCTCCCTGGATGTGGTGTCCCTTCTTCAGGCTGCTACAGAAAAAGTCATGTGGGAAGGCATGCAGGGTGCATGTGCAATGCAAGATGGCTCCAATGGGGAAGAAGCTTTCCTCGGAGCAACGTACTTTGGAGACTAGACTTCATGCCCTGGCTGTGCTACCCACCCTCTGGTCATTCTAGATGGGAGACTCTTACTTCCCTGCACATCATCCCTCAGTAAAAAGGAGGAATAACTTTCCTTCTGCTCTCTGAGTGACAGTCTCTATTAGAGTTTCTTTCTTCCCGGACTGTCCTCTCCTTGATCATGCATGTACAACAAGTTGATGTCAGCAAGTTTGCTGATGACACCACACTGTGTACAGCAGTGAACACTTGGCTGCCTGTGTCCTGTCTAGGTGAATATCCTCTCTGAATACTCCAAAGGTGAGATAGCTGCCACCTTTGGAGACAAGAGGAGTTTATTAATCATTATTTTTCACTTTCCTATTTCAGAATGTCCACTGACACATTGGGTTTTTGCTGTATTTCAGCTCTAACCTGGTGCTGTGCAGGCAGTAGGTACCCACCTCTCTGTCCCCCAGTAGCTAGAAGCATCCGCTTCTGTCCCATGAACAATGACCACCTCATCCATTGAATTGCCTGTTAAGTCCTATGGGTAGACCTACACTTAAAACAATTGTTCTCAGCTTCCTTTTAGTTTGGCTGCTTCTGCTGTAAACCTGAGAAAAGAGTTGTGTATTGAGAACTGTTTTTCCTCTCCTCTGTCAGCTTGTCCATTACTGAGACATACTTTTCCTTCCAATCCTGCCTGAATCCCAGGATGAAGAACATGGACATCAAAAACAAATATCTGAAAGAGCAAGAAAATAACCACCACACAATTCCTTTCTGTCTAGTTCTGCCTGTTCCACCCCACTCCTGTTGGCTCCCATTTTCACCCCCCTCTTCTGCTTTCCTGCCTGCTTAGCATATGTTGCCAACTTGCAAAGCAGGTAGTTAATATTCCACCAAGCGCCATCCGAGTCTGGTAACTCATGAACTGTGACAATGTGCCATAAAGCCACTTGCCCTTCTGAATGGAAAAAAAAGTAGTCTCTGGGCCGCAGGAATACACTGTGTCTCAGATAGCTTGACCGGTAATGCTTGGAAACCATGCCGTGTGTGACCTATGGGTGTTCCAGTCTGGCTGATTTTTTGGCAATGAATACACAAGAGTCTCATAAACTTGTGGAAAATGACTCAGATATTTGAAAAAGAGGAAAATAATAGTGTCTAATGCAGAGCTGCACTGTTCAGTGGGTGGCTGGGAAGGGAGCTGGGTCCTGGTCTTGAGAGATGATGGATGGTGAGGAGAGGAGGAGTGAAGGAGCCCAGAGGGTCTGGGCACGGGTTCTTGTGCACTGCTGGGTAGAAAGACCTGGCTGGACAACCAGAAGTGAGGAGCTGAGGGGAGTTCTGTGAGGGCAATGACAGCCTAGACAGGTTGGTCCAAGGGACCAAAGGTGCTGGGGAAAGGCAAGAGGTCTCTGCTCAGTCACCTTGGACACTGGCTGGGGCAACGCGCTCTGTGGCAAGTGATGGAACAAAGAGTAAAGACCACAAATTGCACTCGAGGAGTTTTTGATTGGACCTGAGAAAAAGCTTCTTCCGCAGGAAGAACAGCCCCAGGCCAGGCCATTATCGAAGGGGCAATCTCCATGATTAGAGCGGTTCAAGGCCTGCACAGACAAAGCTGCAACTGCCCCATGTAGTACTGGTGATAGTCCTGGTCCAAGAAGGAAGCTGGTGTGGACACCCCCAGAATCCGCCTCCAGCCAACATTGCCATGAGAAAAAGACACAGTAAGACTAGGACTGAAGTTAAGGATTTGGGTGAAGGCTAATTTCTCAATGGTTCAGCCCAGTTCAGAATGCTCTTAGAAGCTTTGGCTGTGCTCCTTACACCAGCTGCGAGATTACCGAACAGACCTTCCCTAAACACAGTGGCACCTCCAGCATCTGATTGCAAGTGTGTCCATACTCAGGAGAACTGCAAATATTTTAGTGATGTGTGAGTTTTGGCGAATACAGGAGCCCATATCTGCTGCAGATATGGTTACTTTAAAGGAAAAGCACGATCACAGCCTCAGCTTCTTCTCATGGCTGAATCATTAAAAGTGTTTTAAAGCATTTCTACCCTGACATTGCCCTCTATCTGGTAACCCAGTCGAACTTGCATGTTGATAGACCAGAGTGTCCTCTGTGCTCCCTGGCAGGTCCCTTCCCCACTGTGGTCTACAGCAGAGAGGACAAAACCCCTTCTTGGTGGATATTTTCTAGCATTCCTTGAAATATGCATTGCTGCTGGTGGCCTTTTCATCACAATGCACACACGGGGAGCTGTAATTTCAACATCCTCTACCAAGAGAGTGTTCCTTCCTTGAAAACTGCCCTCCTCTCCCTTCTGTGCTAAGTGACAGCAATCTTTGCTTTAATTGGAAAAGAAAAGGAAAAAGGGACAGAACATCCTTGACAAAGGAACTAATGACTCAATGCTGGGAAGCCCAGGGCCCCCAAGGGACTGTGCAGCTCGCAGCATTGATTTTAATGACTTACAGAGATTGGAGGTTTGGAAGATCTCTCAGTGCCTCTGCAGGGATGCGACTCAGCTGATTGTTCTGCAACATCCTATAATTAGAAAAAAAGAAAACTTTGTTTTAAAAAAAAAAAAGCCTGACACAAAATGGAGGGTGTTGCTGCTCATTTCTGTAGCTATCCTGGACCCCTGTGGGAAAGCCAGGGAAGCTGGAAAGCACCACGTTGGCCACCCAGGGATTTTAAGCAAGCTTGTGGGCTGTGGATGAATGAGCTGCTGTCCAGGCTGGCCTGGGATCCTGCAGCAGAGATTCCCAGGGGTGAGGCTGGTGCTGCCATAGGGGACCCACTGGGAGAATGCCCCGTAAAGGGACCTCTGCACTGCACATGTGCGTCTATCAGTTCAGAGTTGTCCCATATTTGCACTTGTGTAAGACAACTTTCTCCCAGTGTGTGTCAGTGGTCATTGTGCTGCACGGGCTCTGGAAACCAGCCTATGGGCAGGTTTCTTATTCAGCTTGTGGGACAGTTGCAAACGTGATGGGTGAGGAGCTGCTTCATGGCAGTGCTTCCCAGCATTGGCACAACTCACAGCAGAAACCAGAGCTGGTGTGGAAAAACCCCAAACTAGCCCAGGGGCTTCAGGGAGGCTGCAGGACTGGACAGGCAGGACCCTGAAATGGAAGCGAGCGTAGGGTGTGGAGAAGGACTGTGGACACTGAGGTAGCGACACGAGTGACTGGGGAGGAGGAGACACTGGGTAGCAGTTCTCCTACCCCAGGGGTGCCTGACTGGCTCTAGCAGTTCAGGCAAGAGCAGAAACAGACCCCACGGGTATTTCTGAGCTGCTCAGCCTCCATCATCTCTCACTGACCTCCTGGAGCACCACGTGTGAATTCACTGGTTTTATCCTCTCTGCACCTCTGGAAAGGCTAAGTTCTTGACTCTGGACCAGCCTCTGTCCTGAACGTACTTGTTGTTTCCAGAACTGGGACATCATGGGCACATGTTCCTCTAGGTAAGAAAGACATACTAGCATGGTAGCTGGGCTGGGGGAAGTGCCTGAAGAAAGGAGTGTTTTCAATAGCTGAGGTTCCTATTTCCAAAACCTTCAAAGAGTGATTGGAGATGACATGAAAAGGGAAATGGTGCTTCCAGGGCTGCCATAATTACTACCAGTGTCAAGGGCACAGAGCACAGCCTTAGTAATGAGCGGCAGCCCAAAGAGTCCTGATGCAAGCAAGAAACTTTTTCATTGCTACCACTGCTAGCTTTACTGCAGAAGAGTCAGAGGTCTGTCATGAAAGGCAATCTGGACAAAAGACAACTGTAGAGACAATCCTTAAAAAAAGGGAATCCACAGGCCACACAGCTCTTCGACTTCTGGAAGAAAATGAGGACTGACCAGGAAATTATTTGTTTGCAGAGAGAAGAATAAGGAGGGAAACAATCAGCTGTCAGTAGAGGCCAGTGAAAAATGGGTTGTGCAAAGCAATCTCTTTTTTTTCTATACAGGGTAAAAGGCCATGAGAGTGGAGAGGAGAGCATAGACATTTTCTACCATGACTTTGGCTTCACTTTAGTAAGATGTTCAATCCTGGCATGCAGTGCAGGAGAAAAGACACGTCTGATGTGGTACAAAAAGGCAGCAGAGAGACCATAGTCAAATTAATAAATAGTTCCCTCTAAAATGAGAGGAAACTATTAGCATTATTGCTAAGAACCCAGAGGGCAGCTCGGAGGGGAAGGCTGTTACCTCTGCTGACAAGACGGGGATGCACAAGGCACTTGCACGCAAGAGAAGGACTGCAGAGATCAGCTGTTGTGGGAGAGTGGCTAAAAAATGGATGCTGCGTGGAGAGCAAGAGAAATGCTCTGTGGATGGACAGGACAACTGGTTCCACAAACACAGCTCACAACGCTGCTGAAATTGCCTAGGGCTGCTGAGGATCCTAGGAGACATGGGGCAAGACAGACCTGCTTGTAAGAGTGCAGAGACCCTGTGGGGGTGCCTGTGCTTACATGGGGGTGTGGGGAGCAGGACACCAGCTGTGACGTTTCTGCACCTCTTGATGCTGGGCAGGCGTTGGCCAGGCCACACTGTCCCATCTGGGACCTGACCTACAGGACGTGGGGCAGCAGGAGAGTGGCCAGAGACACTACAAGGGTGGTAGAGGACTGTAATTGGGACAATTCAGTCTAGAAGAGACAAGGCTCAGGAGGCAGCGTGGGAATGTCAGGTGCAGGAATGTGCAGGGGGCTCACACACCGCTCCTCAACAATGGGGTACAGCTGCGAGTGTTGGAAGGGGCTCCCTTTGCCCATGCCCTCCTCCTGCACCTCCTGTGCAAAGCTGCTCCACTGGCACCACAAATGACCCCAGAGTGTGCTGGTGCACCAAGGGAGCCTCAGACCCTCTGGCAGTCTCAGGTCCTTGCTCCATCATCTCCTGATTTGCCTCTAATCATCCTGCCCCACCCCCTGGGCCACCCTGCCGTTCTCAAAGTATTTCCCCTCACCACCTCCCCAGGGGATCTTCTCGCCACCTGCTCTGCATGAACACGTGTCAAGTGCAGGGACCACAGAGCTTTCTCACTGCTGCATCCAGAGCCAGTTCCCACAGGGCGCATGCTGCAAGGCTGGTGGGACCCCTCTGAGATGACTGTCACCAACAGAGGACACAGGACAGGTGTGAACTGTGCCTTGGCAAGTCCACGATCATTGTCCCTGGTTCTCTTTTCACATCTGTGAAAGAGGAGTGTAAATCTTTGTGTTGGATCCCATGGGTGCTCTCTGCAGCCACTGGGGTGGTGAAGCTCATCCAGGTGGACAACTGCCACCCAAGGACCAGTACAATTGTTTGGGCTCCTGGTCCTGCATGTGGTTTTGTTTCTGTGGCCAAGGTGTGCTGGAGGCATAGAACACTGGCTCCTGCAGCCCAGTGAATAAATGCAACAATTCAGTTCTGTTGAAAATCAAGAAGGTGCACAGCTGAACGCAGAGAGACACAGAGTGGGGCTTTAGGAAGTTGGAGCTCCAGTGGAACACCCATAGGATCTCAATGGGTCTATGAAGTCTGAGCTTAGTCTTCAGATTTGATCAGTGGAAGTATCTGGAGTCAATATTAAAGCAAAAACAATTGTCACACTACTGCTGGATCCTGCTGCCTCCCATCTATTACAAGTCCCTTCTCCAATCAGTCACTCAGGCTGAGACTTTCCAGACCACCATCAGCATAGACTGATTCCAAAACAAAGCCATTTTGGCACAGACAAATGATATTTAAAGAAGATGCTTCAGAGACCTCTGAAACCACTGAAGTGTTGGATAGCGCTATTTGTCACCACAGCAGGGCAGCTAGAGAAGATTTTGGATGCTGGGACAGGGACAAGAAGCAGTGTTTCTTCACATTGTGGCACGTAATAATTCCAACAACTCATCGTCAGAGCATGATACAGAGAGGCCAAAAAATAGTTCCAAACAGGGTTAGATAATTTTCTAGGGACAGGACCACCCAGGTGTTAAACAAGAAGTTCTTCACTCAGCCTCAAGCTTAGAAAAGCTCTAGCTCTCTTCCCTGGGAGCTCAGGTTTGAGCAGGAAAAGGCATGCTGCATCTTCCACTGGGTGTCCCAGGATGGCTTTTCTCACAGTCTGATATTAAGGACAGGATCCTGGTCGCTGCAGTCAGTCCTTACATGTCATGTTAGACCGTTCCTGCATACACTTTGTTTTTATAAAAGGCCCCTTCTACAGCAACACACAGCATGATTTTGTCAAGAGCTCAAGTAATTGTACCAAAACCTTGTGAATGATGTCAAGGAGACCTCTACACACTAGCAGGAGCACATCTCCTTGCTATGACTGGGGCTCCCAGATGCCGCTACAAAAGAAGGATGGCAGAAGAGTTCAGAGGACAGCAGAGCACCCGAAGAGCTGGGGCAAGGTCACCGTGTTCCTTTCTAAGTGGTGGCATTTCCCCTTTTGGGATGCTGGTCTCGTGCAAGATGAAGGACAGGGGTCACTGAGCTGAGGAGAGCACCCAGAGCAGGAGTCCTGGGCTCCAGGCCAGTTCCAAGGATGGCCAATATGTTTTGCATGACCTGTGTGAATGACATTGCAAAGAAGGAACAGGTCTGCAAACCAGTCATATCCTGACTTCATGTCTCTGAAAGCCTGAGGCATGCCCCGTCCCCTCCCTGCATTCACAGTCCCCTGCGAAAGGAGGCTGCGTTCCAGGCTGTGCCCTGCGTTCCAGGGAGGAGCAGGGTGACCCACCGAGCCACAGACATGGTCTGTAAACCTGGACCTCAGTCCACAATACTACAGCAACCCTGAGATCACAGATCACACTGGCCTCAGCCTTTCTCCATCAACATCTGTCTTTGCGCCTGCCTCTCCATCAACTCCTGGCTCCAATTCGAACAAAATTCCTGGACTTCATTATCTTTGTTACTGCAAGCTGCTGCTTCACAGCAGCCTCGAGACAACCTTAGTCAGAGCTTGACTTCTTACGTCCATGAAGCAATCTCACCACTTATTCAGCCCCATCCCCACTCTGGGTGGTACAGTTTCTCAGTCGCTGAGTGCGATTCGAAGTCTTCAAGCAGCTGTTTCTTTGAGTACGTTTTCACTAGCAAGTGCAGCACTCGGCCTTCTGGACAAACTGAGGACACTGCTGAAAGCAACAAGCACAGTCCATTCAGGCCAGCATGTGCTCAAACTCAGATTTGGATAGTGCACTGTCACCTTGGATTGGCACAGTTCAGGTGGCCATCTTGGAGCTTGCAGACATGGACACACAACTTGCTGTCCACAACAATCTGACTGGAACCAGCATAAGTCACAACTCATAGAATCATAGAATCATCAGGTTAGAAAATATCTTTGAGATCATCAACTCCAACCGTACCCGCCTACGACTAAATCATGCCCCAAGCACCTCAACTACACACTTTTTAAACATATCCAGGGATAGTGACTCAACTGTCTACCTCCCTGGGCAGCCTCTGCCAGTGCTTGATGACCCTTTCTGTGAAGGATTTTTTCCTAATGTCCAATCTAATCTTCCCCTGACACAGCTTGATGCCACTCCCTCTCGTCCTATCACTTCTTACTTGGGAGAAGAGACCAATACCCACCTCTCTGCAACCTCCTTATAGGTACCTGTTAGGTACCTATAAGCAATAGCAATAAGGTCTCCTCTCAGTTTCCTATTCTTCGGGCTAAACAACACCATTTCCCTCAGCTGCTCCTCAAAAGACCCAGCCATTTCCAGCCCCTTCATCACTTTTGTCGCTCTTCGCTGGATGTGCTCCAGCACCTCAATGTCTTTCTTACAGTGAAGGACTCAAAACCAAACACAGTATTCGAGAGGTGGCCTCACCAGTGCAGACTACAGGGGCACCATCACCTCCCTCGTCCTGCTGGCCATGCTGTTTCTGATACAAGCCAAGATGCCACTGGCCTTCTTGGCCACTTGGGCACACTCTTGGCTCCTGTTCAGCTGCTGTCGACCACCATCCCCAGGTCTTTCTCTGCCAGGCAGCTTTCAAACCATTCTTACCCAAGCCTGTAGCTCTGCATGGGGTTTTTGTGTATTCAGTGCAGGACTCTACACTTGGCCTTGTTAAACCTCACCCACTGATCTCAGCCCATTGATCCAGCCTGTTCAGATTCCTCTGCAGAGTCTCTCTGCCCTCCAGCAGATCCACACTTCCACCCAGCTTAGTGTCATCCGCGAACTTGCTAAGGGTGCACTCGATCCCTTCATCCGAGTCGTTGATAAAGTTTTTGAACAGGACTGGACCCAGCACTGAGCCCTGAGGAACTCCACTTGTGACTGGCCTCCAGCTGGAGATAATTCCATTCACCTCTGCCCTTTGGGCCCAGCCATCTAGCTTGTTTTTAACCCAGGAGAGTGTGCACCTGTCCAGGCCAGTGGTAGCCAGTTTCTCAAGTAGGATACTGTGAGAAACTGTGTCAAAGGCTTTATTAAAGTCCAGGTACACTACATCCACAGCCTTTCCCTCATCCATCAAGTGGGTCACCTTGTCATAGAAGGTGATCAGGTTAGTTTGGCAGTACCTGCCTTCATAAACCCATGTTGAGTGGGCCTCATCACCCAGTTGTCCTGTATGTGCTGTGAGATGGCACCCAAGATGACCTACTCCATGACCTTCACGGAGGTCAGACTGACAGGTCTGTAGTCTCCTGGATCCTCTCTCCAGTCCTTCTTGTAAATGGGTGTAACATCTGCCAGACTCCAGTCCAATGGAACTTCCCCATTCACCCAGGGCTGCTGGTAGATGATGGAAAGAGGTTTGGCAAGCACCTCTGCCAGCTCCCTTAATACTCTCAGGTGAATCCTGTCTGGCCTCATAGACTTATGAATATCTGATTTGCCTAGCAGGTCTCTAACCGTTTCCTCTTGGATCAAGGAAGCTTTGTTCTGCTCTTCCTCCTTGTCTACTAGCTCATAAGGCTGAGTACCCAGGGAACATCTCGCCTTACCACTAAAGACAGGCAAAGAAGGCATTAAGCACCTCAGCCTTATCCTCATCCTTTGTCACTATTGTTCCCGCTGTGTCCAGTAAAGGATGGAGATTTCCTTGGTCTTTTGTTATTGATATATTTGTAGAAGTGTTAGCGTAGAGACAAACACATAACCATTCCAGGTAGGCTATATGTGGTGCTTTATTTCGAGGCCCTGGGAACTAGGGGTATGCACACCCAAATCAGGTTCCAAGACGATCCCGGCGCTTCTGCAATTTAACCCTTAAGTGTTTCGCAATCTAATGTATCTCTTCAGCTAAATTAACGTTTTCCAACAGAAGGACTAACTATCTTTCACAGAATGGGCCAACCTAATTTCTAATTGGTCCTTAGCCCTTTTGATTTTCTCTACAAGATCTCACTTCGTCTTTGTAGTCCTCATGAGTTGCCCGCCCCTTCTTCCACAGTTTGTATATTTTCCTCTTTTTCCTGATTTCCTCCCAGAGCTCTTTAATTAGCCAGGCCGGTTTTCTTCCCCACTGTCTCATTTTCAGCTTGCTCTTGTGCCACCAGGAATTCCTTCTCAAAGAGCATCCAGCCCTCATGAACTCCTTTGCCTTTAAGGACTGTCTCCCCATGGAACTTGATTGAGCAGGTTTCTGAACAGACCAAAGTCTGCCCTCCGCAAGTCCAAGGTGGCCATTCTACTGACCCCTAGCCTTGCTTCTCCTAGAACTGAGAGTTCTGTCATCTCATGATCGCTATGCCCCAGGAGTCCTCCAACTGTCACATCTCGCACAAGTCCTTCTCTGTTAACAAACAGCAGGTCCAGCAGGGCACCTTCTCTACTTGGCTCACTCACCAATTGTGTCAGGAAGTTGTCTTCCAAACACTCCAGAAACCTCCTAGACTCTTTCCTCTCTGCTGTATTATACTTCCAGCAACCATCTGGTAAGTTGAAGTCTCCCACAAAGACAAGGGCTAGTGATTGTGAGACTTCTCCCAGCTGCTTGCAGAATAACGCGTCAGCCCTCTCATCCTGGCTGGGTGGTCTATAGCGGACTCCCACCACAAAATCTGCCTTATTAGGTGAACCTCTGATTTTCACCCATAGATATTCAACTCTATCACCACCATCAATGAGTTCGAGGCTGCCGAAACTCTCTCTAACAGAGAGCTATCCCACAGCTTCTCCTTCCTCACCTATCCCTCTTGAAGAGTCTGTAGCCTTCCATAGCAGCACTCCACTCATCAGAGGTCACGCTGTATTTTCAGAAATAGGAGGATTGTTTGTTGGCAGACACCATGCCTGAATAACCAGAAAAATGCTGGGATTGGGTCTCATCACACCAGGATCCTTGCACAAGGCAGTCTCAGCAGACTTACAGCCCTCAGAGGTATGGGGCTGTGCAGGAGAAAATGTCCCCACCTTGGGAGGCTGAAGTGACTCAACCAGCACAGTCAAAGGGCTGTTATTGCTGGAGGCAACTGTGCCTGGAGCCCATGCATGGGGATTAAAGACATTCCAAGCTATGCACATTCCTCTTTCCTCCATATGGGATCATCTTTTGGATGTGCCACACCATTCCCTTTGTATCAAAGCCATTTCTGTTCTGCATGAGCTTGGAGTGGTCAAAGAGGTACAGTCTGTCTGGACATTCCTGAAGTGTCCCAAGTCACCTGCAGACCTGCCATCCTGAGGCAACAGGGCTTTTTTTGGTGATGTTTTTTGATGTGTATTCACAAGCCAGGCCAGTCAGCACCTGCCCTGGACATGAGATGCTGCGATTGCAGCTCAAGGGGAGAAGAGGAGGAGGGACCAATGAAAGTGGCCATTGGTTAGGGTCCATCTGGCCATGTGCAGAGCAAGGCCACCCTTGTCAGGCTCATTCCAGCCTCCCTGTTGATGAAGACCAGCCATGGGCAGCATCGGGGTGGTGCGTGGTGGGACCTGCTGCAGACAGCACTGGCTCAACGCACTTGTGCAGGCAGGTGCTGGGCAGCACTCACGCCATGATGCGTGGGGGCAGGTTGCGGGCAGAGCTGGGTCTGAGCTCTCATGCAGGCTGGTTGAGGCTTGTTGAGGAATGGAGTGGTGGGGTGGGCCATACCAGCTGGCTACTGCGGGTGCAGGGGCTGCAGCCCAGAGGATGCAGCCAGGCATTTTGCCCTCCACAGTTTGGGGTGAGGCAGGCTCAGGCTGTGGTTGTACTTGGAGGCTTTCCCTGAAGAGTTTGGTGTGGGGTTCCTTTTTGACAAGCAAGCGCTGGGAAGTAAGAGGCCTGGCAATCCTGGTAGTGTGGCAGAACATTTGGTGAGGAATATATGTCTGAGGGTGGGATATGGTGTGGAGCTGTGACAGCACAAACTCAGCCACACGGCCTGCTGAAATGGATGCTTCCTAACTCCAGCCAGGGCGCTCAGAGGTGAAGGGCATCCAGGCATCTCATGAGGTCTGGAACGACATGGAAGCTTCCAGTTTTCCAGAGTCTCTGATTAAGCAGCACATTCTGCTATCCTGGAAAACTCCAAGACAGGGAAAGCATGGATTAAGGAGCTAATTTTGCAAGAGGAAGGCTTTGGCAGAGGAGACAAACCAGCCTATGGAGCTGGTTTCTAATGATCCTGGCACTGAAGCATGGACCCAGCAGCATCAGGTTCCATGGGGAGGGTGTGGGTTGGCCAAGTTGCAGAGCAAAGCCCCTGGAGAGGTGCACTTGCAAAGTCTCTTTGCAAAGGGATGTGCCCATCATTTGACAAGACCTCAGAGCACCAGCTACAGCTGCTGAGCATCCGTTGCTGCCAGCCTGCATTCATCTGCGGGGAGCCAAGGAGGCCACATCTTACCCTGGCTTTGACTGGGGGCTGACCCAAGGCTCGGTGCATTAAGTTCTCAGCGTATTCCCATATCATGATATTTTGTTGGTAGTGGGGCTGCTCTTCACTTGCTCTCTTCCAAGCCTCCTCACACCTGCTTCCCGGGTGTACCCCTGCGTGGTTTCTGCACAGGCCTATCTTCATGGCAGCTTTCCAGGTGGTTTTTGTGCAGTGAAGAAGCAGCAGGAGGCAGAGCCAAGAATCTGGTCCTGCTTCCAAGAGCTCTGGGATTCACTCTGAGGGCAGGGAGAGGGCCAGCTGCACAGGCAGGTTTGTGGAGGAATTCCCAGGGTGTTTTCCATTCTTTTTTAAACATAAACTAATTCTCTGGAAAGACCTTGGAATGCACCAGGCCCATTGACAGCCCAAGATGCACAAGAGAGTTTATTTGTGGACACAGACATGACTGCAATTAGCTCTGAGGACCGGGCACATTAAATTATGAAAACTGTTACCATCCCCAGGTACCAGCCTGTCTCCTCAGGGGACACTGCTGTCACCAGGGGTAAGATCTCTGATCCTGCTGTCAGTCAGCTCCTGAATACCTGCAGGCCTCAGCTGGTCCTGTTTGGGGCAGCCATTCCCAACTCAAGCCAGGCTTGTCACCTGGCAAACCTCAGCCAGCCTGGGACAGAGCAGCCACGCTTGTAAATGCAATCTACCTGCAATAGCCCTGATGCCATCTGCTCCAAAACGTGCTAGTTCTGTCTTCACATCTGGAGAATACCTATTTCCTCCCTTATTGCAGAGCTGCTTCTCCTTGAAGGTTTATGTCCACTCTCAAACACCTCTGTCTCAGGTTAAGTAACCGCAGCTGACTCGTTGTTCCTTTACTTCATCACCAGACCCCTGATCCTTCTCACTCTTTTAAAGAAAGCAATTTGTTTTTCTACTTCACTGGGCTGCAGGAGCCAGTGTTCTATCCCTCCAGCACACCTTGGCCACAGAAACAAAACCACATGCAGGACAAGGAGCCCAAACAACTGTACTGGTCCTTGGGTGGCAGTTGTCCACCTGGATGAGCTTCACCACCCCAGTGGCTGCAGAGAGCACCCATGGGATCCAACACAAAGATTTACACTCCTCTTTCACAGATGTGAAAAGAGAACCAGGGACAATGATCGTGGACTTGCCAAGGCACAGTTCACACCTGTCCTGTGTCCTCTGTTGGTGACAGTCATCTCAGAGGGGTCCCACCAGCCTTGCAGCATGCGCCCTGTGGGAACTGGCTCTGGATGCAGCAGTGAGAAAGCTCTGTGGTCCCTGCACTTGGCACGTGTTCATGCAGAGCAGGTGGCGAGAAGATCCCCTGGGGAGGTGGTGAGGGGAAATACTTTGAGAATGGCAGGGTGGCCCAGGGGGTGGGGCAGGATGATTAGAGGTAAATCAGGAGATGATGGAGCAAGGACCTGAGACTGCCAGAAGGTCTGAGGCTCCCTTGGTGCACCAGCACACTCTGGGGTCATTTGTGGTGCCTGTGGAGCAGCTTTGCACAGGAGGTGCAGGAGGAGGGCATGGGCAAAGGGAGCCCCTTCCAACACTCGCAGCTGTACCCCATTGTTGAGGAGCGGTGTGTGAGCCCCCTGCACATCCCTGCACCTGACATTCCCACGCTGCCTCCTGAGCCTTGTCTCTTCTAGACTGAATTGTCCCAATTACAGTCCTCTATCACCTTGTAGTTTCTAGTCACAGCTCCCCTCATGGAAAAAAATCTGGCATTTCCTCCTCCTTCTGCCCGTTGCCGTCCAGCCACTCTCCTGCTGCCCCACGTCCTGCAGGTCAGGTCCCAGCTGGGACAGTGTGGCCTGGCCAGTGCCTGCCCAGAATGGAGAGGTGTGGAAGCATCACAGCTGGTGTCCGCGTGCAGGTCAGTCTCCAGCCCAGATGCCTTTCTCATAGCCTTTGCTGTCTTTCTCAGTCCGGCTTCCCCAGGAAGCTCAGTCATTCTGAAGACTTGCCCTCTCCAGGTCTTCCCACGTCTTGATTTTCAACAGCTAGACAGATAAGCTCCATGCTTTGCCTCTGTCTGAAGAAAGGAGGCAGGACTTTCCTCCCTGTTCTTGTCTTTTAATACCTGACATCCAAGCAGTTCACTGCTCATAAGCTCTTCAGACTCCCTCTCCAGATACCTCCTTCAAGATCTGTCTTTTAAACACCTCCAGGGATGGGGACTCCACCACCGCCTTGGGCAGCCTCTGCCAGGGCCTGAGGACCCTTTTAGTGAAGAAGTTTTCCCTGATGTCCAATCTGAACCTGCCCTGGTGCAACTTGAGGCCATTCCCTCTGGTTCTGTCACCTGTCACTTGGGCGAAGAGACCAACACCCACCTCACTACAACCTCCCTTCAGGCATGGAGCAAGATTCTTCATGCAACCACTTCCCAGCTGGAAATGCTCTGATCCTTCAAGTCTCTCCTTATAATGGGGTCACTTGTGAGTGTGTCCCTCCCGGTGCTGCCCTGTGGTGGAGCGTGTGGGGTGATAGTGAGCCTGTCTGCATGTGGGTGGTCAAGTGAAGGGGCATGCTCCTCTTCTCCTGCCACGAGCAGGGAGCTGTGCTGGCTCTGCAAGGGAGGCATCACTCTTGTACTCTGCATCAGGAGTTACCTTGGCCTGACACAAATAGACATTGATCAAAAGCGGCTTGAAAAGCTCCTGTGTTCCCAGAGTAGAAAGTTCCTCTTGTTGAAATTGGGTGGGAGAGCTGCGGTTTTTCCTCAGTTCCTTTGATTTGTTGCCTAATGCAGAAGATGGATAAATCTCTAAGCCCTGAGATTTAGGGCAGGATTCATACTTTACATCTTCAGAAGATGTAGTAAACAGCCCTATACTCTCTAATCCTTGGAGCAGGTTTGTACCTGCTCGCTCTGTATAAACTGGGCTGGCTACAACAATTTCACATTGCAGCTGAGTTCAAAACATCCCCTTGGGGATGAAATGTTTACTACAGGAGATTTTTAAGATGGTTCCTGAAAGGGAAGAGGAGGGACTCCCACCTCCATATCCAACACAGACCCTGACAGGCTGTCAGATGCCTGCAGAAACTCATGCGACTCCATGAGCGGTGAGACATCCTGTCCCTAAGGAAAACACCCTAGGGAGGAATTACGTGGTAACCATTGTCACTCAGACCTTGCCACAGGGTTAGGCGGTCCCAGTCCTCCTCCAATGGACACACAGATGTGGGTGACCTGGACACAACAATGAGGAAGCCTTCATTTACCAGGTCTGGCAGTTCCCAGGTACAGCCTGTTGTCTGCAGTGCTGCTGGAACCAGCTGCACATGTGCCCATCACCCCTGAGAGTGGGCTGGGCTGAGGCTAAACTGTGACTACCAAGGATCCTACCTGTCCTGGGACAGGTCACTTCAGAACCTTGCAGAAGCCTCCTGGGCCATGCATAGGTTTGCCGCAAGTGCAGGCTGGCTGCAAAGAGGCAGCTGAGTTGGGCAGAGCAGAGGACTTTCCATGGCACCTGCTAGAGTACCGTTGTGTTGCCCTAAGCCAGCCCCAAGACTGCAACAGAGCAGATTGGGGCCAGTTTGAGGTCTGAACACCATGTTTGGGGGACACCATGTTAGGGCATTTGATGAGTTTTATGCAAAATGTGAAACTGTGGATTCTTCTGCAACGCGTTTTCACACAGCATGGAGGGATGTGCCCTCTTCAGAATTCAGAAGTGAGAAAGCAGTGCAGGGAGCTGTACCTTCAGGTACAACACAGCTCCCCACTCACCAAGGGGCACGGTCCAGAGTGGGTTTAACTACTGGCACCATAGTTGACATCCAGTTGTAACTGGATGGCTGCAAGCCCTTGTGCATGGCCAGTGCCTGGCATGAGCGGTTGGGCAGGTGGTGGAGGTGGTGGCTCTGCAGAAGGGAATTACTTACAGAATCTTCAGGCTGTAAAGGCCAGAGAAAGCTTCCCCTGGGATCCTGGAGATCTGGTTTCCAGAGAGGCGTCTGCAGCAAAAAGAAGAGCAAGTAAGGTGTCAACATCCTTTTAATGCCGGTCCCTTGCCTGCAGAGCCTTAAATATGACCCGTGCATCCTGCCACAGTCCCCCTGGCAGCACCTGCAGGCTGAGCCTTTGTGCTGTGCTCGAAAAACGAAAAACGTTTGTGTACCGGTCCCTCTTACAGCTCGGGGAACAGGAAAAGGAAACAAGAGCTTACTACTCCTGCCAGACCTGAATCTAGTGTTTCATAGAATCACAGAGTCCCTAGATTGGAAAACACCTTTGAGATCATCAAGCCCAACCATACCTGTCCACTACTAAATCATATCCCTACGTACACATCCACCCATCTTTTAAACCTCCAGGGACGGGGACTCCACCACCTCCCTGGGCAGCCTCTGCCAGTGCCTGAGAACCATTTTGGTAAAGAATTTTTTCCTGATGTCCAATCTGAACCTGCCCTGGTGCAGCCTGAGGCCATTCCCTCTGGTCCTATTGCCTGCCACTTGGGTGAAGAGACCAACATCCACCTTGTTACAACCTCCTTTCAGGCAGTTGTAGACAATGATGACCCCTCAGCCTCCTCTTCTCCAGTCTAAACAACCCAAGGTCCCTCAGCCACTCCTCATAAGACTTGTTCTCCAGCCCCTTCACCAGCTTCGTTCCTCTTCTCTGGACACACTCCAGGACCTCAATGTCTTTCTTGTAGTGAGGAGCAGTCCAGTGGCAGCTCATGGCTCAAGCCATTTCCTGGATACTCACAGAGGACTCTGCTCCACAAACATTACAGCAGTGAGGAGCAGGGGGAGAGCTGCTTTCTGCTTATGTATGGTCCTGGGATGACTGCACCTATATTGTGGACCCTTACCTGTTTCTGCCTACTGCAGGTTCTCCTTTTTCCTGTCCATCAAAGCTCTATGCCACTTGATTTGCTTCCACTACCTCATTCCCAGCCCTGCTTTGACCTGTGTGACCACAGCTAAGGCCCAGCTCCTTCTACACACACAAGTTTGGTGTCACTGCTGTGAGGGGAAACCAGGGAAGGGGTTGGAGATGGGAACTATCACATAGGTGCCGCAGTAGAGCCAGTTGGTCTGAGTATGTTTTCCAAAACTAAAACAGAAAAGTAAAAGCGGTTCTTGGATGAATTATGGCTGGAGAAAACCGTAGAAGGGAAGACAAAGATAGGGATGATGCAGCCTGGGAAGGAGATGAATGTGAAGGGATGGGAAAGGAATACAGAAGTGAAAAGGGGAGAGTGGCCACTGGGGACACAGCACAAAGACCAGGGGACAATGTTCAGAACTGGATGAAAGGATTTATCCAAGGAAGCCTGTGGGATTCACCGTTGAACAGCATCACCTGATCAGAGTGCTCCAATTACAGCAAGGCCCAGAGAAAGCTGGGACATTAACAGGTATTTGGGTTTTTGACTGACCTTGGAAACAGCATCACTGTTCCCATCACTTTCACGGATGTGTACAGCGGTTCTGAGAGATCACAGTGGAGCCAGGAGTAAAGTGTAAAACTTTTGAGTCTACGCATGACCTAAGGAGCATCTTCTGTTTCTCTCATGAGGACAAACGTGGACCAAGTCCCAGTGCCCAACAGCGAGAAATAATGAAGACAAGTTCAACAAGCTGATTACGATCCTAAATTACTGCTGCATTTATGCTTCACTTTCTGATCCCCAAGTGATCATATGGAGGCCAAGGCGGGACTTCTTCATAGCCACAGGGTAAGGAACTTGTTGTCCACTTTACTTGGTTTAGAATACTGCATCTCCCAAAAGAGACAGTGAATGCCGTTTGTGTCCAGGGTCATCTTCAGTCTCCCAGAAAGTCCAAACCAGACCCAAGAAGTCGGATGCAGATGTTGCAGGTACATTGTATATATGTAGCATTGACAAGACCTGTATCATTTTAGATGTTTTGGCTGCAAAGGAGACAGGGGTTGAGGATGAGCAGTGGAATCCAGGCTGGAAGCAGAGTGCACTGCAGTGAGGAGTCTGCAAAGGTCATGGAGAGGATCTGAGCTCTTTTGAGGACCCATGCTCACTGGTGGCAGAGCAGGCGTGTGCAGGTGCTCCCTCCCTGTCTCTCCCTTCAACAATCTAGAGAAAATTGCTCCCATAATTAGGCCTCCGACAGCACAAACAGCACAGGATCCTCTCTTTAATGTGTGTGAGCAGGCTGTAACCTGTCTCTCCACAGTGTGCAAGCTGCTGGGCAGACTGGGCTATTTGTCACTTGGGGGTTGTGATTTGGGGTAATTGCTCCTTTTGATTGCTGATTTCCACATGGGAGGGATTGTCCAGGAGGCTGGAGTGCTCGCCTGAAGGGGAGGTGTACTTGCACAGCATCCTCGGCCTCCTCCCAGCATCTGCCCTTGCTGCGCTTGCTCTGTGGGGACAACTGTCTGTCCTCACCTCTCTGAAGCTCCTGTCTAGACCCAAACCTTCACTGGCAGCAGTTTACCTGTATTCACAATTAAATGTATCTCTTGACTTGTTTCCTGGCAGCTCTGGACCTTTATGTTCACTTTCCTGGGTGTGTTTGAGCATTGGCCAGCTTCCTAACTGGATCTGGGACCTGCAGGATTAGCAGGAGGGGAATGTGGAGCTTGGATGGAGCCCAGGCTGGGGTTCCTGCCCTCAGAACAGGGTGACAGGAAGCCCTGTGTGCTGGTGGGACACATGCTGAGCCAGCTCGTGGCATCTCAGTACCATGGGCAAAACAGAATATGAGAGGAGAACCAACTCTGCAGGAGACACCCTGTTTCCACTGGGCACCATCTCTGGGTGAATTTAGAGGCACAAGACGTCCTTCAGCCCCAGGAAAGGCAGCCAAAGCCCTCTGTTGCTGCTGCTTCTGTCCCTGGTCCCACCACACTGAGACTATGCCATGTCCCTCGCTCTCCACCCCCACCTCCCCCTCACTGCTAGGGCCGCCCAGCTCCTCTCCCCAAGGTGCAGATCCCCACACTGAGGCAAAGAGCTGGTGCAAAGGGAGACACCAGACACAACCACTTCCCTTGGTCCACTTCCCAAGGCAACTTTCAGTGCTGTTGAGGTCCAAGATGGGCTCAGCTACCTTCTATGCATGAAGAGACTGAGAGACAGAGAAAGTCTGTTCATGGACATAGGCTGAGGGGTACATGGCCCAGATGTGCACACAGGGTCGAGGTGTGGGCTTTGGGAGTTTGCTTCCGGGACAGGAGCTGCACGATGCTGTGTGTGGTAGCCAGGTGTCCCAGGCAAGGGGACATGGCTCTCCCATCTCTCTGAAAGCAGACCAGAATGGGTAGGTATTTTGGGATGTCCTGTCCAGCAGGAGGAGAGGCTACTGGGATGAGATACCTGCTTCCTTGTCTTTAGATCCTGTGCCAGTTTGAGTAAGAGACCCGAGGCATAAAACACTCCCTGTGTGCTGGCCCTTCCTCTGGCCATGGTCAGCTAGCAGTCTCTGTAGTGCTTGGCACCCTCTGTCCTTCTCACTTAAACTCTCCAGAAACCTCTCAGCCCAGCAGAGGCAGAGAGGTACCTCTTGAACACATCTCCAGAAGCCAGATCCCCCAAGAAATTCGCTGAAATGGTCCCTTCCTTACTACTTAAAAGCGAGCAATAACATTTGAAATGATGCTGCCAGTGCCATTTCTCCTGAGACAGCTCTTCATTTGCTTCTTCCATGGAGAATACTGAAGCAAATAACCCCACTACAAAGGGCTGAGATGTGACATTCCCTTGTGCCCTAAGCACGCAGAGGGAAGAGGAACTGCTCTTGCAGGGCTGAATATCTGGCCCACAGCACATGATCTCTGCTCCAGGCACGCTCAGGTCTCTTTTTAGGATAGGCAGACTTGATTCAGCTGCATGCCCTGTCATCCTGGAGCTTAATGCCATGAGACAGAGTTGGGAGAAAGGCAAAGCTGTGCGCTTAAGGTGACTGAAGGAAAAGGGAGAGAAAGGGGAGGTGGCAGGGAGGGTGGGAGCTGCAGTTAGCTGACTTGCTTTGGAAAACTCATAAATTTGGTGGATTTTAGATTCTTCTCCCCTCACCTCCCCACTCCCATGATTTCTGGAAACATTCCTCCTGGCTTTGATCTGCATTGCCAATACACTCCAAGTTGGAACAAACTCATGGTTTACCACCTCACCGTTGCTGCAGTTCAGTTACCACAGGCTCCCACCCCCTTCTGTATCTTGGGCTTCTTGGTCACGCTATAACTTCCATGGCACACCCAAAGGATGTTTGTTGGGCATGATCGCTCATGTCATGTGCTCAGGCAAGAAGACGATGCCCTTATCATTCACATTAGGAGGCAGGAACATCGCCCATAGGCAGGACAGGACAAACACATATGTCCATATCCCAGTGTAATTTTCCCCTTGCCAGATCTTTATTGAACATGTCAGCCTCCTGCTTTGATCTCCTGCTCCAGTTCATTTCCCAAGCTCTAACACTGTCAAGGCAGAATCTGTGCCCAGATAAATTCTCCATGCTCCTGTCTAAACAGTGTCATCACGCCAAGACTGTGCCATCCCCGGGCTGCACAGGGGACCAAGGGCTCTGTGTTCCCTTGAGTCTGTTCTTGTGCTGGAGCAAAATGGGAATAAAGCCAACTAAGTCATGCAAATACATTGTACGTTTGAGAAAAGAGCCAGTCTTGGACTCTCCCTTCCCACACAGGAATCTGCAGCTGGTCCTAGTGTGGTATCACCTGGAGCTCTCTCTAACATGGTCTTTTTCGTCTTGTTCCATCCCTGAGGAGGAGAGTATGCAGGCTCATTTCTAAATCTGCTCTCCATGCCCCCACCAAATGCCTGTTCCAACTCGATAGATTGATGGCATTCATTTCTTTTGTTTATGGTCCTCAAGCCAGTTTTCAACCCACACGAATGTTCATATGCAAGCCAGTTTGGAATCATTTGCCAAGTAAGATTTAATAAGACACAACTCCTTAATGAGCAATCCAATACAGGACACTGAATGCCTTCACTCCATCCCTTTATACTATAAGCTGTCAAGGTTTTCAGGAGAGATTTGTTCCCTCCAAGCCTTCAGAGTAGTTTTGACTTTTGCCTTTACTCTGGGTGCCCCACTTGGGGTACCCCAGACAGACCGAGGCATTTGTGAGGCAGTTTTCAGGAAAATTTGGGCCAGGTGTCCTCCCTTGCAAGGATTTTTCAAATGCTGAACACTATGCCCAACTTCAGTGGAGTGGAGAAAGAACTGAAATCTCTAAATTTTCGCAACATTTTGAATTTGACTTGGGCTTCATTTTAGAACATGAAAGGTGGAGGACCCCCTAGAAGTCCTCCTCCCTTGTTCCTACCTGTATCTTGGCCATCACCTGCCTTTGCGCCTTTGGAAGGCTTCACTGGCATTATCCTTTAACCTCCTCTCTGCTGTTGCTCGCCCACTGAACTGCCAACCAGCGCTGCCCTCTGCCTAGGAGCAGTATCAACCAGGAGGACAGAAAGTCCTGGATGACCCAGGGTTTGGTCTCTTGTTGCTAACAAGTTGCAGAAGAGCCACAGCAGTGTGCTCCGTTGCAGTATCCTTGTACTTTCTCAGACACAGGATCTAGGCAGTGCCCTGGGAGAACCACATTATTGAGGCATTCAGAAGAGCTGCAGCTCCTCACCTACAGCTATCTGGAAATGGAGAGCTGTGTTAGGCAAGTCGGCCACCAAGGAAGCAGTGATGCTGCCTCCAAACCTCAACATGGCAAAGCAAGGTCATGGTCCTGCAAGTGTTTGTCTCTCTGTCTGAGACCTCTGGAGCCTGCTTTGTCACGGAAACCCACCAAGGCTGCTCTCGTAGGAGTACTCTGCTCCAGGCATATTGCTGCACTGATCCAGGAAAGGCTTTTCTCCATGGTCCCAGTACACTCGAACGTTGCCCAGCATCCCTTTGCACAGCAGAGCTATCGCCGCAGTGCTGCCTCTCACAAGAATGAGGTTGCTTTGGAGTGAAATCCTGTGCTGCACAATAATCCCAAAGACAGATGTCTCGGATGTCTGGGACCTGATGTGATTGCTGGTGAATGCTCCAACACCAGGCAGGGATGCACCACAGCGGTGCTGGTTCTCCATCACCTGTGATGGCTCCACTGGTCCTCGCGCCCTCATGGGAAGACGACTGGGAAGGGAGTTTCTGCCCTGGTGGAAGGGAGGAGGAGAGGGCCGCTGTGTTCACATTCCCAGCACGCATGCTTGCATTTTATTTCATTTTGATTTTACGCTGTTTCTTGGCCTCCAGTCGCATGAGCTGCCTGGAAAAGGGACCAGCCTGCAAGGGGGGGCCACGGTGTGTGTCCTGAGCCCACTCTGCCTGCATCAATGCAGAGGCATGGACTGGCACTCCCCGTGACAGTGAGTCCCTCTGCCCTCGGGGCCCGAGAAGAGGCAGGTGAAAGAGCCAGTGGCTGGGAAAGGGTCTGATCTTGCCGCTGTGCCCTGAGGCACGAGGTGAATGGCAATGAACACCTGCCTTTGGCTGCAGTTTCTCTTCTTGGCACCAAGTGCTTGTGTTTGGATTCAAAGTGCGGTAACAAAGCCCTTGCCGGCGAACACATTTCAACATGTTATTATTCCCAGGCTGGCTTTCAAGATCCTCTTTCTATTCCTTCTGTACTGATTGCTCTTGTTTCTTTTGGCTCCCAGCTCTGGCTTTTCAGGCTTCATTAACTGAAATTTATTAGCAACTTTAAACAATCTTCCTGCTGCCAAAAGAGAGAAAGAAAGAAAAGAATGGGAAAAAAAAAAAAGAAACAAAGAAGAGACTAAACTCTAAACTCTGGGCTGCTCCCTGCCTGTGTGAGGCCCAGGTCTGAGTCTCTCTGTCACTGAAGGCTTTCTTTGGAGGGAAGGACTGGTGAGTGCCTGTGCTGTGACCACGTCTGCTCCCAGCACAGCCTCTCCTGTCTCTGTGCTGTTTCGCTGCTGGAACTGGAGCTGGTGGTGAGACAGGAGACAGAGACTGACGTAGAGCCATTGGAGACGAGTCCTTGGTGGCATTGCCACTTCATAGCTGATTGAGACTGGAGAATCTTGGCAGCCTCTGAGCGAGCATGAGTGATAATTGCATCGGCAACACCTTCCTGAGCACCTCACAGTAAAAACTAATGACTAACAGGTCCCAGCACACCTGAGAGGCCCATTCTTGTCACTGGATGAATGGGTAAATAGAGGCACTGGCAGGGAAAATCACTTTACCAAGACCACACAGCAAGCAAGCAGTTTGAGTTGGAGCAGTCCTGGTTTGCTCATCTGTGCCCTAACCACAAGGTTGCCTCCAATTCCTTGTGGGACACAATCATTTGGTCTCCAGAACGGAGATGAGCCAACACAGAAACGTCCTGTGGGACACAGCCTGGCCGTCTGTCCTGGTGTGGCCTAGGTGATTGCTTTGCTGTTCTCAAGACCCTCAGGTGCCACCCTGCTCTCACTTGTTCCCTACGTGCCCCCACACAGCATACATACATGGAGAAGACTGACATACTCAGGGCTCAGCTGGATCCAGCAACCCGGATTTGCAGTGCTCCACAGCAGCCTGAAAGGTTTGCAGCATGGCACATTTGTCCTCAGTGTCCACGGGACACACATGATTCCTTTATCCCTTTCCGCAATTTTCTTTCCCTTTCCAGTTATTCCTGTTCTACAGTTGGGCCCGAGTTCTATACATAAACTGAGCCTTGAGTCCATCTGCTCTCTGAATTTAATGAAACTCCACCTTCAATGGGAGCCTGAGATGGTGCTAAAACAGAGGTACAGGAGTAGGAGGAATCATGAAAGGTGTGAACCATCAACTCCAAGCCACTGTGACCCTGGGCTACTGGGACTACATCTAACAAGGAAAGACTGGAAGCAGTAGAGCAGGAGAAAGGAACTAGGAACAGCTCATGGAGGAGGCAGAGGAATATAGACTTTCTCTGACTGTCGAAAAGATGAGGTTTACAAACCACATTCACATGTGTTCAATGGCCAGGGGTGTCAGGAGTTTCTGGGATGTTTCGCAGCATTAGACTAAGATAAAAACATCCCTAACACGTAAAAGTTTCCAGAAGACCTGAAAAGTAGATTTGGAAGTCCATGTTGAATTTGGCAAACATTTTTGGCTGAGAATTCTGTGATATTTTTTCAGAATGTTCACACATCTCATTTAAGTAATCTTCGCAATAAAGAAAATACTATTTGAAATACCATTTCCTTTTCAAGTTTGACCCAAAACAGAAGTGTAAATGTTAAGAAGCAACCTGAAAATGAAACATTTTTTTGTTGTTGTTGTTTCAGGTCAAGGAAGTCCTTCGAGTTGACAAAAGCACCAGAACATCAGTTTTGGTTCACCTTGAATGGAATTTTGCTGGTTTTGTGTTCAGCTGCTGTGTCCTCCAGCCTGTCACTCACTCAGTTTATCAAGGATGCAACAGGGGAACATAGCAGGGTATGAGGCAGGCTGGGGCTCTATCCCAAAATCTCTGGAGATGAGAAGCCAGCTGAAAGGTTTCTATCTGAAAGAAGACAGGCACTTGCAGCAAGGAGGGCTGCAGCAGAGCCCTCTTCTTTATTGTCAGCCCTGCTCTTCCTGGAGGGCAGGCAGACAGCTCTTCCTCCTCCCCAAGGCGATAACATGAGATACCTGGATGGTTCCTCGTTCCTCAGCCAGATTTTCCCATCTTGACTGACTCAACGTATCCCAGGATGGGCAGTTCTTCCATGAGAGGAGATAACAAAGGTTTGGTCTTGTGCTACCTGGTGCCCCAGTAGAGCCAAGGGAACATAATCAGGGGAGATGAAATCTGCAAAGATTTGAACTGTGAGACTTGAACAAACTTCTATTGAAGATGCAGAAAAGAGCAGGGGAGGTGCCAGGGAGGTTGTATTCCTGGTCGATGATGGACACACACACACACACACACACACACACACACACACACACTCTCTCTCTCTCTCTCTAATTTCATATACATTTCTTGATTTCCATAAATAGGATTACAGTAGAATTGCAGCATGTACTTGGGTATGCACGGACATCTAATGCTGCAGCTTCCAATTCTTCTCCTAAATGGGATGTTTTTGCCTAGTCAAAATACTTTCGCTTCCCAACTGAGGGCTCATGGCATTTTGAACCTTTAGTAAAATGTGCTCTAACAACTTCCAATTATTTTTCAGATTTTCCTCTTTAAATTTTTCCTCCTCATCCATTTCATTCAGAATTATTTTTGGCTGTGTCAATCTGGCTCTTTTGGAGCCCATGAATACATTCATTGCTGGTTGAGACTGTTCTGTTTGTACTTGAGATGTAACCAGGACATGATTGCTTGCAGCAAGACAACCGTGAATTGTATACAACAGAGTAAGGTCTCTGTGTATGGAGAAGCTGTGCTACCACCACTGAGTGCTTTGGGTGTCCACATTTCAAGACAGATCACAGAATCAGTGAATGGTTTAGTGTGGAAGGGACCTCAAAGCCCATCCAGCCCCACCCCCTGCCATGGGCAGGGACACCTCCCACTGGATCAGGGGGCTAAAAGCCCCATCCAACCTGGCCTTGAACACTTCCAGGGATGGGGCAGCCACCACTGCTCTGGACAACCTGGGCCAGGACCTCCCCACACTCACAGCAAATATTTCTTCCTAAGATCTCACCTCAATCTCCCCTCTTTCAGCTGAAAACCACTCCTGCTCATCCTCTCCCCACACTCCCCGACAAAGCCTTTTGGAGTCTCTAGGGATTCCATTCCAGTGGTTTCTAATGCTGGTGGCTAATTCTCACACTTTCAGAAGTGGGGCCGCTCCTTCACTGACAAACAGCCATTTGCTGATCGCCAGGGACTGCGATCGCGGCTGTGGCTGTGTGCCAGCTCAGCCCGCGGTAAGCACTGGTGCATGGCAAGACACTACAGCCTCTTGGGCAAAGTCTTTGGACTTCAGTTGCCCAACTGCATTGCCAGCCGCAAAGTTCATGGGAGCTAAGGTGTCTCTGGACTGCAGGAGTATGTGATGAGTACATTGTCCACAGAAGGTGAATGGAGTTCCCCAATTAGACACTCACAAGTCCATAGGGCCGGATGGGATCCACCCAGGAGTATTGAGGGAGCTGGTAGATGTGCTTGCCAAACCCCTTTCCATCATCTTCCAGCAGTCCTGGCTGACTGGGAAAGTTCCACTTGACTGAAGACCGGCTGATGTTATACCCATCTACAAGAAGGGTCGGAGGGAGGACCCAGGAAACTACAGGCCTGTCAGTCTGACCTCAGTGCCGGGGAAAGTCATGGAACAGGTGATCTTGAGTGCTGTCATGAAGCACATGCAAGAGAACTGGGTGATCATGCCCAGTCAACACGGGTTCATGAAAGGCAGGTCTTGCCAAACTAACCTGATCACCTTCACAAAGTGACTCGACTGCTGGATAAGAGAAAGGCTGTGGCTGTAGTCTTCTTGGACTTCAGTAAAGCCTTTGACACAGTTTCTCACAGCATTCTGCTTCAGAAACTGTCAGCCTCTGGCCTGGACGGGAGCACACTCTCCTGGGTGAAAAACTGGTTGGATGGCCGGGCCCAGAGAGTGGTGGTCAATGGAGTTAACTCCAGCTGGAGGCCAGTTACAAGTGGAGTTCCTCAGGGCTCGGTACTGGGTCCAGCTCTGTTCAATGTCTTTATCAATGACCTGGATGAGGGGATCGAATGCACCCTAAGTAAGTTTGGGGACGACACTAAGCTGAGTGGAAGTGTCCATCTGCTCCAAAGGGATCTGAACAGGCTGGACTGCTGGGCTGAGACCAATGGCATGAGGTTCAACAAGGCCAAATGCCGGGTCCTGCACTTGGGGCACAACGACCTTATGCAGTGCCACAGACTGGGGGAAGAGGGGCTGGAGAGCTGCCTAGAGGAGAAGGACCTGGGGGTAGTGGTTGACAGTCGATTGAACATGAGCCAGCAGTGTGCCCAGGTGGCCAAGAAGGCCAATGGCATCTTGGTTTGTATCAGAAATGGTGTGACGAGCAGGTCCAGGGAGGTTATTCTGCCCCTGGACTTGGCACTGGTGAGACCACACCTCGAATACTGTGTTCAGTTCTGGGCCCCTCGCTCCAAGAAGGATTTTGAGGCTCTGGAGCATGTCCAGAGAAGAGCAACGAACCTGTGGAAGGGTCTGGAGAACAAGTCTTATGAGAAGCGGCTGAGGGACCTGGGGTTGTTTAGCCTGGAGAAGAGGAGGCTCAGGGGACACCTTATTACTCTCTACAACTACCTGAAAGGAGATTGTGGAGAGGAGGGAGCTGGGCTCTTCTCCCAAGTGACAGGGGACAGGACAAGGGAGAATGGCCTGAAGCTGCACCAGGGAAGGTTCAGGCTGGATATCAGGAAAAAATTTTTCATGGAAAGGGTCATCAGGCACTGGAACGGGCTGCCCGGGGTGGGGTGGGGGTGTGTGTGGAGTCACCACCCCCAGAGGTATTTAAAAGACAGATGGGTGAGATATTCAGGGGCATGGTTTAATGGTTGATAGGAATGCTAGGACTTGATGATCCAGGAGGTCTTTTCCAGCCTAATGATTCTATGATTCTGTGTGATTGCTCTGCTTGAGGGTACAGTGCTGTTTTTTGCATAATGGATTTGATCCTCTTTTATTGTGCCTTCTGGCACGCGCACCATCTCAGCCTAAAAGTAATGTCCTCAAATCCTACAGCTACAGCAGCAAATAAACCCTCTCCCAGCATGCAGACTCCTTCCATCCCAGCCTGTGGCCCCAGTGCAATGCTGGGGGTTGCTACTGTAGCCACAGGCACTCTGCACTGTCCCATCCCACCCCCGACCGTGCTTGGCCCAACATGACCACTCCATACTTACAGCTCCTCCAGGAAGCGCAGGTGGCGGAGAGCGCGGGGCTGCAGCCGGCTGATGTTGTTCATGCTCAAATCTCTAGTGGGAAAGACAGGCAGAAGTCTTGGATCAGTCTCGCTGTGGTTTACACAGAATAAACCCCAGTGCCAGGCTCTGTGTCACCTCTCTGCTGAGAGGGGAAGCACTGCAGTGAGAAAATCCCCTGCAAACTGCAATTCAGCATAAAATCATAGAATCATGGGATGGGTTGAGTTGGAAGGGAACTCAAATCTCACCCAGTCCCACCCGCTGTCATGGGCAGGGACACCTCCCTCTGGATCAGGGTCTAGAAGCCCCATCCAACCGGGCCTTGAACGCCTCCAGGGATGGGGCAGCCACCACTGCTCTGGGCAACCTGGGCCAAGGCCTCCCCACCCTCGCAGCAAAACATTTCTTCCTAAGATCTCATCTCATTTTTCCCTCTTGCAGCTGAAAACCATTCGCCTTGTCCCCTCCCTGCACTCCCTGATCCAGAGCCTCTCCCCAGTTTTCCTGGAGCCCCTTTCAGCACTGGAAGCTGCTCTAAGGTCTCCCCACAGCCTTCTCTTCTCCAGGCTGAACAACCCCAGCTCCCTCAGCCTGTCCTTGTACACGAGGTGCTCCAGCCCTCAGATCATCTCCATGGCCCTCCTAGACTCATCTGACAAAGAAGGGGCTATTTTTGATCCTTGTGTACAGACAGGACACTGCGCGGCTCCTGCAGACTGCTGAGACTAAATGACAGAGACAGACAGGTTTCTCTCTTGTGCTGTGAGAGTAATGAGGTGCAACATGAAAATAAAGGCGCTATACTTTATTCTTTCCTCTAATAAATATCACGGACTCGTGAGCCTCAGGAAGGATGTGACGCTACTCTTATCCCCAGTATCAGTGGGAATCTGTCTTGCTGACGTCAAACGCATGGAAGAAGGAGGTTTGTGCTGAGGTCATGGGCTGAAGTATAAAGGGTATGAGTTCACCTTCAGCAAAACCCAGCCTTACAACAGGGATCTGTTGTTGCAGGTCATTGGAGCTATGGTCTTGCTGATCCAGGCTGTGAGCCCGCGCGTCCCACACCAAACCCTGCAGCTCCAGATAGGAGCCTGCAGGTCACACATCAAATGCTGTAGAGCATCACAGACTGGCACTGGGCTCTGGGGAGGAAATGGCTTCAGTGGAAAATTGGTTTATTGATAAAATTATGTAAATATCTTTGTATTCTTCAGTGAGTTCTAATAATAAAGAGGCTTAAAAAGTTTGGAGATATAGTGTTCTTCATTTTACACCATTTTCCACAAAATAAATCCCCACTTTCTGACCAGATATGTGGCATTGCTGAAGGCAGGCTACACCTAAAGAGGGGCCAAAGCCAACCCTTACAGTTTCTCTGGAGCTGTGTCCCACAACAAAGCTGTGCAGTTTAATGAGCCCATTTAGAAGAATCTTCTGGCAAAGCTTTTTTTTTTCCTTCGTAACTTTCTCCTCTCCAAAGCAATGGCGGAAAAATCCTCCAAAGAGAATTCAAAGTTCTGTTTTTACAATGAATGTAAAACTAAAGTTACTGTCCGTGTTGTTCTGTGTGCAGTGTTGCGTTCAATATTTGGATGATCCTGTGATACAACAGAAGGGTTAAAATATTATTTTGTGCTGCTCCTATTTTTATTTTTTAATCCCTAAGGGCAGTTGCTGCTTAGCACCCACTAAAACATCTTTTTTTTCCTACATCAAAGAGCCTCTTGTTTATGTTGTAATGAAACAATATGATGTTTTGACATGTTGTGAAACAATGCAAAAATAACAAAAAATAAGGTAAAATTAAAGACAATGAAAAAAAACTTAGATCTGAAACATCCAAGATCTCCTTGAAATTCCTTAAGTTGCCTTCTGCTGGCAGTACAGGGAATACTCCTTGCTCGCTGCAGGAAACACTTTTCAAACCTCACTGAACAGCACTTTGAGAGCCCAAACCTTTCCTAGACATGGTGGATACCTTGGAGCAGGTTCCAGTGCTGAACGGGGCTCCAGGAAAGCTGGGGAGGGGCTCTTGGTCGGGGATTGCAGGGATAGGATGAGGGGGAACAGTTTTCAGCTGAAAGAGGGGAGATTGGGATGAGATCTTAGGAAGAAATATTTGCTGTGAGGGTGGCGGGGCCCTGGCCCAGGTTGCCCAGAGCAGTGGTGGCTGCCCCATCCCTGGAGGCGTTCAAGGCCAGGTTGGATGGGGCTTGGAGCCCCTGAGCCAGTGGGAGGTGTCCCTGCCCATGGCAGGGGGTGGGACTGGATGGGCTTTGAGGTCCCTTCCAACACAAACCATTCTACAATTCCATGATAAGAACAACCGCCTGTTCCATGCCCCAGGGCCAGCTGGGGTTGCAGGGATGCGCAGACCCTCAACATCAGTCATATCTGGCAGCACATCAGTATGTGTCTGGTGGTAATGGGGACGCCAAAGATATTTTGGCCCCTTCTTTTCTCCCCCTTAAACCTGAAGAGGAAAAACATACACTGGTGTCTGAAGAAGTCTTCTGTATGTCAGAGGACGAATACCATTACCCCATGACTCTGACTGCCTTCCAACTCCACCTTTCATGACCTTCCTTTAAATGCCCTGCATCCCTCCAGCACTCTCTTGCACCCCTGTGGTTGTGGCCATGCACAGGTCTGATGAAAGGGACTCCATCCCACCATCCCTTGGGGCAGTGAAGAAAACATCCAGACCTGAATTCCGAGGCTATTGCATTGGGAAACATTTTGGGTCATTTTGTTTAGAACTCACTGGGTTTGGGTGTTCGCATGATCTGGTGGCTTGCTGTCCTGCAGGACTCGAGTGCAAAACATCTGCACTCCGTGCTGAAAAGAGGAGGCCCATAGAGCAAACCCTGGTGGTGGCCTGCTGGCTAACGAACACCAAAGCAAATCTGGTGCCAACAACTCAGCTTTAGGACTGTTTTTACCATTAATTCTCCCGTGTGATATCCTACGGGGTGCCCATGCCAGCTTCTCTAGAGCAGCGGACATCACACCTGGCTTGGGGTGATGGAGTTTTGGGGCTGGCTATGGTCTGAGGACAGCACAGAGGGCATGTTTTGAAGGAAGAATGAGATCCTACAAGGGCTGGAAATGAACTTCCTGAGGACAGTTCTGGGCATAGGGATTTTGGTAGCCACAAAAGTACAAAATGTTTCTCCACAGGCTGTCCATGCTTGTGTGAGAGCTGAGGCACAGAATTCTTGCCTGAAGCATTGTAGGGGTAAATATTTAAGTTATTACTCATGTAAAGATGTTGTTGACTTGTTGCTGTGTTTTCCTGAGCTTGTGTTTTTCCTCTTAGTAAGGCTTCTTGTGTTATGTACATCCCCAGTGCATGCAAGAGTGGAAACGCTTCCCGCCAGGGTAATCCGGAAAATTATTTATCTCCTCAAGTGTTTCAAGGTGGTTGCTTCAGGTAGCCACCTTTAGTTACTTGTAAAAGGAACTGATGGTACTTGAAACTTGTGAATTTTTTTTCAGCAAGATCTGGCAGAAGTATTAGGGATTGATGAACTAAATGGGTTAGAGACTCCTCTGACCTTTTTCAGATCTGTCAATGACTTTGACTCTCCAAAATAGCTCTCTCTTTTGACTGATTGGCATCCAGCGGAGTTAAACGAGTGTTTGGTTGCTCACATCATGGCTATTGTCATTTGTACTGGAGAAAGCTCTACAATGATGGGAATTGTACCATAGCAGCCATTGTTACTGAGCTGCTGGACTGTGTTCAGGGGAGGGCAATGAAGCTGTGGAAGAGTCTGGACAGCAAGTGTTATGAGGAACAGCTGAGGGAAATTGGCTGTTTAATCAGGAGAAGAGGAGGCTGAGGGGAGACCTCATCGCTCTCTGCAGGCCCAGAATGGAGGCTGTGGTGAGGTGGGTGCTGGGCTCTTCTCCCAAGTAACAAGTGATAGGACGAGAGGAAAAGGCCTCAAGTTGAGCCAGGAAGGCTTCAGATTGGATATTAGGAAAATTTCTTTACTGACAGAGTGATGAAGCCCTGGCAGAGGCTGTCCAGGGCAGTGGGAGAGTCTCTATCCCTGGAGGGGTTCAAAAACCGTACGGCCATGGCACTTTAGGACATGGTTTAGCAGGCACAGTGGGGTTGGGCTCTTGGTTGGAGTGGATTTGCTTAGAGGTCTTTTCCAACCTCAATGATTCTAGGTATTCTAGCATTATAGAAATGCACAAAGAACATAATTCAGATCCCAAAATCACTTAAACTCCAAAAGCAGTCAGAAAGGTAGGAGAGGAAAAGGAGTGCTACAGCTTCACCTGGGCTTGCGATGTAGGACCAGCAGTGGAACTGTCCAGATTCTTGCCTAAGACCACACGGCACAAGCGAGCCAGAACAAGCCATCCTTCTCCTGTCCCCAATCTCCTGAGCTCCTCTTTCCCCAGTGACTGTCCTCTCTGTCCTCTCTGCTATCAAACAAAAGCAGGAAATTTTTCTTTGTAGAATTTTGCCAGGCTGTGGCCTGAAATGCTGACAGTAAAGTGAACTCCACACTCCCGGAACTCAAACTGTTCTGATATCACCCCCATTTACCTATGAAGCAACGTCTTTTAAGGCCTTTTGAATTAGGTGTTAAAATTACCTATGCTTCCCAATGGCACCACACCAAAGCCATCATGGCTATAATTAGTGTGATTTAACATCCCCCCTTTCCCCATCTAATTCTAAACATTTATCATAAGCATTTCTAACTTGTACCTGCAGGAAAACTGAGACACAGTTCATGGAAACTGAGCTCATGTGATTCAGCCTCAGACCTTACTCTGGCCCTCGAGGGGTTCCTTAAATTATTTGCTTTGATGTCGCCTTCTTTCATGAGCAACCTTTGATTGTTCACAGATTAGCTGCTCTTCCTTACCGAAAAATTATGTGACACACACCACACTTTGGGTACGCCAGAGTCTGCCACGCTCTTTAACGGTGCTAGGAGATGGTTACCACAGTGTTTTAGCTCAGAGATGATATGAGCTTTAAAGATCAAAAGAATTTATGTTTGGTGTGATGTCTCAGAGAGGTGGGATGCAGGCTGTGATGCTGGTGCTCTGAGATGTGGAGTCATGGATGTCCCTGCAGGGAGCACAGTCCCAGCAGACTCTGTCCAGCTCTGGTGATGGCACCTGCAGGACCTTGTAGAAGTACACGGTTTTAGGCCAAAAGGGTCTGCATGAAGGGCAACCTGCAATACTTGCCCAAGATATGCCTGAGCAATACTACCAGGATGTACCTCCAGGGACAGCAAAATTCATTGAGTCATAGAATTGCGTGGTCGGAAAATACCTTTGAGATCATGGAGTCCAACTGCACCTTGATGTGTCTCACACACACTCAAGGTGCCTAAAACCCTCACACAAACTGGGAAGCAATGAACCCTGTTTGTCACCTCCAAAGCTCCTGATTTACCTTTTCCCAGACTATAAACAAAGTCTTTTTCCAGAGACATCTTCTAGTACCACAAGCAGTCAACAGACCTGAAGTAAAACAGGTTAAAGCCACACTGGAGTAACACAATGAGATTGTAGCTGCTCAGTCAGAAAGGTTTGAAGGTGAAAAATCCAGTGACATGGTCTTGGCCGCAGCCAAGAACATAGCCTTCACAGCCAGATGTGCATCTGGCTCAAGATCTGCAAAGTGCACTTGACTGGCAGAGAGAGGGTACTCTCCTGGAAGCCATCACAGGGCTGGGTCATTTCCTACAGAAAGAGCAGCTCCTACCTATGACTGGGAGAAGACATTCCTCAGCCTCTGTGCTTCAAAGGGGTGGAAAATCTTGCTTCAGTCTCCAGGGTGGTCTCCACGGAGCTCTCCCTGTCACTCAGCGTGATAAGAAGCCTATGTCCTCCTGCCACGAGAGCAGGGGGCAGTAGCTGCCATTTTCGATCAACAAGGTTTCTGTAAATTCATGGTTTGGTTCAAGGCACAGACCTTGAGGAACTCAGCAGTGGGGTACTCTGTGGGGATCTGTTCTTTTTTTCCTAAATCAGTGAAATCCCATGCCACAGCTGGAAGAGGTGACAGATGTTGTCCAAGCCACTGGACAGGATTTTCAGCATGTAGAGAGATGGACCTGTGCTCCACTATTGTAAAGGGGGAAGGTTGTCCCAAAGAATGTATACAAATGCTGTCCTCTGGTTTTGAGGCTACAGGAACATACTAAGAATCCCAGATGGTGATTATCTTTTTAAGCCCTGAACTGATCCGCGATATGAAATCTTTACATTTTTTCAAGGTGTTCAGGATGTCAACACGTTCTCTTCCCAGCACAGACTCAACCTTGCTCCTCTCCTTGTTGGTGCTGAACACATGGACTGTACAGAAGACCTTAACGTACTTACACTCATACAGTTTTCTGGCTGTGGGGAGAAGCTAATGACTTGGTATCCTCTTGATTATTTAATTGCACAATTACAGCATTAAGGTTCCCAGCCCACCAGTCTGATTTCTAGGGGAGCTTGTATAAACCAGACCAAATTTCCCATCCTTATCCTGGACAGGTCTAACACTAGACCTGTTCTTGCAAAGCAAGAAACTCTTGTCTCTCTGAAATCACTAGGAGATGAGCAAAGTATCCACCTATCTGCTGGCCACTCTCATCAGCATCCAGTGAAAAACGCACCTTTAGAAAAGAAGCCCAAAGGCAATTTATGATGGTTTTAGAAATTCTTCAGATTATTCTAGAGTGATTCATAAAGGTTCTTGTTATCTCTTTTTCTCTTTATCTTGAAATCTCCAAGGTCACCACAAAATGCCTGAATTGCTCCAGGTAAAGCTGGGGCTGAGGAGAGGATGGTACTTGGAGCCACAAAGCCAGTTGAAATTTTTCCTAAAAGCCTGCAGGTTGCAATCTAAAGGTAGTCTCCCTAAAGAAAGGGAGAAAGGGAAGATAAAGAGATCAAAGCAGTAAGAGCTCATTTGCATTGCACCATATCTGGAGGCACCAGCGCTGCTTCAATCCCATATCACTGCAATAGGCAAGAGCGGAACGTGTTTCTACTCCCACATCTCCATGTTTGAAAACAGATCAATCATCTTAGATCATCCCCCATGTATAAGCCCAATCCGAGATCTCCACAATGTTTCAATAATAAAGATGCAGCCAAGGCCAGTTTGCCAAGGACTGAGCTCATCCCTGCACCAGCAGGTCTTCTGAAGTCTGGTCTGTGCAGCAAATAGCATTGACCTACGGCAAGCACAACTCTTCTGCTGTTTTAGCTACTCCACTTCCATCTCCTCCAGCAGCTGCCCTGGCTCTGCACGGTGCTATGAGCCCTCCACGCATGAGAGCAGAAAGGGACTGAGCAGAGGATGCAGTGCCTTTGTGCCCCTGCAAAGCATCGACGTGAGCACAAGAAAAAATAACTTTTAGAAGCCAGGTTAAGGATGTCAGCAAACACCGTCTCATCCCCACAGGGTCTGCCAGGAGAAGGGCTCTCATGGAATCATAGAATCATTGAGGTTGGAAAAGACTTCTTAGCTCATTAAGTCCAACCATCAGCCCAACTCAACTGTGCTCACTAAACCATGTCCCCACGTGCAATGGCTACGTGGGTTTTGAACCCCTCCAGGGAAGGAGACTCCAAAGAGAGGAGACTCTCCCTACACAGCAGGAGAGAAAGGAAGGTGTGAGGTACACAGCCAGGGGTAGGGAGAAAGGCAGATCACATGGCAGAATAGGCTGCAGCCGCATGGAGGAGACACAGCTGAGAAGCAGCAAGGAGCTGCCTCCAGAAGGCACTATGTCATGGGACAGGGCTGAAACGAAACAGAACATGAGGGCAGTTTCCCCAAAAGGCGAAATTTGAATCTTGCTAAGTGTAGTCCTAGAGATTTTTGTCGTGGGCTCCATCTCCTGGCTGCAACTGTCCTGGTTCCAGAGAGAAGCCTGCACGGCAATAAGAGGGAAAGGCACTTGCATCACCACAAGGCAGGGAGAAGAGGGCTTGTCTTGCTGGGTATAGCTCTTATGAGCATGATGGGCATTGACATCTCCTGGCCTACAGGTGTACAAGTGCCGTGGTGCTTCCAGTGCACATTAGCACAGAACTGATCCAACTGGAGCAGGGGAGTCTCATACACCAAAGCTAAGGAGTGGCCGATGGAGTCTCCTCCCAGCACCTTTGCTTTCACCGCCTGGCCAGAGCAGTCGGTGCTCCCGGCTGCTTTGTGTTGGATTCGGGGCAAGAACCATATTTTCCATTTCTGATTTCATTGCAGAAGTTTGCATTTTTGGTGAGTCCTGTGAAACAGAAGCCCAGAAAGAAATGTTTGGGTTAACCAAAATAAAAAATGTGGTTGGTTTTTTTCTTTCACTCTAGTTTTGACATTAAAAAAATAATCTCAGAAAGGACATTCTAAACCCAACATCTTTTGAAGAGGAAAATACTTTCTGTCCTGGAAGTGTCCAGGCATGATTTCATAGCCTCTTTAGAACTCTTTTTATGTTTTTGCCTCACATGATGGGATTCTTGAGTTGCCCAGTGTCAGAGCTGGGTCAACATGAGCTTTTTTCTCAGTAACACATCAAACCCAGAGGAATCTCTAAACTAAAAAGAAATATTGGGCCATGAATGAGAGCAGGGAACATTTTCTTTTAAGCAAGAAAAGTAAGACTGCAAGGATATGTCCTTTTTGCCACTGTGTTCTTTGGAGCTACAGCCCAGCAATGTCCTGATCTCCACTAGAAAGAGCCTCACTTTCCCTTGTGTCCTGAGTGTGGATTTGTTCCCTGCCCTTCTCCAGGCCTCTCCCGGGCTCTGGCTCCCTGCTCCCTGGGCTCTTTAGCAACAGACCTAGTGACTCTTATGGAAAGTGAAACCTCTCACCCCGCCAGAGCAGGGATTCTCTTAATACCCAGAGCAGCTACCAGGGAAAGGAAAACTCAGGTTCATCTTCCTCTTTGCTCACCAGCCAAAGCCTTTTGAAAGAGATAACGAGCAATAAGCAGCAAACAAATGCAATTGGTGCATCCATCACATTCCCCACACAAACATCCTTGTAATCAACTGAGTTATGGAAATACTGTGCTTTCAAGTTGGCATCTTCTGCTTTGATTAAGACAGGATATTTATGAACACAGATGTTGTGTTGAGAAACTCTGACCCTGCTCTGCTCTGGGACATTGGCCACACTCTCCTGAGAGCTGGATGACACGGTGCTGCGTCCCCCAGAAGAGCAACACAGAAGCATAGAAAGTGGGTAAAGGCAAGCCAAGGATGGTTGTAAGTCACAAGGCTGTTCTAGGGAGCCAGAAGCTCCATGGCAGAGGTACTCACCAGCAAACTGGAGCTGTTTCACAACCTGCAGTGCCTGAGAAGGTAACTAACTTGCAAGTTACAGTCTGCTCTGCATGCTCCAGGCTCCTGCCCTCACCTCCAGGATTGCCTCTGGGGGCAGGTTACACTGGTGGGCAGTGTGCACAGGACTGGTTTTCTTCAGGTGCAAAAAGGACTTTCTAGGCCCCTTGTGCCACACGCGCAGTTAACGTGGGAAAAGTGGGAACACAGTGGTTAAACCCTTGTTTGAGCCCAGATGGTGGAACACAAGTGAATTGCTACAGAGATATTCCTGGAAGACTAAATGATCCACCTGGAAAGCATGACTTGTTGGGGTCTATTGAAAAAAGCAGACACTTGAAGGAGCAGAGAGATCATAGGAGAGGAAACAGGGTCTAAGGAACCAGGTCAGTACAGAGGCAAAGATGCCAGGATTCCCTTATTTAGCAAAGAGATGTTGAGGAGAGGTGTGACAGAGAAGGTGATGCTGGTTTGATGCAGCAGGAAGAAGTACTTTTTAGCTACAAATTTTACTGGTAAAGAAACTCTTTAGACACAAGAAAAAGATACAAGACAAATCAATGGAGGATCTATCTATCTATCTGTGACTATTCGGGGTCATTGTCTAATGCCACATGTGTCTCAAGTCGCCTAAACCACTGATTCCTAGGAGCTGAGGTGCAGAGGTCCATCAAGACTGGAGATAATGCTTTTCCACGTTCTTTCTGCTGCAGAACATAAGTTCCTGCACAGTTTCCTACAGTCTTCACTGAAGATCAAAGTGGTCCCATTTCATTGCTCTGTTTACCCTGCACACACGTTCAGTGGGTTCTGGTTAGACCCAGAATGTTCTTTACCTGAAGACTGTGATGGGCATGGTAGATTAAGGGTTTTTCATACCATGCCCTTTGGGCTCAGCTCAGCACGTGTGCTTGAGTCAGAGAACTTGTTGTGAGCTCTGGTTCTCCTTTGAGGAACAGGCTGGGCTGAAGCTGTGTGACTTTAACACACATGCCATAGCCATGCTTCACACTGTGCCCAAGGACAGATGCCACCACTGCCATACTCATCCTCCATTTGCCTGCATAAGGTTTGCGCAAAGTGTGTTTGATTGCAAATATCCTGGAATACTACCAGCTGGAAGTCTAAGGGGAGGCAGTATATGAATTGGGCAAACACCCTATCTGAATACTGAATTCCACCTCTGCCTGAGAGCTGAAAGCCCTGCTGGGCTCTTTCTAAGGTGCCCACAGTTGTGAATGTAAGAGACCCTCGCACATTTGGCCCAGAGTAGCCGCCTCTGTCCTGTTTCTCTTCATTGCCCGCATCCTCCACCACCGCCAACCTCTCACCCTCCAGCGTTGTTCAGAAACCCCTGACAGCCAATGCCCATCTTCTCCAAATCTGCTCCACTTCCTTTCAGACCCACTGAAAGGAGACAGCGGAGCCTGAGGCTGGTGGGCAGGGAGTTGATAGCCTGTGACTGACCAGAAGTGCATGCAAACATGCTGGGTTCTTTCCTGTTACGGGGATCTGGCAGGACAGGACACAGTTATTCCTGTGAGTCCTCTAGCTGGATCTCTCAGGGTGTACGGTCACAGTGTGCGACTCCTACCTGAGCTGGGGGAAGAAGCAGCCTGCTGCGGAGATGGGTAAGAACCAGGTCAAGGCACTACTGAAGCATTGGACCAAGCTGTGTCTTCCCTATCTCAGGGGGTTACACCAGCTCAAGTATGGGGCAGAATTCGATCCCAAAGTCCTGAGGTTAGAGAATGAAGCAGTCACTCATGAACGAGAGGGTTGGAGGACGCGCACTACTGACCTGGAAGAACCAGGCAAAATTTGGAAATATTTTACAAGAGACAAATTCCGATTCTTTTTTTTTTTTTTTTTAAGTAAAAAATGTCAGAGAGGCTGATTGAAATACTTTACCCTGACCTCAAAACATTTCATGCACATAAAAGCCAAGCCATGACAAAGTAATCTTAAATGACAGGCATTCTCTGCATATATTAACCTGAGGCTGAATTTGGAAAAGTTAGAAGTAAAACAAAACCCAAACTGAAACAAAACCTTTCACTACAGGTTCAAACCTCTTCAATATGTCTTCATTCAAAAATTTTGACCGCATCTGTGTGTTGCTTGCAAAATTTTGCAGTTGATGAAGAGCAGTTTTGGCTCTAGAAAACTGTTTCTCAGAGAAAAACCTGTTTTCCCTGCATATTGTTAATGGATTCTTCTGCCGCTCATGAGCAAGCTACCAGCATGGGACCCTGCAAGGTGGAAAAGGTCTACAGCCCCATGAGAACCCTGTTTTTGACGCTGGGCTGTGTTTAGAATCATATAATCTCTTGGTTGGAAAAGATCTTTGAGATCATTGAAGACACAGGAGACATTGCTTGGACAGCCATTCCCCATCTCCCCCTGACGGAAAGATGCCCAGTTTCCATATTGCCCTGGCACACTGCTTTGAAGACACCTCTGTTATCTCCAAGACTGTGCATGTCCTGGTCTGGAAACTCATGTGCTAGGATGGAGAAGTGGCTCAAGTGTCTGGGAGAGGTCAATGCACAAACTAGGAGCTGGCAGAAGGATCAGAGCTTGGCATTCAGAGAATTTTACATGGGCTTCCTTTGTCTGCGTGTGACCTCTTGGACTTGCCAAAAGTTGAAGTCAGTCTTGCAGCTGCGTGTCATTCCCTCAAAGAACAGGCATCCAGTTACCAGGGTATGGAGGCTTGTACCTGATTTGGTACTTCTGGACACACACTTTAAAGTTTTTGGTAGAGCACAAGAGGTTTGCTGGCAGGAAATAACAGGAGAAAATTCCATCAGAAGCCTTTGTCTTCCTGCTTGTAATTCCTTGGAGCAGTCTGTTAGCTCCAGTGATAACTGATTTCACTTATCCAGAGGTGATAAAAGATCTTTGGTCAGAGGATAATGAGGTCTTAATGCGCCAAATACAAGCTGATGGTTCTATACCCACATCCTTGACCACACACACAAGGTCGCTTATCTAATACTTGTTAGAAAGCTCTGTGAAGATGAAGCATGCACATCTTCAAGAATTAAGGTCTTAGGTGGGATTTATCTAGGGAAGGTTGTGATGGGAACAGAGGCTCTCCAGTTAGCAGAGTGTGGTCAAGAAGAGAGAAGAAGCCCCACCTCCATCTTGGTCGTATGCAGTACCGTGCCCTACACCAGCATCCTCACTATCGTGCTGCAGCCAGCCCTGAATTCCCCCTCTGCCCAGCACCGTGTTTACCCCAATGGCTGCTTGGTTTGTTGAGTGCTGCCAAGCTGCTTTCTAGACTCAGCTCTCCCCAAAGCCCTCATGCACCTTGTTTTGCTTTAAGTGCTACTTCCACCTGTGCAGATCCCCATTACCCTCATAAGGGCTTTGCTGTGGGGTTGTCAGGATTGCAGCTTAGATCCTGGAAAGGTATAGAATGTCCTGAGTTGGGAAGGTCCCACAAAGACCATTGAGTCCAACTCCTATCCCTGCACAGGACAAACCCAACATGCACACCCTGGGGCTGAGGGCATTGGCCAAATGTTTCTGCAATACTGTCAGGCTTGGTGCTGTGACTGCAGCCCCTGGAGCCACTCCAGTGCTCCACCACCCTCTGCGGGAAGAACCTTCTCCTGATGTCCCACCTGACCCTTCCCTGGCACATCTTCCTGCATCTTCCCTTGGGTTCCACCATTGGTCACCAGAGAGAAGAGCTCAGCTCCTGCCCCTCCCCTTGTGAGGAAGCTGCAGAGGGTGATGAAGTCCCCCCTCAGTCTCTCTTCTCTAGGCTGAACAGACCAAACTTCAGCTGCTCCTCATCTGACTTCTTCTCTAAACCCTTCACCAACTTTGTGCTTCCTCTGGACACTCTCCAGTAGCTTTAGATCCTTTTTATCCTGCCCAAAACTGCACGCAGTGCTCAGCTTGGGGTGGAGCAGAGCAGGAGGTGCAGAGTAGGGGGGTATGGACCACTACAAATTCTCCATAGGGCTGCAAGGACAGCACAGGTGAAGCACATGCATGAACTTGTAACAAGCCGTGGAGAACGTTTGTGACCGTATTTACACTGTGGAACACCCGTGTATCCTTGTAGACAAGACCCAGCAGTGATGAGCATGGCCCCTTGATCGCTGAACTGCGGCTCGGAGCTTGGGAGCTGGCTGGAGGGACCAGGAGAGGCAGCGCTCTGCCTTGGGAAACACTCCCCACAGATACTCAAGCACCGGCCCTTCCCACATTTGGTTTGGAAGGACTTTCTGGTGCAGAATCCTGTGTTTAAATGGCATTTTCTAAACACTCCAGGCACCACAGCCAATCAGCGAAGACAATTCAGTGTTATAAACAACCAAAAGAGCCAAGGCTGTGTTCTCATGCCTGGAATGGGTGGAAGGCTCAGTTCTGGCGTCTCTGACACTACTCCAGCCAGCTCTGGTGTCAGCTGTGTTGTACTGCTGGCCAACAGACACCAGAAGGTGGGCTGCTCTGAATGCTCCCATTTGGCTTGTAGTGCACTGTGAGGTAAAGTTTCTCCTCAGACATCATTGCCCTGCTCCTACAAGTGCTGCTTTCGGAGACACTCTGTGAACTCAGGCTTGGGCTCTCCCCTGGAGAGCAGCAGCTCCAAGCCCTGATACCATAGGGCTGGTTTAGTGCCAGTATTCTACCTTTCCAAGCAATCTCGATTTTCAAGATAAACATGTGACTCATACTATGGGACTGGGGCCCATGTGACTCATACTATGTGGGCATCAACCCCTCCGACAAGCATACAGCTCTCACATTCATAGAATCATACAGTCACAGAAGGGTTTGGTTTGGAAGGGACCACAAAGCCCATCCAGTCCCACCCCCTGCCATGGGCAGGGACACCTCCCACTGGATCAGGGGCTCCAAGCCCCATCCAACCTGGCCTTGAACACCTCCAGGGATGGGGCAGCCACCACTGCTCTGGGCAACCTGGGCCAGGGCCTCCCCACCCTCACAGCAAAACATTTCTACCTAATATTGCCTGGCTTGGATTTAAAATGGGTTAAAAATCTCTTAATCCAGCTACAAGCCACAGAGATATCTCAGACTGCACTTAAAGCCCTTGTGTGTGGAACCGAACCACAAAAGACATTGGTGAATCAAAGAGCTATGGTTGTGTTCAGCCTAGAGCTGGCAAAGAGACCTCTGAGTTGTCTCTCTTGCCTTTCATATGCTTTGGACCCAGCAGATAGGTCAGCAAGTTCTTCCACTGAGCAGAATGACAGAGGGACATGAGAGCTGCAGGGAAGAGTTGTGGGGGAATAACAGCCCTATACCTGTGCACTTTATCATGGATTCAGGTGTCCTGATATGCTGTGAGGACTTGTTTGCCAGTGGGGAGATACCACAAGGATACAGGATGCTCCTGACTGCCTGCCCTGACCCCAGAGCCAAGTTGTCCATTGCCGTGGTGCAGCAGCAGAACATCCCTTAAGGGTTGCTCTTTGCTTTTTTAAGTCTGGCTTGTGGCACTACTTTACTCATGACTGTGAGAAGCCATCATTGAGATAGAGGTTGAGATTTCCATGGGAACTTAACTGAGGCCCTGGAATTTCAAACAGCAATAATGCGACATCAGCAGAGGGGCTGCCTTGAGAGGAGAAAATCATGTCACAACCTAACGCCTGCTTAGCAATGAGACAGTGTCCAGGGTTTGCTTTCCAGCTCCCTGGTGTTGGAGGTGGTGTACTTTGTGCCAAAACAAGTAAGAGAAGGAACAATCACGTCATGACAAGGCTGAATACATTTAATGCGCAAAGCAGGAATGGAAGGCAATAATTCACTCCAGAGCAGGGCTAGCTTGGGATGGTCTGGCACTGCAGATGATTTAGAGTTGGGCTTGGCAGGTGCTTTTATGGAACAGAAGTTTAGTTTTTTGTTGTATTCAACCTGTTCTCAAAATAGTTTAAACTATTCTGCCTTGTGGCATGGCCAACTATTAACTCTCTCAGCTGGGAAAGTGGACAAAATTGCCCTTTTCTATTTCTGGAGAGGTCAGTAGCGCTTGGTGCTGCTGGAGACATGGTACTGACAATGACTGGAGATAGCCAGCCTCTTCAACATCTTGTACCCGAATATCTGCGTGTGCTGGAAGAAACACCTTCCTCAAGCCGACAGCGTCAGCTCACACAAGGCGATGGCCAGCGCTAACACTCTTGCAGCCTGGCGCTGGCCACCCTGCGTGTGAGGCAGGGGAGCACGCAAAGCTGTCTGGCTCAACCCCAGCCCTGTCCTCACCGTGTGGAGGCAGCTGACTTGACCACTTGGCTCTGGAAGTTGAATCTCTACCTTGGGCCTCATTAGACAAGGCTGAGATGCCAGGGCTATGGGTATGAATGAGCCTCTGCTGGTGTCCAGGCCAGCGTTGCAGGTTCTGCCACCTTATGAGACTTTTTGTGCGTAGGAGGATGGATTTGGACAGGGTGAGAGAGGAAATAGCACCTTACTCAGGGAAGCAGAACAGGCTCTGGAGTCAGAAAAAGTGAGAAAAGAATTTGAGATGGTTCAGAAAACATAAATCAAAATTAAAATAGTCCTCTATTAGGGTTTTACAAAAGCAGAAGCACAGGTCTTCCTGCTGGTACTAGGGCAGAAAACCATGAGACTGATGTCACATGTGGAAATAGGAGATAGGACACTACTGGAAAACTCCCTAGGACATGACTCTGGCTGTTTGCCTTGCCCCACCACTCAGGCACCAGAGCTTTTGAGGTGCTCAGACTAATGTTGGGGTTATGGATGTCCCCAGCGTGTTCCCCACCCTGATGCTCTCACGCTGTCTCTGGGCAGGGGTGTGAGAAGCGATGTCCATGGGTGGACATCAGTTGGTGGATACAGACAGTTGACCTGTCTGTATCCCTCTGAGAGCCTGTAGGCAACATCTGTGCAAGGAGTCTGTTAAAGGCCCCCCAAACAGGTGGTACTTAAGTTTCTTGTTGGCCTTAAGCTGTGTCAGGGGAAGATTAGATCGGACATTAGGAAAAATTGCTTCACCGAAGGGTTCTCAGGCAGTGGCAGAGGCTGCTCAGGGAGGTGGTGGAGTCACCATCCCTGGAGGGGTTGAACAGATGGGTGGGTGAAGTGCTTAGGGATATGATTTAATAGTGGACTGGTATGGTTGTGCTTGATGATCTCAAAGGTCTTTTCCAAACTAATGATTCTATGCTTCTACGATTCTAGCCAGCTTGCTCAGACAATGTTCCAAGCATGTCCAAAGATATAACCTCCGAGAGCTGGAAACCTCAGCAACCTCAGCCATTAAGAGAGGATGTAACAAAGTTGTGCAACTGCAACCAATGGACCCATATTGGGTTAAACCAACCATTCACTACAGATGTAGTGCTGGCCTGGAGCAGTCAAGTCCCTAAGCAACGTGGCAGCCTGAAGTTGTGGTGGATTCCCAAAAAATGATTTTTCACAGGAAAAAGGATGATGATGTGCCAGCATAGCTAGTGCAGCGTTTCCTTATCCATGCCTGCTACACCCACATCAAGAAGGGATTGCAAAAACGCCATGCGGACAGTTGCAAGTTGCGAAAGCCTTTCTTCCAGCAGAAAATGGATACTTTCTCACCCCTACTCAGCCCACAAAACCTCACCTTTTGCACTGACTTTCCACTGGCTTTGCCATGCACCCACGCTCTTGTATGATCTGGCGTGTGATGCTGCCTGTCCATGTTCTAATGCACTATCGCAGCCATCAGGGAGATGTTTATATTCTTACTGTTGGGGTGAATGAAAAAGGGTTGGGACATTTTTATGCTCTGAATAGAAGGGGTCACCAACCAGACACGGTTGAGAAATCTGGCAAAAGAAGTGTCAAAGCAGGTGGGGCAAGTTGCACCCAGAGGCAGAAAACAGTCGCAGCCCAAGGATTCAGGTTCTGGCTCGGGTTTGTGAATGGAGCTGGCAGAAGGTGAATCTTGCTTTGTTGCAAACACACCGCCCTGGCGACCCTCCCTACCTCGACTTTGCTGACAAGACGGGACAATGGAGGCAGTTCCTGAAGCAATGGAAGTTCAAATTCCTCCAACCAATTACCTCATGGCAGTAAATCTTCCACCTCTCTTTCCCAGTCGCTGGTGAAGCCTGTCTATTGTCTGGGGAGCCCGTCTGTCTGCCCTGGCACAAAGGGGAGAACAATCAGTGGGCTTGAGTAACATCCGGAAGAATAACCCAAGGAAAGGGCCAAGGAGGGCTGGGTGGGGAGATCTCCAGGAGGCTGCTCAGATGCCTGGGTGTCTGTCTTGCAGAGGCATCCAGGCCTGCCTGCCTGGTGCAGGTGTCATTCAGGCTGGATGCTGGTCAGGGTTGTGCTGGCAAGAACTAGAGACAGGGGTACCGCTGGCTTGGAAGGGGATTGCCTACTGCATTATCCAAATCGTCTTCATGCATCCTCAAGCTTTCTTCCCACGAGGTCAAGCTGCCTAGTCTTCTGGGAGCAGAGTGGCAAACAGCCCCTGAGTGCTGGTAGATCAGCACGGTGAGCACCTCCTGGTTCCCCTCTGCACCGCCAGCCACTGCTCTGCATCAGAAAGAAAATATCCTGTGCTACTGAGCTCCAGGCTGCTGGAGAACAATGTCTCTATGGTATTGCCATCAGTCTGGATGGTCCTGAGAAGGGCATGAAGCCTGCATGTTCCCTACTTGATTAGAGGTCAGTGGATGTCAAAGAAGATGCCCTCTCCAGCCTTGCTGCTTGACGCTCTTGTCCGACTTGCTGGACCCAGCTACGAGCAGCTTTGGACTGCTCACAGCACTGCTACTCCTGGGAAAGACCAAGATTCTGGGGGATTGAATATGAATCCAGTCCATGCTCAACTTATTTGCCTACTGTAACCTGTACAACATCAGTGCAAGAAACGAGAAGCAGCTGCAGTAGCGTCTGCTTCCTGAGGCATTTTCCTTAGTCTGGAAGAACCAGGAGCTGCACCTAAATCACCTGAAGCTGCTTTAGTCCCTCCATCTGCAGTCCTTTCTCTCTCAAGCCATGTTATGGCCAGACTCCCAACCCCAGTCTTGCTAGACAAAATTACTGAAAGCAGGCGAAAGATGCCTTAATGAAAAAGGAGGATTTCCTTAAAATAAAGTGCAAGTTCTGAGAAAACAAGAGACAGAGACCGGAATTGTGCAAGTTATGAGAAGATTAAGGGTAACCAAGTGAGAAGCAATCAGGATTATTTGCAGTCCTGGTGCTGGAAGGCATCTCATCTGGCTGATGTCTGACCAGCACCTCTTCCTACCACTGCAGCTCCACCTGATCTTCTCTGATGACCACCAGAAAGCAAGGGCTTTCAGAGTCGGACGCAGGGGAGGGGAAAAGCAGCTGCTGCAGAGCTTGAGACAGGTAATGCGGTAGGGCACTTCCTCTGCAGTGTGCCCTGAAGGGTGTCTCTGTGTGCAAGAGCTGGTGGCTGGACACAGGACTAGGAGGCAGTTGCATCCACTGATGTCAGGACAGTGTGCTTTCCTGATTTGTCTCCCAGCTTTACAGCAGTCTCTCCTCTGCTCCATGGTTTTGGCAGCCCGTTGGCTGCACCTCTTGTCCTTCGCAGCCCCGCTGCAGTACCATGATACCCTTTTTTCTGTTTCTCCCAGGACAGGTAAATAGCTTAGCAAGTGATGTTAGCAGACACTTTTTGGACAGCCTGGGCTATAGGGGGCTCACCTGTAGCCCAGCAGGGTAGAAGAGAAAGGGGAAACAGGTAGGAGCTGGATGGAGTTATGTGGAGACGCAGAAAGGCTGCAGGCTCAGCCTCAGGTGACTCCTCTACCTTGTTGAGTGGAGTTAATCTTAAAACAAAAAGGCTGAGGCATTTGTGTGGGTAATCTAGGGAATACTTTGGGTTTTAACTGCCTACCCACTCAGGATGTGGCCACGCTTCCTGGGGTATGGGCAGACACCTTATCATGGTTGGAATGGTTGCTGGCAGCCTGATCCTGCACAAACCATCTTCAGAGCTGCGGCCTGCTTTGTTCCAGGTCCCTGTGGTTCTTTTTCTTCCTGTGGGGTGGAAGGAGGCATCTCTGGATGACAGTGAGGCAAGAAGCATCCCCCATAGCCCACACTGGTCTAGCACTCCTGTCCAACTGCAGTTTGATCTCGCATTCGTTTTGTGCAGTTCAGTCATGCAAAATGTTTCTGAAGGAAATCAGTGATTCTGTCATTTGTTCCCTGCATTTTTGACTCAATTTTGGGATCAGTAATATTTAAGTGCCCCACAGACTGAGGCACAGAGAGAGAGCAGGTCTTCTTCAACACCATGCTTTAGAGCTGGCACAAGTCCCATGACCCCACCAATCTGTTGAACATTGTGGGGTGAATCTGAAACCACCATCATAGCCACAAAGTGATGTGCTAATCCAGACTATTGTGGGGAATGACAGATGATGGCCAGCAGAGGAAGGGAGACCTTGCTCTTGTTAGTAGATTCCACAGTGCTGTGCAGAAATCCTCTACCAAGATAGCTGTGCCGATTTATTATCTTGAAGAGCTCCTCACTGCCACAAACCAAAGGTCAGCTGTCCTGCAGGATCCTCTGTGTGATCCCCACAATGCTTCTGGCAGTTGGCAGGGTTGGGTCAGGCTGCCTTTCATGGATTTATTTTGCGAAGCGGGGCTGGGAATGTGCCCACAACCTCTCCGTTTGTCAGTTCCCCAGCAGAAGAGGGGTGCAGAGGTGGGCATCCCCCACCAGACACTGCTCATTGCAACAGGAGCATCTCTACGCTGCGCAGTGCTTGAAGTGAACCTTGGGCTGGAGATGGAGATCTGGCACCAGAATCAGGCCATCCAAGCATCATGGTCCCTAAGCAGTGACTAAGCTTCTTGCACGGAAACCAGTGTCATGCCCAGAGGAAGGCAGAGACACGGACTGCCAGCTGTCAGCGGATATTTTTGAAACCTTATCTCTGTCGGAGAACTTCAGCCTTGTGTCTGCTCTGGTCCCCGCTTGCAGCTGCAGTCCCTACATTGGAAACCAAGCTGTGCCATCACGGGACATTCCTCACAACTGTCTTAGAACTGAGACGACAGCAGAAACTGGGAAGGGCACAAGCTACTGTGCAGGCTGGTGGGAGGTGCAGTCCCCACCCATGCATGGATGTGGTTGCAAAGATATTTTAGAAGGTTATTCCCATCATTTAGCAGCTTTATACATCTCAAATAAGCAGAAAAGCACAGAAGGAGGGAAGAGGAACATCTTGAACACAGTTACTTGGCACCGGCTGCTACAGGTAACTCATAACTCCAAGAAGAACATGTGGAATAGTGCCCACCGCACAGAAGTTATATAGGAGGAATCGCGGTGTGACAAGTGACACGTGAGATCAAGTGCAACCTCAGCAATTTTGCAGATGACACTGAGATACGTGGTGCAACTGCCATGCCAGAAGGACAGGGTGTCATCCAGAGGGACCTGGACAAGTTGGAGAAGTGGGGCTGTGTGAACCTCATGAGATTCAACAAGGTCAAGTGCAAGGTCCTACACCTGATTTAGGGCAATCTGTAGTTTCAATACAGGCTGGAGGAAGATGTGATTGGGAGCAGCCTTGAGAAGAAGGACTTATGGTGCTCACTGATGAGAAGCTCGACATCAGCCAACAATGTGCGCTTGCAGCCCAGAAACCGACTGAGTCCTGGGCTGCATCCAAAGAAGCATGGGGATTCTCCCCCTCTGCCCTGCTCTCATGAGACCTCACCTGGAGTCCTGTGTCCAGTTCTGGAATCCCCAATATAAGAAGGGTAGGGAACAGGTCCAGAGAAGGCCACAAAGATGATCCGAAGTCTGGAGAAGCTCTGCTATGAAGACAGGCTGAGAGAGCCAGGGTCGTTCAGTCTGGAGTACAGAAGGCTCCAGAGAGACCCTACAGCAGCTTCCAGTATGGAATGGAGCTACAAGAAAGCTGGGGAGGGACCTTTTCCAAGGGCCTGTAGTGATAGGATGGGAGAGAACAACTTGGATTGGAAGGGGGAAGGTTTAGATTGGACATTAGGTGAAATTCTTTACGAAGAGGGTGGAGAGGCCCTGGCCCAGGTTGCCCAGAGCAGTGGTGGCTGCCCCATACCTGCAGGGGTTCAAGGCCAGGTTGGATGGGCCTTGGGCAGCCTGATCTACTAGGAGGTGTCCCTGCCCATGGCAGGGGGTGGAACTCGATGATCTTTAAGGTCCCTTCCAACCTAAACCAATTTATGATTCTATGATTCTAGGCTGTGAGAACAGCCTGGAGGCTGTGAGTCATCATAGGGTAATGTCTTTATACATTGTCCTGGAGCAGGGGTGGCTGCAGGCAGTGACCACCTTTGCTCACAGCTATCAGGGTCCTGGTACACGGGCACCATTTTTAAGAGGACTCCTGCTTGGAAATGCAAAGCAAATCTGCATGGTGCTGGGCAGGATGAACCCTGAATCACCCTGAGACTACAGTACTGAGATTTCTGGTACAGACCTGCCTGTTGAGCCCCTGAAAATATCTTTACTAGCTTAGTATCCCAATGATCCTTGGATGCCTGGCAGTGTTCTGGGTTTCCCTGCTCCATCTGATAGTACATTCCCAACTCCTTATTGTGTCCACCTGCATCACTGCATTCCTGTCACAATAGAGCAAGCAACTCCAGTCTTGATTTCAACACCAGGCATGTCCACCTCAGAATGATGCATATATACATTTATCTTAAGGAGACATCAGATTTTCAAGGAAATACCTCGGTGCGCTCCAGTTCCCTTGCAGCAATGGCTGCAATGTAGATTCGAAACACATCCATCTGATCTCTGAAAGTCAATCCAGTTTTAACAACCAGATGTGAAAAGCATCATCCAGGTAGTTGCTACCCACTCCCACAGAGGAAGCTCAGACCAAAAGCTGTGTGGACGCAGGATTTGCAGTATCAGGTCTTGGAGTCAGGATGGAAAAGTGATGGAACTTGATCTGGAAGAAGCTGCTCCATGGCAGGAGACAGGGCTTCCTGGCCATGGAGGGGCAGGTGTGGGATTTCTGAGCAAGGCTGGTGGTGTTTGTTCTGCAGTGCACAGGGGAACAGGCCTCAGCGTGTGTTCTTGGTAAATAAAGGAGATTACATCAAGAATACACCCAACTCCTATAATTTACTTTTCATCCTAACAAAACCAGCCTTTTATGACTCTGGATACTGTCAACTTGCTTGGGCAAAAGGCTTAACAAGGAAGAATAGGGTTAACAAGGAAGAATATTGGGTTTCTTTTATTTGCTTTCTTAATTTTGAACCTTTAGAGGCCAGGAAAAGGTCTTTTTTTTTAAAGGAAAGACAGTCATTTTGTGTGATTCCAGGAACTGGTGTTTGCTACAAAGGTCTAAGATGTGTAAAGATTTGGCATCGCCACCAGTCACATGTGTGCTGCCTTTGGTGCTCCTGTAATCAACAACTGCCCAGTTTCTTGCCAACTGACCTTCCAAAAAGTGTCTTGGGACACTGATATTTGGCTTAACAGAGACAATCACTGGCACTTCTTAATGCCACCTCCCCAGCTTTCCTGCAGGTTTGCTGCTGAGGAGTTACTCTGTGTTAAGATCTGAACAGATATCTTAAGACATGGTAAATATATGCAGGTTACTCAGACGGTCTCTGTTCCAGCACGTGTTCGCAAGAGAAGAGAGTTCAGCCTGTTGGCTGTGCCAGGCAGTCCCTGCCTCCTGCTCTGCTCGCGTACTCAGCCAGCAGAAAATACAAGAAAGCAATTAACTTATTGCAGAGATGGAGAAAAGGTTTCTGACCTTAATATGTGCTTTGCCACCCAGGCAGGTGGAGTGACAGAGCAAGACTTGGCAAATCGGTGTTAGGCTCTCCAATTATTTGCAGAGGCAAAGGCTGCAAAACTCTGAAACGATGGTCTGTTTCCAGTGTCCTTTGGAACACACTGCTCTTCATCCCAACTGACAGAGTTAAATGAATGTAATTGCTCGAAATCAGTTCAGACAAAACATTGTCTTCAACTGAGAACTAATGCTTTTGGTTTTCAACTTGTGAGAGCTGTTTGAGTATTTTCTTCCACGATTTTTCTCTTTTTTTTTTGCTATAGTTTGTCAATCTCCTCCTATAAAAGCCACCAGCTAGAAATCAGATAGAACCTGGGGAAAGGCAGCTAATCTCATCAAGGCTGCCTGAAAT